>NC_090321.1:166172064-167422064 GCF_040869045.1 Eurosta solidaginis | reverse complement strand
TAATTGATTAAGTTTAAGTTTGAAGTTTATTACTCAGGGAGAGCCCATTCTTTGTATTAACATACTTCTAGAAATGGTGCTTTACGCTAGACTTCGTAAGTTTTTCATATTGATTTAAGGGTTTTAAAATAAAATTAAAATAATGAATACTGGAGGCTTTTTTAAATAAAATCCACAATGAGTGATACTGTAAACAATTTTTTCTAAACAATTTTCGTTGTTATATAAGATCGCGGGTTCCAATCGAGCTCAAGGCCTAACAATAATTATTTTATCATTATTATTGTTATGATAAATTTTTTCTTAATTGAAAAAATTATTAAATTAGAATAGAAGAAAGAAAAAATCTAGACAACTGCCAAAGCTCGTTGTATAGATCCATTTCGGGAACTGCTAAATTCCTTCATCGGCAACGTTTAGGCGCCGCTGCTATAACCATTCAGCCATCACAGCGGTTTTTTGTTTGTCTTCTTTAATCCTACTTCTATTCTGGTTCTTGCCAATTTATATTCACAACACTGCGACATCTGTTGCAGAATGAATGTGAAAATTAAACTTGTTTTTTCTTTCTTCTATTCTAATTTAATAATTTTTTCAATTAAGAAAAAATTTATCATAACAATAATAATGATAAAATAATTGAAGGGATGTGTGGAATAATGGTATAAGTCGAGTTACACCGTTTTTCCATAAATCAACTAAATAAAAAGAGCACGATTACATACATGGTATGTGTATGTAATCGTGCTCTTTTTATTTAGTTGATTTATGGTTGATTGATTTAATCTTAGAAAATAATAGTGACATTTAACAAAGATATTAGCTTCATTTATGGAAAAACGGTATAACTCTCTAATACAATTTTGCAGTAGTGAAGCATCGAAATGGTATAAAAATATATTCAATATCTTAGACCAGAAAGAACTGACAAATAAAAGAATTGAATTGGTTTCAAAAACGACTAAGCAGACAGAGAACTCCATTGATAAAAATAGAAAAAGTCTAAAAATGATAAAAGTAGTAAAAAAAATTGCTAAAAATAACAAACGGAAATAACAAATAGTTAAAAGCACATCTAAATAATAGAATATAATGTATTTAACAAAGGTTATTAATGTATCTACTATTTTGTTTAATAAAGTATCTCAATCAAAATATTTGATATTCGATCTGTGGAATAACGGTATAACTAAAAAAAAAAGAAATCATGCATTTTCTAATAAAATTATGTATATATAAAATTTGTTACTTTTTCTTATCAATGAATCATACTATCTGTTATTATAAATTATTATTATAAATTTATTTTTACCTGCATTGTTAAGTTTTTTTCATTTTTCTCAAAAGGTTGATTCTTGAGTTATACCGTTATTCCACACATCCCCTCAATTATTGTTAGGCCTTGAACTCGATTCGAACCCGCGATTTTTTCTAAACTTTAAAAAAATAGCAAGTTTTTTATTTGTGTCACTTACGTTTCAGCTTTAAACCTGCTATATTCTCTTAACTGAACCAAGCTTTAAATGATTTATATATAATGCAAATCTGGTAAATAATAATAACTTAAATAATTTATAGAACATGGATTGATTTGAATAACTAATTTTTCCATGTTTTTGCGTCACTTACGTAACGTAATGTAAACTTCAGTTAGTTTGATGGTTGGGCAGATTCATTTGTAACCCGTAAATTTTTACAGGTGGTCACTCGAATCGATACCGATTGAAATTTGGGTATTATAGCAGTTTCAAAATGGCATTGTCTTTAATGAATTTTAATATTTACAACACTGCATCTGTTAAAAACGACTTTGACCAGGGCTACCTAAACATTTAGCTTGAAAAGTATACGTGTCTCCAAAATTAAAAGTGCTTTTTTGGTATTACAAAATGATGAAACAAGTCCAATTTTCACATCGTTTCTGCAACAGATGTCGCAGCGGTGAAACAAGGATAGAAGCGGAAATAATGAAGACAAACACAAAACCGCTGTGATAGCTGAATGGTTATAGCAGCGGCGCCTAAACGTTGCCAATGAAGGAGTTTAGCAATTCCCGAAATGGATCTTTACAAGGAGATTTGGCATTGTCTAAATTTTTTCTTTCTTCTATTCTAATTTAAAATTTTTTTCATTTAAGAAAAAAATTTTCATAACAATAATAAAATAATTGTTAGGCCTTAAGCTCGATTCGAACCCGCGATCTTATAAATCAGTAGGACGATATAACAACAAAAATCGTTTATAATGAGAAATAATAGACACCCCAGCGGGTTAGGGGGCTTAGAATATACCCGCGGTAGGTATGCTTGTTGTAAGAGGCGACTCAAATACCAAATTGATTCAAGGGGTTGCCAGCGCAATATATAGCTTCTCAAATCCAATTATCAACCTCACCTACCCGTGGCGAATCCTGTTTCATTAATAGCCGGGGCTCTGTCGACCACGAGCTCCTGTTGGATATAGGGCGTGGGAGGGCGTTATGACCTAGAAGGTGCATCCGGCAAAGGATCATCAACATCGAATACACTCCCCAAGGCCCTCGGCGAGTGTCCTTATTGCTACAACAACAACAACAGAAATAATAAGCAATTAAATAAAAACCAAAAACTTGAAAATAAAATAAATAAATAAACAAGTAGGGACGGGACTGCCTTCGGCTATACGGAAGACTTCATACCTTTCATGAATGGGACTGAACGATAATCTTATCCCATTCGTAATATCCAAATAATCGGCTGTATAAGATATGAAGTATATAGTGAACAGATGTACATATCTAACCGATTTTTAAGATAAAGATAACATATAATGATATGGCGATTTCTCTACTGTTTATTTTAAAATAAAGATATAACAGAACAATAAACATAAGCACACAAGTGCCATTGTACTAAAAAGCGTTATTAAAAAAAGGGCAGGGTTATTAACGAAATTTTCCAACTTTTACTAGAAATATCTTATTACCTGCATCTACGCACTTACAAAATCTTTTATATAAAAGAAGGCGATTTAACCGATTTAGTCCATTTTTACTGAAAATATTTCCTGTTAAACACCAAATTTTTCGTCGAGTTATGGCTCCAGAAACGTTGGGAAATGCATTGTAAGAAAGGGGCAGTGCCACGCCCATTTTTCAAGATTTGAATTTTTTCCCATTTCTTGTTATAATGGCACAAAATACGATTGGTACAAAACTATTTTTCGCTAAGATTTAACTTACTATTTTTGCCTACCACCCTTTTTAAAGTCATTTATATAAAAGTGGGCGTGGTCCCTAACCAATCTTATCCATTTTTACTAGAAATATTTCCTGCTGTAAGGAAAATATGTGTACCCAATTTTGTTACGATATGTTAATTTTTCTTCGAGTTATGGCTCCCGAAACATTGGAAATTGCTTAGACAAAAAAGGGGCGGTGTCTTCCAATTTAATGTTATAATTCAATTTAGAAAGTAAAATTCTATTTATACAAAGCTCTTTTTCGTTAAGATATAGCTTATCTCTACGATCCTTTTAAAAATCTTTTATATAAAAGTGGGCGTGGTCTTTAACCGATCTCGTCCATTTTTTCTAGAAATATTTCCTGCTATTGGGAAAATTTGTGTAATAAATAAATAATAATATTTGTAAAATTGATTGTAGCACAAGTGGGCGGTGCCACGTCCATTTTAAAAATTTTTTTATCATAATCAGGTTTTTTATGTTTTCCAAAATATTATATGTATAAAAAGTGGGCGTGGTTATCATCCGATTTCGCTCATTTTCAATACCAATCTATTCTGTCCAGATAAGCTCGTGTACCAAATTTGGTGAAGATATCTCAATATTTACTCAAGTTATCGTGTTAACGGACAGACGGACGGACGGACATGGTTCAATCAAATTTTTTTTCGATACTGATGATTTTGAACAGAACGAACCCGCAAAAAAGGTAACAACAACTTATATAAATATTTAGAAGTAGCATACCTACTTCAAATTTATTTATAGAGGTTTAATAATATACATACATATATAGTGTCAAAATATAAAAGTGTCAAAATAATAAAAAAAATATGTGTACAGTAAAGACATTTTTCTTTTATATTTCCTGCTGAAAATAGCCAGTACTTCATCAGGGTCCATTTTTCCGCAATATCTTCATGGATATGCATTAAAGCCAATCCATTCAAACGCTCTCCTGTCATCCTGTTGCGAAGATACGACTTTAATCGGCGTAAGGTGGAAAAAAATCGCTCGGCAGTGCTGGTAGTCACTGGAAACGTACGCAGCAATTGACAAAGAGTTCTAATATTTAGCAACGCCGTTGCTCGTTTGTAGGCATCTGCTGCAGAATCTGCGCATTGTAAAACATTGTCCAAATCTTCATCGCTGAAGTTTTTTGACAGCAACTTTTGCAATTGCCCAATTCTTTGCATGGAGGCGTTAGGAACCCTGGATGACATTTCGTTTATAATATAGTCTTGAAAAGGAATATATACTTCAACTCGGTAATAATCCTCAACCGACTGAGTCTGAATGTTAGGTCGATTATTTTGACGCCCGGTGATTCTGGGGACCGTGATTTCTGCACCAATCTCATTCGCGATAACTTAACTGCAGAAACCATACCAATATCTTTGGTTTGTAATTTTCGAAGTGTTGTTTATAACTCGAATTTTCCGTTTTAAAATTATGGAGAAGTGTGAAAGTAAATTTAAAAAGTACATTTCCTTAAAATCAAATTCGAATATTATGTACATATGTATATAAATATACAGTTCACAAGAGAAATTTTCATTAAACATAGATATTTCTGTAGAATTTCAAAATCTATAAGAATTATGATTTTGATTTAACTGAGTTATTGTTTACAATTAAAAAAAACGGGTAAAACCCGCAAAATTAGGCCACTTAAACCGTTTTTTTCCTACATAGTTTTAAAACTTTTAATTAACTAGATTCTTTTGTTACTGGAAAATATATGAATTTTAAATCACTTTCCAAAAATTCCTTGAAACCAATAAACAATTTGTAAAGAAATATAAATTCGGTCATATTGCCCTAAATACCACTGAATCTGCTTTTTTAACACTTTAAAATTCAAGATCTCAACCTCTTGAACTGGTAAAAGCTTTAAGATTTCTTAAGCTAAGGTTTGAAAAATTATAGTCTTTGGAACCATTTTTTTAACACTTATTATTTGTTGAAAATTTTACAGCTCTAGCTATTACCGTTTCTGAGGAAGTTGATTTAGATAAAAGCTTACCCAAAATTTCCAATAGTGTGGAGTTTTATTTTAAATTTTAGCAATATCTATTGTGAAAAATGTTTGCAATTTAATCAATTATTTATGTCCTGTACCAAATGCTTAAAAAAAATTAAATTTTGATACTGATCTTGGTGAATACGAACGCGAAATGTTTTCCCAGCCAACGAGGGGGGCACGTGTCGTCTTAGCGTATAGGGAAATCTGTATTCTAATGAAATCTCAGCAACACTAAAACTACAGTCTGAGGGGAGGCACGTGTCGCCGTGGAAATTTTTTCGAGTGCATTTCCACAAAATATGTACTCTGATAAAATCTCAACAGTACAAAAAAAAGTCCGGTCGTGCCCCCCGTGCGCCCTCCCCCCGTCGGATCCGCCAATGATGGGGTATATACTATATATACCACCGGCCTATACAATTTTTTCAGACCACAATGAATGCCCTATACGTAAGCATTCGGTGAAATTTGAATCTTCTAGCTGTTACAATGGGGCAGAAATTACGAAAACTTTCTAATCTGAACAATCCGGCTCCGGTAAATGTCTAATCGGGCACTTAAGTATACCCGCTCACCAAATTTTATCAAGATATCTCATAAATTTAGGAACTAGTTTGCATACAAACAGACAGACGGATAGACGGACATGGCTAAATCAACTCAGCTCTTCATTCTGATCATTTCGGTATACTTATTGGTGGGTCTATCTATTTTCCTTTAAGGCCTTACAATTTTGAGATTCGTGACGAAGTTAATATACCATTTTATTTTCATAAAGGTATACAAATTTTTAAGTTAAACGGTTTTATTGAAAATAATACTTACATTAAGTAATAATAATACTAAAAGCTAGAAAATAATTAGGTAGGTTCTAGTACTAGTCCTCACACTCCTCATCAATCTAGGGCGTTGATCAGACAAATAAATAAAAGCGTTGGGCGCGTGAAATTTCTAAAAACGTGAGGCGTAGCATAACCTCAAAGGTCTTACTTATACATATATGAAAATATCACTTGTAAAGATGTAAGCGGATGACTATCAATAGAAATTTTACGCGACCCACGCTTTTATTTATTTGTCTGTCCAACGCCCTAGATTGATGAGGAGTGTGAGGACTAGTACCTAGAACCTACTTAATTATTTTCTAGCTCTTAGTATTATTATTACTTAACTTTAGTATTCTTTTCAATAAACCCGTTTAACTTAAAATTTTTTTATTCACTTTATATTGTAAGCAGATGCAAATCAAAATTTCAATATTTTTAAATTATATGATACCCTAAAGTAGACGTCTAATAAGATTATGATCATATTGTAACGAATTTGCTGCAAATCCTCTTATTTGCCCCTTTTGCTAGGTTCGTATCGCTAAACTGTTGAATAAATAACTCCAATATTGAATAATGGAAAAATGGCCTTTATTAAAATGCTTCACAATAACACTCAAACTGTGCAACGAATAGCTTAATAACCAAACTGATAGCTCAAATGAAACTCCACTAATCAAAATAATACTGGTATTGCTCGCTAGATATCTTCTTAGTCGTAATCGCTGATCAACTCAAATCAAACTGAATTACTTCTTACTCGCCTGCACTGCTTTTATAGTTTACGCTGCATACTTCTAGGCTCTTCGATTTCCAGAAGTTACTAGTTGTTTCGGCTACAAAATCGCCAGCCACAACTACGTGCACAAATTATTGCCCTCTCTTGTGACCACTGAGATAAGATATATGCATGTGTTTGTGCATTGCCGCTTGATGCAATTATTTATTCGTTTATGTAGATACATAAAGATTGAATTATTGATGTGAATGTTTGTAGTTAACAGTCTCTCGCGCGCACATAGCCGTATAAGTAAATGCATCTGTGTGTGACATCTCTCTGGGCTGCCTTATATATGTGTATACTTGATTTGATTATTAACGTAAATACTGCTTGGCATGGCCTTAGCATCGCCTTAGTGATGGGATAACTTAGGGGTGGTAATATCCGTGACACTGCCCTCCACCTAAGTCTGATCGTCCCGATCAGACAAATCTCTCGATCTAAACGTTGCCAGCCTTTCTAAATGGACCACTTTCATTTTGGTTCGTGGTTTACCGATGGTTTGTATGCGGTACACTACATCGTTGATCCGTTTTACAACTTTGTATGGGCCTTCCCAATTACACTGCAATTTCGGGGACAAACCTTTTTTACGTTGTGGGTTGTATAACAGCACCAAATCTCCTTCCTGAAAACCTTCGGAATTAATTGCTTTATCGTATCTGGCTTTCATCTTGTCACTCATAATCTTTGTTCGTTGCCTTATCAGATCATGTATTTCTCTTAGCTCTTCTTCCAAATCACTAGTGGATTTCCTGACATTTCTCTCCGCATTGGCATCTATCCCAAACTTCAAATCAGCTGGCAGTCTAAGGTCATTGCCAAAAATTACTTTTGCAGGGGTTTGGCCCGTTGTCTCATGCACTGCTGATCGGTAAGCCATCAAGAATAATGGTATGCGGGTATCCCATTCTTTATGGTACTTGTCCACTACTTTCCTTAAGTGCTCCTCCAATGTTCTATTGAATCGTTCTACCATACCATCGGATTGAGGATGCAATGCAGTTGTCCGTGTTTTTCGAATGCCCAATGACTTACACATTTCCTGGAACACAGCTGATTCGAAATTCCTGCCTTGGTCAGAATGTAACTCCATTGGTACACCATACCTTGCAACCCAATTGTTTATAAAAACTTCTGCTACCGTTTCCGCTTCTTGATTTGGGATTGGGTATACCTCTGGCCATTTGCTGAAATAATCCATAACTACCAGTACATATTTGTTTCCGCCGTTGCTAGTAGGAAATGGACCGGCGACATCCATAGCGATCCTTTCAAATGGCGCACCTGAGTTATATTGCTTCATCTGGCCATGACTTCATGTTCTGGGCCCTTTCGCTCTGCTGCAAACCTCGCAGTTCGCAATCCAATCAGTGACCGACTGACGGCAACCAACCCAATAGAATCTCTGTTTAATCTTCTCGAGCGTCTTCGTGATTCCAAGATGACCTCCGCTTGGACCATTATGCAGCTCGCTGAGCACATCAGGAATCCTCTTTCTGGGAACAACTATCAGTTTATTCTTGTATTTACCATCCTCACTCTCCCATACTCGATGAAGGCAACCGGATATCAATTCTAGACTGTTCCACTGTGCCCAATATGACTTCGCAATGGGACTCTCTGCTGACATCTCTTCTCTGTTTGGTCTTTCATTTCGTTCGAGCCCTTGCATAACACGTGACAGATCTGCATCTTCTAGCTGGCACTTTCTTAGCTGTTCCTTGTCCCATTCATCTGTACATGTTATATTCATTAGCCGGACATCTATAATGTCTTCTTTAGCCTCGGCTTTTGAACAGTGCTTGCATTCCAAACTACATGGTCTTCGTGACATTGCATCAGCATTTCCATGGGTACTACCTTTTCGATGCTCAATGGAAAAGTCGTAGCTTTGTAGTCGCTCGATCCACCGTGCCAATTGTCCTTCCGGATTACGGAACTGCAGAAGCCATTTCAACGCTGCGTGATCTGTCCTGACACGGAATCGCTGGCCGTAGAGGTATTTGTGAAAATGTTTGACGCACTCTACCAATGCCAACAGCTCTCTCCGCGTAACGCAGTAGTTCCTCTCTGGTTTTCCAATCGAACGGCTGTAATATGCAACTACCTTCTCCTGTCCATCGACCAGTTGTGATAAAACGCCTCCTATAGCATATCCACTCGCATCTGTATCTAGAATAAATGTTGCTCCTGGAATCGGATATGCTAACATTGGGGCAGTGCACAAACGCTCCTTCAATGTTTGGAAAGCCACTTCTTGCTCCTTCTTCCATTCAAAAGCTTTATTTTTTCTTGTAAGCTCATGGAGGCTATGGGCTACGCTGGAAAAATTTTGTACAAATCGGCGGTAATATGTGCACAGCCCAAGGAAACTTCTTAATTCATGTAGGTTCTGTGGTCTTGGCCAATCCTTTACAGCCTCTATCTTTTCGTTCGCAGTGCAGATGCCCTCTGTCGTTACCTTGTGACCCAAATAATTTACTTCCTTTTTAAACAGCGCACACTTTTTGGGACTTAACTTCAGACCAGCGCCAGCTATTCTTTGGAAAACTTCCTCCAAGTTCTTAAGATGCTCATCGAAATTCTTGCCCAATACGATGATGTCGTCCAGGTACACCAAGCATGTTTTCCAATGTAGTCCTTTCAATACCTGATCCATGAGTCTCTCGAAAGTAGCTGGTGCATTACATAGTCCAAAGGGCATTACTGTAAATTGCCAAAGACCATCTCCGACGCTGAAGGCTGTTTTCTCTTTGTCTTCCTCATTTACCTCCACTTGCCAGTAGCCGCTTTTCAAGTCCAGTGTGGAAAACCATTTCGTACCAGAGAGCGAGTCCAGAGTGTCGTCAATTCTTGGCAATGGGTAGCTATCCTTTTTCGTAACGTCATTCAACTTCCGGTAGTCCACGCAAAACCTCATTTTTCCATCCTTCTTCTTTACAAGTACTACCGGTGAGCTCCAGGGACTAGCTGATGGTTCGATGACGCCGCTGTCGCTCATTTCTTGTATAATTTGACTCACAACTTGCCGCTTCGCCAGTGGAACACTACGTGGAGCTTGACGGATCGGCCTCGCATCTCCAGTGTCAATTTGATGTTTCACAACGTTGGTGCGGCCTGGTTTAGAACCATCCTGGTCAAATATGTTCGCGTACTTTAGGAGCAGTTGTTTTGCCTTACTCTGATATGCTTCCTCTAGCCCCTGCGTCCATGCCGTGATGTCATTTGAAAGATTAGTATTACTGGCTGAAACGTGTTCCTGGAGCTGTTCACAGTTAATAATTACTTCAGCCTCTTGGCATTTTCCCAAAATAGCTCCTTTAGTCAGTTTGAGTGGTGAATTGAACTCATTGAGTACTCTTACCGGAACACGTCCATCTTGTTTTGTCATAGCCAGGGTTTTTCCTACAAGTATGTTCAGTGTTGATCTGTTTGCTGCTTCGACAACCCACAATTTGTTTGTCCCACAATCTCCATCAACCTTTGCCCAGATGACTGCTTCGGATTTTGGTGGTATTCGCTGACTCTCTTCCACCAGCACTCGTTTACTGCTGTAGCCTCTCTCGTAGCCGAAATTAAGTGGTACATCCATGTTCTTATATCGCATCGTCTTGCTTTGCATGTCGATCTTGATGCCCTGGTCGATTAAGAAGTCCACTCCAATTATGATTTCATCAACAATCTCTGCCACTATAAAATTGTGTACTACCGTGACGTTCCCAATTGCGACTTCACATGATACTTCTCCTAGAACCGTGCTGTCTTCTCCAGTGGCTGTACGCAATCTTGCTCCATGCAATGGTGTTATCTTCTTGTTGACTAAATCCGCTCGAATGATGGAATGAGATGCACCCGTATCTACAGTCAGTAAACGTTCCTTTCCATCCACATGTCCTCCGACAGTAAGATTGTTTGACCTTCTTCCAATTTGTGAGATAGAGATTATGGGGCATTCAATTGAGGGAGCCAGCTGTCGCCCCTTGCGGCTGACTCGCTTTAGTTTAACGATTGAGTGGACTTGGAGATTTGCTCATCTCCTTCAGCTCTGCGTTTACGGCCACCCACATTGTTGGAGCTATTCGGACCGGTGCTGCAATGTCGTGCAATATGACCTGGGTTGCCGCACTTGAAACACTTAATAACTCCGGCATTTTTCTGTTGTGATCCCTTCAGTGCTTCCAAAATTGTGTCTACCCATTCTGGCCTTTCTACTTCTACACGATGAGCCTTATATGCTGGTTTACTTAATAGGGAGGCAGTTTCCTGAGTCAATGCATGTGATACCGTTTCAGCAAATGTGAGCTTTGGGTTTGCGTATGTAGCTCGCTTCGTTTCCACGTCCCGTATGCCATTTATAAAACTCTGGATTTTTACCCTCTCGGTGTATTCCACGGGTGCGTCCGCATTTGCGAGATGAGCCAACCTTTCAACATCCGAGGCAAACTCCTGCAAAGTCTCATTCGCTCTTTGGTGACGGTTTTGCAACTCAATTTGGAATATCTGTTTCCTATGCTCGCTTCCGTAACGTCTCTCGACAGCGGCCATCAATGCTTCATAGTTGTTCCGCTCTCCTTCGGGAATCGTCTGTAGGATTTCGGCTGCTGGCCCCTTCAATGCCACGAACAGTGCAGCAACTTTATCTTCAGCATTCCATTGGTTCACTGCTGCGGTCTTCTCAAACTGTAGCTTAAAGACCTGAAAAGGAACAGAACCGTCAAAAGATGGAGTTTTTACCTTTGTATTACTCGCTGAAGCAGCCGGCCGATTAAGTTGCAATTCCTGTATACGACCTCTCAACGCATCCACCTCTGCCTCGAATTTTTCTTCAAACTGCATTATTTTTTCGTCCATGCGCGCTTCGAGTTTTGATGATATACGCGCCTCTTGTGCTTCTAGTTGTACTGTTATGCGTGCCTCTTGTTCTTTCAGTTGGGTTGCCATATATGTCTTTTGTTCTTCCAGCTGTGATGACATATTTGTGGATATTTGTGATGATATTTCTGTTATACGTGCCTCTTGTGCTTCCATCTTGGATGTTAAAAGTGTCTCCTGCGATTCTAGTTGTGATGCCATATATGTCTTCTGTTCTGCCAGTTGAGATGACACTGTCGATGTTTGAGCAGATATTGCAGCTAAAATCATGTTCAAATCTGTACTGGTAACCGTCTGCGGTGTTTCGTTCTTCTCTTCAATTTTTGTTGTCTCCTCGCCATCAAGATGAAAGACATGCTCTTCCACATCAATTCCTTCTGCTTCCATTGCTTCTCGTAGCCGTGCCTGAAGTTCGAGTTTAACGCCGCTTGTATTCAATCCACGGCTCTCCAACTCCTTCTTCAGTTGCGGGATCTTCAATTCACTTAACTTTGCCATGTCCTTGTTGTCCTCCGGAATTTATTCAACAATTCCTCTTCTGACACCAATTGTAACGAATTTGCTGCAAATCCTCTTATTTGCCCCTTTTGCTAGGTTCGTATCGCTAAACTGTTGAATAAATAACTCCAATATTGAATAATGGAAAAATGGCCTTTATTAAAATGCTTCACAATAACACTCAAACTGTGCAACGAATAGCTTAATAACCAAACTGATAGCTCAAATGAAACTCCACTAATCAAAATAATACTGGTATTGCTCGCTAGATATCTTCTTAGTCGTAATCGCTGATCAACTCAAATCAAACTGAATTACTTCTTACTCGCCTGCACTGCTTTTATAGTTTACGCTGCATACTTCTAGGCTCTTCGATTTCCAGAAGTTACTAGTTGTTTCGGCTACAAAATCGCCAGCCACAACTACGTGCACAAATTATTGCCCTCTCTTGTGACCACTGAGATAAGATATATGCATGTGTTTGTGCATTGCCGCTCCGCTGCTCGTATACGTACATATGTGTAGATGCAATTATTTATTCGTTTATGTAGATACATAAAGATTGAATTATTGATGTGAATGTTTGTAGTTAACAGTCTCTCGCGCGCACATAGCCGTATAAGTAAATGCATCTGTGTGTGACATCTCTCTGGGCTGCCTTATATATGTGTATACTTGATTTGATTATTAACGTAAATACTGCTTGGCATGGCCTTAGCATCGCCTTAGTGATGGGATAACTTAGGGGTGGTAATATCCGTGACAATATATATAGAATACTTAAAGGGCTTGAATTGACCGCTTTAGCTATCTTAGGATCAAATTTTTATAGTAAAAATGTCTGAAAAAATAAAACGTCATTCCCAAAGAATTAAAATCTTGGATTACTTCTTTTTATAATAAAACGAGCGATATAGGTACCATCTAGCGTATATGTGAAAGACAGAAACTGCAGACCTGTAACTACGGTGCAATCAGAACGGCCACGGAATGCGTCCTCATGACCTCTAAACACCACATGAGGCCAAAGAGCTCAACATTAAAGAGCACAACAAAATTCTGAATAGGCAGTTTTTGCTAAACTGTTACAAACCAGGACACCCTAGCAAAAAACTGCTTGAACTAGCCTCGCCTCCACGGTGGTTTAGGAAACATCTCCATAAGCACTATGATGAGATCTGGCATCTATTAACACAGCCGTTTGATCCAGACAAGCATAAAGGGGTTCTAGGCAAAATCCACAAATTATCGGTAAACGCCTTTGTTAGGACGCGCCCGGTGAACCCTGTTATCAACATACAATTCCTACTCTTACAGAAGAAGAAAGCACACTACCATGGGAGACACGAGTCACCCTAGTCCAATTTCGTTCTGGATACTGTAAAAGGCTAAACTCTTACTTGTCCAGAATACACCCCGACATACGTAATATATGCCCTGCATCCTATGTGTCCCCACATGACACTAACCATCTTTTCAATTGTAATGGGGAACATACGCCTCTAACACCAATCTCCCTATGGTCCTCCCCTGTTGAAACTGCCAGTTTCCGTGGACTCCCGTTAGAAGACTTTGATGAAAATTTGTGAGTGGTCGTGCCCATTGAATGGGGCTTTTGGGTTTTTTTCATAAAGCGATTTTTATATCTGTATGTAATATGTATTCCAAATATGAGCCAAATTGTACCATAATTACGATTTTTTTCCACCTATCGGAGTGTTTTCTTGTTTTTATTGCTTTATCATCGGGCTCTGAACTATATTCCAAGTTTCAAGCTTCTAGCTTATCGGGAAGTTACTTAAATATCAATTACAAAATTCGTAAACAAGGATCGCTACACTGGGTCAAGCTAAATAAAACCGTTTAAAAAGGAGTCCAAGTTATCAAATAGGTTTCAGTCAGAGTTGAAATTATGTATTGCACGCCTTACAAAAGGGTTTGAACGGATCGTCCGGCACAGATTCCAACCAGCCACTGAACTCCTAATCCTCGTAAGTAATTCCTTGGCAAGGCTTTTTCTTTGCAGATAAAATAAGAATGTGATGAAACATTCCAAATTTTATCTTCTGAAGAAAGCGGCAAAATTTGTATAGTACTAAGAAAATGTATGCTTTTGTGAATTGTGCAAAATACGACTGAAAGGCCCAGCGGCAGTGCCATGCCCATTGTCCAACATTTTACTAATCTACGTCATAAGGACAACCCACCTATCAAGTTTCATCGCTTTATCGCACTTTTTCGGTTTTTCGAAATTTTCGATATCGAAAATGTGGGCGTGGTTATAGTCCGATTTCGTTCATTTTAAATAGCGATCTGAGATAAGTGCCCAGGAATCCACGTACCAAATTTCATTAAGATACCTCAAAATTTACTCTAGTTATCGGGTTTACGGGTGGACGGACCGACATGGCGAAATGAATTTCTTTTTTCGCCCAGATCATTTTGATATATAGAAGTCTATATCTATCGCGATTAGTTTATGCCGTTACGAATTACCGTTATTCGAACAAAATTAATATACGCTGAGTATAAAAATTCATGCATGTATCCGGAACACTTGCGACAGGTTGTGGAATAATTGAAAGGATATATCTTTTTTCTCATGTTCAACGTTACGATGGGAATTATTAAAAAATGCTTTAATAAAAACTGTCAAACGTGAATCTGAAACACGATGGACCGCAAGAATATAAGCGGTTAGCTATATCATCGTTGGGCTAGAGAATGTAGTAGAACAATTAGAACAATTAGCAGAGGACACTAACACCACAAGTGACACCAGAAGCGCAGCTACAATTGTGTTGAAAAATGTACTAAATTTTAATTTCATTACATTAGTTTATTTATGGTATGAAATCTTAAGGATTGAATGTGTGCAGCTTAGATTACAAGATCCGAGGATGAATTTTAGAGAAACGTGTCATGATCTTAAACCATTAGCGACTGAACTATCCGAAATTCGAGGCACTCCCTGCGAAGAAGCAATAGAAAAAGCCGAAGTCTCATTGTGAAAAATTGGATATTGATATAGTAAAACGTGAAAGTGCACCACAAAATGCCCAGATAATCGGCTAGAGCTGTTGGCCTTTCCGCAGAATGTGAAATTTATCGTGTTTGAAAAGTGTTCTCGATCGTATCCAACAAGAAATACGTACAAGATTTACCCGACTAAATGACTTTAATTTTAAATTTGGACTTCTCCTAGACATTGGAAATTTATTAAACAAGGATGGTAACGACTTAGAAAGAAATTTTAAGAACTTGGGTGAATTTTATAATATCTGCAGATTTCGATGGAACAGAACTTTTTATCGAAATATGTACGAAACCTAAACACAAAAATCGAAAGAGACGTTGAGGAAAAGGCAAAAGCCGAGAGCAGACAGAGGGGAAGAGGATGGGAGAGGGAAAGAAAAAGTAAAAGGAATAAAGGGCAGAAGGAAAGTGGAAAATGAAGGGCGTAGTTAGTAATATAAAAAGAGGGAAAATGGAAGACATTAAAAAGTGGCAAAATATTGACGAGGCACAGGGCTAAGGACAAGGAGAGGAAGAAGAATAAAAAGAAATAGTGATAGTAAGAGGAAAAGTAATGTACAAAGAAAAGGAAGAGGCAGATGGAGAGAAATGTGGAGCGAGACATGTTATGTAATAACAAATTTTGAAAGTATTTTTATATTAGACAAAGCTTCAGCGAAACGAGGGAGGGCTCGCGTATTGTTTAGGTAATGCTGCTTAAATGAGAAACTTCTTTCTATACTTACATACATACGAGTTTTGTTGGTACAATCAACCAATGTTTAGGTTCCTTGTTTATTATCTTAACGCTAGATGGCGCAATAGGCCGATTTTTTATGAATTTCATGTATTTATAAGATTTATTATGTCACAATAAAAATAAAATTAAAGAAAAAAAAACTTTTTTAAAAATAAGCTTTTATTATTTTGGTTAATAAAATTAACTAAAAGTAAACAATAAATTGACTCTAAAGAAATATAACACTTTATAAGTTCATTGTAAGCTTAAACGATAATTAGGCTTTTTCGTCTGCGACAAAAAAATTCTATATTGTACATAATTATATATTTTTAACATTAAAACTTTACACCTAAATTATTAAATCTTACAGTTTATATCACAGTCCTAATTGTTCTAATAAAAAACGTGTTAAATTTTGATGGTATAATTAAGAACATTTAGGATCTCCTTTTCTTGCTATCGCAATGTAACACGCTTTTATTAGAACAATTAGGACTGTGATATAAACTGTAAGATTTAATAATTTAGGTGTAAAGTTTTAATGTTAAAAATATATAATTATGTACAATATAGAATTTTTTTGTCGCAGACGAAAAAGCCTAATTATCATTTAAGCTTACAATGAACTTATAAAGTGTTATATTTCTTTAGAGTCAATTTATTGTTTACTTTTTAGTTAATTTTATTAACCAAAATAATAAAAGCTTATTTTTAAAAAAGTTTTTTTTTCTTTAATTTTATTTTTTACTTTTTAGTTCGTTTTATTAACAAGTAATAGAAGCTTGTTCTTATAAAAGCTTTAAATATAAGTATAGGGGGTGAAACAAAAACACATATATCAGTTACATCTGCGTAAAATGCGTATTGGAATTTATTAGTACACATTTTATGCGCAGCAATTTCAGAGGTGTATTTAAAGTTTAAAGCATTGTAAATATAAGTATTGAAGTCATGAGCCTGGGCATTCGCGCAATTTTAGTGATGTAAATTGCATAGCGCCAGCGCCAATGCGGTGCCAGCTCAATGGTAGCTCATTGACGAAATTACTCCAAGCGAATTTTTGACGCTTCTTAGTAGTGAGTGCGTAGTACATTTTACTTGCGCTATTGAGTGAAACGACTTTTGTGTGTCAGGCACGAGTTTGGTGTTATTGGCGCTACTGGCAGTGATGACACTGAGCTGTTGACGGTAGCGCTGGTAGTTCAGATTTTGAATCAGAGAAAGAATTGATGACCCGTGTGAATTATTATGGCTTTGGCCGTGTAAATTATTATGGTGTATTTGTATATTTTAGATTTAATGCACAATTAATATTTGTGTGTTTGAGCGGCCAAATAATAACAGTAGTATTGCTAAAGTGCTGCTTAGTTGATGGAATGTCGCTAATTTCTTAGCGATGATCAGCAGATTGTCAATATTTCGTTCAACGGACGCGCGAAATTGCCACATCTGCTCAAATTTTCCAAAGATTTTCCATTCTTGATTTAACTTAAGCTGTTATGCCAATATTTTTCAGCCAGCTTTTTTCAAATAGGTAATTTTTCCAAAAGCAAAATAAATTACAGAAAAGATTACAGGGTTAAACAGCCTTAAAAATTCAGCTATGTTGGTTATACACAGAAATACAACAGAGGGTTGTGTCTCCGCTTTTCGCAAGCGATGAGATTCACCACGCGTGACACGTGATTCACCACGTCCAAATATCACAATCCACGGATAGTTACCGGCGTGTTTGTATGGGACTTAGGCTGTTATGCCAAAGTAAATACACATCTTTACCGATAACTGTGTTATCGATTAATTTATCGAATTCTAACAAAGTAATATTGCATTGTCATCGGAGTTATACATGTGTGCAAAATTTCAGCTCAATCGGACACCGGGAAGTGTATCAAATTTAACTTGCAAGATTCCATTACAGACAACAAAAGTGAAAGTAAATAAAAGCTTATAAAAGTGATGTTTAGAAACAAACATGCATACATAGAGCAAGAACCAAGCAACAGATCTCGCATTAAAGACAACAACAAAAGGTAAAACTTCTGCTGTGACGTCACGCTTTTGAAATATGTTTCAAATGAAGTGAAATGTAATAAAAGGGAAAGGCAAAAAAAAAACAAAGAAAATAGTTTGAATTGAACTTTTATTGATATTTTTTGAAATTTCTATAGGAAAAACATAATTAGTTTATGTGAAAACTTAAATAAAAACTACACAAAACTTTATTTTAAGACATTAGCCATGGATTTTAGAAACCCCGCCGAAAAATTGTCATTGGTTAGTGTTCTTTCTTTTACATCTCTAAGGCGCAAAAAACTCCTTAAGTTACTTGCTGCCAGCGCTTGGGGGAATAATTAAGAAGCATTGTTTTCAAAGCAACTGGCCAGCCGCCTGTTTTAAATGAAACTCAACGGAGAAGGTTGCAGGCCTGTTAGAATACTGCGATCATACCTGCGGAGGAATGTCTGCTTATGTCCTTAACATCATTCACATAGTGACGCTAAAAGTGCCCACTGCCAAACAATGTATTAAATTGCGAAAAAGCAAGCCATCCCTGCAAATAACACACAATGATTTACGCAGTTCTACACTCATGTGAAAGAAAAAACACGAAGAGCCTAATCCATACAGTGTCCTTGTGTTATTCACCCACTGTGAGCTCCATAATTCAAACTGCTTCAAAATATATTTTTGATATCGTGACAAAAGGGGGCGGATGCGGAGATATCCCGATGTCTGATATCAAGATAGAACGCCTTAAATGTCGTGCATTTCCGTTTGGTTGTTGTTGTAGCAGTGCTTTGCCCCATCCAATAGTGCTATCACTCAGAAATTGCCATATCCTCGGAAATTTGGCGTTTCAACAATTTTGTACCAAAGGCGTTGGTTCCACATTGGAACTGAAAAGGTGGTTGGTGTCGTTCATGCAGGACATACATTATGTATATAGGGGTTGATTCTGGATAGAGAAGAGTTTTACCTATACGGTATTCAGGTGGAAGTTTATCGGCTAGGACATTTTCGACGCTTTTTTTGGTTCACGTGGTGAATATGGCCGCTGAAGAATTGGCCGATGATAATGCCAAATTTCATAAGGCGAAAAAATACGAAAGACTAGGAAGATAGTTGTTTATTTTACAGCAAAGTTAATAGATGAAAGGGCAGGAGTCTCCGTCGATTCAAGTATCGTGTAATCATTGGCGTAAAAAACAATGGTAAGAGCTTCGGGCGGGAAAACCATCTTCGATATGTAAAAATTACACAATAGTGGGGATGGAACACGCCCTGCGGCATCCCTTAATTAATGTTTCTTGGTTTTGATATTAGTTTCCTGAACTGGACCGAATACTATGCATCACCACAAACGATTAAAAGTCCTTTGGCTTAGAATTTGATTGAAAATAATAAACAATCGCAAGGAAAAAATCAACGTTTACGAAATTAGAATTTTTGTTCGTTAAGAAAAATCGTCAATGACAATTTAAAGAAAAATAATAAATTGAAGATACCTAAAAACTTGAAAAGCGTTACGTCATTTGACATTAACTGTTTTCCTAAATTAAATTACAAATACACGGTTGTGGCATTTTACGGGATCTTTAGTCATTGGTTCATGTACATAGAGTTGTGTTCATTGAAATAGTAGTGCTTGCAATCAATTTGCTTATTTTAATATTACTTTAAATTTATATTTATATTTGTCAAAATACCAATAAGCTGTGTGTAAGCCTAAATTAAAAATATTTACTAACAAAAGCACTGGGTGTTATACCTAAGGGCCCTGGCAAAGTTGACGTATCCATATCCATATAAAACAGCTGACCCAACCCACGTGATGAAAATTAAGGTAATTGGTCAATGATGCCATAGCATAACACCCTAGCCATAATCATACCATAGTCAACCAATTGGTTTTTCGTTTTTCGCGGTATCCATAACCTATAAATATTTGAGTTGGCGAATTTATTAACTTTATATTTATATATATATAATAGAGCAGGTCAAATTTTTTTTCCATCAGGAGTATAGCAAAAGCGTAATCTACAGATGATTCTATGAAAAATTGTTGAAGACACCATAGCAGTAAGTTCGAATTCGAGTCCCGGAATTGCGAACAAGGAAAGTGTGTTTTATTAACTTATTTGCATCTGCGCTGAAATAAAGAGATATACAATAGCAAAACTGTCAATAGATCAATTAATTGGCATATGCATCGATGGAGAACCAGCTAATACTGGAATAGAAAATGGTGTTATAAGACTTTTTGAAAAGCATTTAAATAGGCCACTGCACTGGTTTATATGTTTGCTTCATTTCAATGAATTACCATTTGGTCATTTATTCATAGCATTAGATAAAACAAGTGGAAAAATATACAAAGACATTCAAGACTGTGAAAATTTTCAGGTATGCATTTGTTAAAATTATTCTATAATATTTTTTCAATCAAATTAAAATAGGAAAATTTTACTAATTTTAATTGATCTAAAAAATTTATTTTTCAGGTTGGAAGTGATTTTGAACAAATAGCATTGGAAAATATTAATTGTATGATCAGTGATGAAGAAGAACGAGATTTATCTACAGATGTTAAACATTTATATCACATGGCCAAAGCAATTCCAAATGGTCCTGTTTCAGTTGATTTAGCTAACATAAAACCAGGACCAGTTGTACATTCTCGATGGCTAACCAAAGCAAGCAGGGTATTACGTCTATATACAACAACTAATACACCATCGGAAAATTTGAAAACTCTAGCAGTTTATATTATTAGAATTTATGTGCCAATGTATTTCAATGTAAAATAGTTAATTCTGTTGTATACGGCAGTGTACTTTTATCAAAGTTTCTTCGTTGGACACGATATCTGCCACGTAATTTACTTAATATTATAGATGGTGTAGTCCAAAATAATCCATATTACGCTCATCCAGAAAATATTTTATTAACAATGTTATTTGATGATAGAAAAGCCATACGTGATAGAGCTATCAAAAAAATTTTATACTATCGAGAAAAAATAATTGATCCAACTAAACTCAGAGTTTATAAAATATATAATATCAACTTTAATGCTTCAGATTATACCGATATGATTGATCTTAATCACGATAATTTACTATCTGAACCGGCATTCACCAGAAATATTCCATACGATCACTTGGTACAATTCCTAGATTATGATGAGCCAACACTAGATGATCCTAATATTCCAATGCATATACAAGGAACAGAAAGATATGTACAGTTGTTAGCATCTGTTTCCAAACGTTTTATAGAAAAAAACGTGAAGGTGTTACGGTTGTTACAGCAGAAAGTCGTGAAAAACAACCACGAATGGAGAGCAAAAAAGATTTTAAAAAATAATAACATAACATTACTTTTATTTTAAAAGATACGTTAAAATGGTCAATTCTAAGTAAAACAAGTAAGGAAGGTTAAGTTCGGGTGTAACCGAACACTACATACTCATTTGAGTGCTATGGTGGCAACATAAGGGAAAATAACCATGTAGGAAAATGAACCGAGGGTAACCCTGGAATGTGTTTGTATGACATGTGTATCAAATGAAAGGTATTAAAGAGTATTTTAAGAGTGAGTGGGCCATAGTTCTATAGGTGGACGCCATTTAGGGATATCGCTATAAAGGTGGATCAGGGTTGAATCTAGAATGTGTTTGTACGGTATGGACATCAAATGAAAGGTGTTAATGAGTATTTTAAAAGGGAGTGATCCTTATTTCCATAGGTGGACGCCGTTTCGAGATATCATCATAAAGGTGGACCAGGGGTGACCCTAGAATTTGTTTGTACGATATGGGTATCAAATGAAAGGGGTTAATGAACATTTTAAAAGGGCGTGGGGTTTAGTTCTACAGGTGGACGCCTTTTCGAGATATCGCCATAAAGGTGGTCCAGGGGTGACTCTAGAATGTGTTTGTACGATATGGGTATCATATTAAACGTATTAATGAGGGTTTTAAAAGGGAGTGGTGGTAGTTGTATAGGTGGTCGCCTTTTCGAGATATCGGCATGAAGGTGGACCAGGTGTGACTCTAGAATTTGTTTGTACGATATGGGTATCAAATGAAAGGTGTCAATGAGTATTTTAAAAGGGAGTGTTCCTTAGTTCCATAGGTGGACGCCGTTTCGAGATATCGCCATAAAGGTGGACCAGGGGTGACCCTAGAACTTGTTTATACGATATGGGTATCAAATGAGAGGGGTTAATGAGCATTTTAAGAGGAAGTGGGCCTTAGTTCTATAGTTGAACGCCTTTTCGAGCTTTCGCCTTAAAGGTGGACCATGGGTGACTCTAGAATGCGTTTGTACAATATGGGTATCAAACTAAAGGTATTAATGAGTATTTCAAAAGGGCGTGGGGTTTAGTTCTATAGGTGGACGCCTTTTCGAGATATCGCCATAAAGGTGGACCAGGGGTGACTCTAGAATGTGTTTGTACGATATCGGTATCAAATTAAAGGTATTAATGAGGGTTTTAAAAGGGAGTGGTGGTAGTTGTATAGGTGGTCGCCTTTTCGAGATATCGGCATAAAGGTGGACCAGGAGTGACTCTAGAATGCGTTTGTACAATATAGGTATCAAACGAAAGGTATTAATGAGTATTTTAAAAGGAACTGGGTCTTAGTTCTATAGGTGGACGCCTTCTCGAATGTGTTTATACGATATCGGTATCAAATTAAAGGTATTAATGAGGGTTTTAAAAGGGAGTGGTGGTAGTTGTATAGGTGGTCGCCTTTTCGAGATATCGGCATAAAGGTGGACCAGGGGTGACTCTACAATGCGTTTGTACAATATGGGTATCAAACGAAAGGTATTAATGGGTATTTCAAAACGGCGTGGGGCTTATTTCTATAGGTGGACGCCTTTTCGAGATATCGCCATAAAGGTGGACCAGGGGTGACTTTAGAATGTGTATGTACGATATCGGTATCAAATTAAAGGTATTAATGAGGCTTTTAAAAGGGAGTGGTGGTAGTTGTATATGTGAAGGCGTTTTCCAGATATCGACCAAAATGTGGACCAGGGTGACCCAGAACATCATCTGTTGGATACCGCTAATTTATTTATATATATAATACCACGAACAGTATTCCTGCCAAGATTTCAAGGGTTTTTTATTTCGCCCTGCAGAACTTTTTCATTTCATTCTACTTAATATGGTAGGTGTCACACCCATTTTACAAAGTTTTTTCTTAAGTTATATTTTGCGTCAATAAACTAATCCAAATATCATGTTTCATCCCTTTTTTCATATTTGGTATAGAATTATGGCATTTTTTTCGTTTTTCGTAATTTTCGATATCGAAAAAGTGGGCGTGGTCATAGTCCGATTTCGGCCATTTTTTATACCAATACAAAGTGATTTCATATAAGTACGTGAATTTTTTTGCTCAAGTTATCGTGTTAACGGCCGAGCGGAAGGACAGACGGTCGACTGTGTATAAAAACTGGGCGTGGCTTCAACCGATTTCGCCCTTTTTCCCAAATTTCACAAAAAAAAGTATCCGAGACAAATTAAATGGAAAAGGGCGGAGCCACGCCCATTTTGAAATTTTATTTTATTTTTGCATTTTGTTGCACAATATCATTACTTGAGTTGAATGTTGACATAATTTACTTATATACTGTAAAGATATTGAATTTTTTGTTAAAATTTGACTTAAAAAATTTTTTTTAAAGTGGGCGTGGTCGTACTCCGATTTTACTAATTTTTATTAAGCATACATATAGTAGTAGGAGTAACGTTCATACCAAATTTAATCATGATATCTTCAACGACTGCCAAATTTCAGCTTGCAAAAGTTTTAAATTACCATCTGTTAAAAGTGGGCGGTGCCACGCCCATTGTCCAAAATTTAACAAGTTTTCTATTCTGCGTCATAAGTTCAACTCACCTACCAAGTTTCATCGCTTTATTCGTCTTTGGTAATGAATTATCGCACTTTTACGGTTTTTCGAAATTTTCGATATCGAAAAAATGGGCGTGTTTATATCTGAGATGAGTGCTCAGGAACCTACATACCAAATTTCATCAAGATACCTCAAAATTAACTCAAGTTATCGTGTTAACGGACGGACGGACGGACATGGCTCAATCAAATTTTTTTTCGATCCTGATGATTTTGATATATGGAAGTCTATATCTATCTCGATTTCTAAAAATTATTTTTATACACAGTTGAGCAGAGCTCACAGAGTATATTAACTTTGATTGGATAACGGTTGGTTGTACAGGTATAAAGGAGTCGAGTTAGATATAGACTTCCATATATCAAAATCATCAGGATCGAAAAAAAATTTTATTGAGCATTTTTATACTCAGTTGAGCAGAGCTCACAGAGTATATTAATCTTGATTGGATAATGGTTGGTTGTACAGGTATAAAGGAATCGAGATAGATATAGACTTCCATATATCAAAATCATCAGTATCGAAAAAAAATTTTATTGAGCCATGTCCGTCCGTCCGTCTGTCCGTTAACACGATAACTTGAGTAAATTTTGAGGTATCTTGATGAAATTTGGTATGTAGGTTCCTGGGCACGCTATTTAAAATGAACTATATCGGACTATAACCACGCCCACTTTTTCGATATCGAAAATTTCGAAAACCAGAAAAAATGCGATAATTCATTGCCAAAGACAGACAAGGCGATGAAACTTGGTAGGTGTGTTGACCTTATGACGCAGAATAGAAAATTAGTAAAATTTTGGACAATGGGCGTGGCACCGCCCACTTTTAAAAGAAGGTAATTTAAAAGTCTTGCAAGCTGTAATTTTGCAGTCGTTGAAGATAGCATGATTAAATTTGGTAGGAACGTTACTCCTACTACTATATGTATGCTTAATAAAAATTAGTAAAATCGGAGTACGACCACGCCCACGCCCACTTTAAAAAAAAATTTTTTAAGTCAAATTTTAACAAAAAATTCAATATCTTTACAGTATATAAATAAATTATGTCAACATTCGACTCCAGTAGTGATATTGTGCAATAAAATACAAAAATAAAAGAAAATTTCAAAATGGGCGTGGCTCCGCCCTTTTTCATTTAATTTGTCTAGGATACTTTTAATGCCATAAGTCGAAGAAAAATTGACCACTCCTTGTGAAATTTGGTAGGGGCTTATATTCTAGAACGATAACTGTTTTCTGTGAAAAATGGCGAAATCGGTTGAAGCCACGCCCAGTTTTTTTACACAGTCTTCCGTCTGTCCTTCCACTCGGCCGTTAATACGATAACTTGAGCAAAAATCGATACATCTTTACTAAACTCAGTTCTCGTACTTATCTGAACTCACTTTGTATTGGTGTAAAAAATAGACGAAATCCGACTATGACCACGTCCACTTTTTCGATATCGAAAGTAACGAAAAATTAAAAAAATGCCATAATTCTATACCAAATACGAAAAAAGGGATGAAACATGGTAATTGGATTGGTTTATTGACGCAAAATATAACTTTAGAAAAAGAATTTGTAAAATGGGTGTGACACCTACCATATTAAGTAGAATGAAATGAAAAAGTTCTGCAGGGCGACACCAAGGGCTTTGAATCTTGGCAGGAATACCGTTCGTGGTATTACATATATAAATAAATTAGCGGTACCCGACAGATGATGTTCTGGGTCACCCTGGTCCACATTTTGGTCGATATCTCGAAAATGCCTTCACATATACAACTACCACCACTCCCTTTTAAAAACCTCATTAATACCTTTAATTTGATACCCATATCCTACAAACACATTATAGTCACCCCTGGTCAACTTTTATGGCGATATCTCAAAAAGGCGTCCACTTATAGAACTAAGGCCCCCTCCCTTTTAAAATACTCATTAAAACCTTTCATTTGATACCCATATCGTACAAACAAATTCTGGGCCAGCCCTGGTCCACCTTTATGGCGATATCCCTAAATGGCGTTCACCTATAGAACTATTACCCACTCCATCTTAAAATGCTCTTTAATACCTTCCATTTTATACATATGTCATACAAACACATTCCATGGTTACCCTAGGTTCATTTTCCTACATGGTGAGTTTCCCTTATTTCGTCTCCATAGCTCTCAACTGAGTATTTAATCTTCGGTTACACCCGAACTTAGCCTTCCTTACTTGTTTTAAATGAATTACATTAAAATTATAAGAATTGTGTGTTTTTGCTTATTACTTGAAAATATAGGTTTTTTTTTGAAAATTTGTCTCTACTAAAACGAATTCGAAAAAAAACTGTCTAAATGAAAGTTGGTGAAAATTTTCTGAACTCATTTTAGCTGTAAAGAAAAAAAAATCAATAAGAAATTATAATATAGTAGCTAAAAGTTCATTTTAGGCTAATTTCTCATAATTTAAGCCTGATATCTCTACTACAAACACTATAGATATTAATACAGAAAGTAAGCCCAATATGATATTTTTCTATAATTCTATCAGAAGCTATGAAGATTTTTTGGCCAAAGTGTAGCTTCATATGGCAAAATATCTATTTTGCAAACGTAGGGAACTCGAAATCGGAGTTAGGGGAAACTGGGGTACATTTGACACTTTTTTTTTTTTTTTAAACCATTTTGGCCGAATTTCTTTCATGGAACACCGTAGTGCATTTTAATTTAAAATTTTTGGAGAAAAGCCATTTTGTCAAATATACCCCTGTCGCGGGGCACATTTGACTTTAGGAGGGGAAGATTTGACACCTATATGCATTTGAAAAAGAAAAACGTTTGTGTTGTATTTTATATAAAATAAAATAGTATTTTGTAATTCAGTCTTTTTATTTTCATTATTTATATGCAAAAACAAAATTCAAATATTTCACTTACATGTCTGAAATTAGAAAATATAAATATCAAGAAACCAAGGTATTGAAACTTATTTAATATAATGGTTGGATAAATCCTTCTTAAAAATATATTTTAACGACAACGTGAAGTAGAAGCAAGATTTGCAGGAATCGGCAGCTTTAGCTCTACTTCACTGTGCATAATTACAGCCAAATCTTCTATTTCTGGTTTAACAAAGACCAAACTCGGAGGAAATGTCTTTCGAAAAAAAGTTATGTTAAAAGTACAGTTGCCAAATGCTTCCATTATTTGGCTCACATAGAACACGGTCTTTTTGATGTTTTCTTGAAATTTAACTAGAACATAATCTCCCACAACCAACTTTTCATCATCAGTTATTTTGTGTATTTCTATATCATTTGCCCGAGATTCAAGAAAACCTTCATGGTCAGCAGCAAATCCATTAGAATCAATTGTGTCAGCGTAGCTAACATCATACTTTCGTCAGATGATTCCACTTTAATTTGGCGTTTTCTTTTCGGTTGATTTGTTTGACCTGCGCTGTTATTTTTTTTTTTTTTTTTCTGTGAAAACTTAAGAGTGCGTTTGGCATTATGAAAAGTTTTCTTCATAGTGACCTGCTCAATCCTTCGTTTTTCAGCTGAACACATTAGGATTCGAGAAGCGGCGTTTCTTGGACGCATGAAGTCGCGATATAGGCCTGACAGATTCTGGTGTGGCGCATGGCGTAGAATCACCTATGGTGCTCTCTGTGTTCATTATAATATTTTGCGATGAAATAATATCGTCTAACCTTTCAGGAACAACGGGTGCGCTTTGGTCATCTGTAACAGCCTCCAGTGCAAAGTTTTAATCTTGAAAAGCCTGGCAAAATTTTAAATCCCATCTTTAATTTAGGCAAGATTTTAACTAAACATTATTTTAGTAAGCCACTATAATTACGGGCCATAATTTTTTTGGGCAGCATAACTCAGCTTGTTTTACTGTAGGGGGTTATTATTTTTGTAAACTGCTTCGCACCGATCCATACAGTTACATTTGGCGCCCCCTGTGAATAGCGCCCGGAGCAAGATGTCCCCCCTTCCGCCCCACCCCTACGCCACTGGATCCATATTTGAGTTCTCTAGATGCTTTCAACTTTTCGTCAGGGGCAGGGTCAACAATTATATGTGCTAGACCGGAGCTCATAATGGAAATTGATTTGTACAGTTTGCTTCCGACGCAACATTTTCAAAAAGTCAGCAAATTGAACTAACTATCTATTAACTTAACACCATTATCCAGAAATCAGAACTTTGGCAAGAGATTTACATCTTGCGAGTTATGGTGTTGTTGCAAAACCAATTTTAAAAGCATTTCATTTTCAGTGAAGGGCTGGGTAGCATCTCGAAAGATTTTCTCGATTTTGTTCAGTTCCGTTATAGTATTAGGCCCATATACTGGTTTCGCCAAATGGAATGAAAAACTACTTCACATTATGGTTCCTAGTTTTGCATTATTTAAAGTAGTTAAGATACATCCTGTATTGTATTTTCCGTATGGACAACATCAAACAAATACTCTGAAGGTTCCATCTTCACTATGATTTTAGATGAAACCGGGCCTACGTTATTATCTTCTTGTTTTCCTCTTTGGGCATTCATGATATGCTTTTAAAATCGTCTGCATCCTTTCCCAACACCATTCATTATGATCAAGCTATTAAAATGTTCAACAGTTCACTTTGCTGGCCAAATCTCTGAAAACAATCAGAACCGCCGCTGGCTTCTCAGCTAGGAAATTCGACTAAAAAAACTTTTTTCACGCTTATTTGTTTGTGTTACCCTTCACAAATCCTGGTGGTATATCAAATGGCGATTCCTCCCAATCGTTAGTAAATTTTACCACTTAAAGTGACACTTGCACAATTTTACGTCCTTGGCAAATGCAATGTTACTGGAGTTCATATAAATATTTTTTCTCTTATTATTGAATGGTCATATGCACTTACGTAGTAGTTTACAACGGTAACTGTTCCAAAAAATTGACATATTGGTTTCGTTTGGAAAATTTTGCTAATTAAATTATTCAGCACTGCGATTTCAATGATCGATCACACAATATGTTACATAAATTATAGCTCACTGCTGCAAAAATAACAGCGTATCATTTAATTTTTCGAAATTGCCTTAAACATACAATAGATACGATAGTTTATACATAAGAAGCTTTTTGAGTAGTGTGTAGTATTTGACAATTATTCACTCCTATTTCAGTGATCACAGCTGTACATGCTTTACACTTAAGTAATCTTGAGAAACTTCCTTCAATTAACTTACCAAAATTTAAAGTCGTTCTCCCTTGCAGCTGTACCGACTTGATCATGCCTTCTGGTACCGTTGCTCTATGGTCATAGTCATTTAAGAGCATACATACGAAAGTAGTCCGCAACTCCTGAAACGCCTGGCTCATGAATGGTGCGTTTTTAAGTTTGTAATCAAATGCCTGCAGAAAAAATTTGAGACGTTCACGCAAAGCGACATTTTCGCACTACAGCTTTAATGACTACCTACGAACTGGTGCTAATCAGATTTAAAGCAGGACAGTTGGTAGACACACTTGTAGCAACAGCGCTGACATCTGAGCTAAATGGTTTTAAATTGATTGGCTATTTCAGAACCACCCACGACTAAACAAGTTAAGAAGTCGTTCAAAAGGTCTGCAAAGGGAGCAATTGCCATTGAGAGACAAAATTAGAACTCGTACAGTCTCTTAAAGCGATAGTTCGGCGCAAGTTTGGAACCAGTGCGTTTTTCTGCAGAGGCTTGTCGATTGCTCCAATTTATGATATACTAGTCAACTTTCTACATAACACATACAGACCCATATCCCAGCAAACACTGCTTCTAACGTTAGAGAAATATTGTGATTTTACAATGAATTCTAAAGTAGTTTTCTTGTGCATCTCATATTGAAAACTAGGTTAGAATTCGATTAGAGAACGATTTGAGAAACACTGGAAATACGATGTTGCCATAGTTAACGATCATTTGTACGACATGATCGGTTCTCCATTTATGATAGTTCAAATTAGTATGTGAATGTACAGTCTTGTTGAAAACAAAAGCAACAAATGCAAAGCAAATATATAATGGGCTGTATTTTTCACGCTAATAAATTTAAAGCAACCGTTTTATCAAAACATGTAATAGTCATTGACAGTTCAACTATTTTTAAAATATTCACTAACTCGAAGCAGCTACAAGTTCGCACAACAACAAAAATTTGTATTTTTCCTGGCATGAAGCTATGCAAAACTAAAGCAACAAACCAATATTTTCTTTCTTAGTGGGTTAGTATAGTTTTAACCCAAAGGTGTGATTGGACTTCGAGTAGTGATCTCAGCTGTCACTCCCCATTGATGTTTCATTGCAGGGAGTACCTGTTTCGTTCCAAAATAAGCTTTAATTGGGAATATTGCGTTTTAAAATCCCGATGAGAGTCTCAAAGGGATTCAATGATTTTTTCTGAGTCAACGAATAAGAGATCAGACCGTTTATTTCTAGATGACAGTTTACTAGTTTTGAGTAATATAACGAGTCATCGTATGGCGCATATTCAACTGCGCCTGCAATTTTCTCTTCTTTTTTAAACATATTTTTTTATAAAAATTGGGGAGTGATATAATATTTTTCTTGTAGAAGGTCTCTTACAGTCAGAAGAACTAGTTCGTATCAAAATTTTGTTACCCCCGGAGGAAATAATTATTTTGCACACTATCATATTATGAAAATATTTGTCTCAATACCGTCGATTCTAACACCAGCGCATTATTTAAAATAAAACAAGGCCATGTTTCCGAGTAAAAGTTTTTTCCTTTTTCGACTCTTGGTTTCATGATGGCCCTACCACTGTTTAGTTCAACAATGACCCTTAATATTACTCAAAACTAATAAATCACCATCTAGAAATCAACGGGCTTATATAGTATTTTATTCGTTGACCCAGAAAAAAGTCTTGAATCTTTTTGAAACCTTCATCGGGCTTCTGAAACGGATAATTCCCAGTCAAAGCTTATTTTGTCACGAAACAGCTACTCCACGCTATGAGACATCAGTGGGGAGTGACAGCTGAGATCACTACTCGGAGCCCAATCACACCTTTGGGTTGTAACTATACTAACCTACTAAGAAAGACAGGTTATCTTTATAAAAGTATCTGATATAATAAAACAATTTATTTGATTTTAAATAAATGAATTTAATTGCGGTTCAATTTAAAAGTCACATTAGAAACCTGCTATAATTCTCGAAATTTTCTCAAATCGTCCTCTAACCTTCTACCTTAGAGAAATACATTAGAATTCAATTTGTTTTCTAATCGCTCTTTAACCTAAATGTTTGTTGGGATTACAGAATTGAACAGACTTTCATGTTTATGCTCGTTAACGCGCCAAATTGAACCCTATTCGAAATAAGCTCAAATATCAATTTGTCAGAAGCAAATCAATATGCAGGAGTGGGAGGAAGTTGTAAAATGTGTAGCATTGTACCACTCAAATACCTCAAAAGTATTCCAAAAAAATATATTTCATGTTTTTTATTAGAATTTTTACTGCTCCATAAAAGTATACACTTACACATTTAAACGTTTTTTACACATGTATGTATGTATGTGTATAACTATCTATCACACGGTCATATGCAATATATTTACACTTCTACTTAAATACTTTCGAATGTTTGTTTGTGTATGTATAACAGTGCCTTAAGAAAATCAATATCCTGACAACACCGACTGAAACTAGGCGAATTGCACACGCACACAATCAAAATGTACATAGGCATACAATATTGTATAATTGTGGGCCTGACAACCACCCACTTTAGTGTATATAGCGCTACACCCTACTCCAACCACATTTTTACACACAAACACAGTTATAAAGCTGCCTATGTGACAACCCCTTTGTGAATGATAATTGTTGCTTCTCGAGCAAAACTTCTGAAAATATTTTTTTTTTTTTTTATTTTAAAAATATTTACTCGTATACTAGCACACTTCAAGAATTAACAAAATTCCCGCACATATACAGATAGAATATGTATAGGTGTTTAACTTTTTTCAGTTGTATCTTCCAAAGTGTATAAAATATTTCACAAGACCTTTGCACAAGTTTAAATGGCCCTACTTTTTTATTTCCCTACACTTTCAAACACATTTCAATATTGAAGAGGAAAATAAAAATTATATAATTTAATTTGCATTACGTTTGCCACAGCGTTCCAATAAAAAAAATCGCTGCTCTCGCTCAACGCTTAACGGGCATAAAGTGAAATTCTAGCGCGCACGTTTTTACTGTAGCACCGACCACTGAAGACTGAAAAGAGATTTGAGTAAAAAAATATTTTTACATTCGTTCGGAGCTCGAAACAAATGGGGTACGTTCAGCAGGGTGCAACTCGAAACTGAATTTACATCTCACTACTCAGCACTTAATGATAATAAAATTTTTAAGTAGTTTAACTTACCTTTTAACTTCAAATTAATTTTATTTATTACCAGTTTCAAACAACACCTAATTGAGTATTTTGTCAGGTTTTCTACGTCATAGCCCTTATTGATCTCGACCTAATCATGTTTTTTTTTTTGGGATTTGGTTTCGTGGACTATATATAATAGTCTCAAGTCCAGGTTATTGTCCCGCGAAAATGGTGTTTAATTAGTGGTTTAAATTTCCAGTATTGTGTTAAAGAACGTTGAGCTCCACCAGTACACAATGGCAATACCGGAGGCCAGAACCACGTGTAGCGGTTTGCTATTGGAGGTCTTTTCCTTTATAATAAGAGTTGTTATGATGCAATGTTTTTTGTTCTGTTGTTTTAATGTGAATGTCGTGAATTTGTTGATTGTAAAAAGAGTACACACAAATGCAACTTCCGTAATTATGCAGTATAAAAAACGATCTGCTTTTCAGCAAAATGTATTTGATAATTTATCTTTTATACCCTTGTCAGATAGAAAATATCGTGCATGGTTGATTCTTTAGGTGAAACTAGTACCTTGTCAGCAAAAACTGGTTTTCATTTGAATTATGTGTTCGAAATTGTCAATTGATTATCAGTTGGGTTTGATTCAATTGCAGGTATAGTTATTTGGAGATAATAGCCGTGTTTTTTTATATGGACTGTTAAGCGTCAAACTTTAAATACACCTCTGAAATTGCTGCGCATAAAATGTGTACTACTAAATTTCAATAACATTATACGCAGATGTAACTGAAATATGTGTCTATCAGGCATGCTTAACGAACGAAACGATATGATTTCGTTTCGTTTATTAACGTTAAGAACGTCAAATTAACGTTAACGTTAACCTGTAGCCATTACCGTGCTGTCATCGGCGTAGGAAACAATGGTAACTCCTTCTGATGGCGAAGGGAGCTTCGATATGTAGAAGTTAAACAAAAGCGGCTATAGAACCCCACGTTCTTTAATTCTTTAATGCTTAAATGCTACGCTCCTGAATTGCACCGATGTCTGCCCACCAGACAGATAATTTGCGGTCCACCTTTTGAGACTAGGAGGAAGAGGAGACCTTACAAGTCTTACAATAACGTGCCTAATGTGGGCGGCGCCACGCCGATTTTACAAAAATTTAATAAAATTATATTGTACATCGTAACTTTTTTTTATCCACTCATCAAGTTTCGCCACTTCAGCAAAATTTGTTAAAGTATTGTTCTTTTTCCCCATTTTTGAAAGTAGGCGTGGATATAATCTGATTTCGACCATTTTCAATACCAATATACATACTGTTCTGTGGTGGGTTTTTGGTTCAATCGGCAATTTAATTGTGTGTTAATGGCGTTTACCACGGTATAGGTGCTATGTATTCTTGGAAACCATGCTGGTGGCTGGCAAGTCGCAGATTTGCGGCTCCCCAGGCTTTAGTAGTGGTATCACCTTCGCCATTTTCAATTTTTCAAGGATGACGAAAGCGGAAAGATATATTGAAGATAAGCGTCGGGTACTAAAGCCTTCATCGGCAAAGTTTTCAACCTTTCTGGCGGTGAGGGTAAGATTTATGTTCCTGATTTGGGGGCCGCCTCACGAAATCACCCTCTCCTACTACGGTTGCGATCTCCGTTACAAAATTTGGATGGATTTCCAGAATTCTTCCAGCGGGAATAAAACAAGCCGACACAGAGTCAATGATCTTGCAGAAGCACCTTCCCTATGACGAGACGCATTGCCTCTATTTTCCGTATAGTCACTGATATCACAGCCTGTGGTCGGTTGTTGTTGTTGTTGCAGCAGTGCTTCGCCCCATTCAATAGGTGCGACCGATCACAAATTTTCAAATATGCTCTAACCGGAGTCCAAGCAAATTTGCTATTTCAACAGGGGTGGACCATAATGAGAGGGGTGTTAGAGGCGTTGGTTCCACAATATAGTTAAAGAGATGGTTGGTGTCATGTGGGGACACATTATAAGCAAAACATATGTTTTGTACGTCGGGGTTGATTCTGGATAGGTAAGAGTTTAACCTGTAACAGTATCCAGATCGAAGTTGAGCTAGAGTGACTGGCGTTTCTCTAGGGAGGGTGCGTTCCTCCTATGCTAGTTCTGGGTATTGTTCTTTGAGTACAGGAATCACCGGGCAACTCCTGGCATAGAGGTCCGACGGCTGTTTGTGAAGTTCAATGAGGACCTGCTTGTTGTGTTTTTTAGCTTCATACGGCTGTGTTCACAGGTGCCGTATTTCCTCATAATGCTTACGGATATGACTCCTTAAGCCCCTGGGCGGTCTAGGGTCATCAATCAGATGTCTGTTGGGCTGCTCAGGTTTCTGGATATTCAACAGGAACTGTTTGGTTAGCATTTCATTTCTCTCCCTAATGGGGAGTATTCTCGCCTAATTAGATAGATGGTGTTCTGGGCACATAAGAAGGCAACCCGTGGCGGTTCTGAGGGCGGTATTTTGGCAGGCCTGTAGCTTCTTCCAGGGTGTAGTCTTTAGGCTTGGCGACCATATCAGGGACGCGTAGCATGCCATCGGTTAGCCAATTGCTTTGTAAGTGGTAATGAGCGTTTCGCTACCTTTACCCCAAGTACTGCCAGCAAAAGATTCAAGGATTTTATTGCGGCTGTGGATTTTCGGTACAATTGTGGCTGCATGCTCACCAAAATATAGATCCTGATCAAACGTCAGTCACACCCAAGATTTTGGGGTGTAAGATAGTCGATAGCGTAGTGCCATTGACGTGGATGTTCAAAATGGTCGACATTTGGGACGTCCATGTTGTGAATAAGGTCGCCGATGATTTAGTCGGTAGGTTTCGCGAGGCGAAAAACCTAGAGAGATCACGGAGGTAGCCGTTTATTTTCTTGCAAAGCTCATCGAGCTGTGGGCCTGCGCCGTACGAGACGCAAGGTTTAACAAGTCTTCAAGGTCAGCCTTATAATATAAACCTTAAGGCTTATATTCCTGAAGCCGTAGCTTACCCTGAAATCCTGCTTTTTCAACGCTTCGACGCTTGCGCTGTCGAGCAGCAGGACTATCTGCATTGTGGCCCGTTCAGTCTTCTTCACGTTAACCACCTTCCAGTTTTGGGTCGGTAGACCCGGGTTGTACTCCTGGAGCAGCTCCAGGATATCAGCGGGGTCCGTTGGCGTCACTGGAACCCAGGCTCTCGCCTTTGGTCGTGAGGGGATATCACACGCCTCCACTACCTTGAGGCGCGCGTCCGGATACACCTCCCCTATCAGCGATACGGCGGCTTTGTAAAGCTTCGCCGACCTGGCGTCGTCAAATGCAGTTAGTTTAATATTGCCCTGGAACCACACCGCATCGGTATAAGAAGGCGGCTTGTTGCCTTTTTTGACCTTAACGGCCATAGTAGCGAGCGCTGCCTCAATCCACTTCCACTGCTGTTTCGGGAACCTGCCATCTTCGCTGCTCTCGTCCATAACACCAATGATCTGCCGATACTTGGCTATTTCGGCGAAAGACTGCGTCCAGCCTCCCTGCGTCTTGGCCCTTTTCGGTGCCGTAGGGTTGGATTCATCCATAGACCGCAGGCGCTTCGAGGCTTCATCGCTCTCGACCCAGTGCAGCCTGAACTCCTGAAACATCTGTTTCGCCCAAGCAAGGTCACGCTGCGCCTTCGCCCAGTCCTCCGCGGAAACTTCCCCCTCCCTTATCGGCGAGGAGGCATTCCTACGCAGGATCCGGGCAGCCCAGCGCTTGTCCTGGTGACTGGGTTTTTTAACTCCCTTGTCCCTAGAGCCGGCCACCCCTACACCCCTGGCGCCCCCAGCAGCCAAACCGCCAGACGCTTGACGCTGAGTGGCAGCCGTGTTGGTGGCTACGAGATGGGTGGCAGCCGCCCCAAAGGTTTCCCGGTTGGTGGCCCCTCCCCGAGAGGTACCGGCCTTTGGAATACCCGGGCTGGATTTTCCCTCAGCGCTTTCCTGCCTAGATTTGCCCTTGGTCCTATAGCCGACGCCCCCCCCCCCCCTCTCCCTGAGGCGCCCAGCAGTCGACTCACCAGACGCTTGTCGCTGGGTGGAGGGCCTGCTGGTGGGACCAAGGGAGGACGGGTGTAGCACTGATGGCCTCCCGGTCAGTACCCCTCCATGCGAGGTACTGGCCCCCGGACTACTCGAACCGGATAATTTCTCGGCCCTTTTCTGTCTGTCTGCCGCTGCAGCAGCGAACCCCTGAGGAGTTCTCTCAGCTAACTTGAGGCCCGGCTGAGCCGTAGCCTATATTTCCTCCATACTAAATTACATACCACGAGTAGCGGAGAAGGGGAAAGGTCCACCCGGACAGAGATCCGCGATGTCCGGGTAATGCTTAATAGCATCGAAGATCGCCCGTTAGCGACTGGGCTATTTATGGGCCCCCAGCCAGGCTGATCCTCGGCACAGGTCGTATAACACCTTGATCCAGTGCATTAAGGAGGAAGGGAGAGAAAAGGGGAGAGAAAAAAGAAAGGAAGATAGGGTTAAGGGGGGGTGAGAAAAAGGGTCGCCGCTCCAATTAGCCGCCGAAGTGTTACCAGGTGCCACCACGAGGAGGCTCTGCCCCTACATGAAGGAGGGAGAGTGTAAAAACACCTACGAGTCGACGATTTGGTGTGACGCCGGTGAGTGCAAGGCGCAATACCCCCATGAAAGGCACCCAAAATTAGCATAGAGAAATTCCTGGAATATAAGGAGTATGCTCTGGGAGTCTCCTTGGACAATACCGGGACGGATATGGTCTTGTTTACAAAGAGGTACAAGGTCCCAAATTGGCCCAGACCTAAGTTAGGAGGGGTGACCTTACCGGAGAAGCACAAAATATCTAGGAATCATCCTAGACAGTAAGCTGTCATGGAAGCTCAACGTGGAGGAGAGGGTGAAGAACGCCTTAACGGCACTCTATGCATGTAAAAGAATGCTGGGGTGTACGTGGGGCTTATCGCCCTCTCTTTCTTATTGGGTTTTTACAGCGATTGTAAGCTCTATTCTATACTATGGAGTTATTGTTTGGTGGAAAGCCACACAAAAACAACATAACTCAAAAAATTAGAGGGGGTATGCAGACTATCGATGCTTAGCATTACGGGAGCCCTGAAAACAACCCCGACGGCTGCACTGTATGCCATTCTGCACATTCCACCTGTAGACCTGGTAGCAAAGAACATAGCATTAACAACTGCAACCAGGCTCTGTGCCTCGGGGCAGCTTGAGCGCCGACCATATGGCCATAGTAGTATAGCGTCATCAATTACAAGACGATCAGACTCCCTGATTCCCTATCTGCGCTTCGAGGGAGATGTTAAGGCCACAATAAAGTTGGACGGTTGGCGCAAGGGTACGCAAATGGCGGACGAGGCGATACATTTGTACACAGATGGTTCCAAAGTAGTGGAAGGAGTAGGGTCTGTGGTATACTGTGCTGATTCGGAAATAAGCAGCTCCTACAAGCTGCCGGATTACTGTAGCGTTTTCCAAGCGGAAATATTAGCCGTAACCAAAGCAGTAGAAACCCTGGAAGAGAATAGCTTAAGCTGCAACCGTGTTAACTTTTATATTAACAGTCAAGCAGCAATTAAGGCAATAATCTCGCATAGCACAGCATCTAAATGCGTTTTAGAGTGTAAGCAGTCTCTGGAGAGAATCGGGACAGGGAGAAGCATACATCTATATTGGGTCCCAGGGCATATGGGAATAGATGGGAATGAAAAAGCGGACGAACTAGCTAAAAAGGGTGCATCCCTTGAAGCTTGCGCCGTAGACGTCCCAATTAGACTGGGCGGGATTAAGCGAAGGCGAGAGGTGCACATAATCGACCAAGCGGGAGTCGTGGGTTCAAGCGCGGGGCTGTAAAGTGTCGAAGATTATGTGTAGGTCTTACAACCTTAGACTAACAAAGTTGCTTCTATCATTAAAAAGAGAGGACTGTAGACTCATGACGGGTATTCTGACTGGACACTGCCTTCTGGCGTCAGCTGCCTTTAAATTAGGCTTGGTCAGTGATAGCAGATGTAGGAAATGCGGGTTGGAGGAGGAAACGATCGAGCACGTTCTGTGCTCGTGCCTTGAACTTGCCAGGCTAAGACTCCAGCTATTAGGAGTGATACAGCTGTCAGATCTAGAAGCAGCAAGTGCCTTAAGTCCTAGGAAGCTTCTAGTATTTGCCAAGAGGACGGAGTTATTTTATAACAGAGGTCCTGGTTTTTGATAGGCTTTTTCAGTTCGTTAAAACAAACTTCTGGTAACACTGCGGACTCAATCAGTCTATGTGAGGTCCGCATGGACCGGCCAGTTCAACCTAACCTAACCTAATGCTTGTTTACCAACCATATATGTACATGTATATTTGTAGTTTGTAGCTATATGCGTGTGTATATGTGAGTACCACGTCGGCTGATGATGACATGCGTTTGTGAGTATCTCTCCGCTGCCTTGTATGCATGTGTGTAAATGATGATTGATTTGTTTACCTACATACGAGTGGCTGCTTAGTATCGGCTTAGTGATGATAGTATCGCTTAGTGATGCTTATATTCGTCACAATATTATACTGCACTGAGTAGTGTATGATAAATGCGAGACCGCCCCTATTTCCTCTCTCGCGATCTTTTCTGTTGACATTCTACCCAGAACAGGTCTGCAGAGCAGATCTTGCTGTGAGTATAGTCTCTTGAATCGCAGCGATCGGATGTTATACCGCTTCATGAAATCGACTATCTCCGTGATCTTCCCATTTCATCCATTACAGTTTAACTGCAGAATTCTGAAGTGTAGCGGGGGAGACGTCGACACTCTAGGGGTGACGGGTGACTACGTCTGAGTCGAAGGAGCCCAGGACGCAATTGCTGTTGTGGCCCTGGGTAAGCATTGGGGTACCCGGTGTAGTTGGGTTTGCGGCCTGGCAACATGGTGCAATGAAGCCCACCAAGAAGTTGTCGTCGCGGAGACCCGAACATCTAGGAAAGTGGCACCGTCCAAGGCAGGAATGCATTGGGCGGATGACGCAAACATATATTCTGTGCTAACAAACGGTGCAAAAAGTGGTAGGGACTAAGTCTGTTTCCCTGACCTACACGATTGCTGCTGGAAAAGAGGGGAGAAGAAGACGGGGGCGGGGGCTGATGCTCAGGAGGCATTGCTACCGACTCTACTACGGAGATTGTAGTTATGAGTGGGAGCGGCCGTATGAGCTGTGGTTGGTGGTAAGAACCAGTAAAGACCGACCCAACATTCCAGAAATACGTGGACGTCTGCAGCCGGCAATTCATGATATCTCACAGTTCCGAACCAGATGCACAGAAAACTCTAAAATATGCCATTTCTAGCATTATTATTGTCCTTTCAGTTAAAACTAGGTGTGGAGACACAAAACACTATTAAATAACCTACAAAAATGAATTAAATACTATTCAGTCAAAATTTCAATGTGGACGTCCATTCCGAAACGTAATAATTATCTCCGAGTTCGTTCGTGATTACAGCAGCATTTAAAATACGATTTTTTTTAAGTTTAGGAACGTTACGTCTTGCTATGGACCTTTACAAGTTTAAACTAATAAATGAAATAAAAAAAAGCTTTTGAGACAAACATAAAAACTTAATTCAAAATACACAAAAATAAGCAAATACTTGTAAATACAAATTGTATCTAAAATTAATCTTATGCTACATTTCTACCAAACCCAATCTCTGTGTTTACCACCAGTTTTATGCTTGGTATCTCTTGACAGATATACAATTTTTAATTTTCGCTTTCGGACTAGTGATACTGAGGTAAACCAGCAAATTTAGATACCTTTCCCGTTCTTTTTGGACGTGTTTGAGCGATAGATCAAAACAAATAAGCACATAGTTTGGGTTATGTAGATACGTAGTGTTATGCTGTACTTAGAAGAAACACACCCTTATAAACTAGATGGAAGTTTTATTTCCTCATTTTTATCTGCTTAAAAAATCTGGCCGTCAATGCCTGTATCGCGCCGTACGTTTTGGGGATTTGTAGACTACGAGTTATCCACTGAGGCAGTTTCGCTTGTATAGCCTCCTTGCTATAGCGCTCATCAACAAGTAATACGCAAGCATAGTCGTTGATATGACGCACAGACCGCCCAATGCATTGATTTACAGCTTTCAAACAAAGATTCTCATAATATTCATTGCCAGCGCCTGAACCTAAAGTATTATCTAGGTAGCGCATACGTTCCTGTAATTCAACTGATAGTCGGTTGGGATATGGCATTCCAACGACAATAACGCACCTCCCAAGATCATCTGCGAAATTCAGCCCCTCGCTCAATTTACCGCCGACAACACTGAAAAGCAAAGCCCCGCCACAACTTGCACGCTTTATCGCCGCACTGTAGTCATCTAATAGCTTCTCAACTGATGATCCGGTACCCGTACGCGTTTCAGAAAATACGTGCTTCTTCATAGAGATTCTTTCCAGTATGCCATTTTTTCGTAGATGATCATACACAGTATCAAGATATTCGTAGGATGGTAGAAAACAAACTATCCCAGCTGGTACCACGTTACAAACGTTTTGAATAATCATTCCCAATTCTGTGATCTAAAAATGATATAAAGTAATATTGAACTTTTTGTTTTATATGTATATATGTACATAATGGTGCTGTGGGACTCAGGAGGTTATTGATGGCAATACAAAACTATATGGTTGGTTGTTGTTTTTGTATCTACACGGCAGAAGGGGTCTGTAAAGTGTTCAATGTGGTCATATTAAATCGTTCCCAGATGGTCGCGCTAGTATTTTATTAGTACTTGTTACGCTTGAACGTGTCGGATCTATAACCGGCTAAGGACAATAACACTCCCCAAAACTTAGGGAAGGGTCCTTAACGCTACAACAACAACAACAAAGATGGCTGAGTTAATCCGTAAGTCGGGCTAGATTTAGAAGGTGCTGACGTCGGTAAAGAACTGTCTTTATCCAAGACATGCGTTTTATAATGTATACCAATATACCTCTAGTGGAATTCACTATCTTTCTGTGACGTAATTTGTTGAACTTTGACTAACAATTTTTCGCTTTAGATTTAAAAGTTAGCAAAAGATTACATATCTACACAACAAAATTGAGAATACACTTTGGCGGTTTTTGGAGGGTTCATACATTTTTTTTCTTTTTGGAAAACGCCATGTTGCTTACCATATCTGCAGCATTTCGTTCAGTATAATTAAAACAAAGACGCCGAGCTGTTGGCCCTTGTGCTACAACAAGGGGGAGTACTGCATCAGATGGAACCACATGACCATAAAAATGCTCTTTAACTCTTGTCGGACATGCACGAAATAGCTGTTGAGTCAATTCTATAGTTGGCTGCATGGTTCCTCCAGCGATTATAATCTGTATGAGTAAGAAAATTTATTAGTACGAAAAGCTGCCTGCTTTTTTAATTGAAGCAAATACTTACAGATCGAGCTTCTCGAATAACGTCCGCAAAATGGTCACCTGGATTCAGTAAAATATACTTATACATGCTATCTGCTTCATTGCCGATTCCACCAATGCTCATTATGATACGCCCATCCTCTGCATTTTCAGTTAGTGATTCCAAAAAAGATATAAGCGATCTAAATGCTCCGCTACTTGACATTGTTTTATTGGACCCATCGTATGCATTTGCTTTTATGTCATTCTTGTCCACAACACCAGCCTCTGTTTTTATATCCTTTTTCTGCAAAGTCTCAATTTGTTTGAGAAGTTGTTTCGTAGCCGAAACTTCGTCTTTTGTATCAGAACTTATGTTTGCTTTTTCGTTCAAACCTTGCAATTTTTGAGCTAATCGGGATTTTTCGCAGAACTCCAGCAAAATATGTAAATTAATGTTAAAAAAATCTCCCTCATCTGTGAGTTCATAGGTGCGTAATACTCTTGAATTCAGTTTATTTTCCTCGGTTACATTTGATTGAAGCATTTTGATCAGGCGCTTTACAATGAATATCAATTGATTGATATTGAGTAAGCTAGCTGCACTGAATCTTTTCAAGTATCGCAATTTATATGCCCCAATTTTTTGTTGAACTAATAAGAGTTGCTGTAGGGATAACTCGTTACTATGAAGACGTGCGATAGTGTCCAGTAGATTATGGGCTTCATCTATTATCACAATAGCACCACGCAAATCAATACCTGTTTGGAGGCGCGTACGACGATGTAACAGCATTTGATAAGTAAGCATTACGAGTTGCGCTGATTTCGAAGCTTCTCTTGCAGCATAGTAGGGACATGCATTCAACACCTCCCCTTCCCCAACTAACTCTTCAATGTCCATCATATTGAACAGGGCAGTTGCACTAAGTTCTTGCATAATATTTGCTTTGCGGAATGTACAGCATTTGGAATTGCTATTTTCTTTAGTCTCTTTACTTTTTGGCGCCATATCTAAGCACCGCTCATTCATGACACTCACATTAGGCAGTTTCCTTACTTGAGCATTTATGCAGAGCTGCTGACGCGACGCTAACGAAATACAGCGTATACGTTTACCGTAGGGAGTGCGTTTTATTTCTCGTACCACTTGTGCCAGCTGTGAATGGGTTCTGCTACAGAAAAATACCTAAAAATAAAAGCTTTTTTGTGATTTCATCCTCCACAAAATTTCAATTTTTATAAAATAACAAGTAGAAGCGTAAAATCGGACCCTAAGTTACATATACATAAACTGCGAGGAGTGTTTTCACGTGTAAATAAGTAATAAGGAGGATGGCTCAGTATAAACCACTTTATGGTTAAAAATATGGTGTTTTTATCGGAAGCCGCCTATGAAAGCAGAGGCTGAGGGCGGCCCCTACTCCATTGGAAGGACCAGGTGGAAAACGATTTAAACTCCCGTGTTGTGACCAATTGGCGCCGGTTGGCGGAGCGAAGGAGCGACTGGCGCGCCTTTTTGGACGGCCATAACCGTTTAGACGGTTAAGCGCCAATTAAGTAAGGTTAAAAATACGAAAAATTTACCTGAATCGGACGATATTTGTCTTCTATATTTTCTTGCTCCAATTCAATTTGAACATCACCAACTTTCTCATCCCAATCTGATTGGTTTGGTTGCTCCTCGTTTTCTTCTTCGTCAATTTTCGTTCTCTGGTTATAATATTTTTTCCGATTTTTGTGTATTTCTACTTCTTGCTCGCGCATTTCAAGCAATCCCTCATCATACCGTTTCATCAATTTTTCTAAGTGCCGCAGTTCGTGTAGATCTTTCCTTGCCTCTGTTGCCGCATAGCTAGCCATAATCCAGTCCTTTGCTGCATCAATGCTTTTCGTCGCACGTTCAACTTCCAGTTTCAATTTTGAAATTCTTTCATTCAATTCCTCACGTTCCAAACGCTAAGTACAAATTAAGGTAATAGTCTAGTTGAGGGGCCGACGGCTAATACGCTACCAAAAATATCGAGAGAGAGGTGTCAAACGACGCCTCTTGACATCAGTATTAATAATCCGAAGGCGGAAAATAAAAATTTTAACTCGTTCAAAAGATATTAACGAAAAACCGAAAACAGACCATCGGGTACCTCCGAAACCGGGAGTGGGATCCATAGTATTTTTGCGCAGAACACCTTCCAGCGTTGGCGGCCTTCGGCCGCGCTTATAACAAATAACCCTGGGCTACGCCATGCTACCGCCACGGTGATGCACAATTTTATTTGGGGGTACAAACACAACAACAACCACATGGAATTCGCCAACTTCAAATGCAAATATCTCCGGACAGAGATACAATTTTTCTTTTCCGCCATCGGATTATTGTTCTCGAGATTAATACGCGTCGTTTGACACCTCTCTCGATATTTTTGGTAGCGTATTAGTAGTCGACCCCTCAACTAGACTATTACCATATCTCCGGACAGAGATACAATTTTTCTTTTCCGCCTTCGGATTATTGTTTTCGAGATTAATTCGCGTCTTTTGACACCTCTCAATATTTTTGGTAGCGTATTAGTAGTCGATCCCTCAACTAGACTATTACCCAAATTAATTAACCAATGATAATAAAAGAAATTTTGCAAATATACCTCCCGATCCTCAATCCATCGAAGCACAGAACAAGTGAGAGTCAGTGACTTTCCTGTTCCCGTAGGGCTTTCAAATATACTAATAGATTTTTGCGTCAAACTAGTGTACACGGCGTCCATCAGCTGTTGCTGGATTTGATAAGGTGTAAATGGAAACCCATAGTCTATCGGTAAATCCAATACTTTGGTTGGCGAAAACATTTCTATATTTTTGTCTTATGTTACGTTGTTAATTAAATTGAAAGACGGGCGAACACAAATATTTATCCATATGTAAATAGAAACATTACAGCATGGTTTACAGCAAACCCGCCAAAGATTCTTCTTCTTTTACATGTCCTAGTTCAAAATAAAAGTCCATTGTAAATTTTACCAAGTAGCGCAGCTAACAGCTGTTCGGTGAAAATTCGCACATTCACACGCACAGTTCTCGACTCAGTTTCAAAAAAAAACTAGATTATTTAACTCAAATTTTAAAGTGAGATAATCATTACGAATTTATGTATATGGAATATATAAGGCGTTTTTGTTGTTATTAAAACAATAGTTTTATTTATATTAAAGCTTTTATCAGTTTTTTTTTTAACTTTGAAAAAACTCCGAACACCATTCCTTCATTATATGACATTCGACTGCCTAGTCCACTGCCTTCCACTCTATTCGCAACATAACCTCTACTTAAGCTGCCAAACTATATAGTAAACAATCTAAAAGTCATTGTTTACTATATATAGTTTGGCAGCTTAAATAGAGCTTATGTTGCGAATAGTGTGGAAGGCAGTGGACTAGGCAGTCGAATGTCATATAATGAAGGAATTGATGTTCGGAGTTTTTTCAAAATTTGTCCGAAATCCTGAACCACAAAAGGGAGTGTAGTTAAGTACGAAAATAAAAAAATGTAGTTAGGTTTTGCTCCTTTTTTGGCAGGAGATTTTCATTTTAAAAATGTAATGTACAAACCAATGTTAATTCTATTACTTTTTAGCAGGATATTTTCATTTTAAAAATGTAATATATAAACCAATGTTCCTTCTATTACTCATTTTATCTATGGACCTTCACATACACTTTATAAAAACGTGCTTTTTATTTGTACGAACTTATCCCTCAATGAAAATAAATGAAACACGTATTAATGTAAGCATTAATCATGTTTCTTACTTCTTAAATGTTCTTCTTAAATATTATAGATGTGTTAAAAGTAGCAGGACTAAAATAATATTGACAAATCTGATATGTCAAACTAATTTTATATAATAAAAATGATTTCATAAATTGCATGCATTTTATACATATGCATTATATTTTTAATTTTCTCTAACTATTCGTTTTGTGCTGACTTAATTTGGCTTATGCATAACTTTCTTTGGCTATATAAGCTAACAATTCCAGGGGCCGTTTTCACCATCTTCGGTGAACTCTAACAAACACTTTATTTGAAAGAAATCGTTCAGTGATTCGTCAAATAAGAGTTACTTTAAAATAACGGACGTTAAAAGTTCCCCTGTCACATGAGGAAAAATGAAATACAACTATTTTTATAAGATGAAGATAGATAGAAAATGTATTGGGGATTGCAATGCGACCGTTGATATATTGTGCCCTCATCAGATTGCGTCGCGTTCCAGGAGGATATGTTCGATCACGAAATCGACATGAATACAAAATAGTTTTTTTTTTCTAAAATGCAAGAAGCTTCAAGAAGAACGTAAGTTTTTAATTATTTGTGTGTTGCTTTGACATTGGCGTTGCGTTGCTTATGGATTGAAGCAATTAAAGCACGTGTGTTCAAAGTCACATGTAGACGCAACGCAAGTGCCAAAACGACGCAAAAATCACCCTTAGCGTATTTGCTTTAGGTGTTATTTATCAATATTAATTAAAAATGTTAGATCTCCTAAAAAATTGAACTTAGACAACATACACAAGAGGCGTAGCTTCGTAGGCGCCTGCAAAATATGGCATGCAGCTAAGATCTATCTACACCTCAAGATTGCTTATGCAGTGCCTAATACGTGTCCATGAAGCTACGCGTCGTGTCCATCTTCTCTTAGATTATATTTCAAAGAAATTTTTTTTAGCTTTAAACTTTGTTCATAATATTCATGTACATGTCTACTACTATGGCAATCGCTTGCATACTACTATTTCATTAATTAAAAAAAATTAAGATCGGAAAAATGCAACATTACCACGTGCGTTCTCTAACACGGTTGCAACACCTTGTTGTCATTTGGGACCAAAATTTATCGAAACCATACCTCAGAAAAAAGGACCAAATTAGTTTTATTTTATTGGTATACAAACAATTCGGCAAGTTACTAGAGTATCGTATTTGTTGTAAAAAGCGAAAATTGTAGGATATTTCAGGGGTGTCCTATATAAAATTTTAATAAAGGAGACACTTGGTATCACATTAGGTATCACATTTTCAAATTTTTAGGATAAGACTATCTCTTTCACCAATCTAACGTTGTGAACCTAGTTTTGCTTGATTGCAATGAAATAAAATGTATAGCGCAGTTAGGTTTTAGTAAGGAACGGTTAGAAAATTTGCGTTGTGGCAAACTCGATAAATCGTAAATGAAACTAAGCAATTGTGTTAATTCTATTTTTATAGATGCTTTCATTTTCATTCACAGTGTAAACTTCATACCAGAGCCTAGATTCAGTAAGTGTGAGTTTTGAACTCAGACGAAAAATGAAGCGTCTTAAAAGTTTCAACTGCATAATAATTGAATACCGATCGAAATATCTAAACACTAAAACAAGTCTTTTTCTGATAAGTGCGCTGTTTCATCAAAAATTAATGACAATGTGTTTGTCCGAACATTCAACACTTCATTTTTAATGCCTCGCCTAAATTATATCCCAAGTGAAATGACATTGTTCTGCTACATTTTATTGATAGAGCAATTTTCGTGATAAGAATTCCATTGGAGTAAATTGAAAATTATATGTGGGTAATAGATTTGCGGCAATTTTTTTAGCAGTGTTTTGAATATTTGTTTCCCACGGATTAAGTATAAAATTTCACAAAAATAATACATTTTTTTGAAAAATCAAACAGAATATCCTCAGTCATTGTTTACGAATTTAGAAACAATGAGAATGGCAAATACGAACGTGTATAAAATGTAATGTCAAAACGTATATGCACATGGTTGTATTTATATGCACGAAAATGCTTTAAAATCGCATGAAATTGTTAAAATAAAGTTCAAAAATAAATGATAAAAACTTTAATATAAATAAAAAGATTCTTTTAATAACAACAAAAACGCCTTATATATTCTAAATATATATCAATTGGTAAGGATTATCTCACTTTAAAATTTACGCTAAATAATCTAAAGTTTTTTTTGAAACTGAGTCGAGAACTGTGCGTGTGAATGTGCGAATTTCACCGATCAGCTGTTAGTTGCGCTACTTGGTAAAATTTACTATCATAAAAGTACTGTGCGCATGCATGATGGAATTATAGATGGTGGCGCATTGCGCATGTAAACGTTTGCCTCTATTGCCGTTTACAACTCAACTCTGGTTGGGTTGAAATTTCGCAATTTGGTATTACAGATTACAACTTAACCTGTCAAAAAATATGTCGGTTGAGTTGTCTAGTCTAACAACTTTTTGTGGCATTATCGTTTACAACCTAGTGTTGATGCAGTTGTCAAAGACGTCAAAATCTTACAAATGATTACCAGCAGTTGTCTCATACAATTTTGCAGTTGTTTTGAAAAAATGTTACGTTTTAGAAGACGGCTCACCACCTAATTTTTAACAAAAATTTTCAAAGTTGGTATCAAAAGACACGTTTCGACCTCCGATTTAAGAATCGGAAAACAAAAATTAAAAATTTAATTTCTGTCATATCATTTCGGTACAAATTTTCATGTGGTTGTTGTATTTTGCCAGATTTTTTTTACATACCAATGCAGAAAGGTTGTTTTTACTCATCGCGGCCGAAGGCACCCAGCGCAGAAAGATGTTCTGTGCAAAAAAACTTTGGATCGGGCCCCATATTTCGGACCCCCGGACCATTTTGTGGGTTTTTGTAAATATTTTTCGACAGAAATAAAATTTTTAATTTCCACTTTCCAATCCTAAAAACGGAGATCGAAACACGTCTTTTGATACCATCTTTAACAAGGTTAGATGGCACACGGGCTCATAAAAAGACACAAAAAAAAAACAAACACATTTAAAGCCGGTAGTTAAACCTTTTTAATCAAACACCCTGCAAAAATCGCGAGTACTACATGGATGCATGTGTGGAGTACTAGCTATGGACCAAGCAAGTGCTCCAAAAGTAACCACAGTTCATACAAAAAATATCGTCCAATTAACATTGCGATGTCCTAGGACTGGACCATATACTCCAGCTCAGCATTACTTCAGCGTAATCCATGGAGTACCCAGTATGACACAATTAATATTGCGATGTCCTAGGTCTGGACCATATACTTCAGTTCAGCATTACGTCAGTGTAATCAATGGAGTACTCCAGTATGATACAAGTGGACCACATGATCCAACGATTTTCGCAGGATAATCAACAATTTTGTAGACATTTATAGAAAAAACAACGTTTAAACGAAGGATTACATTGAATAACTTTTTGACTTTATGGAGCGACATTCCGAAGTTGGACGAGGCTGGCCGCAGTTCGGATGCAGCGAAAATGGGTGAAATTATGCGAACGTGAGTCCCACTGATACTAATCACTATTCCCGGGAATCCTGTTTTAGAGTAAATATATATTGTCCACTTGGGAGGGTCACCTTTGGAACGCACCTAGTGGCTAGTGATGGCAAAGAAAAGGTGTCATGGCAATTTTAATCGAAAATGGACACTAGAGGTCGCCACGGCCGCGAAAATGATTCTAGGAGGGAAACACGCTGTTTTCGGAGGAGATTAATAGGAAAGAAATAGAAAAGTTTAGAAGGCAAAATTCGTCAGCTGGTGTTGTGTGGAATTGGTTAAATGTAAAGAGTAAATTTGGTTCAATTCCCATAGTAAATCATGTGCTAGCTCCTACGGAGGCATTTAACATTGGCTTGGTGCAGTAAAATCGTTATTATCAGCTATTAAACAAAAGCGAAATCACATTCTGGCATCAAGAATTGTAATAATAACGACCAAGCTTACTTGTGGTACATGTTGCGAAGTCGGTCGCTGTAGCTGTTGTTTTGACACTAGAGCAGCATCCAAAACAAAAAACGTACCGATTTCTCATTGTCGTATAATTTTTTGCAGAAGCGACAGCGAAGTTGAGCATAGAACGCAAACATATTCACGAAACGATTCCTTAGTGAGAAATAACACTACGAGTAGCGAGGCGTGTGCGCGTTGGCACCCAACCTTATTGTACCTGCTCACTCACACGCCCCACAAAATATATCAACAAAAATAAAATCACCGCTTATCACTTCATTGGAAAAAGCGCTTAGTTGTGCACGCATCCTTGGCATTCGAAAATTAGAAGAAGAAGAGTAAGAAGTATAAGCAAAATCAGCAGATAGTAAAGAAATTCGCTTCCGCCTGTCGTCCTTGTAATAGCGGACACGACAGCAGCAGCAGCAGCAGCAGCCGGCACCACAACGAGAGGCCGCTGCATGTGGGCGCCCTAGATGAGTCTATACCATAAGCACCAGAAGCACCACAACCACCTAGACAGCACAACCACCGCCGGCGGCGCACTACCATTACACCGCGCGCAACCACCAGCTTAGCGCAACCACCTCCAACTGCGACAACCACCATCGCCAGTGCCACCAAGGCGCGTTATATCATCAACAGCGCCTACCCAAACGCTGTAGCCAACCAGCACCAGTCGTGCCCTTGCGTGCAAAAACCGTGTACGGCCACTATAAACCGCGCGCAAACACCAGCGATAGCGCTAGCCAACCAAACGCGCTACCACCAGCTATAGCGCCAACGAAACCACCGGACGTACCACCACCCTCAGCTTTAGCAACAACAATCAGCAGGGCCGCCTCAGATAGGCCTGCTGCAACCTCCACTTGATTAACAACAACCAGCCCGGCCGCCTCGTATAGGCCTGCTGATACAACCACCAACTACAACAATGACTGCCTTTAAAACTGGGTGAGTTCGTTCTGTAATACAGAAACCACATTTTTTTTATTATAATTTAACCAATTACTAGTTGGGTTTGGAAGTAAGAGAATAACTGTAAAAAACTTTGGGAATTGAGTTGGACTATAAATTTGTAATGACAGCCTAAAAATAGTTAAGTTACGAAAAGCTGCATACTCAAAATTTTAATAATGTTCTGAAGAAAGATTTCGGAATTTCAAACACTCACCAGTTTCATGACAAGTTCGTTAACCTCACAACAGTGGCCATTACTAAGGAAGAGGCACAACTTCTCGAAAAGGGCCTGAAGCACAATATCATGGACCAGAATACAGTAAGAAAAACGGAGCAAGCGATTGTAGATGCGGAGATCGCAATATCATTGATACCACAGGAAGAACAGGAGCACGCAAGACACATGTGCAGAGAAATCATAAGAAAGGAGGTGAAAGCACAGGAAGGACAAAAACCGAATACAGAGGAGAAAACAATAAAGAATCTACGGCATAAACTAAGGAAAAACAATATTGTCACAACGAAAGCGGACAAAGGAAACACCACTGTGCTAATCGAAAAAGAGAAATATATATCCAAAACCGAGGATCTCATAGAGGAAATGAAATGTCGTAGAATGAGAGAGGATCCCACAGATGAATACCAAAAACAAATCAAAGTTGCTATAAAAAATGCAACAAATATAGTAGATTCTAACATGGCACATAGATTGGTCCAAATGAACCCTTCGGCTCCTCCACTGGTTGCGCTACCAAAAATCCACAAGCCGGACACGCCAATGAGGCCCATCATTAATTTTAAAACGGCACCATGTTACAAACTGTCCAAATATTTAAAAACGATATTGATAGACACTCTGGAGCTAAGGAACGAATATGCAATAGCTAACACAACAGAACTAATAGAGAGACTCGAGACCGTAGAGCTAACAAGAAACAGCAAATTGGTATCTTTTGACATAAAAGATCTATACCCATCTATACCACTATCGGAGACTTTGGACATAGTTAGCTCAACAATAGTTCATAACACAAAAAACAAAGTAAAAAGTATGCAAATCACAAATACGCTAAGAACCACTTTACGTCAAAACTATTTTAAATTCAACAATAAAATATATAGACAAACAAACGGTCTTGGAATGGGAAGCCCCACATCAGCAATTCTTATGGAAGTGTTCATGCAAAATCTGGAAGAAAAGTACATACAGGAGCTGAAGTCCAAATTAGGCGTGTCATTTTATGCTAGATACGTGGATGACATAATATGCGTTTTAACTACTAATAACGAAGAGCTCGTACTGGAGTACCTCAACAAACAGCACGGCAATATAAAATTTACAATGGAAACCGAAAAAGACGGAGGAATCAACTATCTAGACCTCACGATAAATATTGATAAAGAAGCCAAAAGATTTAACTATGACATATATAGAAAGTCAACGGCCACCGACACAATAATACACAATACCTCAAATCACCCTCAACATCATAAAAATGCAGCATTAAGGCACTTGGTACATAGACTTGAAAGAACACCTCTTACACAAGAGGCATATAAGAGAGAACTTGGGGTCATATATAATATCGCTGCAAACAACGGATATAAAAAAGCACTAGTAGATAAGCTCAGAAGGACAAATGGAGAACCAAAAAGAAATAATGAAAAAGAAAATAATAGCTGGACGACTATGACATATACTGGAAAAGCAACATATAAATTGGCAAATTTCTTTAAAAAATACAACATTAACACAGCATTCAAAACATCGAACAATCTAGGGCGAAAACTAAGAACTAACATTAACTCAGAGGATCCGTTTAGCAGCCACGGCGTATACAAGCTTACCTGCGGATGCCAGCATAGTTACATAGGACAAACAGGACGGCAAATAAGAACGAGGTTCAGAGAACATATTAGAGATTACAACAAAAAAATACGGAATCCAAACATTATACCCGAGTCTAACTTCGCGAATCACATGGTCGAGAATGAATGTTCCCCAGCAAACATCAATAAAACAGTTAGGGTTCTTCACATACAAGAAAAGGGCCGACGTCTCAACGTACTCGAAAACATGGAAATCTACAAACAGAAAACATTCGACGGTAGAATAATAAACGAACAGATAAACACCATTTCTGACACAATATTCGAGCCTTTAAAACTTGTTTACAGGAAACAACTTAATCACACAGGTACAACAGACAAACGCACAACAACAAATAAACACAAAACAATTAACACACCAAAACAAAAAACCGACAAAGAAGGTCAAACGACTAAAATCACAGATTTCTACCTACCCCAGTCAGCCACACAAATCGATTAGTAAACCACCCTCGGTTCTGAACGAACACACGGCACATACACATAACTAAATATACACAAGCATCAATTTGACAATACCTGCTCATATACCTACGAACTATAAATAAGGGCAAATGAAAACAACAGATCAGAACGAAAATCGACACTGATGATGGCACAACGCCGAAACCGGTTTGTCTCAAAACCAAATTTGACAAGGGATGACGGAAAATCGTTCCAATATACCTCATTTATCCACCCTGTCGGAAAATCAACCAAACAAGATAAGTGCGTGTAAATACCTGAACATTATTACATATATGGGTATTTTAGATTTTCTTTCATGTAAATAAGAAAATTGTTTTATAATGCAAGAAAATCTAAAATGTTCTTAGGAGGAAAAAATTGCCGAAAGCATACTCAAAAAAATAGCTTAGAATTTTAAATGAAAATTTGTAAATTTTCTGAATATTTTTGAAAACCTGCAGTTTAAAATTTTTTTTTTTTTTAAACGTTTTCAAAATCGGCCTACACATTTTCTGTATACATTCAATCAATTGTTTAAACCAACAACAAAAAAAAAAACGGAATATATCAAATTGGATATTTATTACTGCTGAATTAGGGTGGGTCCAATTGTTCAGTAAAACCTGTGCTTCAAATAATATAGTATGCAAGCTGATGGCCACAGTTTTTTAAAAGTCTTTATTTTAGTATAACGGCTGCTGAAGCTGTAAAGGCTGAACTACCAGAGAGGTGATGTGTGAAGCGTTTTCAGCATAAATGCAGCATTCCGTTTGTAAAATCTGAGAAATTTACCGCTTTTGCTAGCAGTTATTAATTATGAACGTGAAAGAAAATGGTTATTTCTTATATATTTTTCTACCCCAGTTGCAGTACGCAGGGCTAAAATTTAACTGACATGATTTCCAAGTTTTATATATGGGGTATTCCATCCCATTTCGGCCAATTTTGAACCCGACCCCTTTAGAACTGGCTGAAAGTTTTTCTTCTTTTTCTAGCTTACGAAAGACGTTTTTCAGAATTTTTTCAAATTTTTTCATCCAACTCAAAAAATGTTATGAATTTAAAAAAAAAACACCGCTTTTGTTTTCAAAATGCTATAACTTTTTCAAAAATTGACCGTTTGGGATCTTTTTTTTTTTAAATTTGTTTTTAAATGTACTTTTCGGAAAAGATACAAACAATTTTTAAAGTTTTTTTTTAATTTTTCAGTTTTTCGAGATTTTTCGAGCCGATTTTTTATATATTTGTTTTATTTAATTGAAAAAAAATTTTCAAAAATAAAATTCAGTTTTATTTATATAACAACAAAATGTAAGAAAATGATTTTTAAGTATTCTTTTCTTTATATATTATGGTAATCTACGATTAAAATAACCAGGATTAATGACTGACACAGTAAACATATAAGTTTACTATAATATATAAAGAAAAGAATACTTAAAAATCATTTGCTTGCATTTTTTTTGTTATATAAATAAAATTGATAAAAAAAAATTTTATTTTTGAAAATTTTTTCTTTTTTTAAAATCGGCCCACTCCGGGATTAGTGGGGATGATTGCAGAATTGATTGAAGTTTTTTATGAGAAAAAAAAAGTGGCGAAATTCGAAAAATCTCGAAAAACTGAAAAATTAAAAAAAAAAAATGTATAAATTTTTTTGTATTTTTTCCGAAAAGTACATTTAAAAACCAATTTAAAAAAAAGATCCCAAACGGTCAATTTTTGAAAAAGTTATAACATTTTGAAAACAAAAACGGTGTTTTTTTTAAATTCATAACTTTTTTTAATTGGATGAAAAAATTTGAAAAAATTCTGAAAAACGTCTTTTGTAAGCTAGAAAAAGAAGAAAAACTTTCAGCCCATTCTAAAGGGGTCGGGTTCAAAATTGGTCGAAATGGGATGGAATACCCCATTTATATCACTATTTACATATAGGGGTGCCATTTTTGGTATCGAGAATTTGAAAAAAAAGCACAATACTTCAGAAGACGTTTCCAATGTCATGTTTAGATATTGGAATTGCCTTTTAAATGCGTGAAAAAGACCCACCTTAATCTACTACATATGTATAGCTGCGGAAAAAAAAAAAAAATAGCAGGAAAACAAATTATACAAAAACTGTTAATGAATTGTACAATGAAAGCTGTTGGGGTTTACCCGAACAAAATTTCGAAAAAATTTAAAAATAAGGATAGTTTTTAAAAGTATTGGTATTATTTAGTTCCAATATACGTTTTTATTAATTTTGCACCGTTTTACACATTGTATGGAAGAGTTCTAAAAAAAATAAAACCAATGCGAATTTTCAAAAGACTTCAGTTTTTTTTTATTTTACACCAACTAGAATAAGTTTGTAGTTCAAAATTATTGACTAAACATTTGTAAGTTTACATGAAAACTTTTAAAAACTGCGAATTTTTTTAAAATCCGTTTTCGTTATTCAAGTTTTTTTTTAGGTTTTAAATAAACGAAAACCAAATGAATTATAAATAACTTCTTGTAACGATGGGAATGCTGGCGTCCTCTTTTATTTAGAAGGCACTTAGGCATACAGATAAGGGGCCACCGAAAATCTAGGTGCGTCGGTGGCCATGGTTTTGAGGGTGGGCTAAGCACCGGGCGTTGCAACAACACCGGCGGTGCCCCCTATATATATTCTGGCCTTTCTGTTTTCCCCTTTACTTTCATTTCTATTTTCAGCTTTTTTTTATTTTAATTTTCAGCGTTTTTTTTTTTATTTAAATTTTTAACAGTTAGTAACCGGTCATTTCCGGTTCGGTTAGTTTCGTCTTTTTTTTGCGCTAGATTTTTTTTTTTTAATTTCTTTTTGAATTTTAAATTTTGAATGGTTAACGGTCTGTCCGTGGCATCCGGTTCGACCGGATGTCGTTTTAGTTTGAATTTTAAGCGTTTTGAATGCGTTCTGCGCTTTTTGTCAGTTTTTTTTAAAGGCATGATACGAACTTTTTTTGTTATGGCGCAGGACAGCAAGGTTGGCAAGAACCCAGCCGACATGACTAGCCACTGTGCACCATACCATCATGCCTTCCTCGCTGCTCCCTTAGAAAATGCGAATCCATAACAGATGACGCCCAACGTTTTGGTGTCCGAGGCACTGTCGCGATGACAGTTGCTGAGGGCGCCATAACAGATGGCGCCCAATGTGGCACCTGAGGCGCTGGTCTCAGTGGTCAGTTCGGGCAACGTGTGAAGTTGACCATTCCACCATTCCGAGGTGAGCAGCCGCAGGAGCAGCCACCTGCGTTGCGGTGGAATGGTTGACGGGTCAGGTTGTCCGGACTGGTCATCGGGGGCAGTAGTCGAAGGCGCCATGTGGCTTAACGTCAGTCTCCGAATTTTTTTATTTCACCCGATGAGGCAGTGCTGAACGCACTTAGTTTTTTTGTAGTTGGGGTTTTAGTTTGCCGGATGTGGTCCGTAGTTGGCTTTGGAAGCATTTTGTCCGCTAAATTGGGTTTTCTTTTAATGTTAAAACAATTTTTTTTCAGCCGAATTTGTGTTGTCTGGAGTGAGTGTGTGTGTGCGTGTGGTAAGGACCCCAGCTCATCCCACGTCCCAGGTGGTAATGTAGAATACCACCTGGATTGTGATGGGTTGAGCTGGGATTCAAAGTGGCACTCCTTCCTGTCCCACCAGCCTGGGGAGCGGCTACGAAACCGCTTCACCCACTGCGGCGGAGGCAGGAGGGGTGTCCAGCGAGAATGAACGGGAGGCCTCAACCCCCCAACCAGTCCCAGGGGCGATCCCCTGGAGACTGCCCCTGCGTTGCGGCTCGGCGTTTTGAGACCAACACGTGTGTGTCTGGAACTGACCCTAGTGGCCCCAACCAGTCTCGGAGGGGGGCCTTAAGACCCCCTCGCATTGCGGTTGGGAGCACTAGGGACAAGTATGAATGGATCTGTGTTTTTTTTTCTGTAGCCTGGTGTCTTCTGATAAGGGGATGGGATGTCAGCATTCCCATTACATTTGACTAACAATTTCTTTTGCAGCTTTTCGCGAAATTTTTGTTCCCTCGCGCTAAATTTTTTTTACATATATATATATCCTTTTTTTTATCAGTAAACAAACCATCGTCTGGAATATACGTTTTGCAGTAAGTAGAAGTTGTTTTCTAATAACAATACTACTTAACAACTTACAATTTTTTACCTGATTATAATGTCGCGTGAGCAGTCCTTCGGGCAACCGGGCCGGAATACTCCGTTCGGGAGTGCGGGAAAATTTCGAGGTAACCAGCACCGGGGTGGTAATAATAGGGGGGCTTTTCCCAAGGCCAAGCGCCTATTGGTGGGCAATACGGAAATCCCGCGGGGACTCATACAGGCTCGGACCTGAACGACCACCGCGAAAAATTGGATAGATCTGGAAGTACCAGTAATTTAAATGCGTCCCTGATAAATGATCTCGGGGCTAATGACCGTGTCGACTTACGCACTGGATGGAGCTAGTGCCTTACCACTAAATCACGGAACTTTTGGAGGCGCTGCAAGCGATAGGGCGAATACCCCAGGGATTCGGGCAGAAGCTAATCGTGGAGACTCATGGGAGGAAGTATTACACCAACTGTTCCAGGCTTCACAGGAGGAAATGCGGAGAGAGATGGGGTCGATCCGAACCAATATGGACCAGCTCAACGCCGCCCTCGAATCGGCGCAGCATTCTATAAATTTGAACCGGAACGCGAATAGGACGGAACGTAACCCACTTCCAGCGGCTGTAACCCTAATCAACCCTGCTCCGAGCAACATAGCAATAAAACCCCAGGAGTGGAAAATATCGTTCGACGGTACTGGAAGCGTGGCAGATTTTCTTTTTAACCCTGGAAAGTCATGCGTCGTCGTTTCGACGACGCGAGTTTTTACTTTACCGTTATCACACTGTTCCTTTGTTTGTAAAGTGCCTTGTTTGTTTACAGCGTTAGTCGCTGTTGAGCTGTTGACGTTTGCAGTTGATTGGCTTCGTACGATCTTTGTAAGTATTTATTTTTTAAATATGCGAAGTCGAAAAGACGAGCGATGAACTTTGTGTGAGTTTTTCGTTCCGAAGTTATTTTTCTTGCTTATTTATCTGTTTGGTTTGTACAGTTGTAATACAAGATGAGTGGTAGAAAAACTTATACTGACAAAGAAATTGAAAAATTTCTTGCAATGTGCGACGACGAGAATGGATTAGACTATGAGTTAGACAACAGCGAACTAGAATCAGATGCAGAAATCGAACAAAACGAAAGCTTAGGTGATGCAAGTTTTTCAGAAGAATCAACCGACACAGATGAAGATAACATACCTTTATTGAGAGCCAAGTCAAATATAATTTATTTTAATAAATCTATTTTGCGGGGCAAAAATAAACATAAGTGGTCAACACAAAAGGGCAAATCTTATCGTTATGGTCTAAATGTAGTACATAAAGCTCGAGGACCAACACGCCATTGCAAAAATATAACACACCCACTGCAATGCTTCCAGATGTTCATTACACCAGAGATCGTGGAGGAAATTGTTCAGTGGACAAACATTGAGATTGTTAATCGGCAGTCCATCTTACTTGTAACTACAGATGAAGCTCAAGGAAAGCAACTTCCTGAAATGAAGTTTCTGCCTTAATTGGACTCTTGGTACTAACAGCAGTCAAGAAAGATCAGCATCTGTCGGCAGATGAATTGTTCGATAGATCTGATGGTGGAATATCATATAGTTCGATAATGGCAAAAGCTAGATTCAAATTTCTTATGTCGTGTCTTCGATTTGACGATAGATCTGCACGCCTTCAAATAGTTGAAGACAAATTTGCCCCCATTAGAAAAATTTGAGGAATGTTCATTCAAAAATGCCGTGAAAACTATACGCCTGGAGAATACCTTACGATTGACGAGCAACTACTGGCGTTCAGGGGAAAATGTAGCTTCCGGATGTACATTCCAAACAAGCCAGCAAAATATGGACTCAAAATGATAATGATATGTGATAGTGGTACAAACAACATGGTTGATGCTATGCCGTATTTGGGAAAAGGATCAAACAAAACCACATTTCCACTTGGTGAGTACTACGTAAAAGAGCTGACTAAAATTGTACATGGTTCAAATAGAAACGTTACAATGGACAACTGGTTTAGTTCGATTCCTCTTGCTAAATCACTGTTATGCGAATCATATAAGCTGACAATGGTTGGAACTCTCCGTTCTAATAAACGAGAAATTCCGAGTGAAATGAAAAATATAAAAGGTCGTAAGTGTAATACGTCAATGTTTTGCTATGATAATGAGCTGACGCTTCTATCATATAAACCGAAGCCGAGTAAAGTAATATATTTATTATCATCCTGTAATGAGGAAGGATCAGTAAACCCTAAATCAAAAAAACCCTACATGATCGAATTTTACAACAAAACGAAAGGAGGCGTTGACACTTTTGACCTAATGTGTAGCGTCATCAGCTGTTCACGCAAAACAAACCGATGGCCAATGTGTAAATTTTTTGGCATATTGAACATGGCTTTTATAAACAGCTACATTATTTATTCACACAACATATTTCAGACAAATAAAATACCTCTCAGTCGTCCAGCTTTTATGAAAAAATTACATTCTGCCCTTGTTCAAAGTCATTTGAGAAACAGACTTGAAGTACCAGCATTGTCTACGTCGTTGGGATCAAATATTGAAAATTTTATTTCTTTTGATGAAAATACCGCAGATACTAATCGCCAAAAAAATGTAACAAAAAGGAGAAAAATTTGCGTAATTTGTCCCCCTGCTAAGCGACGGATAACGAAATCATGTTGTGTAAAATGTAAGAAAAGTCTTTGTGGGGAGCATAAACTTGAGCTTTGTGCCTCTTGTACAAAATTAGAACTTTCATTCCTGAAAATATTTTATTTTTTCAGTTAATAGTATTATATTTATGAAAAAATACCATTCAGTGAATAATATGTTATTAAATTGTTTAGTTTTTTTATGTTTCTTAGTTTGTATTTTGTACAAAAGCCAAATGAATCAGAGCTGTGAAAATTTTATTTATAATAAAAAGATTTAAGAAAAACAATTTGATATTTTTTTATTTAGAAGATATATAAATAAGGTAATGTGAATATATTGATTTTCGTAGGTTTTGATAGGTAGGATAATATAATAAGGACTTTGAGTAATGCCGTCGTCGAATCGACGAGGGATGACCTCTACGTTATAAAAATAACGATGACTTTCCGGGGTTAAGCTAAACACCCTGTGTGAGCGCACACAATGCACGGACGAAGAAATAATGGCTAGTTTCCACCTATTCCTTTCTGGGCGGGCCGAAGAGTGGTACTGGTTGTTCACAAAACAGAACCCAAGCGCGACATACGCCTTTTTGTGCTATTCCTTGAAGAGAGAGTTCGGTACTCTAAAAAGTGACCACGAGATCATGATGGAGATCTCCATGCGGAAGCAAAAGGCAAGTGAGTGCTATGACGTGTTCCACACGGACATAATCTCCTTGAACGCGCGCTTAAGAGAACCCATGTCAGAGGTATTGCTGATAGACATCATAAAAAGGAACGTCAACAGTAGCCTTAAGCTGATGCTCTTCAACGCGAATGTAAGAACCCTTCATGATTTACGCGATGTAGCACGCAGAGGAGAACAAGTGCTGAAGGAAAGCAAGCTGTTGGGAGCCATTTACCTAGGACGGCACGTGAACGAAGCCCGTGTGATAACCCCGGACTTGCGGATGGAAATCGAGGACTGCGAAGTGGATCCCAGATAGAGGCCCTGGAATATCGACGCAACAGGAGACAGGACTATTCAGGAATCCAATGCTGTAATTGTCAGGCAATGGGCCACTCATATATATATTGTGAGGAGCCCATCAGGAATCCTTTTTGTTTTAAATGTGGGTATTAGGGAGTACTTACTCCTAAATGCCCTAGGGACCATCGCAGGCAGGGAAACCAGTAGCCGAGCGAGAAGGCGGGGGAACCTCGTTCGGCATCATAGCTCCCATACCAGCCGGTGCTCGAGGCGTCGTCCCGTGCACCGAACCAGAGGGTGAATCTCTGCATGGAGGTGATGAGCTTCCGAGGTGCAGTAGTACCCTGGCGAAAGAATCTTCGAACGTGATAATAACTTTCCCTGACAGTACGGATAATTCCAATAGTTCTGAATCCGAGAGTCAAACGTCCTCATCCGCGATGGGCGAGCCGATAAAATATCTGCGACGCCAGCATAGGGATGTCGCTTGCCAGACACAATCTTTACCTAATCTAGAAGAAAGGGAACATAGGTATAAAAAAAATGAGACATACCATTTTCGAACAACAACCGGTATCGGACAATATTTTGAAGTGCAGGAAGAGATACCACAGGAGAGTACAGGAGCGTAGACTGCTGCAAGCCACTACGTTAAAGCTTACAGAGGATGAAAGGCCTCTCGTAAAGGCTAAAATAAAAGATAGTTTTATTGTAGGGTTGTTTGACTCGGGAGCCAACGTCTCCATCTTGGGAAAACATGGAGTAGAATCCTGAAAGATAACGGCTTCGATTATCAGCCCTTACATGCATTCGTATATACCGCGGGTGGCACCAAACAAAAAATCTTAGGCTCAGTATCTCTACCGGTCACTTTCAAGAATATCACAAAGATTATTCGTTTTTACCTTGTTCCTTCACTTCTCCAAGAAGCTTACTTCGGGGTAGATTTTTGGAGAGCATTTGCGTTAGCTCCTGAAATATTCCCAAGCGTAGAGTGCATAGAGGTGAGGAATGAAAAGGATGAAGAACTAAACCTCCATGAGTTGTCACCAGCCCGGAAAATGGAATTGCAAAAGGTCATAGAGACGTTTCCTTCGTACGAGAAGTTAGTCCTGGGACAAACTAAATTAGTGGAGCATCACATTGACACCGGTGATGTCGTTCCCATAAAAAGCAAACATTTCCCTCTTTCGCTACCGAGGCAAGCCGAAGCTTTTGGCGAATTAGACTGGTTACTCCAATTAGGAGTTATAGAAGAATCAAATTCTCCGTGGTGTTGTCCTGTGGCACTGGTCCGGAAACCAGGTAAAGTTAGGCCTTGCATAGATTCTAGGAAGGTCAACACGGTGACTAAGAAGGACTCATACCCCCAGCCTCATATCAACGGCTTATTGAGCAGACTGAAGGATACGTATTTTATTAGTGGCATTGATCTGAAGGACGCGTTCTTCCAGATCCAAGGAAAAAACAGCATTCGCAGTTCCGGGGAGGTCTCTGTACCACTTCAAGGTAATGCCCTTTGGTCTGTGCAATGGACCGCAGACTATGAGTAGGCTGATGGACAAGCCAATCCCCTCGCGTCTGCGGGAGAATGTCTTCGTCTACCTGGACGACCTGATGGTATGTAGTACAAATTTTGAAGACCACCTGAAATTGCTGGCGGAAGTGACAAATTGCTTAACCGAGGCAGGTCTGACGATAAACGTGAAGAAGAGCAAATTTTGCCAGAAAGAATTTCGTTACTTAGGGTATCTGATAGGCAGCAGGTGTTTGAAAGTGGATCCAGGGAAAATAGAAGCGATGCAAAAATTCCCGATTCCTAAATCCCCTCGGCAGGTGCGTAGGTTTGTGGGCATGGCGAATTGGTGCAGGGCGTTTATTAACAATTTTGCTGACTTGGCAGGTCCCTTGACCGACTGTCTCCGTAAGTCATGAGGCCCATTCAAGCTTACCTCTGAAGCTATAGAGGCCTTCGAAAAACTAAAAGTAGCTTTGAGTTCCGCTCCTGTCTTGGCCCCACCTGATTTTTCCAAAGAATTTGTAATCCAATGCGACGCGTCCAAAATAGTTGTTGGCGGAGTGTTGTTCCAGGTCGATGATGAGGGTGCTGAGCATCCAATCCCGTTCGTGTCGAAAAAGCTGAATAATGCTCAACGCAATTATACAGTAACCGAGCTGGGATATCTCGCCGCCATAGTCAGCGTGAAGCGTTTCCGACCCTATGTTGAAGGATCACCGTTTCGGATTATCACGGACCACTCCAGTCTCAAGTGGCTGATGACGCAAAAAGATTTGAGCGGGAGGTTGGCGATGTGGTCGCTCTTGCTGCAAAGATATGATTTTAAAATGGAACATCGGAAAGGCACCCTGAATATAGTACCCGATGCGCTTTCGCGGTTTGATGCCGATGAGTTAACTTTCACTACCACACCCGGGGAAATAGATCTAGGAATTTAGCAGTAACGAATATTTGATTCGGACCGTCAACGAAAACGAGGAATCGCTTCCGGATTTACGAGTGATAGACGGGGTAATTTTCAAAAGAGTTAAATTTCGTAAGGGGGTGGAAGGGGAAGAAGACTCGCTGTGGCGTTTGAGGTTGCCAAAAGGGTTGACTGAGGAAGCAGTGGATTAGCACATGACGCTAACCTGAGTTACCATGGCGGGTGGCAGAAAACCTTAGAACCTGTTAGGCAGAAGTACTTCTGGCCGCAGCAGGCTAAGGACGTCAGGGACTACGTCCAGCGTTGTGACACTTGCAAGGCAGTAAAACCCACTAATCAACAGTCGAGACCACCTATAGGGAATACCTGTGCATCCGAGAGGCCATTTCAGCGATTATATTGCGATTTCCTAGGGCCGTATCCGACATCTAAGCGGCGAAATCAATTTCTTTTTATAGTACTAGACCATCTTTCAAAATACCTTTGGCTAAAGCCCATGCAGAGAGCCACCACTGTTAACGTTATAAATTACTTCGCTTCAGAAATTTTTCCAGCTGTAGGGGTCCCTGAATTTATTCATAGTGACAATGGTAAACAGTTTATCTCTAAGGAAATGAACCAATTTTTAGTAAATTACGGGGTGAAGCACGTAGGGACGGGGTTATATTCTCCCCAAGCAAACGCATCCGAGCGCGTTAATAGAGAAATTGTTTCGAAGATTAGAATTTTCCTGAAAGATAAACTTGACCATACCGATTGGGATAAGCATATACCCGAGATTTTATCAGTTTTGAGAAGCGATTTTCATACGGCAATTCAGTGCTCTCCATACTTTGCATTATATGGCCAAAATATGGTCCAACATGCCTCAGCATACAGTATTTTAGAAAAGCTCGGCAGCCTTCGGGAAGATCAGGTTACGATAGTGAGCAGAACGGACAAGTTGACTAATATTCGTGAGCAGATCCGTAGAAATTTAGATCAGGCCAAGGATAGTGGAATAAACACCTATAACAAGCGCTCTAGACAAGTCAGGAAGTCAGGAAGTTTTCCGGAAAAACTTTGCCTTAAGTAACTTCAAACAGGGCATTAACGCCAAATTCTTGCCAAAATACATTAAGTGTCGAGTACTCCGAAAAATAGGCAATGCATTGTATGATCTCGAGGACCTAAACGGGAAATTGATAGGTCGCTTCCATGCTTCGGATATTCGTCCACAATGAACGAACAACAACGTTTTTTTTTTTGCCAAGTTACAATTTGACTTTTTTTATATAAACCTCCCAATTGGACTTTTTCGTGTCTGGGCGTTTTGGCGGTCAGGGACATCTCGCCCAGTATTCCCCCCGAGCAATAACCTCATAGGATGTTCACACGCGTATTCACCGAGAACCGTGAACAGCCTGGCGGTCCAAGCATGGGTTGGACTAGTCTTTCGGAGTTTGGACGAGTTCTCCTTATCAAAATGTTTACACCCATATTTTTTTTGCTTTCCTGTGGGGGCGATAACCACTAGAACTATACGGAGTTTTGACGAGTTCTCCATAACAAATGTCTAACTGCCGCAAAGCCTTAAACTAAGAAGCAAAATTAATTCCCTACTTGACTTAACTTTTTTTTGATGGACCTATGCTGCCCAGCTTCGCGGTAGAACTCTGAGACTCCTATCTCAGGGGTGAGTCGTGCCCCACGTTGCTTGTCATCGGAGGTTCCTGGCAGTGGCTTCCCACAGATGATCCGGTTTCCTGTTCGCTTCATCGTCAGGTCTTCAAAGCGAAGCAGGTTTGTTATGGTCCACTTGGGAGAGTCACCTTTGGAACGCACCTAGTGGCTAGTGATGGCAAAGAAAAGGTGCCATGGCAATTTTAATCGAAAATGGACACTAGAGGTCGCCACGGCTGCGAAAATGATGATCTCTAGGAGGAAAACACGCTGTTTCCGGAGGAGATTAATAGGAAAGAAATAGAAAAGTTTAGAAGGCAAAATTCGTCAGCTGCAGTTGTGTGGAATTGGTTAAATGTAAAAAGTAAATTTGTTTCAATTCCCATAGTAAATCATGCGCTAGCTCCTACGGAGGCATTTAACATTGGATTGGTGCAGTAAAATCGTTATTATCAGCTATTAAACAAAACCGAAATCACATTCCAGCATCAAGAATTGTAATAATAGCCGTGTTTTTTAACACGCGCGTATACGTTTCGTTTGCGCGTGTAAAAAAACGCCTATCCTCGCTTAGATAATGCTTAGGAGACCCATCTAGCGGCTGTGGTTAAACAACTAGCTACAGCAACAGGGTGTACCGAAAAGCGGAGACGCAACGCTCTGATGGCCATAGGGTATAACATATAGCTGAATCAGTTGCGATGAATTGTGGACACACATAGAATACATAGAATTAGTGTAGAGGGTGAAACAAAGACACATATTTCAGTTACATCTGAGTATAATGCGTATTGAAATTTAGTAGGACAAAATTTATGCGCAGCAATTTCAGAGGTGTATTTATAGTTTGTCACTTAGCAGTCAATATAAAGTTTAAGCGTAAACGGATATACGCGTGTTAAAAAACACGGCTAATAATGACCAAGCTTACTTGTGGTACATGTTGCGAAGTCGGTCGCTGTAGCTGTTATTTTGACACTAGGCAGCATCCAAAACAAAAAACGTACCGATTTCTCATTGTCGTATAATTTTTTGCAGAAGCGACAGCGAAGTTGAGCATAGAGGGCAAATATATTCACGAAACGATTCCGTAGTGAGAAATAACACTACGAGTAGCGAGGCGTGTGCGCGTAGGCACCCAACCTTATTGTACCTGCTCACTCACACGCCCCACAAAATATATCAACAAAAACAAAATCATCGCTTATCACTTCATTGGAAAAAGCGCTTAGTTGTGCACGCATCCTTGGCATTCGAAAATTAGAAGAAGAAGAGTAAGAAGTATAAGCAAAATCAGCAGAGAGTAAAGAAATTCGCTTCCGCCAGTCGTCCTTGTAATAGCGGACACGACAGCAGCAGCCGACACCACAACGAGAGGCCGCTGCATGTGGGTCCCCTGGAAGAGCCTATACCAGAAGCACCACAACCACCTAGACAGCGCAACCACCGCCGGCGGCGCACTGCCATTACAACGCGCGCAACCACCACCATCGCCAGTGCCACCAAGGCGCGTTATATCATCAACAGCGCCTACCCAAACGCTGTAGCCAACCAGCACCAGTCCTGCCCACCTTGCGTGCAAAAACAGTGCACGGCCACTATAAACCGCGCGCAAACACCAGCGATAGCGCTAGCCAACCAAACGCGCTACCACCAGCTATAGCGCCAACGAAACCACCGGACGTACCACCACCCTCAGCTTTAGCAACAACAATCAGCAGGGCCGCCTCAGATAGCCTTGCTGCAAGCTCCACTTGATTAACAACAACCAGCCGGGCCGCCTCGTATAGGCCTGCTGATACAGCCACCAACTACAACAATAACTGCCTTTAAAACTGGGTGAGTTCGTTCTGTAATACAGAAACCAAATTTTTTTTTATTTTAATTTAACCAATTACTAGTTGGGTTTGGAATTAAGAGAATAATTGTAAAAATCTTTGGGAATTGAGTTGGACTATAAATTTGTAATGACAGCCTAAAAATAGTTAAGTTACGAAAAGCTGCATACTCAAAATTTTAATAAGGTTCTGAAGAAAAATTTCGGAATTTATTTAAAAATGTTTTAGAAGTGGTTTACAATTCATTCGCATTCCTTTTAATTGCACTGAAATTTAATTGTAAATTTGATTATTGGAAAAAAAGAAGTATCGATGGTTAAACTGTGCTGTTACTTTAGTGCGTGTAAATACATAAACATTAGCCGTGTTTTTTTTTTTACACGCGTATACTTTTCGTTCGCGCGTGAAAAAAAACGCCTATCCTCGCTTAGATAATGCTTAGGAGACCCATCTAGCGGCTGTGGTTCAACAACTAGGTACAGCAACAGGGTGTACCGAAAAGCGGAGACACAACGCTCTGATGGCAATAGGGTATAACATATAGCTGAATCAGTTGCGATGAATTGTGGACACACATGGAATACATATAATTAGTGTAGGGGGTGAAACAAAGACACATATTTCAATTACATCTGAGTATAATGCGTATTGAAATTTAGTAGGACAAAATTTATGCGCAGCAATTTCAGAGGTGTATTTAAAGTTTGTCGCTTAGCAGTACATATAAAGTTTAAGCGTAAACGGATATACACGTGTTAAAAAACACGGCTATTATTACATATATGGGTATTTTAGATTTTCTTTCATGTAAATAAGACAATTGTTTTATAATGCAAGAAAATCTAAAATGTTCTTCGGAGGAAAAAATTGCCGAAAGCATACTCAAAAAATAGCTTAGAATTTTAAATGAAAATTTGTAAATTTTCTGAATATTTTTGAAAACCTGCCGAGTTTTAAATTTTTTTTTTTGAAAACGTTTTCAAAATCGGTCTACACATTTCCTGTATACATTCAATCAATTGTTTAAACTAACAACAAAAAAAAACAAAGAATATATAAAATTGGATATTTATTACTTTAGAATTAGGGAGGGTCCAATTGTTCAGTAAAACCTGTGCTTCAAATAATATAGTATGCAAGCTTATGGCCACAGTTTTTTAAAGGTCTTTATTTTAGTATAACGGCTGCTGAAGCTGTAAAAGCTGAACTACCAGAGAGGTGATGTGTGAAGCGTTTTCAGCATAAATGCAGCATTCCGTTTGTAAAATCTGAGAAATTTACCGCTTTTGCTAGCAGTTATTAATTATGAACGTGAAAGAAAATGGTTATTTCTTATACATTTTTCTACCCCAGCTGCAGTACGCAGGGCCAAAATTTAACTGACATGATTTCCAAGTTTTATATATACATCACTATTTAAATATAGGGGTGCCGTTTTTGCTATCGAGAATTTGAAAAAAAACACAATACTTCAGAAAACGTTTCCAATGTCATGTTTGGATATTGGAATTGCCTTTTAAATGCGTGAAAAATACCCACCTTAATCTACTACATATGTATAGCTGCGGAAAAAAAATAGCAGGAAAAAATATTACTTACACATTTTATTTACGTAAATTATACAAAAACTGTTAATGAATTGTACAATGAAAGCTGTTGGGGTTTGCCCGAACAAAATTTCGAAAAAATTTAAAAATAAGAATAGTTTTTAAAAGTATTGGTATTATTTAATTCCAATATACGTTTTTATTAATTTTGCACCCTTTTACACTTTGTATGGAAGAAAAACCAAAATCAGCCTTCGAAAAAGAGTTGTAAAAAAAAAACCAATGCGAATTTTCAAAAGACTTCAGTTTTTTTTTTATTTTACTCCAACTAGAATAAGTTTGTAGTTCAAAATTATTGACTAAACATTTGCAAGTTTACATGAAAACTTTTAAAAACTGCGAATTTTTTCGAAATTCGTTTTCGTTATTCAAGTTTTTTTTAGGTTTTAAATAAACGAAAACCAAATGAATTATAAATAAATTCTTGTAACGATGGGAATGCTGCCGTCCTCTTTTATTTAGAAGGCACTTAGGCATAAAGGTAAGGGGCCACCGAAAATCTAGGTGCGTCGAAGGCCATGGTTTTGAGGGTGGGCTAAGCACCGGGCGTCGCAACAACACCCGCGGGGCCCCCTATATATATTCGGCCCTTTCTGTTTTCCCCTTCCTTTTTATTTTACTTTTCAGAAATTTTTTTTCTTTTGATTTTCAGCGTTAGTAACCGGCGATGTCCGGTTCGGTAATTTTTTTTCTTTGCGTTAGTTTCCTTTTTTTGAATTTAAATTTTTGGAATGTTTAACGGTCTGTCCGTGGCATCCGGTTCTGCCGGATGTCGTTTTAGTTTGAATTTATAAGCGTTTTGAGTTGGCTCTGCGCTTCTGTCAGCTTTTTTTGAATTTGACAGCTGAATCTTGAATAGGCATGATATGACTTTTTTTTTGTTATGGCGCAGGAACAGTAAGGTTGGCAAAGACCCCGCCTAGCCGACATGACTAGCCCCTGTGCACCCCCAGATCATGCCGACTGCCTTCCTTACTGCTCCATCAAGGATGCGATTCCATAACATAAAATACAATTTTTGCTGTTTTGGTTTTAATCCACTTAGCACAAATATGCTCCTCAATAATATCTAAAACCAGTCCATCACCAAAATCATTTCCACAGCATTTTTGATAGCTGCCATCACCAAGGAGTCTGAGTGTGGCGCATAATTTTAAAATAGGGGTACAGCCTTCTCTCAAAAGCGTTTGCGGAAATGAACCTTAATTTTGTTTAGTAATGAGAAAAATGCTTCCTTTCAAATCTGCAAAATACTTCATTTGAAGCTCATCATTTGCCAACTAAACATTTTCTTACTTGGTGCTAGGTAGTTCCAAGGGATTGGAATGAATGTTTTCCGTATTCGTGACAGGTCAATCGCCAACATTTACGCCATTATAAAATATATTTCATATCATATAATTGCCGTCTTCCAGTGAGTTTTACAGCTCCGGCTCACGCTCACTTCTCACGGGAATGCTCTGGATCATTGAGAGACTTGAAAAGCAGATGTCGTGAAATTTTCGCACACCTGAAATGTGATAGGCAGATGTCGCCGCTGTTTTTCATTTAACTCATACGGCGAAAGGCTAAGCAGCGACATCTATTTTTGAAAAAGTAGGTTTATTAAAGGCCGCGTTGCCAACCCAAAAAGAAGTAATTAAAAAATTATCTGGCTCACAAATTGAACCAGATTTCTATCTGGATTTATCTGGCTCAAATCGTTGTTGTTGCATTTACATGCAAAATTATTTATCTGGCTCAGGATTTTGCCACCAGATGACGGCAATTATCTTATCATTACCCTTCAAAAAGCGCGAGTACCCATAAATAGTGTAAGGAATATTCCTTTGGGAGTATAGGAGTGTTCCAATACTAATCTGTATTCATACAAAAAATGTGCTCCAATTAACATTGCGATGTCCTAGGAGAGGAGTAGGTGATCCCACTCTCGCTTTGTTTGTGAGTATTCCATAGAGTACATACGTGAAAGTACTTTCCACTTTACTCCAGGGAGCACCCACAGAGGATCATATGCCAAAGTACTAAAGAGGAATTGTGTTGTCGGAAAGAATTATCGGAGTGAATTTAATTTAAAATGAAAGTGAATGACAAATTTGACTTCAAAAATGACTTTTATATTTTATACTACGAATATTCTTATGTTATTTAGGACTTGAGTGAATAAAGAAACCATTGTGAATGATAACTAAGTGTGATATCTTATCTGTCAACTGCCTGACAGGATGTTCAATATGGCTACTTTTTGGCGTTTTGACAGGGTGTTTAATATGGCGGCGCCTATCTTCAGCGGGTGATAGAAAGAGATACAGAATGAGACAGCGATATTCAATTACAAATCAGGTGATCCAATCACTTTGGAATTTTGACGTATATGCAGAAGATATCACACTTAGTTACCATTAACAATGAAAGAAACTAATATTTATCTATACTATAGTATGTATATATAAAACCAGTGCGCTGTTGCATTTTATCAGAGTTGCCATAGTAAAATTTTATCATCACTTATTTGTATGCAATATTTTACTTTTGGCAACTCTGTTTGATCGTGATTGCGTTGTGATCACGGTCTTTAAAAAACAAGCAATGATCGCCTGATGGTGGTCCGCAAACGCATTGCAAAGGAATATTGTTAGAGTACTCCAACATGAAGAAAATGGAACACGTAACCCAACAATTTTTGTCTATAGACGTGTTTTTTTTACACGCGTATACGTTTCGTTTGCGCGTGAAAAAACGCCTATTCTCGCTTAAAGCGGAGTCATTGGTGTCGTTTGTCGTATCGCTGTAGTCGTATCCCTAACGTAACCCTATACGATTCATTGTGATCGATTAATGGTGCCTTAACCTAAAAATCGTGAAAATTTCATAAATATGAAGAAAACGAAAAAAATTACAAACGTATTCAACAAAAAGTAAGTCTCTTAGTCATAACGTATCCAAAACAATGAATAAAATCTACAAAAATTATTAAATTCACCAACTCAAATATTTTTAGGTTATGAATATGGCGAAAAACCGAAAACCAATTGGTTAGCTACGATACGGTTACGACCTTAGCGGCACCTATAATCGATTGCATTTATTCTCATAAGGTTGGTCGAATCAGCTGTTATAAGGTTACCGATACGCTTACCGATAAAGCACCAATAGCTATCATCCGGTGGCAAAATCCTGAGCCGGATAAATAATTTTGCATGTAAATGCAACAACAACGATTTGAGCCAGATAAATCCAGATAGAAGTATTGTTAAATTTTTGAGCCAGATAATTTGTTAATTACTTCTTTATAGGTTGGCAACGCGGCCTTTAATAAACCTACTTTTTCAAAAATAGATGTCGCTGATTAGCCTTTCGCCGTATAAGTTAAATGAAAAACAGCGGCGACATCTGCCTATAACATTTCACGTGTGCGAAAATTTCACGACATCTGCTTCTCAAGTCTCTCAATGATCCAGAGCATTCCCGTGAGAATTGAGCGTGAGCCGGAGCTGTAAAACTCACTGAAAGACGGCAAATGTCTGCAGCTTTAGATAATGCTTGGGAGACCCATCTAGCGGCAGTGGTTAAACAACTAGCCACAGCTACAGGGTGTACCGAAAAGCGGAGACACAACCCTCTGTTGTATTTCTGTGTAAACGTATACATACATACATAGCTGAATCAGTTGATAGATAGTGGAAGCGCATAGAATACATGGAATTAATGCAGAGGGTGAAACATGTACACATATTTCAGTTACATCTAAGCAGATCTGTAAAAAGATTGAATCAATTGAGTGTGCATTCTCTCAGCATTCTTTTAAAAATTTGTGATTTTTTGGGTGCATATTATAAATCTCCATTCCTGAATGGCTTAAAATACTTTAATTCAAAGCTAAAGTGTGCGTGTTATTGAATGTAAACTTGAAATGAATGCACACTTTTTTTTCATTCAGTGCTAAATACTTTTTCCCCAAGGTTATTTTTTTTTGTATACTTTCATTGCCATCAGATATGTTAAATCAATTTAGTACTTGGGTGCAAAAAAGGCGTAAAATTGGTCAATAGGAAAATAGCCCCTTCTAATTATTCAAGTAGTTTAATATTTAAGAATTCATGAGCTTAACACCGGCTTATAATTATTGAATACCATATTGATTCATGTTATTCAATCAGAGCTCCATTTATATCTTCAGAAGATGTATTATCTTATTTAAAAACTTTAAAAGTATCATATTCATACGGCCCCGACAGGATCCCGACACACTTTCTTAAAAAATGTGCCGCAAACATCTATCAGCCGCTAACAGATTTATTTAATTTATCTTTAATTTATGGCGTTTTACCAACAATATGGAAGGAATCTTTTCTTATTCCGCTTCATAAAAATGGAAGCAGGTCTTCAATAGAAAACTACCGGGGCATAGCAAAGTTATCCGCTATCCCAAAGTTATTTGAGGCTATTGTTACCCACCACCTAACATTCCCTATTTCCCCCATAATTGCAAGCTCGCAGCATGGGTTCTGTAAGGGCAAATCACCTATCACCAATTTACTAGAATTTACCACCCACGTTTCTAATGGATTTAGAAAAGGCCTTCACACTGATGTAATTTACACCGATTTCAGTAAAGCTTTCGACAAAGTATCACACCCATTACTTATTCATAAGCTCAGTCAACTCGGTTTTCAACCCCGTCTTATATGTTGGATTTCTTCGTATCTTGGTTATCGTACGCAAAAAGTAATCTTTAAAAATACACTTTCTGGGGTCATCAATGTTTCTTCTGGTGTTCCTCAGGGCAGCCATCTTGGTCCGATTCTGTTCTTGTTGTTCATAAACGATATATCTGGTACAATTAAATACTCAAAAATCTTGATGTACGCAGACGATGTAAAACTTTTCAAATCATGTGCCTCGGTTGAGGAACATTCCTTGCTTCAAATGGATTTAAATCACTTGGTTACCTGGTGCAATGTAAATTATATGCCGCTCAATCTCAAAAAATGTAAATTCATGTGTTTTTCTCGGAGAGTTTCGCCACCAGCTTCATATACAATTAACAACTATAGTCTAGAAACTGTAAATAATTTTATTGACTTGGGAGTCATGATGGATTCCAAACTTAGTTTCAATCTTCATATTAATGCTACAGTGAATAAAGGCAAAGGTGTTTTTGCATTTGTTAAACGGTGGTCAAAAGAATTTAACGACCCTTACATAACTAAAGCACTTTTTACAACATTAGTTAGGCCAATATTAGAATACGGCTCGATAATTTGGAATCCGCGTTATCAAGTCCATGCAGACAGTCTCGAATCAATACAAAAACAATTTTTACTATTTGCCTTAAGAAATTTCCAATGGGACTCTTTAACTAATCTTCCACCTTATACTAATCGATTAAAGCTTATCAATCTTCCAACTCTTGCTAGTCGAAGGGAAATGCTTGGTGTGATATTTATGACAAAACTTTTAAATGGATCAATTTCGAGCCCATTCCTTCTGAATGAAGTGAACTTTTGCGTTCCCTCTCGGACATCGAGACACTTCAAACCTCTTCTGCTGAAACAATGTAGAACGAATTTCGAACAAAATGAACCTTTTCGGCGTTTATGCCAAGATTATAACTCTCACTCAAACACATTTGATAGCTCGGACTCCCTTTTTTCTATAAAAAAGATTGTTCTCACCTCTCTAAATTAATGTATAATACGTTTGCTTCTGTTCTCTTTAAGTATTACGCTTGGCTGATGAAATTTCTTCTGTAGCTGAGCAGTCTCAGATCGTGACGCTTGACAAACCGCTGCCCATCAAAGACTCGGCAAAATAAAAAAAAAAAAAGTTATTATATATATATATAAATCGATCGCGTGAACAGGATTAGCCTGGTTTCATTGGGCCACTTGAGGGCGCGCTGCCACAACGTCCATTAAAAAAAAAAAAAAAAAAAAAAAAAAAAAAAAAAAAAAAAAAAAAAAAAAAAAAAAATCAAGATATCAAGATATAGTCGAATTTGGCTGAAACTTCGCAAAGACAATCTATTGCTTCCTTGCTATATGTCAAAATGTTACTACTTATTTTGCTATTGTTGTAAAATGGATTTTGTAAATGAACACACTGTGCATTGACCAAATAGAGTAAATTGTGAATATTTTTTGTCGATAATAGCCGTGTTTTTTAACACGCGCGTATACGTTTAGGCTGATTTAGGCTTTTTATATTCACCTGATTCACCTTCCCCGTTTTCCTTCATCTGTGCAACAAAAAAAAAAGTTCCATTGGGAGAAACTCTTCAGAGTTATTGACGGGCTCCATCGGACTACAGTTTTTTTACAGCTGATATTGTGTTTGACGGAATGTAAATATAGCACCCCAGTGGTTGAGAATAGTCTCTCTGGCTATTTGCACGGCATTGGTAAAATATTGAAATTGTTTTGGTTGAATTCTATCTTACTTGAGCAGATTTGTATTCAAAGTTAATTACCTTGCTATCAAAAAAGCTGCAACTACCTATAGAGCCCTTTTTAAATGACTAATTACAAACTATTGTGTTTAGAAGAATATTTTTCTAAGAAAATAGGATATTGCTATCGCAATTTGCAAACTCACAAACCAGTATAGTACAGCATTTGACCATATACCGCTAGGAAGAATATATGGAGGAACTTAAGAGCTTTTATAATGTATTGCCTTTTCTTCAATTGTTTAATCACCAATTGAGGACGTGCAAATGTAGGCTAGTACTTTTTAATGCAAGCCTTTTATATGGCACATTGGCAACACTTTTTTAGAACGATGACAATTTTCGGAACAGAGATGTTGAAATATTTGTAATTTGCTTTTTTCATTATTAAATTTTTAGGAAAATTTCAATATGAATACTTTTCCAGTTAACTTCTTCGTACTTAATTGTCATTTAAATATGGAAAAAACTGGTCACCACGGACAATAATTAAATTTTTGTGTTGATATTTTGAAGTGCTTTAATTAAATGCAACCATTTGATATTTGAGCGGGTTTTGCGCATGTACAACATTTTTCATAATTGATTGGTACTAGAAAAGTGTGTGCACACTCAGCAAAGGCTGCATTCATTTGAATGCATATTCTGTGTTGAAAAATTTTTGTGTTTCATTCAATTACTGCATTCTTTCTTCGAATGAGTTAAGGATAGCATTCTTTTTTTCCACTACTGAATGAAGAATGGGTTGACTTTTAAACAACATTCCTTAGCAATGAATGAATTAATGAAGAGAAAGCATTCTTAAATCAATGATTTAAAATTTCAATTGATTACACAGTTTTACAGCTCTGCATCTGAGTATAATGCGTATTGAAATTTAGTAGTCCTAATTTTATGCGTAGCAATTTTAGAGGTGTATTTAAAGCATTGTAAATTTTACCAAGTAGCGCAACTAACAGCTGATCGGTGAAAATTCGCACATTCACACGCACAGTTCTCGACTCAATTTCAAAAGCAAACTTTAGATTATTTAATTCAAATTTTAAAGTGAGATAATCCTTACAAATTTATGTATACAGAATATATATGGCGTTTTTGTTGTTATTAAAACAATATTTTTATTTATATTAAAGCTTTTATCATTTTTTTTTTTAACTTTGAAAAATCTCCGAACACCATTCCTTAATTATATGACATTCCACTGCCTAGTCCACTGCCTTCCACTCTATTCGCAACATAACCTCTACTTAAGCTGCCAAACTATATACTAAACAATGATTTAAAGTTTGTCGCTTAGCAGTCCATATAAAGTTTAAGCGTAAACGTATATAGACGTGAAAAAACACAGCTATTGTGTGCAATACTTATCCACAATGTATCTTGTAATAACAAAATCACTTTTGCAAACGCTTAAATTTCCGACGCAAATTGATCAGCTGTTCATTTATCTGTCAAATCATCACTTTCCTAGGTTGGCAACACCAATTCAACTTCAACTGAAATAAGTTGTAATTCGTAATACCAAACCGGAGTTGAGTTGTCTGAAAGTTGAGTCGTTTTAATTACAACCCAACTAAGTTGAGTTGTATACCGTAATAGGGGCAATTATTTTATGGGTAATTTTTACGTCATTTTCCTTCAGCTCTTGTTTTTTTCTCTCTTGGTTAAGCTGCAGACATTGGTGCTTTATCGGTAACCGTATCGGTAACCTTATAATAGCTGATTCGAACAACCTTATGAGAATCAATGCAATCTATTATTGGTGCTGCTAAGGTCGTAACCGTATCGTAGTCAACCAATTGGTTTGTGGTTAACCGCCGTAACGATGTAAAGCTGATTACGTTAGGGACATTGTACAGGTTTACAAGTATGATATGTATGAGAGGGAAACAATTTCTTTCCCTTTCTAACACACGGCAGTTTGACACTTCGGTCAGTGTCAAACTAGCGTGGAACCCAGTGGAACCTGCGTGGAACATAAGTTTTGACACTGAACGAAGTGTCAAAATTACCGGGGTTGCTTCGTCGAAAGCGACACAGGGAAGCAAAAAAGGGATCGGAATATCAGATATGGGTTGCTGTGATGGTAAATTTTTTGAACGAATTTAGTAGGAAATTTAAAGTGCACCCATATGGGTCCTTCAGAAAATTATAAAAAAGTCTTCAATTGGGATATCTGAGAACGCGCAGTTATTTCAGTATTAAGAATACAAACACGGGAGTTAAGTTTTTCTACCCGTTCAAAAGTTATCCGCGAAAAACAGTTTGAAACCGAGGTCGACTGCAATAACCCGTCCAAGAAAGGGGAAAGAAAAATGAAAAGAAGCGTTTTGTCCTGTTATCAATAGTCCAAAGGCGGAAAAGTATTCGAATTATTGGAAGCGAGGCAAAAACGCGTCTATTAATACCTCCCCCGACGGGTTTGGTCGTGTTTTGGCAATCGTTATACCGGTAATAAAGTATCACAATTTATTAATTAAAATTGTCCAAAACGTATGGATTTTAAAGAGAGATGAAATTAAGTGCTCGTTTGAAAGTAAATAAGGTTATTTCTATGTAATTTTACAATAAAAAATTTACGCAGTTTTCGTTAGCAGCTACTACACTTTTCTTGTACCTAAGAAGTACAACAGTGCCAAACAGAATCCACAAAAGGAACGAACAAGAACAAGCATTTTCATCAGGTGAGCGTGGCTGTGTATGTGCGTTCTGCTACATATCCTACTTGTAGACCTGTACAATGGTTAGGGATACGACTAAAGCAATACGACAAACGGCACCAATGACCATTGTGGATGATAACTAAGTGTGATATCTTCTGCATAAACGTCTAAATTCCAAAATGATTGGATCACCTGATTTGTAGTTGACTATCGCTATCTCATTCTGCATCTCTTTCTATCACCCGCTGTAGATATGCGCCGCCATGTTGAACACCCTGTCAAAACGCCAAAAAGTAGCCATATTGAACATCCTGTCAGGCTGTTGACAGATAAGATATGACACTTAGTTATCATTCACAATGCCAATGACTACACCTTTATTCAACCATGGTTCCCAACAAGGGTTCGCATACACTCCGGCAAAACCGTCATTATACCGCAAATGTATGTACGTGTTAGATTTCAAATGCAAGATTTCAAATGCACCCATTTGCACTTAAGTATAGCGTTTTGGGTAATTGTTACTATTTTTTTGAGATTTAATGTAATGACTGGGATTGTTTTATCCCACTGACAGGTAATTCTTCGAAATTACAAATATTTCAAAATAGTATTGTTGAATATTGGTAGTCTTCCAATATTCTTACATATTTTAAAATGTTCTTGTATTCTTGTTTCATGTTAGAAGAAGTTAAATAACTGAGTTAATTTGGTAAGATTAAGGCAAGTAGCAGGGACGGAAAATAATAATTATTTTTTTTTCGGAGTCGAAAAAGTCCGGGTCAAAAAATTGTCCTAGGTGAAAATGTTTGAGTTCTCAAGTATCCCTATAGCAATATAATGTCGAATCATGCATCCTTATTTCTCGAACTTTTGCCATAAAAGTCCACATAAAAAAGTAAAATCTGTATTTTTATTTTTTGAGTCCGATAGAACTAGTTAAACTCGGCCTTTAAAAATAAAAGGAAATAAAAGTTAAATCCGGACTTTTATTTTTTAAGGCCAAAATAAAAGTCCGGCTTGATAACAAAGAAACGGCTTATCGGAATTTAAATTTTTTTTTTATTTCGGTTAAGCCGTTTCTTTGTTGGCCTTAAAAAATAAAAGTCAGGATTTAACTTTTTTTTCCAGACTTTTATTTTTAAAAGTCCGAGTTTAACTAGTTCTATCGGACTCAGGTAACAAAAATCCAAAAAAAAAATTTGGATCTTGATCCAAATATATTAAAGGCCAAAATTAATAGTTTTGCAAGGAATTATATTATAAAAGGAATAACAGTTTCCGCCCCTGGTTGTTAGAGTTTAAACTCTGTCGCCCGGTTTTTCAGTGCGACTTTCAGTTTAATAGGGTTTAGCATTGTCACTTTGGCCCTTTAACTGAAAGGAACAGTAAAATTCTAATGCCTAGGGCCAAAACAGTAAAGTTAGATTGAAAGTAGTTCTCTGCCGAAGCTGCCCAGTCCTGCTATAAAGTTAGATCGACTGTTCTAATAGGAATTTGTGTGTTATCTACAAAATAGTCTAAGAAGTTCAGTGACTTAATTTTTCAACTATTTTAGTTAAAAATTTTCGATTTATATATTTAAGTTGTCCTTTAAAATAATATTTACAATAATAATAAAAACAGGTACACAAATACACATTAAGTGATTACATTTCGGTATATGATTTTGATAAGATAACATGTCTGTTGTAAACACAGTAAAATATCCATACGAAGTCATTAGTTGGTCATATACTAAAATTGATTATTTTCCTTTCCTCTCACCACTATAATTTTGCATTCAATTTACGGTAATTGTTTACTTTAGGGTACAACTGCTAAAACTCTTCCGAAAATATCGGGAGAGGTGTCAAAAGACGCGACTTAATCCCAGGACCACGAATCCGAAAGGGGAAATTCGAAATTTTGGTAATAGTCTAGTTGAGGGGTCGACTGCTAATACGCTACGAAAAATATCGAGAGAGGTGTCAAAAGACGCGTATTAATCTCGAGAACAATAATCCGAAGGCGGAAAAGAAAAATTTTATCTCTGTCCGGAGATATTTGCATTTGAATTTGGCGATTTTCATATGGTTGTTGCTGTGTTGGACCCACAAAAAAAGTGTGCATCACCGTGGCGGCAGCCACGGTTATACCACACACCAGGACTTGGCATGGCGTAGCGCAATATTATTTTTTATAAGAGCGGCCGAAGGCCGCCAACGCAGAAAGGTGTTCTGCGCAAAAATACTACGGATCCCACTCCCGGTTTCGGAGGTACCCGCGGGTCTTTTTTCGGTTTTTCGTTAATCTGAACGAGTTAAAATTTTTATTTTCCGCCATCGGCTTATTAATACTGATGTCAAGACGCGTCGTTTGACACCTCTCTCGATATTTTTGGTAGCGTATTAGCAGTCGACCGCTCAACTAGACTTTTACCGAAATTTTATTTCTCTTCGGCAAACAAAATCGAAAATTTTCATGTGGTTGTTGTAATTTTGATGATTTTGGAGTACCCACAAGAAAAACTGTGGGTAAAAGTGTTTTACGCTGATATAGTTTTGGTCTCCAAACCGGTGTTGGACCCACACAGGGTTATTTTTTATAAGCGCGGCCGAAGGCCGCCAGTGCAGAAAGGTGTTCTGCGCAAAAATACTATGGATCCCACTCCCGGTTTCGGAGCGCTCCGGAGCCAAATATCTTTTCACAGAAATAAAATTCTTAATTTCCGCTTTCGGATTCGTGGTCCTGGGATCAAGACGCGTCTTTTGACACTTCTTCCGATATTTTCGGAAGAGTTTTAGCAGTGGTACCCTAAGGTAAACAATTACCCAATTTACGTACGACTAAGCTTCGCCATTTGCTTCGTCGTTACTTTCTGCTGTGATAGTTTCTTGCACCAATATGTACTTCATATTCAGATCTGTTTACCTCAGTGGCATTGTTTGGCATATACATTACTCTATGCGAATGATGTACTTTGCCTAGTAAAATTTTGTCTTTATATGTAGCACGTGAAACGTATGTTTCACCTAATTCCGAATAACCACCAACCACAGCTCCACAGGTACATGCCCATTTAAATCGGCCACCCATTTATCTTTGAAATTATTTAGTAACTCGACGTTTTGACCAAAACATTACTGCTATGTGAAGCGTGTGCTACACTTTTTATCGGTGCATAGGCGGCAGGCAATAGATCTTGAAAATAGACACGTGCTGCATATGTTGGATTACCATCTGAATCTGTTCCAGTTTGTATATCATAAGATGGTTCAGGTGGGGTCATTGGTACATTTCTAAATCCATTTAATTCTAATTCAAAAAGTAGTGTCCACATCGGCATATTGGTATACATATAAGCCGCATCGGAATCGTGTATGTAATTTCTTATCCAACTCTGACCGTTCTCCGTGGGGTGCACTCGGTTGCGTGTACATGGTCGTCTACATTCTGGACAATATTTTCGATAATTTAATGCCGCGAACAAGCAACGATTGGGAAATAAGTGACCACGGGTTATTGATATTATTCGATCGGTTTTCTCATAGAACTAAAAAAATGGAAAATTTAAATGTTTTTGTTGAAAAAATAATGATTTTTTTGAGAATTGTCACTAGTTTGAGCTATAGAAAAGTCAACACAAAATAGAATTGGAGAAAAAAAGTGATGCTGTTGCATATTTTTCCAGGAAAGTTGATTTGTATGGGTTTTACTACAATTTTTCCTCTGAATGAAAAAGCAGTTTCGCAAAGAGGCAAATTGAGTTTGAGAGTGGGAGTTCAAGAGGGCGGATTAGAAAGAGAAGCTGCCAACGTCAGTCACCTTGTAATTACATCATGTATAATTCTTTATTGCTAACGTATTTTTATATCTAACCATCGAGTTTTATTTTTGCTATAATTTTCTTACTAACATATGCACTTTCTTTATTTGGAAACGTTGCTAATCACTTGCAAAGGAGCCATAGTGTACCTATACCAAGTGTGTTCACTAAGCGATAAACGTCAAAAATACAAACAGCCTCGCTCACCTGATGGAAATCTCAGGTCTAGAATCGCATTTTTGGTCTCAACGACAACATTTTTGACTACCAATCGTATCGACTTTTTCAATTTTTCAATCATTCGGCGCACTCGGTAATGGTATCCATTTTGAATTCGCTGTCATTCCGAATCCAGCGAGTGCCTGTCAGAATGCTTGACAGATAAGTCAACACACTTGTACTTGTACACTATGAAAGGAGCTATACATATTGTTTTTGTTCCAAAGTTAAATAAAAACAAGTAAGGAAGGCTAAGTTCGGGTGTAACCGAACATTACATACTCAGTTGAGAGCTGTGGAGACAAAGTAAGGGAAAATCACCATGTTGTAAAAAGAACCTAGGGTAACCCTGGAATGTGTTTGTATGACATTTGTATCAAATGGAAGGTATTAAAGAGTATTTTAAGAGGAAGTGGGCCATAGTTCTATAGATGGACGCCATTTAGGGATATCGCCATAAAGGTGGACCAGGCCTGATTCTAGAATTTATTTGTACGATATGGGTATCAAATGAAATGTCTTAATGATAATTTTAAAAGGGAGTGGGCCTAAGTTCTATAGGTGGACGCCTTTTCGAGATATCGCCATAAAGGTGGACCAGGGGTGACTCTAGAATTTATTTTGTACGATATGGGTATCAAATGAAAGGTATTAATGAGTATTTTAAAAGGGCGTGGGACTAAGTTCTATAGATGGACGCCTTTGGGAGATATTGCCATAAAGATGGACCAGGGGTGACTCTAGAATTTGTTTGTACGATATGGGTATCGAATGAAAGGTGTTAATGAGTATTTTAAAAGGGAGTGGGCCTTAGTTCTATAGGTGGATGCCTTTTCGGGATATCGCCATAAACGTGGACCAGGGGTGATTCTAGAATGCGTTTGTACAATATGGGTATCAAATGAAAGGTGTTAATGAGTATTTTAAAAGGGCGTGGGCCTTAGTTCTATGGGTGGATGCCTTTTCGGGATATCGCCATAAACGTGGACCAGGGGTGACTCTAGAATGCGTTTGTACAATATGGGTTTCAAACGAAAGGTGTTAATGAGTATTTTAAAAGGGCGTGGGCCTTAGTTCTATGGGTGGATGCCTTTTCGGGATATCGCCATAAACGTGGACCAGGGGTGACTCTAGAATGCGTTTGTACAATATGGGCATCAAACGAAATGTGTTAATGAGTATTCTAAAAGGGCGTGGGCCTTAGTTCTATAGGTGGACGCCTTTTCGAGATATCGCCATAAAGGTGGACCAGGGGTGACTCTAGAATTTGTTTGTACGATATGGGTATCAAATGAAAGGTGTTAATAAGTATTTTAAAAGGGCATGGGTCTTAGTTCTATAGGTGGACGCCTTTTCAAGATATCGCCATAAAGGTGGACCAGGGGTGACTCTAGCATATGTTTGTACGATATGGGTATCAAATGAAAGGTGTTAATGAGTATTTTAAAAGGGAGTGGGCCTTAGTTCTATAGGTGGATGCCTTTTCGGTATATCGCCATAAACGTGGACCAGGGGTGACTCTAGAATGAGTTTGTACAATATGGGTATCAAATGAAAGGTGTTAATGAGTATTTTAAAATGGCTTGGGCCTTAGTTCTATAGGTGGATGCCTTTTCGGGATATCGCCATAAACGTGGACCAGGGGTGACTGTAGAATGCGTTTGTACAATATGGGTATCAAATGAAAGGTGTTAATGAGTATTTTAAAAGGGAGTGGGCCTTAGTTCTATGGGTGGACGCCTTTTCGGGATATCGCCATAAACGTGGACCAGGGGTGACTCTAGAATGCGTTTGTACAACATGGGTATCAAATGAAAGGTGTTAATGAGTATTTTAAAACGGCGTGGGCCTTAGTTTTATAGGTGAACGCTTTTTCGAGATATCGCCATAAAGGTGGACCAGGGGTGACTCTAGAATTGGTTTGTACGATATGGGTATCAAATGAAAGGTGTTAATGAGTATTTTAGAAGGGCGTGGGCCTTAGTTCTATAGGTGAACGCCTTTTCAAGATATCGCCATAAAGGTGGACCAGGGGTGACTCTAGAATTTGTTTGTACGATATGGGTATAAAATGAAAGGTGTTAATGAGTGTTTTAAAAGGGAGTGGGCCTTAGTTCTATAGGTGGATGCCTTTTCGATATATCGCCATAAAGGTAGGCCAGGGGTGACTCTAGAATTTTTTTGTACGATATGGGTATCAAATGAAAGGTGTTAATGAGTATTTTAAAAAGGAGTGGACCTTAGTTCTATATGTGGGCGCCTTTTCGAGATATCGCCATAAACGTGGACCAGGGGTGGCTCTAGAATGTGTTTGTACGATATGGGTATCAAATTAAAGGTATTAAAGAGGGTTTTAAAATGTAATTAGTTGTATATGTGAAGGCGTTTTCGAAATATCGACCAAAATGTGGACCAGGGTGATCCAGAACATCATCTGTCGGGTACCGCTAATTTATTTATATATGTAATACCACGAACAGTATTCCTTCCAAGATTCCAAGGGCTTTTGATTTCGCCCTGCAAAACTTTTTAATTTTCTTCTACTTAATATGGTAAGTGTCACACTCATTTTACCAAGTTTTTTTCTAAAGTTATATTTTGCGTCAATGGATCAATACAATTACCATGTTTCATCCCTTTTTTCGTATTTGGTATATAATTATGGCATTTTTTTCATTTTTCGTAATTTTCGATATCGAAAAAGTGGGCGTTGTCATAGTCGGATTTCGGCCATTTTTTACACCAATACAAAGTGAGCTCAGATAAGTACGTGAACTGAGTTTAGTAAAGATATATCGATTTTTGCTCAAGTTATCGTGTTAACGGCCGAGCGGAACTTCAACTCACGTACCAAGTTTCATCGCTTAATCTGTATTTGGTAATGAATTATCGCACTTTTTCGATTTATCGAAATTTTCGATATCGAAAAAGTGGGCGTGGTTATAGTCCGATATCGTTGATTTTAAATAGCGATCTGAGATGAGTGCCCAGGAACCTACATACCAAATTTCATCAAGATACCTCAAAATTTACTCAAGTTATCGTGTTAACGGACAGACGGACGGACGGACGGACATGGCTCAATCGAATTTTTTTTCGATACTGATGATTTTGATATATGGAAGTCTATATCTATCTCAATTCCTTTATACCTGTACAACCAACCGTTATCCAATCAAAGTTAATATACCCTGTTAGCTCTGCTCAACTGAGTATAATAATAATAATATCAAATGGAATATTCCACTTTTAAATCCTAGGAAACCAGCTAACGAAGGTGAGTTGTATCGACCGAAATTACTCCTTTCGCTAGTAGGGAAACATAAATTACGGACTGAACCAGGAAAAACCCCATTATAGGACGGTGATCGTGGCACTCGACCTGTCGAAAGTTTTTTACACATTCAACCAGGGCACGCTACTCCAAGACATAGAAGGTGTACCGCAAATTATCTGAATGGTCGGCAAGCATCGGTTCAATTTAGGAACTAAACTTCAAAATCTAGTAGATTTGAACAGGGGTGCCACTGGGTGGTGTCCATCCGCGATTCTGTTTTTCGGATTTCTACATATCAAAGCTCCCTTCCACACCAGAAGGAGTTACCATCATTTCCTATGCCGGCGACTCCACGATAATGCTAACAAGACATGGCCCTCCAAAAAACCAGTTTGTTTATAGAATAACTCGCTATCTCCCCTGTATTTCTGGCTTCTTCGCCTCGCGCGACTTGGCACTATCACCGACCATATCCAGGGCGCTCTGTTCAGGACGTGGAAGGAACAGATGACGCAAATATTGGACTTCACTTCGATGGTGTTACGCTACCGAATGTCAGTCACCTAAAGTTCTTAGGGGTGACGTTCGATAACAAAATCACCTTCCAGTCACATGTCCCGAAATTGTATCCAAAGTACAATGCCGCAAGAAAATCCTGAGGTTGCTTACCAGCAGCACTTGCAAAGCAATTGACCGGCCGCTCATATGCGACGCGTCATCAGTTTGGTCGCCTAGTCTTAAAAACACACACTGGAAAAGGCTGCAGGCCTGCTAAAATGCTGCACTCAGAACTGTCACGGGATGTCTTCTTATGACCCCTGACAGCATTATATAGTAAGGCAAAAGATCTCAAAATTAAAGAGCATAACGAAATGCTGAAGGGACAGTTTTTGCTTAGTCACAAACCAGGAAACTATAGCAAACAACTGCTTGATCTAGCCCCGCCTCCAAGAGAGTTAAGGAAACATCTCCATAAGATGACATCAGGCACCTATATACCAAGGAGTCCTAAGCAAAATCCATACAGAATCAGTAAAAGCTTTTGTTGGGTTGCGGCCGGTGAACTACGTTACCAATATACACTATCTTATCCTTGCAGAAGAAGAAAGCATACCACCAAGGGAGACCCGAAGCTCTCTTTGGCTTTGGACCTCTGCCCACAGTTGGGCTATAAGCATATTGGTTGGAGGATAAGCATTTTTAAACCCCTTCTCGAAACAAAATTTGGCATAATCAAAAGTTGGCGGGGCCTATACTATTATTATTATTTTTTTTGAATGTTTTTTTGGCAGAAATATACTAGAATCGCGTATCAAACCATTGTCGAAGGACGACGCCGTTAAGTAAAAATACTAAACATTTGTCTCTAAAGTACTTTGAACTGGATACAAAAAATTTCGTTATAAGAAAAAGCAGGCATGCTTAACGAACGAAACGATATCATTTCGTTACGATAATCAACGCTAATAAACGAAACGAAGTCACTTCGTTTCGTTTATTAACGTTAAGATCGTCAAATTAACGTTAATTTGTCGTTCTTAACGTTAATAAACGAAACGAAATGACTTCGTTTCGTTTATTAACGTTGATTATCGTAACGAAATGATATCGTTTCGTTCGTTAAGCATGCCTGAGAAAAAGACACATTACCTGTTTACCGCGGCAGTCGCTTTGGCCTATATTCACTTCTTTAATAAAGAAATTACAAAATATTAGTTTCGTGCTTTGCTAAAAAAAATACTAGATTTAATACTATTTCACAAAACGTCTCCTTCTTTTCTTCCCCTTTCTGTCATCCTTCGTTTAATATGGGAGTTTTCAAAATGAGCTGTCACTACATATACCACCTTGTCGTTATTACATCATGGAATTATATTTCTCAGTAGGTACATTACCATTGTTTACTATATAGTTTGGCAGCTTAAATAGAGGTTATATTGCGAATAGAGTGGAAGGCAGTGGACTAGGCAGTCGAATGCCATATAATGAAGGAATGGTGTTCGGAGTTTTTTCAAAGTTAAAAAAAAAAAAATGATAAAAGCTTTAATATAAATAAAACTATTGTTTTAATAACAACAAAAACGCCTTATATATTCTATATACATAAATTCGTAAGGGTTATCTCACTTTAAAATTTGAGTTTAATAATCTAAAGTTTTTTTTGAGACTGAGTCGAGAACTGTGCGTGTGAATATGCGAATTTTCACCGATCAGCTGTTAGTCGACTCAACGAAAAAGAAAAGTAACCAAACGTTCCAAACACGTATTACTGATGACTTGTAGATAGCCACAGAATGCTCGTTTAATTAAGGATTCGGCTTCATCCTTTGACATGGTTTTAACTTTATCCAATTGGTGGTAGAAACCGTTTTTGGTATTCTCGCTGCCAGAGTTGCACTACCCTGCAAAAATCGTTGGACCATGTTTCCACTGGAGTATTTACCATTCTACTCCACTGTATTGCAGCGATGGACCAACTCATGTTTCTACACGAACATGTTGTAAGCCGATCATTGCTCGTTTTTATCGATTGTAATCACTACACGATGTTTATTGGGCTGTGGGTACTCCATGGATTACTCTGATGTAATGCGGAGCTAGAGTATATGGTCCGGTCCTAGGACATCGCAATGTTAATTGGACCATATTTTTTGTATGAATTGTGGTTAATTTTGGAGCACTCGCTTGGTCCATAGCGAGTACTCCATACATGCATGCATGGAGTACTCGCGATTTTTGCAGGGTAAAGTTCACCATGACATTGTGCTGATTCGCGTGGCAAGAGGACTATAAGTTGGTGCAAACTCTCACGGCGTGCTTGATTTTCTGACTCATCCTTACTTATGTAATCGCACAGCTCTTTGGAAAGCCAATTTTGGATTGGTGGCAATCAATTCAGCTGCTTTCCTCATTGTTTTTTCAAAGCTCGTGCTTCGTACAGGGTTCTTTGGGTTAAACGACGTTTACGCTTGCGCGAGAATCGTTGACCGGGATGAATCGCTTTAGTGGCGCCTGTCTTGTTAATATTTTCGACAACATTATTATCGTCATCGTTTTGTGCATCAACTTGATCTTGAATACGTGGAATTGCTATCAAATCTTTATGAACAAATTTATCACCAACGGCAAATGCTTCATCCAAACGTTCTGCCGCATAGGCAGTCAATTTACTCTCTAATACGGTATTTTTTTTTTTTTTTGGTTTTGGGAATTGAATCTTTCAGTTCCAAAGATGGCAAGAAGACCCTTAAATTGCCCCTTAAATCGCCAGGTTAACAAACGTATAAGGGTAATATACTAGCAACATTTAGACGTGCCTAAGCAGCTAACACATGTCGCAAAGTAAAAATCCGTAGCACAAATGTTTTCCGTGTAACTGTTAAATATATGGCTTGTTGCCATGTGCTTTTTCAAGATTTGTAATTCCTCGTGAATTCTATTTTTGTGTCAGTATTACTGTGTTTGCTCTGTTCATGAATTTTTATATACATTTATATAGTAGCTTTAAGTTACAGCTTACTAATTTCTCTCCCGTCCAGCAAGTGGTACCCCCATCATGCCCAAGCCAGTGGTCTCAGACATCCTCCAATTGTTATAGAAATATTAATGTGACAAATTGGTGCGCTAAATCATCCAGCCAGTGCAGTTTGTAAAAACATGTTTATTTATGTAGATTTTTAATATTGTGAAGCCTTAAAGTCATCCAGATACTGCCATGTAGTGGCTTGTTTTCCCATTCAATATTTTATCCATATGTATGTCTCCATGATTTCATTGTGTATAACAGCTCTTCTTTATGGTTACTCATGTATCCAAAAATTATGTTGAAATAGATTTAATTTTAGTCACTTTAAGTTGAATGAATTAAAATATTTAATGTCACTTTAAGTTTGACCATGTGAATAATGCACTTGTATGTATCCATTTATATAGCAGCTCATATTTGTGGTTACTCATGTGTCGTGTTGATTTGTTAAATAATCCAGCTGGTACCATATGTGATAATTTGTTTTATTCATGTGATTATTCATTTTTATACAATCTTTAATGTATTTGTATTAAATGTTGGGTAGAACTAATTATACAATTAATTTTCATTTTACAGTTTTGTAGCTCCGTTATGTCATGCCAATGTGATACACAAATTTTGTAGATCCGTTATATCAAGCACCGTTTTAGGTAATTCTCAGTTTTCTTTATGTAGATTATTAATTTTTTAATTGTAAAGTTGTAATTCCAATTGTACAAATTTGTTTAATTGTGAAGTTTTTATTGCAGAGATAAAATTATGTATATATGCCAACTTATATATATTTTAAAATAATAACCAAAAACTTTTTAAGTGTTTATAAATTGAATTTTTATAATTTCAAGAATTAAAGTTTTATTATATTTTCTTTGTACGATAAAAGACCGTATTGTGTTAATTATAAATTGTTAAATATATTTATTTTAGATTTTGTATTAAATGTTGAGTAGAACTAATTAAGCAATTAATCTTTATTTTACAGTTTCTTAAATCCGTTACGTCATGCAAATTAATTTTTATATGTAATTATATTGAATTTATTTCACAATATTATTAATATCGGCGCATTTTGTTTAATTGTATATATAGTACTTTATTTATTTCATTTTTATTATTGAAATGGTTCATTTACGTTTAAAATGAATATACATGACTGTATATTTTATGTAAAAAGTCCCACAGTAATTTTTATTGTACCGTTTTGTAGCTCCGTTATATCATACGACTATGATAATAGATTTTAGGTAAATTAGAATTTTAATATTGCACATTATTAAAATTTATATTTTTATAAACGAAAGTTTATTCAATTAAATAACCATAATTTTAAAGTTTCACACTGCACGTTTTTTTTTTTTTTTAACAAAACACATTTTACTACATTTAAACGAAAATGCATAACACGAACATCTAACAAAATTGATGTTGCTGCTTCAGCAATACTTTTTTGATTTTGTAATACGGTATTGCAGATATGTTTCACAGAATCGGCATGTTTCAGCATCGGTCGCAACAAATGATCCGACATATGTATATTCTTTTGTATTTCAATACACCATTTCAGGTGGTAGATAAACAAATAATATGCGCTGTTCCAGCAAATCCAAACTTGTACTTTTAACGCCATCTAATTGCTTTAGAGGAGCTTCAAATGTTTAACGGCGGCTGCACATATTCATAAGCAGAAGTCTGGTTTCATGCTTCATCTCCAACAAAACCTATAAATAAATTTATAAGAAGATATTAAAATAATATCTATCAATATTATTTAAATTATAAAACATCGTACCATCATTTAACGGCGCAAATTCTGCAAATTTAAATAATTTTGTTGAATAAACAATACATTTTTTCAGAAATGTCACTAGTTTGAACGATAGAAAAGTCAATAAAGTTGGAGAAAAAAAGTGATGCCGTTTCATACTTTTCCAGGAAAATAAATTTGTATGGTTTTTATTACAATTTTTCCTCTGAATGAAAAAGTAGTTTCGCAAAGAGGCAAATCGAGTTTCATAGTGGGAGTTCAAGATGGCGGATTAGAAAGAGAAGCTGCCAACGTCAGTCACCTTGTAATTACATCATGCCGCCATCCAAGATATAGGGACACGAATTACGATACGAAACTTTACCATATAGATGCTTTGGAAATTCGATACCGATACTTTATACTCAATCCTCACAACAAAACACCTACCCTCACGTTCCAATGAACAGTGATCCAGATACCGATAAAAATTTAACATGAAAATGCAACAACACATTGATCATATGAATCACATTTGGGGGTCGCCGCTGGAAAATGTGGCAGGATTTCCGGGATTCTTCCGGCGGGAATGAAAATAACCGAAGAGAACTCACTGCCTTGCGGAAAGCACGCTCCCCTTGACGGGCATCAGTCTGGATAGGGAAGGCAGCAAAACGATTGTCAGTATAAGTTTTATAATCTTCCCACTTTCCTTTTTTAAAATTAAGATATCTGGCAAACTGTGGCAGCTTCCTACCACACGAGTGGGGCGTCTCCGTTTATCGTGTAGAACGTCTTCTATTTCTTCTATTTGGTCCGCCAACATCGCGCCTCTGCTGTCCGGCTTTAGGTCAGAGTGCCACAGATCGTGGTGGGCATTGAAATCGGTTAAGATAATGTCATTTTCGCCAGTGAGTATGATTTCTAGATTTCCATCGCCAGACCGGACAGATATGCTTTGACGTTCCAGGACACAGTCCCTGCAGCCGATGTCGGGATCAAATAGATTATATTTCAATGAGTGTTGGTTGATAAATGCGAGACCGCCTCCATTTTCACTCTTGTGATATTTTCTGTGGACGGTATACACAGGTCTTCAAAGCAGATCTTGCCGTGAGTTCAGTCTTTTGGATCGCGGCTGTTGTGCCGCTTCATAAAGGGGAACACGTCGTCACTCTCAGGGTAAGTGACGGGCGACTACACCTGAGGAGGCCAGGATGCAAGTACTGTTGTAGCCTTGGGACTGGACGTCCTTGGGTAAGCACTGAAATACCCGATTCAGTTGGGTTTGCGGCCTCTGGGAAAGTGGCACCATCCAAGGCAGGAGCTGTATTGGGCAGATATCGCAAACATATACATATATTCTGTGCTGAAAAACGATGCACAAGGTGGATAGGGACTACAGGTTTACGCCGATCACTTTATTGGCACAAGGTGGTTAGGGACTACAGGTTTACGCTGATCACTTTATTGGCGGCGGCGGCGCGCGGATGGACTGTCCTTCGTTCAATTACTCCAGAGAGGCTTCGAACCTAGCCCCGGGGTTAGAAATTGGTACTGCTGCGTCTGTTGAAAAAAAAGATACTTAAAATGGTCACACTTTTGTCTGTATATCTCGTGCAAAGCGTAATTTCACTTGGGGCGAACTCTTAATGATCGTCGCGAACACAATTCCTTTAAATCATTTGTGGCTCCTTGCCAGTCACGCACAAAGGCCACTTACGGTTGCTGTTAATGGTCCATTAATACACATGACTCTCGTGGCACAGTTTTACGGATTAGCATCAATGCCGACCGCCAGTCGCTACCACGCCTCCTCCTCCCTCACATCATATGCCAGCACAGAAGATATAGGACTACGACCTCGAACTCATACCTTCGTCGACGTCACTTTTCTAGAAGCTCTAGATGAAGCTCCGAAGGCTTTCTAACGGATGTTGTTGTCACCAGCTGCGCGGATGACAATTTGTGGAAGGGACGTAACAAATTAAATGCGGTTACACTGAAATGACAGTCCTTGGTCGGGACAAATCCCGAGTCGCTACGGTACATAGAATCGCCTGCCTTGGGAAGCGTCTTGGGGAGCAGTTCTTAATCTCGGAAATCAAGCTCTATGGAAAGTTACTCAAATAGCGGTTGCAAGATTGCACATGTTGTAAATGGTCTTTCTGAATATCTCTCAATATGTCGATCCCTGACCAATATAGAGAGCTTCTCTTAAATAATTATTGTAACTTGATAGAGCCCAAAGCTCCGTTCAAAGTTTCAGGTCTCAGGGTTATTGGAAAGTTCCTTAAAACTGAATACAAAATTTTCAGGTTCGGGCTACTTTTTGAATTTTCATTATCCTTCGACCACCTAGCAAACACTTTTTTCCCGAATGTGGCATTGCCATGGGGTTCTGAATTATATTCTTAGTTGTAAGAATCTAGCTCTACGAGAAGTTACTCGCATAGCGGCCGTAATAATCCACATGTTGTAAATGGACTTTCTAAATATATCGATTCCTGTCCGATCTAGAAAACTCCTTTATTCTAAATATTACAACCTAGTAGAGCCCAAAGATACGTTTAAAGTTACAGGTCACTGGGTTATCGGGAAGTTCCTTGAAACTTGAAAGCAAAATTTCCAAGCTCGAACGGTTTTTTGAATTTTCACGATCCCCCGACCACCTGGCGAAAATTTTTTCTGTTCTGAAATATGTTCTAAGATTTCAGAATCTAGCATGAAATTACATATTGTGACGAATATTACCATTACTAGTAATAAACTCCCAACACAAAAACATTGAAGCGAGCCACACTGTGTACATAAACACATCAATCATCATTTACACTCATATATATAAGGCACGAAGAGATATTGTTCGCACACACTTGTAATCATCAGCGAAGTATTACTCACATATACACACGAGTTAAGTATGTACTTTCGATTTTAAATAAAACAATATACTTTATTTGTATCTATATGTACTTTTTTTTTTTTTTTTTTTTTTTTTTTGTTACGTGGAAGGAGGAAATGCTTTATGCACTAACCGGGTTGTTAAGCCTCGGTGCTACTCTCTGTAGCAGCGAGCCTCTCCGAGTGTAGGACTCCCTTTCTTTTTCTTTATGGTCTACCCACTAAAACCTAACCTCCCACGGCCCGCGCATTTTCCGCACCTGGGACCGCGTTTAGCATAACTTCGGGCACGGAAGCGCGCTACGTGAGCTCTTTGGCTACTCTCACGTTATTGGGCTAAGCAACCATCTTGCCGTTTAGCGAGGAGAATAGTCCTTGCATATCTGCCGACCATGTCCCATCTGTCATTTCCGCAGGTCATTTTATGGATGACACTGCCCGGGGATAGGCCGCCTAGTGTTACTTCCACTCTTCTTCGTTGCTGTGCGAAGTGATCGCATTCGAAAAAGGTGTGGCGTACGTCGTCTATGAGCCCACAGTATAAGCAATTCGGATTTTCAACCTTGCCCATCCTGTGGAGGTATTCCCGGAAGTAGCCGTGGCCACTTAAAAACTGTGTCAGATAGAAGTCGACCTCTCCATGTGGCCGTTCTAACCATGGCTCCAGCTCGGGAATCAGTTCCCTGGTCCACTTGCCTGCAGTGCTGCAGCTCCATTGCTGTTGCCAGCGTCGGATAGAATATTTTCGCGCCTGCGCGGCAGCAACATCTCTACGTACTTCTCCTCGGAGGTGGTAAATTGATTTCCTCTCCTCAGCGAGAAGATGTATCGGTATGGTTCCCGCAATAACAAGAACTGCGTCTGCGGATACCGTGCGGTAAGCTGAGGCAATTCGTAGCGCCCCTCTGCGTTGGATAGAAGTAATAGCTGCTCGATACTTTCGGAATTTCATTGCATCCGCCCAAATCTCTGCACCGTACAAGAGTATAGAATCCGAAGCGGAAGCAAGCAACTTTCTTATACATGGCCTTGGCCCGCCTGTGTTTGCCATTAATCGACTTAAGTATCCTATGGTCCGTGCAGTTTTCTCACAGGCTCCTTGAAAGTGTTCCGAGAAGGTTAGTTTGCTATCTAGCCTCACCCCAAGGTATTTCGTGGAGCTGCGTGTTTGTACTTGTTGTTCTCCAACCATCATATTCGTAATGGTGGGAATTCGTCTCTTCGTGAGGATTACGATCTCAGTTTTCGCTGTCGCGAGCTGAAGTCCATGGTCACTCATCCATCTATTTACACTGCGCATTACTTGGTTTAATTTAAGCTGCGCCAGCTCGCAGTTCCGTGCTGTAATTACGGCAGCCACGTCGTCTGCGAAAGCGACAAGAAAAGCACTATCTGGCATGTGCAAACGAAGGAGGCTGTCATACGAAGCATTCCAGAGGTCGGGACCTAACACCGATCCCTGGGCCGCTCCGCCTGTTATCCTCACCTTTCTCTGACCTTGGTTTGTTTCGTACGTGAGCCAGCGATCTTTTAGGTAGTCCCCTAATATGGCTAGTAGATAAGGAGGTACCTTGAAAGAGTGTTTCAGCGCATCGAGCATATCGTCCCACCTGACGGAATTGAAGGCATTTTTCACGTCCAGCGTGACCAGTAAGACAACCGGCCTAGCTTGGTGGCACGCGGTTTCGGCTTTCCTTACCGCATTTATAACCTCGGCTATGGCATCTATTGTGGAGTGACCTTTCCGGAACCCATGCTGCCGATGGGACAGACCACCTCCATCGTCAATGGCTGCTATCAGCTGTTGTTTAAGGAGGCTTTCCATCATTTTCCCGGCCGTGTCGAGCATGCATAATGGTCGGAAAGATGACGGGGAGTTCGGGTCTCCCTTGCCTTTCGGGATTAGCACGAGGTGCGCTGTCTTCCACCTTGTAGGAAAGATCCTGGCTTCCAGGCATTTGTTATACATGTGCAACAGCAACTCAGGACTGCTCTTAGCAGCCAGTCTTATTGCTTCAGCTGGTATCCCATCTGGTCCTGGCGCTTTACCGGGCTTCATTCTGTGTAGGGCCGCTTTTAGCTCACCTTCACTGAACGGCTGCACGTCGTGGCCTTCGTGGGTGACGTGGCCACCCTCTCTGCTTGTGCGAGTGAGGAACAGAGCATCTACTATACTTCGCATCTTCCCCTCATCCATCGTTTGGTTCGGTGGGCGGAATTTCCCCATTACTATTTTATACCCTTGTCCCCAAGGATCACAATCAACTTCTTTGCAAAGCTTTTTCCAGCTATCAAGTTTGCTTTGCTTTATGGCGGCACAGAGAACCTTTTTTGCTCTTTTGTATGCCTCCGCATGCTCTAGCGCGTCAGGCCTGCTGCGTGCACGGGTTGCCAGCCTTCGCTTTCTGTGGCATACCCTGCGTAGTTCGGCGATTTCGCTACTCCACCAGTGCACTTGTTTTTTGCCTCTCCTAGGCCCTTTTCGTGGCATTGAGGTCTTGCATGCGTTGTTCAGACAACGCATGGTGGCTTCTACCGTAGCGTTCGCCGCTTCGGCACTGTCGACTATCTGTCGTGCGCTCGCTTGTACAACAGCGGAGAACTTTGCAGCGTCAACCTTAGAGGCGTCCCATTTTGTTTTCATACGGGGCGGTCTCTCTGTCCGACTTTGCCCTGAGTCATTAAGATGGAAGGTGATGTAGTTATGGTCACTACCCGTGAGATCCTCCATCACCCTCCATCCAGCCGCCTTTGACAGCAGGTTTTCCGATACTAATGTAATATCAGGGATAGAGTGTCCAAAGCCTGGTCGCCGATATGTCGGGGTCGTGCCGGTATTCAGAATGACCAATCCAAGCCGGGCAGCCATTTCTAGCACTAGCCTTCCTCTGGAGTTAGTCTGGGGCATTCCCCACTCAACAGCCCCAGCATTGAAATCTCCAGCGACGACCACGTTACCGGTTTCCTCACGCAAATCGTCTTCGAGTAGTTCTAGCTTATCTTTAAACCCTTGAATTGGATCGTTTGGGGACAGGTAGCAGCTCACTAGTGTGGTGTGCGCCACTGTTACGCGTACGTAGCCGTTTCCGACAACACGGCTTCGTACGCGGGCGCCAGTGTCTAGGATCCAGATCGCAGCAGCACCTGTTGAGTCTACGTGCCAGTCACTCCTGACTCTATAAGGTTCGCTGATGATGGCATAGCTGGCTCTGCTTTCAAGAACCAATTGGTCCAGCAGACTATCGGCTAACCTGCTTCGGTTCAGGTTGCCTTGGATGAACCTGGTCACTTGCGCGCCTGTTTGGCCTTTGCGGCAGCGAGTGCCTCCCTGAAGGTGCTGCATGCTCCAGACCCGGGAAGGTGGTCGACCTTCTCTGACTGGCATAAAAAGCACTTTGGAGTTCCCGTGCAGGCCGAGGCCTGGTGGCCACTCTGTCCGCACTTCCAGCAAGCACTGCTTCTATCAGGGCCTTCGCAGTCTGCTTTTTGGTGTCCGTAGCCTAGACACCTGAAGCATCGCTGCACGTCTACCCTCTGTCTAAGCCTGCATTGCAGCCAGCCGATACAGATCTTGCCCTTGGCTAGTAAAAGGACGCCAACAGCTTCGTCCACTTCAATGGCTGCCATCTTCTGTTCACGCTGGTTTGCCGAGAAAATAGACACACGGACCTGCCACGTCATTTCCCCGCCAGCAGCTTTCCTAACAGCCTGGGCAACTTCTTCGGCGGTCGCCAGACAGTCCATGCCCAGCACCTCTATCCGCATTCGCCGTGTAAGCTGCTTGGTTTCGCCCGCTTCTCCAACAGCGCTTCCTATCGCTTGGATGAACGCTGATTTATCGCCGCAACGTGCAGTTTCGATAAGTACACTCCCGGATTTGGTTTTTCGGACGGAGCGTATGACGGTTCCTGTATCTTCAGGCCGAAGCTCGCCCCGGATGGCTCCTACGACTTCGGCGTAGTTCTTTCCCTGGGCTGGTCTAACTACGAAAGTTGCGGCCCGTCTGTTTCTGGGCTTGCCTTTTCTTTTTGCCTTCTTGGCTTGCCCAGGTGGTGTCCTTTGTCCTTTCTCAGGGCGTGGTTTGGCTTTCCGGTTCCTTACGGTCGTCCAGGCCTCGCCCGAGATTGTCTTCGCAGAACCCTCATCGCACTTTTTCTTGGCCTCCGAGGCCCCCGGTTGCGAGCCAGAGTTCGTTCGTGCTCTTTTGTTCCCACGAGTCGCTTTCGGTTCTGTGTACTCTGCGCTTTTACCCTCTAATAAAGAGCGCATACGACTCAGTGTCTCTTCAAGTTGTGCCATGCCGTTCTTTATGTCCATCGACACATTTTTCTGTTTGGCCGCAGCAGCCTGCATGCTGCGCAGCACAACTCTTGCATACTCGAGGAGGTCAACTTGACTTGTCCTCCCCGGTGTTGCACCGCATACGGAGGTTTCCCGCCCGTCCTTGCCGTCACCTTGCTGTCCAGGGGTAGATGGGGTGGCATCTACTTTCCTACTAGCTTTTGTCCCCCCTTGCGTTCGTCGTGGGGTGTCCCTGGCCATTGCTGACTCGCCAACCTGTTTCTCTGCTGGTGCTATTGTCGCATTGCTAGCGGCTTTTAACACCGGCGATCGGAGCACCTTGCTGCTCCTTTGAAAAGCGGTTACACCGCTATCATTAGCCTCGTTACTTTTACGCGTGTCAATTGTTTGGTTCATTTCTTTTCGGTTGGGTCTCCGCTCCAAGCCGCTATCTCCGCCCGATGTGCAGTCGCCGTTTTAGATTCCCGTGGTTATCTTTGCATGTGCAGGGAGGCCACGCGAGGGTTGACACAGGTCCTTATGAGAGTCTGTGTTCAGAGCCAGAATCCGGCGTAAGTCAGGAGTCATCTCAACTGATCCTGCACCACCAACTTAATGGTGACGTGGCTTCGAACGTACTTGGAGACCTGCCAAGGTTTTAACGAGACGGAGACGAAGACGATATTAGCCCACCAGCCGTTTCGACGAGGTGTCACCCTCGGCTACTAAGATGGTAGAATACCGTCCACGCCAGCCCATAGCAATCTTTTCCTTAACATTTTCCAGTTGTCGCCGTCAGGATCTTACTGGGCTCAATCCTGAGGATGCTTATTGAAGTTTTAGGGCGGCACCCACTCGCCCTGCCACCAAGATTCATTGGGCATGTGTGGCCTTTTGCGCCACGCCCTCCTCTATGGTCGCTCTTGGTCGGGGACTGCTTATTGGTTATTCGCAGCTAACCTACTAGAGGCCGTTCACGATCCGCCACCTTGTGACCCCGGTGGAGCCCTGAGCTCAGCCTCCACCATCTATATGTACTTTAATGAATTCTAAACTGAAGTTCATATGCTTCAGTGTAATAGAAGACTAACTTATTTCTATGCTTAATCGTCTATGTATATGCTCTGGTTTCTTTTGTTTAGTGGCTGCTGATAATGTTCAAAAAAAGGATCTTGCTGATAATGTTTAAGTAGAAATCTTATCTATGCTTACAATGGTTGAATAGGAATCTTTTGTTCGCTGATAATATTTTATTTGGTTTTGTTTATGTTTTGTTTATGTTTGTATTTGGTTTATGTTTAAATAGAAATCTTATCTTTGCTTACAATGTTTTGGTTTCTGATAATGGTTAATAGATAGATAGACAATGTTTAAAGAGGACCATACTTTTTATGTAAACTACTGATTCTATATCATACATGGGATGATGTTATCGGTACTGTAGTGTATTTTCTGTTGCACTAACTCTCCTCCCTCTTAAAATTAAATGTCCTCATTTACAATTTGGACTCTAGTAATTTTTGTTTTTTCTTCATGGTCTTTTTGACATTGTATTAGTGCTCTTTGATAAAGTATATTCCTTCTCCTTACTCTAAATTCTAATAATAGTTTGGTTATTGTGATTAATAGGGTTATAATTAATATAGTTATAAATGTAGTCTTGATTGGATTTTGTTCAATTGGTACAAATATGGATAATATTTCGTCTAGATGATTGAGATTCCAAGTATTCTAATATATCTAGATTTTCTTTATGCTTTTTATGGAGTATTTTTACCATAGTTTCCCTAATGTTTATATATACTTCGTTATTTAATGTTATATTGGTTTTGAAATAAATTGAAAAATCTCCATCTAAAATCTCGTTATCTAATATATTCAATCCGCTAATAATAATGTTTCCGTTACCATAATTAATAAAGGGTGGATTCTTTTCTTTTATCATTTTACATTGAGCATTATTTTTCTCTTATATTTGTATTGTACATCCGTCCTTTTTATTCTGCTTACATATAGTTTGATCTATAAAATCTTTACATTTATTGATTCTTACGTACTGATTTCCTTTACATAAAGCAATATTTTTATCCATAACTAATTTTCCTTTTTTTGAAGCTAATGAGTGGATGTAGAATTGTTCACATTTTTCTTTGATTTTTGGGTATTTGTAAACTGTTACAAAGTTTTGTTTGAATTTAACAATTTTAATTTCTGCATATTCTAAAATATTTATGGTTAAAACATTTGTTTTTTCATAATTTATTTAATAATTTTTCCCAAATTATTAAATAAATTATAAAATTAAAAAATTGCTTCAAATAAATGTTTTCATACATTTAAAACAAAAAAAAGCAATATGGGCAATCCCCGATTATTAAAAATCATTTGTTTTTTCTTTCGCAATGATTTCTGTAATTTCTTCTAAGTCCAATGAAGTTGACAGGAAGTTGTTATTTTTTGCTAAATTAGGAGAGTATTAAGTTCATTGTAGACTTCTGTGAGTATTAATTTTTCAGAGAAATCCTTGGGGTTTAATTTGTTTAACATTTTTTCGAAATTACTATTTATTATTTTTTGTTTATTGTGTCCCTCAATTAGTTGATTGATTCTTGTCTGTATCTCTACTTCATCATCGCGGTCTGGTGTACCTGTTATCCATTTTAATATCGTCCCTAAAGCGTTTAATCCTCTTTTAAATCTATTAACTGGATTAATCTGTTTTATTAATATTTCAATTTTTCGGTGTAATATTTTCACTTCAGGATTTGAATCTAAATTATATTTTGAGTTTAATATATTTTGGTAAGGTGTTAATATTCTAGTTAAATTTGTAATATGATATAAATAATCATAGCTATCAAATATAAAAGCTGGATTCGTTTCTATTAATATATAATCTTTTCCTTTCAGGTCTGTAATACTTGTGTCTGAACTAATTCTGTTTATGCACAGCAAGATTATTATTATTGTGAGATTCATTTCTAGTTCGTACGGATGTTATCTTTGTGTATTATTCTTTTATCAGTTGTTGTGACTGTTTTACCGTTATCCTGTTCAATTATTTTTTTCATAAATCTATCGTGTTTTTTATTTCTTCGGCTTCTCTTAACGTAAATAATATCACCTTTCTCGTAAATAATCTGTTTGTTCGGTGCCTTTTGTTGGGTGATATCTCTATCTTGCTTATAACGAATTCTGTTTCTGATAACTGTATAGTCGTATCCTCCCCTGTTGAAAAAAACGTCCTCGGGTTTATGTCCTGTGACCGAGTGAATGGTTTTATTGTACTGTCGTACTGCTTCGAATATTACCTCTTCGTGTTTACCTTTGGTTTCCTTTACTAGTAAGTTAGTTAGCTCCACTATTGTGCTGTGCGTCCGCTCTACTTGACCGTTCGTTGTCGAATGTTGTGGTGGCACTGCTGTGTGCTGTATATGTAGTCGATCGTATAAGGATTTTGCTACTACATTAACATATGTCGGGTCGTTATCAGTTGTTAGGTTCGTTGCGTATGGGAATATTTGGGATAGTATTTCATTCAAATATATGTATGAGTTTTTCTTATCTGGTATTTTTCTTATATAGCAGAATTTTGAGTATCTATCTACTGTAGTTATATATATTTGGTTGTCCATAAAAAATGTATCCATGTGCAGATGTGTACCTACTTCATTTGGTATTGGTGTTTTTCCGTAAAGTAATTTATTAGGACGTATGTCGTATTTACATTTTTTACATATCTCACATATTTGTGCTGCCTTCTTTGCCATATCTCGCATGTTAGGCCAGTAATAGCTCTTAGACAGTTCTTTTATATTATTTCTATAATTTCTATGTGCTCTTCTGTGTATTTGTTCAACTATCTCATTCTGTTCATTTTCGTCAGTGATGTCTCTGACTAATGCATTTGTTATTACAAAAGTAGTGGTTGGGAAAGTTTGTACTAGTGTAGTTTTTATTTTGTATAGAATTTCTTCGGTAGTGATTATGGCGTTAATATTGTTTGGGTGTAGTACGCCTTTAATATCACTTATCAATTGTTCTATAGTTGTGAAGTATATGGTATGTCTAAATTTTCCGAATATATTTTTACTTTCTATTCTTACTAATCCATTGTTAGTTTGGATAATAATTTGATTATTAAAATGGTTTAAGCTAGTGCCTACCCTTCTTATGGTTTCAGTGGGTGAGCTGAGTTGAGAGTGCTGCGATTCTGAGTCGGTTAATTGATTAATTTGTTGCCGACTTAGTGCATCCGCAACGATGTTTTGAGAACCTGGTTTGTATACCAATTTGGCACCGTATTCTTCTATTTGGTTTTTCCACCTTTTTAGTTTATTATTAGGGTTCTTCTCTGAAATAGAGTAGGTTAAGGACTGATGATCCGTATAGATTGTAAGGTCTGATCGTCCATATAAATAGTTTCTGAGTTTTTGTAGTGCCCAAATTATGGCTAATAACTCTTTTTCGTTTGTGCTATATTTTTGTTCCGTCTCGCTTAGTGTTCTGGATATAAAACAAATGGGATTTCTACCTTGGGATAACACAGCTCCTATGGCAAAATTACTTGCGTCCGTGGTTAAATCAAAGGGTTTATTGAAATCGGGTTGAAAGAGTTCGACTTGTGCTTGTAATTCCTTTTTTAATATATTCATCGCTTTTATGGCTTCCTCATCTAATTTTATTTGCATTCTTTCACTTTGCTTTTTCTTTACGATACCGTTTTCTCCTCTTAAAAACAATGTTAGGGGTTTGGTAATCTTGGCGTAGTCTTTGATGAATTTTCTATAATATCCTGCTAGCCCTAAAAATTATCTTAGTTCTTTCAGATTCATAGGCACAGGGTAGTTTTTTATGGTCTCAATTTTTTGTGGGTCTACAGTTATTCTGTTATGTTTAATAATATGTCCTAAATATTCAGTGCTGTCTTTGAAAAAATGAGATTTTTCATATGAAATCTTCATATTTGCTTGACGCAGTGCATTTATAACAATTCTTATGTTTCCATATGTTCATCATGTGAGGATGAATATATTAACACATCGTCTATATATACATGTACGAATTTTCCTATGTAATTTCTTAATATGTCATCTACGCATCTTTGAAATATTGAAGGTGCATTCTTTAGTCCAAACGGCAGCATTAAGAATTTATCTTTTGCTCCGTGTTTAGGCCCAATGCCTAACTTTTATCTGATTGACGGCGCCCCTCCCTAACGTTTTGATAATATTTCCAGCCACCCACACTCACGCCGCATTTGTGTGCATGCATGCACATGCATGCGTTTCATACGCATGCACGTGTGTGTGCGGGTTGTCAGCACCCATGCACGTATATGTGGGGGTTGTTGTGTGTGTGGCTTTTTTCCCCTCCTTAATACCAGAGGACTTTTTCGCGGCTTAGCGGTTGTCCTCAACGGGATAACCGGCCTCTTTTTCGATCGACCGCCAACCAGCACACATCGCAAGGATCACCATCGTCACTTAAAGCGCCAAGGTAATATTGTATCAACACTGTATATATTCCCATCACTCTAAATTAAAGTATTATTTTATAACGAGGAATTCCTCTTGTGTTTTTATTTATTTCTTTTGAGCGAACCATCCACTCCAAGATCGACGCGTGTGCGCCTACCCACTGCCGGTTCCCGACGCACCCAGGCCGAACATTGGTCCTTACTCCCCGAAAAAGGAACTAAAAGCACCTACAAATTACAGTCCACATATCAACCTGCACAGCACATTTGCATACTAGACAATTTGTCAAAGGATTGCCGCAGCAGCCAAACACAACACGAGAAAAGTGGGATTATATTACACAAATTAGCAGCCACCGGAGCCACAGCCATCACAGCAATAAATACCGCCAGCACAAAAACCAATAAGAAGTAAGTGTCATATTTCTTGCCACTTTTTTTTGAGTGTCCGTGACTAAAAAATTAAGAAGATACCCGTGTTTTTGCGAAAAAATTGAGATCGAGCGGGGGTGAAAAAGGTGAACTTTATTTTAGTTAGCGCCAGTTTTTTTTCTTTCTTAAATTGTTTTTTCTTCGAATTTAATTCACTTGGTTTTAATATTTATTTCGGTCCTTGTGATTATCTGGTTCATCCCCCCACAAGCGGTAAGGTTTTCCAGACACAACACAAGGAAGAGGATAACCTAAACCCACTTTCCTCACTATATTGAATAGGTTTTTTTGTTGTTGTTATTTCGTGCACATCACAAAACGAAGTTAAGTTCAACTTAGTTAATCCGGCGCTCACTTCACTGAAAACACTTTTTGCACTTTTTTTCCGCTTATTCTCAATTCCGAAAAACAATATCGCACGCACTTGTCTTTTTACAATTCAACCATTAAACTGTGTAGGTGGCGAGTGGGCCCCTTTTTCTGTTATTTACTGCCGAGGCAAAAGTCCAAAAATAAATCCTTTTTGTTGTCGCTGTTGTGACAAAAAGTCCATAAAATAAACCCTTTTTCGTTGTCGCTACCAAGACAAAAAGTCTGCAATAAACAAAATAAATAATAAACTTGAAGTTCAATAGTTTTTATTTAGGGCTGGGCAGGCATTTTAACTCTGAAGAGTTCCATTTCTATAATCGGCAATTTTCTCGTTAATAAACGTAAATAAAACAATGGAAACCTACATCCGTTTAGCAGAATCAATCGCAGAGTTTGATAAAGATTACAGCCTTATTCCGGAGAGCGACCATAGCAAACACACCCTTGCAATACAGCAGGAAGAGTTGCGGCTCTTGTGGAAGAAGGTAAAGTCTGCGTTTGATTCGCTATTGGGATCTGATGAGGTGTCAGCGGATGACGTTATGGCGATCAGAAAGAAGCAAAAGGCAGCATACGCAATCTACGTGCGATGTTCAGCGTCTATATCTGCTGAGGCAGAAAAATACAAGAAAGCGGACAAGAACGTCAACCCTGAGCAAGAACCTCATGCGCATAAAATTCGCCTCCCTGCTTGCGACACGGAAGTTTTTAAAGAGGATTATCTGTCTTGGCCAACTTTTCGCGACCTTTTCACGGCAATTTATATAAACAATTCCAGCTTGAAAGGGGTGGAAAAGTTATTCCATCTCAACAACAAAACGCAGGGCGAAGCAAAAGATATCGTTAAAAAATGCCCTCTCACAAATGAAGGATTCAAGATGGCCTGGAAAAACTTGTGTGAAAGATACGAAAACAAACGTATCTTAGTTAACACACAACTACAAATTTTATTTAACTTAAAAAAGGTAGAAAGTGAGTGTGGCAGTTCAATAAAAAAGCTGCAAAATGATATAAATAATTGTATTTCGTCCCTCAAATGCCACAAAATTGACACTTCCAGTTGGGATGCAATCCTGACCTATCTATGCTCAACCAAGTTACCAGAGAGCACGCTGGCTCTTTTGGAGCAAAGTATAGACCATAAAATGGACATATCCAAGTGGGAGGATATGGATAAATTCCTGTCTAATCGGTTTCAGACACTTGAAACAGTGTCTGGTTTTACAGGGCATGCCACTTCGAAAGTGCAAAAACAAAACGCTTCGCGACAATCGTCAGAAACCCCTACGAAAAGACTTGGTGCTTTTCAAACGAAAATATCCAAACCAACAATAAAATCAATTTGTAAAATGTGTAAATCCCCTGAACACAGATTACGCAACTGTTCACGCTTCTGTGAGTTAACCCCAGTAGAAAGGATTAAATTTATAAAATCCACAAGTGGCTGCCTGAATTGCTTATCCCCAGGACACACCGTGACGAAGTGCACCAGTTCCTACAACTGTTCCAAATGCCACTCTCGTCACCACACGCTCCTGCATGCGGATACATCTCAGCACACGGCTGTACGCAATCCTTTCAAAGATGCGGATAATATCCCAACAACTTCGGCACAGGCGCGACAATCTGCGAACCAGAATGTAAAATCCTGTCATGCCAATTCCAGCACAGGCGTGCTATTAGGAACTGCTCGCGTACACATCCGCCATAATGGTACCGACTTTTTCGCACGGGCATTAATTGATTCAGGGTCTGAATGTTCCTTTATAACTGAAAGACTGAAACGCAGAATCAATTTGCCAGCGAGAAAAATGCATGCCCAAGTTTCCGGCATCACAAATTCGGTGTCAGCTCAGGTGAAAGAAGCATCCAAAATTGAATTACGTTCACCAGTGGATGCCTGCTTCAGCCTGACTACACCCGTTCTAGTCTTAGCCAAACTCACTGGGAATCTTCCATCCTGCCATATCAACGTCATGACTATGCAGGCATTCCCAGACTTGGTTTTGGCAGACAAGAGGTTCTACATCAACGAAGATGTAGACCTCATACTTGGAGGAGACATATATCCCCAAATTATACTGAGCGGTCTGAAAAAGAATGTACTAAATACACTTTTGGCCCAAGAGACAGTGTTCGGTTGGATACTAACCGGTCGCATCGAAGCACCGAGTCCCACGAAGAGCATCATGTCATTCTACAACGAGGTTGCGTTGGACAACCAATTAAAAACTTTCTGGGAGGTAGAAAATGTTCCCAAAAATAAAATGCTTAATGAAGAAGAAAGGTATTGTGAACAATTATATAAGGACACAACAAAACGTGATGAAAGTGGAAGATATACAGTTTCCCTACCATTCAGGCAGGATTACCCTGAGAAGATTGCATTAGGACCGTCCCTAAAGCGCGCATGTTCACAATTCTTCAGAAATGAGGGGCGATTACTGAAAAACCAAGAGTTAGGGAAAGAGTATGTTCGGGTGTTATCCGAATACGAAACGCTTGTACATATGAAAAAAATTAAAAATAATGTACCATCCGACGATTCGGATAATTATTTTCTGCCACACCACGCAGAAAGTGTAACGACGAAAGTCCGAGTCGTTTTCAATGCCTCAAGCCCGACGGCTAATGGCACCAGCCTAAACGACATTCTCCTCCCTGGTCCAATACTACAAGCAGATCTCCCAATTCTTATTCTACGTTGGAGACTCTATCGATATGTCTTTAATAGCGATATAGAGAAAATGTATAGGCAAATTTGGATGGATGCCAACCATATCAAATTTCAGAGGAAAGGACATTAGTGAACCAATAGGCCTCTACGAGTTAAAGACTGTAACGTTCGGAGTTAACTGCGCTCCATACCTGGCCATCAGAACGCTTCTACAGCTAGCTGACGATGTGGAGCATTCCCATCCAACAGCATCGAGCATCCTGCGAGAGTGCATGTATGTAGACGTCGTATTAGCGGGAGGACACACCATCGCATCGGCCATTAAGGCAAGGGATGAAATACGACAGGTACTACAGTCAGCTGGTTTTCCACTTCGGAAATGGACATCAAACTCGGAGGCAGTTCTAAAAGATATCCCGAAAACTGATCGACTAAGCGAAGACTTTCTGGCGTTCGAAGACACCAGCACCGTGAAGGCATTGGGCATAAGATGGAATGTGCACTCCGATCTCTTTTATTTTAAAGCAGGACCACTGGAGGATCCAGAAAAACTAACTAAGCGAGAAATATTGTCAGCCATCGCCAAGCTGTTCGACCCATTAGGGTGGCTCGCCCCAATGGTCATAGTGGCGAAAATATTAATGCAGAATATTTGGTTAGAAGGCACCGGATGGGATGAGCCTGTCTCACCAAATACATTAGAACGGTGGAAAACCTTCACCCAACACTATGGCGAAATAGATAACATACGGATACCGCGGTGGGTAAATTTTTCCCCGGAAGGCGAAATAGAAATCCACGGTTTCTGTGACGCTTCCGAGAAAGCATATGCTGCAGCGATATATATGCGCGTAAAAAGAGACGATCAGGTTTTCATACACTTACTCTTAGCAAAAACCAGTGTAGCTCCAGTGAAAACCATCTCGCTACCACGTTTAGAACTCTGCGGCGCCGTGCTTCTCGCAGAAATGATGGAATCAATATTCCGAAATATTCATTTGGGACCAGTAAAAGTTCACCTCTGGACGGATTCAACCATCGTACTCGCATGGATACGCAAGCGGCCTGTACTTGGTCAACCTTCGTCGCACATCGAATCACCAAGATCCTCGATATGGTCGGTAATAAGGACTGGCTTCACGTTGACTCGGAATCTAACCCAGCGGACTTAGGGAGCAGAGGACTACTAGCGTCAGATTTGGTCAACAATTCGTTGTGGTGGCAGGGACCTTCTTGGCTGCAAGAAGACAATTCCCACTGGCCAGCACAAGACACCGAATACAACACGTCAATTGAGGAAAAGCGGATAAAGGTTCATGCAGCGTCAGTAAACAACAACCCTAACATCCTTGATAGGTTCTCCGACCTTTCAAGGGCGCTGCGGGTTATATCTTACATTTTTCGATTTGCCCGCAGAACACATCCCAAAACTAGAGTTTCCTTCAATAGGCAGTCTCATACAATCGCACCTGATGAAATCGAAACTACGTCACAACGATTGATAGCTATATGCCAAAGGAAATATTATCAAGCAGAGTATGCCAACTTGAAGTCAGGGAAACCAATTCATGGGAAGAGTGAAATTTTACCCTTAAACCCATTTATCGATTCTGATGGTATAATCAGAACTGGTGGTAGGATTGACGCATCCAAAGATATGCCCTACAACGAACGACACCCAATTATCCTGCCGTACACTTGTAGGCTATCCAGACTCCTAGTTGAGTTTATACATAAGATCTCCCTCCATGGAGAAAACCAGCTGATGCTGCGCTTTATTCGCACTCAGTACTGGATACCGCGTGTTAAAACCATGATTAGGTCTGTCATCCACAAATGTAAAGTGTGTACTATTTACAAGAAGCGGGCACAAACTCAACTCATGGGCATCCTTCCCAAGGAGCGCACCACTTTTGCCAGGGCCTTCACAAATACAGGGGTAGATTTCGCCGGACCTTTTGACATAAAGTCCTACCGAGGGAGAGGGTGTCGGACCTCAAAGGGATATGTATGTTTGTTCGTATGCTTTTCAACGAGAGCTATTCATCTTGAAGCGACAAACGACCTTAGTACCGGGTCCTTCTTGGCTGCCTTTTCCAGATTTGTATCCAGACGAGGATGCCCAAAAAACGTCTACTCCGACAACGGTACAAACTTTGTCGGAGCTTCACGATCCTTACGATCGGAGTTCAAGGCATTTCTTCGGGAAGCGAGGGACGATACCATGAATAAATATAGCCACCAAACTCTCGCATGGCATTTCATACCCCCAGGTGCTCCTCACATGGGAGGCTTGTGGGAGGCAGGGGTAAAGAGTTTTAAAACCTATTATAAAAAAATCGCGTCCGACCATAAATATACCTTCGAGGAGTTTACGACCCTGTTATGCCGAATAGAGGCATGTCTTAACTCTAGACCACTGAGTCCCTCATCAAACGAACCTTCCGACCTGGAGCTGCTTACTCCAGGCCATTTTCTCGTGGGTGGGCACCTGTTAGCTCCACCCGAACTCGACTGTGACGAGAATCCTGCCTCAATAGTCAACAGATGGCAAAAAATGAAGGCCTTGCATCATACTTTCTGCCGCAGATGGAAATCGGAATATCTCACCGAGATCCAGAAACGATATAAGTGGAAACATCCACAATCCAATTTAAAATCCGGAGACCTGGTCGTTATAAAGGAGGATAACCTCCAACCTAACGAGTGGAGAATGGGGAGGATTGTCAACATACACCCAGGCTCTGACAACCGTGTTCGTGTTGTTGACGTCCAGACAACCAAGGGACAAATAACTAGACCAATTTCGAAATTGGTACTCCTTCCGTCCCACGACCAGGAGGAGGAAATGTAAGGGGCAAAATTCCGCCTCACAAAACCTCAGAAAACCACAACACTATTTCCCCCGACTACCTACCATTAGAGGCCCACGGTTAGTGATAGCATCGAAAGCATATTAAGGAACCCACGTCTTCGTGTCTCTCTATCCCTAAGCTTGTGTTTCTCCCGAGCCATATATTATCATCAACCCCCCGGTCTCGTGAGGGTGCGAGTCTACGCGATGGCAATGGGGAAAGGGAGCGCGGGACATAAAGACGCGGTCAACCACGCGCCGTGATGCCCCGCTATCCCTAAGCTTGCGTCGCTCCCGAGGCCCTAATTATAATCAACCACCCCGGTCTCGTGATGGTGCGAGTCTACCGGAGGGCGATCCTACATCTTATTTCTCTTTTTTTTCTCACCCCCGGTCTCGTACCGAGTCTGACGGAGGGGGAATCCTACACCTAGCTACTTGTGGGCAATGGGGAAAGGGAGCTAGAGGCACGAGGACGCATGAGAGCTTATCAAAAGCTCGCAAAACCAAAAGGCACAACTCAGTGCTTCATGAAGACACTAACCGCGGGCCCCTTGAAGAAACCATTCCACAAGTCACTCGCTCACCCAGAGCGAAGACACCAGAAAACACCCAAATTCACTCACTCCCCAGAGCGAGGACAACATCAAACCCCAATTCACCTGCCCCCCCAGAGCGAGGACACCAGAAAAGCCTACCGCAGAAGGGGAACCCATCTGCCACAGAAAGCCAAGGCATTCGGCCCATTAAATTTTTAAACAAATTTCAAAAGGTCAACGCAAATTTCACTCGTTCGCCCAAAACGAGGCCATCCAACAATCCTAACGCAGATTCGCTATCTGCTACAGAACCTAAAGACATGCGACCCAATATATTTTTAAATTTTCAAAAGAACATCCAGACCAAGCCGTTGCATACTGTAATTGACGTTTACGGAATTGTTCCGATAGGAATACGATAGAGAAAGCGTGCATACGCCACATCATATAATCGACACTTACACGATTTGGTGTACGTTCCAACAATGGACCTAAAGCATCGAAGAAACTAGGCACTGATAGATTAACAGGTTCACCTTCTGGTACTTGGGTTTCGGAAGGCGATAAAGCGTTTGTTTACTTCAACCATTGCACAGAGGGATAGGTTTCTTGTAACTGGTTTTTGGCGCCGAAATTATAGAGCTCATTGGTGTTGCGACATTTTTCAGCGGGCCGGAGATGTTGGTCAATGCGTTTTCGAAATCAATCGATTCACGTAGCCCCTTCGCTGCACGTTCCTTATTAGCACAAAATAGTATAGCAATATCCTCCTGTGATCCAGATAAGTTTGATTTAACAAATCGTTGGACATACTCAGATGTTGTTTCGGCGGCACCCAATAAAACTTCAAATATCCCCAATGAATTTTTGTTGACAATAAAAAAGGAGGAACACGCTGATTCTATGCGCTTTTCATCCGAGTATCGCAAGGACATACCTTGTTCGATACTGAAATATTATCAAAGTTTGCTGATAAGCCTAAAAATTCACAATGGTTCTCTGCTTATAAATACCATTGGTCCTGCATCATTACCCACAATGCTTGAAGTTACGCCGTGCTCCTCAGATCAATTGGATCCAACAGTCCAATTGAATGTTCTTGAAATTTGTCATGCACTTGGACGTTTACTTGCGAGTAAAGTTGGATATGGCGCATTTACAACTTTACCAGGCTTCCGCGAAATTATTGGCCCTAAAATTGTAGCCGCTCTACGCCGTAAAGATTTGGCAGTGACACATGCTGTAATCGATATGATAAACGCACTCTTGCATTCAGTGAATCATTAACTGTTAATGATCATTGCAACAACAAGTTTTTTCAATTAGAAGGAAAGTTGTCTAAGCGGGGTCGCCCCTCGGCATTGTTTGGCAAGCGCTCCGCGCGTAATTCTGCCATGAAAAACGCTCAAAGAGGACACATCTGCCTTGCAGATGTAGTTCAGAGTCGGCACAAAAGAAGAGGAGCACATTGACAGAGAAGCTCGGCTTAGAATCTCTTCCGAGGTTATCGCGCCTTATATTATTTGTCTATAATTGCGCAATTCACAAAAGTGTATTCAAGCACAATTTAAGGTTTGGATCGTTTTCATGGTTTCCACTATAAAATTTGACCACATACGGCGAATAGGACACCTTGTGAATTGCCTAAATTATTTCTTAGCAAACGGCTCTTCATACCGAACTGTGATTACTCGAAAGTGCATTTCATTAACATTTCGCTATTAAATAAGAAAACTTTATAAAATGTTCGATTTCATACTCTAGCCCACGGTGTCCCTGAACTCCCATTATTTTTAAACTCTAGGCAAGAGGTTTTCCTCAGCCTCTAAAAGGGCCTGCGATTTTTGTGGAGCTGTCGTTGTTGAATTTGTTTGTCCAGATTTTTTAGGATCATGACCCCTAAGAATATTTATGCAACCTCCTCTTCCAGCAAAACCGAACGTTAAATTTAAAATCAAAATATATAGTGAAGCTATACACGATATAACAATTGCTAATGATGTGGCAAAACCTTTTAATATGTTATCAGTATATTTAACAATAACAGCAACAATTAGGCCATCACCAGCTTGTAAAAATATTAAATACCCCATAAATAAGTCATCACCGAAGAAACCATTTTTCAAAATTTGACGTCCATCATTAACGAAACATGTTAGTACACCGAATGGTATACTCAATAAACTTCATTGTACATTACGCATCCATACCGATATATCGGCACTTTTAAGAATTTTTTTTTCAAATATATACCGGCAAAACCGGATCGAAAACAAGCACCAAGTGCAGCCCATAAACCAAGTAAACGATTTTGTTCACGACCGCTTGGTTGTTCTTTACCACCAACCTTAGTCTTGTCGACCGTTTGTGCTAGTTGTACCATAACTACGCCTGCAATTAGTAGTACTAGCGCACCCCATTGTGTTTGGATGAGACGCCGGCGCAGTATGATTACGGCAGACATAGCTGTGGTGAGTACTTTTAGTGGATAAACGACTTGATAGGTAGCTGCATCCAGATGCAGCAGCAGACACGTAAATTGACTCTATTACAACCTTTAAATATATTTATTTATAAAAGATTTTATCATTCAAAATTCACAATATGAACTAAGGGAAATGCATTGAAGTATTTTATATCAATACACTAAAAGTTGATATAAATTGGAACATTATGCCACAATTGTATGCACCCTATAAAAATTTACTTAAATGCATAATTATTAAAAAAGACAGAAAATAACCGATTTTAAGTGCTTGGAATATAAGATTAACGCAAGCGTCATTATGTAATGCGTAAAAACTAACTAAAAGATCCAAAGAAGTTTTGAATGTATTTTTAACTAAAGTAAAATACTATAAGTTAAATTCATGTTAATTTTTTATATCTTTACATTACTTCAACTTCCGTGCAAAATTTGAAATTAACTAAAAGGTATGTTACTTTTTCTATTTGAATTATTTTTATTTTTTAGTATATTATTCGAATGTATGCAGTTCGAAAGTTTCCATGTTTGCATTTTACGGAAAAATTTAATTTAATTTTTTTTTAACAATACTAAAAAAAGTTCCATTTAGATTTAAATAATGGCAACGTTACTTCAGATGTTACAAGATAGACATCCTATGCCATGTACTTTTTCTACTTTGTTGGGTGTACGGCATTTCTGTCAAAAATGTTTGTATGTATCGTATCGACACAATTATTGTGAAAGTTTATGCGTCTTAAAATCATTTCAGCTTTGAGTAAACATCGACTTTTTTATGGAACAGATTATAATAATCTACTGCAGCATTCCGAGTCTTATTCAGCACTTTGCTAAGGTTTTCGGGAGATAGGCGTCCAGTGAAAACTTGTGTCTTGAAGAATGTCACTGTTTTTTCAATAGTATCAGCTGACACAGCTCTGACCGCCGCAAGGGTATCCTCAATTTTTTTTGGGTAAACCAGGAATATATTGCTCTATAAATTTCGCAGCCACTGGTAGCTTCGACGCCACAAAATCTGCAATCACACCACAGACATTGACGATAGCATTACGCGCCAATTTATAAACATCACACGCTAGTTGTCCTGCAGGTTTCGCATAGGGAGGCACATAATGTTCAGCCAATTTACAGCCTCGTGCCGCAGCACTCATCGATGTATACCACACTTTCTGTACATGTGGCAGAATGCCTGCATTCTTTAGAGCTTTGCCGGTAGCTGACCGTTCAAATATGCCTTTGCCATTTACGTTTGTGTCGTAAATCAAAACTCCGGCAATCAATGCGATCAATACAAAGCTGCCCAGAATCCATGTACCACAACCACAATTCTTTTGTTCGCTCGCAATTTGTTTTTTCTTTTGTTGTGTGGCCTTTTCTTGGACATTCTTTACGACAGCTATCAGCTCATCCAAATACGGGTCTTTTCTCTTTGCTAAATTAAGTTCTTCATTTAGTATTTGGGCGCTTTCTAAAAATGAATGGAATGCCTTCGAAGTTGCCGATTTTATACCATCATTATCAGCCATATCTAAGTGTTGTTCAATTTCATTGAATAATAAAACGGATGATAGCAATTGCCTCTTATAATTCATCTTCCAGACTTTAAAGCTCTCTTCCCCATGTATAAGGCAACAAATACAACCCGCCAATTCACTTCGACTTTTCTTTGCATCTTCGATATTACGAAAAAGCATAAGAAATATATTTGCATGCTTACTGCTACATAGGATAAACTTAATCAGGAAGCCATGTGCACATTTTGTTAAAGTCTCTTTGAATGTTTTTACTGCTGTTGGTTTATCTAAATTGATGATTTGGTGGAGGTAGGTACCTTCAAACACTTTTGCAAACCAGCCTTTTGACGCTGAACCCGAATATATTAGGGCCATTTTACAAAACGAGATAAGTCACATTTAGGTTGGACATAATGGCCTATGCCGAAATTCTTGGGACGCTTTTCGAAGAGCTGGTTAACCACCTTCTTTACAACAGGTTTCTTGACGGCCAACGGTGCGGGTGTAACCTTCTTGGTAACTGGCTTCTTCTTTGGCCTGAGCTTCTTCGCAACCATTTCAGATTGTTTTCTGAACGCGATATAATTGAAAAACGCAGATTTTATTAGCTGCTCAAAGTTAAGAGCTGCTTTTCTCTCTGCTTGTTAAAAAGGTATTGCACGTATTGTTGAAATTTGCCAATTCGCATATGGGCAGCTGTCAGACAAACAGCTGCTCAGTTGGTGCTGCCGGCTGGAATGACGACTGCCCTCTGCATAAGGCAACTGGGGTATTTTACAAATAGGGCGGTTTAGGCAAAGAGGGGACTTTTAGAAACATTATTGGGCTGCGAATGTTTCCGCATGGACATACTCTTACGAATGATTATTGAACCTTAATTACCTTTGAAATGTACCCACCAGCAGCAGTTTTTTAGCCAATTGCCTGAGCAATAACGCTATCAGGAAATCGAAGCGGCTTGCAAACTCCAGAGGAGACATTTCAAAAGGTTTTGTATTTTACAGGTTAGGAAGGAATATTTGCATACCCAAGAACTCCAAAAAAAAAAAAAAAAAACCTTTTTTTTTCGGTACAACCGGTATTTTAACATCTTATGCGGTAGTTACCCACGAACGTACGTACCAAAAACGTGTCAGCTGACACGACCTATCTTATGAGTGTGCAATGTAAACGAAAACTCACCGACGTGCAACGCCCGTACGTACGTAGCCCGGAACGTAGAAATCAAAACAATTTTGATTTTTTCCGTAAGAACGTGTCAGCTGATCGCTCTCTCACTAGACAGAGTTGCCTAGTAAACTTTTGTGCGCTAATTTTTGACCGTTTGCAGTTTTATGCAAAAACAACTAATTAAAGTTTGAAAAATTGTGAAAATAATTCGAAATAATTATGTAAAAGTGGAGATTATAACTATGTAATCTATTTATATTTATTTAATATTAATTCCAGCCTTTTACAACATCAAAAATTAAATTGGAAAAAGTTGATGTTTCCATAAGCATGCATGCAAAATGGTCAATGGCAACAGTGCTTATCTGTAAACAATACACACACAAATATGTTATGTACATGTACACAGACGCACACATTGATTCCTACGGGCTTGAGGGTTCGGTCAAATGTGTTTCGTACGACAAACGTCCGTACGTACGGCACACGTCGGTGGGTAATTGCCGCTTTACTCACCTGCAATTCTGTGGCCAGTTGTGCTTTGAATTATAGCAGGGTGCCGGCAATGATTCGTTGGCCATGGCGTTGGTTTGTATGCTTTGTTGGTAGGGACTCATTGGGCCCAGCTTCTGGGGTCAAACTCACTCGGAAAGTGTCGAGATTTCTCCCGTCATCTCAAATGTTTGAGGAGCCCTTTCCGCAGGCAGAGCAATCGTTTTTTTTGGTTGTCTTTCGGCGAGTTTTCAGCGGGTGCTGCTGTTTTTTGGGCGCATTGCTTAAATAGATACCTGAAACGAAATAAAAAATAAAGAAAAAATTAGTAGAGCTGTAAAAGAGGAAGATATTACAAGAATTTATCAATATACTTACCAAACCACGTTGTACTCGTCCATTGTACAGGTTTACAAGTATGATATGTATGAGAGGGAAACAATTTCTTTCCCTTTCTAACACACGGCAGTTTGACACTTCGGTCAGTGTCAAACTAGCGTGGAACCCAGTGGAACCTGCGTGGAACATGAGTTTTGACACTGAACGAAGTGTCAAAATTACCGGGGTTGCTTCGTCGAAAGCGACACAGGGAAGCAAAAAAGGGATCGGAATATCAGATATGGGTTGCTGTGATGGTAAATTTTTTTGAACGAATTTAGTAGGAAATTTTAAGTGCACCCATATGGGTCCTTCAGAATATTATAAAAAAGTCTTCAATTGGGGTATCTGAGGACGCGTAGTTATTTCAGTATTAAGAATACAAACACGTAAGTTAAGTTTTTCTACCCGTTCAAAAGTTCTCCGCGAAAAACAGTTTGAAACCGAGGTCGACTGCAATAACCCGTCAAAAAAAGCGGAAAGAAAAATGAATAGACGCATTTTGTCCTGTTGTCAATAGTCCGAAGAGAAAAGTATTCGAATTATTGGAAGCGAGGCCAAAACGCGTCTATTAATACCTCCCCCGACGGTTTTGGTCGTGTTTTAGCAATCGTCCCCGGTAATAAAGTATCACAATTTGTTAATTAAAATTGTCCAAAATATATGATTATTAAAGAGAGATCTAATTAAGAGCTCGTTTGAAAGTAAATAAGTATATTTCTTTGTAATATAAGAAAAAAAATTTTAAGCAGTTTTCGATAGCAGCTACTAAACTTTTTTTGGTCCTAAGAAGTACAACAGTGCCAAATAGCATCCACAAAAAAAACGAACAAGAACAAGCATTTTATCAGGTGAGCGTGGCTGTGTATGTGCGTGCTGCTACATATACTACTTGTAGACCTGTACAATGGTACTCGTCCGGATGAAAATTCATTCAATAAGTGTGTATCCATATCTCATGAATGAATGACATTTCTGAATGAACAAAGAAAGGTTGCCACTCGTACAACATTTTCCTACGGCCGTGAACACGTTGGAAGCGATCCACGGGAATCACAATTCGGATCCTTAAGCGCAACAAGTCCGATTATTTGGGACGCGATCTAGGTAAGGTGTCCTACACCTCTTGTCAATAGCCATAAGTGGCCGAATACCGTCATTCCACTTATATATATAAAAAAAAAAAAAAAACAAACAAAACATATTTAAGAAGTATCGATGATACCACGAAATAAAAATATCAATTTTTCCTTTATATCGCATAAAATTCTGCTGTCCAAACATGTTTTTTGCGGCGGGCAGGAAAGTTGTTGGTTTTTTAGCACCAACAACACAAATCACAGCGACTCAAAAGAACCCACGCTATACACTTTCTACCCGGTTCCGTACCAGAATGTGCGAATCGAAAATCGTATATGCTCATTTTTCTGCAGCACTAGTGTGCCCGTGGCCACCCTGCAAAAACGCTATCGTCATTCCACGTCATTTGACTAGTCATTTTACGGTCATGGGTAAGTTTTGTGACCAAATTTTTTTGAGGGCAACTAAAACGCTACCGGGTGACACGACATAAACAAAATAAGGCACTAAAGACCCAGGCACATAACGTGCGGGGAAAGAGGCCATGTTCATAATGCAAGCCACATATGAACATTTTTTTTTTCTTTTTGCGGCGACAGATGTTTCCCCTTATGCGCGCTAATAAAATCTCCCAAATCCCCAACAATACAATTAAGGAAGGACCACTCGCCCCTGCACTTTGACAATGACCCGACCCATTGAAACCTATTTCACTCCTTTCAGGAAAATGGGTCGTTTTGCCGCTATAAAACGTAATGCTGCCACGAACGCAGCGCGTTATTCGTCGGAATGCCGAGTGTGTCTTGAGCGACACCCTATCCGCTTGTGCCCAACCTTTCGGGCGAAAAGGCCAGAAGAGCGCCTTTACGTAACCATTCGCGAAAGCTACTGCGGAAATTGTCTGGCGCCTGATCACCGCTCTAACGCGTGCCCCAGCCAAGGGCGATGCAAACGGTGCGGCGAGAAGCACCACACGATGCTGCACATCGCCTCGATCGACGAAGAGGAGCAGCTATTACGAGAAGCCCGCTCCAAGCCATGGAGCATCCAAGTGGAAGAGGAGCTAGATTCACCCCGAGAGCGGCTAGACGACTCAATCTCGTTATATGCGTCGGACGCTGGAACGGAGACTGGACCTCTTCGTCCACCCCGAAACCGAGATGCCAGCCGAACCGGAGCGGAGACGCGGTCTCTTCGCCCGACCACAACACCTACAGCCAAATCATTTCGACCACTTCTGCAGCACGAGAGGAAGCGGCTCCAACAAGGGACAGCGACAGCCCAGCGCCATACATATAACGGCCGAGCGGAGACCCGGTCTCTTCGCCGGCAACCCAGGAACCCCCAACGGAGACGACATTCGCGCGACCGCAGAGCGGAGACACGGCCTCTTCGCCTGCACCAACGACATCAGCCACAAGATCGTAGCCACGGAGGCAACACGCTGCAGCTCACCACCGTGTCCACCTTCCGGTCAGGGCTCGTAGCCCAGCATCCAGCGGCCACCGCCACCATGATACCAACGGAAGCGATCACACCCACCGCGGTCGTGAAGATAGAAGCTGGGGGGCGGCTACACCTCGTCCGGGCCTTAATTGACGGATGCTCCCCCACCACCGTGATAGCATATGAGCTCGCCCAGGAGCTCCAACTCCCTGCCAGCAACATTGGCGGGCAAGCAGGATGCCTACTACGCATACGAGGAAGACACGGCCAAAATAAACGAATTGCAACCCATGCGGCGGTCGTGTCCAATTTTCGGCGAATGGCCCCCACGACCAGCGTCGACAGCGCCATCGCATCCCCGTACGCACATCTCCGTCTGGCGGATCCACAGTTTTATTCATCCGCCCCGATCCGCCTCGTACTAGGGACAGACGTATATGCCGAAATAATACTACCAGGGATTCTGCCCACCACGTTTGGCCCTTTGCTGGCTCAGAGTACCATCTTCGGTTGGGTACTCTCGGGCACAACCAAGGCCTAACATGAAAATGTTCGGTAACGACCGAAATCCATGAATTTTTACACTTTTTTATTTTTATTGAATTTCTGCTGTACACAGTCGCAAGAGGTGTGCATTGTGATTTCGTACAAGTAAAAATCTCTCTATCCCTCCATTGCCATACCTACGTGTCAAATCATAGCTGACAGGGAGAACGGCTGTCGCGAAGGGTCAGAGAATGGAAGAAAGGTTTCTTTTTCTTGTGTTCGCCGTTATTAAATTGAAGTGCCATGAATTGCACATTTGTTTCAAATCAGCTTTTCCTTTAAATTTGTATACAGAAAATCAGACTACATATTAATACTCACTCGCTGTTCACTATTGTGAACGTTTTATCGAAAATTCGCCACTTGTATGAATTCACAATGGAGGTGTGCGTTTTAAAAGCTTGTATCATTACAATAAGTTATTTTTTATTGAATTTTCTTCATACAAAATTCACAAGCATAGACTTTCCAATGAATTTGTAATAAACGGCAAGAAATATGAACACGTATATCTTCTTACTTCTTTTTGCAACCCCTAGCTCTAGGCAAACCTGGCTCACGCCTTACACCATAACGGGAAAATTGGTGAATGGCCGAGGCAGCAGCAACCAAGCTCCCACACTGCGCAAACCATTTTGCGTGCCGCCACGCGGGCGGACTGGCCGGCATTATGTTAAGTTAGATATAATTAATTATAAGTTTTTTATTTTTTTCTCTTCTTCACGGTCGGTGATCCTTGGCGGACTGTGATGTTGCGTACCGCAAGGGGGGCGGCATGTTTAGGCCCAATGCCTAACTTTTATCTGATTGACGGCGCCCCTCCCTAACGTTTTGATAATATTTCCAGCCACCCACACTCACGCCGCATTTGTGTGCATGCATGCACATGCACGTGTGTGTGCGGGTTGTCAGCACCCATGCACGTATATGTGGGGGTTGTTGTGTGTGTGGCTTTTTTCCCCTCCTTAATACCAGAGGACTTTTTCGCGGCTTAGCGGTTGTCCTCAACGGGATAACCGGCCTCTTTTTCGATCGACCGCCAACCAGCACACATCGCAAGGATCACCATCGTCACTTAAAGCGCCAAGGTAATATTGTATCAACACTGTATATATTCCCATCACTCTAAATTAAAGTATTATTTTATAACGAGGAATTCCTCTTGTGTTTTTATTTATTTCTTTTGAGCGAACCATCCACTCCAAGATCGACCCGTGTGCGCCTACCCACTGCCGGTTCCCGACGCACCCAGGCCGAACACTCCGTTTATGCTAAAGGCTGTCTTTTCGGTGTCTGACTCCTTGATTTTTATCTGATGGAAACCTGCTTCCAAATCTAGGGTTGTAAAAACAGTTGCTTTACCTAAATTCTGTATTGTCATGTTGACATCAGGTATGGGATATCTATCGGTAATGGTTTCGCTATTCAATTTCTGGAAGTCTATGACCATTCTTCTCTTAGGGTTTCCTAACTCGTCAGTTCCTTTCTTTGGTACAGTCCAAACGGGTGAGTTATAGGGACTCTTACTGGGTTTAATTATATTTTCTCTAGCATTTTATTTATTTCTTTATTGTCTGAAAAGGGGTAAGGGTACTGTTTCGTCCATATTGGCTCTTCAGTTTTAGTGCGAATCGTGGCTTCAATTGTTGTTGTAAATGGTAAAATAGGATTTGTTTCCTCATTAATTCTCATAATTTCTTCAACCTCTTTTTTATATTTGCTCTCATCTATTGTGAAATTTACTTGACTGACATCCATTTCTTTTTTCTTCTGCTCTGTTCTCCTGACATACATCATTTTATATTCGAACAGATCTATCTTAGCCTTCATTTCTCTGAAGGATTGTTCTCCTAATATCATATCAAATTCTTTTAATTCTTCGATTTCAAAAAATACTAATTCTTGTCCTAGCATTCTTATCTTCTTAGCTGAGTTTATTGTGTTTGAACCATTCAGAGTTCTACTAACAAATTGTTTAACTGGAAAGGTCTTTCCATTTGGAATATTTTTCCTAATATAATTTAATGTCGAGCCTGTGTCTATTAAAACTAAAAGTTTTTTATTATCATGTAAAATTATCTGAAGGCACGGCAGATTATTTACTCGTCTAAAAAAGTAGCTCTATTTTCAAATTCACTTTCATCTATATTTACCTTTAATGACTGATCACTATTATTATCCGTTATTTGATTGATCCTTTGTAGTTTCTGCGGTACTATATTATATCTTGATGACGTTGGTTGGTGGTTTCGTTTAAATGGTTCTCCTCTATTGGGATTAAAAGGTGCATATCCTGCTCTTTGTCGTTCATAGTTGCTTCTGAAAGGATTCTGTTGATACGATTGCTGTTGTTGATGCTGATTATTCGTGGATTGCCGGAATCTTCCTATTGATGTATCCACGTCCATTGGTGTCGGGTTTGATCTTCCCATATGGGGAATAGGTTGAACTCCTGGTTGATACCTCCTTTCATTTTGTGGCTGTTTAGGGTAGTTATACGCTTCTCGTCGTATCGGATTATTCTGCCTTTTATAAAGAATCTCCGTGGCAATTGCGTATGCACGAACTCGCACTCCTACGATAGTTGAAATGGTTGTAAACGCATTCAGCTACGTCATGCCTGTTGTAAAGTTCTTCCCAATTGCCTTCTTTTTGCATATTTTAATCTTTTACACATTGCATACTTCGTATGCAATTATGTGTTAAAGCTATGCTTGGTACGGCGGTTTTCAAAGAAACTTTGGTTTTTTTTTTTTTTTTTTTGTTGCTGTTTTCGTTCTATTTATAGAACTACAACGAATTAACCAATTTTGTCTGTTTGTATGATTTTAATAATCGGGGATTGCCCATATTGCTTTTTCAAATGTATGAAAACATTTATTTGAAGCAATTTTTTAATTTTATAATTTATTTAATAATTTGGGAAAAATTTAAACAACGTGACATCAGGACGGACAAGGCGACAGCTGTTTCGATTATACCTTGTAAATCTCTTCAAAGCCTTTTCTCCCGGGAGTGGGAGTCGAACTCGCACTCCTACGATAGTTGAAATGGTTGTAAACGCATTCAGCTACGTCATGCCTGTTGTAATCGTTTTTTGCGGAAGAGGTACAGTTTTATTTTCTGGTTCTCCTTGTCCTCTTTTTCAAGACGTGTGGAATTTGATTTTTTAGGAGTTCCTTTTATTATTCACTTATTCACTTATTGAGCCCCAGTTAAGTATTAATAAAAGTAAAAATTAAGTATTTTAAATAAAACAATATACTTTATTTGTATCTATATGTACTTTAATGAATTCTAAACTGAAGTTCATATGCTTCAGTGTAATAGAAGACTAACTTATTTCTATGCTTAATCGTCTATTTATATGCTCTGGTTTCTTTTGTTTAGTGGCTGCTGATAATGTTCAAAAAAAGGATCTTGCTGATAATGTTTAAGTAGAAATCTTATCTATGCTTACAATGGTTGAATAGGAATCTTTTGTTCGCTGATAATATTTTATTTGGTTTTGTTTATGTTTTGTTTATGTTTGTATTTGGTTTATGTTTAAATAGAAATCTTATCTTTGCTTACAATGTTTTGGTTTCTGATAATGGTTAATAGATAGATAGACAATGTTTAAAGAGGACCATACTTTTTATGTAAACTACTGATTCTATATCATACATGGGATGATGTTATCGGTACAGCAGTGTATTTTCTGTTGCACTAACTCACGTGTATGGATACAAACTACAAATATACATGTATATAGCTAATTACAAGTAGGAGATATGTACAGCAGTTTTAGCAGGCAAAACGTCTAGACTGTAGTAGAAATATGCGAATGAAGCAGCATAGAGTATAAAATAGCGCAAGCTGAGCAATCATTAATCAGTTTGATTAAGCACGCAATCTGTCGAGCAATAGAAGTGTTCTTTTTAAAGCAGTCTAATAAAGACCATTTTGCATTATCGAATATAGGAGTTATTTATTCAACAGTTTAGTGATTCGAACGTTAGTAGAAGGTTGCAAATAAGAGGAATTTCAGTAAATTCGTTACAATTGGTGTCAGAAGAGGAATTGTTGAATAAATTCCGAAGATTGGGAATACAACTTGGACATGGCAAAGTTGAGTGAATTGACGATCCAGCAACTGAAGGAGGAGTTGGAAGTCCGTGGATTGGCTACTACTGGCAATAAATCCCAGCTACAAAGGCGACTAAGTGTAGCTATGGTATTTGAAGGAATCAATACTGACGAGTATGTCTTTCATTATGATAGCGACAAAACAACAACAAAAATGAAAGAAAACACCGCAGACAGTGACGAGCACAATTTCTGCACAAACATCGACAATGGCATCTCAGCTAGAGTCACAGGAGGCACGCATTTCAGAAATGGCGTCGCAAATGTCATCTTAATTGGAAGAACTGAGGACATATATGTCATCTCAACTGGAAGCGCAAGAGGCTCGTATATCTGGAATGTCGACACAAATTTCGGAACAGGTATCATCGCAGCTTTTTGCGAAACTGGAAGAGCAGGATGCAAAAATTTTACAACTCGAGGACAAAATTGATGCCGAGATAGAAGCGTTGAAAGGTCTTATGCAACAGTTACAACTAGATCGCCCAGCTGTTCCAGCGAGCAATCCGAAGGTAAAAACTCCATCTTTTGACGGCTCTGTTCCTTACGAGGTATTCAAGCTTCAATTTGAGAAGACGTCAGCAGTGAACAACTGGAATGCTGAAGATAAAGTTGCTTCACTGTTCGTGGCATTGAAAAGTCCTGCAGCTGAAATCTTACAGACTATTCCAGAGTACGAACGGAACAGTTATGAAGCATTGATGGCCGCTGTAGAGAGACGTTATGGAAGCGAGGATAGAAAACAGATATATCAAATTGAGTTGCAAAACCGTTACCAAAAAGCGAATGAGACAGGAGTTTGTGTTGGACGTTGAAAGATTGGCTCATCTCGCAAATCCAGACGCACCCGTGGAATACACCGGGATGTCGAAATGAAACGAGTTACATATGCGAACCCAAAGCCAACATTTGCTGGAACGGTATCCCATGCACTGACTCAGGAAACAGCGTCACTTTTGAGTAAGCCCACATACAAAGCTCATCTCGTGGAAGTGGGAAGGCTAGATTGGGTAGACACAATTTGGAAGCACTGAATGGATTACAACAGAAAATGCCGGAGTTATGAAGTGTTTAGTGCGGTAACCCAAGTCACATTGCACGTCATTGCAGCACCAGTCATGGTAGTTCCAACTTGGCTGGTCGTAAACACAAAGCTGGAGGAGATAAGTAAGGGCGAGTCAGATGTAAAGATCGAGAACAGGCCCTATCTCGCAAACTGGAAGGAAATCGAGCAGTCTTACCGTCAAAGGAAATGTGGATGGCAAGGAGCGTGTACTGACTGTAGATACGGGCGCATCTCATTCTTTAATCCGATCTGATTTGGTCAACAGGAGAGTAAAGCCATTACCTGGAGCAAGATTGCGTACGATTACTGGCGAGTATAACCAAATCCAGGGAGAAGTGCTATGTGAAGTTTTAATTGGGGACGTCATGATTCTACACAAATTCGTTGTGGCAGAAATCGTTGATGAAGTCATATTGGGAGTGGATTTCTTAGTTGACTACAACATCAGGATCGATACGCAGAGAAAGATTATGCAGTATAAGAACAAGGATGTGCCACTTAACTTCAGTTTTGAGCAAGGGTTCAGCATTAAGCGAGTGCTGGTGAAAGCGATTCGACAAAAACCACAAAAGTCAAAGGCAGCAGATCGGGCAAGGGTTGATGGAACGGATGGGCCAAAACCGAGGGTAAAAATTAAAAATGTAAGGCGCGATAGCCTCCGAAGAGATCTAAGGCCGAGCTTCTCTTCCAATTTGCGTCGTGCTCCTCTTGATTTTCCCTACAAATTGGCCGGACGGGACCTACATGATTTTATGCCGACTCCGAACGGCATGGCAGAAATACACCCGGAGCGCTTGCCAAACACTGCCGAGGGGCGACCCCGCTTAGAAAAATTTTCTTCTAATTGAAAAACCTTATTTCTAAAATTTTTGATGTTGCTTTGCCCGGGGTTTGAACCCAGGGCATCCGGTGTGGTAGGCGGAGCACGCTACCATCACACCACCTGCGAGGAAAACACTGGCATTGACAAACCCTAATGGACGCACTAAAACGACTGAAAGAATTTTCCAAAAAGAATGCAAGGGTGGTTTCAAGTCAGCGCGCACTACTGTTGTGAAACGTCAACACGATACTGATTATGCAAAGCCAATTCGTCAAGATCAAGCCCTACGAAGTAGTTCATTGGACAAACAACAAAGTGTGAGGGAACGGTACAGGATAATGAGTAGTAGGATGAAACACAGGTACGACAAGAACAATAATTCGGAAGGTTTCTTGGAGGTAGATTTGGTACTCATATACAACCCTTACCGGTGGAAAGGTGTTCCATCCAAATTTTGGTGCAGTTGGGAAGGCCCGTACAAAGTTGTGAAGAGGATCAGTGATACCACCTTCCGCATACAAACAATTGGGAAACCACGAAATAGAAGGGTGGTTCAGTTGAAGAGGCTAGCAGCGGTTGGATCGGGAGATTTGTCTGATCGGAACGATTAGACTTAAGTGGAGGGCAGTGTGACGAATATTACCATCACTAGTAATAAACTCCCAACACAAAAACATTGAAGCGAGCCACACTGTGTACATAAACACATCAATCATCATTTACACTCATATATATGTATAAGGCACGAAGAGATATTGCTCGCACACACTTGTAATCATCAGCGACGTATTACCATATATGTAATACTTCTATATCAATACTACTGAACTGTGCAGCCTGTCAAACATTACAGTACAGATATACGAGAGAAGGAGACAAAATCTCAAGGCTGTCGTTAAATTTTTGTAAAAAAGGGGTTTAAATATTTCAGCGCACAAAAATAAAGGTCCGTTTGTCGCACCATCTGTGGACGTATGTAATATTTGTATAGTGTCAGAGAAAGCTTCAAGACAAGATCTCAAGGCATGCCCAATTGGAAATGCAAAATTAAGTTTAATAAATAAAATTTTTCAAAATACAAATGCATTCTCTAATAGTATCATGGACGATCACATAGCCATCGAAAATTTATTTAGCAATGACATCTTTAATAATCAGCACGGACAAAAAGGAATATGTTAGAAAAAAATTTACAAAATTGATGTTATTTCAACACTAATAGCAGCCAGCCCAGTACTCATATTTTGTTTACTTCATCAAAAATTTACTTCATTGCTTATGGCTTATGGTATGCTAGTTTCATGTACTAGTACGATTTTGTGACCACACTTTAGCAGGAAAGCAGCTGGGAGAATTTGTCTTTGAAACTGTAACAATTTTTATTTTTCTTAGTCTTTTGACCGTTCTTTTTTAAAGTAAAGGCGCATAGAAAGTCACGAGTGATTTTACACCAGTGGTCGGCAAAAATTAAAATATAAGTGTATTAGTGAGAGCGAGAGCATGAGCAACCCAGCAGGAAACAAAAGCTAAAATTACAACATGTAGAGGATGTATTTATCCCAAAAATTTTGGAAAATTTAATTTTTGATTCAGAAATAGTTAGAAATTTTTTCAAGTCTCTCAAATATCGCAAAAATGGAGGCGCTTGAAAAGTCATATTACTGAGACTAATACATTTGCTGCAATCAGGGATATACCAAATGTCAAAAAAATATGCAGCTGATTTAAAAACCAAAACATAAAGATACATTCATTTCAACTATTTTTACTATTTACCTAAGTGTTTTAAATAGTTTATAGAAGTTTTTTGTAGTGCAGAAGTTCAATTTTTTTTGCGCAGAAAAAAGGAGCCCAGAATGAAATTGTTACAACTTTTGTTAAAATAATTAAAAAAACTCTTATTGTATTGAAAAGATCTTTAATGTAACATAACCAAAAAGGTATAAACTCAAACCTAAACACGTTTGAAGATGAGCTACATATGGAAAGGCCGTAATACCAGGTGCGTTATCCCATCGTACTATTTCTCACAGGGAATATTTTTGCGACATCCGTGTGCAGTAAGCTGGGTCGATTTATTAACCTATATCGCGCCATTGATTTTTCGATAGGATTTGGGCTCAGGAAAAAAAAGTTTCACTAAACATACCCAAAAAAATAATTTTCGAGCCTGCAAAATTTGAGTTTTTTGACTTTTTTTCCTTCGATTTTTAAGGTTTTTTTCATAACCTACTCAAAATTGTTCGCTAAAAACTTTGGAGATAAGTTTTTTGAAAAAAAAATATTTTTTGGGTTTTGAGGAGTGTTTTGGTGAAAAATTTATTTTTTCGCCATTGTTTTTTTAAGTGTTTCTTCAGAAACGTGCAAAAGTGTTGCCGATGAAAACGAATTTGTCTCATAGTTCCTATCAGTTTTTTAAAGTTTTTTAATCAGTTTTTAAAAAAAAATTTTTGTTTTTGTTTTTGGGACTTGTTTTGGTCGAAATCGATTTTTTTCATTTTCAAGGCTCCAAATCATTTTTTATGTATATGTTTTCGTTAGACCCATCAAAAAGTATACCAAAATGATCAGTGGACGAACTAAGTTGATTTAGCCATGCCGTCTGTCCGTTTGTTTGAACGCAAATTAGTCCCTCAGTTTTTGAGATATCTTAATGAAATTTGGTAAGCAGGCATATTTTGATGGGGGATTTGACATTTGTCGGAATCGACCAGATCGGACCACTATAGCATATACCTCCCATACAATCGATTGTTCAATAAGAGGGTTTTCGCCATTTCTGCCCCATTTCTGGCTCATTTTAACAGCTAGCAACATCAAATTTTACCACAAACTTACGTATTGGGCATAGATGGTTGTCTTAAGAAATCATCATCGCGGCCACCGAGGTGTGATGGTAGCGTGCTCCGCCTACCACACCGTATGCCCTGGGTTCACACCCCGGGCAAAGCAACATCAAAATTTTATAAATAAGGTGTTTCAATTAGAAGAAAATTTTTCTAAGCGGTCATTTAAAGTAATTCCATGTGCAAACATAATAAGTTTTTATTTACAAATGTGTAAACTAAAATATAAAAAAAAAAATTTTAGGAATTAACCAAAAAAATGTTTGGCCTTTTTTTTAGCTTCTTTTTTTTCCAAATTTAGCTTTTTCTAACCTTTTTTTTTGCCAATCTAGCTTCTTTTTTTTTCATCACCTGGCAACACTGGTGACGGCTTACCTCAACTCTCTGTCTTGTTCTTTGTCCGTTCTCAAATACAGCTTCTTCACCCACTCACTACGTTTAATCACTAGCTGCACACTTTCCTCGGCTTTCGCGTTCGAATCATTTCTTATTTCGATTTATATTTCCTCGGCTTGCGAGGCTATTTTATTTCTTCTCATCCTTACTTTCTTTGAAATTTTTGGAGTTCATCGAGCGACTAAACTCCAGAAAACAGCTACGTCCCTTACTGAGGTAATGGCACCCTTACTTCTCGAGACGTTCCGTTATAGGGAAGGATCCGTTCAAATAGAGGAAAGGATGTCTGTCATAAGGAGAGTTAAAATAGAGCGTTTTCCAAGTTTTATTGGTATTGTGTTTTTGAAACAGCATACGAGATAAGGTATATTACAATCAGCTGCCGTTATGTCTATGTACGTATGTACATATATGTACATATGAATTTGTTTATAAGTAAATCCAGAGTGCATATGTACCCGAATAAGTGCTTTCATATAAGTATTATATGTACTACATATGCACCTACATACAAATGTTGACATAAGCAGGTATGAACAGAAAGCCTGAGGCTATTGCTGTACATATAAGCTCTTCGAAAATTTCATTGTCAAGTCTGCTCATATTTCCCCGCCCTCCAGTCATTGCATTTGTTTCATATTTTTATCCTCTATTAAATCTTCTGGCCCACTTGACCAACTTGTCATTGTTAGTATGTATTGGCTTCAAGTGCTGAAAATAACGATTTTCTGCCATATTTTCTATTGCGGTTGAATGATAACAAATACAAAATATGTGCAAGCACAACAATTCACTGTTATTTTTGATGTTCATATTCAGTCTTGTTCCGGATTACATCGTCAACGTTTCACTTTTCCAAATACGTCCAATATCTATATAAAATAAAATAACAATATGACTTTACAGTTACAAATCGAGAAACTTAAAGGCTTAGACAATTATAAGGCTTGGTCAATGACGGTTCGAGCTTACCTTGAATCAGAGGAGCTATGGAGTGTTGTTGAAAATGGACCTGAAAACAATGAGGAGGTATGAATAGATGTATGTGTGAAGATTGCTGAATAACAATGTGTGTTTTACTTACTTAGTCGCTGCTCAAAGATAAACGTGCGAAATTTATTATTCTATGCTTAATCGAAACGAAACTTTGCCAATTTATGGTCAGCATACGGACAGCACGGGACCTATGGAATTATTTGCGAACCCAGCATTCCTTGCGTTGATATCCTAAATTATGCGAATTCTACTCGAAAGACATACAATTATTAAGTAATTGTTGCAAATTGATATTAAGCATTCAGTCTCATCATAGTATCCACGTGAATATATAATGATCCGTTTAAAAAATGCGAAATGTGGGTTTTATTACCATTATATCTTAGCGGTTTTTGCAATTTACAATTTGCAACGGTCTAAACTAATCGAGATATAAATATACCTTACATATTAAAATATAATCAGGGTGAAAAGAGAAATTCACTTAAGCACCAAATACACGACACGAACATTTCCGCGAACATTCCCGTTATGTCATGTTTCTGCTACCTTTTCTGTCGTGTATGGTGGTGTTTGCCAGTTCGCGCAAATGTTCGCCAAAAATCAAAATATTTTAATTTTTGGCGAACATTTGCGCGAACTGTTCGTGCGTGTATGGCGAAATAGCTCATAATCGTAGTAATTTCTGAACGGAACAGACGTGCGCGGAAAAGTAAAATGGACAATAAAAAATTTCTGAATGAATTTATTGAAATGTATAAATCTTTGCCATCATTGTGGCAAGTAAAAAGCAAAGATTATTGTAATAGAATTAAAAAGAATAACGATTATGCGACTTTAATCGAAAAATTAAAAGAAGTAGATCCTGATGCCACAAAGGATACAGTTATAAAAAAATAAGTAGTTTGCGGGCGCAATACCGGCGTGAATCAAAAAAAATAGAGATAGTTTGAAGTCTGGTGCTGGTGCTGAGGATGAATATGTTCCTACTCTTTGGTGCTATGATTTGCTATGCTTTTTGAAAGATCAAGAAGGACCTTTGACAGGCGTTACCACAATGCAGGATGAAAATACAAACACATTTGAGGTAAGAAAAAGTCAAAATTTTATTGTTTCTTTTTTTTTATGAACACAAACATTCATTTTGTTTTTATTCCGTAAATGATTCACTTTCTTATATTTAATATATTGTTCTGCCACGGAACTGCTCCCACTGTATTAAAATAATTACAATATTTTTCTCGAGTAGTTTTTGCTAAATTGGATGCATTCTTTGCACTTGAAGCTTGAAGAGCTGTAAGTCCATGGTCATTATGCCAATCGGCGTATTCTATCGCTCCGGGATCTGTTTCTTCAACATCGAATCCACCTTCAAAATACGTCTCCTCATTTTGCCTCCGTAAAAAGTTATGCAAGTAGCAACAGGTTAACACAATTTTCGTGACTTTTTCTGGTGATAAATTAATAGTTTGTAGGAGAATTCTAAATCTTGATGCTAAAATGCCAAAACAGTTTTCAACAATTCTTCTCGCCCGAGAAAGCCTGTAGTTAAAAATTATTTCTTCTTCCTTGAGTGTGTTGTGGCTGAATGGCTTCATGATATTTTCTAACAGAGGAAAAGCATCGTCAGCTACGAATACAAATGGTAGTTTTTCTTCGCAGTTTGGAAGCGGCTGAGGGTCAGGAATTTTCAATGTTTTATTTTTTAGAGATGAAAAAAATTTTGTTTCGCTAAAAAGACAAGTATCAGACGCTCTTCCATATGTGCCAACATCCACCATCAAAAATTCGTAATTAGCACTAACCACTGCCATTAAAATGATGGAAAGTTTTTTTTTATAATTATAATAAAAAGATCCAGGTCCAGGTGGCTTTGTTATATTGACGTGTTTTCCATCAATTGCGCCTATACAATTTGGGAAGTTCCAGCGAGCATCAAAATTTTTCGCTTCTACCTTCCAATCTTTTTCTGTTTGTGGAAGCTGAAAAGTAATGAAAAACTTATAAATCTTTCTTTTTAGGAATTCACTGTTCGACCAAGCAAAAGAAAAGTTTCTGAAGAAGATACACTTATTAAAATTGCATGCGAGAGACTTGCCAACAGCCGCGAACCCACAGAAGGTGACTCCTTGGTTCAATCGTGGGCTTCGCAATATAGTGAAATGGAGGCCTCCCAGAAAACGATTGCGCGAAAAATCATATCAGATGTTTTATTTCCAGGTTGCTTGGGAGCATTGGAATTTAGACACGCGATTCAAATCCAAAATGTTTTTAACCCAAGTCAAATATTAACACCAAATGTCATTCCGCAATACCCAATGCGCACGTCTACGCAACTTAACTACGCGGTGCCCCAACACATGCAGAATTATACAATAAGAGTTCCGACTCCTTTAAGTAGCGGCTCGTCCATAAACAGTAGTAGAATGTCACCTCAAGTCACACAAAACGTACGAATCGTTGAAGATACATCATCCATTAATTCGAGCTCGGTAGAACACTTACAAAATTTCTTTGCATCGTTTGAAACGAACGAATAATTTAATTTTATTTTTACTTCAAAAAACCAATCATTTTCAGACACACATATGTATGTACACATGAAACTTTTCTTGTTTAGTCGAAAACAAATAATTTAATCAATAAATAATTACCTTAATAAAATCTTTCAATTGACTTATTATGGGATCACAAGTCTCTGTAACTATTTTCCCAATCGTTTGGGGCGCAATTGCTGTCAAAAATGTTAAGTCTTCAAAGCTATTGCCACTAGCTAGAAAGCGCAAAGTTAAAGCAAGGCGGTGATGAGGGGGAATCGCTTCTCTCATTATTGTATCCCGTTTCGTTATGAGTGGCAAAATTTTTTGTAAAATTTGGTCAAATGTTGCCTTGCTCATACGAACGTAATTTTTAAAATCATTTTGTGACGTGAATTCCAGTTCTTTAATAAGCTCACTTTGTCCAAGAACTGCTCGCTTTTTAAACCATTCTTTGCACCAAATTCTTTTTTTGCGATCTTCTCTCTTTTTTTTACGCTTAATTGCCACAGCGAGCAATATTGCTGCAGCACAATTGTCCGTATTCATCGCTGTCTGAAAGAGAACTAATGTTCGGCCAAAAGTTCGTATGGTGTATGGCCAAAGCTGCGAACAAGATTGCGGAATGTTCGCGGAAATGTTCGTGTCGTGTATTTGGCGTTTTAGAAATGTCTGTCTGTGAACACGATAACTTGAGTAAATTTCGATATATCTTGCTCAAATTTGGTATTAGGGTCCTTGTCACTCATCTCCCATCGCTATTTACCATGGGCGAAACTGTGCAATAACCACGTCCACTTTTTATATATCTATAAACTATTATGGGAAAACAACATATCTGTCGAGCAATGGAAGTTTTATTTTGAAAGCAGTCTAATAAAGACCATTTTGCATTATCGAATATTTATTTATTTATTAAGTCTATGAACACATGTTCTTACAGACTACCAATGAAAAAACTTACAGCATATTATTAACAAAGTTCTTACAGACTACTAACAATTTTCATACAATTAAAAAACTGACTACAATTAAGAAATACAAAAAGTTAACAAGTCAGTGAAAAACTAGCACTTACAGACTAATATAAAAGAATTGATAACTAAAAAACACACTTTAATAAATTAATAAAAACGTTCTTCGACAAAGAGAAATCAAGTTCGACAAAATACGAGATCTTATTAAATTCATTCATAGCGCGGGTAATTGGGGCATTTCTCGCATAATTAGTTCTACTATTAATGCCATAAAAAGGGTAAAAGCTTCTAAGTTCTCTTCTTGGAACATTAAAATTAATTTTCTCAAGAAGAGCAGCACAATCTGTATCCCCATGGATGATGCAATATAAAAAGGTCAAAGAAATAATAGACGTTCTCGCTTCTAAAGTTTTAAGATTTAAAAGAAGTAAACGTGCATTATATGAGGGAAGAGGGCTAGTAAATCTAAGTGACCGCAGACAGTATTTAAGAAAAACTTTTTGAACTCTCTCAATCCTATTAATTGCAAACTGTTGGAACGGTCGCCAAATGATAGTGGCATACTCGAGATGAGATCGTACAAATGAATTGTAGAGCAATTTGAGTGTATACGGGTCAGAGAACTCTGCACTATTACGCCGAATAAAACCAAGCACTGCATACGATTTGGCTATGATAAAGTTTACATGGCTGTTGAAAGAAAATGTGGTATCATAAACCACACCAAGGTCCTTGATTTTATCAACAGTCTGCAGTGGTTTGTTATCAATGGTATATGAACTATTAAACTTAAAGCGCAATTTAGAGTAGGTTACGTGAAAGCATTTATTAATATTTAAAGAAAGGTGCGATCTAACGCACCAGGAATAGAGATTATTAATTTCACACTGAAGTTCGAACATATCACGCGAAGACTTTATAATGGAGAAAACTTTAAGATCATCAGCGTACAAGAGAAACCTAGCATACGAAAAGCAAGTGCTGATGTCGTTGATGAACAGGACAAAGAGCAAGGGTCCAAGAATACTGCCCTGCGGAACGCCGGAAGTTGCAAGGTATGGACCGGATGATACACCATCAATGCAGACAATACACCATCTGTTAATTAAATAAGAATTTAGCCACTGCAGAAAATTTGAGTGAAAACCAAGACAGGAAAGTTTATGAATAAGGATCTCATGTGATACATTATCGAAGGCTTTGGAGAAGTCAGTATAAATACAATCCACCTGGTATCCAGATGCAAAAGCAGATATACAATACTCACTAAACTCCACTAGATTGGTGCCCGTCGAACGTCCCGCAACAAAACCATGCTGTTTGGCACAAATTAGGCTCTTCACTGAAAAGTATAACTTGTCTTTTACAACACATTCAAATAACTTCGAAACAGTAGTGAGCTTTGATATAGGTCTGTAGTTACAGACATCATTCTTATTTCCAGATTTGTAGATAGGAGTTATCGATACAAGTTTCCAAGCATCAATAAACTCCCCGCACTGAAGTGACATATTAAACAGGATCTCAAGAGGTAAAACTAAGGCCGGACAACCTTTAAACAAGGCACTTGAGAGGCCATCAGAATCTGTCTTGACCGACTGCTTTAAATTAGTAATACCACTTGAGATCTCGTCACATGAAATCGACATTGAACCGAAATCCAGAGCAGAATTTAAATCAGATGCAAAGTCGAAAGAAGGGGCATCATCATAGGATGCAAAATTGTTACTAAAATAGTCCGCAAACAGGTTCACTACCGCATTAGGATTTGTAGCTACACTATCTTGGTAAAAGACAGAAGCAGGAACCGAGGAGCAGGTCCTTTTAGATTTAATAAAACTCCAAAATGTTTTTGGATTGGACTTAATATTTGTCTCAAAGCTAAGAATATAGTTTTTGTAAAGAAACTTATCCAAGCAGTTAAACTCCTTTAGGTACTGCTGATACTTCTCGTTAAAGAACAGATCCTTGGTCTGACTAAACTTGACTGGAACATGCCTGAAACATAGGTTAAAAAGCGTTGATCTAAATATCTAGTAGCAAATGCTAATATCTGAGGAGGAAAAAAGATCAACGCAGTTAATTTCCGAGAAAACATGGTTAAGTATAGGCATGTCGCACCGTGCAAAATTAAAAGCGATATCATCATTTACAGAGGGTACACAAAACACATAAAACTCAAGTTTAAGAACAATAGTAGTGTGATGCATATCCGACGGAGCAATATTGGAGTTATTTATTCAACAGTTTAGTGATTCGAACGTTAGTAGAAGGTTGCAAATAAGAGGAATTTCAGTAAATTCGGTACAATAGCCATCTTCCGGTGGCAAAGAGCCTAAGCCAGATAAATAATTTTGCATGTAAATGCAACAACAACGACTTGAGCCAGATAAATCCAGATAGAGGTCTGGTTCAATTTGTGAGTCAGATAATTTGTTAATTACTTCTTTTTAGTTTGGCAACGCTGCCTCTAATAAACCTACTTTTTCAAAAATAGATGTCGCTGCTTAGCTTTTCGCCGTATTAATTAAATGAAAAACACCGGCGACATCTGTATCACATTTCACGTCTGCGACAATTTCACGACATCTGCTTCTCAAGTCTCCCAATGATCCAGAGCATACCCGTTAGAATTGAGCGTGAGACGGAGCTGTAAAACTCACTGAAAGACGGCAAATATGTGAGACAGATAATTTGTTAATTTATTCACCCTTATCGCGAGTTTTATTTTCACCCGAAAATATTCACAGTTTTTGTTCACCTTATCGCAGAGGGTGGCGAAACAATTTTGCGTGTTCGAAAAAGATTTCACCTTATCGGCAGCTCTTTGTTCGGGCGAAATGAACAGCGCGGAAACCCAAATTTGTTCACTTACATTTTACAGGCGAACGAAGAAAAATGTAAGTAATTCTCTGTTTTGAAATTTGGTACTCTTATAATTATATGTACTTTTATTATTAGAAATAAATCAATAAATCAGGCATGCTTAACGAACGAAACGATATCATTTCGTTACGATAATCAACGCTAATAAACGGAACGAAGTCACTTCGTTTCGTTTATTAACGTTAAGATCGTAAAATTAACGTTAATTTGACGTTCTTAACGTTAATAAACGAAACGAAGTCACTTCGTTTCGTTTATTAGCGTTGATTATCGTAACGAAATGATATCGTTTCGTTCGTTAAGCATGCCTGCAATAAATAATGCACAACCGGAAGCTGAGTGGGAAAAAGTCAAATTCCTGTATTGCTAAGTATGTAAATTCTATTTTTTATGACAACGTATCAGTCGACCAAGTTATCCATTGTGGACAAAGCAACGATTCCAAAATGTTGAGTACCTCACTGAAACAAGATTGGCTAAGGCCCACTTCATGGTCCTTTCCAACGCCTTTTCCCTATGCGAAAAAACGAAGACATGTACTCAATTTTGCAATTGGGGGAACTCTAAATTTTTGCTTCAATTGTGGCAAAGAGTTGGTAAGAATCTAGCAAATATTAGAATGCCGGCTTGTTTAGCCTGTAATATTGGCCAAAGCTAATTAAAAAAAAATTAACTTGTTATTCAAAAGTGCTGAAAATAGTAATTATTAGCTTACAGTGAATCACTTAGCTCCAAAAGGTTAGAACTGTCTCTTAATTGCCTCCGAATCGCTTGCACATTTATATTCTAATCGCACTCAATCAATACCAAACTAAGTGTAATACTAAACATTCTTTTATAAATTTTTTATTTCTATTGTTGTTGTATTTTAAGGAAATATATGCTAGGTTACAAAATTTACACAATTGTAAGCAAATTTTTTGCTCACTGCTAATTCACAATAGAGCATCAGCTGTTTCGAAGTGAACTTTTGTTCGCCCGAAATTGCCGATAGGCGGAAAAAGTTCACCCGAACAAAAGAAGTGAAGGCGAACACTTTTCCGCGTGAACTTCGCGATAAGGGTGATTATCTTTAGTTCGGCAACGCTGTCTTTAATATTTAATGAACCTAATTTTAAAAAAAAAAAAAAAAAAAATGGCGCTGCTTGGCCTTTAGCTGATGGGAGCGAGAATTTTCAGGTTCTGAGTATCACCAAAGCAAAGAAAGTAGATTCAAAGATTTTAAAAATTATAAAATGGTACATTGTAGACTTGTAAAACTCTGTGGAATTTGTAGGACGGCTGCGAGAGGAATTCACCATACTTTTTGCTGTGCTGTCCGCCTCAACACAGCTGATTTTTTAGGGCTGTATAAAGGGTAAATTAATGGTGACTTATAACCATAAAGCCATAACCAGATAAAACAGCTGATCGAACCTACCTTAGGAAAATGAATGTAATCGATTAATGGTGCCATACCATAACGCTAACGCCATAACCATACCATAGCCAACCAATTGGTTTTTGGTTTCTCGCCATATTCATAACCTAAAAATATTTGAGTTGGTGAATTTAATAATTTTTTATAGATTTTATTTATTGTTTTGGATACGTTATGACTAAGAGACTTATTTTTTGTGGAATATGTTTTTAATTTTCTGCGTTTTCGTCATTTTTAAGAAATTTTCACGACGTTTAGGTTAAAAAAAAAATAAATGTAAGGCGCGATAACCTCCGAAGAGATCTAAGGCCGAGCTTCTCTTCCAATTTGCGTCGTGCTCCTCTTGATTTTCCCTACAAATTGGCCGGACGGGACCTACATGTTTTATGCCGACTCCGAACGGCATCTGCAAAGCAGATGAGTTTTCACTGGGAGCTTTTCATGGCAGAAATACACCCGGAGTGCTTGCCAAACACTGCCGAGGGGCGACCCCGCTTAGAAAAATTTTCTTCTAATTGATAATCTTATTTCTAAAATTTTGATGTTGCTCTGCCCGGGAGTTGAACCCAGGGCATACGGTGTGATAGGCGGAGCACGCTACCATCACACCACGGTGGCCGCCAGCTGGTTTAAAAATAGTGGCATAATAGTGGGGATTCAAGGGGTTGTGTAGCGCAATATATAGCTTCTCCAACCCAATTTTCAACCTCACCTTCGAGCGGCGGATCCCGTTTCACTAACAGACGAGGCTCTGGCGACCCAAAGCCATATAAATCGTTCCCGAGATGGTCGGGCCAGCACCTTAATGGTGCTGTGTTACTGGAGCGTATCGGATCTGTATCCGACAAAGGACCATCACATCGATAACACTCCCCAAAACCTTCGGGGAGTAACCTAATCGCTACAACAACAACAACAACAACAACAGCTTAAGTTAAATCAAAAATTGAAAATCTCAACCAAACAATTTGTAAAAAAAGCCAATTTGTCTATTTGTTTCTTATTTGCCTGATATAGGGTGTGCTCGAGCTGCAGCAGTGTTACTTTTTATGACAGAGCATAACGTTCTTCAGCAAAATTTGAGCAGATGTGGCAATTTCGCGCGTTCTTTGAACGAAATGTTGACAATCTATTGATCATCACTAGGAAATTAGCTACATTCCATCAACTAAGCAGCACTTAGCAATACTACTGTTATTATTTAGCTGCTCAAACACACCCATAGTTATGTACATTTACTGTATATTTGAAAACAGAAAGTGAAAATTTTTACTTTTTCCATGATTTTTCATCAATTTTCCGTGTGCGAACCGGTGATTACGTGGCCCCAGGAAGTAAAATTACTTACTTTCTTTATGGCTTTAAACGAATTAATTCAGATAATTTAAAAAAATAAGAAAAAAATAAAAGATGTCAAGGAAAAAAATTAGTGATAAAGAGATAAATGAAGCTTTGAATGATAATCTCTCTGATCTGTCAGATTTTTGTGACTCAGAGGACGATGATGATGTCTTTGTTGTTTTCCCATAATTAATAATTTAATTAATTTATATATATATAAAAAGTGGACGTGGTTATTGTACAGTTTCGCTCATGGTAAATAGCGATGGGAGATGAGTGACAAGGACCCTAATACCAAATTTGAGCAACAATTTTTGTTGTTATATCGGCCTACTGATTTGTAAGATCGCGGGTTCGAATCGAGCTCAAGGCATAACAATAATTTTGTATCATTATTATTGTTATGATACATTTTTTTCTTAATTGAAAAAATTTTTAAATTAGAATAGAAGAAAGAAAAAAGTTTGACAAATGCCAAAGCTCGTTGTATAGATCCATTTCGGGAACTGCTAAATTCCTTCATCGGCAACGTTTAGGCGCCGCTGCTATAACCATTCAGCCATCACAGCGGTTTTTTGTTTGTCATTATTCCTACTTTTATTCAGGTTCTTTGAGCAAGATATATCGAAATTTACTCAAGTTATCGTTTTCACAGACAGACATGTCTAAATGAATTTCTCTTTTCACCTTGATTATTTTAATATGTAAGGTATATTTATATCTCGATTAGTTTAGACCGTTGCAAATTGTAAATTGCAAAAACCGCTGAGATATAACGGCAATAAAACCTACATTTCGCATTTTTTAAATGGATCATTATACATATATTCACATGGATACTATGATGAGACTGAATGATTAATATCGATTTGCAACAATTACTTAATAATTGTATGTAGAATTCGCATAATTTAGGATATCAACGCAAGGAATGCTGGGTTCGCAAATAATTCCACAGGTCCCGTGCTGTCCGTATGCTGACCATAAATTGGCAAAGTTTCGTTTCGATTAAGCATAGAATAATAAGTTTCGCACATTTATCTTTGAGCAGCGACTAAGTAAGTAAAACACACATTGTTATTCAGCAATCTTCACACATACAATTATTCATACCTCCTCATTGTTTTCAGGTCCATTTTCAACAATACTCCATAACTCCTCTGATTCAAGGTAAGCTCGAACCGTCATTGACCAAGCCTTATAATTGTCTAAGCCTTTAAGTTTCTCGATTTGTAACTGTAAAGTCATATTATTATTTTATTTTATATAGATTTTGGACGTATTTGGAAAAGTGAAACGTTGACGATGTAATCCGGAACAAGACTGAATATGAACATCAAAAATAACAGTGAATTGTTGTGCTTGCACATATTTTGTATTTGTTATCATTCAACCGCAATAGAAAATATGGCAGAAAATTGTTATTTTCAGCACTTGAAGCCAATACATACTAACAATGACAAGTTGGTCAAGTGGGCCAGAAGATTTAATAGAGGATAAAAAAATGAAACAAATGCAATGACTGGAGGGCGGGGAAATATGAGCAGACTTGACAATGTATACATATGTACAGCAATAGCCTCAGGCTTTCTGTTCATACCTGCTTATGTCAACATTTGTATGTAGGTGCATATGTAGTACATATAATACTTATATGAAAGCACTTATTCGGGTACATATGCACTCTGGATTTACTTATAAACAAATTCATATGTATACATACGTACATAGACATAACGGCAGCTGATTGTAATATACCTTATCTCGTATGCTGTTTCAAAAACACAATACCAATAAAACTTGGAAAACACTCTATTTTAACTCTCCTTATGACAGGCATCCTTTCCTCTATTTGAACGGATCCTTCCCTATAACGGAACGTTTCGAGAAGTAACGGTGCCATTACCTCAGTAAGGGACGTAGCTGTTTTCTGGAGTTTAGTCACTCGATGAACTCAAAAAATTTCAAAGAAAGTAAGGATGAGAAGAAATAAAATAGCCTCGCAAGCCGGGGAAATATAAATCGAAATAAGAAATGATTCGAACGCGAAAGCCGAGGAAAGTGTGCAGCTAGTGATTAAATGTAGTGAGTGGGTGAAGGAGCTGTATTTGAGAACGGACAAAGAACAGACAGAGAGTTGAGGTAAGCCCTTCGCACAATACCAGTCAGCATTAAGAATTGTACATTGTTTGGGTGCAGCGATTGAGCCTTCACACTGCGAAAGCAGCTGCTTAGCAGGGGTCCATGTAATTCTTGATTTTCCAACCATATTGGGGAGGAAGAAGCTCCGAGAGGCTAAAGTCGATGACTGAAGGCGACTATCCTATTATTTTTCTGAGCCACGAGGCAAGCAGGAATAATATGACTCACACACATCTAGATCTGCGAAGTAGATCGAAGAGGAAATTCTTAGTATCGAAAAACCATGTACCATGAAAGGTGCAAGACAGAAAAGAAGGAGGGGAATCAAGCTAGCATACAAAGAAAAGAGGAAGTGGCTAATAAGCTAAAGGAAGGTGGCGACGAGACTTCAGCTTACTAGTGATTTCTACAGGTAGCGAAATCTGCGTTTCCGGTTTCCGTATTGTACTTACATAAGATCAGTACCTGTGAAATTAAGGATAAATATGAAATCAGGAAAATAAGCTTGTGTGCGTCTAAAAAATCTGGTCTTAAGTCAAAAAAGTACTTATAAACTAAGGTTTTATTACAAAATTTCAAAACTTATACCTTAGCCGTACACCATAGGTCCGGCCAGACCTATAAGCTTATTAGTGTAAAACAGTGGTCAGCACGCCATAGCTCAATTGAGCCAGACTTTCTTCACACATATTCTTACTCTCCATCGTCAGTTGTTAGCCAGAAGGCAACGAATTAACACTGCACACTAAGCTGGGTTGATTTGCATGGGCGAAAGTTAATCCATATCGCACCATCGATTTTTCGATAGGTTTTGGGCTCAGGAAAAAAAGTTTCACTAAACATACCCAAAAAAATAATTTTCGAGCTTGCAAAATTTGAGTTTTTTGACTTTTTTTCTTCGACTTTTAAGGTTTTTTTCATGACCTACTCAAAATTGTACGCTAAAAACTTTGGCGATAAGTTTTTTGAAAAAAAAAAATATTTTTTGGGCTTTGAGGAGTGTTTTGGTGAAAAAATTTTATTTTCGCCTTTTTTTAAGGGTTTCTTCAGAAACGTGCAAAAGTGTTGCCGATGAAAACGAATTTGTCTCATAGTTCCTATCAGTTTTTTAATCAGTTTTTAAAAAAAAAATTTTTGTTTTTGTTTTTGGGACTTGTTTTGGTCGAAATCGATTTTTTTCATTTTCAAGGCTCCAAATCATTTTTTATATATATGTTTCCGTTAGACCCACCAATAATTATATCAAAATTATCAGGGGACGAGCTAAGTTGATTTAGCCATATCCGTCTGTCCGTCCGTGTGGCCGTTTGTTTGAACGCAAACTAGTCCCTAAATTTTTGAGATATCTTGATGAAATTTGGTAAATAAATAAAAAATAAATGTAAGGCGCGATAACCTCAGAAGAGATCTAAGGCCGAGCTTCTCTTCCAATTTTCGTCCTGCTCCTACATGTTTTATGCCGAATCCGAACAACATCTGCAAGGCAGATGAGTTTTCACTGAGAGCTTTTCATCGCAGAAATACACTCGGAGCGCTTGCCAGACACTGCCGAGGGGCGACCCCGCTTAGAAAAATTTTCTTCTAATTGAAACACCTTATTTATAAAATTTTGATGTTGCTTTGCCCGGGGTGTGAACCCAGGGCATACGGTATGGTAGGCGGAGCACGCTACCATCACACCTCAGTGGCCGCCATGATGATTTCTTAAGACAACCATCTATGCTAGTGTTGGGAACTATCGAATGAATTCAACTATCGATAGTTAGTTACTGAATGATTTTAACTATCGAACGAATTTTTTCATTCATTCATTCATTCATTTAATTTGTTCTTTAGCTTGCCAGAAGCCAAAAGAACAATTTCTGGATTGTTTTAGTTACCCCTCGGGGTAGCTAAAGAACAAACCTATATAAGACAAAAAACGTCGTGTTCCAATGAAACGTGATCCAGATACGGCTAGAGATTTAACATGCAAATGCGACAACAATGTGAACCATATTGATCAATTTGTTGTTGCATTTGTATGTTAAATTTCTATCCGTATCTGGATCACGCTACATTAAATAACAAACGTTAAATATGACTAAAATGGTGTAAATTGTGCTTCAAGTAAATAATGAAAATATTCAATTTAAATGCCTTTGTTACATGTTATGCAAAGCGCATGAATGATATGCAAATGACCTTGGTTCGAAACCCACAGAGTTTTTTGGTCTCCCCAAACCTGTGGGGAGATTTTATGCCTCTACAACAACAACAACAACAACAACAACAGGAAGTAAGGTTACTTAAAATGGATTTTTATCTGTATTATTCAAATCTGTTTCAGAGGCATTATTGATTGCCTTAACTTAAACATAAGCTACTGTTTTTTTTTTTTTCAAAATTCAGGTCACGTTTAATTAATATAAAAATTGCACATTAAATTTCACTTATAAAAGAAACATAAAACAAATATTTCAAGCACTTAAATACTAAAAGTCGCTATAGTTGTTCTAGCCAAAATCGGATAGTGCATGAGGATCTATATTAAATTTTCGCCGCAGAGATGGCAACTGATTGTGTTATTAAACCCCTAAAAAAATTGATTGTAAAGTAAATAATACAAGTATGTACATCGAGTTGACATGAAAAATACCTTCAATGTTTAAATTGCTGTTCAAAAATATTATCATATCTAGTTTATCTCCTTTAAGTCGGTTTCTCCTGTCGTTAATTATTTGCCCTGCTTTCGAGAAAACTCGTTCTGACGGAACCGATGTTGTGGGTATACATAAATATTTTTTCGAAAGCATATATAGTTCCGGAAATGTTGACTGGCTACGATTCCAATAGTCTAGGGGATTATTTGAGCGATCAACAAAATTTTGCCTTAGATATTGCTCCAACTGAATATTTGCATTCACATTGGGCGCGTTTCGACAAATTGTTTTTGCTTCAGCAACTTTTTCATCGAGAAGGTCCCAGAGAGATACTTCGCTTTTATCGACCGATACTTCTCTTGGGGTGTTGGTAGAAACACTTGTGTTTTGTTGCCGTATTAGGGAAGTTACTTCTTCCACTAGCCATTTTGTTGTATTATTTGCATTAATTTCATTACCGAACGCAATTTTTTTAAACCAAGGATCTAGGAATGATGATTTGGCAAACATTTTGTCAGACTCCAACTGCCCTAATCGTCTCCAAACTACCTCTAACAATCTGCTCTTCAAACTTTCTTCCTCTACAGTTTTCATTTTGCGATTTCGTACTGCGTATTGAAGACCTCTGATTAGGGGCACTACCAGTGACATCGTGGGATAATTTTCTCCTGACAATTCGGTTGTCATGGCCTCTACGGGCTTGAAAAGATTAGTGTAGTCCAACAATGTTTCCCATTCTGATGAATTGAGGAAATCAGGTGCATTTGGTAAAGAAGTTATTATGGCAGAGAGTGGTTCTTTTACCAAGCATATGCGCTCCATCATTATAAGGGTGGAATTCCACCGGGTAGGGACATCTTGTTTTAACCTCAGTTCAGTAACGCCCATTTGCTTTTGCATATTTTTTAATTTTTCCGTCGCTTGAGAACTATGGTTAAAGTAAGTGACTATGGCACGACACTTGTTTATGAGCACAGTAACTTGTGGAACAGCTTTGACGGCATCAATTACACATAAATTTAATGTATGTGCTACACATGGGAGGTGGTGCTTCTGTAGCATTTCAATTATATCCTTTTTAATATTAGCCCCGTTATCACTTACTACAGTAACTATTTTGTCAAAAACGGACCACTCATCAAATATTAACTTCAATTCTGTAGCTATATTTTGGGAGGTATGATTTCCTAAGATTTCCTTTGTTGATAAAACTGCAGAAATCATTTTGTTATCCCGAACGAAATGACTAGTAACTGACAAAAAAGATTTTTGACTATCAGAAGTCCACATATCAGTTGTAACTGAAATATGTGTTACAATGTTGAGCAAGTCATGCAGTTTCTTTCTTACTTCATTGTATTTAAAAGGTAGCATTGTATTTGATAAAACTTTTCTGTTTGGCAAGGAATATAATGGCTGAAGCTTTTTTGTATATTCTACAAATCCTAAATTGTCAACGATGGAAAGCGGCTGCAAGTCTTTTGTTATCATCTTTAAAAGAGATTCATCAATATTATTTTTTTCTTGCTCTGAGAGCTCAGAACGTGTGCTGGTAACAAATAATTTTGTTTGAACAGTCCTTCTCAAACATCCACTATTGGAAATGTCTTCGGTAGGTACTGTTAACGAACTGCGCGCTGCACTCCCTGCAGTAGTTGACGAAAGAGAAGTGGAACTACGTTCCTCTTCTGAAATTACTGGCGCTATTTCTCCTGAAGTAGATGGTCATTTAAATTTGATGTGTTGCCAGAAAATTTAAAAATTTTTTTGCATATATGGCATTTAACTTCATTGCCATTTTTGGTAAAAAAACTCCCAAACAGAAGATCTCTTCAATCCAGGCCGCATTATAAATATCTACACAAATTAAATCGTTAAAATCACTTCCTCAGTTAAAAATATTTAACAATTACCACGCTTAAAACGTTTGTCGATTAGGTTGACGTATGCTAAATTTATTTTAATATCTTTTTAACACTGATATATGCACAGCAAAAATTTAAATAGAACGAATGATTCGAAGAAATAGTAATAAGCGAATCATTCATACCAAAAACTAGTAGTTCGATAAAATAGTAATGAACGAATCATTCATACCTAAAACTAGTAACTCGAAAAAATAGTAGTGAACGAATCATTCATACCTAAAACTAGTAATTCGAAAAAATAGTAATGAACGAATTTCAAATGACTATCGAATGAATGAAAATTAGTGAACTATCGAATAACTCGATAGTTTTCATTCGATAGTTCCCAACACTAATCTATGCCCAATACGTAAGCTTGTGGTAAAATTTGATGTTGCTAGCTGTTAAAATGAGGCAGAAATGGCGAAAACCCTCTTATTGTACAATCGATTGTATGGGAGGTATATTCTATAGTAATCCGATCCGGTCGACTCCGACAAATGTCAAATTCCCCATCAAAATATGCCTGCTTACCAAATTTCATTAAGATATCTCAAAAATTGAGGGACTAATTTGCATTCAAACAAACGGACAGCCGTACAGAACACAGAATACTTGACGGACGGACGGACAGACGGCATGGCTAAATCAACTTAGCTCGTCCCCTGATCATTTTGGTACACTTATTGGTGGGTCTAACGAAAACATATACATAAAAAATGATTTGGAGCCTTGAAAATTAAAAAAATCGATTTCGACCAAAACAAGTCCCAAAAACAAAAACAAAAAAATTTTTTTTTAAAAACTGATAGGAACTATGAGACAAATTCGTTTTCATCGGCAACACTTTTGCACGTTTCTGAAGAAACACTTAAAAAAACAATGGCGAAAAAATAAATTTTTTCACCAAAACCCTCCTCAAAACCCAAAAAATTTTTTTTTTTTTTAAAACTGTTATCGCCAAAGTTTTTAGCGGACAACTTTGATTCGGACAGGGTATACATGAAAATTTTAAAATCAAATGAAAATTTTTTAAGTAGGTCATGAAAAAAACCTTAAAAATCAAAGAAAAAAAGTCAAAAAACTCAAATTTTGCAGGCTCGAAAATAATTTTTTTGGGTATGCTTAGTGGAACTTTTTTTTCCTGAGCCCAAATCCTATCGAAAAATCAATGGCGCGATATAGGTTAATAAATCGACCCAGCTTACTGCACACGGATGTCGCAAAAATATTCCCTGTGAGAAATAGTACGATGGGATAACGCACCTGGTATTACGGCCTTTCCATATGTAGCTCATCTTCAAACATGTTTAGGTTTGAGTTTATACCTTTTTGGTTATGTTACATTAAAGAACTTTGCAATACAATAAGAGTTTTTTTTAATTATTTTAACAAAAGTTGTAACAATTTCATTCTGGGCTCCTTTTTTCTGCGCAAAAAAAATTGAACTTCTGCACTACAAAAAACTTCTATAAACTATTTAAAACACTTAGGTAAATAGTAAAAATAGTTGAAATTAATGTATCTTTATGTTTTGGTTTTTAAATCAGCTACATATTTTTTTTTACATTTGGTGTATCCCTGGTTCGGCAAATGTATTAATCTCAGTAATATGATTTTTTAAGCGAGTGATCGCCTCTATTTTTGCGATATTTGAGAGACTTGAAAAAACTTTCTAACTATTTCTGAATCAAAAATTTAATTTTCCAAAATTGTTGGGATAAATACATCCTCTAAATGTCGTAATTTTAACCAACGTAACAGAAAATTCTCTTAACGATTTTCTCTGTTCGTCTGTTACAAAAAAATTCTCTGATAAGAGCAAATATATTGCAAATTTTAATTCTCTGATTTTTTGTAAATAAATTATGATGATTGGTATTGTTTCATTGTAAATAGAGTTGTCCTCTTTCGTTCATTTAAGAAATTCGAATCTTTCGTTCTTTTTCTTATGAACGAACAAGTTGTTCTTTTTGTTCATTTGTTCTTTTTTTTTTTCAAGCAAATTTGTTCACTGCTGCTCGCCCCCGCGGAAAAAGCCAACAAGTATAGCTTGGGGTGTGTATGCAGCAATGCTTTGTGTAGGAATATTTAAATGTGTTATGAATAAATAAGTTAATATCTATATCTATATATATATCAGGCATGCTTAACGAACGAAACGATATCATTTCGTTACGATAATCAACGCTAATAAACGAAACGAAGTCACTTCGTTTCGTTTATTAACGTTAAGATCGTCAAATTAACGTTAATTTGACGTTCTTAACGTTAATAAACGAAACGAAATGACTTCGTTTCGTTTATTAACGTTGATTATCTTAACGAAATGATATCGTTTCGTTCGTTAAGCATGCCTGATATATATTATAAATGGGAAAGTTTGGATGTTTGGATGTTTGTCCAGACGTTTGTCTTTGTGACTCAATCACGCAAGAACGGCTGGACCGATTTGGATGAAATTTTGCACACATATAGCCAATAGTCTATAAGGATATACTAGCTATACATTTTTCAAAAGGGGCGTGGTCCCCGCCCCCTAGAAACATTTATAATTAATTATTATATTTTTTCGTCTTTGCGACTGAATCACGCCAGAATGGCTACACGGATTTTGATGAAATTTGGGACACAGACAGTAGTCTACTAGCGAAATTTTTTTCGAACATGGAAAGAGGGGTGGGGGTCCCACGACCTCTTCGAGCAATTACTTTTTAATAATTTTTACACATTATAACTTTGCGTATACTGGCCTTCACAAATATCACAGACTCAAGGGGTCAAATAAGTCGAGGGCTTACAAAGTAAGCAGTGACACCCTCCGCCCCCTTCCCCCCTTTATCTTCCGCTCTGGTGTAAAATCTATAAATTGTTATAACTCAATATAAATTTTCTCCTAAATCAATAGTTTTTGGTATCTGGCACATACAGATCGAGATCTAGACAATTTTGGAGGAACGATCAGTGGTCCTCTCCTTTTACCCCCGCCATCCGCCCTCCTTCAATTGTTTTTATTAGCACGCTTTTATTAGCTTTACCTGTATGTTTCTATGTAACTTTTCATTCACTCCTGCGCCTGCTGCCTTATCAACATGGTTTTATAATTAGCTTCACCTCATATGGAGACCCTTCCGGGATCATTTCTGGATGGTTTTCGGGATCGGTCCGGGATCCCGCCGGGGTAATTTCGGGATCATTTTGGGACCCTTCCGGGATCATTTCTGTATTGTTTTCGGGATCCGTCCGGGATCCCGTCGGGGTTATTTTGGGACATTTTCGGGACTATTCCGGAATCATTTCGGGATTATTTCGCGATCATTTGGGGACCCTTCCGGCATAATTTCTTGATGGTTTGCCGGATACATCAGGGTCACTTCGGGACCATTTTGGGATCATTTGGGAACCTTCCGAGATCATTTCTGGATCCGTCCGGGATGCCGTAGGAGCCATTTCGGGATTTTTTGTAACTTTTCCGGGATAGTTTTTGGACCCTTCCGGGATCATTTCTGGATCTGTGAGGGATCCCATCTGGGTCAATTCCGCACTATTTCGGGATCATTTTGGGATCCTTCCGGAATCATTTCTGTATGGTTTTCGCGATCCGTCGTGGATCCCCTCGGAGCCATTTCGGAACTTTTTCTGGAGTATGTCGGGGTCATTTGGGGACTTTTTCGGTATCATTTGGGGGCTCTGCCGGCATCATTTCTGGATGGTTTTCGGGATCCGTCCGGGATCCCGTCGGGGTCATTTCGGGACTTTTTCTCGACTAATACGGGATCATTTGGGGACCCTTTCGACATCATTTCTGGATAGTTTTCGGGATCCGTCCGGGATCCGGACGGGGTCATTTCGGGATCATTTGGGGTACCTACCGGCATCATTTCTGAATGGTTTTCGGGATCCCGTCGGGGTCATTTCGGGACTTTTTCGCGACTAATACGGGATCATTTGGGAACCCTTTCGGCATCATTTCTGGATGGTTTTCGGGATCCGGCCGGGATCCCATCAGGGTAATTTCGGGACCATTAGGGGATCATTTGGGGACATTTCCGGCATCATTTCTGGATAATTTTCGGGATCCGTTCGGGGTTGCCGACGAGGTCATTTCGGGACTATTTCGGGATCATTTGGGATACCTACCGGCATCATTTCTGGATGGTTTTTGGGATTCGTCCGGGATCCCGTCGGGGTCATTTCGGGACTTTTTCTCGACTAATACGGGATCGTTTGCGGACCCTTTCGGCATCATTTCTGGATAGTTTTCGGGATCCCGTCAGGGTCATTTCGGGACTTTTTCGGGATCATTTAAGGATGGCTTTCAGGATTCGTCCGGGAACCCGTAAGGGTAATTTCTGGACTTTTCGAGACTATTTGGGGATCATTTTTGACCTTCCCAAGATCATTTCTGGAAGGATTTCGGGATTTGTCCGGGATGCCGTTAAGGTCATTTTGGTACTATTAGGTGATCATTTGAGGACCTTGCCGCCATCACTTCTGGATGGTTTTCGGTATCCGTTCAGGATCCCGTCGGAATAATTGCGGGACTTTTTCGGGATCATTTGGGGTCCCTTCCGGCATCATTTCTGGATGGTATTTGGGATTCGTCCGGCATCCCGTCGGGGTCATTTCGGAACTTTTTCTCGATTAATACGGGATCATTTGCGGGCCTTTTCGGCATCATTTCTGGATAGTTGTCGGTATCCGTTCGGGATCCCGTCAGGGTCTTTTCGGAACTATTAGGAGATCATTTGAGGACTTTTCCGGCATCATTTCTGGATAGTTTTCGGGATACTTTCGGGGTCCCATCAGGGTCATTTCGGGACTTTTTCAGCATTATTTACGATTGGTTTTCAGGATTCGTCCGGGATCCCGTCAGGGTAATTTCTGGACTTTTCCGAGACTATTTCGGGATCATTTTGGGATCCTCCCAAGATCATTTCTGGATGGATTTCGGGATCTGTCCGGGATGCCGTCAGATTCATTTTGGGACTATTAGGTGATCATTTGAGGACCTTTCCGGCATCACTTCTGGATGGTTTTCATTGGGGTCCCTCCCAAGATCATTTCTGGATGGATTTCGGGATCTGTGCGGGATCCCGTCAGGGTCATTTAGGGATGCGTTCGAGATCCCGTCAGGGTCATTTCTGGACTTCTTCGGGACTATATCGGGATCGTTTCTGGATGGTTTACGGGATCCGTCCAGGGCCCCTTAAGGGTAATATGGTTTTTGAGATCCGCCCGGGAGCCCGTCATGGTCATTTCGGAACCTTTTCGGGATCATTTTGGAACACCTTCAGGGATCATTTCTGTGTGGTTCTCTGGATACGTCTAGAATCGTGTCGTTGTCATTTCTGATTTTTTGGGACTATTCCGGGAACTTTTGGAGACCCTTTCGGGCATTTCTGGATGGTTTTCGGGATCCGTCCGCGATAGCGTGGGGGTCATTTCGTAGCTTTATCTGGATAATTTCGGGATCATTTGGGATCTTATCAGGTTATCAGCTCATTTAGTTCTTTTTTTTACCCAATTACAAAAATAAAATGCATTAGACAGAAAAAAAAATTTTAAACAGATAACTTGATAAGCAGGCTAACGCGAATAGCCCATATATTTAAATTTCTCCTTGCGGACGGGGCCGCGGGTAAAGGTTAGTATATACATATGTATAATTAACTTCAAAAAAAACAAGTTACAAATTTCGGAAGATCCAAGAAATTGAAAGAGTACACACACAAATTTTAAATATGAACTTTTCAAGTTTAATAAATGTAACAATTAGTTTCTTACAAAACATGTTTTTCATAAATAGTCCATACATATATTGTTGTAGCAGTGCCACACACAAAGATGACCACACATATCTTTAGTGTAAGTGGCATCATCGACATTCGTGCTCACTGTGAATTTCTGCGTATGTATGTATGAATTTACGTATGTATGTTCGCGAACGAGATGAGAGAAAGAATAACATTAGATAAAACGAACTAAAAGAACAAATGAACTAAAAGAACAAATAGAACCGAAATCGAAGACCGTGTTCACTTGTTCAGTTGAGAGACCCGGTCAATTGAACAAGTTCAGAACGAAACGACCCAACTCTAATTGTAAATTGACTTGCTGCATTAAGTAAGGTCTTAGGAGGCAATTATTCAATAGCATATTTGGTGCAGGTGTAAAGCACTTGTATCAATTTTTTTTTTTTCTTTTTTCAACTTGTGGTTCAAATGCCGCTCGTTGTTTTATTATTTATATATTGGTATATTGATCAGGAAAGGTGCCCATTTTTCCCAAAACAGACGATTTTACCAGGCCATCAGAAAAAGGGAACAACATATTTGCTCGAATAATATTACCACAAATTCCCCATCTTCAACTAACTTTCGAATATCGAATTTCCATGTTGTCATCTTCCTCACCTGCAGACAATTCATGTTACCGTCTTACTCATTTGCCTACAATCTGATACAATTTTATTCATATCGAATTTCCTCATTTCCATATTGTCTTGTCATTTTCCTCATCTGCATACAATTTTATTTTTCCCTCTTCCTCCCTAACGCACCATCATTCTTATTATTGAAATCATATGTATATGGTTAAGTGCCTTATGCTGCGCGCACAACTTTTATAAACTCTGAGTTCGACTACCGCGTCGACTCCATATTTATTTTTGTATTTTTTCTGCTTTGGTGGTTGAAAAAAATTAATAAAATTAGAAAAATGCTGATAATGCGCCGAAATAGCAAAATTTTGCCGATAAGCGCGTTTTCTTACAATGCAATATCAAAGCAAAATTTTTTGCAAGAATATAAAACGTGCTAAAACCATTTGACAAAATCAAAAGCTAACCAAATTCAAACAATTGTTGAATTACTTTCAATTGTTAGAAATTGTTCTCAAAGCAAATGTCGCTAAAAATATGCAAACATTTTTCCTAATTTCCACACTCGCTTTCGCCTCATCAACAAGCACAAAAGTCAAACCAGAGACAAAATATTAAATTTTTCGATTCTTATTACCAACACATTCAAACATTTCGTCCGGCCTCTTACATATAGGCCAAAACTAACACAACCTTAGATTTTGGCGAGGAAATCTCTTACATTCCCGCCCACGTCTCATCTACAAACTCACAAACATAAGAAGAAGAAAAAAAAAATCGAAGTCAGACAAAATCTTAAATTTTTATTCTCGAATTTTTTCATCCAACTCAAAAAAAGGTATGAATTTAAAAAAAACCCCCGTTTTTGTTTTCAAAATGCTGTAACTTTTTCAAAAATTTACCGTTTGGGATCTTTTTTTTTTAAATTTGTTTTTAAATGTACTTTTCGGAAAAAATACAAAAAGATTTTTAAAGTTTTTTTTAAATTTTTCAGTTTTTCGAGATTTTTCGAATTTCGCCATTTTTTTTTCTCATAAAAAACTTCAATCAATTCTGCAATCATTCCCACTAATCCCGAAGTGGGCCGATTTTTTTTATATTTTTTTTTTATTTAATTGAAAAAAAATTTTCAAAAATAAAATTTTTTTTTTATCAATTTTATTTATATAACAAAAAAATGTAAGAAAATGATTTTTAAGTATTCTTTTCTTTATATATTATGGTAATCTACGATTAAAATAACCAGGTTTAAAGGAATGTATGTGTATACCGGCCTAATGCAGTTGCTGGACAGTGAAAGCGAGTCGGCTACCGTGGTGTGATGGTAGCGTGCTCCGCCTACCACACCGTATGCCCTGGGTTCACACCCCGGGCAAAGTAACATCAAAATTTTAGAAATAAGATTTTTCAATTAGAAGAAAATTTTTCTAAGCGGGGTCGCCCCTCGGCGGCAAAGTTTCTTATTTTGATCCCTAGAATACGATTTTCACATAGCAATGAGCGATTTTTAAATCGAACCGCCCTAGTGTATATATTTATGAAAAACATCTTTTGTAAGAAACTAATTATTATATTTATTAAACTTGAAAAGTTCATATTTTCAATTTGTGCCTGTACTCTTTCAACTTCCTGGATCTTCCGAAATTTGTAACATTTTTTGAAGTAAATTATACATATGTATATATATTAACTTATTTATTCATAACACATTTAAATATACCTACACAAAGCATTGCTGCATACACTCCCCCCTCTATACTTGTTGACTTTTTTCGTGGGTCTGAGCGGCAGTGAAGAAATTTGCTTGAAAGAAAGGAACAGATGAACAAAAAGAACGAAAGAACCGAATCTCTGAAATGAACGAAAAAGCGCAACTCCAGCAATGTATTTGTAATTAATACATGGTCAGTTGATAAGGTCAGACTAAGGTAATCAAAGGTTTGAAACGCAAAATAGTCAAAAAGGGAAAAATTGCCAAAAATCGGCGGAATTTTCTATGATCTTGACATTTGCACTTTGTTAAGGTGGAATTAAAAGGGCTATAAAACTGTATACTTGAAATATTATTTCAAATTACAGAAAAAAAATCCACACTTGATAAATATAATTAACAAATATAATAAGCAAAATGACATTAACTTTTCGGCTTTTGCTTATCGAAAAAATTCATATCGCTTTATTGAGGCTCGAACTTGAAACACTCCCAACCTAAAGCAAATGCCAGACAGCTGCGCCAAACGTATTATATTTTTTTTGCTGTCTTATCTGCTACTTAGACCCCGTATACGTATTTGTAACGCCGCAAGGCCATTTTCAACCCTCCATTTACCATTGAAATTAAGCTTATTTTACCTTTTTTAAAATTTCTAAATTATTTTATTTAAATTTAACGTCATATTAAAACATAAAACATGCAAATATATTGCTATAAATAAAAAAAATTAAATATAATTAATCCTACTAAATACCTATATTCCCACAAAGAAATCATAAGAGAAAATCAAATAATAGCCGTGTTTTTTAACACGCGCGTATACGTTTCGTTTGCGCGTGTTAAAAAACGCCTATCTTCGCTTAGATAATGCTTAGGAGACCCATCTAGCGGCTGTGGTAAAACAACTAGCTACAGCAACAGGGTGTACCGAAAAGCGGAGACGCAACGCTCTGATGGCCATAGGGTATAACATATAGCTGAATCAGTTGCGATGAATTGTGGACACACATATAATACATAGAATTAGTGTACAGGGTGAAACAAAGACACATATTTCAGTTACATCTGAGTATAATGCGTATTGAAATTTAGTAGGACAAAATTTATGCGCAGCAATTTCAGAGGTGTATTTATAGTTTGTCTCTTAGCAGTCAATATAAAGTTTAAGCGTAAACGGATATACGCGTGTTAAAAAACACGGCTATTAACACCAGCTGAAACTGTTGACAGAGAATTTTCTGCTGTTAACTGGTTAACATTGAAATTGGATCGTGTGTGGTGAAGTGCAAGACGTATTCACATGCAAAAAAGTTGGAATCTAGCAATAACTCCTCATTGTGTATAAATTCTCTGCCATAAGGCCAGAAGGGTTAAATAAATCAGGACAGAGAATTGCGGTTTATCACAGACCTAAACCGACGTAAAATGTAAACTTCAATTTAGACATGAAGGCATAAATATTCAAGAACAGATGGCGCAAATAGCAATGGAAAATATTTTTATTATTCTTTTTTTTTTGATTTTACTTCATTGCGCGTATATAAAATACCGAATGAAGGTCGAATCAGATTCGAATTATTTGGCCAGCTCGAAAACTAAAACGCCAATTCTTCGGTGTACTTTGATAATTGGTAAAGGAAACTAGTGATGGTATTGTAGATTTTGTCACCATAGTTCTTCTGTAGGTATATCGATTAATGTGGAATGATTTTGTAATAATGGGTATTTCCTCCTAATGTTTGCGTATTTGTTGCAATGGAATAAAATATGATTGGTAATATCAATTGTGTTGCAAGCTTCACAATTATTGTCCTCATATATATTCATTTTGTTCAGTGTGTCTTTGCGAAATGTGTGATTAGTTAAAATTCTGTTGATAACTTTTATTTCAATTGGTTCGAGTTTAGTCTTTTTCTTGTGGAACCATGTTTTTTTCATTAGTTCTGGGTAGGTACATTTGCCCGTAATCTTTACCTTTATTTATATTTTCCTTTGTATTCTGCCTCCCATTCTCTCCTTATTTTGTTTTCAATTTCCTTTATCGCATCTTTGATGGTTCAGGGTATTCTAATTCTTTCTCCATTCTGGTTTGCATTTTTTGCAGCTTCATCTGCTTTCTCATTTGCTTTAATGTTTTTGTGAGCGGGGTTGTGATGTATTTCAATTTTATCTAAAGGTGACGCGTTAATTGTTTGTATGATTTCTTGTACTATGTGGTTGTTATTTTCTTCATTTTTTATTATAAAAATGATGCTTCGGCTATCCGTAAGTATTGCTATTTTATTAAAATTGTGTATTATGGCAAATTCAACCGCTTTTTGTATTGCAACTAATTCAGCTGTCATCGATGCCACTTTTTTATTGCTATAGTATGATTTAATAGTGTTAGATTTTTCATGAACAAAAGCAGCTCCTGTTATATTATCGTTGACTGATCCATCAGTAAATATTAGCTGTATTTCGTTGCTAACTAGTACAATTAAAACACTAACTAGCTTACCGAATTGCATGGAAAGCAACAATAAAAAGTAATCGAGTTGAGTTGGCTAAGCGCTTTCAGTTGAAACCGCTTAGGTAATTGTCGACCTGATTGATAGTGTTGTATAGTGTTGCATATTCAAAAATAGGGCACTATTGCGAACGAGCGAATAAAATGAGCATACGAATGTGCAGATAAACAAAAATAACAAAATAATAGCGTGGCGGAAGGGTGACATACATACAAACAAACACACGTATTTCATGTATTTTGTTTTTGTAATTCTCTGGTTGAGTGTCAAAAACAAACTGCGCTAGAAGTAGAAATGTCAAAGCAGCTAAAAAAAGTAACAATTAGCTGATAAACCTCCACCATCTGTATGGTTTTGGCATAATGAAACTGTTTAGCTAGTTGAAGCGTTTTCTTTGATACACCTATTATTTCGAATTGTTGTGATTCCAGTTGTTTTTTTTCCTTGTAGATTGTATTTATAATCAGAGCTTACGATTTCTCGAACTTGTGCGAGACGAGATTTCTCGCGAGTCTCGCCTTCTCGCGAGATTCTCGAATCTCGAAATACTCGTAAGGCTCGCGAGATTCTCGACATTCAGCTTATTTGCTGAATTGACAGTATCAATATTATGATTTTTTCTCGAACACACGAATCGAGAATTTCGGGACTCGAGAGCTCGAATCTCGCGAGAAACGAGAAGATGTTCGAGACTCGAGTTCTCGTTTCAATCTCGGATATCGTTATTCCCGCAAGCATAAGCAGAATTCATTTATTTGTCAATGAAAAAATAGAATTCAACACATAACATTTGTTAAATATGCATACATATATGTATGTATAAAGTTTTTTGTATAGAAAACAGTAATATGGTTTATTAGTTTTAGATTATTAATATTAAATTTTAGTCAGTACATTTTTTGTAGCTGGGCACCACCACTTCCATAAATTTTTCAAATCCTGGGCTCGACCCAAATGAATTAGGCAGTTGGTTACGTACTATAAGCTTAGTCTCTGCACCGTGTATATGCTCCACTTTTTCGCTGGGAATGTGTTCTTTTGCTGTTTTTTTGTAAGGCACTGCGCGGGTATTCGATTTGTGGCTAGTGATAATAAAAACATGTATGTATGTAGATATTATAATCAAGAGTTCCAACAAAACCCTTTCTAGAAAACTTACCCATCTCGGCTAAAATTGCTTGAAATTTTGCGAATACTTTGAATATGCCGTATAATTCCTGTTGTGCTACTTCCTTTAGAGGCAATGGCTGCATTGCACAGACAGCAATTGGCCCCAGTATTCGTTTTTGTTGCATACTGCAATACCCAGCTTCTTTCTGGAGGCATTGTAAATATTATTAAATATTAATATTAAAATATTAAATATTGTACGCGTTGTTTAAAAAAATGAATATGTATGAATTATGCCTGAGTTGGAAAATAAAAATGTTATAAAAAAATTTTACACGTACGAGTTGATTGAAAAGGCATAGCCAACGCAATAAAGTGAAAAAAACAGAGTGCATATAATACTACTACAGCGGCTAAATTCTATTTCGAGAAGCTCTCGAGCTTAACGAGTATTTCGAGATTCGAGAATCTCGCGAGCTTTACGAGAATATCCAGAATCTCGGAGACTCCAGAATCTCGTGATCTTTACGAGTATTTCGGGAATCTCGCGATAAGCCGAGATCTTGAGTCTCGAAATTCTCGCTTGTGTTCGACGTTTAGACGGTTAAGCGCCAATTAAGTAAGTAAGTAAGTTCGAGAAGAAATCGAAAGCTCTATTTATAATACTCTTGTCGCATTCTTTATTTTTTGCCGAATTTTTAAAAAAGTTCTCGTCTGTGTATATATTTTCATTGATGACTGTGTTTTAGAATTTGCTGTTGCAATATTGTAAAAAATTTGTTTGTATTTGTAGTATATTTTGTAATAGCTAGTATTTTTACTTAATTTATCTGTGACTATCATATTTTTCATTGGTAAGTTGTTGCTATACATTTTATAATTTCTTTAGCTGTTGCCATCTCTATCTTGTAAATCGTTGGCATCTCCGCCGCCATATGATATATAACGTGTATTGGAGTAGAGCTTATTAGACCAAGACAACGTCTTAGATTGGTATTACTACATGTTGATAGTTTCTGTAAAGCCGATTTTGGGATATTAGCAAAAGTGGAAGCCGCGTAGTCCATTTTAGCTCTCGCGAAAGCCTTATACAGGTGTAAAGCCTTCGGAGGTGCTATACCGAATTTACAGCCGCTCAAAATATTTAAAAATTGGCATGTTCTATTAGTTTTCACAACTGTCTGGTTGATGTGCTGCGTACAAGCGTTACTGATACTAATATATCTTCCTAAATATTAGATGTTTGTTACCTGCTTAATCGACGTGCCATTCATTTGTATGTTTATTTGAGATTTTCTCTGATTGAAGAGTATTGTTTTTGTTTTATTAAGTTTTATTTTTACTTTAATTGTATCACGTTCGTTAATAAATTCTTGTATTTTTATTTCTAGTAGTTGTTGTGTGGTGTCTTTCTTTTTGTTAAAGCATACTAAGAAGAAGTCATCCGCGAACTGGAATAGTTTACAGTTTTCATTAGTTATTTGATGAATATATGTTGTGTAGAGATTAAACAGAGTTGGACTTAATCCACTCTCTTGTGCAAGTCCATTTGTTCTTATAATTTTGGCCCGTAATCATAAATAAATAAATGTAAGGCGCGATAACCTCCGAAGAGATCTAAGGACGACCTTCCCTTCCAATTTTCGTCGTGCTCCTCTTGATTTTCCCTAAAAATTGGCCGGACGGGACCTAAATGTTTTATGCCGACTCCGAACGGCATCTGCAAGGCAGATGAGTTTTCACTGAGAGCTTTTCATGGCAGAAATACACCCGGAGCGCTTGCCAAACACTGCCGAGGGGCGACCCCGCTTAGAAAATTTTTCTTCTAATTGAAAAACCTTATTTCTAACATTTTGATGTTGCTTTGCCCGGGGTGTGAACCTGGGGCATACGGTGTGGTAGGCGGAGCACGCTACCATCACACCACGGTGGCCGGCCCGTAATCATAGTCGATAAAATAGAGTTTTATTGATTTAAATATGGTTCTAATTAAATATCATTTTAAGTCTGTTATAGTCCACTGAAACACTATTTTATCTTTAAAAAAGTATTTTAAATTTAAAATGACATGCGGCCGATTTCAATTTTTTTAAATAGGTTTTAACTTGGTGGTCTGCTGTCAAAAGTTGCGGGAAATTAAACAATTTGCTATTTTAACGCGATTAACTTAAATGGAAGTGAAAAAAGGCTTCCCCGAAGCAAATATACGTCAGGAGCTTATTTATTATACGTAGAATGCGTATTAATGTGTTTGTGATGAAAATTACACAATCTTAAAATGTGCGATGGTTACTTGGCTCTACATACGCGAAATCTTTAACTAAGACTATTCCGCATTCAACGATATTTGTGGGTTTTGATATTTTAGTATCTTTTGAGGAAAAAGTAACATTCTATACTGATTTTGACATCAAATTTAGAAATAAATATTCAATGGAAGGAATTATTTACCACAGGCGTCGATTTTTAGAACATGTCAAAATCCGAATAATCCGAAGGCGGCAAAGTAATACTTGCACTCTGTCAAGATATTTTTGCAAAAAAAAAACTTAAGACTTATGTGGTTGATGTAATTTTGGTGATATTGTTGTACACAGAAAAGATTTAACTAAAAAGGCCTTTTGCGCTGATACAATTTTCACCAGTTTCGGTAATTATTCGGCTTTTTGTGAATATCTATTAATAAAAGAACAATTTCTTATTTCCGACTTCTAATTATTGAATTACATTACAGAATTCTTGAATTCAATTCTGCTGGTATTTCCTTTTGTGTCTTTTATTCCCCTTAACATTTGCTAATTCCTCTTAAAAGAAAGCGTGAAATAAAACACGGAATACAACAAGAATTAGCAACAATAATTTTAAGAACTGCTTGGTACGGGCGCTGCTGAACTACTTCACCCCTTTATCACCCTCTTAGTCTGTGTCATGATCGACTTGAGTTCAATGATTTTCTAATGGCAAAGGGACTTACACTTTGCAGGTCTATGTACAACGGCTAAACATTCCTAGTCACTTCTTTCCTTTGGAAAACTATACTAAACTCCTTTTATTTATGCTGACTTTGCGAAGACAAGCCTAAATTTGATTTAACCTGATTGTCATTGAATGTCCTGCATACTTATTAGTATCGAGGTTTGAGATATCCCTATTCGGTTTCGGGTCTATTAAATTAAACGGCTTTAACGGTTAGGGCCACCTAACATTTAAGGTTTGCATCATTTTGGCCGTCACATCTATTTTAAGCTAAGTTTATGATCGAGCGTAATCGCATCGCGTGATGCGAGGAGAATCGCTGTTAGCGATCAATTATATTAGTGCATATGGAAATGTTTATGACAAAGCGATTTAGCGTAAAGCGAATTGAGCGATTACAACTGACAAAAACGGCGAAAATTTGCAACTAAAATATTTTGATTTGATTGAGCGAGATTAGCGAAACAATATGGATGTTTTCATTGAAAAGTTATGTGACAAGCAGTGTTTGTGGAATTTGCGTCATGCAGTTTACCACAATCGCGATTGGATGCACTTGGTATTTTTTTCTTATGTACATATGCTTTTTAAATATTTTTTTTCGTAACAAATAGCTATTTTCTAATAATAAAATTTTACGAGTTAATGTACGCATCTTGCTTTCTCTACACTGCCACAACGTGAATAAAAAGATGTTGATTTATATTGTTGAGCATTCCATCGCTTGCGATTTTGCTCTACTATAAACACTCAATGTCGTTTTTGTTGTAGCAGTGCTTCGCCCCACCTAACAGCCGCGACCGATCACAAATTGTCATCAATATCCTCTAACGGGAGTCCAAGGAAACTTGCTGTTTCAACAGGGGTGGACCATAATGAAAGGGGTGTTAGAGGCGTTGGTTCCACAGTACAATTAAAGATATGGTTGGTGTCATGTGGGGACACATTGCAAGCGGGGCATACATTTTGTATGTCGGAGTTGATTCTGGATAGGTAAGAGTTTAACCTGTTACAGTATCCAGAACAAAGTTGAGCAAGAGTGACGCGCGTTTCCCTGGGGAGTATGCGTTCCTCTTCCACAAGTTTTGGGTACTTTTCTTTGAGTACTGGATTCACCGGGCAATTCCTGACATAAAGGTCCGACGCCTGTTTGTGGAGTTCACGAAGGACCTTCTTGTGTTTTTTTGCTTTATTCGGCTGGGTTCTCAGGTGCCGTATTTCCTCAAAATGCTTACGGAGATGACTCCTGAAGCCCCTAGGCGGTGTTGGCTCATCAATCAGATGTCTCTTTGGATGCCCAGGTTTCTGGGTATTCAACAGGAACTGTTTGGTTAGCATCTCATTTCTCTCCCTGATGGGGAGTATTCTCGCCTCATTATGTAGATGGTGTTCTATGGACATAAGAAGACAGCCCCTGGCGATTCTGAGAGCAGTATTTTGGCAGGCCTGTAGGTTCTTCTAGTGCGTAATTTTTAGGCTTGGCGACCATATGGGTGACGCGTAGCACGTAAACGGCTGGCCAATTGCTTTGTATGTAGTAATGAGCGTTTCTTTATCTTTTCCCCAGGTACTGCAGGGGTTTGAGGATTTTATTACGGCTATGGATTTTCGGAACAATTGCGGCTGCGTGCTCACCAAAATGTAGATCCTGATCAAACGGCACACCCAATATTTTGGGGTGTAGGACAGTCGGTAGCGTAGTGCCATCGATTTTATTTGTTGCGTCCCTCCCACAATAAACACTCAATCGCCAGCGATAACGCTAGCGAAAATGTAACAAGCAATGGAGCGTTTCTCGTCGCATCGCGCGATGCGATTACGCTCGATCATAAACTTAGCCTTAATGCAAAATCTCTTCTTTACAAAATTCTTAAAAACTATATAATCTATGTATGAGTGAATAGCATTGTTGCTTCCTTTGCTTTAAGGAGCCCAAATCCGTTTTAAGTACTTATTCGTTTTTGTTGCCAGATTTAAATAATTTTTTAAGAACGAAATTAAGTAAATTTTCTTCAAATAAGTATGTTCATGTTCAGTTAGAAGATTGTGCACTCTAATTTAAATTGACGCCTGATAAAAGCAGCCAATTTTTACAAAACGTTTGCTAATACCTTTTAAATAGAATTGAATGATAACTATCCGCCCCCGGATTATGATTAAAACGCGTTTTCAGGTACCCTTTTGACAATTTTTGTGCTATTGTAAGTTTTTATCAAAAATTACCATTTTTTATACGTGGAGTCAAGTAAAGCGCCAAATACACGACACGAACATTCCCGTTATGTCATGTTTCTGCGACCTTTTCTGTCGTGTATGGTGGTGTTTGCCAGTTCGCGCAAATGTTCGCCAAAAACCAAAATATTTTAATTTTTGGCGAACATTTGCGCGAACTGTTCGTGCGTGTATGGCGAAATAGCTCATAATCCTAGTAATTTCTGAACGGGACAGACGTGCGCGGAAAAGTAAAATGGACAATAAAAAATTTCTGAGTGAATTTATTGAATCTTCTCTCTTTTTTTACGCTTAATTGCCACAGCGATCAATATTGCTGCGGCACAATTGTTGTCCGTATTCATCGCTGTCTGAAAGAGAACTTATGTTCGCGGAAATGTTCGTGTCGTGCATTTGGCGCTTTACCACGGTTGTAAGGAACAGGGTGAACTTTTAAAATTTCTAAAAAAATTTCTTCATAGCGCCAATCAATACCTTTTTTCATGCGGATACCCTGTCCATGCTTATTTTAGTTGAAAACTGTGTTTAATATGTCTATGACAGACCAAAATTTTAAATCCCATTTTTAATTTAGGCAAGAGAGTATTTTAGTCAGCGATTATGATTACGGGCCTTTGTGTCTACCTAATATACATAAGTGTACGTTGTCTTAAGAATGATGTTATCCATCTTATTACATTGCGATGAATCTGGGTTTCGTTGAGTATGTTTTCAAGAATTCCAATGTTTACCGAATCGTATGCTTTCTCCACATCGATACAAGCCGCCATAACTTGGTATTTGTTTTCTTTGTAATATGCTATAAGGTCATTTATACATTGTGCTGTTGATCGAATCTTCCTAAATCCATATGATCTTTCCGGTATTAGTTTGTGTTCTTCGATTTCATTGTCAATATGGGTTTTAAGTATGCCTTCCATTATTTTTGCCAGTACTGATAGTAGACATATTGGTCTGTATTTGTAAATGTCTGTTGTATTTTTTTCCTTAGGAATCGGTATGATTTTGATTTCTCTCCATGATTCTGGTATCAACCCTTCCTGCCAGATACCCACTATTATATTGAATAATTTTCTCTTTTCTTCTTCTTGCAGTTCCAGTAACACACCGTATGAAATTTGGTCAGGACCATTAGCTGAATTAATCTTTCTGCTGTGTAGGAATTTGGGGAAATTATCCACATTCATTTCCTTTAAGGGTGTGTCAGATCTGTTTGTTATGTTATTGTACATAACGTTGCTGCCCGGATATCTCGCAATAAATTGTAGGTATTTTTCTGAATCTTCATTATTCCAACTGTTGTTAAAATTTTTTTCGCATTTATATTTTTTGAGGTTTTTTATTTTATTCCTCATTGAATTAGTGTCAGATTGTGAAATTTCGTCGATGAATTCATTAAAGTTTTTCCTTTTTTGTTCTTTAATATGTTCCATCAAGTTTTCCCCCGCAACTATTAATGCTTCACTGTTTTGTAATGTTTTATATTGATTAAATTTCTTCTGAGCTGATTTTCTTAGTCTGAACAGTTTTTCTGTTTCTTGAGCCCACCATTTTTTGGTATATATTTGTTGTTATGGTTTATTTTGATTGTGTTGTTTTTAATGGTGTTTTTAATTGCATTATTAAATTCTTCTAAGTTGCTTCCTATTGTCAATGTGTTTATTTCTTTTAGGACTTTGCTCATAATAACTTTTTTTGGATTTTTCGGTTTTAAAAATTCCTCGAACAGAGTTATTATTATTAGTTTATCATGACTATTTGTGAGTTGATGTGTTGGTTTCCAAGTATTCTACTATTAGGGTTCATAAATGTGACATCTATTGCTGATGATGTATTATTCATCTCAAATGTATGTTCTCCCGTATTGATTATTTGAAATCCGTTATCAATAACTAAATTTTCCAGTATGCTTCCTTTATTGTTTCTTGTTTCGGGGTCCCACATTGCCGCTCTGGCGTCGAGGTCACCTCCGAGCAATGTTAAGTTATTAAATTTTCTTAAAAAAATAAATATTTTTTCCATTTCGGTTTTAAATTCTTGTGTTGGAACACCTGGTGGATAATATACGCTTATTATATTTATATTTCTTTTAAGATTGATGGTTGTAATCCGGATGTTTTCAATTGTACTTGGGATCTTAAACAATGTGAATTTAATATTTTTCTTAATGTAAATTCCTACTCCTCCATATCCATCTTATCTGTTAGTAAAAGCAAAGCTATAATTATTTATATTCGAATCAAAATTGTTTGTTAGCCATGTTTCGGCTAATATGGCTAAATCTATTTTATTGTTTAAAAGATACATTTCAAGTATTTCTTTGTTCCCTTGTTTTTTCAAGCTTTAGATGTTAAATTGTAAGATCTTAATCTGATCAGCCATTAGGGTCATGGGAAATTAGTGATGTGTCAAAAATATTTTTAATTTTATTAATTGCAATAAGAATATTGCTTAGTAAATCCATAGCATTGTGGTTTAGTCTCCTATTTATATTCGATGCTAAATGTTTTATTTCTACACTTGGTTTATTAAAGACTTATTGTGTGTCTTTAATCTTGTTTGTGTCTATAGTAATTTCAGCCGTTACTGGTTTTATGGCTGCCCTCCATTCATTCATTGTACTGATTGCGTTTTTTTGTTGTCGTTGACTGTTTTTGTTGACGCTTTTAACTACTTTCGTATATGGTACCATTTTGTGGATGTATGATGTGGTATCGTTCACAACATTTTGTTTGTTCGCGACAGAGTTCTAATCTGTTACCCAAAATGTTGGTTACTTTTTTGTGTCCATCTTTATATGAACTGTTGTCTAAAGTCATTGTTCTTTTGACTATATATGCTTTTACCCGTGCTGGACAGTCTTTTAATGTTGGTGGATGTTGCGAATTGCAGTTAACACACATTACTGTTTTGCATTGTTCTTCTGTAAGATGTATCTACATGGTTTGCATCGTTCTACATTTTCCTTGCAATTTTGAGCAAAATGGTTGAATAGGAAACATTTGTAACATTGTGTTATTGGGATGAATGGTTTTACCATTATTTTTATAGGTACTGTTGAACTAATATCTTTGTGTAGTTCTTCCATTGACATTTCCGTGGGGATATCAAAAATTGTACTTGTTTTTGAAAGGCAGTGTTGTAGTAATTTAGGTTCGTAACCTTTGTTTTTAATTGTGTTATCATTACAAATTTTGTGCGCTTTTGAAAGCTTAGTAACATTTGTTCGGATTTTTACAGTATTTCTTTTTAATACTTCCGCTGTTACTATTATATCAATATGATCATATGTATTTAATTAGCGAGCTTTGCTCATATTGCTTTATACAATGGTTTTTGTAATTGATATTAGAGAAAAATTGTAAGTTTACAAACGGCGATGGTTACTAGGACATGTTTCTGAATTTCACTTCTTCATCAGCTAGCTTTTCGGGAGCTGAGCGTTGAACTCGAATCTCCAACATTCATATCAGGGCAAGCCTTTTTTTAGCTGCTAAGCCATATGAATGTCCCGTTGTTCGCTGTACAATTGGTCTCTAAGAGTTGCCTTTTTGTTTATATTCCTTTTGATCACCATGTAGGCACATACACTCTGTATGTAGTTTATTCCTAATGGTGTGGATATGATTTTTTGTTTATGTTTTATTATACTTTTATTTTCATTTATTTTACCAAAATTTTTTTTCTTTTTTTAATTATTAAAATCTAAAGTGTTTTATCAAATATTTTGAGAAAAATTTAGTCAACGCGGCATTTTTTTTGTTAAATTAGTTGAGTTTTTTTTTTATAAAATTTTTGATTGGGAACGCAACTAAAGTATATCATTTTCGACATAGATGCTGCGGTTGCTGCCCCGGGGTCGCTGATGTGGAGCCGATGTCCTATGCAGCCACTTTCTCTGCGCCCGTTTCTTCACCTCCAATTGCGGAGCTATGAAAATGGGCCAGAAAATGCCCAAAGGACGAAAGCTGTGTGCCGTATTCGTTCCCTAGCGACGAGGCTGTTTTTAATTTGTGGGCGAAGGCATGTTGTTTAAATGCCCCTTTTGAATGCAGAAAAAAGTTGAGCATTTGCGAACGTCACTTTGACAGCAAATATCTTTCAAAGGCTAGACTCCTGAAGGGTGCTTTTTCCAAATATCATTTGGAAGCAATGCACATTTGTATTGCCGGATGAAAGACCAGACATTACCCTTCAGGAGTTTGAAAAATGTCCTGACCTCTGTGCCAAGCGTGGGCACGGGCATTCATCTGAGTTGGTAGGCGATAACGTAGAAATTTTTCAACATCCTGAACTTATGGCGAAAGTTTTTCAGATGCATCTGAAAAAAAACTCACAACGTTAAAAGCGCATTTTAGATTTAGAAAAAGAAGTTCAGGATTTGAAAAAAAAGTACTTGAAAAGGCTATTATACCTCCAGAAAACGCTAGTGACGACGCTATTACATTCGCAAGAATGATAGTCGACATTATGTTCTCATATCCAAATCCAGAAAGTAAGACCTTGACACAAAATATTAATTATATGTCCACAAAGGCCTACAACTTCCTCCGCGACGACTTAAATTTTGCATTGCCTCACAAGAAAACTCTTCCGTCGTCGCGACCAATAAAATATGTAGTACCAGGCATTGATACTAACATTATTTCCAATTTGAAGACTGTTGTACGCGGGATGTCTGCAGACGAAAAATTGTGTGAAATACTCTTTGACGAAATTTAGATCAAAAAGGATCTCGTATACAAGAGAACAAAAGATAGAGATCTAATTTCTTGACCTTGGAAACAATAGAAGAAAGCAGCAAGTTGCAGACAAGTGCTGTTTCTTCATGCATTATCAAAGGCATAACTTCTCATTGGAAATAATTTTTATCTTAGTATACTGTTAAAAATGGTATAAAGGCAAAACAATTACGAGAAATTTTATTTGGAAACATTCTAGCGGTTGAGGATGTAGGTCTGTCTATGAAAGCAATAATTTGTGACCAGACAAGACCGAATGTTTCAATGTACGAAAGCCTGAACGTCACAAAGGATCAGGGGCGTAGCGACGGGGGTTTAAACACCCCCTTGCCACAGAATCATTTTATTTCTTTGGTCGTTGCAATTCAAATATGTGATATTTTTAATATGCAAGCATATGTATGTACGAAGGGAACACATATATTTTAATCATATTCTGTTTTATAATAATTCTGCAATTTATTAAATATACAAATGTACATGTTAACTTTTACTATAATTTCATAAAGAAGTTTCCTTGTAATTTTGCCTACCGACCATCTACATACATATCAGAGAACAGCAAAAATCGAACACAACAACGTTCGATTACATTCGGCAACATGATCGTGTTCAATGATCCAACTCGCATAAACGAACATAATCGACATTGATTTAAAATCAACCAACTTATTGCATGCGTGAATATAATCAATTCAGGCGATTGCTCGTTTGGCTCAACAGCGATTACATTCATCGGAATGAAAAAGCAAATATCCATGAGTATGAATATTTGCATGATTCTTCTGCTTTTACGTCACGGCGACAAGCAACATATAAACATAGATATAAACGTTGCTTACGATTCTGTTTGTTTGCCGAACTAAACGATAATAATTCTCGTGATTTGATTTTATTCTCCGCTTGCCTTCGTTTTATCAATACAATCGTACGCAAAACCTGTTCGATCATTCGATCGCAATCATGCTAACGGGGTATAGTAAAGACAGATGCTGAGTTTATTCAATTATGAGTTTATTCGCATGATTGAATGTGAATGCAAGTTTTAGCTTTTGATTAAATCAAGAAAATTGTGATTTTTGCAGGTCTCTGATACATGTGTCGTTAAAGTTGATTTTAAAGTGATGAATAAGTTAATTGAACTTTATTGGCTGGATGACATCTCAATCCGTTTCCGGGATATAGACCTTAATATTGACTAGGGCTAGCAGTGGATGGGTGCTCACGATATGGGTATCAAATGAAAGGGGTGTAGTATCGGGTAGGTCGTATACAGTGAAGCTAACAGTGCGTATACTAACATAAAAATAAGAGTTACTGATATATAAGGAAAAAACTAAGAGTCGATATTTAAATTATATTTGTTACTTTAACAACGAATAATTTACTACCATAAATAAAGTATACTTTCACTGTCTACAGTGGTTTCAATAATAAGTACAACCCTACACTCTAATGGTAAGTTTGTTTTTTCTAATGAACTAAAAAAATATTAGATAGAAATACTGTTTTTGTACATTTTGATTGTCACTCCATAACTCGAGAACGGATAGGAAGATTGCCATGAAATTTTTATGAAAGATACAGGAAGGAGAGATTATGGTTAGTTGATTTTGAAATCCCAAATCGGTTTAGCCATAAGAATATAAAAATCAAATTCTGTGTATGTGTGTATGTTCGCTATGGAAACGTATTTCCCGCACTTCAATCATTACCAAATTTGGTTATAGGTTCCTTCGATCAACGGGAAGGTTTTAGGCTAAAAATAATTTCGATATATAAAAGGGGCGTGGCACCTCCCATACAAATGGTATCTTTGGTACTGCATAACTTTGAAGGTATACATGCCAGAACATTGAATTTCAGTAAGGAGTTATATGAGGTCAATCCCTAACACCACCAAGAAAATGTGGGATTGGGAAAACGGGGCGTGGCACCTCCAATACAAATGGAATATATCATACTGCATATCTCTTGATGTAGTAATGGTAGGATAATAAAAGTGGTAAGGAACTATATGACGTTAAGTCCTAACACCTCCAGTAAAATGTGGAATGGGGAAAAAGGGGCGTGACACCTTCCCTACAAATGGGATTTTTCAGAACTATGGCTGCCGTACAAACTTAAGTTTAACACCTAAAGTTTGACTGCATTGTTGAGTTTGGCTATTATGCCTTTTGGACGTTTAGTAATCTGCCGCCGTTAAAAAATGTGTTAGCATCAGTCTATCTACATCTATATATATAAAAAGAAGTGTACATTTTGATTGTCACTCCATAACTCGAGAACGGATAGAAAGATTGCCATGAAATTTTTAGAAAAGATACAGGAAGGAGAGATGATGGTTAGTTGATTTAGAAATCCCAAATCGGTTTACCCTTAGAACATAAAAATCAAATTCTGTGTATGTGTGTATGTTTGCTATGGAAACGTATTTCCCACACTTCAATCATCACCAAATTTTGGTTATAGGTTCCTTCGATCAACGGGAAGGTTTTAGGCTAAAAATAATTTCGATATATAAAAGGGGCGTGGCACCTCCCATACAAATGATATCTTTGGTACGGCATAACTTTGAAGGTATACATGCCAGAAAATTGAAATTCAGTAAGGAGTTATATGAGGTCAATCCCTAACACCACCAAGAAAATGTGGGATTGGGAAAACGGGGCGTGGCACCTCCAATACAAATGGAATATATCATACTGTATATCTCTTGATGTAGTAATGGTAGGATAATAAAAGTGGTAAGGAGCTATATGACGGGAAAAAGGGGCGTGGCACCTTCCCTATAAATGGGATTTTTCAGAACTATGGCTGTCGTATAAACTTAAGTTTAACACCTAAAGTTTGACTGCATTGTTGAGTTTGGCTGTTATGCCTTTTGGACGTTTAGTAATCTGCCGCCGTTAAAAAATTTGTTAGTATCAGTCTATCTACATCTATCTATATCTATATATATAAAAAGAAGTGTACATTTTGATTGTCACTCAATAACTCGAGAACGGATAGAATGATTGCCATGAAATTTTTAAGAAAGATGCAGGAAGGAGAGATGATGGTTAGTTGATTTTGAAATCCCAAAACGGGTTAGCCATAAGAATATAAAAATCAAATTCCGTGTATGTGTGTATGTTCGCTATGGGAACGTATTTCCCACACTTCAATCATCACCAAATTTGGTTATAGGTTCCTTCGATCAACGGAAAGTTTTAGGCTAAAAATAATTTCGATATATAAAAGGGGCGTGGCACCTCCCATACAAATGTTATCTTTGGTACTGCATAACTTTGAAGATATACATGCCAGAACATTGAATTTCAGTAAGGAGTTATATGAGGTCAATCCCTAACACCACCAAGAAAATGTGGGATTGGGAAAACGGGGCGTGGCAACTCCAATAAAAATGGAATATATCATACTGCATATCTCTTGATGTAGTAATGGTAGGATAATGAAAAGTGGTAATGAGCTATATGACGTTAAGTCCTAACACCTCCTGTAAAATGTGGAATGGGGAAAAAGGGGCGTGGCACCTTCCCTATAAATGGGATTTTTCAGAACTATGGCTGTCGTACAAACAAGTTTAGCACCTAAAGTTTGACTGCATTGTTGAGTTTGGTTGTTATGCCTTTTGGACCTTTTGTAATCTGCCGCCGTTAAAAAAAATTTGGTAGCATTAGTCTATATATACATATATATATATATAAATATCAAATTCTGTGTGTGTGTTCCCTGAAAACATACATCAATCATCACCAAATTTTGGCTGTAGGTTCCTTCGATCAAGACGAAAGTTTTTCATATTTCAGAATTAAGAATTTTTTATTTAAATGGTTTTGTTTTTTGGCTATGCGAACGAACTATCTTCGCTCCCAAAAATGATCATGTTAACAAAATCAATGATCGCATTCAAAACCAGTTTCCTGGTGAAGTGACGAAATATAAATCGATCGACACAGTTACAGATGAAGATAAAATTGTGAATTATCCAAATGAATTTCTAAACTCTTTAGAACCACCTGGAATGCCTGCGCATATATCAACTTTGAAAATTTGCTCACCAATCATGCTTCTTCGGAATTTAAACCCACCAGAATTGTGCAAATGGACTTTGTGTTTAGAAATTAATACCGAATTTAATCGAAGCAACAATCAGCGGTTAAAGCAAAGGTGAAGATGTAATCATATCACGGATCCCAATCATTCCTACAGATTTGCCATTCAATTTTAAGTGCTTACAGTTTCCTGTACGCCTTGCTTTTTCAAGCACAAGGACAATCGCTTACTATTGCATGCTTTTGCAATTAGAGATTCCGTGCATTTCCCATGACCAGCTATGTATATGTTGCTTGCTCTAGAGTTGGAAAACCAAAAAACTTGCTTATCTTTGCACCGAACGAAAAAACCAAAAATATTATGTACCCTAATTAAAATAAGATATAATAATAAAATGTTTTAAACGGAAATTTCACCAAATATGCGTACAAAATTCATTTCAATTTACAGAAGAATAACTTAAACTAGTATCGCCCGTAGTCGAAATTCGACCAACTTGTATTTTTTTCAACCCACTTTATGCATCCAGTGTTGGGGTAGTGCAATAATGCATTAATAGCAGTGAGTGGAAATATAGCAAACTGATCTATCTTACTTAAAGTTCTCATTAAAATTTTGAATTTGACCTAAGACGTTATAATCTTTGATTGTATTTTCTTAAATTTTTCTACAAACTTTTCAAATGTAATTGTAAGTTTTGGTATGGAGCTCCTTAAAATAATATAACAAATACGTACAATCAAATGAAATTTACATAGAATTGTGGTGAAATTACTTGAAATTGAATTGAAAATTTGCCTTTTCCACGCCATCCGGGAGATACGCCGTTTGCGCGCTACCGAAGTTAGTTTTAAGTGCTCGGTTCACCAGTAGGCCTATATCACCAATATAAACTACATATGCATATATCGCCCATTTACTTCAATAGCGTCATAATTCAAAAAACAGGAATTTTTAGTTAAGAACGAAGAAATGTGCTAAAGGAGTTTAACCTATTTCACACCACCGGTTAGGTATGCAATTGGCGCTTTACTATTACATATGTATTTATAATTAATTAAATTAAATTATAATTTAAGGATTTTGGTACAGTCCAATATAGGTAATTGGCAACAATATTTTATTTCAACAGAAAATGAGCGAAGCAGTAGTTCTCTCACATCTTGGCGTGTAAAAATATATACATATGTATAGATGAAACATTTGAGCAACGCGACAATTGAGAAATTGGAGCTATGTACTCAGGGGGGTTTGTGAACATAATGCGTCCTACAGATGGCAATTTCGATAGTTGCACAGATTTTCGAGTTTACAAAAAGCTTTTTCTATTAATTATAAACAAATAGAGTAATATTTGTTAACCAAAATAGGCCTATGCACTGCGGCTGATCAATACGAATCGATTCATATAACTTTTATATGATTTTACGTATGCTAAGTATGCGAAACAGCCTGTCAATTGATTGTATGGAAATTTTGTTAGCGTATTAATATATAGATAGTAGAGTAATATACGGCATATGCAATATTTCGACCTAAAATCGAAAACGTTTTTGGGTCGTTTTTAATAAACTAAGTTGAAATAAAAGATAATATAATAAAATAAAGTAAGAAATATCAAAATAAATTAGCATAAAAGACAATATATTTTCAAGAATTCCAATGTTTACCGAATCGTATGCTTTCTCCACATCGATACAAGCCGCCATAACTTGGTATTTGTTTTCTTTGTAATATGCTATAAGGTCATTTATACATTGTGCTGTTGATCGATTCTTTCTAAATCCATATGATCTTTCCGGTATTAGTTTGTGTTCTTCGATTTCATTGTCAATATGGGTTTTAAGTATGCCTTCCATTATTTTTGCCAGTACTGATAGTAGACATATTGGTCTGTATTTGTAAATGTCTTTTGTATTTTTTTCCTTAGGAATCGGTATGATTTTGATTTCTCTCCATGATTCTGGTATCAACCCTTCCTGCCAGATACCCGCTATTATATTGAATAATTTTCTCTTTTCTTCTTCTTGCAGTTCCAGTAACACACCGTATGAAATTTGGTCAGGACCATTAGCTGAATTAATCTTTCTGCTGTGTAGGAATTTGGGGAAATTATCCACATTCATTTCCTTTAAGGGTGTGTCAGATCTGTTTGTTATGTTATTGTCCATAACGTTGCTGCCCGGATTTCTCGCAATAAATTGTAGGTATTTTTCTGAATCTTCATTATTCCAACTGTTGTTAAAATTTTTTTCCCATTAATATTTTTTGAGGTTTTTTTTATTTTATTCCTCATTGAATTAGTGTCAGATTGTGAAATTTCGTCGATGAATTCATTAAAGTTTTTCCGTTTTTGTTCTTTAATATGTTCCATCAAGTTTTCCCCCACAACTATTAATGCTTCACTGTTTTGTAATGTTTTATATTGATTAAATTTCTTCTGAGCTGCTTTTCTTAGTCTGAACAGTTTTTCTGTTTCTTGAGCCCACCATTTTTTGGTATATATTTGTTGTTATGGTTTATTTTGATTGTGTTGTTTTTAATGGTGTTTTTAATTGCATTATTAAATTCTTCTAAGTTGCTTCCTATTGTCAATGTGTTTATTTCTTTTAGGACTTTGCTCATAATAACTTTTTTTGGATTTTCGGTTTTAAAAATTCCTCGAACAGAGTTATTATTATTAGTTTATGATGACTATTTGTAAGTTGATGTGTTGGTTTCCAAGTATTCTACTATTAGGGTTCATAAATGTGACATCTATTGCTGATGATGTATTCTTCATCTCAAATGTATGTTCTCCCGTATTTATTATTTGAAATCCGTTATCAATAACTAAATTTTCCAGTATGCTTCCTTTATTGTTTGTTGTTTCGGGGTCCCACATTGCCGCTCTGGCATCGGGGTCACCTCCGATCAATGTTAAGTTATTAAATTTTCTTGAAAAAATAAATAGTTTTTCCATTTCGGTTTTAAATTCTTGTGTTGGAACACCTGGTGGATAATATACGCTTATTATATTTATATTTCTTTTAAGATTGATGGTTGTAATCCGGATGTTTTCAATTGTTCTTGGGATCTTAAACAATGTGAATTTAATATTTTTCTTAATGTAAATTCCTACTCCTCCATATCCATCTTATCTGTTAGTAAAAGCAAAGCTATAATTATTTATATTCGAATCAAAATTATTTGTTAGCCATGTTTCGGCTAATATGGCTAAATCTATTTTATTGTTTAAAAGATACATTTCAAGTATTTCCTTGTTCCCTTGTTTTTTCAAGCTTTAGATGTTAAATTGTAAGATCTTAATCTGATCAGCCATTAGGGTCATGGGAAATTAGTGATGTGTCAAAAATATTTTTAATTTTATTAATTGCAATAAGAATATTGCTTAGTAAATCCATAGCATTGTGGTTTAGTCTCCTATTTACATTCGATGCTAAATGTTTTATTTCTACACTTGGTTTATTAAAGACTTATTGTGTGTCTTTAATCTTGTTTGTGTCTATAGTAATTTCAGCCGTTACTGGTTTTATGGCTGCCCTCCATTCATTCATTGTACTGATTGCGTTTTTTTGTTGTCGTTGACTGTTTTTGTTAACGCTTTTAACTACTTTCGTATATGGTACCATTTTGTGGATGTATGATGTGGTATCGTTCACAACATTTTGTTTGTTCGCGTCAGAGTTCTAATCTCTTACCCAAAATGTTGGTTACTTTTTTGTGTCCATCTTTGTATGAACTGTTGTCTAAAGTCATTGTTCTTTTGACTATATATGCTTTTACCCGTGCTGGACAGTCTTTTAATGTTGGTGGATGTTGCGAATTGCAGTTAACACACATTACTGTTTTGCATTGTTCTTCTGTAAGATGTATCTACATGGTTTGCATCGTTCTACATTTTCCTTGCAATTTTGAGCAAAATGGTTGAATAGGAAACATTTGTAATATTGTGTTATTGGTATGAATGGTTTTACCATTATTTTTATAGGTACTGTTGAACTAATATTTTTGTGTAGTTCTTCCATTGACATTTCCGTGGGGATATCAAAAATTGTACTTGTTTTTGAGAGGCAGTGTTGTAGTAATTTAGGTTCGTAACCTTTGGTTTTAATTGTGTTATCATTACAAATTTTGTGCGCTTTTGAAAGCTTAGTAATATTTGTTCGGATTTTTACAGTATTTCTTTTTAATACTTCCGCTGTTACTATTATATCAATATGATCATATGTATTTAATTAGCGAGCTTTGCTCATATTGCTTTATACAATGGTTTTTGTAATTGATATTAGAGAAAAATTGTAAGTTTACAAACGGCGATGGTTACTAGGACATGTTTCTGAATTTCACTTCTTCATCAGCTAGCTTTTCGGGAGCTGAGCGTTGAACTCGAATCTCCAACATTCATATCAGTGCAAGCCTTTTTTTAGCTGCTAAGCCATATGAATGTCCCGTTGTTCGCTGTACAATTGGTCTCTAAGAGTTGCCTTTTTGTTTATATTCCTTTTGATCACCATGTAGGCACATACACTCTGTATGTAGTTTATTCCTAATGGTGTGGATATGATTTTTTGTTTATGTTTTATTATACTTTTATTTTCATTTATTTTACCAACATTTTTTTTCTTTTTTTAATTATTAAAATCTAAAGTGTTTTATCAAATATTTTGAGAAAAATTTAGTCAACGCGGCATTTTTATACCTTTCATGAAAATGAAATGGTATATTAATTTCGTCACGAAACCGAAAATTGTAAGTCCTTAAAGGAAAATAGATAGACCCACCATTAAGTATACCGAAATAATCAGGTTGAAGAGCTGAGTTGATTTAGCCATGTCCGTCTGTCCGTCTGTCTGTTTGTATGCAAACTAGTCCCTCAATTTTTGAAATATCTTGATAAAATTTGGTGAGCGGGTGTATTTGGGTGTCCGATTAGACATTTGTCGGAACCGACCGGATCGGACCACTATAGCATATATCCTGCATACAACCGATTTTTCAGAAAAAGAGGATTTTTGTAATATCTTACCCAATTTAACAGATTGAAGCTTCAAACTTCACCATATACTTTCGTATATTGCACATATTGTTGCCTGAAAAAATTGATGAGATCGGTCGAATATATAGTATATATCCCCCACAACCGATTGTTCAGATAAGGAACTTTTCGTAATTACTGCCCCATTTTAAGAGCTAGAGGCTTCAAGTTTCAACGAATGATTAGGTATATAGCATATATTGTTGTCTGAAAAAATCATAAAGGTCGGTGGTATATATAGTATATATATGGTGGTATATATAGTATATATATATAGTATATATATATATATATATATTTTCGCAAATTTTAGCCCCATTTTAACAGCTAGAAGCTTCAAATTTCACCGAATACTTACGTATATAGCATATATTGTTGTCTGAAAAAATCATAGAGATCGGTTGTATATATAGTATATATCTCATACAACCGATTGTTCAGATAAGAAAATTTTCGCAATTTCTACCCCATTTTAACAGCTATAAGCTTCAAATTTCACCAATTGCTTACGTATATAGCATGTATTGTTGTCTGAAAAAATCATAGAGATCGGTTGTGTATGTAGTTTATATCTCATACAACCGATTGTTCAGATAAGAAACTTTTCGCAATTTCTACCCCATTTTAACAGCTATAAGCTTCAAATTTCACCGATTGCTTACGTATATAGCATATATTGTTGTCTGAAAAAATCATAGAGATCGGTTGTATATATAGTATATATCTCATACAACCGATTGTTCAGATAAGAAACTTTTCGCAATTTCTACCCCATTTTAACAGCTAGAAGCTTCAAATTTCACCAAATGCTTAAGTATATAGCATATATTGTTGTCTGAAAAAATCATAGAGATCGGTGATATATATAATATATATATGATGGTATATATAGTATATATATATATAGTATATATATTTTTTTTTGCGATTTCTGCCTCATTTTAACAGCTATAAGCTTCAAATTTCACCAAATGCTTACGTGTATAGCATATATTGATGTCTGAAAAAATCATTGAGATCGGTGGTATACATAGTATATATCTCATACAACCGATTGTTTAGATAAGAAACTTTGCGCAATTTCTGCCCCGTTTTAACAGCTAGAAGCTTCAAATTTCACAAAATGCTTACGTATATAGCATATATTGTTGTCTGAAAAAATCATAGAGATCGGTGGTATATATATTATATACTTCATATAAACTGCAATTTTTGCCCCTTTTTTACGGCTAGAAGCTTCAAAATTCATCAAATTTCATCAAATAGTTACGTTTACGTCATATATTTTTGAAAGACGTGATTCGTAGTCATAGTTTTTACATGCAGACCACAAAAAACGTGAAGCTTTGCATCCCCACACAGATTACCTACCTATTTTTATACCTTTCATGAAAATGAAATGGTATATTAATTTCGTCACGAAACCGAAAATTGTAAGTCCTTAAAGGAAAATAGATAGACCCACCATTAAGTATTGATTTAGCCATGTCCGTCTGTCAGGCTGTCCGTCTGTCTGTTTGTATGCAAACTAGTCCCTCAATTTTTGAGATATCTTGATAAAATTTGGTGAGCGGGTGTATTTGGGTGTCCGATTAGACATTTGTCGGTACCGACCGGATCGGACCACTATAGCATATATCCTCCATACAACCGATTTTTCAGAAAAAGAGGATTTTTGTAATATCTTACCCAATTTAACAGATTGAAGCTTCAAACTTCACCATATACTTTCGTATATTCCACATATTGTTGCCTGAAAAAATTTATGAGATCGGTAGTATATATAGTATATATCCCCCACAACAGATTGTTCAGATAAGGAACTTTTCGTAATTACTGCCCTATTTTAAGGGCTAGAGGCTTCAAATTTCAACGAATGCTTACGTATATAGCATATATTGTTGTCTGAAAAAATCATAAAGATCGGTTGTATATATAGTATATATCTCATACAACCGATTGTTCAGATAAGAAACTTTTCGCAATTTCTACCCCATTTTAACAGTTATAAGCTTCAAATTTCACCGATTGCTTACGTATATAGTATGTATTGTTGTGTCAAAAAATCATAGAGATCGGTGATATATATAATATATATATGATTGTATATATAGTATATATATATATTTTTTACGATTTCGGCCCCATTTTAACAGCTAGAAGCTTCAAATTTCACCAACTGCTTACGTGTATAGCATATATTAATGTCGAAAAAATCATTGAGATCGGTGGTATACATAGTATATATCTCATACAACCGATTGTTCAGATAAGAAACTTTGCGCAATTTCTGCCCCGTTTTAACAGCTAGAAGCTTCAAATTTCACAAAATGCTTACGTATATAGCATTTATTGTTGTCTGAAAAAATCATAGAGATCGGTGGTATATATATTATATACTTCATATAAACTGTCATTTTGACCCCTTTTTTACGGCTAGAAGCTTCAAAATTCATCAAATTTCATCAAATAGTTACGTTTACGTCATATATTTTTGAAAGACGTGATTCGTGGTCATAGTTTTTACATGCAGACCACAAAAAACGTGAAGCTTTGCATCCTCACACAGATTACCTACCTATTTTTTATTTTATATTTATCTTAAAAATCGTTAAGGTATGTAGATCTGTTCACTATATATTTCTTATCTTATACATCCGATTATTCGGAGATTACGAACGGGATAAGATTATTGTTCAGCCCCATTCATGAAAGGTATGAAGTCTTCGGCACAGCCGAAGACAGTCCCGTTCTTACTTGTTTTTTTGTTAAATTTGTTGAGTTTTTTTTATACAATTTTTGATTGGGAAACGCAACTAAAGTATATCATTTTCGACATAGATGCTGCGGTTGCTGCCTCGGGGTCGCTGATGTGGAGCCGACGTCCTATGCAGCCACTTTCTCTGCGCCCGTTTCTTCACCTCCAATTGCGGAGCTATGAAAATGGGCCAGAAAATGCTACATAGGGTCCTGCACAAAGGACGAAAGCTGTGTGCTGTATTCGTTCCCTAGCGACGAGGCTGTTTTTAATTCGTGGGCGAAGGCATGTTGTTTAAATGCCCCTTTTGAATGCAGAAAAAACTTGAGCATTTGCGAACGTCACTTTGACAGCAAATATCTTTCAAAGGCTAGACTCCTGAAGGGTGCTTTTCCCAAATATCATTTGGAAGCAATGCACATTTGTATTGCCGAATGAAAGACCGGACATTACCCTTCAGGAGTTTGAAAAATTTCCTGACCTCTGTGCCAAGCGTGGGCACGGGCATTCATCTGAGTTGGTAGGCGATAACGTAGAAATTTTTCAACATCCTGAACTTATGGCGAAAGTTTTTCAGATGCATCTGAAAAAATACTCACAACGTTACAAGCGCATTTTAGATTTAGAAAAAGAAGTTCAGGATTTGAAAAAAAAGTACTTGAAAAGGCTATTATACCTCCAGAAAACGCTAGTGACGACGCTATTACATTCGCAAGAATGATAGTCGACATTATGTTCTCATATCCATATCCAGAAAGTAAGACCTTGACACAAAATATTAATTATATGTCCACAAAGGCCTACAACTTCCTCCGCGACGACTTAAATTTTGCATTGCCTCACAAGAAAACTCTTCCGTCGTCGCGACCAATAAAATATGTAGTACCAGGCATTGATACTAACATTATTTCCAATTTGAAGACTGTTGTACGCGGGATGTCTGCAGACGAAAAATTGTGTGAAATACTTTTTGACGAAATTTAGATCAAAAAGGATCTCGTATACAAGAGAACAAAAGATATAGATCTAATTTCTTGACCTTGGAAACAATAGAAGAAAGCAGCAAGTTGCAGACAAGTGCTGTTTCTTCATGCATTATCAAAGGCATAACTTCTCATTGGAAATAATTTTTATCTTAGTATACTGGTAAAAATGGTATAAAGGCAGAACAATTACGAGAAATTTTATTTGGAAACATTCTAGCGGTTGAGGATGTAGGTCTGTCTATGAAAGCAATAATTTGTGACCAGACAAGACCGAATATTTCAATGTACGAAAGCCTGAATGTCACAAAGGATCAGGGGCGTAGCGACGGGGGGTTTAAACACCCCCTTGCCCCAGAATCATTTGATTTTTTTGGTCGTTGCAATTCAAATATGTGATATTTTTAATATGCAAGCATATGTATGTACGAAGGGAACACTTATATATTTTAATCATATTCTGTTTCATAATAATTCTGCAATTTATTAAATATACAAATGTACATGTTAACTTTTACTATAATTTCATAAAGAAGTTTCCTTGTAATTTTGCCTACCGACCATCTACATACATATCAGAGAACAGCAAAAATCGAACACAACAACGTTCGATTACATTCGGCAACATGATCGTGTTCAATGATCCAACTCGCTTAAACGAACATAATCGATATTGATTTAAAATCAACCAACTTATTGCATGCGTGAATATAATCAATTCAGGCGATTGCTCGTTTGGCTCAACAGCGATTACATTCATCGGAATGAAAAAGCAAATATCCATGCATATGAATATTTGCATGATTCTTCTGCTTTTACGTCACGGCGACAAGCAACATATAAACATAGATATAAACGTTGCTTACGATTCTGTTTGTTTGCCGAACTAAACGATACTAATTCTCGTGATTTGATTTTATTCTCCGCTTGCCTTCGTTTGATCAATACAATCGTACGCAAAACCTGTTCGATCATTCGATCGCAATCATTCTAACGGGGTATAGTAAAGACAGATGCTGAGTTTATTCAATTATGAGTTTATTCGCATGATTGAATGTGAATCGCTTTTGATTAAATCAAGAAAATTGTGATTTTTGCAGGTCTCTGATACATATGTACATATGTATATGCGAGCGAGTGTTTTCGCTTTAATTTTGTCACTGTATCATTTGAATGCAGCATCATGCAAATATGTCCGTATTGCTGGTTTCAATATAATTTGGCCAACGATTCTTTCGAATTATGCTCTATGATTTTCAGAAATTTACTAAATAAGTTAATCTAAATAGCTTTGAAGTAATTTTTTGAAATAAGAAACGATCAGAATAAATTTTGATCTTTCGAGTTGTGGTTATCTAATAAAAAAAACTACAAGTTTAATTTAAGCTTAAAGTTCAATTTGACTTAAAATGAGTTTATTAAAATGGTTACAATCGCCACCGGAAAAACTTGGGCGGCAGGACTCAAGTGAGTAAGCACATCGTTTTCCAGTCATTATTTAGAGTGCGATAATTATTATGATTGATGTAATTACGTTTTATTTATTTTAACGTGTTTATGATTTCCACTGCCTTTTATTTTTTTTTAAATTGCAACCTAACCTACTTCATTGTTATAGATACGGATTTGGATGCAGCTTCGAATTGCGAATCCGATCCTTCTGTTTCAAATGTTTCCAAATTAATTTCTCCCGGCGACCCTGATGATAGTAGGTATTAACTTATTCAGCCCCATTCTGCATTTCGACATGGATTAGAATTTTTTCGATTTGGCAATTTTGGTATTCTGTGCTCCAATCTCTTTCGATCCAACTTCGAATCGTTCGATTTTGTGTATTCTGCATTTCAATCGTAGTTCCGTTTTTCTAAGTTGCATATTTGTTGGCGGAAAAATATTTTCATTTTATTTTTTTATTAATTTATGTATAACAGAATTTTAACAAAAATGTAGGTAAAACTTGTTAAGAAACGTAAAAGGCTTGATGATGATTGTTTTTTATATATTTCCAGGTCAAAAACTACAAATCGATGTCAAAGTCCTTGGACGTATTTGCCCCGCAAAATTATCTAACATACATACATATATTTGAAAGCAACCTTATTAAGTCGAAAGTTTTTTTTGCACCTAAATAAGAAAATAAGTCATTAAACTTTACCACTTTTAAGTTCAATTTCATACAATTCGTCACTCATCCCAAATGGATTACACAAATTTCGCAATATTTGCCTTTCCCTTCTCGCCTTGTCATTTTCTTATTCGTTGCTTTCCAACTCCACAAATAATACCGCGGCTATTGATTCCAATATAATAGACAGCTATAATTTGGGTATGTTCGTTGGGTCCAGTTATATGCCAAAGCAAGCTGCCGGAGTAGAGGAAGGTGATGCGAAAACGTAAACAATCCTTGCGGAAAGAATAAATAAATCTTCATAAAGTATTTTAGGCCAGTGCAATAAAACTAGCATCCATAAAATTCAGAAAATGTCAACTATATTCGTGCAGGAATCCGTTTTAATAAAACTTGGTGGCCACGGCAGGGAATTGGCCAAAAGAACGACAAAAACACACATACAATTATGAAAGCAATTCACTCAAAAAAATATAACACTGCGGCAATATATTCTATTGCTTTTTTTGGACAAAATGGCGTGGATAATAAAATATGAACGTTTTCCATTGTTTTTTTACAAATTTTCTTTAATTTATTTTGTTCCAATGTTCACACATTCCGTACAAACAGCTGATTTCGAAAAATCATTTGCTCTTCCTCTTCTCGTTACGATTCCGTCGTAATGCAGAATACCCAACTTCGATTAAAGCGGAGCGTATAACGGGAACGTAATCGAAATGCAGAATAGGGGTGATTGGAAAATTTAAATGATTCCAGTAGATTACTGGGTTTTATTTAACTGTCACCCCTATTCTGCATTTCGATTACGTTCCCGTTCTACGCTCCGCTTCAATCGAAGTTTGGTATTCTGCATTACGACGGAATCGTAAAGAGAAGAGGAAGAGCAAATGATTTTTCGAAATCAGCTGTTGGTACGGAATGTGTGAACATTGGAACAAAATAAATTAAAGAAAATTTGTAAAAAACACTGAAAAACGGTAATATTTTATTATCCACGCCATTTTGTACAAAAAAAAAGCAATAGAATATATTGCCACAGTGTTATATTTTTTTGAGTGAAGTGCTTTCATAATTGTAAGTGTGTTTTTGCCGTTCTTTTGGCCAATTCCCTGCCGTGGCCACCAAGTTTTGTTAAAACGGATTCCTGCACGAATATAGTTGACGTTTTCTGAATTTTAAGGATGCTAATTTCATTGCGCTTGCCTAAAATACTTTATAAAGGTATATTTATTCTTTCCGCAAGGATTGTTTACGTTTTCGCTACACCTTCCTCTACGTCGGCAGCTTGCTTTGGCATATAACTGGACCCAACGAACAGACACAAATTATAGCTGTATATTAAATGGAATCAATAGCCGCGGCATTTTTTGTGGAGTTGGAAAGCAACGCATACGAAAATGGGCAGGCGAGAATGGAAAGGAAAATATTGCGAGATATGTGTAATCCATTTGAGATGAGTGCGAATTGTAAGAAATTGAACTTAAAAGTGGTAAAGTTTAATGACTTATTTTCTTATTTAAGTTCAAAAAAAAACTTTCGACTTAACAAGGATGCTTTCAAGTATGTTAGATACTTCTGCGGGGCAAATACGTCCAAGCACTTCTACATCGACATGTTGTTTTTGACCTGGAAACATATAAAAAACAATCATCATAAAGCCTTCTACGTTTCTTAACAAGTTTTACTTACATTTTTGTTAAAATTCTGTTATAAATTAATAAAAAAATAAAAAGAAAATAATGTTTGTTGTTATATCGGCCTACTGATTTTAAGATCGCGGGTTCGAATCGAGCTCAAGGCCTAACAATAATTTTTTATCATTATTATTGTTATGATAAATCTTTTCTTAATTGAAAAAATTTTTAAATTGGAATAGAAGAAAGAAAAAATTTAGACAACTGCCAAAGCTCGTTGTATAGATCCATTTCGGGAACTGCTAAATTCCTTCATCGGCAACGTTTAGGCGCCGCTGCTATAACCATTCAGCCATCACAGCGGTTTTTTGTTTGTCTTCATTAATCCTACTTCTATTCTGTTTCGTGCCAATTGATATTCACAACACTGCGACATCTGTTGCAGGATGGCTGTGAAAATTGGACTTGTTTGTTGGCAATGCCGCCATAGTGTCATATTTTATTGACACTTTTTCCCCCGTGCTCTGGGATGTATTAACAATTTTTGTTGTTATATCGGCCTACTGATTTTAAGATCGCGGGTTCGAATCGAGCTCAAGGCCTAACAATAATTTTTTATCATTATTATTGTTATGATAAATTTTTTCTTAATTGAAAAAATTTTTAAATTAGAATAGAAGAAAGAAAAAATTTAGACAACTGCCAAAGCTCGTTGTATAGATCCATTTCGGGAACTGCTAAATTCCTTCATCGGCAACGTTTAGGCGCCGCTGCTATAACCATTCAGCCATCACAGCGGTTTTTTGTTTGTCTTCATTAATCCTACTTCTATTCTGTTTCGTGCCAATTGATATTCACAACACTGCGACATCTGTTGCAGGATGGCTGTGAAAATTGGACTTGTTTGTTGGCAATGCCGCCATAGTGTCATATTTTATTGACACTTTTTCCCCCGTGCTCTGGGATGTATTAACAATTTTTGTTTTTATATCGGCCTACTGATTTTAAGATCGCGGGTTCGAATCGAGCTCAAGGCCTAACAATAATTTTTTATCATTATTATTGTTATGATAAATTTTTTCTTAATTGAAAAAATTTTTAAATTAGAATAGAAGAAAGAAAAAATTTAGACAACTGCCAAAGCTCGTTGTATAGATCCATTTCGGGAACTGCTAAATTCCTTCATCGGCAACGTTTAGGCGCCGCTGCTATAACCATTCAGCCATCACAGCGGTTTTTTGTTTGTCTTCATTAATCCTACTTCTATTCTGTTTCGTGCCAATTGATATTCACAACACTGCGACATCTGTTGCAGGATGGCTGTGAAAATTGGACTTGTTTGTTGGCAATGCCGCCATAGTGTCATATTTTATTGACACTTTTTCCCCCGTGCTCTGGGATGTATTAACAATTTTTGTTGTTATATCGGCCTACTGATTTTAAGATCGCGGGTTCGAATCGAGCTCAAGGCCTAACAATAATTTTTTATCATTATTATTGTTATGATAAATTTTTTCTTAATTGAAAAAATTTTTAAATTAGAATAGAAGAAAGAAAAAATTTAGACAACTGCCAAAGCTCGTTGTATAGATCCATTTCGGGAACTGCTAAATTCCTTCATCGGCAACGTTTAGGCGCCGCTGCTATAACCATTCAGCCATCACAGCGGTTTTTTGTTTGTCTTCATTAATCCTACTTCTATTCTGTTTCGTGCCAATTGATATTCACAACACTGCGACATCTGTTGCAGGATGGCTGTGAAAATTGGACTTGTTTGTTGGCAATGCCGCCATAGTGTCATATTTTATTGACACTTTCTCCCCCGTGCTCTGGGATGTATTAACAATTTTTGTTGTTATATCGGCCTACTGATTTTAAGATCGCGGGTTCGAATCGAGCTCAAGGCCTAACAATAATTTTTTATCATTATTATTGTTATGATAAATTTTTTCTTAATTGAAAAAATTTTTAAATTAGAATAGAAGAAAGAAAAAATTTAGACAACTGCCAAAGCTCGTTGTATAGATCCATTTCGGGAACTGCTAAATTCCTTCATCGGCAACGTTTAGGCGCCGCTGCTATAACCATTCAGCCATCACAGCGGTTTTTTGTTTGTCTTCATTAATCCTACTTCTATTCTGTTTCGTGCCAATTGATATTCACAACACTGCGACATCTGTTGCAGGATGGCTGTGAAAATTGGACTTGTTTGTTGGCAATGCCGCCATAGTGTCATATTTTATTGACACTTTTTCCCCCGTGCTCTGGGATGTATTAACAATTTTTGTTGTTATATCGGCCTACTGATTTTAAGATCGCGGGTTCGAATCGAGCTCAAGGCCTAACAATAATTTTTTATCATTATTATTGTTATGATAAATTTTTTCTTAATTGAAAAAATTTTTAAATTAGAATAGTGTTGTGAATATCAATTGGCACGAAACAGAATAGAAGTAGGATTAATGAAGACAAACAAAAAACCGCTGTGATGGCTGAATGGTTATAGCAGCGGCGCCTAAACGTTGCCGATGAAGGAATTTAGCAGTTCCCGAAATGGATCTATACAACGAGCTTTGGCAGTTGTCTAAATTTTTTTTTCTTCTATTCTAATTTAAAAATTTTTTCAATTAAGAAAAAATTTATCATAACAATAATAATGATAAAAAATTATTGTTAGGCCTTGAGCTCGATTCGAACCCGCGATCTTAAAATCAGTAGGCCGATATAACAACAAAAATTGTTAATACATCCCAGAGCACGGGGGAAAAAGTGTCAATAAAATATGACACTATGGCGGCATTGCCAACAAACAAGTCCAATTTTCACAGCCATCCTGCAACAGATGTCGCAGTGTTGTGAATATCAATTGGCACGAAACAGAATAGAAGTAGGATTAATGAAGACAAACAAAAAACCGCTGTGATGGCTGAATGGTTATAGCAGCGGCGCCTAAACGTTGCCGATGAAGGAATTTAGCAGTTCCCGAAATGGATCTATACAACGAGCTTTGGCAGTTGTCTAAATTTTTTCTTTCTTCTATTCTAATTTAAAAATTTTTTCAATTAAGAAAAAATTTATCATAACAATAATAATGATAAAAAATTATTGTTAGGCCTTGAGCTCGATTCGAACCCGCGATCTTAAAATCAGTAGGCCGATATAACAACAAAAATTGTTAATACATCCCAGAGCACGGGGGAAAAAGTGTCAATAAAATATGACACTATGGCGGCATTGCCAACAAACAAGTCCAATTTTCACAGCCATCCTGCAACAGATGTCGCAGTGTTGTGAATATCAATTGGCACGAAACAGAATAGAAGTAGGATTAATGAAGACAAACAAAAAACCGCTGTGATGGCTGAATGGTTATAGCAGCGGCGCCTAAACGTTGCCGATGAAGGAATTTAGCAGTTCCCGAAATGGATCTATACAACGAGCTTTGGCAGTTGTCTAAATTTTTTCTTTCTTCTATTCTAATTTAAAAATTTTTTCAATTAAGAAAAAATTTATCATAACAATAATAATGATAAAAAATTATTGTTAGGCCTTGAGCTCGATTCGAACCCGCGATCTTAAAATCAGTAGGCCGATATAACAACAAAAATTGTTAATACATCCCAGAGCACGGGGGAAAAAGTGTCAATAAAATATGACACTATGGCGGCATTGCCAACAAACAAGTCCAATTTTCACAGCCATCCTGCAACAGATGTCGCAGTGTTGTGAATATCAATTGGCACGAAACAGAATAGAAGTAGGATTAATGAAGACAAACAAAAAACCGCTGTGATGGCTGAATGGTTATAGCAGCGGCGCCTAAACGTTGCCGATGAAGGAATTTAGCAGTTCCCGAAATGGATCTATACAACGAGCTTTGGCATTTGTCAAACTTTTTTCTTTCTTCTATTCTAATTTAAAAATTTTTTCAATTAAGAAAAAATTTATCATAACAATAATAATGATAAAAAATTATTGTTAGGCCTTGAGCTCGATTCGAACCCGCGATCTTAAAATCAGTAGGCCGATATAACAACAAAAATTGTTAATACATCCCAGAGCACGGGGGAAAAAGTGTCAATAAAATATGACACTATGGCGGCATTGCCAACAAACAAGTCCAATTTTCACAGCCATCCTGCAACAGATGTCGCAGTGTTGTGAATATCAATTGGCACGAAACAGAATAGAAGTAGGATTAATGAAGACAAACAAAAAACCGCTGTGATGGCTGAATGGTTATAGCAGCGGCGCCTAAACGTTGCCGATGAAGGAATTTAGCAGTTCCCGAAATGGATCTATACAACGAGCTTTGGCAGTTGTCTAAATTTTTTCTTTCTTCTATTCTAATTTAAAAATTTTTTCAATTAAGAAAAAATTTATCATAACAATAATAATGATAAAAAATTATTGTTAGGCCTTGAGCTCGATTCGAACCCGCGATCTTAAAAAGAAAATATTTTTCCGCCAACTAATTTGCAACTTAGAAAACCGGAACTACGATCGAAATGCAGAATACAAAAAATCGAACGATTCGAAGTTGGATCGAAAGAGATTGGAACACAGAATACCAAAATTGCCAAATCGAAAAAATTCCAATCCAAGTCGAAATGCAGAATAGGGCTGTGTATTTAAATTTATTTCTCCTCAAAAGTAATAAACTCGAACGCACAAAACGAAAAAGATTTTTTAAATATTTTGCAAGGCAGCTTATATGCAAACCTTTTCCAAACTGGAAAAAGGCCATAGAAACATTTGAAAATCATTCAGGTTTGCAATATCACCATAACGCAATTTTAAATCACAACGAACGTGTGAGCATTACAAAACACGTTACAGTGCCAATCACACAGGCATGCTTAACCAAAGAAACGATATCATTTCGTTACGATAATCAACGTTAATAAACGAAACGAAGTCATTTCGTTTCGTTTATTAACGTTGATTATCGTAACGAAATGATATCGTTTCGTTGGTTAAGCATGCCTGCAATCACACAACAATTGGATGAAAGTCTTGGTAAAAAAATAACAGAAAATCGGAAAAAATTTACTCCTATAATAAAAGTTTTAATGTTGTGTGGGCGTCAAAATATTGCCTTGAGGGGAAAGAAAGCCTGGGGTTCATTAGAAGTTTCTGCAGATTCTGCTGACAACGATGGAAATTTTCGTACAATAACTGTGTTTTTTTTCACGTCTATATACGCTTACTGTTCGGCCACCGTGGTGTGATGGTAGCGTGCTCCGCCTATCACACCGTATGCCCTGGGTTCAACTCCCGGGCAAAGCAACATCAAAATTTTAGAAATAAGATTTTTCAATTAGAAGAAAATTTTTCTAAGCGGGGTCGCCCCTCGGCAGTGTTTGGCAAGCACTCCGGTTGTATTTCTGCCATGAAAAGCTCTCAGTGAAAACTCATCTGCCTTGCAGATGCCGTTCGGAGTCGGCATAAAACATGTAGGTCCCGTCCGGCCGATTTGTAGGGAAAATCAAGAGGAGCACGACGCAAATTGGAAGAGAAGCTCGGCTTTAGATCTCTTCGGAGGTTATCGCGCCTTACATTTATTTATTTATTTTTTATATACGTTTACGCTTAAACTGAAAAAAAAACACAGCTAATATTACGAATGCTTAGCGATACTGACCAGAAATTAAGGAATCATTTATAAACTTGTTCGAAAAATGCATCTTATCTCAGCCAAACAACTCAAAATTAAGTAATCCGTGCTTGCCATGAAATAATATTGCACAGAATAGTTGGAGAAGTGAATGAAAGTAAAGGATTTTTCGTACTAGCTGATGAAAGCGCCGACATTCAGGTTCAAAGATTTATTTGTTAAAAACGTTCCCAGCCAGCATTTTTTGAAAATTTTGATCAAGTGTGTACTTATTTTTGTGAGTAACCGTATATCCTGAAAGAATTCGCCATTAAGAGTTTGGCGAATTCGTAAATCGTGTCAATTTATACCAATTTTCATTAATTTTTAATTATTTTTTCTTTTAAATAAGACAATAGCGTTAGGAGGAAGAGGAAAAAATAAAATATTATGGAGATGAGGGAGACGGAAACATGAAATTTTCTGCAGATGATAATATGGAAATGGGGAAATTCGATATTCGAAAAATTGATTGATAGCATGTTGTTCCCTTTTTCTGATGGCCTGGTAAAATTTGCTGTTTTGGGAAAAATGGGCACCTTTCCTGATTCATGGGATATAATGGATGGATCAATATGATAAAAAATAAAAGAACGAGCGGCATTTGAACCAAAAGCTTGAAAAAGAAAAAATAAATTGATACAAGTACTCCTCACCTGCACCAAAACATACTCTTGGATAAATACCTCCTAAGACCTTACTTAATAGGGCAAGTCAATTTACACTGAAACAATACCAATCATAAATTATTTACAAAAAATTAGACAATTAAAACTTGCAAGAATATTTGCTCTGATATACAATTTTTAGGTAACGGACGAACAGAGAAAATGGTTAAGAGAACTTTCTGTAACGTCTTGCGACAAGTTAACATAATTTGGAGAAACATGGTGAATCGCAAGACGTGGAATTCAAAAAAACTCCTTCTAATTGTGTAAAAATTCTCTGATAGGACTTATGCCTGGTTTTTCAGTGCAAGTTTAAACTCTAGTTAAAGTTCACTAGAGTTTAACCTTGCCACTTTGTTCGATAACAAACAATTTTGCTGCTCATCTCAGCTTAATCGGCCGAAGTGACAGGGTTAAACTCTAGTCAACTTTAACCGGAGTTTAAAGTCGAACTGAAAAGCCCGGCCTTAGGCGGTTATACCTTGTGACCATGTGGTATACTTTTCTACGCACTTGATACTGTTTTAGACCAAAGAGGGAGCATTATAAGATGGCAGATGTGGAACGGCAGTGGGAGGAATTCACGGCGGAGGAGAAACGGGCACTTATAAGGGAAGTGACATTCTTTACATTTCTTTTATGTGCTCTTCTTCTTGCTTGTTTCACTATTCACCGTGGATAATTATACGTCAAAATACCTTCCATACTACCATTTTTCACGCAAGAAAAAAGGCTAAATTTTTCTTGAGCAATTACTTGTGATCTGCGTACGGCTCTATAGACGTTTACGCTTATACTTCATATGGACTGCTAAGCGTCAAACTTTAAATACACCTCTGAAATTGCTGCGCATAAAATTAGTACTACCAAAGAGAGTAGATTACGGGGACGATGGGTTTTGGGGTCTAACCCATAACATCGCGTCCGGTGTAACGATCCCTTACACGTGACACACTGCGAAGAGTGTGACCGTCCTAAAAATATTTTTTTCGGCAAACGCAGCAAACCCGTTTCTCTGAACCAGGAACAGGTATAGGCCCCGGATTGGGGTCGATACCTTCCCGGAGCAGGAGAATATAGCGCAGTCCAGCTGCGTGGATGACAATTTGTGGGAGGGACGCAACAAATTAAATGCGGTTACACTGAAATGACAGCCCTTGGTCGGGACAAGTCCCGAGCCGCTCCGGTACATAGAATCGCCTGCCTTGGGAAGCGTCTTGGGGAGTAGTTCTTAATCTCGGAAATCTAGCTCTATGGAAAGTTACTCAAATAGCGGTTGGAAGATTGCACATGTTGTAAATGGTCTTTCTCAATATGTCGACCCCTGACCAATATAGAGAGCTCCCTTAAATAATTATTGTTAACACACCAAAACAATAAACCGACAAAGAAGGTCAAACGACTAAAATCACAGATTTTTACCTACCCGTCAGCCACACAAATCGATTAGTAAACCACCCTCGGTTCTGAATGAACACACAGCACATACACATAACTAAATATACACAAGCATCAATTTGACAATACCTGCTCATATACCTACGAACTATAAATACAGGACAAACGACAACAACAGATCAGAACGAAAATCGACACTGATGATGGCACAACGCCGAAACCGGTTTGTCTCAAAACCAAATTTGACAAGGGATGACGGAAAGTCGTTCCAATATACATCATTAATTATTGTAACTTGATAGAGCCCAAAGCTTCATTCAAAGTTTTGGGTCTCATGGTTATTGGGAAGTTCCTTAAAACTGGATACAAAAAGTTTCAGGTTCGGGCGACTTTTTGAATTTTCATTATCCCTCGACCACCTAGCAAACACTTTTTTCCCGAATGTTGCATTGCCACGGGGTTCTGAATTATATTCTTAGTTGAAAGACGAAAGAGAAGTTACTCGCATAGCGGCCGTAATAATCCACATGTTGTAAATGGACTTTCTAAATATCTCGATCCCTGTCCTGTTAAAAAACACGGCTATTTACTGCTTGTCGACAAACTATAAATACACCTCTGAAATTGCTGCGCATACATTTTGTCCTACTAAATTTCAATACGCATTATACTCAGATGTAACTGAAATATGTGTCTTTGTTTCACCCTCTACACTAATTCTATGTATCCTATGTGTGTCCACAATTCATCGCAACTGATTCAGCTATATGTTATACCCTATGGCCATCAGAGCGTTGCGTCTCCGCTTTCCGATACACCCTGTGGCTGTAGCTAGTTGTTTAACAACAGCCGCTAGATGGGTCTCCTAAGCATTATCTAAGCGAAGATAGGCGTTTTTTAACACGCGCAAACGAAACGTATACGCGCGTGTTAAAAAACACGGCTAATATAAAGTTTAAGCGTAAACGGCTAATAGCCTTTTTTTTTAACACGCGCGTACTCGTTTCGTTTGCGCGTGTAAAAAAACGCCTATCTTCGCTTAGATAATGCTTAGGAGACCCATCTAGCGGCTGTGGTTAAACAACTAGCTACATCAACAGGGTGTACTGAAAAGCGGAGACGCAACGCTCTGATGGCCATAGGGTATAACATATAGCTGAATCAGTTGCGATGAATTGTGGACACACATAGAATACATAGAATTATTGTAGAGGGTGAAACAAAGACACATATTTCAGTTACATCTGAGTATAATGCGTATTGAAATTTAGTAGGACAAAATTTATGCGCAGCAATTTCAGAGGTGTATTTATAGTTTGTCTCTTAGCAGTCAATATAAAATTTAAGCGTAAACGGATATACGCGTGTTAAAAAACACGGCTATTGTAACATTTCTCAGATTTCCTGTTAGCTCTCTTAATAGGATTTATGAAGGAATATACATAGGTATTTGGTAGGATTAATTATAATTAATTTTTATCATTTGTACAATTTGTGGAAATATTTTAGATAGTTTTATGTTTTTAAATAAAAATTTAGTATACTAAAGTAATGAATAGATTTTTAAAAATGATGAAGCGCTTATTTTCATGGGTAAATTGAGGGATGAAAGCGTGCTTGCGCCGTTGCAAACGCGTATGGATATAACAATATATTGGCCGTGTTTTTTGTTTACACGCGTATACGTTTACGTTTGCGCGTAAAAACGCTTAGATAATGCTTAGGAGACCCATCTAGCGGCAGTGGTTAAACGACTAGCTACAGCACAGAGTGTACCGAAAAGCGGAGACACAACCCTCTGTTGTATAACCAAAGACTCTTTAAATAATCTACTCTCTTTGGTATAACCAGAGAATTTGTACACAATGAATTTGCTAGATTCCAAGTTTTTTGCATGTGAACACGTCTTGCACTTCACCACACACTGGCAAATTTCAATGGTAAACTGTTAACAGCAGAAAATTATCTGTCAACAGTTTCAGCTGGTGTTAATAGCCGTGTTTTTTAACACGCGTATATCCGTTTACGCTTAAACTTTATATTGACTGCTAAGAGACAAACTATAAATACACCTCTGAAATTGCTGCGCATAAATTTTGTCCTACTAAATTTCAATACGCATTATACTCAGATGTAACTGAAATATGTGTCTTTGTTTCACCCTGTACACTAATTCTATGTATTATATGTGTGTCCACAATTCATCGCAACTGATTCAGCTATATGTTATACCCTATGGCCATCAGAGCGTTGCGTCTCCGCTTTTCGGTACACCCTGTTGCTGTAGCTAGTTGTTTTACCACAGCCGCTAGATGGGTCTCCTAAGCATTATCTAAGCGAAGATAGGCGTTTTTTAACACGCGCAAACGAAACGTATACGCGCGTGTTAAAAAACACGGCTAATATTAGCCGTGTTTTTTAACACGCGTATATCCGTTTACGCTTAAACTTTATATTGACTGCTAAGAGACAAACTATAAATACACCTCTGAAATTGCTGCGCATAAATTTTGTCCTACTAAATTTCAATACGCATTATACTCATATGTAACTGAAATATGTGTCTTTGTTTCACCCTCTACACTAATTCTATGTATTCTATGTGTGTCCACAATTCATCGCAACTGATTCAGCTATATGTTATACCCTATGGCCATCAGAGCGTTGCGTCTCCGCTTTTCGGTACACCCTGTTGCTGTAGCTAGTTGTTTAACCACAGCCGCTAGATGGGTCTCCTAAGCATTGTGTAAGCGAAGATAGGCGTTTTTTTACACGCGCAAACGAAACGTATACGCGCGTGTTAAAAAACACGGCTATTATTTGATTTTCTCTTAAGATGATTTCTTTTTGGGAATATAGGTATTTAGTAGGATTATATTTGCATGTTTTATGTTTTAATTTGAATTTAATTAAAATAATTTAGAAATTTAAAAAAAGGTAAAAAAAGTTTAATTTCAATGGTAAATGGAAGGTTGAAAATGGCCTTGCGGCGTTGCAAATACGTATGTATACACGGTCTAAGTAGCAGATAAGACAAAGGGAAAATATAGTACGTTTGGCGCGCTTGTTTGTGGCTGCAAGTGCTTCAGGTTCGAGCCTCAACAAAGTTTTTTTTTTGTTTTTTTTTTTTTATGGAAAATCCCATTAAAATATCGAATTATGAATTTTCGATAAGCAAAAGCAGAAAAGTCGATGTCATTTTGCTTATTATATTTGTTAATCATATTTGATAAGTGTGGATTTTTTTTCTGTAATTTGAAATAATATTTCAAGTATACAGTTTTATAGCCCTTTTAATTCTACCCTAACAAAGTGCAAAAGTCAAGTTCATAGAAAATTCCGCCGATTTTTGGCAATTTTTTCCCTTTTTGACTATTTTGCGTCTCAAATCTTTGATTACCTTATTCTGACCTTATTAATTCTCTGTTCTGACCTTACCAACTACTATACTTTTACTGCATCCTTTGCATAGCACCTGATAATTTGGTCTTAGTAAATTTATTAAAAATGTCTTGCCGACACCAGCTCCACCTGTGAAGAATATCTTTAAGCGCTCTTTTTCACCCGAAATTTGACATTGTATGGACTGAGTTATCACTTTGAAAATTTCTTTTTGTCCACCATTCATCGACTGCTTAGCCAGTATGAAGTGGTTATCATTAATTCGCAGATATGGAACTTTTTCTTCACAGTCCAGTGTCATGGGCTCTTCCTGTTCCAAAATCAGAAATGCGTGTACTTGATTGAACGCGTTTCAAGTTGCCTGTCACGCTCGCGATATAGACCCCAATAAGCATTAGTTTCCTTTAACCTTTCTTCATCCATCAGCTCTGTCTCATTGCGATAGGGCCTATACTGGAGTAGTAAACTATAATAATATGATTCGGGATCAGAAGCTGATACGAAGTTAGGAACACGTACTACAGCTGGGGTATTTCTAATAGTCATTTTTGTATTGTTTGTTAGTGTTATATGGCGTTTTCTTACTGTTGGCGCACGTGGTACATACATACGCATCTGTATCGATGCTCTCTTCAATAATTGTTGGTGGTTTTGTGCAGTGCGGCTCAAACAACATCGCAAACTCGATAAGGCACATGTGGTTGAAATTATAGTCGGGGGCCCAGTTGGTCCCTTTTCATATCGTTCAAATATATTGGCGCAATAACCAGCTGCTTGATCAGTTTCAGTAAACTTTAACACTTTATATCGTTTCCCTGGCTGACGAGTATTGAGAAATACTGTTTTTCTCGAGCTGTCACGCAAATTTAAATGAAATATTCTGAATACACATTCGCAAGCTGAAATTTGTTCTTTCAATATGCGCATGCATATTTTAAAAAGCTTACGCGAAACGTCGGTTTCCTCTCTCCTTAATTGTTGAATAGCTCGAGATGCTTCACCATCCAGATTCGTAGGTTCTGATTTTAAAACGTATTTGGCGATGTAGTAAGCAATTAACTAGTTAGTCCCACATGGCTATAAATCCATATTAGCTTTCCACATTTTAAGCACTTCAGGACTGTAATTATTTACCCAACAGTCTTCGCTTTTTCTCTTGAGAACACAAATTCGACCACCATTGTGGATGAATTCGCTAGATGAAGGATCAATAATATGAGTTTCTGTGCATTCCCAGCGAGGAAAGTTAAAACGACACAGTATATTTGTATTGCTATTACAGTACAGGATTAGTATGACGATGTATTTGACATTTCAACCAATTCGCATAGTTCTGAATTTTCAGAAGGAGTGGCAGTACTACATACTGAATCAATGCGAACTATTCCTTCAGGTGTATCCACAGATGTGTGGTCTTGCACCCAAATAACCATATTTAGATGAGGACTTCCTCTATTTTGAAATTCTACTCTCCACCAATGGTCTTTTAATCGGCCGCCGACTACTTCTACATCGGTTTTAAGGAACTGAATGAGCGCATTTACACGTACCATAAAGTGCCTACTCACAACAACGGGATAGTTCTCGATGAGCCGTCGAGTTTCGTGGATATCTAAATCATTTAGATTAATATGTTGCCTGCCATCAGCCATGAGAAGTAATTTTTCATATCTTTTCAGTGGAGATCATTGCAGCTCAATTTTACAAAATAGTGTGGAGGTCCTAAGCATCTTATTTGTGCTACTAGGTCACTGAGAGTACTACGCCAATAAGCAGCGGAACAGCTAAGGTTTTTTAAATATAAATGTAGGTCCTCTACTCGATTGTCATTTTCACCTTCCACTCTTTTATCACAGGCTGCAATGGTTGACTTAACCCGATAGTACGCAAAGAGCGTAGAACAGGTAATCATTGCGCTGAAACCTGGCATCAACACCTAGAATACGAAATTGATAGTAATCCAAAGGGGTTATATTAACTGGTCTTTCTTCTTTCAAGCCATTCTTGCCATAAGGAAATAATTGATACCACGCGAATTCTTCTGCCTTTATCTCGTGACCTTCATTAACAATATTATTGTTTGTCTTTCTTCTTATCTCGTTAACATTTTCAGACACCTCAAATTCATCTTCGATATCGGGTTGGGCACTATCAATAGGCAACATTACGGATGTTTGCATAGATACAATTGCAGATAGCTCGCTCGAGGGCCGTTGCTGCACTGGTTCCGCGGGATGAGTGACGGCATCTTCTCTAAGTTTTACGTCTTCGCGTGTAAGAGTGTAGGCGATATTACACGAACCGAGACATCTTTTGCAGATACGGAAAAGTTCAGACAGGTTGTCAGATTCAATAACGCAGGCTCTGCCCCTTTCCGCCGTTGGTTTACCTTTAGGACCGCACGAATGGGAGTCAGCGAAATAGTATTGTTACGAATATTAGCAAAACTAAGGAGTGCTGCCAGCTCTAAGCCGATGCTAAGCAGTGACGTGAATGCACATCAATAATTCAATCATCATGTATCTACATAAACACTGCGTCTGCATATATGTACCATGTACGTATACGAGCAGTGGAGAGTCAATGCACAAATACATGCATATATCTGAGATACTCCTATAAGTATGCAATGAGAAAAACTATAAAATTGTGCAATTGTAGTTACAGCTGAGAAGTTTGAGAGCTCATGGACAATGCTAGTAGATTCTAGAAGATGCGAACGAGGAAACCAGAGAGTATAAAAGGCCGCAGATGTAGAGGCGCTGGAATTCAGTTTGATTTGAGCTGTCAAGCAGTTTCGATTAAGCGTTATTATTTTGAATAGTAGAGTTCATTTAAGCTATCAGTTTGGTTGTTAAGCAAAGTATAAATGTTATTGTGAAGTACTTTAATAAAGGCCATTTTTCCATTATTCAATATTGGAGTTATTTATTCAACAGTTTAGCGATACGAACCTAGCAAAAGGCCAAATAAGAGGATTTGCAGCAAATTCGTTACAGTATTTATCTTCACAGCGAAATACGCTGAGGGACTTTTTCAAAGCTGTCAATATTCCCGAGGAATGGATGTTAAATAATTGAGTTAAAGCTGCAAGTAATGTAATACCAATATTGTTGGTATTGACGGCATCTTGCAGACTTTCAAAAAGAAGAGTGTCGTCATCATACTCTATAGAAAATCTCTTGTTATACGTTTGTACGTTTTTTTTTACAACATGAAAATTTCGCATCTCTAAATATCCTGTTTCATCCAGTTCATTTGGAGGCAGTAGACCACGAATTTGGCAATATAAGGAGTCACCCGCTATCATATTAGCATTTAGAATATTGACGTCCCATCGATTAGGGTTGAAAATTGCAGCCCGCACAATATTTGCCAATGATATGGCACTGCATTGTATACCGGCAGAAGTGAAAATTTTGTGGTTACCTTGATGCCATAAAACCCGAATAATTCTAGCTAAGTCATTAATTGGAATGAACGCTTTTTTAATTTCAATTATTTTAGGATCTTCCACTTCAGATAAATCAGGCGCACTTATTCGTATCAAATCTAGTTCACTAATTTGGGCATTTTGTGCAATACGTACATCTCTATAAAGCGGGTTATTTCTAATTAACCTGTTGACGTTTTCACGAGATATTGTAAATTCTCTTGTGACGTTTATATTTTCCAATCGTTCTGTTACTACAACGATACCAGCTTGGCTTGAAGATCTCGGAAGCATATTCGGTAGTCTTTCAGTGACCTCAAAGATATCTTGGGCAAACAAAACAGCTTGTCCGCGGAAACCGTATTGTCCATATAGCACAGTAAATTTTACAATTTTGATAAATGGGATGATTCTGCACAGTAAACGTTGTTCTGCCTGCGTCAGTGCTTAAATCACGTGTGGTACATAACCTGGATCCAGATTATTCCAGAAAGCTTTTGGCGGTGCTATTGCTTTATTACTGGTGACATGTGTTTTGCATCGGGAACATAAAAGTAACATTGCCTTCAAAGACAATTCTTCAGGTATATATATTAATGCAAAAGTGTTGCAACGAACTGTATGTATTTGATTAGGATAACAACGTTTGGTGCAAATTTCAGAAACGTGTACGCACAACGTGTTAATAGCATTTTCGAAAGCTTCAAGATGATTTTAAGCTCTGTGTTGCTGGATATGCTCACGTTGGCTATTTTATCTCACTTTGCGTTGCTCAGGTGTTTCAGACGCTAACAGCTCCCTTCGCTCTTTCATTTGTCCTCGATAGCTGGCTTCACGTCGCTCAGGTGTTTCGCATGATAATACCTTCCTTCGCCTTTCATTTATCCTCATTAGCCTGGCCTCGCGGCACTCAGGTGTTTCGGATGATAATACCTTCCTTCGCGTTTTACGTTGCTTTGCTAACCTGGCCTCGCGCAGCTCAAGTATTTCCGACGATAGCACCTTCTTTCGGCCTTGGCGTTGCCTTGCTAACCTGGCCTCACGCTGCTCAGGTGTTTCTGATGCACAATTTGCTTTAAATTTTTGTTCCACCTTTTAAACCCTTCTTTTTCTTTGGGTTGCAGTTTCTTTCCTATTTTTGAATGTCTTCGTTTTCTTATTATTCGGAACCATGTTGTCTCCTTGAATTTCACTTACAAAAATGTGTCACTTTTACCGGGAATTAAATTCTTTTACTGAAATTTCACTAACAAAATTTGAACTTATGTGCTCCAAAGTATTTTGACGTCCCCTCTAACGGGACATGAATTTTTATACTGAAACTTCACTAGCAAGATTTGAACTTATGTGCTACAAAGTATTTTGACGTCTCTTCTAACGGAACTTGAATTTTTTACTGAAATTTCATTAGCAAAATTTGAAATTGTGTGCTCCAAAGTATTTTGACGTTACTTCTACCAGAAAATGAATTTTTGTAATGAAATTTCACTAACTAAATTTGAACTTATGTGCTCCAAAGTATTTTGACATCACTTCGGAATGAATTTTTATACTGAAATTTCACTAGCAAGATTTGAACTTATGTGCTCCAAAGTATTTTGACGTCTCTTCTAACGGAACTTGAATTTTTATACTGAAATTTCACTAGCAAAATTTGAATTAATGTGCTCCAAAGTATTCTGATGTCACTTCTACCAGAAAATGAATTTTTGTAATGAAATTTCACTAACTAAATTTGAACTTATGTGCTCCAAAGTATTTTGACATCACTTCGGAATGAATTTTTATACTGAAATTTCACTAGCAAGATTTGAACTTATGTGCTCCAAAGTATTTTGACGTCTCTTCTAACAGGACTTGAATTTTTATACGGACGTAATACCCGTCGCAATAGAAATGTGCAAAATCACAAACAAAATGAAAATGACGAAAATCATGCTGATAGATTAAGTGCACAAAGAGATCGTAATGGGTCACGTTCTCAAAATCGGCCAATAAATATCAATTCTGTAAATTTGAATGGTGCGGCATTTCAATATAACCCACAAATTGATTATTTATCTCACAAATACATTGTCGTTGGAAGTATGGATAAAATTTAAGGATTTTGTAAAGCATTGAAATTTAAAACTGAAACACCAGGCATGTGTTGCACTGCAGGAAAAGTTGGTTTACCAGACATACAATATCCGCCCGAACCATTAGCTACATTATTATCCGGAACATCACCCGATTCCAAACATTTTCTTGAAAAAATTTCCACATATAATTCATCTTTTCAAATGACATCTTTTGGTGCTGGACAAATTATAACCGATAACTTCATGCCATCGTTCAAGGTAATACATCAACTTGAACGTTCAACAACATTCACTGACACATCTAATGAATCATTAGGTTTTATGGACTCTAATTATGGCTTATGGTGTTATGGATTACGGTGTTAATGAAACGCATCTAAAATATGATGCATTGCAATATCCTCTTATCTTATCCGCAATGAATTATTATTCATATCGAATCACGATAAGAAGAAATCAAGAGAATCCCATTTTAAAATGTCGTAAATTATTTCATCAGGACATCGTTGATATGTATGCGAAAATAGAAACAGAACGATTGAATTACATTAAATTCAACCCAAGAAAATTACGCTGTGACGAATACATACATTTACGAGATGCAGTTAACAACGATACCAACGTGAATAACATTGGTCAAATGGTAATATTACCTTCATCGTATACAGGCAGTCCAAGGCATATGCATGAATACGCCCAAGATGCAATGTGTTATGTCAGAAATTATGGTCGACCCGACTTATTCATAACTTTTACATGCAATCCGAAATGGGATGATATTAAGAATCATTTATATCCTGGACAATCAGCTACTGATAGGCATGCAAGAGTGTTTAGACGAAATCTACAGTCTCTAATGCATTTCATTGTTTACGGAGATGTACAATGTTTCATGTATTCTGTGGAATGGCAAAAAAGAGGCTTGCCTCATGCGCATATCTTGACTTGGTTAAAACAAAAACTAACCACAGATAAAATTGAAGATATTATATATGCTGAAATTCCAGATATAAATGAAGATCCCGAGTTACATGCTACTGTAACCAAAAACATGATTCATGAACCGTGTGCTACGTTAAATCAAAATTCTCCATGTATGGTCAAAAAATTACCCAAAGCAATTAATTGCTGAAACAATGACTGGAAATGATGGCTATCCATTGTACCGTAGAAGATCACCAGAAGATAATGGAAAAACAGTCACTGTGAAAATAAATAATCAAGATGTGGAGATCGATAACCGTTAGATAGTTCCGTATTCCAAATTATTATCGAAAACATTTAACGCACATATAAATGTTGAATATTGTAACTCCGTAAAATCCATCAAATACATATGCAAATATATCAATTATAGAAGGAAGAGGCATGCCAGTATTTGGAGTTGCAAATCAAAATGATGAAATTACCAATAACCAAATGGGAAGATACATTAGTAGCAACGAAGCAGTTTGGAGAATATTATCATTTCCGATTCATGATCGCCATCCGGCTGTTATTCATTTGTCAGTCCATTTAAAAAATGGACAACGTGTTTATTTCACTGAAAATACTGCTCAACAAATGGCCGAACGACCACCAGCAACAACACTAACTGCATTTTTCAACTTATGTGAAACAGATTCATTTGCAAGAACATTGCTTTATTCAAATGTGATTAAATATTATACTTGGAATGCATCATCAAAGTCGTGGGTACGAAGGCAACGAGGAATACCTGTAGATGGATATCCTGGTGTTCATTTGGGTGATGCAATCGGGCGAATTTACACTGTGCATCCAAGTCAAGCGGAATGTTTCTATTTCTTGCTTTTATGGAGCTTTACGGCCGAGAAATTAGAAGGCAAAAATTAAATTTTCCTTTTCCCTCCTACGCGTTTCGACGCTCTCACGTCTTCCTCAGGGAGTCTAATGATTTCATTTTAAAAACAATTCATTAACAGCAAACATAATTACAATTAAATAACATTAATTTGGACACTTATATATCGGTACTTATATTTCTGTTTCTATTTACGTTTACTCTTAGTTGATATTACCGGCCCAAGATCATTCCAAAGTTTGAAACGAGTTAATGGTCGTCTTGGTTATACTTATCGGCAAGCACGCGAAGAATTGAATTTGCTTGAAAATGACAATCCTTAGGATGCATTTCTTATGGATGCATGTGCAACAGGTTCTCCACACCAAATAAGAACACTATTTGCCATCATTATTGCTACATGTTTCCCAGCAAACCCAACAGGAATGTGGAGAAGTTACCGAGAATACATGACAGAAGACATTTTTCATCAAGTACGTCGCATTACTGCAAATCCAAATTTTAATTACACAGATGAATTACATAATGAGGCATTATTTAAAATCGAAGACTTTTGCCTGATGATAGCAAATAAAACTCTGAGTGAGTTAGGTATGATCGCACCAAACCGTCCGATGCATGATGCATACAATGCAGAATTAAGACGAGAAAAAAATATGATCGAAATGAGCTGAACACATTTGTAACAACAAACCTACCAAAATTAAACACAGAACAAAGACAGGCATATGATACAAATATAGACAATGTTGCAAATGAAAGAGAAGGAATATTCTTCTTAAATGCACCAGGTGGGACTGGAAAAATGTTTTTGTTGTCGTTAATTTTGGCCACCATTCGATCACAGAATAATATTGCATTGGCTTTGGCATCATCTGGAATAGCGGCAACTTTATTGGATGGCGGTCGTACTGCACATTCTGCATTAAAGTTACCATTAAATATGCAAGTAAATGAAGAACCAACTTCCAATATTTATAAAAATTCTGGAATGGGAAAGGTTTTACAAATATGTAGAATTATTGTATGGGATGAATGTACGATGGCTCATAAAAAATCACTGGAAGCCTTAAAAAGAACACTGAAAGATTTGCGAAATAACACAAACATATTTGGTTGTGCACTCATTCTATTGGCCGGTGATTTTCGACAAACTTTGCCTGTTATTCCCAAATCAACAGCAGCTGATGAATTGAGAGCATGCCTTAAATCTTCTAATCTGTCGAGATATGTTCAAAAACTCACATTAACTACCAATGTTCGTGTGCAGTTACAGAATGATCCAACAGCTGCTGAATTTTCCGAACATTTGTTGCAAATTGGAAATGGACGAAAGCCAGTTGATAAGAATACAGGCATGATCACACTTCCAACAAATTTTTGTACCGTAACAGAATCAAGAGCACAATTAGTGCAAAATGTATTCCCAGATATTGCAAAAAACTATCGAAATCAAGATCGGCTAAGCGAGAAAGCTATATTAGCTGCCAAAAATGTCGATGTCAATGAAATCAATGCCAGTATTTTGAATCAAATTCCAGGTGAAGTTGTGACCTATAAATCAATTGATTCAATCACTAATCCCGACGATTATCCAATTGAATTTTTGAAATCACTTGATTTGCCTGGCTTGCCACCACATCGTTTGCAAGTCGGCGCAGTGATCATTATGTTGCGAAATATCTATCAGCCGACACTATGCAATGGGACAAGATTAGCAGTGAAACGGGCAATGAACAATATAATTGAAGCAACAATTTTGAAAGACAAATTTAAAGGTGAAGTTGTTTTGATTCCGCGCATTCGAATGATTCCAACAGATTTGCCTTTTGATTATAAGCGACTTCAATTTCCCATTCGCCTTGCTTTTGCTATTACAATCAATAAGTCTCAAGGTCAAACACTTCAATTGTGTGGAATTGACCTAACTTATCCATGCTTTGGACATGGACAACTGTATGTAGGATGTTCGCGAGTAGGGAAACCATCGTTACTGTATATTTATACACCGCATGAAAATAAAACCAAAACTGTTGTGTATCAGAAGGCTTTAGAATAAGTTGTTAGTTTACAATCATTAGAGTAAGTCACTAAAATATTTAAAACATTGTTATTAGAATAAGTCACAAAATAATAGCCGAACATCAATTAAAAGATAAAACAAGAAAAAAAAAGAACACTTTTCATTTCTATTTTTCTTTCACCCAGCGAAGCGGGTGAGGGTCCGCTAGTCTTGATATAAATATTGTCACGGATATTAGCATCACTAAGCTATACCATCACTAAGGCGATGCTAAGGCCATGCTAAGCGATATTTACGTCAATAATCAAATCATGTATACACATATATAAGGCAGCCGAGAGATGTCACACACAGATGCATTTACTTATACGCCTATGTGTGCGCGAGACACTGTAAACTACAAACATTCACATCAATAATTCAATCATTATGTATCTACATAAACGAATAAATAATTGCGTCTACACATATGTACCATGTACGTATACGAGCAGCGGAGAGTCAATGCACAAACACGTGCATATATCTGAGATACTGCAATAAGTATGATGCGACAGATATAGAGGCGCTGGAATTCAGTTTGATTTGAGTTGTCAACACAGATGACATGATATGAAACTTCTCGCTCTCTGAGAGCGCGTGAAAATGTGAATTTTTTATAATATTGGCCATAGATACCATCATGCTCAAAATCAAATTTGGGCATTTCAGAATAACTTTGGGGTATTTTACATGGTAAAGGTTTAATTTATAATTTTCACTGAAAACTTACTCAAGATTGTCAAATGGGATATCAAAAAACTCGAATTTTTGTCAGGATGACAAATCCGAAGAAAAAATATCTATTTTTCACCAGTGGAAAATGTATCAGTGACAACACCTTTCACCGAAGGGCTGCACACGAAACGGGTTTTGATAGCAGCTTTCGATTGGAGAAAAAGCCAGCTTCTTAGTCTTCGCATTGATGTAAATGGATGCATAAAGGCCAGGTTTTTGTGGAGCGTTGCAACATTCCACTTTTAACAGCTGAGATAAATTGTAGGTATACGTATAGGTTAACGCAACATGTATAATTAACAGCCTTTTGCAGACGACAACGCAGATACTTCAACAAGTGATCTAATTCGTAATTTCTTATAAATTTTTTGCGTTTTTTATTGTATGTGGATATACATATGTATGTAAATAAACATTTTGGTCGCATCAATGTGAAAAAGGGGCTAGCCGTTCATTGTTATCTTATGGCGGTGCCAGCGCAACAAAGCAAAGCAACGCAATCGAAATATATTATTTCATATTTTTTCACTTATCTACCACAAAATATTTCTACAAAACTTTGCCTTTTTTATAAATTTTAATAAGTTTTTATCACCTTACTTGCTGATTTTTTGAAAATAATGAAACCGAACGGATTTCTTGGAGTTTTTTTTTTTTTTTTGGGTAGTTAGGCAACTCTATAGCCATCTGATGTTCAAGACCCATTCTTGGAAACGAACGAACTTTTGTTTACAATCGAATGAACTTCAAGACCCATTCCTGGAAACGAATTGAGAGAGAATAAAAGTTTCGTATCATGTCATCAGTGGTTGTCAAGCAGTTTCGATTAAGACGATATCTAGCGAGCAATAGCAGTATTATTTTGAATAGTAGAGTTTCATTTGAGCTATCAATCAGTTTGGTTATTCAGCAAGCTATTAGTTGCACAGTTTCAGTGTTATTGTGAAGTACTTTAATAAAGACCATTTTGCATTATTACAAATTGGCGTTATTTATTCAACAGTTTAGTGATTCGAACTTAGCAGAGGATTGCAAATAAGAGGATTTGCAAGTAAATTCGTTACAATATACAACAAACAATAATTACAACAAACAGTAGCGAAAAATTTAAAAAAATATATTAATTATGGTTAAAAACGCCCAGAAGAATGATTTTAGCTTTTATTATCTGTTATTTACTTTTATTTTAGGTTTTATTGACAAAATAAAAAGGACGCCGCACACTGTCGCTTCCCAAAAATAGAATTAGGCAAAGAGAGTAGATTCATTTTTAAAATCTTTGAATTAGGTTCAATCTGGCTACAACGGCTTTCGTGATTGATTGTCGTGCTACTCTGTCGCGTCGAAAATAACGACACTCGTAAGAACATGTGTAAAAATAATATGACGGATGTGGCGGCTACACGGCCGTCGTGAATGTGAGCTCACTAAAAATGAACATTAATGTGCGCATGAATGTGTGTAGTTTAGGGTGGGCCAATAATTTTTTTGTTTGTTTTGGTTTATTGAAATCCAAATTGGCCATGCTCTCTTTTATTTTTATACTCAGTTGAGCAGGGCTCACAGAGTATATTAACTTTGATTGCATAACGGTTGGTTGTACAGGTATAATCGAGATAGATATAGACTTCCATATATCAAAATCATCAGTATTGAAAAAAAATTTCATTGAGCCATGTCCGTCCGTCCGTTAACACGATAACTTGAGTAAATTTTGAGGTATCTTGATGAAATTTGGTATGTAGGTTTCTGGGAACTCATCTCAGATCGCTATTTAAAATGAACGATATCGGACTATAACCACGCCCACTTTTTCGATATCGATAATTTCGAAAAATCGAAAAAGTGTGATAATTCATTACCAAGACGGATAAAGCGATGAAACTTGGTAGGTGAGTTGAACTTATGACGCATAATAGAAAATTATTACAATTTTGGACAATGGGCGTGGAACCGCCCACTTTTAAAAGAAGGTAAGTTAGAAGTTTTTCAAGCTGTAATTTGGCAGTCGTTGAAGACATCATGAAAAAATTTGGCAAGAACGTTACTCCTATTACCATATGTATGCCTAATAAAAATTTGCGAAATCGCAGAACGACCACGCCCACTTTTTAAAAAAATTTTTTTTAGTAAAATTTTAAAAGAAAAGTTAATATCTTTACGTATATAAGAAAATTACGTCAACATTCAACTCCAGTAATGATATGGTGCAACCAAAATACAAAAATAAAAGAAAATTTCAAAATGGGCGTGGCTCCGCCAATTTTCATTTAATTTGTCCAGGATACTTTTAATGCCATAAGTCGAACAAAAATATACCAATCCTTGTGAAATTTGGTAGAGGCTTAGATTCTAGGACGATGACAGTTTTCTGTGAAAAAGGGCGAAATCGGTTGAAGCCACGCCCAGTTTTTATACATAGTCGACCGTCTGTCCTTCCGCTCTGCCGTTAATACGATAACTTGAGCAAAAATCGATATATCTTTACTAAACTCAGTTCACGCCTTATCTGAACGCACTTTGTATTGGTGTAAAAAATGGCCGAAATCCGACTATGACCACGCCCACTTTTTCGATATCGAAAATTACGAAAAATGAAAAAAATACCATAATTCTATGCCAAATACGAAAAAAGGAATGAAACATGGTAAATGGATTAGTTTATTGACGCAAAATATAACTTTAGAAAAAAACTTTGTAAAATGGGTGTGACACCTACCATATTAAGTAGAAGAAAATGGAAAAGTTCCGCAGGGCGAAATCAAAAGCCTTTGGAATCTTGGCAAGAATACTGTTCGTGGTATTACATATATAAATAAATTAGCGGTACCCGACATATGATGTTCTGGGTCACCCTGGTTCACATTTTGGTCGATATCTCGAAGAGGCCTTCACATATACAACTACCACCACTCCCTTTTAAAACCCTCATTAATACCTTTAATTTGATACCCATATCGTACAAACACGTTATAGAGTCACCCCTGGTCCACATTTATGGCGATATCTCGAAAAGGCGTCCACCCATAGAACTAAGGCCCACTCCCTTTCAAAATACTCATTAACTCCTTTCATATGGGTATCAAATATCGAAAAACAAATTCTAGGGTCACCCTTGGTCCACCTTTATCGCGATATCTCGAAAAGGCGTACATCTATAGAACTAAGGCCCACGCCCTTTTAAAATACTCCTTAACGTCTTTCATTTGATACCCATATCGTACAAACAAATTCTATTCAAATCATCGACTTTGCCTGAAATTGAGCGATTTTTGCATCCTGCGCTTCCAGCTTTGATGTTACCCTTGCTTCCTGTGCTTCTAACTGTGAAGAAATTTGTGCCACCTGCAATGATAAGCGCTCCTCTTGTTCTTCCATCTTGGATATTATGCGTGTCTCCTGCGATTCCAGTTGGGATGCCATATTGGATGTAATCTGTGTCGACATTTCTGACATACGCGTTTCTTGTGATTCAATCTTCGATGTTATTTCTGACGACATTTCTGCAATATGTGCCTCCTGTGCTTCCATCTTGGATGTTATCTGTGTCGACATTTCTGGCATACGCGTTTCTTGTGCTTCAATCTTCGATGTTATTCGTGTCTCTTGGGATTCCATCTGTGATGACATATACTTTTCTGTTCTTCTAGTTGAGATGTCATATACGTTTTCTATTCTTCTAGTTGAGATGACATTGTCGATGTTTGAACAGATATTGCAGCTAAAATCATGTTCAAGTCTGTGCTCGTAACTGTCTGCGATGTTTCGTTTTTCTCTTCAATTTTTGTTGTTGTCTCGTACCCATCTGGATAAAAGACATACTCGTTCACATCAATTCTTTCTGCTTGCATTGCCTCTCGTAGCCGTGCCTGAAGTTCGAGTTTAACGCCGCTTGTATTCAATTCTCGGCTCTCCAACTCCTTCTTCAGCTGCTGGATCTTCAATTCACCGAACTTTGCCATGTCCTTGTTGTCCTCTGGAATTTATTCAACAATTCCTCTTCTGACACCAATTGTAACGAATGTGCTTGCAAATCCTCTTATTTGCCTTTTCTTCTAACGTTCGAATCACTAAACTGTTGAACAAATAACTCCAATATTGAATAATGGAAAAATGGCCTTTATTAAAGTACTTCACAATAACACTTATACTATGTTCAAACGGAAAAATAAATTGAGGCCATTTCGATTTAAATTGAGTGGTGTTCATACAACTCTATTTAGCTTACACAATAGTAATTTGATAGCTGGTTGGCTCATCTACAGTAACAACATATCTTTGTTGAGACTGTCAAAATGCACGTGTTGGTATTAGGTGAATGGAATGGAATGAAAACATAAAACTTTGAAATTTTTGTGTGTTGTAAGAAAATGTGTTCAGTGTTTTGTTTTCATTTTGATTTTGCCATCTTCTTTTGACAGTCCCTACTCCAGTGAAATGAAAGACATAAAATCAGCTGATGAAATGAGCCAACCATATAGTTCAGCCATGCATAAGTGACGTTTAAATATACTCAATAAACACACTTTACAATGTTGCATTTGCAGGTTGAAACAATTTATTACGCAATTTTTTTTTATATTGGCAATTTATTATTACAATTTATTATATGACAAATTGCGTAATAAATTGCCCAAACAGTATAAATTGCCAATTTGGTGTGTGTTTGAACCTAGTATTATACTTTGCAACTAACTGGCTTAATAACCAAACTGATAGCTTAATTGAAACTGACTTTCAAAATAATACTGCTATTGCTCGCTAGATATCGTCTTAATCGAAACTGATTATAGCGCCTCTACCGCTGGTGCTTTTATACTCTTTGATTTCCTCGTGGCTCTAGGCGCTTCCAGAATTTTCTTAGTTGCCGCCATATAATTATAACTACAGATGCACGTATATAGCTTCTCATATGCGTGTATTTGTGAGCGACATTTCACCAATTACAATTGCATACTTTTGGGAGAATCTCTTCTATGCTGCGTGTACGTACATATGTGTAGACATAATGTTTTATTCGTTTATGTAGATACAAGTGACTGTCTGCTTTATTGTTGTTGTGACTTCATTTACTTAGCATCAGACTAGGGATGTGAGTATCACCTGGTGTCACTCATATTCGTCACAGTATATATATATATTTTCGCAATTTTAGCCCCATTTTAACAGCTAGAAGCTTCAAATTTCACCGACTGCTTAAGAATATAGCATATATTGTTGTCTGAAAAATCATAGCGATCGGTTGTATATATAGTATATATCTCATACAACCGATTGCTCAGATAAAAAACTTTGCGGAATTTCTGCCCGTTTTAACAGCTAGAAGCTTCAAATTAAAATACTCATTAAATAAGTATGAGCGTACAAGGACGCCGTACATGAATAGTATGTACCTAAATATTTAAAAATTAATGTATATTTTCTTTTTTAATGTATGCTTAATAAAACTCGCTGTGAATTATAGATATTTTGTTTTTAACAAAAGCGTACTGAATTGTCCTCATTTTTTAGAGCTGAAATAGGCGAATGTACTGAATTTCCCCAAAAGAAATCTGGCAACCCTATTTGATACCCATATCATACAACCAAATTCTAGAGTCACCCCTGGCCCACCTTTATGCCGATATCTCGAAAAGGCGTCCACCGATAGAACTAAGGCCCACTCCCTTTTAAAATGCTCATTAGAACCTTTCAATTGATACCCATATCGTACAAACAAATTCTAGAGTCACCCCTGGTCCATCTTTATGGCGATATCTCGAAAAGGCGTCCATCTATAGAACTAAGACCCACGCCATTTTAAAATACTCATTAACACCTTTCATTTGATACTCATATTGTACAAACGCATTCTAGAGTCACCCCTGGTCCATCTTTATGACGATATCTCTAAAAGGCGTCCACCTATAGAACTAAGGCCCACTCCCTTTTAAAATACTCATTAACTCCTTTCATATGGGTATCAAATATCGTACAAACGCATTCTAGAGTCACCCCTGGTCCATCTTTATGACGATATCTCGAAAAGGCGTCCACCTATAGAACTAAGGCCCACTCCCTTTTAAAATACTCATTAACTCCTTTCATATGGGTATCAAATATCGTACAAAAAAATGCTAGAGTCACCCCTGGTCCATCTTTATGACGATATCTCGAAAAGGCGTCCACCTATAGAACTAAGGCCCACTCCCTTTTAAAATACTCATTAACTCCTTTCATATGGGTATCAAATATCGTACAAACAAATTCTAGAGTCACCCTTGGTCCACCTTTATGGCGATATCTCGAAAAGGCGTCCACCTTTAGAACTAAGGCCCACGACCTTTTAAAATACTCCTAACATCTTTCATTGGATATCCATATCTAGAGTCACCCCTGGTCCATCTTTATGGCGATATCTCGAAAAGGCGTCCATCTATAGAACTAAGCCCCACGCCATTTTAAAATACTCATTAACACCTATCATTTGATACCCATATTGTACAAACCCATTCTAGAGTCACCCCTGGTCCACGTTTATGGCGATATCTCGAAAAGGCGTCACCCTATAGAACTAAGGCCCACTCCCTTTTAAAATACTCATTAACACCTTGGTGATTTTCCTTATTTTGTCTCCATAGCTCTCAACTGAGTATGTAATGTTCGGTTACACCCGAACTTAGCCTTCCTTACTTGTTTTTATTTTATTACACAAGTTGAAACTGAAAATAAACAGACTCAGAAACTTTGAAATTACATAAACTTGCAAAGCCGTGCGCCAGGATCGAAATATATGGGCAGAATTCTCACAATATGCATTTTTTATACTCAGTTGAGCAGAGCTCAGAGAGTATATTAAGTTTGATTGGATAACGGTTGGTTGTACATATATAAAGGAATCGAGATAGATATAGACTTCCATATATCAAAATAATCAGGATCGAAAAAAAAATTTGATTGAGCCATGTCCGTCCGTCCGTCCGTCCGTTAACACGATAACTTGAGTAAATTTTGAGGTATCTTGATGAAATTTGGTATGTAGGTTCCTGAGAACTCATCTCAGATCGCTATTTAAAATGAACGATATCGGACTATAACCACGCCCACTTTTTCGATATCGAAAATTTCGAAAAACGGAAAAAGTGCGATAATTCATTACAAAAGACAGATAAAGCGACGAAACTTGGTAGGTTAGTTGAACTTATGACGCAAAATAGAAAATTAGTAAAATTTTGGACAATGGGCGTGGCACCGCCCACTTTTAAAAGAAGGTAATTTAAAACTTTTGCAAGCTGTAATTTGGCAGTCGTTGAAGATATCATGATGAAATTTGGCAGGAACGTTACTCTTATTACTATATACGCTTAATAAAAATTAGCAAAATCGGAGAAGGACCACGCCCACTTTTAAAAAAAAAATTTTTTAAAGTAAAATTTTAACAAAAAATTTAATATCTTTACAGTATATAAGTAAATTATGTCAAGATTCAACTCCAGTAATGATATGGTGCAACAAAATACAAAAATAAAAGAAAATTTAAAAATGGGCGTGGCTCCGCCCTTTTTCATTTAATTTGTCTAGGATACTTTTAACGCCATAAGTCGAACAAAAATTAACCAATCCTTTTGAAATTTGGTAGGGACATAGATTTTATGGCGTTAACTGTTTTCTGTGAAAATGGGCGAAATCGGTTGATGTCACGCCCAGTTTTTATACACAGTCTTCCGTCTGTCCTTCCGCATGGCCGTTAACACGATAACTTGAGCAAAAATCGATATATCTTTACTAAACTCAGTTCGCGTACTTATCTGAACTCACTTTATCTTGGTATGAAAAATGAACGAAATCCGACTATGACCACGCCCACTTTTTCGATATCGAAAATTACGAAAAATTAAAAAAATGCCATAATTTTATACCAAATACGAAAAAAGGGATGAAATATGGTAAGGTAATTGGATTGTTTTATTGACGCGAAATATAACTTTATAAAATGGTTGTGACACCTACCATATTAAGTAGAAGAAAATGAAAAAGTTCTGCAGGGCGAAATAAAAAACCCTTAAAATCTTGGCAGGTATTACATATATAAATAAATTAGCGGTATCCAACAGATGATGTTCTGGGTCACCCTGGTCCACATTTTGGTCAATATCTGGAAAACGCCTTCACATATACAACTACCACCACTCCCTTTTAAAACTCTCATTAATACCTTTAATTTGATACCCATATCGTACAAACTCATTCTAGAGTCACCCCTGGTCCACCTTTATGGCGATATTTCGAAAAGGCGAACACCTATAGAACGAAGGCCCACTCCCTTTTAAAAATACTCATTAACTCCTTTCGTTTGATACCCATATTGCACAAACGAATTCTAGAGTCACCCCTGGCCCACCTTTATGGCGATATCTCGAAACGGCGTCCACCTATGAAACTAAGGATTACTCCCTTTTAAAATACTCATTAACATCTTTCATTTGATACCCATATCGTACAAACGCATTCTAGAGTCACACCTGGTCCATCTTTATGGCGATATCTCGAAAAGGCGTCCACCTATAGAACTAAGGCCCATTCCCTCTTAAAATACTCATTAACTCCTTTCGTTTGATACCCATATTGCACAAACGAATTCTAGAGTCACCCCTGGTCCACCTTTATGTCGATATCTCGAAAAGGGGTCCACCTAGAGAACTAAGCCCCACGCCCTTTTAAAATAATCATTAACACCTTTCATTTGATACCCATATCATACAAACAAATTCTAAAGTCACCCCTGGTCCACCTTTATGGCGATATCTCGAAAAGGCGAACACCTATAAAACGAAAGCCCACTCCCTTTTAAAAATACTCATTAACACCTTTCATTTGATACCCATATCGTACAAACAAATTCTAGGGTCACCCCTGGTCCACCTTTATTGCGATACCTCGAAAATGCGTCCACCTATAGAACTAAGGCCCACTCCCTCTTAAAATACTCATTAACTCCTTTCGTTTGATACCCATATTGCACAAACGAATTCTAGAGTCACCCCTGGCCCACCTTTATGGCGATATCTCGAAACGGCGTCCACCTATAGAACTAAGGCCCACTCCCTTTTAAAATACTCATTAACACCTTTCGTTTGATGCCCATATTGTGCCAACAAATTCTAGGGTCACCCCTGGTCCACCTTTATGGCGATATCTCGAAACGGCGTCCACCTATGGAACTAAGGATTACTTCCTTTTAAAATGCTCATTAACACCTTTCATTTGATACCCATATCGTACAAACGCATTCTAGAGTCACCCCTGGTCCATCTTTACGGCGATATCTCGAAAAGGCGTCCATCTATAGAACTTAGGTCCACGCCCTTTTAAAATACTCATTAATACCTTTCATTTGATACTCATATTGTACAAACGCATTCTAGAGTCAACCCTGATCCACCTTTATGGCTATATGCCTAAATGGCGTCCACCTATAGAACTATGGCCCACTCGCTCATAAAATACTCTTTAATGCCTTTCATTTGATATACATGTCATACAAACACATTCCAGGGTTTCCCTCGGTTCATTTTCCTACATGGTTATTTTCCCTTATGTTGTCACCATAGCTCTCAACTGAGTATGTAATGTTCGGTTACACCCGAACTTAACCTTCCTCACTTGTTTTTTTTTTTTTTCTTTTGAGAGGTCGCAAAAGGGCACTCACTTGTTTTGGTGTTCATAAACCAAAATATTTACGATTCCATCTCATTTTGGCAAGAAAAAAACAAAAATACAACATAAATGATAAATATCTTTAATCATCCATGTCTTAAAATGAATAGATTCAGTTGGAAAAATATTGATTTATATTAAGGTACGCGCACATTAGGCTGCGCGGCATGTAGCGGCTGCAGCGGTTCACAATACGACATATTTTGGAAATTCACGGTAATTCACATTAAACAATCGAGCGTCACATAGCGGCAAAAGTTTGTGTTATTATACCTTTCATGAAAATGAAATGCCCTACAAGAAACGCTGATAGTTTTACTAATACACTCACACTTGTAATTGACAATGCTGATCATGCGATGACGTAAACATTGGTACTCAAATGTATGTATGTTCCTTTGTTCGCTCACGCATGCCCGCATGTTCCCAACGACAGCCTATAATCATGAAAAAGGACTCAAACTGGGAAAGCTTCGGACACCCGGTACAGAACAAAAGAACATACAGCAGATACCATTATGCATGTGAGACAGATACATAATTATCAACGGAATTTTATGTATGCGAGAACAGTTTATCCGATTTAATCATGTTGTCACTACTGACTGTCATATGACAATCAAATGATTATCACGGTTGTTTTGTTATTTTTTAAATTCCGCCATTTTGAACCGACGAAAACCATATAAATAATAAGTTTAAAAAATGAAAATGAGAGCATTTCAAAGTTCCATGCTAAAAGAAGAAAAATCGAAAATAATATTAAAAAATACCAAAAGCTGTCGAAATGTATGGGGCGCACTCAAAAAATTGATACGTGAAAAATAATAGTGGTTAGTGGTGATTCATTTTTAAATGTGTTTCCGCATGAGGAAAGCGCTCTTCTGTTGTTTTCTTATTTTCTGAATTTAAATTGAACATTCTGAACTCGAATTCTTATAAAACTATTTATTTTAAACAAATAAGAAACACGTATGCTTTTATCACGTACAAAATTAAAAACGTAATGAAATAAAGTAAATAAAAAGCAAAAAGCATTGTTTCATTTTTGGCGGAATATAACAATGGTCATTTATGATAGTATAACAGTGAAACCTGATATCTACAGTAAACTATCATTTATGACACTTTTTGATAGTTAGAGTGTCAGCACTGATCCAGGAAAAGGAATGAGAGTGAGCAGTACGGCTATATACTTAATCAGTAGGACATGTTAGTGTATAAGGAGACAAAAACTCACACGTACACAGTTGTTTACATCACATTTGCGCAAGTCCCCTTAAGTTTGTGATAGAAAGTTTGTATGAGGCGCTGATCGTTAGGTTGACACTGCTGACAATCAGATGATAGTCATATGATAGTCAGTATTTTTGTAGGGTGGTATATTAATTTCGTCACGAAACCCAAAATTTAAGTCCTTAAAGGAAATTAGATAGACCCACCATTAAGTATACCGAAAAAATCAGGACGAAGAGCTGAGTTGATTTAGCCATGTCCGTCGAGTCCCTCAATTTTTTAGATATCTTGATAAAATTTGGTGAGCGGGTGTATTTGGGTGTCCGATTAGACATTTTTCGGAACCGGCCGTATCGGACCACTATAGCATATATCCTCCATACAACCGATTTTTCAGAAAAAGAGGATTTTTGTCATATCTTGCTCAATTTAACAGATTGAAGCTTCGAACTTCACCATATAATTTCGTATGTTGCACATATTGTTGCCTGAAAAAATTGATGAGATCGGTCGTATATATAGTATATATCCCCCACAACCGATTGTTCAGATAAGAAACTTTTCGTAATTACTGCCCTATTTTAAGAGCTAGAGGCTTCAAATTTCAACGAATGCTTACGCATATAGCATACATTGTTTTCTGAAAAAATTATAAAGATCGGTGGTATATATAGTATATATATGGTGGTATATATAGTATACATATATAGTATAGGTATATATATTTTTTTTGCGATTTCGGCTCCATTTTAACAGCTAGAAGCTTCAAATTTCACCAAATGCTTACGTATATAGCATATATTGTTGTCTGAAAAAATCATGGAGATCGGTGGTATACATAGTATATATCTCATACAACCGATTGTTCAGATAAGAAACTTTGCGCAATTTCTGCCCCGTTTTAACAGCTAGAAGCTTCAAATTTCACCAAATGCTTACGTATATAGCATATATTGTTGTCTGAAAAAATCATAGAGATCGGTGGTATATATATTATATACCCCATATAAACTGTAATTTTTGCCCCTTTTTTACGGCTAGAAGCTTCAAAATTCATCAAATTTCATCAAATAGTTACGTTTACGTCATATATTTTTGAAAGACGTGATTCGTAGTCATAGTTTTTACATGCAGACCACAAAAAAGTGAAGATTTGCATCCTCACACAAAGTACCTACCTATTTTTATAACTTTCATGAAAATGAAATGGTATATTAATTTCGTCACGAAACCCAAAATTGTAAGTCCTTAAAGGAAAATATATAGACCCACCATTAAGTATACCGAAATAATCAGGATGAAGAGCTGAGTTGATTTAGCCATGTCCGTCTGTCCGTCTGTCCGTCGTGCTGTTTGTATGCAAACTAGTCCCTCAGTTTTCGAGATATCTTGATAAAATTTGGTAAGCGGGTGCATTTGGGTGTCCGATTAGACATTTGTCGGAACCCGCCGGATCGGACCACTATAGCATATATCCTCCATACAACCGATTTTTCAGAAAAAGAGGATTTTTGTGTCTTACTCAATTTAACAGATTGAAGCTTCAAACTTCACCATATAATTTCGTATATTGCACATATTGTTGCCTGAAAAAATTGATGAGATCGGTCGTATATATAGTATATAGCCCCCACAACCGATTGTTCAGATAAGAAACTTTTCGTAATTACTGCCCCATTTTAAGGGCTAGAATCTTCAAATTTTAACGAAATGCGTAAGCATATATTGTTTTCTGAAAAAATCATAAAGATCGGTGGTATATATAGTATATATATGGTGGTATATATAGTATACATATATAGTATACATATATAGTATATATATATATTTTTTTTTTTTGCTATTTCGGCCCCATTTTAACAGCTAGAAGCTTCAAATTTTACCAAATGCTTACGTGTATAGCATATAGTGATGTCTGAAAAATCATTGAGATCGGTGGTATATATATTATATACTTTATATAAACTGTCATTTTTGCCCCTTTTTTACGGCTCGAAGCTTCAAAATTCATCAAATTTCATCAAATAGTTACGCTTACGTCATATATTTTTGAAATACGTGATTCGTAGTCATAGTTTTTACATGCAGACCACAAAAGAGGTGAAGATTTGCATTCTCGCACAAAGTAATTACCTGTTATTTATTTTATATTTATCTTAAAAATCGTTTAGGTATGTAGATCTGTTCACTATCAGGCAGGTTCTGTAATTCACTTTCGAGTGAATATCAAGCAAAATCATTTTGAATTCGACTAAGGTGTTCTGTGTTTCACTTCCACTGTTTTATTTTCACATTTTTTTCAAAATGAACGCCATGTGATTTGGCATGTTCTAGAAAACGAATTCACAAGATAACATTCCGTTAGCATTCGCTTCAATTTGAATTGGTGAATTTAGCAAGAGAAAACATGTAAGTTAACTAAATCGCAATAAACACACGCCAATTTAATAAATTAACGTTGAATACTTTAGGGGTAAGCATAAAAATGTACGCCAAGAAACAGTTTTACTGCAATTTATGGAGAAGCACCCACATATTGCAAAGGGTTTCATTAAAGGTGACAAGTTGAAAGTGGATGCGCTATGGGCGGAGGTGGTAGTGGAATTGAGCGAGCATGGCCCACCTGGCTGGAAAAAGGTGCAAAATTAAATTTTTTCTGTATAATTTGTGTATTTTCTTATACTTATTTAAATTTGTACAATTGGCAGGTTTGGATAGATTGGAAAGCCTTTATAAAAAGGAAACTCGTTCATAACAGCAAAGAAGCTAGGGCAACTGGAGGTGGACCATACAACAAATATGTACTAACCCCAACAGAAGATGCAATTGCCCGTTTATGTAACTTGATTACTTCTGTGAAAGGTGTTCCAAACACAAAAGACTACGGGGCTGCAGAAAGCGAGACACCTTCAGATTCATCAAGTGATGATGACCAGCCATCTACAAGTAGAGCTGCTGCATTATCTCGCTCGCGAAGGTCTGAGCCTTCTGCAACTGATTGCCTTAAGGCCAACATTGACGAGCAAACACAAGATATGAAAAACATTGTAAATGGCTCAAAAGGATGTATTGAGGCAACTGTGTATGTGAGCGGAGCAGTTGAAACACTCTGTGAAGCAGTAAAGGCAACGACGACTGCTATACGTGAAGGCAATGCCGAAAGAAAGAGACACCATCTTGAAATGGAAAAAGACAGCGGCAAACGGAAAATGAGCTAAAACAAAAGAAAAATGAACTGACTGAACTTAAAATACATTTAAAATATAACAAAAGCGGAAACAATAATTAGATTCTTAGTTTGTAATTTATGTAATGAAGTATCAAATTTTAATTTATTAACTGACACCTGAAATGTGATTAATTTTGTGTACCTGAAATGTGATTTTAATATAATAATTAAAGTATTTGCTTTGTGTTTTCTACTTTCACGAATTTCTATGAAGGTGACTGGCTATGTTTTCTCTAATTAATGCAGCTTCGTCATAAAGTATAGAATCGTTAAATATTTCCTCGGCAAGAGCATCTTCCTGATTTTCTATGTCAACATCTACGATTTCCTGGACTTTGTAGTGTATACAAATGTTGTGTAAAGCACAACAAACATTAATTATTTGTACAACCTTTTCCGGTTGGTATTGAAGAGTACGAACTAAACATCTAAATCGGCTTTTTAACACCCCTATAGTTCTTTCAACTATATTGCGTCCTGAACAATGTTTTTGGTTAAACGTATGCTCTGCTGTGTTAGCTTGTGGATTTCTGAACGGTGTTAGCAGAAATGGCTGAAGTGGATATCCGGCATCACCCAAAAGCCAAGAACCACGTTCTCCATTCTCATAACGGCGTTGGAAGGAGTCATTTGCTTTACTTACACTCCATATCAAAGCATCGTGACTTGACCCAGGGTGACGACCAGCAACACTTCTAATAACCATATTGTAATCACATATCTGTAATAATTTACTTATTTAAATTATATTATATTTTTAGATTTTATATTTGTATACTCACAATCATTGCATTCATGCTAAAATAACCCTTACGGTTATAAAATATGCTGTGATCTTTATTAGGTTTAGTTATTTGTATGTGCGTCCCGTCTATGCAGCCAATTACTCCAGGAATCCCAAAGTGTTGCTGAAAATGTTGCTTCGATTGAGTCAGTTCGCTTTCTGTCATTCGCAACTTAATCTACCGGGGACACAAGTATTTTTTCAAAATACGCAGCACTTCTTTTAACACCTTTGATACCGTGCTTCGCCCCATAGCGATGTAGCTATCCTTACCCACAGCTTTTTGGAAGCCACCTTCGGCTAAAAATCGCAATGTTGCAGCCATTTGCAGTGTCGTTGGAAGCGAAGTGTGCTTTATATGTGGCGCAGCAATATTTAAGAGCATAATGAATGCTTCTTTGCTAACACGATAGCTGGACACGAAACTATAATGAGAATAACTATGTAAAAAGCAGAATACACCGGATAATGGATTTGAGTGGTCACGGAGTATCTTTCTATGAAGAGCTTCTTCTCCATTTCTCTCATTTTCCAAAATAATAAACGAAAGCGTTGTTATAGCACTCATTTTTTATTTTAAGCTTTATTTTTCCCTAAAATGTATTATTTTTTCTTTATCAATTGACAACTGTCAAATGCTAAGTTCATTTTAAGGGTGAATTTAAAACGAGCAAGAAAATGAATGAAAAACTCGGTTTGCAGAACACCAAATTTTAATTCCCTCGTTTTAGGTTTCATTTTCATATTCACTTTCACTCGTATTTCAGAACCTACCTGTATATATTTCTTTATCTTATACATCCGATTATTCGGAGATTACGATTAAGATTATTGTTCAGCCCCATTCATGAAAAGTATGAAGACAGTCCCGTTCTTACTTGTTATCGTTTGCAAAATGGACTACATAGTTCTTGAAGCTGTAATAATTTCATTATTGTGCAAAGAACAGGAAAGGAGAAGGAAAATGTAGCGGCTATGGCTGCACGACATCTCATCCTCAAGATATGAGGAAGGAGAGTACCACACTCTTTTGCCTATATTGAAAAAAAGAGGGTGCAAAGCTCTACACCTACTTTCGTATGAGAGAAGAAAAGTTTAAAGAATTGTTTGCCTTAATGCTGCCTCATAAAAAAGAGGACACCATTAAGTTACACTTGGAATTGTTGAAGAGACGTGAAAGTGTCTTTGAAGGTATACATAAATCCCTCATCTTTATCAGTTTCTGAAAAAACTTTTGATGGTTTTTAATGATCTCAACAAAATAAACTATCGGTAGTGCCTTGCATAGTTTTGCAACTCTAGTTCGAAGCTATAATTTTTCCATTAAATAGTTCTAGTTCTTATATTTTCTGCAGCTCTTTCTGCATTTTGACTTCACTCATATCAGTGACAAATGCCAAGGTAAGATTAGGTTGAACTGGAAGGTCCATGAGACCTCACATAGTCTGATTGAATCCGTAGTGTTACCAGAAGTTTGTTTTAACGACCAAACTGAAAAACCCTATCAAAAACCAGGACCTATGTTATAAAATAACTCCGCCCTCTTGGCAAATACTAGAAGCTTCCTAAGACTTAAGCCACTTGCTGCTTCTAGATCTGACAGCTGTATCACTCCTAATAGCTGGAGTCTTAGCCTGGCAAGTGCATGGCACGATCACAGAACGTGCTCGATCGTTTCCTCCTCCAACCCGCACTTCCTACATATGCTATCACTGACCAAGCCTAATTTAAAGGCATGTGACGCCAGAAGGCAGTGTCCAGTCAGAATACCCGTCATGAGTCCACAGTCCTCTCTTTTCAATGATAGAAGCAACTTTAGTCTAAGGTTGTAAGACCTACACATAATCTTCGCAACTTTACAGCCCCGCGCTTGAACCCACGTCTTTCCCGCTTGGCCGATCATGTGCACCTCTCGCCTTCGCTTAATCCCGCCCAGTCTTATTGGGACGTCTACGGAGCAAGCTTCAAGGAATGCGCCCTTTTTAGCTAGTTCGTCCGATTTTCCATTCCAATCTATTCCCATATGCCCTGGGACCCAATATAGATGTATGCTTATCCCTGTCACGATTCTCTCCAGAGAGTGCTCTAACACGCACTTAGATGCTGTGCTATGCGAGATTATTGCCTTAATTGCTGTTTGACTGTCAATATAAAAGTTAACACGGTTGCAGCTTAAGCTATTCTCTTCCAGGGTTTCTATTGCTTTGGTTACTGCTAATATTTCCGCTTAAAAAACGCTACAGTAATCCGACAACCTGTAGGATCTGCTTATTTCCGGATCAGAACAGTATACCGCAGACTCTACTCCTTCCACTACCTTGGAACTATCTGCGTACACATGTATCGCCTCGTCCACCATTTGCGCACCCTTGCGCCAACCGTTCACCTCTATTGTGGCCTTAAGATCTCCCTCCAAGCGCAGATAGGGAATCAGGTAGTCTGTTCGTCTAGTGATTGATGACGCTATACTACAATGGCCATATGGTCGGCGCTCAAGCTGCCCCGTGGCACCGAGCCTGGTTGCAGTTGCTAATGCTATATTCTTTGCTACCAGGTCTACAGGTGGAATGTGCAGAATGGCATACAGTGCAGCCGTCGGGGTTGTTTTCAGGGCTCCCGTAATGCTAAGCATCGATAGTCTGCATACCCCCTCTAATTTTTTGAGGTATGTTGTTTTTTGTGTGGCTTTCCACCAAACAAGAACTCCATAGTATAGAATAGGGCTTACAATCGCTGTAAAAACCCAATGAGAAAGGAAGGGTGATAAACCCCACGTAAACCCCAGCATTCTTTTACATGCATTAAGTGCCGTTGAGGGCTTCTTCACCCTCTCCTCCAAGTTGAGCTTCCATGACAGCTTACTGTCTAGGATGATTCCTAGATATTTTGTGCAAGGTCTCCTTAAGGTCACCCCTCCTAACTTAAGCCTGGTCCAATTTGGGACCTTGTACCTCTTTGTAAACAAGATCATATCCGTCTTCTCCGCGTTGACTTTCAACCCGACATTAGATGCCCAGGTATGAATATCCCGAAGCGTCCGATCCATCAAAGAACTAATCGTTGGAAGGCACTTTCCACTTATGACAATTGCAACGTCATCTGCGTAAGCCGTAAGTTTTACGGGTCCCTCATTGAATCGCCTGAGCAGTTGGTTGATGACCAGCGTCCACAGCAGAGGTGATAGCACCCCTCCCTGCGGCGTGCCCCTGTTCACTGATTTCCTGGCCTCGTGCATTCCCCATTGTGATGTAATCTTCCTGCAATTTAACATGCAGCCGATCCATCTGATTAAGGCGGGATGTACTTCAATGTAATTAAGACCATCCATAATAGCCCATTTAGAAACATTATTGAAAGCCCCGGCAATGTCCAAGAAGACCACTAGAGCATACTCCTTATATTCCAGGGATTTCTCTGTGCTAATTACCACCCTATGCAATGCGGTGTCTACCGACTTGCCTTTGGTGTATGCATGCTGTGTTGTGGAGAGCAGCTTTTCATCCACGTTGGACTTTATGTACACATCTATCAGCCTCTCAAAGGTTTTGAGTAAAAATTATGTTAAGCTAATGGGTCTATAGTCTTTGAGATAAACGTGACCGATTTTCACCGCCTTTGGTAGGAAAGCTACCGGAACAGTTCTCCAAGAGTGCGGTACATGATATTATTTTAAGCTATTCCACGACCGCCCTACTTGAGACTTGTAGCATGGCCGGGAATATACCGTCTGGGCCCGGCGATTTAAACTTAGCAAACGTTTTCACTGCCCATTCGATCTTGGTATCGGTCACCAAGCCCGGCACTACCCGCTCCGTGATCGAAGTGTGAGTGATGTCTGCTGGCTCTTCTAACCGTCTCCCGATGGGAAATGTGTGCCGAGAAGCACCTCAAGGGATTCCTCACTACTACGTGAATTCCCCGTTCTCTTTCTTTATTAGTCCCTGGACTGTTTTGTTTCTACCTATTTCTGGAATTTAGTCCTGTTCGTTGACCTAAGGTTACTAAAGGTTCCTCCCTTCTGTAACCTTTTTAGGGGGATGCTGAAGCTGATATACGCATGGTCGGAGAAGGATGGTCTATCAAGAACCATCCAATCATACCTTGATATATCACGCTCGTAGCTCAATGTAATATCCAGAACATTGCTGGATGTTGGACCAATGTATGAAGGGACATTTTCCCTGTTGGCTATCTATCTGCAAATTGGTTTGCAGGATGAAACAATATAGAGATTCGCCTCTCTCATTCGTATCTGCTCCTCCCCACGCATTGTTGTGCGCATTTGCATCTGCGCCTATGACCAACCGCCCTTTGCGCCCTTCCTGCTGTACTAGCCTTTTGCACTCCATCGGTGGAACCTCTGCAGCATGGACCATGTAGCAGGACGCCAGGATAAATGCCTGCTTATTCTTTTGCTCAACGGCCACCACTGCGAGGTCCTCAGTAGTGTAATTAGGCAGCATATATGAATGCAGCTGTTTTCTTACCATCACTACAGCTCGCACCCGTCCTTCCGTTTGAGCGTAGTAAACCCCAAACCCGCGCGCGCTAAGTCCAGAAACCTTTCCTCCCGATGAGATCCACGGCTCCTGGATCAGCGTCACGTCAAACGAAACCTCCTCCAGGGTTAGGAGGAGTTCGCTCGACGCCACTTTACTGTGTTGGAGGTTTATCTGTAGGACTCGCAGCACCATTGGGCTGTTTGTCCCCCTCCAGCACCTTCGTCGTGACGTCGTCGTCCTCCCCTTGCCCTTTTGGTTTAGAGTATTAGAGGCCCCCTTGAGCCTCTCGTAACTGTTGCGCCGGTTGTTCCTCTGTGCGAGTCACAGCACCATTTGGCGGTTGGTCCACTTCTAACATCTTCGTGGTGACGTCGGGAACCTCCACCTGTCTTTTTCCCTTAGGCTTTTGAGGTCCTTTTCGACTTCGCCCACCTCTAGCGTGTTAGAATTTTTATCCTCCGGACTTCTTTTCCTGAGTCGCACGCCAGTGCCAAAGGACATTTTGCCAAGCTGCGTGTACAAATATCCCCCGCTTGCTTGTTTATTTGGAAGATGTAGAACTAATCTTCCTCGGTAGGCCGAGATACAGTAAGTACCTTCCAATCTTTGTCGGTATGTTCGGATTCTGATTTTGCAGAAGTCGCAGTGTATCCTCCGACTTCATCACGCATGGTATCCATACCTTAACTTTTGGTACCGTGGGGATTTGCGTTTAATCCACCACCTCAAACCGTGCGATCGTGCCTTGCCTTTTCAGTTTGAAACCACTTCCTCCAGTCACCGCAAGCTCGCGATGTTGTCGCACGCTATCATCTTCATACCATTATACCATCCCCCCGAATCAAAGGAAGGGGCTTACTTGGTTGTTCCCGCATCGTCTTAAGCACTAAGCTAATAAGCTCCCTTTCCACAGATCTCCACCTTTCAGTAGCCATTTGTCCGAAAGGACTGCTACGATCAACCAGCGCCACAGTGAGTGACTGTTTTGCCACATCACTCATCTTCTCGGGAAAAGCCGGAGTCTTAGTGTAATCTCCCTTTGGCACCGCCGAGAAAGCCGGAGTCTAAGCGTTATTTACCTTTGGCTTATGTCCTACATCCGTAGTTGGAACTTCCCTCCGACTAGCAGCTTTCGAGCTAGTTGCTACGTCACTATTGGGAACCAACTGTCTTACAGCTTTGGGCAGGTTTGTCGCCTTCCGCCGATCATTGCCTCTTCATTCTGCCATTCGACGCTTCTTCCTCCTCTTACCGGTTGCAAAACCGAGGATTTCTCGCAGCAAATCTTTTGAACTGCCTTCGACCTACTTCTTCCGCCTCATGGGCCCATTGCAAGCGCTCGATCTCCACTTCTGTTGGGTCGACCACTGCTCCCAAGCGTTGTACAATTCTTAGTGCTGCACGGTACTGCGAGAGAGCTGTTTTACTTCCTCTACTCAGTACCCTTCTCTACTCTTCTACTCCGTTTTCATTTGTGTGCTTCTCCAACACAGAATTCACTGAATCAGCACTACTCTCTCTCCCCGAGTCTGACGCATCGCTTAATGCATATTTGTCGTCCTTGGCTTGCGACTCAGTCCTCCTCTTATCATCGTCCTTATTACAATCAGGTAATAAGTCGTTCATCTTGGTCGTACGACCACCTGCCCGACAAAGCGGGCTCAGCGGTCCAGTATTATATACGGCGAAAGAACAGTCCGCCACAGCAGCGCCCTTACTGTGTTAAGGCCATCAATTCTTCCCGAGGTGGCCCGGTATCAGGAGGGCTCCGTTCGAATACAGCCGAATTTATCTCCTGGCTGCAAATCGTCCAATAGGCACGGTCCGCATAACACCCTGGATTAGGGGGTTGGCAGTTCTTGGTCACCGACATCCCGCCGCCCTCCTATGAGGCGAATTGCCGTAGATGTCAGTCCTAAACAGTTCCGCTCATAGTCGGGCCCTATGGAGTTCGGCTAAGCCCTCACACCAACGACAAGGTGCCTACCCTAGTGAGGGAACAGCGTCAAAAATTTCCATATAATTCAATGTAAGGATTGTTCAATGCGTTGATCATACAATTAGTAAGCTGAGTCAGCAAATAGTAGTAATAGTGCCATACCTTCTACGCCATTGCATGGAGGAAAACATCGCTCCCAGTGACCGAAACACCAGTGACTTCCCCATTATCGAACAGGGGTCGATTGCTAATATGCCTCAAAAAATATCGGGAAAGGTGGCAAACGACGCCATACTTTTCGATCTAAATTCAAATTTCACATTTTAAAAATATAGAAATTATTAATATTTTTATTTTGTTTCTATTTGTATAGATCATGGACGTATGCATGTAAAAAGGCTTCTCAAATCTCGTGGATGATGGGAGATGCTTGGTTTTATGGCGATTATTTGTAAAATATTATCCCATAAGACTCCGCTGATGGTAGCAGCACGACACATAGTTCCTGGTGGAACAAATGTGAATTATAATAAGAATACATTGGACGGCTGGGTGAACTCAGTGACTCTAAGTGAGATATTTAGAATATGCCCACTTTTGTAACATTAAAGCATGGACAACACGAGGTGATGATAAACGTCTTTCTTCATAACATTATGCTCCAAAACGCCTGTGAAAAAGGTCTTGTCAGCTTTATCTAAAAATGTATTCCTTCCATCCCCCTAAAAGCTAACAATATAAACTGTCAAATAAACTCGCACAGTTTCGACAGATTTTTTCCTAAATTATGACAGTGCTGGAAATTTTCAGGGGGATATTAGTTTAGGTACCTACAATTTAGGCGAACTTGCATCCAGTCTAAATGTTTTTGTATTCAATAATCGAATGTACCAAAATTTAAACTTGTCATACTTATTCTGCTACAAGTACAAACATTTTGTAGGCTTTCTTGTTTTGATTTAGAATTCAAAACTCATTGCGAGCATATTGTTAATAAGGCCCTATCTGAACGAAGTCGTTAATAAAATCGTATCTTAGGAGACCGGTTAAAAAGGTTGTAACTGAAAAAAAGTATACATATATATTTTTTTTAAATAAACTTCGAGTTTAACTTAATTTATTTCCATTCACAATTTGCAAAATACATACATAAATTGGTAAATAAGAATATAGATTGATGCGTCTTTTATAGTAAATTGATTATGAAATACTTAAAGGTTCAAAGTACAGTAAAATATACAAGTTTTGCTTTTTTGCTGACAACGTCAGCTTTTATCAATTCAAATTACATCTTAACCCTAGAACACTAAACCTCTTTTTTTATACCTTTCATGAAAATGAAATGGTATATTAATTTCGTCACGAAAGCGAAAATTGTAAGTCCTTAAAGGAAAATAGATAGACCCACCATTAAGTATACCGAAATAATCAGGTTGAAGAGCTGAGTTGATTTAGCCATGTCCGTCTGTCCGTCTGTCTGTTTGTATGCAAACTAGTCCCTCAATTTTTGAGATATCTTGATAAAATTTGGTGAGCGGGTGTATTTGGGTGTCCGATTAGACATTTGTCGGAACCGACCGGATCGGCCCACTATAGCATATATCCTCCATACAACCGATTTTTCAGAAAAAGAGGATTTTTGTAATATCTTACCCAATTTCACAGATTGAAGCTTCAAACTTCACCATATACTTTCGCATATTGCACGTATTGTTGCCTGAAAAAATTGATGAGATCGGTCGTATATATAGTATATATCCCATACAACCGATTGTTCAGATAAGGAACTTTTCGTAATTACTGCCCTATTTTAAGAGCTAGAGGCTTCAAATTTCAACGAATGCTTACGTATATAGCATATATTGTTGTCTGAAAAAATCATAAAGATCGGTGGCATATATAGTTTATATATGGTGGTATATATAGTATATATATATAGTATATATATATATATATATATTTTTGCAAATTTTAGCCCCATTTTAACAGCTAGAAGCTTCAAATTTCACAGAATACTTACGTATATAGCATATATTGTTGTCTGAAAAAATCATAGAGATCGGTTGTATATATAGTATATATCTCATACAACCGATTGTTCAGATACGAAACTTTTCGCAATTTCTACCCCATTTTAACAGCTATAAGCTTCAAATTTCACCGATTGCTTACGTATATAGCATATATTGTTGTCTAAAAAAATCATAGAGATCGGTTGTATATGTAGTATATATCTCATACAACCGATTGTTCAGATAAGAAACTTTTCGCAATTTCTACCCCATTTTAACAGCTATAAGCTTCAAATTTCACCGATTGCTTACGTATATAGCATACATTGTTATCTGAAAAAATCATAGAGATCGGTTGTATATATAGTATATATCTCATACAACCGATTGTTCAGATAAGAAACTTTGCGCAATTTCTGCCCCGTTTTAACAGCTAGAAGCTTCAAATTTCACAAAATGCTTACGTATATAGCATATATTGTTGTCTGAAAAAATCATAGAGATCGGTGGTATATATATTATATACTTCATATAAACTGTCATTTTTGCCCCTTTTTTACGGCTAGAAGCTTCAAAATTCATCAAATTTCATCAAATAGTTACGTTTACGTCATATATTTTTGAAAGACGTGATTCGTAGTCATAGTTTTTACATGCAGACCACAAAAAACGTGAAGCTTTGCATCCCCACACAGATTACCTACCTATTTTTATACCTTTCATGAAAATGAAATGGTATATTAATTTCGTCACGAAAGCGAAAATTGTAAGTCCTTAAAGGAAAATAGATAGACCCACCATTAAGTATACCGAAATAATCAGGTTGAAGAGCTGAGTTGATTTAGCCATGTCCGTCTGTCCGTCTGTCTGTTTGTATGCAAACTAGTCCCTCAATTTTTGAGATATCTTGATAAAATTTGGTGAGCGGGTGTATTTGGGTGTCCGATTAGACATTTTTCGGAACCGACCGGATCGGACGACTATAGCATATATCCTCCATACAACCGATTTTTCAGAAAAAGAGGATTTTTGTAATATCTTACCCAATTTAACAGATTGAAGCTTCAAACTTCACCATATACTTTCGTATATTGCACGTATTGTTGCCTTAAAAAATTGATGAGATCGGTCGTATATATAGTATATATCCCATATAACCGATTGTTCAGATAAGGAACTTTTCGTAATTACTGCCCTATTTTAAGAGCTAGAGGCTTCAAATTTCAACGAATGCTTACGTATATAGCATATATTGTTGTCTGAAAAAATCATAAAGATCGGTGGTATATATAGTTTATATATGGTGGTATATATAGTATATATATATAGTATATATATATATATTTTTTTTGCAAATTTTAGCCCCATTTTAACAGCTAGAAGCTTCAAATTTCACAGAATACTTACGTATATAGCATATATTGTTGTCTGAAAAAATCATAGAGATCGGTTGTATATATAGTATATATCTCATACAACCGATTTTTCAGATAAGAAACTTTTCGCAATTTCTACCCCATTTTAACAGCTATAAGCTTCAAATTTCACCGATTGCTTACGTATATAGCATATATTGTTGTCTAAAAAAATCATAGAGATCGGTTGTATATGTAGTATATATCTCATACAACCGATTGTTCAGATAAAATACTTTTCCCAATTTCTACCCCATTTTAACAGCTATAAGCTTCAGATTTCACCGATTGCTTACGTATATAGCATACATTGTGTTCTGAAAAATCATAGAGATCGGTTGTATATATAGTATATATCTCATACAACCGATTGTTCAGATAAGAAACTTTTCGCAATTTCTACCCCATTTTAACAGCTATAAGCTTCAAATTTCACCGATTGCTTACGTATATAGTATGTATTGTTGTGTCAAAAAATCATAGAGATCGGTGATATATATAATATATATATGATGGTATATATAGTATATATATATATATAGTATATATATTTTTTTTGCGATTTCTGCCTCATTTTAACAGCTATAAGCTTCAAATTTCACCAAATGCTTACGTGTATAGCATATATTGATGTCTGAAAAAATCATTGAGATCGGTGGTATACATAGTATATATCTCATACAACCGATTGTTCAGATAAGAAACTTAGCGCAATTTCTGCCCCGTTTTAACAGCTAGAAGCTTCAAATTTCACAAAATGCTTACGTATATAGCATATATTGTTGTCTGAAAAAATCATAGAGATCGGTGGTATATATATTATATACTTCAAATAAACTGTCATTTTTGCCCCTTTTTTACGGCTAGAAGCTTCAAAATTCATCAAATTTCATCAAATAGTTACGTTTACGTCATTAATTTTTGAAAGACGTGATTCGTAGTCATAGTTTTTACATGCAGACCACAAAAAACGTGAAGCTTTGCATCCCACACAGATTACCTACCTATTTTTATACCTTTCATGAAAATGAAATGGTATATTAATTTCGTCACGAAACCGAAAATTGTAAGTCCTTAAAGGAAAATAGATAGACCCACCATTAAGTATTGATTTAGCCATGTCCGTCTGTCCGTCTGTCTGTTTGTATGCAAACTAGTCCCTCAATTTTTGAGATATCTTGATAAAATTTGGTGAGCGGGTGTATTTGGGTGTCCGATTAGACATTTGTCGGTACCGACCGGACCGGACCACTATAGCATATATCCTCCATACCGATTTTTCAGAAAAAGAGGATTTTTGTAATATCTTACCCAATTTAACAGATTGAAGCTTCAAACTTCACCATATACTTTCGTATATTGCACATATTGCTGCTTGAAAAAATTTATGAGATCGGCCGTATATATAGTATATATCCCCCACAACGGATTGTTCAGATAAGGAACTTTTCGTAATTACTGCCCTATTTTAAGAGCTAGAGGCTTCAAATTTCAACGAATGCTTACGTATATAACATATATTGTTGTCTGAAAAAATCATAAAGATCGGTTGTATATATAGCATATATTGTTGTCTGAAAAAATCATAAAGATCGGTTGTATATATAGTATATATCTCATACAACCGATTGTTCAGATAAGAAACTTTTCGCAATTTCTACCCCATTTTAACAGTTATAAGCTTCAAATTTCACCGATTGCTTACGTATATAGTATGTATTGTTGTGTCAAAAAATCATAGAGATCGGTGATATATATAATATATATATGATGGTATATATAGTATATATATATATTTTTTACGATTTCGGCCCCATTTTAACAGCTAGAAGCTTCAAATTTCACCAACTGCTTACGTGTATAGCATATATTGATGTCTGAAAAAATCATTGAGATCGGTTGTATATATAGTATATATCTCATACAACCGATTGTTCAGATAAGAAACTTTGCGCAATTTCTGCCCCGTTTTAACAGCTAGAAGCTTCAAATTTCACAAAATGCTTACGTATATAGCATATATTGTTGTCTGAAAAAATCATAGAGATCGGTGGTATATATATTATATACTTCATATAAACTGTCATTTTGAACCATTTTTTACGGCTAGAAGCTTCAAAATTCATCAAATTTCATCAAATAGTTACGTTTACGTCATATATTTTTGAAATACGTGATTCGTAGTCATAGTTTTTACATGCAGACCACAAAAAACGTGAAGCTTTGCATCCTCACACAGATTACCTACCTATTTTTTATTTTATATTTATCTTAAAAATCGTTAAGATATGTAGATCTGTTCACTATATATTTCTTATCTTATACATCCGATTATTCGGAGATTACGAACGGGATAAGATTATTGTTCAGCCCCATTCATGAAAGGTATGAAGTCTTCGGCACAGCCGAAGACAGTCCCGTTCTTACTTGTTACTATTTAATACTAAACCTTACCTATGAGGCTACTTTTTCAAAAAATTAACAAATTTTTATGATTAAACTCATTTCTTTATTTAAAAAAATATTTCGTCAAAAAAAACTATATTAAAATGAACACATTTTTTGTTATTTTTACAAAGAGATCATTTTTAAAACTAAATTAAAAAAATATTATTCTAATTCATAAACTTAAAAAAAATTAACTTATACGTATTTGTACATACTTTCATAAAAAAAAGTTATATTATATCATGTATATTTGACTTTGTACATAAAAATCAGGTATTCTTTTATATCATTCATAACAATTTGGTGATCTATGATCTAGGCAAGTGGTTCAGAAGCCCTCTTCTCTCCGTGCGATATATCAGCAGTTACAGCGGGCTAGACACAGACGTCAAGATGATTTCTTGCGACGATATTATCCATATCATCCTCTAAATCAGCAATAAAAACCGAATCATCTATACTGTTATCTGAAACAACCCCCACTTCCAAATTGTCCTCGTTTTCACTGCCACCTATCGACAGTTCTTCCAGCCACTTTTGTATTTGGGATTCGGGAACACACGTCTCCAAAAATAAAAAAAAAAACTGTCTAGATCCTAATAATATACTTAAAATTGAACTAACAATTAAAGAAAAACTCGCAAAATAATTACCTTTAATACTAAACCTCGCCTCTCATGCGACAAGCATGTGTATATAAAGGCAAACAAAAAGATACATGCTCATACAGCAATCAACCGAGTTGACACGGAACCACATGTTGATATTTTCATCTAATCGTAAAATATATTGAAAACAAATAGTTCAGTCGCCTCACAGGCCGATTTTAGTGTTCTAGGGTTAAGTGAAAAAAAAAATTATTTTGCTTATTTACTGCTGCTAACATTTAAAAGGTTTTATTTAGCTTGACTTGACAGGCTGGCTGGTTGGCTGGCTGGCACGAATTTTTAATTGAAATTTAAGAACTTCCCGAAAAGCTGCAAGCATGAAACATGGAATATAGTTAAGAACCCGATGACAATGCAATAATAAGAAAAGAACTCCGATAGGTGGCGCATGGATCGCAATATTTCAAAAAAAATGTGTGGTCCGATTTTTTTCATATTTGGAACTGTAATACTTACATGAATAGAAAGCGACCTATGAAAAAAATCGCCGCTAGGTGGCGCAAGAAGAGATATTTAAAAAAATCGTATGAAAATAAAAATTGCTTCTCGCCTAGCATAGCTTATAGCGAGCACTCTGCCGTGAGCCTAACACTTTAAAAACTTATACAAGGAAATTCTATGCATTTCTTCTCGTTTGGCACGTTGATATTTAAATCTTTCTCACCCAGCTCAATGAGTTCAAGGAATTCCAGGACTATTGTGGTGTTAAGCCACGCAAGGTAATTGAAGACTAAGTATCTTGGCACAAGAAATATTTTAAATCGAAGACAGAAGGAAGCAAATGCAGGCATGCCCGACGAGACGCTTCCCAAGGAAGTCGGTTCTATGTACCGGAGCGACTCGGGATTTTTCCCGACCAAGGACTGTCATTTCAGTGTAACCCCATTCAATTTGTTGCGTTCCTCCAACAAATTGTCATCCTCCCAGCAGCTCCTTGCAGCGGGACTGCTCCATATTCTCTTGCTCCAGGAAGGTATCGAATCCAATCCGGGTCCGTCTCCTGACCCCGGTCCTGAGAAGTGGTTTTGCTGCATCTGCCGGAAAAGAATCTTTTTAGGACGGTCATACTCTGTTCAGTGTGTCTCGTGTAAGGGATGGTTGCATCGGACAGGTTGTTCTGGGCTTGATCCCAAAACCCGACGTCTACTTAACTTTTATAAATCTTTTGTGGCTCCTTGCTGTTCACGTCCAAGGGCGTCCCGTAGTATACGCCTTAGCGGGGACAATGTCTTAGAACGTCAAGGCCTATCTGTCCGGTCAGGCGATGCAAACCTAGAAATCATCAACATCTACATCCCTCCTGCCACCTGTTGCCCCAGTGGATACTGCCCTAATATTATCGCCTTACTCACTGGCAACAATCGTATTATCTTAGGCGACTTTAATGCCCATCACGATCTATGACATTCAAACTTGCGGGCGGACAGTAGGGGTGAGATGTTAGCGGATCAAATAGAAGAAACGACGTTCTGCACAATAAACAGAGACGCCCACACACGTATGGTAGGAAGCTGTCACAGTTCGCCGGATATCTCAATCGTGAGCGCAGAACTCGTAAACTGCGTCAACTGGCAGCCGATGGTAACATTGGCATCCGACCACCTGCCTATACTTATTTCGTTCGAGCGTACCGCCGACTTCATCGTTACAGAAATGCGCACTTTCATAAACTTTAAAAAAGGAAAGTGGGAGGAATACAAATCTTTTACAGACAACCTCTTTGCTGCCCTCCCTATCCCGACTCATGCCCGCCAAGGGGAGCGTGCTTTCCGCAAGGTCATTGAATCCGCCTCGGCACGCTTCGTTCCCGCCGGGCGAATTCCCGAAATTCGGCCCACTTCCCGGCGGAGGCCGCAAATTAAGCGAGAGAACGAGACCTTATAAGACAGCTCGACCCAGGCGACCCCCAAATAAAGGATATAAACCAACGCATCAGATTGCTTGTTGATGAACACAGCGGGCGAAATGGGAGGAGCACCTAAGAGGTTGTAACCTCTCTGCCGGTGTGGGTAAACTTTGGTCCACCGTAAAGTCCCTATCGAATCCAACTAAGCACAAAGACAAAGTTTCCATCGCCTTCGGCGATAAAGTGCTGTCGGATTCGAAAAAATGCGCGAGCGCTTTCTGCCGTCAATATGTAATGCATTCTACGGTCGACAAAGATAGACGGAGGGCCAACAGACACGCACATAAACATAAATTCACCGCGTCACCAATTACCATCACCGCCAGAGAGGTTGAAGATGCCATTGGTCACGCTAAACCATCCAAATCAGTAGGCCCAGACGGCATAGCCATGCCGATGCTTAAAAGCTTAGGGAAAGAGGGTTTCAAATACTTAGCACATGTCTTCAACCTGTCTCTTTCCACTTTGTCATACCCGAAAAATGGAAAATGGCCAAGGTGGTCCCGCTACTAAGCCTGGGAAACCAGCTAACATAGGAGAGTCGTATCGTCCGATATCTCTCCTATCGCCAGTAGCAAAGACGCTTGAAGCCATTTTGCTCCCCTACTTCCAAGCAAATTTGCAGCTAGCCTCTCATCAGTATGGCTTCAGAAAACTCCATAGCACCACCACCGCGCTAAATGCCATCAGCACCCAGATAAATTGCGGTTCAAATCAAAACCCCCACCATAAACCCCCACTATCGAAAGCTTTTGATACGGTCAACCATGGCACGTTACTGCAAGACCTGTGTTGAAGACATGAGCCCAAATTTAATTGACCTATAAATTGTAGTATACAATGATTTCACAAAATTTATTTGTAACATGAAGTATTGAAATATTAAATATTTTTTAAGATACTTACCTTTTGCTAAAAATACTTACCTAATGAAATATTAACTATTTTTAAGATACTTACGTTTGCTAATAAACCAACCTTTTGCAAAAATACTTACCTAATGAAATACCCTGCAAATGTGTTAAAATACTTACCTTAATAAACCACCCTCTTAACAAAGAATTTATAAATTTTTGTGTATTGTAAGTACCGTGCACTCAACTTTGTACATTCCTTTTACATACATACGAACATATAAATAGTTACCGTTTCCTAGCTGCGCAGGAGGCTGAAAATTTTACGGCTTAATATGTAAGTTTAGTTCGCTAATTACCGTCGATCGATCCGCCAATATTCGCAGAATAATTGAGTTATTGGAGTTACTTGAAACTTAAATGGTAGAGTTCCCATAAAGGAAAGTAGTTTAAAAAAAAAAAAAAGAGAAAAAGCCTTTGTATACGAATTATATTGTGATCATTACAATAAAGTAAGATATATGTGGTTTAAAGTGTGAAGTGAAGTGCCGTGGTTTTTATTTGGAAGGAAGAGTATTGAAATTCCCTACCCATATACACTGAACCTTAACCATGGTCCTTCGACGCCATCGGAACAAGTGACCTAAAAAGTGAAAAAATTTAAAAAATACCAATATAAAGGAAAAGGAAGTTTGAAAGAAAATCTATAAAGAACCTAAAAAGTGGGAAAAAATTTTTCTAAAATACCAATATAAAAAGAAGGGAGTATAAATAAAACCTAAAAGTTGTTACATAAAACAACAAAAACGTACAAATTAATGCAAATGCAAAATACTTACCCGGGCGCGCATGAAAAACAATAAAAGTGAAAAAAGCTGCTAATGTGAAAAACAAAATTTAAGTAAAAAGTGCAGAAAAAACATACATACACATATACATAATAAAGCGCTGGAAAATAAGATTGAGAAAATCTGGAAAAAAGATTAATTAAAAAGTGCAAAGGGATATACATAAAAGGAAAAAGAAAGCGAAAAAAGTGACTTAGTGCCTTGTTGCCATAAGAAGGAAATATCTCGTTTTAAGACACACTTATAAACGCAACAGAAAAAATTGCACAGTGAGGCAAAATTGTGGAAGCAAGAAACAATTTTAATATAGCTTCTTGCCAAATATTCATTTTAGTATAACCACGAGCAGTATACCTGCACCAGTGGTACAACAACAACACCAACAACGATATCAACAACAAATACAACACAGCAGTGCATCAGATCCCCAAGGGCAGACCCCCACACACATCAAAAAGGACAAAAATCGAGATAAAAGGAAAACAGGTGACAAAGAATATTACCGAGGATGCCAAAGTAAGTACACCTTTGCACAAAAGTAGGACACGTACATACGTATACATATTCCCAAGTACAGCAAAATACTCCCCCCGCGATCGGTGTATTAAACCGTTCGTTTAATCAAAAAAAACGCATTACCTTGTTATATTAGCAAAAAGGTACAGTCTCACCTTAGTTCCCCCTTATTCGTGCATATACATATGTGTAAAGCATAAATTAAAAGTCAAGCGGTAAATTTCATCCAGGAAATCCCGTAGCGATAACCCAAAAAGCTGTACTTGGTACTCACACATAAATACGTATACCAAGAATAACCCACATATACTCTCCTATTTATTCTACTTCCGCCTGAATATTACTCGTTCACCAAAGTTAGTTGCTACCCAAACTAATTAACCGTTGCCCGTTGCATTTTTTCCGCAGCGGCCAAACACCCATACTTTTCAAATATGCACTACTCAACTTTAATATAAACTCCTCCCACTAATTTTGAGAAAAAAAATTACACCCAAAGAATAAAACTCGGATTGTGTTCGAAAAATAAATTTTTTTTTCGATACCCCCTAATATAAGTTTGGCTTACACGGAAACTTGCACTCATTACCCACAAAAACCAATTATATATAACACAATAAAATTCGTAAACCTTTTGCTCCACAAAATCCATACTAAAAATTGAAACACCCTAATCTAATTTTTTGCTTTGCGCAAACAAAAACTTCTACGTCCAAAGTGATCGAAACTCCACCCACTCCTTTTATTATTTCTCTTCGCTGCACATAAATATACATATACGTACACACACTTGTACTTATAAGCGCTAAGCCAAGTATTTTCCAAGAATATTGTCACTCAAACCAATCTTTTGGGTATTCTCATTGCTGCACATATTTACACACACCCACACATACTTGTACTTAGAAGCGATAAGACAAGTAGTTCCCACCCTCATAAGCCAAAGCGCTCATCATCCACTTGCTTAAGCAAATTCCGCTATACAATTTAGTACAGTGGGCCTGAGCTTATAAAAAATAAAATAAATTTACAGTGAGCTAAAACTGGTACAATCTTAAGATTTTTAACACCCAAATTTAAATTTTAAAATGACGGAAAAGCAGGAAAAACCCAAAACCCTAACGGCACCAGCAGGCAATACCCGGTCAAAATCCCAGTCCGATGATGAGGAATACAGCAGGATCGAGAAAAAATTCCTCTTCGCAATCAACAAGTTAGAAAAATTCTGCGGAAAGTGGTGGGGGATAGCGGAGACGGATCACTCTGAAAGCAGTCTCAAGACGTATTTGGAGGAACTCAACAAACTTGTAGACGCGGTAGAAGCTGCATACGAAGCGGTACACCTGAGCAGAACTGAGGAAAAATCCAGGACGGCATGCGAAGAGACATACGACGGCACTCTCGACACAGCGATGCACACAAAGCTCAGGATCAACGAGTTGATTAGCACCCACCAGCCTAATCAACAAACAGTAAACCCCATACAACAAAGCCATACCCCCTCTCAGCATCAACCCTGTCTAAAAGTCCCCGCATGTGACACCGAAATCTTCTATGGTGGATATGAAGACTGGCCGTCCTTCCGGGATATGTTTACCGCGGTCTACATAAATCACCCTAAATTGTCTCAGGCCCAGAAACTGTATCACCTGAGGGCAAAAACCCGTGGAAAAGCAGCCCTTATTATTAAAAAATACCCCCTTAACGACCAAAACTTTGACTTGGCCTGGGGAGCACTCAAGTCCCGCTACGAGAATCGTAGAATTCTCGTAGACAATCAATTAAAAACCCTATTTAATATGCCCACAGTTTATTCTGAAAATGGTGAAAGAATTCAAGAAATTCAAACCACCATAAATAACTGTATCTCGACCCTAAATGCGAGCGATGTCTCAACTGATAACTGGGACCCCATTCTCGTATTCTTATGCTCATCAAAACTACCTGATGAAGCCCTGGCACTGTGGGAACAATCACTCTACTCCAGGAAAGAACTTCCACTTTGGTCGGAGATGGACAAATTTCTCACGACAAGGTACGAAGTAGTAGAAAGACTTGGTACGTATAGGCCGAGCAAAACCCGTAACCCCAACTCTAGCTTCACCCACAGATCCTCAACACCCCAAACCTCATCGAACTTTAGGAATAAGACGCAAACATTCCATGTGGACTCAAAGAGGCAACCCTCATGCAAACTCTGCAATCTGAATCACTCATTAATGAGCTGTATAAAATTCAGAGATCTCTCAACCCAAGAGCGAAGCAAATTCGTAAAAGAAAACAATTATTGCACAAATTGTTTAGCTTGCTCTCACTTGGAAAGAGATTGTGGTAGCAATTTCACATGCGTGTATTGCCAAAAACGACATCACTCGCTACTCCACTTCCAAGGAAAATCCCAGCCAGACAGCAGACCCAGGCAGCAGAGGAACAGGACGCACACAACCCCTCAAAGTCTGCCACCTCCAGCTGAAGACCCGAACAGGGCGTCAACCTCAAAAGAGGCCAGCCAAATCCAAGCCACTCAAAACCCTTTTAAGAAAAACTCAACCTCAACTCACTTCGCGAGTAGTAGCGAAACTACCCTTTTACCCACAGCTTTAGTCACGGTGAAAGCAAATGGCGAACACCACAAGATCCGTGCACTAATAGATCAGGGTTCGGAAAGACATTTGTAGCGTCTCGAATCCAGAAGCTCTTGAAACTACCAACCAAGAAAACCCATTATAAGATCTCGGGAATGGGCGGATCGGTAGTTCAAAACTCCAACCAGATCTGCGAGATAACACTCTGCTCGTCGGATCTCAAAACAAAAATAAACACCCAAGCGATATTATTGCCTAAACTGACCCATTTCTTACCCAGCATTAAAGTGTTAAAAATAGATTTGCAAGAAATTGCCACATGGCCACTCGCGGACCCTAACTGTTTTACCCCTTCGAGAATCGACATGGTTATAGGTAGCGATCTCACACCCCAAATAATACTCCAGGGGCTACAAGCCAACGTAAGTGGTTCCTTGTTAGCCCAAAATACAATATTTGGGTGGATACTCAGTGGGCCTATTAAAGAACAAGTGAACGCATTCTCCACCCAAGTTATTGAAAACCCAGACGACACCCTTAGCACATTATTGCAGAAGTTCTGGCAACAGGAAGAAATACCTGACACCCAAGCCCTTTCGGAAGAGGACCAATTTTGCGAGGAACTCTACCGAGAAACCACTCACCGCCAGGAAGATGGCCGATATGTGGTAAAACTTCCATTTAAAAAGGAATTCCCCAGTACCCTTGCCCTTGGACACTCGAGAATTGCAGCACAGCAGCAATGCATCAGCGTCGAGCGATCCTTGGAGAAAAGACCAGAATTAAGAGAAAAATACTTAGAAGTTTTGGAGGAATACCTCACCATGGGCCACATGGAGGCAACTTCATCACGCGAAGTCATCGAGAACGGAAAGTACTCGTCGTTCTACCTCCCCCACCACGCTGTCTTAAAACCCGACAGCAAAACAACAAAGGTACGCGTTGTTTTCAACGCGTCTAGAACTACCCACTCTGGCAACTCGTTAAACGATGTGTTGCACACAGGCCCCATACTCCAAAACGACTTAATGCTCGTCCTACTCAAATGGAGATTTTTTAAGTACGTATTTAACGGCGACATCGAAAAGATGTACCGCCAAATACTCGTTCATAAAGAAGATCAGAATTTTCAAAGAATTCTCTTCCGAAGATCTCCACAGCTACCGATGGAGGACTTCAAATTAAAGACAGTGACGTTCGGCGTCAACTGTGCCCCATATCTCGCGATACGGACTCTGCACCAACTCGCAGAAGACACAAAGCCCACCCACCCACTCGCCTATGATATATTGCTACACGAAACCTACGTAGACGATATACTTTCGGGCGAACATAGTATACAGTCCGCTCACGACTCTCTACACCAGGTTATCGAAGCGTTGAAATCAGCCGGTTTTCCACCCAAAATTATTGGAATCCATCCCAGAATCTGATCTCCTAGATGCAGATTTCCTCAAATTTCACGATGCCAGCTCAACAAAGACCCTCGGCATAAAATGGAATGCTATAAACGACTCTTTCTCATACTCTTACGACCCTATACCCGCAGAAAACTCGAACACAAAGAGGCAAATTTTATCGGCGGTTGCGAAATTGTTTGACCCGGCAGGATGGCTATCGCCAATAATGATACTAGCCAAGACTCTCTTCCAGCAACTCTGGTTAGAAGGAGCTGACTGGGATGAACAAGTCAAACCCAGCGCTTTCCACAAATGGAACATATTTCGCGAAAATCTCTCCGCGATAAATGAAATTAAAATACCTCGATGGGTTCAATTTTCACCCAATAAACCCTTTCAGATGCATGGATTCTCAGATGCATCTGAAAAAGCATTCTGCGCTTGTGTGTACCTGCGAGTACAGAATAGCAAGGACACGTTTTCTACTCACCTACTCGTGGCAAAGAGCAAAGTGGCTCCCGTGAAAACCGTGAGCCTCCCTCGTCTAGAACTCTGTGGAGCAGTACTAATCACAAAATTAATAAAACAAATTCGCTCACACCTAACTCTGACTCCACATGACCTGTTTCTCTGTTCGGACTCCGCTATCGTACTAGCATGGCTGGAAAAAACCCCACACACCTGGAAGACCTACGTGGCGAATAGAACCTCACAAATTCTGGAAAACGTGAGTAACGCCCCTTGGAAACACGTACCCAGTGGAGATAATCCAGCAGACCTTGGTACCCGTGGATGTACACCCAAGGATCTAGCCGAATGCTCCCTTTGGTGGAAGGGGCCAGAGTGGTTGGCCAAATCCCCAACGTCCTGGCCGAAACCAGTGACACAAACCCCTACTCCACCGGAACAAAAGCGCACCCATGCATTTCATGCTGTAGATGTGCCTGATCTACTCGAACGCTTTTCTTCCTACTCAAGAGCTCTACGAGTCGTTGCTTATATGTACCGATTTATACACAGAGCACAAGGTCTTGATACTTTGAAAACGATCACGCTAACCCAAGAGGAAGTTCATCAAGCGAAAGTTCGTTTGATCCTGTTGACGCAACATAAATACTTCTCTGCCGAAATTGCAGATCTACAGTCCAACAAACCACTCCACACAAAGAGTTCATTGTTAACTCTAAACCCTATGCTCGACGAATCAGGCATAATGCGGGTGAATGGTCGGATCGCAAAAGCCAATCTTAGTTACAATGAGCGTTATCCCATTATAATTCCCGATAACTCTCGGTTTTGCTATTTACTCTTAGAATTTAGTCACTCTACCTTGTTGCATGCCGAAAAACAACTGATGATCCGCATGATACAACAGGAATACTACATCCCTCGACTCAAACAAAAGGTGAAGAAGTGCATATTCCATTGTAAGATATGCACGATCTACAAACAACAGGCTAAATCCCAAATAATGGCCGCACTCCCTCCGGAAAGGTCCACATACTCTCTCCCATTTCACACGACCGGTATCGACTTTGCTGGACCTTTTCTCGTTAAAACATCAATCTTACGGAAGGCCCCTTACTCAAAGGCATACGTTTGTGTATTCGTATGTTTCTCAACAAAAGCAGTCCATCTGGAAGTCTGCTCAGATCTGACGACCGCTGCTTTTAAAGCAGCATTTGCTCGTTTTGTTAGTCGTCGTGGACTCCCACACAAAATAATGTCAGACAATGGTAAAACCTTTATTGGAGCAAGTCGTGTCATTCAAAAGGAGCTTTCTTCTTTTCTCAAGGAAGCCGCAACTGACATAGCTCAAAAATATGCTACTCATGGACTGTCCTGGCAATTCATCCCACCATATGCTCCTCACATGGGCGGATTATGGGAAGCGGCAGTTAAAAGCTTTAAAACCCATTTCCTTAAAGTTGCAGGCAGTCAAAAATTCACATTTGAAGAATTTACTACCCTACTCACTCGAATCGAAGCGGTTCTCAACTCTAGACCGCTAGCTCCGATGTCACAAGATCCAAATGATTTACTCGCTCTAACTCCCGGACACTTCCTCCGTGGCGCTCCGTTACTCTCCCTACCTGAACCCAACTCTGAAAATTTGTCACTCACAAAAAAATGGCAGAAACTGCAAGTCCTACACCATCAGTTTAGTACGCGTTGGAAAAATGAATATCTCAAAGAATTCCATAAGCGGACCAAATGGAAGACTCAGCAGACAAACGTCAGAGAAGGGGATCTAGTCGTCGTCAAGGATGACCTTCTTCCGCCCAATGATTGGCGACTTGGACGCATCATTCGACTTCACCCTGGCTCGGACGAAAACGTTCGAGTAGTAGATGTCCGGACTCAAGACGGAATATACAAACGCCCCATAGCAAAATTGTGTGTACTTCCCCTAGCAGAATAAACTCTTCAACCTCACCCTATATATCTCTCCAAACCGTGTAAACTCTAGGGATTCACATCACAGCCCACTCTCTACACCCATACTCACTTGACCCCCTTTTATTTTGACTTCTCTTTTCAGGCCACAGTATGGAAACTTCAGCACCTGCCGGCTGTGTTGCCAAAGGCATTCGTTGCGCTACTGCCATGCGTTTATGGCTATGACCCCGGACGAACGCTATGAGTCGCTTCGGGCTCACAAATATTGCATAAATTGTTTGGCAACATCCCATGTTACGGGCGCATGCAGCTCCCCTGATAGCTGCCGCCGATGTGGCCTCGCTCACCACACGCTGCTTCACCGTGAGCGGCCAAAGGAAGAACGCCGGAAACGATTCAACAATAAACCCCAGACTTCAGCCCCGAAAACGAAGACAACAAAAAGGACTGTAATTTTAAAACCAAAGAAGAAACGGGCAGACAATAATCCCACTCAGAAGCGCTTGAGGAACTTGTTTTCAGCAGCGGTTAACACTTTGGAGGAGATTCAGAAGTTGCTGCTTCCCTCATCGGAGCAGGCCGGCCGCCATATTGAAGACATGAGCCCAAATTTAATTGACCTATAAATTGTAGTATACAATGATTTCACAAAATTTATTTGTAACATGAAGTATTGAAATATTAACTATTTTTAAGATACTTACCTTTTGCTAAAAATACTTACCTAATGAAATATTAACTATTTTTAAGATACTTACGTTTGCTAATAAACCAACCTTTTGCAAAAATACTTACCTAATGAAATATCCTGCAAATGTGTTAAAATACTTACCTTAATGAACCACCCTCTTAACAAAGAATTTATAAATTTTTGTGTATTGTAAGTACCGTGCACTCAACTTTGTACATTCCTTTTACATACATACGAACATATAAATAGTTACCGTTTCCTAGCTGCGCAGGAGGCTGAAAATTTTACGGCTTAATATGTAAGTTTAGTTCGCTAATTACCGTCGATCGATCCGCCACTATTCGCAGAATAATTGAGTTATTGGAGTTACTTGAAACTTAAATGGTAGAGTTCCCATAAAGGAAAGTAGTTTTAAAAAAAAAGAAGAGAAAAATCCTTTGTATACGCATTATATTGTGATCATTACAATAAAGTAAGATATATGTGGTTTAAAGTGTGAAGTGAAGTGCCGTGGTTTTTATTTGGAAGGAAGAGTATTAAAATTCCCTACCCATATACACTGAACCTTAACCAACCTGGAAGGGTTTATCCTTCCCCCATGTCTTAAAAGGTGGACCGCAAATTATCTGGGTGGTCGGCAGGCATCGGTGCAATTTAGAAACGAAACATCAAAACCAAGAAGAAATAAACAAGGGATGCCACAGGGTGGTGTCCTATCCCCACTTTTGTTTAATTTCTACATATCTAAGCTACCTTCACCACCAGAAGGAGTCACTATCGTTTCATACGCTGATGACTGCACAATAATGGCCACAGGCCCAGGCCCACAGATCGATGAGCTCTGCAACAGAATAAACGGCTACCTCCCTGATCTCTCCAGTTTTTTTGCCTCGCGAAACCTGGCATTATCCCGACAAAATCTTCCGCGACCTTATTTAAAACATGGACGTCCCAAATGTCGACCATTTTGAACATCCACGTCGATGGCACTACGCTACCGACTGTCCTACACCCCAAAATCTTGGGTGTGACGTTTGATCAGGATCTACATTTTGGTGAGCACGCAGCCGAAATTGTTCCGAAAATCCAGAGCCGTAATAAAATCCTCAAATCCCTTGCTGGCAGTACCTGGGGAAAAGATAAAGAAACGCTCATTACTACATACAAAGCAATTGGCCAGCCGTTTACGTGCTACGCGCCACCCATATGGTCGCCAAGCTTAAAAATTACCCACTGGAAAAAGCTACAGGCCTGCCAAAATACTGCTCTCAGAATCGCCACGGGCTGCCTTCTTATGTCCCCAGAACACCATCTTAATAATGAGGCGAGAATACTCCCCATCAGGGAGATAAATGAGATGCTAACCAAACAATTCCTGTTGAATACCCAGAAACCTGGGCATCCAAACAGACATCTGATTGATGAGCCAACACCGCCTAGGGGCTTAAGGAGTCATCTCCGTGAGCATTTTGAGGAAATACGGCACCTGAGAACCCAGCCGTATGAAGCAAAAAAACACAAGCAGGTCCTTGGTGAACTCCACAAACAGGCGTCCGACCTTTATGTCAGGAATTGCCCGGTGAATCCAGTACTCAAATAAAAGTACCCAAAACTTGTGGAAGAGGACCGCATACGCCCCAGGAAAACGCGTGTCACTCTTGCTCAACTTCGTTCTGGATACTGTAACAGGTTAAACTCTTACCTATCCAGAATCAACCCCGACATACAAAATGTATGCCCCGCTTGCAATGTGTCCCCACATGACACCAACCATCTCTTTATTTGTAATGTGGAACCAACGCCTCTAACACCCCTTTCATTATGGTCCACCCCTGTTGAAACAGCAAGTTTCCTTGCACTCCCGTTAGAGGATATTGATGACAATTTGTGATCGGTCGCGGCTGTTAGGTGGGGCGAAGCACTGCTACAGCAATAACAACATGCCCGACAAGAGGGGGGGGGGGCCTAGGGGTCATTACCCCCGGGCCCGGGAATCTCAAAATGCTATCCAAGCTTTTTGCTTACAGAAAATAAACAAACCACACCTATAATCACATTTCGTAGATAGCAATCATTTTAAATTTCAACAAATTTTATAAAATTGAATTCGTATTCTGTTGCAGCAAAAAAATTCGGTATGATGCAAATTCTTATACAGTGATATACATGTATGTATGTATGTATGTAAACAGCGATTTAAAGAAATTTATTTCATACAATTAATGTAATATTTAAATAAAACTCTATATGTAATAAACTGTACTTATTTTTTCATTAGCTTTCACACCTCACCGATTTTTAGAGTGTAATATTTCTCGCAATCAATATAATAATTTATATTCTACAAATATATTAGTATTTTATGAAGAATATGTATATTTCTATGTAAACATATTTACTCATATGTTGTTCTGTATGAATGTGTAGATAACTTAAAGTTCGTAACTATATATTCATTGAATATAATATACATATATGCATGTGTACGCTTAAATATACATGTATATACAAATGCATATAATGCGGCCCTGAATACAGGTGCTAGCAGAACCCTGAGGCCTGGGATCAAAACTCACACCTATTGAATCTAGGCTCTGATATGAAGTTCAAACGTTAAGTGCAAAAGTAAGCATCTATAAAAATAGCACTAACAAAATTGCTTAGTTTCATTTATGATTTACTGAGTTTTCCACATACATAGTTCGGCAACACGAGAACGCAAATTTTGAACCGTTTCTTACTTACCTAAAACCTAACTAAATATGTAGCATTTTATTTCATTGCAATTAACAACATAGTGCTAGAACCAATAGCTTTGTGACCAAAACTAGGGTCACAACGTTTAGTTGGTGAAAGACAGTCTTATCCTATGCCAAAATGTAGTACCATTTTTGGTTGCATGCACTTATATTTGTTTGTTCAGCTTGAATTGAAGGAAAGTCTTCACTATGTTTAGTAAAATTTTATATGGAAACAACCTAAAATTTTGTATTTTATACTAATAAAATAAAACAAAAATTTGGTCCTTATTTTCGATGAATTTTGGTCCCAAATGAAAACTTGGTGTGGCAACCGTGTTCGCTTTACCGAAAATGTCTAACTTCCCTACAAGGCAGGTACCCGTTACCTAATCGGTTACTTAATCGTCACCAATTACTTGTTCAGCAATTATCGTCTTAATGACTTTTACATTGCTGTCATGAAAAAGGTAACGCATGGCGCTCTCTCAAAATAGTGTACGTGTGACTCGCTTTCTCGCTCTTACCTATTGTGTTTTCGACATTCCTTCTCGCTCGATGTTATTTACATTTTAAGTTACTTCATCAGTTATGTTTTCGTTATCGCTAACCAAAAGATATGCAACAACAACAACACGGGTAACTGGCCTATCGGTTACCCGTATCGGTTACCTTCGGTCAAATCGCTTTTTCCATGAATGAAACTGTTATGGAAACGCATCTATGATGGAAGCAGTAAGGAAGGCGGTCGGCATGATGTGTTGGTGCACAGTGGCTAGTCATTGTCGGCTGGGGCGGGTCCTTGCCAACCTTACTGTTCCTGCGCCATAAACAGAAAAAAGTCATATCATGCCTATCAAAACTGAAAGCTGTCAAAATCAAAAACCCTGACAGAAGCGCAGAGACCGACTCAAAACGCTTATCAATACAAAATAAAACAACATCCGGCCGAACCGGATGTCACGGACAGACCGTTGACATTCAAAGATTTAAAAATTCAAAAATTCAAATTCAAAAAAAAGAAACTCAAAATAAACTAAGCGCAAAAAAAAGAATTAACCGAACCGGAAACGACCGGTTACTAACGTTGAAAATCAAACTCAAAAAAAACTGCTGAAAAATAAAATTGCAAAAAAAAAGCTGAAAATTAAAAAAAAAGAAAAGGGCCGAATATAACTTGGGGCGCCGTGGTGTTGTTGCGACGCCCGGTGCATTTGTCCCACCCTCAAATAACCATGGCCACCGACGCACCTAAAATTTCGGTGGCCCCTTACCTGTATGCCCTAAGTGCCTTCTAAATGAATAGGGTAGTCAACATTCCCATTTTAATTACAAAAGTTTATTCAAAATTCATTTCAAAATAGTTCATAGACTATGGATTCAACCGTTTCTAAACGTATACCGCATTTTGAAGATGTCCAATAGTATTATATATATATCTGCGTATGTACTAGTATTAGCTTATATATCTAGATAGGTTTTCGTACGCTTAATTATTTCATTTAATTCCTTACACTCGTAGTACGGATATACTATATAATTATGTAATACAAACTATGTAATGGAAAAAACTATACGTAATGAAAACTATATTAAGATTGTATTTATGTGTGCAAATGAATAGCCCTCGTATAAGGTAGTAGTTTCTCTAAATGTTGTTTTAAAACCAACATTGTTTACTGGCAACAAATAAACAACAAAAAAATTTAAAAAAATGTACCTACAGGTTCCTGCAAAAGATCCGCAAACGAGCTCGCATACGACTGTCGTCAGGAAAACTGGGAAAGTAAAATTAATTAACGTATTGGTATCTGGTGGTTATAGAATATAACTTCGTGTTCTAATTCCCCTTATTTTTTTCTTTGGGTTTCTGTTGCTTTATTGTCCCGTTTTACATGATCTACATACGATATTTATGTAACTTACAAAAATGTCTTCAAAATTTTCTCCTTTTTAGGTGGGCATATTGAAAATATCTTTACTAATGTTACGGACATTCAGTACAAAAAAAAATGTTTCCTTTTCGAAGGAGTGTACAGTTTCATCTAAATCTGTTTTCTTCAAAATAGGTCGTACGCATTAAGTTATAGAGACAAGGTGACGAAACGCTCGTCCCAAATGTAATAAGAAATAAATTCGAGATAAGTAATTGTAAACAAATACGTATATACTTAAAGCGTTACATCTATAAAACGAAAGAGAACTAGCCAACGGTATTATTTCCTTAGAATATATACCACTCCATTACAAGAATATTACTTCAACCGCTGCTAATGCAAAAACTTTGATTGGATGTACGTTCCAAAAAAAAATAATAGAACGTTCAATGCGCGCGAAAGGTCTTACACTTAAAGTTATGCCATTTGCGATTTCGAAATCGTTTTCAAAAGTTGAACTTTAGGGACTAGGTTCGCACATTCAAGTTTAAGCAATGGTTCAAATAATTTTAAATTTCTTCAAATTATGGTTGAAAATTTGAAATCAATTTCGAGCGCAAAACAAAATGTTCATTTCCCTTTTTAAGGCTTACGGCCGTAATACGTAAACTATAGAAATGGAACTAATAATAAAAGTATACTATTTTTAACTTGCCCGTGTCACGGAACGAACTCACCATGGTACACGGTCGTTGCTTTGGTATGTAATTTTGCAGCAGGCCATTGGTGCCGCTCTGCCGTTGTCGTTGTCGTTGCAGGTTGGTGTTAGTGCTGGTCGTGGTTGTTGCGTTCTGGTCCGAGGTGATCGAGTGAACCTGGTGGCAATAGACTTCGTGTTGACCTTTACGAACTTGATGACTTGGTGCTAATTTTGGCGTTCGTTGGGTTACGCTGCCGCGTGCTGCTGCCGTTTCTCATTTGTCCTTATGTTACTACGAAAAACAACACAATTGCGTTATTGCTGTTGACTAAGATTGGTCCTTTGGAGTGGATTAGATGCTTTGCTTCATATATGGGTGTTTTATGCTTGGTGACGATGATTTGATATTGTTACCGGAGACTGATCTTTTTCACTGCTTTCAACAATTCACCCGAGCGTGTGGGAATCGATGTATTACCCCAGTCAAAGAAAAGTGCTGTAACCTTTTTAATTTTTTTCCACACAATTGAGTGTTGTTAGATTCAGTCACACATAAACTAGCAGCATTTTTTTTGTGCTTTTTCGTTAAAATTTCACTTTCGGCCATCAGAGTATGAACTACGTAATTGATAAGCGAATTTCTTTTCGCTGTTCTACAAAATTTATTTATAATAAACGAAGTGTTTTATGTGCAATACAAATAGCGGGAAAGCAATCGCTTATTGTTGTCCAATTTTGGAAGTTTTTTTCTTTCTTTTTTTTTTTAGCTCCAATTTAGCTGAACTTTCATGGCCGGAACCTCGTGCTAAAAGAGCGCAATTTTTTCTTTCTTTGGTCCTCCTCCTATCTGCTGGCAAAAAAAAACTCCATACATTTTCTTGTGCTCGTGATGGCCGGTCTGTCTTTTTTCTTGTTTTTTCGATATTTTTTTATCGCCACTTCCGCCACATCGCTAGGTGTGTTCACGTGAACACGCTCCCAATCGGATCGTAGCCATAGACCGTAGCAGCAGACCGTAACAAACCTGCTTCGCTTTGAGGACCTGACGATGAAGCGAACAGGAAACCGGATCAGCTGTGGGAAGCTACTGCCAGGGATCTCCGACGACAAGCAACGTGGGGCACGACTCACCCCTGAGATAAGAGTCTCAAAGTCCTACTACGAAGCTAGCCGGGCAACATAGGTCTATCAAAAAAAAATTTAAGTCGAGCTGGGAATAACTTCTGTTTCCTAGTTAAAAGGCTTTGCGGCGATTAGACATTTGTTATGGAGAACTCGTCAAAACTCCGAAAGGTTTTAGTGGTCATCGCCCCCACAAAAGGCAAGGCAAAAAAAGTGTAGACATTTTGATATGGAGAACTCGTCAAAACTCCGAAAGGCTAGTCCGACCTAAGTGTGGACTGCCAGGGTGTTCACGGTCCTCGGTGAGTACGCGCGTGAACATCCTATGAGGTCAGTGCTCGGGGAGAATACTGGGCGAGATGTCCCCGACCGCCAAAACGCCCAGAAAAAAGGTCCAATTGGTGGGTATAGAAAAAAAAATCAAATTGTAAATTAGCAAGGAAACGTTTGCTGGTTCATTGCGGACGAATATCCGAAGCATGGAAGCGACCTATCAATTTCCCATTTAGGTCCTCGAGATCATACAACGCATTGCCTACTTTTCGAAGCACGCGACACTTCAGGTATTTTGGTAAGAATTTGGCGTTAATGCCCTGTTTGAAGTTACTTAAGGCAAAGTTTCTCCGAAAAACTTCCTGACCTACCTTATAGTTGACTTGTCTAGAGCGCTGGTTATAGGTGGTTACTCCCCTATCCTTGGCCTGATCTAAATTTCTACGGATCTGCTCACGAATATTAGTCAACTTGTCAGCTCGGCTTACTACCGTGACCTGGTCTTCTCGAAGGCTGCCGAGTTTCCCTAAAATGTTGTACGTTGAGGCATGCTGGACCATGTTTTGGCCATATAACGCAAAGTATGGAGAACACTGAATCGCTGTATGAAAATCACTTCTCAAAACTGATAAAATCTCGGGTATATGCTTATCCCAATTAGTGTGGTCAGGTTTATCCTTCAGGAAAATCCTAATCTTAGAAACAATTTCTCTATTGACGCGTTCGGATGCGTTCGCTTGGGGAGAATATAGCCCCGTCCTCACGTGCGTCACCCCGTAATTTACTAAAAATTGGTTCATTTCCTTCGAGATAAACTGTTTACCATTGTCACTGTGAATAAACTCAGGGACCCCTACAGCCGGAAAATTTTTTGAAGCGAAGTAATTTATAACGTTTACAGTGGTGGCTCTATGCATGGGCTTTAGCCAAACGTATTTTGAAAAATGGTCTAGTAATATGAAAAGAAATTGATTTCGCCGCTTAGATCTCGGATACGGCCCTAGAAAGTCGCAATACAACCGCTGAAATGGCCTTTCGGATTCAAAGGTACTCCCTATAGGTGGTCTTGACTGCTGATTGGTGGGTTTTACCGTTTTGCAGGTGTCACAACGCTGGACGTAGTCCCTGACGTCCTTAGCCTGCTGCGGCCAGAAGTACTTCTGCCTAACACGTTCTAAGGTTTTCAGCCATCCGCCATGGTAACTCCGGTTAGCGTCATGTGCTAATCTCACTGCTTCCTCAGTCAACACTTTCGGCAACCATAAACGCCACAGCGAGTCTTCTTCCCCTTCCATCCCCTTACGAAACTTAACTCTTTTGAAAATTACACCGTCCACAACTCGTAAATCCGGAAGTGATTCCTCGTTTTCGGTGACGGTCCGAATTAAGTCTAAATATTCGTTGCTGCCAAATTCGGGAGAGACTAAGTCTATTTCTCCGGGTGTGGTAGTGAAAGTTAACTCGTCCGCATCAAAGCGCGACAGCGCGTCTGGTACTACATTCAGGGTGCCCTTACGATGTTCCATTTTAAAGTCGTATCTTTGCAGTAAGAGTGACCATCTCGCCAACCTCCCGCTCAAGTCTTTTTGTGTCATCAACCACTTGAGACTGGAGTGGTTCGTAATAATCCGAAAAGGTAATCCTTCGACATATGGTCGGAAACGCTTCACGCTAATTATGGCTGCAAGACATTCCAGCTCGGTTACTGTATAATTGCGTTGAGCATTATTCAGCTTTTTCGACACGAACGCGATTGGATGCTCAGCGCCCTCGTCATCGACCTGGAACAACACTCCGCCAACACCTACTTTGGAAGCGTCGCATTGTATTACGAATTCCCTTGAAAAGTCTGGTTGGGCCAAAACAGGGGCGGAACTCAAAGCTACTTTTAGCTTTTCGAAGGCCTCTATAGCTTCAGAGGTAAGCTTGAACGGGCCTGCTGACTTACGAAGACAGTCGGTCAAGGGACCTGCCAAGTCAGCAAAATTGGTAATAAACGCCCTGTACCAATTCGCCATGCCCACAAACCTACGCACTTGACGAGGGGATTTAGGGATCGGGAAGTTTTGCATTGCTTTTATTTTTCCCGGATCCACTTTCAAACACCCGCTGCCTATCAAGTAACCTAAGTAGCGTATTTCCTTCTGACAAAATTTACTTTTCTCGACGTTTATTGTCAGACCTGCGTCTCTCAAACAGTTGGCCACTTCCGCCAGCAATTTCAGGTGGTCTTCAAAATTTGTACTACATACCATTAGATCATCTAGGTAGACGAAGACATTCTCTCGCAGACGCGAAGGGATTGCCTTGTCCATCAGCCTACTCATAGTCTGCGGTCCATTGCACAGACCAAATGGCATTACTTTGAAGTGGTACAGAGGCCTCCCCGGAACTGCGAATGCTGTTTTTTCCTTAGAGGACTCTGTCAATTTGATCTGGAAGAACGCGTCCTTCAGATCAATGCCACTAATAAAATGCGTGTCCTTGAGTCTGCTCAATAAGCCGTTGATATGAGGCAGGGGGTACGAATCCTTCTTAGTCACCGCGTTGACCTTCCTCGAATCTATGCACAGCCTAACTTTACCTGGTTTCCGGGCCAGTACTACAGGACTACACCACGGAGGGTTTGATTCTTCTATAACTCCTATTTCGAGTAACCTGTCTAGTTCTCTAAAAGCTTCGGCTTGCCTCGGCGGCGAAAGAGGGAAATGTTTGCTTTTTATAGGTACAGCATCACCGGTGTCGATGTGATGCTCCACTAATTTAGTTTGACCTAGGCCTAACTTCTCGTACGAAGGAAACGTCTCGATGACTTTTCGCAATTCTGATTTCTGGTCTGGTGACAATTCATGGAGGTTCGGTTCCTCTTCCTTTTCAAGTCTAACCTCAAGGCACTCTACGCTTGGGAATATTTCGGGAGCTAACGCAAATGCTCTCCAAAAATCTACCCCGAAGTATGCTTCTTGGAGCAATGAGGGAACAAGGTAAAAACGAATAACCTTTGTGATATTTTTAAAAGCGACCGGTAGAGATACTGAGCCTAAAATTTTTTGCTTGTTGCCGCCCGCGGTATATACGAACGCATGTAAGGGCTGATATTCGAAGCCGTTATCCTCTAGGAATTCTACTCCATTTTTCCCTAAGATGGAGACGTTGGCTCCCGAGTCTAACAACCCTACAAGAAAACTATTTTTAATTCTAGCCTTTACTAAAGGCCTTTCATCCTCTGTAAGCGTTAACGTGGTGGCTTGCAGCAGTCTACGCTCCTGTACTCTCCTGTGGTATCTCTTCCTACATTTCAAAATATTTTCCGATACCGGGTAGTGTTCAAAAATGGTATGTCTTATGTGTTCGTACCTATGTTCCCTTTCTTCTAGGTCTGGTGAAAGTTGCGTCTGGCAAGCGACATCCCTATGCTGGCGTCGCAGAATTCTAATCGGCTCGCTCATCGCGGATGAAGACGTTTGACTCTCGGCTTCAGAACTATTCGAACTGTCCGTACTGTCAGGGTAAGTTATTATTACTTTTGAGGGCTCTTCTGCCAGGGTACTACTGCACCTCGGAAGCTCACCACCTCCATGCAGAGATTCGCCCTCTGGTTCAGCGCAAGGGACGACGCCTCGAGCACTGGCTGATGTGGGAGCTATGAAGCCGAACGAGGTTCCCCCCCCCTTCTCGCTCGGGTACTGGTTTCCCTGCCTGCGATGGTCCCTAGGGCATTTAGGAGTGAATACACCCTTATACCCACATTTAAAACAAAAAGGACTTTTTATGGGTTCCTCACAATATATATAGGAGTGCCCCATTCCCTGGCAATTCCAGCATTGGATTCCCGAGTAGTCCGGTCTTCTGCTGCGTCTATATTCCAGCGCCTCTATCTGCGGATCTATCTCGCCGTCCTCGCCTTCCATCTTCATGTCCGGGGTTGTCACGCTTGCCTCGCTTACATGCCGTCCTGGGTAAATGGCTCCCAGCAGCTTGCTCTCTTTCAGCACTTGTTCACCTCTGCGTGCTACATCGCGTAGATCATGGAGGGTCCTTACGTCCGCATTAAAAAGCATTAGCTTAAGGCTACTGTTGACGTTCCTTTTTATTATGTCAATCAGTAGAAGCTCTGACATTGGCTCCCTTAAGCGCGCGTTCAAGGAGATTATGTCCGCGTGAAACACGTCATAACACTCACTTGCTTTTTGCTTCCGCATGGAGACCTCCATCATGATCTCGTGGTCCGTTTTCAAAGTGCCAAACTCTCTTTTCAACGAGTAGCACAAAAAGGCATATGTCGCATTTGGGTTTTGTTTTGTGAACAGCCAGTACCATTCTTCGGCTCGTCCCGAAAGGAATAAGTGGAAACTGGCCATTATTTGTTCGTCAGGGCATTGTGTGCGCTCACACAAGGTGTTCAATTTGAAGAGGAAATCGGCTACGCTCCCAGTGCCGTCGAATGCGATTTTCCACTCCTGCGGTTTTACGGCTATGCTGCTTGGAGTCGGGTACATTGGTGGTACTACCGATGGCAATGGGTTACGGTCCATCCTACTCGCGTTCCTGTGTTGCTGGTTTGCTTGCTGCGTGGATTCGAGAGCGGCGTTGAGCTGGGCCATGCTGGCTCTAATTGAGCCCATCTCTCTCCGCATTTCCTCCTGCGAAGCCTGAAACAGTTGGTGTAGCACGTCCACCCACGAGCCTCCACGAGTGGCTTCGTCCTGCATTCCTAAGGTCCGATCGCTTGTAGCGTCTCCGAAATTTCCCATCTCTTGGTTTGGTGGTAAAGCACCAGCTCCTTCGGGTGCGTAGATCGCCGCATTGGGCATTAGCCCCGAGATATCGTGCGCGTTCACATGACTGGTGCTTACAGGTATGTATGTCCAGTTTTTCGCGAGGGCCATTCAGGTCCGAGCCCACGTTTAATAACGCGGGGTCTCCGTATTGTCCGCCCACTGGGGTGTGCACCACCAAGGGACGCCTGGCCTGTGAGAAGGCCCCTCTATTTGTATTACCGCCCCGGTTCTGGTTTCTCCGGGGATTCACTGCACTCCCAAACGGGGTATTCCGGCCCGGTTGCCCGAATGACTGGTCGCGCGACATGTTCAAAAAAAAATTGGTCCAGCAAAAAAAACTTATGCCCGTAAGGCGCTTAGTGATACAAAAAAGGTTTATGTATGTAAATTTATATAAAAAAAAAAAATTAAACTTCCAAAAGCTGGAAAAAGAAGCGATTAAATACTTTGGATATAAGTCGGAAATCAATGGGAATGCTGACATCCCCCTTCCGAAGGCACTCGGGATACAGGCTAACAAAAAAACATAAATCCATTCATACTTGCCCCTAGTGCTCCCAACCGCAATGCGAGGGGGTCTTAAGGCCCCCCTCCGAGACTGGTTGGGGCCACTAGGGTCACTCCAGACACACACGGGTTGGTCTCAACACGCCCAGCCGCAACGCAGGGGCAGTCTCCAGGGGCTTTCCCCTGGGACTGGTTGGGGGTGTTGAGGCCTCCCGTCCATCCTTGCTGGACACCCCTCCTGCCTCCGCCGCAATGGGTGGAGCGGTTTCGGAACCGCTCCCCCAGTCTGGTGGGACAGGAGGGAGTGCCCTCTGAATCCCAGCTCAACCCGTCACAGTCCAGGTGGTATTCTAAACTACCACCTGGGGCGTGGGATGAGCTGGGGTTCTTTTTCCACATACATACACGCACTCACACTAACAACACAAAATTCGGCAAATAAACTAAAAAAAAACTACTTTACAAAAAAAAACCAAGTTAGCGGACATATTATTACCAAACCGACTAACGGACAACATTCCGGGAAAATAAAAAAAAAACCCCAAAATCTACAAAAAAAACTTAAGTGCGTGCAGCACTGCCTCATCGGGTGGAATAAAAAAAATCCGGAGACTTGACGTAAAGTCGCGTGGATCCCTCAGCTACCGGAGACGATGATCACTCCGGACACCCTGATCCGTCGAACCATCCCACCGCAACGCAGGTGGCTGCTCCTGCGGCTGCTCACCCCGGACTGGTGGGATGGTCAACTTCACAAGTTGACCAGGAGTGACCCCCGCACCCGGCGCCTCAGGAACCACGTTGGGCGCCATCTGTTATGGAAACGCATCTATGATGGAAGCAGTAAGGAAGGCGGTCGGCATGATGTGTTGGTGCACAGTGGCTAGTCATTGTCGGCTGGGGCGGGTCCTTGCCAACCTTACTGTTCCTGCGCCATAAACAGAAAAAAGTCATATCATGCCTATCAAAACTGAAAGCTGTCAAAATGAAAAACCCTGACAGAAGCGCAGAGACCCACTCAAAACGCTTATCAATACAAAATAAAACAACATCCGGCCGAACCGGATGTCACGGACAGACCGTTGACATTCAAAGATTTAAAAATTCAAAAATTCAAATTCAAAAAAAAGAAACTCAAAATAAACTAAGCGCAAAAAAAAGAATTAACCGAACCGGAAACGACCGGTTACTAACGTTGAAAATCAAACTCAAAAAAAACTGCTGAAAAATAAAATTGCAAAAAAAAAGCTGAAAATTAAAAAAAAAGAAAAGGGCCGAATATAACTTGGGGGCGCCGAGGGTGTTGTTGCGACGCCCGGTGCATTTGTCCCACCCTCAAATAACCATGGCCACCGACGCACCTAAAATTTCGGTGGCCCCTTACCTGTATGCCCTAAGTGCCTTCTAAATGAATAGGGTAGTCAACATTCCCATTTTAATTACAAAAGTTTATTCAAAATTCATTTCAAAATAGTTCATAGACTATGGATTCAACCGTTTCTAAACGTATACCGCATTTTGAAGATGTCCAATAGTATTATATATATATCTGCGTATGTACTAGTATTAGCTTATATATCTAGATAGGTTTTCGTACGTTTAATTATTTCATTTAATTCCTTACACTCGTAGTACGGATATACTATATAATTATGTAATACAAACTATGTAATGGAAAAAACTATACGTAATGAAAACTATATTAAGATTGTATTTATGTGTGCAAATGAATAGCCCTCGTATAAGGTAGTAGTTTCTCTAAATGTTGTTTTAAAACCAACATTGTTTACTGGCAACAAATAAACAACAAAAAAATTTAAAAAAATGTACCTACAGGTTCCTGCAAAAGATCCGCAAACGAGCTCGCATACGACTGTCGTCAGGAAAACTGGGAAAGTAAAATTAATTAACGTATTGGTATCTGGTGGTTATAGAATATAACTTCGTGTTCTAATTCCCCTTATTTTTTTCTTTGGGTTTCTGTTGCTTTATTGTTCCGTTTTACATGATCTACATACGATATTTATGTAAATCACAAAAATGTCTTCAAAATTTTCTCCTTTTTAGGTGGGCATATTGAAAATATCTTTACTAATGTTACGGACATTCAGTACAAAAAAAAATGTTTCCTTTTCGAAGGAGTGTACAGTTTCATCTAAATCTGTTTTCTTCAAAATAGGTCGTACGCATTAAGTTATAGAGACAAGGTGACGAAACGCTTGTCCCAAATGTAATAAGAAATAAATTCGAGATAAGTAATTGTAAACAAATACGTATATACTTAAAGCGTTACATCTATAAAACGAAGAGAACTAGGAACGGAATTTCTTCAAATTATGGTTGAAAATTTGAAATCAATTTCGAGAGCAAAACAAAATGTTCATTTCCCTTTTTAAGGCTTACGGCCGTAATACGTAAACTATAGAAATGGAACTAATAATAAAAGTATACTATTTTTAACTTGTCCGTGTCACGGAACGAACTCACCATGGTGCACGGTCGTTGCTTTGGTATGTAATGTTGCAGCAGGCCATTGGTGCCGCTCTGCCGTTGTCGTTGTCGTTGCAGGTTGGTGTTAGTGCTGGTCGTGGTTGTTGCGTTCTGGTCCGAGGTGATCGAGTGAACCTGGTGGCAATAGACTTCGTGTTGACCTTTACGAACTTGATGGCTTGGTGCTAATTTTGGCGTTCGTTGGGTTACGCTGCCGCGTGCTGCTGCCGTTTCTCATTTGTTCTTATGTTACTACGAAAAACAACACAATTGCGTTATTGCTGTTGACTAAGATTGGTCCTTTGGAGTGGATTAGATGCTTTGCTTCATATATGGGTGTTTTATGCTTGGTGACGATGATTTGATGTTGTTACCGGAGACTGATCTTTTTCACTGCTTTCAACAATTCACCCGAGCGTGTGGGAATCGATGTATTACCCCAGCCAAAGAAAAGTGCTGTAACCTTTTTAATTTTTTTCCACACAATTGAGTGTTGTTAGATTCAGTCACACATAAACTAGCAGCATTTTTTTTTTTGTGCTTTTTCGTTAAAATTTCACTTTCGGCCATCAGAGTATGAACTTAATTGATAAGCGAATTTCTTTTCTCTGTTCTACAAAATTTATTTATAATAAACGAAGTGTATTATGTGCAATACAAATAGCGGGAAAGCAATCGCTTATTGTTGTCCAATTTTGGAAGTTTTTTTCTTTCTTTTTTTTTTTAGCTCCAATTTAGCTGAACTTTCATGGCCGGAACCTCGTGCTAAAAGAGCGCAATTTTTTCTTTCTTTGGTCCTCCTCCTATCTGCTGGCAAAAAAAAACTCCATACATTTTCTTGTGCTCGTGATGGCCGGTCTGTCTTTTTGCTTGTTTTTTCGATATTTTTTTATCGCCACTTCCGCCACATCGCTAGGTGTGTTCACGTGAACACGCTCCCAAGCGGATCGTAGCCATAGACCGTAGCAGCAGACCGTAACAAAACGTGTCCTTTATGTTCAGATAATATTTAATTATATAAATAATTCATATATACAATGTTTTTTTACAATTTAAATTATTCCCTTATTACTCTAGTGAACTTTACACATGTGTATATTGATATGTACAAGCTAATTAAGTACAATAACGTCTATTAATAGCTGTGCCCTTTCTGAAACTTTCGAAGCTCAGTGATGATGCCCAATTTTTCCTGCGCTGGTGGTGTTGTTCAACATCAGTTTGCAGAGCCATATGAGTTTTGTAGGGATAATACCGGAAGCCCCAATTCGTGCTATCAAAGTCGATTTACAGGTGATATTGATCCTTTGGTCTTGACCCTTTCCCATTGTATGCTTTTTAGCGCCTTATCTGTGGTACTAAAAAGGCGGGGGGATAGTTGTCGCAGTTTTCTTATAATTTGAGCAAATTTATGTTCTTCCTTCACCTACAGCTGGAATATTTGGAATATTGCTATGCGCACATCGTCAAAATCAAATTACCTAGAATGAGAAAGAAACTAATATCAGTAAGGATAGATTAAAGTTTTTAATATATTTAACCCGAAAAGTGTTCTATAAATAGGGCTCCACAATTAGCTCTTTTCTGAGAGGCCAAAGGCACAAGGTACTCAAGGAGATTTCAGATAACTAGAATCAGGGGTACCCGAAGATATGTACTTCGCTTTTGCATTCATAGAGAACACAACATTATAACAAGGGATAATTGATTGATGTTACGAAGGAAATTAGGCGGGCTACAAAAACAAACAAATACAGATGACTGTTTAATTCAACAACAACACCAACAACAACAACAACAACTGTTTAATTCATTATCCGAAGTTCTTGTATGGACGTGCAGTATGAAAAGTGTAAAGTACTGCTAAAACTGATTTCCCCGAGTAACCCGGGAACGAATTGATGTGACTACGCCTATCCTTCTTTAGCAGTAGGGTCTAGAACCAGTTCCCTGTTGGACAGGAAAATAAACGTTTGGTTATCTCCAAGTTGATCATATGCTATTACAGAATATACTCGTTTGCTGCATCCGACCAGTACATCCAACTTTCCCAGATTTTCTGGGCTCAGCAAGGGTATCCTCCTGAATGGTGCATTTGTTGCACGCTGCTGCCTGGCCGCTCACCCAACAACACAAGACACGACGGAACTTTCCTTGGGACACTCAAGGTCACTAACGCTTCTCATGGCTCCAGCGGGTTAGGGGGCTTAGAGTATACCCGCGGTAGGCATGCCTGCGTAAGAGGCGATTAAAATACCAATTGTGAACCTCACCTACCCGTGGCGAATCCTGTTTCTTTAACAGCCGAGGCTCTGGCGACCCCATGTTCCTTATGGATCTACATTTGAAGGCGCTTAGTTAGCTGACATCGCTTACTTAAACGGTTGATTCTAAAGTAAAAACCAAAACAAGATATAGGTTAGGTTGAACTGGCGGGTTCATGACGACCTCACATATACTGAATGAGTCCGTAGTGTTACCAGAAGTTTGTTTTAACGACCAAGCTAAAAACCCTATCAACAACCAGGACATGTTATAAAATAACTCCGTCCTCTTGACAAATACCAGAAGCTACGTAGAACTTAAGCCACTTGCTGCTTCTAGATCTGACAGCTGTCAGCTGGAGTCTTAGCCTGGCAAGCGCAGGGTACGAGCACAGAACGTAATCGATCGTTTCCTCCTCCAACCCGCACTTCCTACATCTGCTATCACTGACCAACCCTAATTTAAAGGCATGTGACGCCAGAAGGCAGTGTCAAGTAAGAATACCCGTCATGAGTCTACAGTCTACAGTTTAATGATAATGAAAATATAAGAATCAGTGTTTATGAATAACATATTTTAATTAATCTCTTACAACAACGTGATCGGTGGCCACATCACCATGTAGATAGTGTGGTGTTCCACCTTGTATAAACGTAGGTACTGTATGTGCTTAACCGTGCAAATGGACATTAGCAGTAACATTATTCACATAAACATAGCTGGGTATTTGTGCAGGCATCAATATAGCATGCATTGGTCCAGTTCGGTGTGCACCAGCTACTGGTACAAACACTTTTGAATGCATAGCTTTCATATAGATTGGATGTCCAGCAGTGCTCCGGTTGTGCCAAAATGTAATGGGCTGCTCCGTCTCTTGGTACGGCTGTATAGGTATGGGCGGGTGCAATGTATTACTAGTCTGCTCAAGATCGTGTGGTAAATAGATGGCTCGAAGTCGCCAGAGGGGATTGGAGTCAGAGTTTTCGGACCCAGAGCCAAAATATCAGTACCTCTAAAAGCCCATCCGAGCATTTTCAAGCGGAAGTATTCGCCATAAGTTAGTGCGCTAAGCTGAACCTTCAGCGCTGATACCCCAATGAAACAATTGCCATACTCAGTCAGGCAGTCAGGCTCCACTAAAGGCATTTGCGGCGTTCGAAATAAAGTCAGCACTGGTCCTTCAGTGCGTAGAAAAGCTAAATCAATTAGGAGCACACAACGTAGTATTGTTGCCCTGGGTCCTAGGCCACAGGGGAGTAGAGGGTAATGAGCAGGCGGACTCAGTGTTTAATTTGTTGCGCCCCTCCTACAAATTGCCATCCTCCCAGCAGATCTTTGCAGCGGGTCTGCGCCATACTCTTCTCTTCCGGGAAGGTATCGCTCCAATCCGGGCCCTTCTCCTGACCCCGGTCCTGAGAAATGAGTTTGCTGCGTTTGCCGGAAAAGAATCTTTTTAGGACGGTCATATATATAAGGGCCTGAAATATTTCAATGAACTTCCTAATCACATAAAAAGTAGTAATAACTTCAATACTTTTAAAAAAAAGTTTATTGGAGCATTGTAAAACCCTTCCAATAAGATAAAGTTTTTCTCCTCTTATTTTTTGCATTATATATCCGATACTGGAGCGCGAAAAGGGAATGGTAATATTGGAAGCAGCAAAATACAATGCATCTGGCACTAAGGAAAAGAAAATCGGTCGCCACCTGTAACTCCAGACAGTTCCAACAACTAATTTCGCTGGAATTCGGTATTTCCAGCCGATATTTAATGTTGCTGATCGGAATCACTCGCATTCCCACAGCATTAATATAACAATAAAATTATATAATGTGTAACAAAAATAACGAAAATAAGGCCAAACAAAAGTTGGAGCAGGGGGGGGGGGGGGCTGGAAAGACGTCCTTTTCAACCTCCCATTATATGTTGAGCTGTGCTAATCGGAATCTTCATGCATTCCGACAGCGTGAGGGGTGATTGGATACACGTTATTTTCAATTTCCAACATCCAAAGACATGTTTAGCTGTGTTGTTCGGAGACTAATACACTCCGACAGCTTAAAATACAAATATAAGTTCCAAATTTTGTTGCCTTAAGCTGGGAGCACTGGAGGATTGGAAACGCGTCCTTTCCAACCTTCCTTAAATCAGTGGCTCCCAGACTCGTCCCTTTGTCACGCTAGTAAATATGCTGATCGGAATCACATGGCATTCCAACAGTATATTCAATAGAAATAAGTGATTAGTTTATGTTTTAGGCCTAAACAGCCGTAATAATAAATAAATTAAAACAAAAATAAAATAAATACTCTTGTCAGTGTTTCACGTGCAAGGGATGGTTGCACCGGACAGGTTGCTCTGGGCTAGATTCCAAAATCCAGCGTCCTCGTAACTTTTATAAATCTTTTGTGGCTCTTGTTGTTCACGGCCTCATTACATTATGAGGAAATACGGCACCTGATAACACAGCCGTATGAAGCTAAAAAACACAAGCATGTCTTCAGTGAACTCCACAAACAGGCGTCGGAACTCTATGCCGGTGATTCCTGTACTCAAAGAACAAAACTAGCAGAGGAGGAACGCACTCTCCCTAGGGAAACGAGAATAGTCACTCTAGTTCAACTTCGAGCTGGATAACGTAACAGGTTAAACTCTTACCTATCCAGAATCAACCCCGGCATACAAAACATTGTCCTGCTTGTAATGTGTCCCCACATGGCACCAACCATCTCTTTAACTGTATTGTGGAACCAACGCCTCTAACACTCTTCTCATTATGGTCCACCCCTGTTGAAACAGAATGTTCCTTGGACTCCCGTTAGAAGACATTGATGACAATTTGTGATCCATCGCACCTATTGGATGGGACGAAGCACTGCTACAACAACAGCAGGCGGACAACCCGGAAAGAGAGGCAGCAACTGCATGACTCATCGATCCCCAGCCGTTCCTGGCAGTTGGCTCACTCAATAAATGCCCCTATTAGTAGAAGGGAGGGAAAAGAGAGAACACTGGCGCAATATGCCAGGCCTGAGTCAATCTAAGTTACTGTTAGGGGGTTACAGCACAACTCGATATAGGGCATTAATAGGCTTCTCAAAAAGATAACCTAAGAATCCTAACGGCTATTCTTACAAGACACTGTAGACTGAACAGTCACATGCAAAAGCTGGGTATGTCGAACAACACATACCGATTTTTTGATGGATCAGCAGACGGCGGACCATATCCTTCTAGACTGCGGCGCAATTTCAAGACGTAGGGCTAAGTTTATGGGCTCACCATGGCCAGAGCATTCCCACATTTAATCCCTCAAGCCAGGAACACCGCTGGGGTTCATCGAGGAAGTCGGCTAGAATGAGGTGCTGTGAAGGAGATGCACAAGTCACTGTGCAATCCTCAATAAATTATCTATCTATCCACGTTCCGGTAACAGGCACCATTGTGGTACTAGCCCCACCATCTCGGGAACTATTGACATGACTACATTAAACCTTCTAGGGATTGAATATTAATAATGACCGCAATGCGAAAATCTGCTAAAATGTACCATTCTCCATGGAATGCTCGATATATAACTTTCCACGTTTTGAAACAGTGATGAAAAGAGCAAAGTTTACTAAAATTTTAACTGGCTGTGGGTAGTAAGGTGTTGATGTCCTCCCTTAACGCAATATAATGACAACTGCGACGCAGGGAAAATGACAAAAATCTTGTAAATCTACTGATAATAATTAATTAATTCCTCCCCTTCTATGCAGTTCTATGCATACATACATATGTATTTTTCTCTCCAAACGCTAATTAAAAACATTAATTGGTTTTCACATGAACTTCTAACTCTGTCGTATTTGCATTCTTCAGTTGATTATCAACAAAAGCATGACAAATTATTTAATATGGTAGCCAATTTACTTACCTTTTCTGGTGCGATGATTCCTGGACAATCGGGCCTGACTAGACGCGATTTTTTTTTTTTTGCCTTAAGAGAGCGTGCTTAACGCGAACCATATCATGTTACGGCACACCTTTGGTGATGCAAACAATCAAAGACATTTCTGCTTCTAGGATAGCAGCAGCAGCTCCCGGTAGCTCCACATAAATAACAGTTGCATGCCGATCAGTTGCCTTTTTTGCTCCGGCTACCTATTAAATTTTAATTCATATTACATTATCTACTATTGCAATTTTTAATCAATACAAATCAATATAAATTACCGAAGCAGATACTGGCAAACCAAGATGCGTAGTTCCGCCCTTTTTTAGGGAAATACATCCAAAGCATGTTGGTTGTAAAGTACCTTGTATCCTTGGCAAATGACACGCGAATCTGCATTTAATTGTAGATTTCCTGTGATTTTGGCATATTCTGAGCTGAATCGCAACCCGGCGGGGATGCTATCTATTAGAATAATATAACATTTTTTAACGAAAAACCGAAAAAAGACCCGCGGGTACCTCCGAAACCGGGGGTCGGATCCATAGAATTTTTGCGCAGAACACCTTTCTGCGTTGGCGGCCTTCGGCCGCACTTATAAAACATAACCCTGGGCTACGGTGATGCACAGTTTTTTTTGTGGGTACAAACACAACAACAACCACATGGAAATCGCCAACTTCAACTGCAAATATCTCCGGACAGATAAAATTTTTCTTTTCCGCCTTCGGATTATTGTTCTCGAGATTAATACGCGTCTTTTGACACCTCACTCGATATTTTTGGTAGCGTATTAGCAGTCGACCCCTCAACTAAACTATTACCAAATAATGTTGTTGTTGTTGTAGCGATAAGGACACTCCCCGTTATCGACTTTGTTGGTGCTTTTCCGGATGCAGATCGGGTACGTTGTGGGAACCATTAAGGTACTAACTAGCCCGACCATATCGGGAGCGATTTAGTATGACATGAAACCTTGTAGGCCATCCCGTCGATTTAAAAGACGGTGCACCACCTAATTTTTATCAAAAATTATCAAACGAGGAATCAAAAGACGCGCCTCGAGCTCCGTGTTTATTATTATTTGATATTTTTAAATTAGGTGGTGCATCGTCTTGTAAAACGTTACCCTTAATATTATTTTGGGCGAAGGCCGCCAACGCAAAAATATGGTCTCTGCAACAAAATTTTTAATTTCCGTCACATGTCACAACTAAAATTAACTTAATATTATTTTGGGCAAAGGCCGCCAACGCAAAAAGGTGTTCTCTGCAACAAAATTTTTAATTTCCGTCACATGTCACAACTAAAAGCACAAGATATTTTTCGTTGTAAACAATGATATTTTTTCTCCGTTTCAAAGTTTCCCGGAATAATTAATGAACTTTCTTTTCGATGACAGAATGAAACGTCGATGTGTTAGTGGAGAGCGAAAAAAGCTTTGAATGTGTGGGTGAACTAGTTACCTACGTCTTGTAGGGTTGTAGATACGAGGTTAACGAATAAACGGGTCGAATTGTATATTAGACTGGGTCGATTTATTAACCGATATCGCGCCATCGATTTTTCGATAGGATTTGGGCTCATGCAAAGAGGATAGATATACAAGAGGGCGCACTGTAGAGTTGGGAACAGTTTATGAAACCCATCGCGGTTCTGAAAGATCTCGATTAGGTTTTAGCAGTCCGTTTTGCTATCTGCCTTCGTATCCACCACCTTCAAAATTGGTCAATTTGTGCGGCGCGCCAAAATAAGAAATGTCAAAAAGAAATTAGCGAACAAGAAACCAATTCAGAACTATTGAAGCAGATATTCTAATAAATTGAATTGTTATTGATATATATTGAATTATTATTGAAATTTTCTCAAATTTATAAGCACATGGAAATTAAAAGAGAAAGTTGAAGTGGTTGAATTAATAATGCCAACGTAGAAAGGAAAACAAAATCCAATTTGGCTGGCTGAAAGATAACCGTGTTTGTATGGATCATGTGCTCATAAATTCATTGGAATTGCCATTTGTATATTTTGTTATTTATTTATATGGTTTAATATATAAGCAAATTAACTAAATAATCATATCAACAATATCAAGTGTTACTTATATTTCGAATTATTCCAAAGCATTACGTTGAAGAATGTGTATATAAATATACATACAAAATTCATTGTATGCATGGCGGGACCATACAGGCCAAGGCCGCAAATCAGCTAATTGGTACTTTTCTTATACGTTTTGACAGTTCACCTTCCAGCACAGTACGATTTCGACATTAATCCGTCGAAGTACAAAAACAAAGTACATGGAATTTTTCTCTATGTATGTCGCCCTGCTACCACCTTGTATGGCTGCGGCATGCTTGCTCAGAATTTTGCTGATCATCCCCATGAATCAGGAAAGGTGCCGCCCATTTTTCCCAAAACAGCCGATTTTACCAGGCCATCAGAAAAAGGAAATAATATATTTGCTCGAATAATATTACCACAAATATCGAATTTCCATATTGTCATCTTCCTCATCTGCAGACAATTCATGTTACCGTCTTCCTTACTAACGTCTTATTTATCGAAATTATTGTTAAGTGTGGCACAAATTTTATATATTCTGAGTTCGACTATCGCGACCATGTCAACTAATGTAACAGAATAAGCAAAAAATACAACCATGGGAATTAATTAAGAGAATAAGCAAAATACATCACTGTAAAGGAAGAAAAGAGAAGACGGTGGACTTCCGGTTCATTGGATTGGCGACTGAAGAATAAAGAATTAAGATAATTAATCCGGACGTTTCTGCTGTTTTATTAACCACCGAAGCTAGAAGTTACATCTCAGGTGTGTTAACGAACCTCGCGCACTATTATAAACAACTATTTTGTGAAATGGATGCTCAAGGTTTTAACTGAAAATAGTGTGGATTTCCTTCCTACTGCCAATATTATACAATTACGCACATTACTGCAAAATATAGTTGGCGTGGGAGATAATAGCTCCCCAAATACGATGAATACCACTCCGAACACGAATATATTGGAGAACATTCCGGACGAAATGATTGAGATAAACGCTGCCGTTTTTATTGATGCCTCTGCCGTTCATACTGCCGCCATTGCCGTTCCAACTGCCTCTACTACCGATATTTTAGTTGAATTCAATTCAACACCTACCGTTCACGATGTTTTTGCTGCCGCCACTGCTGCCGCCACTGCCGCCGCTACCGTCTGCTCTGACGCCACTGCCATTCATACTGCCGCCACTGCCGTTCATACTGCCGCGACTGCCGTTCCAACTGCCTCTACTACCGATGTTTTGGTTGAATTCAATTCAACACCTACTATTCACGATGTTTTTGCTGCCACCCCACCAAACTCTGCCCCAATTGACGTAACTGGTAACGCTACGAAAACGTATGAAAATGTTAAAATTAATGAAGGAAATCGACGAGTTAAGAGCTAGTAATGGGGTACAACAGCAACGTAGATGGGATTTTGCCGATATAGATCATGCTGTTCCCAAGTTCAGTGGTAATGATATATCAGAGACGGTGGAACATTTTCTTCAAGACTTCAAAGAAGTAATGGAGTCGTCAAGAGTAGACGGACGATTTAAATTGCTGGCTTTTCGTCGCTGCCTGATGGGAACAGCCAAAGTTTTCCTTACCACCACCAAAGCGTTAAGCTATGCCAAGTTAAAAAAGGCCCTTACGACGGAATTTGACGTGCCGAGACAGAGCAACGAAGTTTATAAGATTTTGGCAAGACAAGACAAAAAGAGCGAGTCATTACATTGCTACTTACTATTGATGCAGGCAATAGGAAAACGGGCAAACATATGCGAAACAGAAATCATCGATTTCATAATACACGGCGTAGGCAATGTAGTACCAAATGCACATCTACTGTTATCGGCGAAAACACTTGATGGGTTGAAGGTTTTAGTAAGCCGTTTTCAAAGAAGATATTTCATAGCAGAACCAGACTAATATTTGTTAGAAATTAAGTTATACTGTATCGAGGTCGGTTACAGTGTCAGGTTGGCCGAGCTGTGGCTCTGAGCACAAATAGCGAATTGTAGATTAGGTATTAGATTTATATTAGGTATTAGATTAAGAAATGTACGATAGTGAAGATAGAGATTAAGTTATAATGTATCAAGGTCAATACAGTGCGAGCTGTAACCCTGAACACAAATAGCAAATTGTATCAGATTAAGAAATGTATGACAGTAAAAATAGAAATTAAGATAATTTATCGAGGTCGATACAGTTTCAGGCTGGCCGAGTTGTAAGATCATAAATGCAACCATGTCAACTAATGTAACAGAATAAGCAAAAAATACAACCATGGGAATTAATTAATAGAATAGCAAAAATACATCACTGTAAAGGAAGAAAAGAGAAGATGGTGGACTTCCGGTTCATTATTGGATTGACGAATGAAAAATAAAGAATTAAGATAATTAATCCGGACGTTTCTGCTGTTTTATTAACCATCGAAGCTAGAAGTTACAATCTATTTCTATCTAGGAAGGCAGATAATTTGAAAACGAGCCGGATTCACCAGGCCATCAGAAAAATATGTAGGGTTACTGGAGTAATACAAATTGCACTTCGCATCTCTAAATAATGCCGCGAAGGAAAAAGTACTATACAAACCAAAGGATAATAGAGCTGTCTTCTTTGTACAACATATAAATATGTTTCGAAGTCAGAAATTACCGTTAGTTATATGTATGCCCCACGCATTCACTCACCACTCTCTACACTGAAACTTATGCATATAACTGCGGTGTTAGGCTATCAAGCGTTATCAGCTAATGTGGCACAGCTGTATAGGCTACTGAATTGTCGTAGGTTTTTCTGGGTTCGAATCCCGCTCAAGTTAATTCCTCTTTATTTTTTTTTGTAGCTGAAATTAGAAAAATGCTGATAATGCCCTAAAATAGCAAAATTTTGCCGATAAGCGCGTTTTCTTACAATATCAAAGCAAGATTTTTTGCAAGAATATAAATAATATAAAACCATTTGACAAAAGCTAACCAAATTCAAACAATTGTTGAATTCTTTCAATTGTTAGAAATTGTTCTCAAAGCTAAAAAGGGCATTTCAAGACCTTCGAAAGCTGGCATGGTAATAGGCGACCATACAAATGTCGCTAAAAATATGCAAACATTTTTCCTAACCCGCCTTCGCGTCATCCACATGCACAAAAGTCAAACCAGAGACAAAATCTTAAATTTTGATTTTGTGTCGATTCATATTACCAACACATTCAAACATTTGGTCTGGTCTCGTACATATACTACAACCTTAGATTTTGGCGAGGAAATCTTACATTCCCGCCTACGTCTCATCAACAAAATCACAAAAATAAGAAGAAAAAAATAATATAATAGTAATGATGTAATAGTAATTATTTAAAAACCTGAAAGGAAAACAAGAATAATTAATAAAAAATCTGAAGAGAAACAAAAAGAATTATTAAAAATCTGAAAAGAAAAAAAGGAAAAATTAATTAAAAGTATTTAATCAGTTTAATGAAAATTTGTATAACTAGACACGATTTACGAATTCGCCAGACTCTTAATGGCGAATTTTCTCAGGATATAATCAATCAAGATTAAACCATTTCTCAGAGAAGCAAAAGAGCATATTCTCTGATTTTTTCACCTCGTTTACAAAAAAGGACTAATATAATCGATTTTGAAAACCTAGGCTCGTGTGTCAAATGTTTATTTTACGAGATTTTTTAAAGGTAAACACGATGTGCGAGTTCGCCTACCACTTAATAGCGAACTCTCACACGATGTATCAATGAAGAATACATCATTTTCACCTGACCCCAACTCGTCTAGGCTCGTGTTAGCTGAAAAAAGAAGAAGAAATACATAATTAGTAAAATCTTTACAAATTTCGTGAGCCCTAGGACATGAAAATAAATACATTTTATATACATATGTATGTATGTAAATGAAAGCTGAAGGAAAGAAAGTAAAAAGGAAAGTTAAACTATATGCATTTTAAAATGTTTATTCATTACCTTGGTTGTACTTTCATTAGGTGGGAAGTTACCCAAGACCAAAGATGCCGGTAAAACCTTTGCTGTGGCTGCAGCTTAACTACTGTGCTTTTTTTCTTTGCTAAATATTTCGTTCTTTTCAATTGAGCTTCCACTCTACGCGCTGACCATTTCGCATTTTTGTACAATAAAGTTGTTACCATGAAATTCAACAGTTGTAAGCGGTGCTCCGAGCATTCGTCAGCTTTATTAAACCAAAATGGAGAATACCTATAGCTTTTGCTTCGAATATAGTCGACGCTAAATATTTCCACTTTCCACTTCATGTGCAAACGACTTATCTCAAAAAAATCATCATCTGGGTTCATTAAACGTAGGTCATCTTGCGCTTTATAATTTTTCGCTACCATAAGTGCCTCAGATGTATTCGCCAAATCAATGGTTTTCTTAGACATTAATTCTATGCATCTTTTCGCAATTTATCTTATTCCTAAACTGGTTATGCATCGAACAGCCCGTATAATAACGTTGTACCTGGAGCTCTCCAGGCCTATCCGGAATTTATTCTAAAAATATTTCATCAGGAATGTCTTCAAAGGGATTTTCTTCCACGACCTTTTCTCCTGTGCTACTACAAACGGCTGTTTCTTTGTAGGGATACTATGCCACCTGATCTTCATCCTCTGTCGCTCGTTTTTCCTCTGGATATACATCAATATAACTATCCAATCTCCGCCTTTTCGGAGTTTCTTCTAAAGTTATTTCATCGGGAATGCCCTCAAAAGGATCTTTTTCCGCAATTCGTTTTCCAGTGCTCTCATAAACGGCTATTTCTGTGTCGGGATAGTCTGCTACTTGATCTTCATCCTCTGTTGCTCGTTTGTCATCTGGATCTTCATCAATATCATTGTCCATAAGGATTTGACCTACTGGTCAAGAGGATGTTTGTTCTCGACCCAATCGGGAAATACATCATCGTCATCATCGCAGTTACTGTCCTTGTCCTTGAACCGGTGTCGTAAAATTTGCATTGACATCACTATTGCGACAATGCACTGTACCTCGTTAGCTGTTGGGTGGCAATTGACACCTTGACTCGCGCGTAACTTATAGAAGAAATTCTCTAGCGCATCCTGATTTAACTTTCCCAAAATGGCGAAATCAATGTCACTATTATTTTCAAAAATAGCTTCGCATAAATTTAACATAGATTTTAGTGTTAAAATAAAACCCTCAGAGCACTGCAATTTTCGCGTGTGCATTGAGATAAGTCGTTCGAAGTAAGCTATGTGATCTTTAATGCGAGCAATTTTATCCACATCACCTCTTTTCAGAGGCCATTTCAAGGGATTTTTGTGCCACATATACTTTGAATCCAGCTCATCGAATAAATCATTCATTCTTTTGATGAAAAGTTGAGTTGGTTTCGCACTCTTCGAAATAAGCGGTTCATTTCCAAGCATATTATTTTCATTCAACATTTGGATCCCGGCTGTCACCGAATTGCTCAATAGTTGCGTAGCTCTGGATACACTCATCCATTCGAAGGAACTGGGAGTACATGGGATCTGGTTAGCTTGGGGCATATTTTAAAATTCTCATTTTTTTATCTATATTGTAAAGTTTCTCTACAACGCATGCATTACAGGTCCATCAGGTGTATGAAGTACTGTATTATTTAAAAATTTATTTCTAATAGATTTGATCAAGTGGCAATAATCATACATAACATATATCTTTTGCCCATTGTAAATCCATGTAGAATTGGACTGATTTATGTTAAGCTCTTAAAATGCTTTCTGGTTGGATGAACCTTGATCGCATAAAATAGCTTTAACATTAAGACCAATCTTTTCTGCGACATCTATATTTTCCTCAATTTTAACTAAAAGATTATAATCCTTGTCAGAGGTATGCACTACGTAATATGATAAAATGTACTTCCACGAACTGAAAATACCTTTTACCATAAAAAATAGGCACTTACCTGCGATAAAATTTTTACGATTACCACTGCCGCTATCAACGTAGCTTTCAAAAATATCTTCTTTATTATTAAATATGAGATATTTTTTAATGGCAACGTCATCAAACAAAATCTCACATATTCTTTCTTTTTTTTTTGACATTGTCTTTGTCATTTCTTTTAAATTACTTATAATATTATTATCAATTCCCGGGCGTACACATGGTATAGGGTGGTGTCGCAGTAAAGATTTTTTATGAGGCAGTCGAAAGCCCAAATCATCAATCAAGAGCCCATATGCTTTAGAGGACATGTATTGGACGTTTTATGCCAATGTTTTGTCCTCAGGTGAATACCGAGTATGCTTCGATTTGACGATCATTTTGGCAAATGTCACGGCATCAGCACTGGCATTTATTGAAGGAATTATACAGGCATTTTCCATTTTTTCAATTTTAGCTTTTATTTCTAGAATGTCTTTATTAATATTTGTAATTATATTGTCTTTTTCTCGAATAATGTTATGATAACCCTGAGTCTGCTTTGCAAACTTATCATGGTCACAAACCAATTCCAGTCCTTCGACGAGACCTTCATAGCTGCACGGTATATCGTAACGATGACGGTTATATTCCAAATCAGAAAAACCCTGAAACTCCTCTAGGGTTAAATCATTAGGCGACAAGGGATGGCTAGAAGCCTCGCTTGCAGCAATCGCCTCATCATTTTCTACCTCTAGATGGAATGTCGGAAAAGCACCGTTCAGAAGCCGTTTGGTTGACACATGCCTACGCTTAAAATGACGCTCGTAAATGTTAAATGTTTTATTTGCAATTTCTGACAAATTTAAGTTGCATGCCAAAGCCCAGGTATTGCGTTCAGTCTCGGATTTTGGGAACTCAAACATCTTTGCTCCCTCCGTAGGCTGACAACTTGCAACACAGCACGCCCGCTTCAACACTTTTGTAAAACTGTGCAAGGGTGCCTCATCGTGTCCTATGAAAACAAATAAAACAAGTAAGGAAGGTTAAGTTCGGGTGTAACCGAACATTACATACTCAGCTGAGAGCTTTGGAGAAAAAATAAGGGAAAATCACCATTTAGAAAAATGAACCTAGGGTAGCCCTGGAATGTGTTTGTATGACATGTGTATCAAATGAAAGGTGTTAATGATTATTTAAAACGTAGTGGGCCTTAGTTCTATAGGTGGACGCCTTTTCGAGATATCGCATAAGGGTGGATCTGATTTAAACCAAAGCCGGCCAAAAGTTGCACATTGTGCAATTTGATTTCGTATTTTCACACCGACACTAACGATGTGTGATCACGATCGTTTGCTTTCGCTTGTCACTCACTAAAATCAACAGTGAATGCAAAAGGAAAAGTCCATGCTACTTTTTTGGCACATAATAAAAACAATATGCTGCGATATTAAAGTGACTTTTAATACGTTTTAGTTAGTATTATTAAGTTCCTTTGAACTTACATATTAATATTGACAATTTAAATAAATTATTAATAATTAATAATAATTAATTAATTAATTATTAATAAATATTCACAATTTAATACAAATATATTTTTATACGTTCTACTTAGGTTTATTAATTTTCATAAATTTTTTTTATTGAATAACTTTATGTTTTGAAAATACTTATATATTTCTATCTTTACATTTACTTTGTTTTATAGTTCTTTCTTAATGAAAAAATGAGTTTTTTAAAGTAAATTTTGCATTGAATAAACACCATAACTTCTTTTATAAAAAGTTGTATCTGACTAGCTCAACCTCCGCGTTCTTAGTTATACGAATATAAGTAAATATAGTCAGGATTAGCTTTAAATCAAATAAACAAAGTCCTTTTTAATTTCAAACTTCACTGTTCACATTTTCTTTTAGCACACTGTGTGGAGTTGTCACTCAATTTTTACACACACTTGTGCAATTGTTTTAGTATTTGTGTGGCCGGCTCTGATTTAAACGGTTATGGCAGTCCAAAAAGACGCGAATCTTATAGTTTACTTCTGCACATGTATGTACATACATATATAATATAAAATTTAATTATCTATACACTGAGGAAAATTTAATTTGAGAATTTAAGTACATAAAAAGATTTAAACTTTATATAAAAAAATGTAAGCACTAAATTTCAATCTTTGCTAATTAATTACATCCATTTATATGCATATTTATTTGTGCATTTCACTTGGTACTAAGAATATCGCAAAGAAAAAATATAGGAGCACCCTAATAAAGCTACGTTGTGAGGTTCAAACGATGTCTTTATTTATTCATATTTTAAAGAAAATTTACTTACCTAAATGCAACGTAGGTATTGCATTGCTAAGCAGCTTCTTTTTCCCCATTCCATATCTATTTTGCTAGCAACTCTGCCTTTTCAGTGATTTTAAAAAATCTTGGTCTTGGGGTGGACAGGTTTGTCCGTCCACATCCCAAAACAACACATTTTTTATCGATCGACATTTTTCTTTTTTTAAAGAAACACTTTAAAATTTCGCGTTCGCGCACAATATAAATTCACTTTAGAATAATCGAATTCCAGATAACTGGACAATTCGTTATAATTTTTGATTTTCTGGCGCACTTTTCACTTGTCATTTTGAGTGGGAGCAGTGGGGGGAAAGCTAGCTTAGAAAATACAATCAGTCCAATTGGAAAAAGTCTATTTATATTGATTTAGATTAACACAAAGTATTGCACACTTAAATATATATGTATGGATTTCTTTAAGCACATACTATCTATACATAATATGTACAATGAATTTGCTAGATTTTAGAAACAAACGTAATTTATCTTAACACTTTACCTTTGGATCATTTGAATGCACAATAGCCGTCGGCATTTCATAAATTTCATATATACGTTTATACACCATATTTACTTCATATCACATATTCTCCTTTGTCACATTTTTGCCAATTTTAACACACATTCACATTTCTTATAACACATTTAAACCTTTTCTAACAATTTTATATAAAAATTTATTTAAATGAAAGGACCCAGTACAGTGATTATAGTCATGGTACATTTGTACTTTTTTTTGGTACATTCCGCTTCCCGAAAGTACGTTGGTACTACATTGACATATTTGGTACATTTTTGTAAAACACCGCCCTGCACTTCAAGTCATTTACAAAGCAGCTCTGAATGTACAAAAAAAATTAAAATGTTTCGAAGAAAATATATAGATAGTTAAGTTGTTTGTTGCCGAGCACAATTTGCCATTTGCAATTATGGATTATTTAAATATGCTTATGAAAAATAGCATAACTGATTCTAAAATTGTGAACAAATTTTACACCAACAGAATTAAAGCACAGAAAATAATAACTCAAATAACAGGGCCAGAAAATTATAAATCCGTAATTGCATTTTGTCAGAAGAATTATTACTCTCTAATAATAGATGAAACGACTGATATTTGTATGTATATCAAAAAATTTGGCAGTTTCGATTCGAATTTTTTATAAAATAGATTTTTAGATTCATACCATTGACCGATAGTAGCACGGAGGGTATTTTTAATTCGGTTATTAAATTTTTGAAAGACCATTCAATACCATTTAAAAAAATGATTGGTTTTACTGCCGACAATTGCTCGGTTATGATGGGAGCAAAAAGCGGAGTGCAAGCAATGCTGAACCAAGTTGTTCCACATCTGCATGTTAATGGATGTCTTTGTCACATTTTAAATTTAGCTTCAATGGCCGCTTGTAATGAATGTATTTCCAAACAAAATTGATAAATTTTTAAAAGACGTAAACTATCATTTTTGGATAAACTCCCGTTAGGACGGCAGACTTTCAGAGTTTTCTAGAACATTTCGGTACAGAAATGCATGTTATAGTAAAGTGCGCCCAACAAGGTGGCTTTCTGGACAAGCAGTCATAGATAGAATTCTTTAGCAATGGGATTATTTAAAACTTTACGTATTTGAAAATAAAAGCATTAATCAAAATATTAATCTTATATCTGAAATTTTTAAAAGTACTATTTATAAAGTAGGTATAATTTACATTTCTTTCCTATATTTTAAATGAAATAAATAATGTGAATATAGAAATTCAGTCTGAAGATATTCGCATACATTGACTTATTACCAAATTAAAAATTTTATTAAAAAATCTTATTTAGACTCCAGTCCTATTTGGGTGTTAAATATTGATTCATACGAAAATCACTTAACCCCAGATGAACTTTACTGCGGTGTTAATGTGGATATTATTCTATCAAACAACCTTTTCGAAAAAGATGACGCACACATATTTAAGAGCTGTGATAAACAATTTTATATAAAATTTTGTAGTACCTTATTAAAGAAAGTAAATTTAAATGATAAACATTTTTGTGGGCTGCAAAGCTTTCTTTTTTTTAAGCGGCGAAACAAATAGTATTGTGCCTTTAGTTATGGACTTTTTCCGAAATCTGAATTTAATGAAATAGAGAAAATTTATTCCGAATTTAGAGCTTTAGCAGAGAACGAGAGCCTTAATTTAATTAAAACTAAGTGCAGAAATATACTTCAAATAAACACAGTTTCGAATTTAATAAAAACTAAAGACTCGATGTAATCAGCTAACAGTAGTTGTCATAATATAGATACGAAAAAAAGCTTTTTGTCAACTGAGGTATTTAAAGAACTCAAAGAGTTTCCTGACTAAAAACAGTTTTTGGATAAAGAAGCAGAATATAACTCTAGTTTGGTTCAAATTCGCATCCGAAAACTTTTGGCACATTTTTGGATGATTTGGTACATTTTTTTCCTTCGTTTTGTACAAAATTAAAAAATCCATTTATCATCCCTGACTCAGTACCGTCAGCATTTCATCGGTTTCATATGTAAGTAAGTATATATGTATATACATACATACATTTATGCACTTATCATCGTAGCAACATATTTTCACTTTTAAACAATGTTACTACACAATTTAACATTTGCACTATCACCACTATCACTTAAAATTTTGCTATTTTAACATTTATTATTCACTTTGTAAAATTTATTCACAAATCATAGAATAACATTTATTTTCTATTCGATAACCAAAACAAACTATGCAAATGAAAAAATGGACAAAAGTGTCAAAAATGGCCGCGCGCACGAACAAAACAAGAAAGAAATAAAAATGACAGCTCAGGCTGGTGCGGACAGAATAACAAAACGCATGGTGAACACCTAATTTGGTTTTTCTAGAGGAACACCAACCTGTTTCAGCGCCATGTAGAAACTCTACAGTGCGCCCTCTTGGAAATCTATCCTCTTTGGCTCAGGAAAAAAGTTCCACTACGCATACCCAAAAAAATAATTTTTGAGCCTGCAAAATTTCAACGATTTTTTCGACTTTTTATGCATTTTTTCATTTTCAAGGCTCCAAATCATTTCTTATGTATTTTTTTTTCGTGTCAATTGGCAAATACAAAATTGGTAAATGCAGGGTTTTGAAAAAAAAATCTTTTGTGGAGATTTAGAAGAATTTTGGTCGAAAAATCGATTTTTTTTTGCAGGCTCAAAAATTATTTTTTTGGGTATGCGTAGTGGAACTTTTTTTCCTGAGCCCAAATCCTATCGAAAAATCGATGGCGCGATATACATAGGTTAACTTTCGTCCATACAAATCGACCCAGGTTAGTGTATATGCATATTATGCATGATAAGTTTCTACATAGGTTTATTGTAATTTATTCTGTTAAAGTACATAATAGCCGTGTTTTTTTACACGCATATACGTTTCGTTTATGACTATCAATAGAAATTTGACACGTCCAACGCTTTTATTTAATTTCCTTATCAACGCCCTAGTTAATGAGGAGTGTGATGGCTAGTACCTAGGACCTGCCTAATTATTTTCTAGCTTTTAATGTTATTATTACTTTTTAGCTTAAAAATCTTTTTTTTTTAATTATTTTATTCAAATTTAAATTACGCCTTATATTTAGCATTTTTGTATTGCGTTGTGGGACGTATGTACTTGGGGTTCTTCTTAAACATGTAGTCCTGGATCCCCTTCTATACATTCACTGTAATGATCTTCGAGATGGTCAATATAACGTTCTTCAGCTTGTTTAATATGTACAGCTGCCGAGTTTTGTGAACGATCATCGGCAACCTGCTGAGTATCCCTTGAGCTCCTTTGTAAATGTTCTCCTGTATTCTTCGCCTTCAACTGCAAGTCCAAGGGTAAAACTGAAACGGGGTCTGCCAGACTGGGTTGGTCCCCATAAAAAAAAAAGTTGCTAATGTCCGCTCCTAAATTTAAATATTATGTTGATAGGGTTTCGAAAAAAATATTTTTTATTGTTTTTGATCCTTCGAAATACAGCCGAAAAGGTTTTTTCGTTGTAGCTTGGTTATTTGACGTCCGACTTTTAAAATTGATATGTATGTCATATTTTGGCCTTGAGAAGCTTCACATTTCCGTTTAATGTCCTTTTAAGCTATGAAGTCGTTTTCACATGATTAGGCCAGCTAACAAAGTTGTACCCCCCTAATGTATCATTTTTTCCTTACCAAACGAAAGTACTTAAAAATTCAAGAAAATGTTGCTTTGAAACATATTTCTAAAATAATAGCCGTGTTTTTTTTACACGCGTATACGTTTCGTTTTCGCTTAGGAGACCCATCTAGCGGCAGTGGTTAAACAACTAGCTACAGCTACAGGGTGTACTGAAAAGCGGAGACACAACACTCTGTTGTATTTCTGTGTATAACATAAAGCTGAATCAGTTGTGATAGATAGTGGACGCGCATAGAATACATGGAATTAGTGCAGAGGGTGAAACATGGACACATATTTCAGTTACATCTGAGTATAATGCGTATTGAAATTTAGTAGTACTAATTTTATGCGAAGCAATTTCAGAGGTGTATTTAAAGTTTGTCGCTTAGCAGTTCATATAAAGTTTAAGCGTAAACGTACATAAGCTGTATTGCGTTGCTAACTAGTACAATTAAAACACTATCTAGCTTACCGAATTGCATGGAAAGCAAGAATAAAAAGTAATCGAGTTGAGTTGGCTAGCGTTTTCAATTGAAACCGCTTAGGTAATTGTCGACCTGATTGATACAGTGTTGCATATTCAAAAACAGGGCACTATTGTGAACGAGCGAAAGAAATGAACATACGAATGTGCAGATAAACAAAAATAACAAAAGAACAGCGTGGCGGCACGCATTTCATGTATTTTGTTTTTGTAATTCTCTGGTTGAGTGTCAAAAACAACAAACTGCGCTAGAAGTAGAAATGTCAAAGCAGCTAAAAAAAGTAACATCTGTATGGTTTTGCCATAATGAAATTGTTTAGCTAGTTGGAGCGTTTTTTTCGAGCTCGCGTAATAAAAAAAACCCCTATAGACCTGAAAAAAACACAGCTAATAAACTAAGAAGTTATAGCACTTTCAATATTTATTGCAACTGTTATTTTACCTGTTTCTTTTTATACTTAGACCTGAAACTCGTGATATTTTTGGAGGAAAAATTATTATTATGGTATGCATTGAAAAATTAATAAAGATATGCCAAATATCATGAATAGGGAAGTCAAAGTATATAAGTGAATCAAACCTGTTGTAAGTAAAAAAAGTACTATCTCCGCTTTTCGAACTTAGCCTCCAAAAAATAGATATCTGCTTTCGAAGTTCGAAATTCTACATTTCGAAAGCTTATTTTTTTTTTGTTAACACGTTCAGCAAATTGGAAAAGTAAAAATGTGGGTGTGGTTCGCTCTTTTCCCTTATTTGAAGGGCTGAACTCCTTTTTTGAGAAATATGGTATAACAGTTGTTATATGAGGTGAAAAGTCAGACTCTGACTTCTGAAAGCTTTAGAAAGCGTCAATTGGGTTTTAGAAAACGTCAACGGATTATGGAAAATGTCAATTGGATTTTAGAAATCGTAAACTGGATTTTAGAAAGCGTCAATTGTACTTTAGGATAGTCAATTGGAATTTAGAAAGCGTCAATTGGATTTTAAAAAAGTACTGGATTTCAGAAAGTGTAAATTGGATTTTAGAAAGCGTCAATTGTACTTTGGAAATTGTAAATTTGTATTAATTCACACGCTACGTATACATACAATAGCAACAAGATGTAATGAACAGGAATACAAGTATAAATATATATGTATATATACATACGTTTAAAATGTGAATATGAATAGGTTAAATAAGTATAAGAACCAGTTACAACAGGCGGTTAATACGATTATTTTAAGTAAGCAAGAGTTATAAGAAAAAACATACAAACAGTTCATGTAACAAAGAAAAATAAAAGCTCATTCACCAACCGGCATGTCTTTTCTTGCCATTGCAGCCGTGCTGCACTGCGCTGGCGCAGTCTTCTCCAGTCATCGTGGCCTTAGAGATTCCACGTATTGAAACCTTTGCTCGCAAACCCCGAAGCCTACTGTAATGGGAACTTCCATTTGGTTTTTCACGTAGCTTTAAACTTTTGCCCAAATAATTTATATTGGCTATATAGTCCCAGCCGCAGAAGTTTGGAACTTCCACCGGTATGCTCCTCTATGATAGCTCATATGCGTGCATGACATGGCGCGTTGTCGAATACAACGACCAAGTCGCTGCGGCTGTTTCCCTGGTGCTCCCACAAGTCCAACATATTGCGTGCCCATAATGCGCAGGCAGATGAATTAAATGATCCTCGTTGTCTGTCGACAGTCACAAAACCTGATGCCTGGATTCCTCCTATTAAGTGGACGTTTGGCCCTCTGGCTGCAGGAACTTGCTGCACAGCATGACTGCCGACCTTCGACCGCCCTTTAGTATGGCTGCAAAACAAGTTGAAGTTCGTCTCGTTGATCCAAACTATTTGCTTGCCCTCTCTAATGTAATTATTTAGTTCACCAACGTACATAGCTAGCACGTTTCTCCTTGTTCTCTGCACTGTTAATTGTAACAGGCTGCACGTGGACCATTTTTAAACTATAGAGCTTACCCTCGAGGTAGTTTTCTACGGTCGTCCGGGAGGATTACTCCAAATTCGCTTCGGATGCGCTCACAAATTTGCTTTAGGGTCATGCTGCATATCTCCTCAAGCCACCCCAACATAACGTCAACCTGGAAATTCGTGAGCAATTTCGGCCTATTTCCGCCTCTTGGTTTCAATATATTTTCACCTGCGTTCACCCATGACCATGTCGTTTTGTAAGCGACACCCAAAGTTTGAGCCAGAGCCACCCAATTTTCGCCCCTTGCAGCTACGTTAAAAATCCTCTCCCGGTCATGCGATGAGGTTCTCATGTGCACTCTTCTATTGCGCGCATTCATTCCTGAGTAGGTAAGCAGAGTCAATATAAAGAAAGCTGTGCAAATTATAAATATTATATAGTTACCCGTTATATCTCTGCGATACATAGGACACGCTCCTCGGTCCTCTAAAATCGTTTGTACACAGGTTGTGTGAAAGAAATACCCACACGGCGAAACTGTATTGACCTCTTTAACGCGACGCATATAGCTTAAACAAATGCCACAGTCATCTTTCATTTGCATTTTTTCATTTTTTTTTAATTTGATAACAAAATTTATGAATTTAGCACAGACCGATACAATCTTCGCTTGAAAATAATTATTTTACATATAAAAAAAATTTGCATTGACAAATACAGCTCATAAAAAAGTATATTGCCTAGTGACTGATAATGTGAAGAGAAAATTTTCTAAAATCCAATTGACACTTTCCAATTTCCAATAGACTATTCTAAAATACAATTGATGCTTTCTAAAATCCAGTTTACGTTTTCTAAAATCCATTTGATGCTTTCCAAAATCCTATAAAAGTTTTCTAAAATCCAATTGACGCTTTCTAATTTCTAATTGACTATTCCAAAATACAACTGACGCTTTCTAAAATCCAATTGACTATTCTAAAATCCAATTGACGCTTTCTAAAATCCACTTCACTCTTTATAAAATCCAACTTGAAATGGTGTAAAAGACAACTGCGCGATCTATCTAACAATGGCATACAAAAATGCAGGGATGTACCTTAACGTTAAGCTAATCGTTTATTCAAAAATTTCCACCGTTTCCGTGGAAACACTTCGAAATATTATCGATAAAGAAATTATCAAGATAAATTGTATCTCGTTTTTAACCGAAACGAAAAGCTTTCGTTAACGTTAAAAACGTTAACAAAAACATGATACTTTATGTTTGAATTGTGCTGGCAATGCTATAGCCATGGTAAAGCCGTAAGGTGGTAACAGCGAGCGGACATACACACACAAACTCCATGTAATTTGTTTGTGTAATTCGTTGGTGGTAATGTCAAAAATACTCTGAGAGATGTTCGTACTGTCAAAATTCATGAGAAAAGTTGCAATCAGCTTGGCTAACGCTTTCACCTTTAATGACTCCGCCATCAATCAGCTTTGCCAGCATAGTTTGAAATTAATAATCAACATAAACGATTTGATTTCGTTTTGATATGGCAGAAAACGAAACACAATAATTTTCGTTAATTTGACGTTCTTAACGTCAAACAAAGTCATTTCGTTTATTAACGTTAATTATCGTAACGAAATGATATCGGTACGTTGGTTAAGCTTGCCTGCAAAAATGTGTGCCGCGCGTTACAGTACAGGCATCTATACCATGCGAAATGCGCTTGCTAGCTGTATCGCAGCTCTGCGCAATATGCAGAGCTGAAATTGATGGTAGGTAGTGGCCGTGAAACAATTCCGTTTTTAGTGAGTGTTACAGCTCCGGCTCCACGGGAATGCTCTGGATCATTGAGAGACTTGAGAAGCAGATGTCGTGAAATGTTCGCACACGTGAAATTTGATAGGCAGATGTCGCCGCTGTTTTTCATTTAACTCATACGGCGAAAGGCTAAGCAGCGACATCTATCTTTGAAAAAGTAGGTATATTAAAGGCCGCATTGCCAACCTAAAAAGAAGTAATTAACAAATTATGTGGCTCACAAATTGAACCAGACTTCTATCTGGATTTATTTAGCTCAAATCGTTGTTGTTGCATTTATATGCAAAATTATTTATCTGGCTCAGGATTTTGCCACCGGTTGATAGCTAATGACATTTTTCATATAGATGTATTTAACACAAGCTTAAGCATTCTATAACATCGCCACAATCAAGGCCGTGGCACAATAGCTATCATCCGGTGGCAAAATCCTGAGCCAGATAAATAATTTTGCATGTAAATGCAACAACAACGATTTGAGCCAGATAAATCCAGATAGAAGTCTGGTTCATTTGTTAACATTTGTTAACAAATGTTAATTACTTCTTTTTAGGTTGGCAATACGGCCTTTAATATACCTACTTTTTCAAAAATAGATGTCGCTGCTTAGCCTTTCGCCGTATGACTTAAATGAAAAACAGCGGCGACATCTGCCTATCACATTTCACGTCTGCGAAAATTTCACGATATCTGCTTCTCAAGTCTCTCAATGATCCAGAGCATTCCCGTGAGAATTGAGCGTGAGCCGGAGCTGTAAAACTTACTGGAAGACGGCAAAGATTGAGGAGTTGGCTTCTTTTCAATATCAGATGGCACCAGTGTCGCTTATTCTACTATTCTCCATAAAAATACGTGCAATCTACTCTTAATGCATACGCATGTGTTAAACTGATCTATCAGACCAATTCTAAACGAAAATTCCGTGCGAGTTTTTTCCCTTCTCCCATTCCTCGTATTCTAAATAAAAATTCCTTTTGGTTTTTTTCACTTCTCCCTTTCCTCCTATTCTGAAAAATGTTCGAAAACGTGGAAACCAGTTATGGGAGAAAAGTAGGTATTATGAATGTGAGGGAGAGGGAGATTTCTTTGCCATTTCATAGGAGTTTTTTCACTAGTTAAAAGGAATGCATCAAAATAGTTAAAGGACATTGGTTATTTTAAGAAAGAACACTTGTTTGTACAAATTTGTGCTAAAATATATATTTACATTCTACCACAATATTCTCACTGTTAATACAACAACAACAACAACCACAATATTCTTTATTTTAAGTCGAAAAATATATCATAAGCAACGGAAGAGCTCTTCGCATATTTGATGCAGCCATCCAGAAATTGCGCAAGGATTTTTTAAGAAGGCTTAAATAGATTTTGGCATATGGCGAAAGGCGAACTCAACTCGACTGTGCCGCCAGAAAATTGCTTTGCAGAATGAATGCAGGGAACTCCGGCGGATTTGTGTTATCCCGCCGGTCTTCTTCTTATGCTCCTCTGTTAATGTTGCTCTGGCACCAATTAATTACTCATTTCAGTGACTACCTCATGAAATGCAATAATGTGCATTGTTTATACCTTATTTCTTAATTTCAAACAAATTGGCAACAATAATTAAAATTTAAAATTTTTTAAACAAAATAAGAAATGCGCAACGAAATTTCAATTCACAAAACAGCTGACTTCGAAAATTCGAAATTCCTATTCCCCAATTATTCCTCTCCCTAGGAGAAAAGAATTGGAGGAATTTTTCCGCGGGAATAAAAAAATCCGCGAGAATATTTAGAATTGGTCTGTATATGAAAAACTGCTTATGTGTCGGACCTATCAACCAAGATGTTGCGTTTGTAAATATGAAGGAACTTCAGACTTGACAATTGTAATTTATTACACCTTGCCCATTCACATACAAAATTTCGCGAAGCACTGTTGTAAACATTCTCCATATACAACAAAAATAATTGCTAACATATTTTGTGTCGTATTCGATTGTTATATTGCAGTTTTCAATTGCGAAAAATGTTAGAATGTTACCAACCAGTGGGAAAAATAATTTACTTCCAAAGTGTGCCAACACCCTTGGCCAAAGCAAATGTTAAATTCTTCTTCTTATGATTTGCTTGGAACAAAATTGGGGAGTTGGCTACTTTTCAATATCAGATGGCGCCAGTGTCGCTCATTCTACCGTTCTTAATAAAAATACATGCAATCTACTCTTAATGCATAAGCATGTGTTAACCTTTAACTTACGAAATGAAATTTGTCAACATATACATATGTGGAGGTGGTAGTAAACCTGACACCACTTCATTTATTTAAAATAATTATCGGGTTTCTTACTATAATGGTTGCATATTGAAGAATATGAATTGTTTCGAGTTATAGTATTTTGAAAGAAAAATACAAAACTTTTAAGTGGTTGTTCGAGCGGGGATAAATGGAGCCGGAATTCCTCGTGAATTCCGGAAACGGGGAACCTATGGGGAGCCGGTTCTTGAAACTCGCGATAATGAAACGGAAAACTTACCAGCTGTGCCTAGCTGTCCAACAACAAACAGATAAATTAAATATCCAAAGATATAAAGTATATATGTATATATATATGATAGCCTGTCGCACAGGCCTTTATTCAAAATATATGTAAATCACAAATAAATGATATGGTAAAACACTCACCTGGTGGTCGCTGGTAAAAGAATAAGGGAGAGCCTATAGCTGTTCGTCCCTTTTATAGGCTCTAAGGAACTGATGCCATTTAACGGAACCGTTTTTAGTAGAGCAAAGTCCAAAAAAGGAAAAGAAACCCAACGAGTGCTTGCAGCGAGTTTACACCAGCGACCTCTCCAGGTGAAGTTTAGGGATGATAATGCAGGCTTTAACAGTGGTGTTAGAAAAATTGGTAGTTTATTATAATCTTTTCTACACAAGCAAAATATATAGTTATTTTTAACATACCCATAAAGAAAATAAATAAAAACTTAACGAAAAATTAAATGGCATTTTTTTACATACCAAAACATATAATTTAATAAAAAAAATTGCATATGTCCTAAATCTCTTTAAGTTTAAAAAATAACAATCAGTATATTGGATAATATTTATGCTACTCATCATATTCAGTATTCGTACAGTTGATACACAAGCGTTTACTACAACCTATGCACATTGGTTTTTTACAGTTTAGACAAGAGTATGTTGTTTTCCTTTTTAATTTAGTAGGACATATGTAACATAATTTGCTTGATTTGTTTTGATTTGACATAGCATTTTCCATGACAGGTTCTGGAGGAGAATCGGAACCCAATATAATATGAATCATATCCCTTAAAGAGCGAGTTAACTTTTTTGTATTCTCTTCTCTGTAAATGCGGAACAATTAAATTTCTAGCAAGGGATCTTAAAGAATTGGCTCTTGAAATCGCATGGTAGTTACGAGAAGACTGATTCAAAATATATGCATTAACTGCACTTATATCGACTAGTCTGAAGAATCGAAGCCGTGACATAATAGCCCTAAAAATACCTCTGCCTAAAAATGCCCGGAATTCAATTTTATCCAAAGGTTTCGCTTCAAGTGAATTTGTAGACTCAAACTTTGATGCTAGTTTTCTATTGGTGCTTCCAATGATTATATGTTCGACATCTTCATCAAAAAACTGCGACCAATAATGAAACATCATATTTTCTTGTCCATCTAGACAGCATGTACCACCCACTGAAGTTGGAAACCTTACAATATTATGTAAGGGAGTCCTATTACATCATTCTGGTTCTTTGGCGGACCAACTAAAAGCTCATCATTCTCTAACAGTCTGGTAATATCATGTATGCTCAAATTTTTTGAACTCGCCATTTTTAACTTATTAATTAAAGTTTACCTAGAAATTACCAAAATACTAAGATCTTTTTTCTGATTTTCTGTTTTTTTTCTTACCAAAAATAACGTTAACGCAGACGTGTAGTAATTTGTTTTCTGTGAATATCTTATGATAACTCCGATGTGGTAGTAAGAAATTTTCTATGAAAAGAGTTCACTAATGATGATGTGTGGTTAATTTTAAGTCGGAAAAAGCGCCGCATCATCAAATAAACCAGGCATGCTTAACCAACGAAACGATATCATTTCGTTACGATAATCAACGTTAATAAACGAAACGAAGTCATTTCGTTTCGTTTATTAACGTTAAGATCGTCAAATTAACGAAATGATTTCGTTTCGTTTTCTGCCATATCAAAACGAAATCAAATCGTTTATGTTGATTATTAATTTCAAACTATGCTGGCAAAGCTGATTGATGGCGGAGTCATTAAAGGTGAAAGCATTATCCAAGCTGATTGCAACTTTTCCCATGAATTTTGACAGTACGAACATTTCTCAGAGTATTTTTGACATTACCACCAACGAATTACACAAACAAATTACATGTAGTTTGTGTGTGTATGTCCGCTCGCTGTTACCACCTTACGTCTTCACCATGGCTATAGCATTGCCAGCACAATTCAAACATAAAGTATCACGTTTTTGTTAAAGTTTTTAACGTTACCGAAAGCTTTTCGTTTCGGTTAAAAACGAGATACAATTTATCTTGATAATTTCTTTATCGATAATATTTCGAAGTGTTTCAACGGAAACGGTGGAAATTTTTTGATAAACGATTAGCTTAACGTTAAGGTGCATCCCTGAAATAAACTACGTACATATGTATTGTAAAGCATCATATTTCTTCTCTATGTATATAAGGGTCTCAAACAAATTTGTATGGGCTCATGTTTTTACATAGAGTCCTGTTTTAGGAAAAAAAAAAAACAGTTTTTAGAAGTACCCTAAAATGCACAGAAAAGAAATATGGGCATTTTCAGTGATGTATTGATAATTTGAATTACTCGCGTCACGTCATAATAATATATTTTTCTTCCGCATTATATAGACCGAGAACATACAGAGGAAAGAGTACAAATCTTATTCAATTAGAGACAGGGAGAGGATTATGCACGCTGCAAATTTTGACAGTGCGTTTACGCACTATAAAAAATTTATACGTTTACACACTTTATAAGGCATTTATAAGGTTAAATGAGTCCCCCTATTGAAAAGAGTTCACACAAAACCAACAACACTTAACTTACCACAAAAAAAAAAAAACAAATCGCGCGGAGTACATAACACATTTAAACACATACATACAGGCGGGTAAGCAGTTGGTTTATATCGATGAAACAAATTTTAAGTTGTTTTGTCTGTATTCATCCGGTAGGTCGAAGCGCGGAAACAGGGCAGTGCAGACGCTGCCAGCCTCCCGTTGTGCAAACGTCCACCTGATAAGGGCTATCTCGGCATCATCGGTGACAGCCTTAAATAGGCAGAGGTCATTTACTGCAGCTTCATTCCATCGCTGGATCGGAACACTCTTGGAAAAGTGGCGTGATTTGGGCAACGACCTGAGTGACATGGTTGTTATCTGCGATAATGTGTCATGTCACTCAAGGATTGAAGCTTCAGTCAGCGAATTTTCGAGTGGGGTCGCAACTGTGCTGCGTTTGGGACCATATTCGCCTATGCTGAACCGGAATATGGCTGTGCCCAGTGTTCAATGTCCAGATCTGACGGAGCAGAGGCCGCAGTATTTAGAGGCCAAAATTGATGATGCCAAGGTAGCTGTGACCGGTGGAGATTGCGCTCGTGCAACGCAGCACTGCTTCAGTTTCCACGCTGACTCACTTGCATTGTGTGATATGCCAGCCGGTGAATAGTTACATAATACACAAACACACATACACACATGCACGCATACATAGTATACACAAAAATATAATATAATAATGTTAATAAAACTGAATAATATGTTAATGATCCTGTTTTTTTTTAAAGCTTGTCAGTTCCCTCTCCGTCTCTTTCCGACTACATATTACTTTCAGTCTCCCTTTGCCTGTCTGTGAGCACTCTTCAAAATTGGATTGCTCCTGTTATAGCAGTACTTCGCCACGTTCAATCGAGACCACCACCACGCATGGGTAGTCATCGACAACTTTTGAGTGTTGGGTAGTGGGTTAAACGGGGTTATACCGTGATGACAACACTTCGTCGGGAAAAAAATCCCGAGTAACTGCGATAGCTTGTTATTGCTTTTGTTGTATTAACAGTACTTCACTCTGCTTTGCCGACGCATCCATTCATGGATTGATGACCTAAACAGGGTTATACTGATGTGGCAGTCCTTTGCCGGATATGAATCCGGTACGTTTCGGTAACAGCATCTTGCGGCACCAGCCCTACAGCCTTCAATGGATTTAAGTCGCCTCTTACGATCGCAGGGGGAACTCTTGTATCTGAGAACCGGATGTCTCTAACTCTTAATACATGAACATTTTTCTGAATAAAAACTATAATTTTCTGAATATGAATTGTAATTTTCTGAATATGAAATTGAAATTCTGAATATGAACTGCAACTTTCTGAATATCAATTGAAACATTCTGAATGTAAATTAACATTTTCTGAATATTAAATGGAAGTTCTGAATATAAATTGTAACTTTCTGAATACACTGAAAAAAAATACTAGAAAAATCAACCGAAATACGGGTCTATTCAACCGACCTTTCTGTCACTTTGTATCCATCGCAACAAGATGTTGAATCAACTGCGCACAAATCGTTGATACGTAATTGACTATTTTAGTAGTCAAATGAACAAAAAAAGTTGTTGCGACAGCTTTGTACGAAAGCACCTATTTTGCCATACACATACACTAGCAGACCCGTCAGACGTTGTTCTGCCCTAAATTTGGTCTATCTCCAGACATTTTAGAAAGCTTTTTCCGTCTAACTCTGTCCCCCCCCCCCCCCTACACACTTTTTTCTTAATCTTTTTATTCACTCCTCCCTCCGTATTTTCGCTTCATATATCTCTATTTTCGTCTCAATCTATCTCTTTCTCAATCTCTTTCTCTCTTTTCTCTTCTCTAAACTTTTTCCCATTTTTTTCATCCCTTATTGCCAGGCAAATCGAATAGAACGTATGTATATAGTTATGTGGGAATATCACAATGAAAATTACTTTAAAGCTCTCAGCAACAACTTTCATTTGATATCCATATTACACGCACATTCTAGGGGTATCCGGGTCCAGGTTTTGCCTTGAGACCCTAGTCACCCAGCGGTATAAAAATTACTCTGTACTAAAGCACTCATCAACAGCTTCAATTTGATACCCATAATGTAAAAACACATCCTAGTGTTACCCTGATGCACGTTTTGGCCTATATCTCGAGACCCTTCACAAATAGGTGTGAAAACTACCCTGTACTAAAGCACTCATCAATACCTTTCATTTGTTACCCATATTGTATAAACACATTCTAGGGGTACCCGCGTCCACGTTTTAGCTTATATCTCGAGACCCTAGTTACCCTCGGGTACGAAAAATACGCCGTATCAAAGTACAGCTTCCAATGGCTTCCTTGCCATTTTGTACAAACATATCCCAGGGTTACCCAGGTCCACGTTTTGATCTCAATACCCTATCCAGAAAGGGATAAAAATTAGCCTATGTCTGTCTCCTGGTTCTAAGCTACTCCTCCATCAATCCGTTGCGTATTTTTAAAGGTTTAAGCATTCAAAGGGACAGGGACAGAAAAAGCGACTTGGTTTTATACTATTTAGTGATGTACATCCATACATACCTATAAACCTACGCTCGAAGTTAAATAACGCAGCGAATGCTATATATGTACGTACGTATGTGTCGCATCAAGCCTCACTCAAAAGCAATTAGCGCGGACAGTTCACAGCGAACCGAACAAACACACATACGCATTTTTTGATAAAAATGTTACTTTTGTTTAAACAATTTGGCTGATATAAGAAAGGAATCAAGAATTTTTTTTGATGCAGACCGAAGTTAAATATTTCAAAGTTTTACTGAAAAGTAGAATTTTTTAAATCCATCCATCCGTTTATGAGTTATAGCCGTGTAAACAAACATTTTATGATTTTTTACTACATTTTGGCAATTTGCCACGCCCCTATAATATATACCTTCAAATTATATTAACTTTACCATCTCACGTAGCTAAGCTTTGAAATGCAAAACACCGTTTTAAAATCGGAGCATTCTGTGCGAAGTTATGTGCATACATGGCATTTAGCGACTTTATTTTATAAGATTTATAGATACGTAAATGTGTGAATACATAAATACGCATGCTTGCTACATATACATACATATGTACGCACTTACTAAAAAAAAAATGTAAGGTGCGCTAAACTCCGAAGAGATCTAAGGCCGAGCTTCTCTTCCAATTTTTCCTACAAATTGGCGAAACGGGACCTACTTGTTTTATGCCGACTCCGAACGGGATCTGCGAGGCAGATAAGTTTTCACTGAGAGCTTTTCATGGCAGAAATACACTCGGAGTGCTTGCCAAACAACACTGCCAAGGGGTGACTCCGCTTAGAAAAATTTTCTTCTAATTGAAAAACCTTATTTCTAAAATTTTGATGTTGCTTTCCCCGGGGTGTGAACCCAGGGCATTGGGTGTGGTAGGCGGAGCACGCTACCATCACACCACTGGGGCTTTACTAACCGAACTTCAACTTGGCGCACATCAAATATGCTGGCACACATTAAACATTATACACTTTATTATTTTGTTTTATTAAACACACTTTCACCAAATTTTATATTTTATAATTTATTTAATTTATAGTTTTGAACTTCGCTTTGCAAATAGAAATGATAATAGTAGTCACAAAACTGTTTCCCAATTCTTTCAGTTGCAGCTCAGCTCATTCTCAATTTCTTCTATCGCATGTAGTTGTCACACTTGATTGTTTCGAACAAAACTTTTAGTATAAATGTTTGATATAACATTTTAAATAGAGAACTTGTAAGTTATTGAAAAGTAAAGAATCAAATCGCAGGAAGGTAATTCACCACTGGAGTAACTTTACATGTAATTCGGCAAGTTTAATTTTCGTAACATTTTAAGTTGAAACGATTCCAAAACAACTCAAACTTTTATGTTGTCGGAAACATCAACATTAAAAAGGATGTTTTTTCTTATATTAGCCGTGTTTTTTAACACGCGTATATCCGTTTACGCTTAAACTTTATATTGACTGCTAAGAGACAAACTATAAATACACCTCTGAAATTGCTGCGCATAAATTTTGTCCTACTAAATTTCAATACGCATTATACTCAGATGTAACTGAAATATGTGTCTTTGTGTCACCCTCTACACTAATTCTATGTATTCTATGTGTGTCCACAATTCATCGCAACTGATTCAGCTATATGTTATACCCTATGGCCATCAGAGCGTTGCGTCTCCGCTTTTCGGTACACCCTGTTGCTGTAGCTAGTTGTTTTACCACAGCCGCTAGATGGGTCTCCTAAGCATTATCTAAGCCAAGATAGGCGTTTTTTAACACGCGCAAACGAAACGTATACGCGCGTGTTAAAAAACACGGCTATTATTAGATACGTTCGCGTGAGTGAAAATTCGTAAAAACTTGAATAAAATATTACTACTTTGGAAAAATCTTGTTAGTTCAAACAAAACTTTTGAAACAAGAGCGCGCAATTTTGCATTTCGCTTGGAGGAGAAGTTGCAAAATTGTACCCGATAAATAGGTGTGCCGGCATCTCATAATTGTTCGCTTGACAAAGAACTCGGTCGAATTAACCGTAATTCGATCAATTTCACCGAATCTCCGTTAAGTCAAGAACAACAGAAACGAGTTGTAGATTTTGCTAGAACCATTTCTTGCAGTGTATGAACTGTATTTTTCTGAATATGAACTCTAATTTTCTGAATAAGTATGAAATAGAATTCTCAATATGAATTGCAACTTTCTGAATATCAATTGTAACTTTCTGAATATAAAATGGAAATTCTGAATATGAATTGTAATTTTCTGAATATGAATTGTAATTTTCTGAATATGAATTGAAATTTTCTGAATATAAACTAAAAAAGGTGTAGTTTAAAAAGATAAATATACATGTATATTAGGGTGGGTCGATTTGTATGGACGAAAGTTAACCGATAGATATCGCGCCATAGATTTTTCGATAGGATTTGGGATAGGGAAAAAATTTCCACTACGCATACCCAAAAAAATAATTTTCGAGCCTGCGAAATTTAATTTTTTTTGACTTTTCTTCGACTTTGATTTTTAAGGTTTTTTCATGATCTACTTAAACAAGTAAGGACGGTTAAGTTCGGGTGTAACCGAACATTACATACTCAGTTGAGAGCTATGGTGACAACATAAGGGAAAATAACCATGTAGGAAAATGAACCGAGGGAAACCCTGGAATGTGTTTGTATGACATGTGTATCAAATGAAAGGCATTAAAGAGTATTTTATGAGGGAGTGGGCCATAGTTCTATAGGTGGACGCCATTTAGGGATATAGCCATAAAGGTGGATCAGGGTTGACTCTAGAATGCGTTTGTACGTGATGGGTATCAAATGAAAGGTGTTAATGAGTATTTTAAAAGGGAGTAATCCTTAGTTCCATAGGTGGACGCCGTTTCGAGATATCTTCACAAAGGTGGACCAGGGGTGACCCTAGAATTTGTTTGTACAATATGGGCATCAAACGAATGGTGTTAATGAGTATTTTAAAAGGAAGTGGGCCTTAGTTCTATAGGTGGATGCCGTTTCGAAATATCGCCATAAAGGTGGACCAGTGGTGACTCTAGAATGTGTTTGTACGATATGGGTATCAAATTAAAGGTATTAATGAGGGTTTTAAAAGGGAGTGGTGGTTGTTGTATAGGTGGTCGACTTTTCGAGATACCGCCATAAAGGTGGGCCAGGGGTACCTCTAGAATGCGTTTGTACGATATGGGTATCAAATCAAAGGTGTTAATGAGTATTTTAAAAGGGAGTAATCCTTAGTTCCATAGGTGGACGCCGTTTCCAGATATCGCCATAAAGGTGGACCAGGGGTGACCCTAGAATTTCTTTGTACAATATGGGCATCAAAAGAAAGGTGTTAATGAGTATTTTAAAAGTGAGTAATCCTTAGTTCCATAGGTGGACGCCGTTTCGAGATATCGCCATAAAGGTGGACCAGGGGTGACCCTAGAATTTGTTTGTACAATATGGGTATCAAACGAAAGGTGTTAATGAGTATTTTAAAAGGGAGTGGGCCTTAGTTCTATAGGTGGACGCCGTTTCGAAATATCGCCATAAAGGTGGACCAGGGGTGACCCTAGAATTTGTTTGTATAATATGGGTATCAAAAGAAAGGTGTTAATGAGTATTTTAAAAGGGAGTAATAATTAGTTCCATAGGTGGACGTCGTTTCGAGATATCGCCATAAAGGTGGAGCAGGGGTGGCCCTAGAATTTGTTTTGTACAATATGAGTATCAAAATAAAGGTGTTAATGAGTATTTTAAAAGGGATTAATCCATAGTTCCATAGGTGGACGCCGTTTCGAGATATCGCCATAAAGGTGGGCCAGGGGTGACTCTAGAATTCGTTTGTGCAATATGGGTATCAAACGAAAGAAGTTAATGAGTATTTTAAAAGGGAGTGGGCCTTAGTTCTATAGGTGGACGCCTTTTCGAGGTATCGCAATAAAGGTGGACCAGGGGTAGTACGATATGGATATCAAATGAAAGGTGCTAATGAGTATTTTTAAAAGGGAGTGGGCCTTCGTTCTATAGGTGTTCGCCTTTTCGAGATATCGCCATAAAGGTGGACCAGGGGTGACTTTAGAATATGATGGTACGATATGGGTATCAAATTAAAGGTATTAATGAGAGTTTTAAAAGGAAGTGGTGTGAAGGCGTTTTCCAGAAATCGACCAAAATGTGGACCAGGGTGACCCAGAACATCATCTGCTGGATACCGCTAATTTATTTATATATGTAATACCTGCCAAGATTTTAAGGGTTTTTTATTTCGCCCTGCAGAACTTTTTCATTTTCTTCTACTTAATATGGTAGGTGTTACAACCATTTTATAAAGTTTTTTCTAAAGTTATATTTGGCGTCAATAAAACAATCCAATTACCTTACCATGTTTCATCCCTTTTTTCGTATTTGGTATAGAATTATGGCATTTTTTCATTTTTCGTAATTTTCGATATCGAAAAAGTGGGCGTGGTCATAGTCGGATTTCGTTCGTTTTTCATACCAAGATAAAGTGATTTCAAGTAAGCACGTGAACTAAATTCATTAAAGATATGTCGATTTTTGCTCAAGTTATCGTGTTAACGGCCATGCGGAAGGACAGACGGACGACTGTGTATAAAAACTGGGCGTGGCATTAACCGATTTCGCCTATTTTCACAGAAAACAGTTAACGTTATAAAATCTATGCCCCTACCAAATTTCAAAAGGATTGGTTAATTTTTGTTCGACTTATGGCGTTAAAAGTATCCTAGACAAATTAAATGAAAAAGGGCGGAGCCACGCCCATTTTGAAATTTTCTTTTATTTTTGAATTTTGTTTCACCATATCATTACTGGAGTTGAATGTTGACATGATTTACTTATATACTGTAAAGATATTAAATTTTTTGTTAAAATTTGGCTTAAAAAAAAATTTTTTTAAGTGGGCGTGTTCGACATCCGATTTTGCCAATTTTTATTTAGCACACATATAGTAATAGCGGTAACGTGCCTGCCAAATTTCATCGTGATATCTTCAACGACTGCCAAAACTTGCAAAACTTTTAAATTACCTTCTTTTAAAAGTGGGCGGTGCCACGCCCATTGTCCAAAATTTTACTAATTTTCTATTTTGCGTCATAAGGTCAACGCACCTACCAAGTTTCATCGCTTTATCCGTCTTTGGTAATGAATTATCGCACTTTTCCGGTTTCTCGAAATTTTCGATATCGAAAAAGTGGGCGTGGTTTTTTTTCCAGAAAAGTTCCGTTTAGCTGGTAAAAACTTGTGCGAGCTCCATAATTTGATTGAAGAAATCTCTTGTGGGTTTTATCAGTCCTCCTCTAGAGATTTATGTACATCAGTATCGGAGGTGCCGTCACTAACACAATGCCATAGTTGAAGCTTGCGAATAATGTACACCGAAACATATTCGAGAGCGTCTTCGTGCAATTGGGCTATGTCTATATGACTTGAGTGCACTAAACAGTTCCCTTCCGTTGCTTCTCGCCATCAACATCTTCTTGCTCGTTCAATAAACTACTTTGGCGGTCTACTGAATCAAACCCCATTTCCACGTGCTGCCAAAAATTCTGTATTTCTTGCTATTTTATAAGCCAGGGAACTTTTTAAATATGTATATATATATATATTATATAACCTTAACAAATGTAGTTTACCTAACAAATATTTCCGTATGTGGTATTTAACCCTTTCAGGTCTATGGGAAATATATTTCCCATGAATAAATTATGGAATTTTTATATTTTCTTATATGGTAACTCTGTTCAAGCGAGTGTGTTTAAATATAAAAAGGGTAGTCCCCGTAATCAAGTTAAGCAGATTGACAGTATCTTCAAATATTCTTTATTAAAAGTGTAAGTAAAGGCGGCCACCGTGGTGTGATGGTAGCGTGCTCCGCCTATCACACCGTATGCCCTGGGTTCAACTCCCGGGCAAAGCAACATCAAAATTTTAGAAATAAGATTTTTCAATTAGAAGAAATTTTTCTAAGCGGGGTCGCCCCTCGGCAGTGTCTGGCAAGCGCTCCGATTGTATTTCTGCCATGAAAAGCTCTCAGTGAAAACTCATCTGCCTTGCAGATGCCGTTCGGAGTCGGCATAAAACATGTAGGTCCCGTCCGGCCAATTTGTAGGGAAAAATCAAGAGGAGCACGACGCAAATTGGAAGAGAAGCTCGGCCTTAGATCTCTTCGGAGGTTATCGCGCCTTACATTTATTTATTTAAGTAAAGTCGGCAAACTTCCGAGGAGTGAAGTGTGTTTATATTTATTTAACTTATTTAGAATTTCGTGTTTCAAATTGTTTTTAAAAGCTTTTTATTTGTTGAATGGTAAGTACGAAACTAAACAATGATCAATTTTATGTAATTAAATGGGAAAAGGTATCTAAAAATAAATAATTATTTTGAGGGAAACATGTTTCCCTTTGGACCACAACGGAAATTTTCAGGTACTATTTTAATTATTATTTTATGATGCGATTTACACATTTATTCATGTTTTTCGAATTCACTACAGACAAAATGGGTGGAAAAGATGCAGGGAATTTCATCTGAAAGAAGATGAGATTTTACAATTACTCATAGCTGACAATAGTATTGGAGAAGATGAACTACAACTAGACAAAGAAGATCAAGAATATCTTGCTCAGGATATGGAAAATTGTGTAGGTGTGGTAGAAATAAAAGGTTTAGTCCAGGAAGTTCAAGAAGACAAATCGGATGAGAATCCTTTCCATACCTCTGATGAAGAAGTTCCTGTCTTCAGATGGAGAAAGGACTCATATGCGCCGAGTATCTTTCGAGAAAGTGAATATGAGTTCGGTAGCATAAATATATTCTGCGAAAAGTCTGCTATGAAGTTGATCGCAAAGCAAAGATAAAATACTACTTACGCCTTTTTTCGATATAATGGATATTGCTATGAACAACTCATATTTGGCGTATAAAAAGTTACATGAGAAGAAACTTGTAGAGGGATCGCCTTTGAGCAGTCTAGAATTTCGTCAATATATTGCCCGAAATCTTATAAATGAATTTTCATGTAGGCAAAGAGCTAGACCGTCCGTAGTGAATAAACCGAAGAGTCAAGTCGGTGTTAAGCGAAGTTTACCAATGCACAATATGCAAAAAGTAAATAACATGAAGAGGTGTGTAAATTGCGCTAAGAAGCGGATTGAAAATAGAACGCATAACATATGTGTAATGTGCAACGTTCACCTCTGCCATACTAGCAAAAGAAACTGCTTTGCAGATTTCCATAAATGATTTCAAAAATCTATATATTTTCACGACAAATTTTTAGTTTGTATTATTAGAAAACAAATGTTCCCTGCTGTTGCGAAATTCCCATTGAGGTCCATAGGGAAATATTTTTCCCATGAAAGTACAAAAACACCGTGAAATTTATTTAAAAGACGAATTGTTTTTTATGTATTTTGCTTTCAAATCAACTAAATAAAACAGTCGTACAACAAAATTTACTTGTAGTTTTGTTACGGTCCTGAAAGGGTTAAATTGCATGGGGGTAGAATTGTCGTACAGCCCACCTTTTGCACGCATTGCCGACAAAACTTTTTCCACACGTCTTCATTTAACCGGTACGTAAGGATGTATTGTATTCAATTTTTCTTACGCACATACCGGTACAATGCCTCAGCGACTCATTTGTCATTAGAATACCATTTTGAAAGGAAGCAAGTCAATTTTATTTGCAACTAAGGTATTCCGGATGCAGTTATCCATTTTGGAAAAATTTCCAGGGTTTTCAAGGCAACGATTGGAACGTACAAAATTTTGAATTGAATAAGTCAAACCAATCGTTCACCACATCGAAGTAATAGGCAGTCTTGGAACCCATATAAATATCCATATCCAATTTCACGCAGCGCCGCAGAGCACTAACTGTGGTGTAGGGAAAAGGTTGAGCAGCAAGTTTAACGTTTTGTCGTCCGGCACGAAGCACGGTCATATAACTTGCAGGAATGTTATAGGTTAGTGCCGCATCAGACACTTCCGTTCTTTGTAGTACATCAGCAATGCTACGGATGGTCAATAAATTACCTTGGAACTTCAGCCCACTATCAAAATAATTATTTCTCAACAGCTTTATTAAATGTGGTGGATCGGCAAAAACAAAAACTTTCCCACCGCGTGCTGGGTTCGTAAACTACGTCTGATCTTAAATATATACCAGCAATGTGAGTTTTAAATAAATAAATAAAATAAAGAGTTTTACATAACAACGGATATATTAAGTTCTTCCCAAAGGCTCTGGTTTCCGGGACCTATATCCGATACAATGCCCACCACCGGGTAGCCTACTTGTTTCACCGTTTTGGTAATAATAAATGAAACTTCCTGTGACATTTTACAATCGTAAGCGCAAAAACCCGGCTATTTCCATGAGCGCTTAAGTCCGCGCACAATCGCTACTTGCACCATCTGACAGGAATTACGGATGGCATCCGTGCGCGTATCAAATTCGTATGCCGAATCGACTCTCATTTCATCAAAAGATAAAATGGAAAGCCTATCTTCTACTGGCATATCGCTTGCATTACGTAACACGCTTAGTGAAAAGCGAATGGCACCGTCCTCGAGCTTAACTTTCTGACAGCACTTCGACACAGTCGACTCGCACGTAAGGGGAAACCACTCTTCAGCAAATGCCTATATGCTCTTGGCCCAGCTGCATATAAAGCTATGGCGGGCGACATGTCTTTCCAGGATCAATGTATTAACTTGTCATGGTACTCCAGCTTACGTATTCCCTCGGTAAAAATCGCCCGTAAACTCGACCGAAGGTGCACGTGTTTCTCAGCTTGAACAGTAAGTGCTGCTACCTTTGCTTCAAGTGCTGTTACATAATGGTCCCTTTCGGACCTACGCATGATACGTTAACATACTATTATCAATTGGGGTTTTCACGTAGGCCTCGTTGTCGCACTTAATGGTTCTGTGGTTAAGCTTCCTTCTCAGTTTGTGAAAAGCAACCACGACGAACATATATATAGTTTTTAAGAAGATGACATCACAATAAGGCTGACGTAAATACCTCTAGAAAATTTTGTAAAAAAAAATTAATTACTCCGTTTGTGTTGATACCTCATTAAATTTTGAACACTCTGTATCCGTTGTAAGAGTTTCAACGACCATTGCTACAGCATCCCCACTTAATTTTATTCGTTTTTGGTCTGACCAAAGAGAGTAGATTAATAAGAGGGAGCATTGTAGAGTCGTTCATTCTCCACAAAGTGGAACGGCTACACCAGGAATACACCATACGTTTTGCCCCTGTTTCGTTTTCACCATCGGGATCGGGCATTCGCGCAATTTTAGTGATGTAAATTGCATGGCGCCAGCGCCAATGCGGTGCCAGCTCAATGGTAGCTCATTAACGCAATGACTCCAAGCGAATTTTTGACGCTGCTCAGTAGTGAGTGGGTAGCACATTTCACTTGCGCTATTGATTGAAACGATTTTTGTGTGTCAGGCACGAGTTTGGTGTTATTGGCGCTACTGGCAATGATGACACTGAGCTGATGACGGTAGCGCTGGTAGTTCAGCTTTTGAATCAGAAAAAGAATTGATGACCCGTGTAAATTGTTATGGCTTTGGCTATTATTGGCTTTGACTTTGAACTAAATAAATGCTGCGGACATAACAACCACACTCATTTTTGAGTTTTATGTTTTAGATTTAATGCACAATTAATATGGGTGTGCTTGAGCAGCCAAATAATGACAGTAGTATTGCTAAAGTGCTGCTTAGTTGATGATATGTCGCTAATTTCCTAGCGATGATCAATAGATTGTCAATATTTCGTTCAAAGTATGGTGAATTCCTGATGCAGCCGTCCCACAATTTCCACAAAGCTTTAGATATCTACAATGTACCATCTTATATTTAGAGAGTCTTTGGTCTGACCCAGATACAAAATCACTTGCTGAAAGGTGAAGACCGCATATTTCTGCCGACTGTGACAACTTCACGCCACATAACTCTGACCATGGCCCTTAATTGTCTTTTTATTTCGCTTTTCGGAACATGATAAAGTTTATACCCTTCTTTTGCCCATGTCTTATGACATGAGAAGCAACTTTATTTCGACATTCTGTTTTTAATAAAAACAGAAATTAAAAAAAAATCTTTTGTTTTTCATAAACTTATTTAAATTATTACTGTTTGAAACGTGTTAAAGAAACTTAATATATATTGTAACGAATTTACTGCAAATCCTCTTATTTGCCCTTTTGCTAAGTTCGTATCACTAAACTGTTGAATAAATAACTCCAATATTGAATAATGGAAAAATGGCCTTTATTAAGGTACTTCACAATAACACTTATACTTTGCAACTAGCTGGCTTAAGAACCAAACTGACTGAGAGCTTAAATGAAATTGATCTATTGCCCGACAGATAGCGTGCTTAACTGAAACTGATTATAGTGCCTCTACCGCTGGTGCTTTTATACTCCGTGATTTCCTCGTGGCATCTTCAAGGTGCTTCCAGAATTTACTTAGTTAGTTATAAATTTCTCAGCTACAACTACAGATATATAATTTTTATAGCTTCTCTCATACCCCATGCGCTTGTATGTGTGAGCGACGCTTCCACAATCAAAATTGCATACCTTTAGGAGCATTTCAGATTAGATATCTGCATGTGCTTGTGCGTTGCTCTCACCTGCGTGTACCTACATCCCAGCAAACACAGTTTCTAACGTTAGAGAAATATTGTAGTTTTACATTAGAATTCTAATGTAGTTCTCTAATGCATTTCGAATCGAAAACTAGGTTAGAGAACTCGATTAGAATTCGACTGTGAAACGATTCGAATAACACTAGAAATGCGATGTTATGATTATTGTCACATTTATCGATTATTTGCACGACATGATCAATCACAGTGTTATACAAAAAAAAATAAAAATAGTGAAAAATTGTGTGGAAATATTATAAGCTGAGAAATAAGTTTTTTTATTTATAATAATAAATACTAGTAAGTGAAAATGAATCCAAGAAAATTAAAAAGGGAAAGCGAGCCGATTATTGAAGGGCTATTTGAATGGCATGAACAAAACGCTTCCTCATCCGTACCTCAAACCAATGCCGAGCTCAATCCTGAGGAAATAAGTGGAAGCGAATATTCCAAAGCAATAACTAGTACTGAAAACTGTGAAACATACGATAGGATTTTGAATTATTTTTATTTTATTATAATTTATAAGCTTATAACCAAATAAAAGTATCTGATATAATGAAACAATGAAAATTTCGCTGATTTTAAAAAACTGAACTTAATTGCGCATCACTCAAAAATTCTCATTAGAAACCCATTAGCAATTGACGTTAGAATTCGATTAGGATTCTAACCCTTTTCTCGATATCGAGAACGCAATTCCCTTTTTGTCGAGAATGCTGTAATTCGCGACAGTTTCGCAAATCGTCCTCTAACCTTCTACCTTAAAGAAATACATTAGAATTATATTCGTATTCTAATCGTTTTCTAACCTAAATGTTTGTTGGGATATGTGTAGACATAATGATTGATTCGTTTATGTAGATACATAATGATTGATCTATGGATGTGCATGCAAGGCGCTGCTTAGCATCGGCTTAGAGATGGCAGCACCCCTTAGTTTTGGTAATATTCTTGACACTGCCCTCCACCTAAGTCTGGTCGTCCCGATCAGACAAATCTCCCGATCTAAACGCCGCTAGCATCTCCAAATGAACCACCCTTCTATTTCGTGGTTTCCCAATTGTTTGCATGCGGTAGATGACATCACTGATCTTCTTCACAACTCTGTACGGGCCTTCCCAACTGCACAGATATTTGGATGGAACACCTTTCCGCCGGTGAGGGTTGTATAGCAGCACCAAATCTCCCTCCAAGAAACCTTCCGAATTAAAGTTCTTGTCATGCCAGTGTTTGATCTTACTACTCATTACCCTGGGCTGTTTCCTCACACCCTGTTGTTTGGTTAATGAACTACTTCGTAGAGCTTGCGCTGGACGGATTTGCTTTGCATAATCGGTATCGTTCCGACGCTTCACAACAGAAGTGCGCGCTGGCTTGAAACCACCCTTGCATTCTTTCTGGAAAATTCTTTCAGTCGGTTTAGTGCGTCCGTTAGGTTTTGTCAATGCCAGTGTTCCTCTCGCAGGTACTTTTGATTTCGCTTTATTTGGCCCATTCGATCCATCAACTTTTGCTCGATCTACTTTCCTTGACTTTCGTGGTTTCTATCGAATCTTCTCCACCAGTACCCGTTTACTGCTGAACCCTTTCTCCAAACTAAAGTTAAGTGGTATATCCTTGTTCTTATAGCACATAATCTTTCTCCGCATATCGCTCCTGATGTCATGGTCAACTAAGAAGTCCACTACCAATATGACTTCATCAACAATCTCCGCCACAATGAATTTGTGTAGAACCATGACCTTTCCAATTAATACCTTGCTCCAGGTAACGGTTTTACTCTCCTGTTGACCAAGTCAGATCGGATTAAGGAATGAGATGTGCTTGTATCTACAATCAGTACACGCTCCTGCCATCCAGCTTTCCTTCGACGGCAAGACTGCTTGATTTTCTTCCAATTTGCGACACAGATATCACAGGACATTCAATAGCTGGAGCTAGCTCTCGATTTTTACATCTGTCACGCTCTTGCTCATCTCCTCCAGATTTGCGTTTACGGCCACCCAAGTTGGAACTACCAGGACCAAGATCGCAATGACGTGCAATGTGACCGTGCTTCCCGCATTTGATAACTCTTTCCCTCCGCTTCCGCGATCCTTTCAGCGTCTCCAATATTGCGTCTACCCACTCTGCCCTTTCTACTTCCACACGGCGTGCTTTGAAAACTGGCTTACACAGAAGCGACGCTGTTTCCTGAATCAGAGCATGTGATACCGTTTCTGCGAATGTTGGTTTTGGATTCGCATATGTAGCCCGCTTCGTTTCCACATCTCGTATGCCATTTATAAAGCTCTGGATTTTTACCCTTTCAGTGTATTCCACGGGTGCGTCCGCATTTGCAAGATGAGCCAATCTTTCAATATCTGAAGCAAACTCCTGCAATGTCTCATTTGCTTTTTGGTAGCGGTTTTGCAACTCTATTTAGAATATCTGTTTTCTATTCTCGCTTCCATAACGTCGTTCTACAACAGCCATCAATGCTTCATAGTTGTTCCGCTCTCTTTCGGGAATCGTATGTGGGATTTCGGCTGCTGGTCCCTACAATGCCACGAACAGTGCAGCAACTTTATCTTCCGCACTCCAGTTGTTCACTGCTGCGGTCTTCTCAAACTGTAGCTTGAAGACCTGGAAAGGAACACAACCGTCAAAGGATGGTGTCTTTACCTTCGGATTGCTTGCTGAAACAGCTGGGCGATTTAGTTGTAACTGCTCCATACGACCTTTCAAATCATCTTCTGCCTGAAATTGGGCGATTTTTCCATCCTGCGCTTCCAGTTTTGATGATACCCTTGTTCCTGTTCTAACAGTTGCGAAGATATGCGAGATTCTTGTGCTTTCAACTGCTCAGCCATATATGTCTTCTGTTCTTCTGTGTTTCTATCTTAGATGTTATACGTGTCTCCTGTGATTACAGTTGAGATGACATTTGCGATGACATTTCTGAAATACGTGCCTCCTGTGCTTCCATCTTGGATGTTAAACGTGTCTCTTGCGATTCCAGTTGAGAAGCCACTGTCGATGTTTGAGCAGATATTGCAGCCAAAATCATGTTCAGGTCTGTGCTCGCAACTGTCTGCGTAACAGTCTCTTCCATTTTTGTTGTTTCCTCGCGATCAAGATGAAAGTCATACTCTTCCACGTCAATTCCTTCTAATTTCATTGCCTGTCGTAGTCGTTCCTGAAGTTCTAGTTTAATGCCGGTTGTATTCAATCTACGGCTCTCCAACTCCTTCTTCAGTTGCTGGATCTTCAATTCACTTAACTTTGGCATGTCCAAGTTGTATTCGCAGTCTTCGGAATTTATTCAGCAATTCCTCTTCTGACACCAATTATAACGAATTTACTGCAATCCTCTTATTTGCCCTTTTGCTAAGCTCGTATCACTAAAATGTTGAATAAATAACTCCAATATTGAATAATGGAAAAATGGCCTTTATTAAAGTACTTCACAATAACACTTATACTTTGCAACTAGCTGGCTTAATAACCAAACTGACTGATAGCTTAAATGAAACTGATCTATTGCCAGACAGACAGCGTGCTTAACTGAAACTGATCATAGTGCCTCTACCGCTGGTGCTTTTATACTCTGTGATTTCCTCGTGGCATCTTCTAGTCGCTTCCTGAATTTACTTAGTTAGTTATAAATTACTCAGCTACAACTACAGATGTGTAATTTTTATAGCTTCTCTTATACCCCATGCGCTTGTATGTGTGAGCGACACTTCTCCAATCACAATTGCATACCTTTAGGAGCATTTCAGATAAGATATCTGCATGTGCTTGTGCGTTGCTCTCAGCTGCGTGTACCATAATAATTGATCTATGGATGCGCATGTAAGGCGCTTCTTAGCATCGGCTTAGAGATGGCAGCACCCCTTAGTTTTGCTAATATTCGTAACAATATTGTACATTTTATTGTATATTATACAGTGATGGAAAATTTAGTAGGTACACAGGGTTAATTTTGAAGTTTTAAGTTCCTTATTCATACCGGTTAAAAACTATTTAACAGAACGTAATGTTTAAATAAGGTACTTCAGTTACTGTTAGGCCGTTTTCCACTAATCGTTTTTGTTTTTCAGGCGGCAGTCAATATTTACAGTAATAAGACCTGGAAATAATAATAGGGACAAACATATTTTATCACATGATTTCTTAGTTACTTTTGATTTTCAAACTTTCCGCGGGTTCATGTTAATATTTATTTGTAGCGCCATTATTTCTTGTCACTTCCTTACATCTCCGCGGCATGGAGTTAACTAAGTCCTCACAAATCTGGACGGGTATTGAATACCAAGCCTCCTTTATTTTCTCCCACAGCTCTCTCTTTAATTAACGTGCTTTTGCGCAAACTGCATCCGTTGGCCTATGGTCTTTCTGCTCAAAATGGGAACTTTTCTGGCACATCTTCCACTCAAACCAGCGTAGTCTATTCCCAATTGTCCTACTTGTTACAGGAGCATTTAGTCGCTCCTTGATGTCGTTGGAGGACAAAAATGAGTCCTTTTTTGACGCCCTTATAAGCAAATGATTGAAATGTGCTGTGGTTTTTCTCTTTCTTCGTCTCCTTTTACTACTTTTGCTAGATTTCAGAGCATTACATACAATATTTTTTGACCAGCTTATAACTTCCGCTATATAACGTATTGTTTTCCCCATATATCGTTTCTCACTTTCCAACAATGCTTACCATGTCCCATTTCCGTTTTTTGTTTTTTTTTTTAGTTAAATTTTATTAAATTGAATGGGATTTCTAATCAAATAACGTCCGGAAGCGTTCTATTGTCCCGACTGTGTTTGCAAAACTAATTGCGAAAACGACGAAATTAATTTTGTCCCTATTATTGTTTCCAAATAAAAATAACAAAGCAACCTAAAATGTTATTTTTTTACAGGTGCTTTGCCCGTTATGTCAAACGTTTTTAGTAAGCAAGGCATTGTGAATGATGACTAAGTGTGATATCTTCTGCATAGACGTCAAAATTCCAAAGTGATTGGATCAAAGAGGATAAATATAATAAGAGCCGTCACTCGTTATTTTTTTGGCATTTACTCGATGTAAACTGTGAGGTAGTCGCTACTTTTGTTTTATGAGGGACATTTTTGAATTGCTTTCCATTTATCCATGCGGTGTTGTCACTTTATAAACGTCTTTTTTGGAAAGAGGATTAAATAATTAATTAAATACAGTCGGAAAAATAAACACAAATACCCCTAGAAAATGTATAGAAGACATTTATAAACATCTCGCCCAAAACGAAAGTAGCGACTACCTCATAGTTTACATCGAGTAAATGCCTAAAAAATAACGAGTGACGGATTTTATTATATTTATCCTCTTTGATTGGATCACCTGATTTGTAATTGCCTATCGCTGTCTCATATTGAACACCCTGTCAAAACGCTAAAAAGTAGCCATATTGAACACCCTGTCAGGCAGTTGACAGATAAGATATCACACTTACGGGCCGATTCCGAGCGTTACCGGTAAAATAGTCCCCAGAACATTATGTAACCGAAAATCGTTACCAGTTCTTTTATTCGCGATTCTGGCCAAAGTGGTAACGCTGTCATCATCGAAAAACTCACCAATGTCTGTGGTGAAATTTAAAAGTTGGTTTTCTTCGCTTTATCCATGGCGGGACGATACAAAGTGGCAGCATGCGACAGCTGAATATAAACTGTTTTATTTTATTTGATACATCAACTTCCGGCGCAGTTCGATTTTGACATTCGTCCATCAAATTTACAAAAACAAAGTACATGGAATTTTTATTTATGTTTGTAGGTATGTCACCATGCTGCCACCTTGTATGGTTCCGCCATGGGTTTACCGAAAATGTGTCACTCGTAGTACGTGGTTGACCATGGCGGAACGACAAAAGGTGGCAGCATGGTGACATACCTACAAACACAAATAAAAATTCCATGTATTTTGTTTTTGTAAATTCGACGGACAAATTTCAAAATCGTACTGCGCCGGAGTTGTTGTATCAAATCATATAAAAAAAGTTTATAATCAGCTGTCCAATGCTGCCACCTTGTATCGTTCCGCCATGAGGTTAACAAATAAACGAGACGATGTGTATATATGTACATACATGCATAAGATTTTACATAGTTATATTGTAATTTATTCTGTGAAAGTACATAAGGTAAACAAATATATAATATATAGCAAGAGGCAACACTTTTTTACTATTATCTTTACTTATTTGGGGTTACAATTCTTTATTTTTCAGTTTTGCCTTTTTCTAAACAACAGCTGTTGTTTGGTTATTTCGATGTAACCACCTACTTTTGTGTGTAAAAAATTATCCGGCTACTTTCGCGGATAGAATACCAAAAGGGTGTAAAAGTTTCCACATGATTTCGTTACCGTGGTGAAGAATGTCGTTACCACACTAGAATCGGGGCGTTAGTCATCATTCACAATGAAGCAAGGCACCATTCAAAACTGTTGCTTTTAACAAAATAAAATGAAAATATACAGTTCCACGGCATGATATAAAGCAGCGGCATTGTTTACTATATAGTTTGGCAGCTTAAGTATAGGTTATGTTGCGAATAGAGTGGAAGGCAGTGGACTAGGCAGTCAAATGTCATATAATGAAGGAATGGTGTTCGGAGTTTTTTCAAAGTTAAAAAAAAAATGATAAAAGCTTTAATATAAATAAAACTATTGTTTTAATAACAACAAAAACGCCATATACATATATTCTGTATACATTAATTGACAAGGATTATCTCACTTTAAAATTTGAATTAAATAATCTAAAGTTTTTTTTTTGAAACTGAGTCGAGAACTGTGCGTGTGAATGTGCGAATTTTCACCGATCAGCTGTTAGTTGCGCTACTTGGTAAAATTTACAATGGCAGCGGTCCCCATTTAATTGAATAATTATTGGCGCCACTTCACACGTATTATTATTCTCTTTCGACTATATTCGTATTTAGTTGTCGCTGAACAAGCAGAGTAGCAACACCGGTTGAGGTTATTGTTTATTTGCGCCTTTGCGAAAATATATTTTGCAAACATACGCACATGCGCAGAATGTTTTAATGATTCCATGTTAACAATTTATTTTGTTTATATTTTTCCTTAGACTCAAGCAATAAAGTAGTATTTATATGGCATAATTACAAATTAATTTTTGTCTGTTAACAAACATACCACTACCAATAATAGTTCCAACACATAAGCAGTTTTTCATATAGATGAGTTTAACACATGCTTATGCATTATGAGTAGATTGCACATATTTTTATGGAGAACGGTAGAATGAGCGACACTGGCACCATCTGATATTGGAAAGTAGCCAACTCCCCAATTTTGTTTCAAGCAAATCATAAGAAGAATTTGACATTTGCTTTGGCTAAGGGTGTTGGCACACTTTGGAAGTGAAAATATTTTTCCCACTGGTTGGTAAATTTTTTAACATTTTTCGCAATTAAAAACTGCAATATAACAATCGAATACGACACAAAATATGTTGAATTTTATTACGCCTTGCCCATTCACATACAAAATTTCTCGAAGCACTGTTACAAACATTCTCTCTATACAACAAAAATATCTGCTAACTTATTTTGTGTCGTAATCGATAGTTATATTGCAGTTTTAAATTGCGAAAAATGTTAGAAAAGTTACCAACCATTGGGAAAAATAATTTCACTTGCAAAGTTTGCCAACACCCTTAGCCAAAGCAAATGTCAAATTCTTCTTCTTATGATTTGGTTGGAATAAAATTGGGGAGTTGGCTACTTTTCAATATCAGATGACGCCAGTGTCGCTCATTCTACCATTCTCCATAAAAATGTGTGCAATCTACTCTTAATGCATAAGCATGTGTTAAACTCATCTACATATATGAAAAACTGCTTATGTGTCAGAGCTATTGTAAAATTTTATTTGGAACTTTAAACAATTTTACTCCACATTTGTTATTTTTGGTTTACTTTTTTCGGCCTATTTTACAATTAATATTGTTATATAATCTTTTCGGACTTGATTTTCTTAAACTGCTTAAACTTAAAATATCCTGCTACTCTGATATTTTGTTAGAGATCGAGACACGAAACTCTAATTCTATTTGCAATATTTTATGGTTTAGATGTGCTGTAAAGATGTCCGCTTATCCTTTCATGGCGTGATGGACAGTAAATGTGCAAAGCTACCATTCCTGCAATCCGTAATGTCGCATGTGACTGTATAAGGACGTGTTTGAGTGATTTAAAGTTTTGAGGGTATAGTTACCTGGGAAGCAAAATATTCGATTTACAGATTACGAAGAACGAGCAGTACTAAAATTTATATAATGAAGCTCCTCTGTAAAGTAAAAAATAAATTATACAATTTGCTTGGAATATATCTTTAGGGGGACTCATGTAATTGTATAAATGCCTTATAAAGTGTGTAAACGTATAAATTTATCTAGTGCGTAAACGAGCTGTCAAATTTTGTATGAAAAATCATTTACACAATTTGTATAAATTTACGCGCATATTTCATTGTGTAAACGCGATAAACTCAAAGGAATGCAACCTTGCAGACATTACAGCAGGCATTTTCATCAGAAATCTCCAACATCAGCAAGTAATTTACAAGAATATCTTAGTAAAGACGTTTTAGTTTTGATTTTTCACTTAATCTTGGCATTTTTTAATTTGTATAACAATCAAAACATTTTTGTTTGGCAATAATACAGCTGATAGACAATCAAGTTTATCAAAAGTATTATTAGGTGCGTTCATATAACAGCGTGTGTAAATGGATATAATTTTACACCTTATAAGTTTATATGCTTTCATGAGTCCCCTTTTGTGACCATATATCAAATGTTACTCGACCCAGGTAAGAGGCGACTAAAATAACCAAATGAGCCAATTTTTTGCAGCGCAATTTTTACCTTTACTACTTTCACCTCTATTTGTATGAAATATACCAAATATTATTGGTCTAGGACAAATAAGAGTAAAAACGTCCCGATTTATAAAAGAGGTTAAAGGGTGGCAGGGGGGGGGGCGGGGGGCGGGCGATGGTTAAGGCAGGCGGAAGCGCCACTGATCACTTTTCAAAATTTTCATAGAATTCTATCTATATGTACCACAGACCGAATATTATTAAGCGGGGACAAATACACGAAGAGCTATAGCTATTTAAAGAAACTTTTCCAGTGAGGGGGACGGAGGACCGCATCCCGAAACTTTTCCAAAAAATGTTTTTGTTTAAGATTGCATTTTCACGGCGCCACTAAACATGCTATAAGTTTCAAGGACATACATGAAAGTGAAGTTCAATAACAGCTTGTAAAAAGGTAAGATAAGATTATAAACTAGTATCTTCCCTCCCTCCTCCACTCAGCCGTTCACTCTCTTCTATCCCCAATAATTAATCAATGAACCAGAATGTTTGTTTAGCAGTTTGGCCAAAGAGGATAGATATAATAAGAGACGTCAATCGAGAAAAAGTAGCGAATTTGCTCGCTCGAACGAAGCAACGAATGTTTGCTGAGACATAGTCGGCCAGTACTTGCCCATTTATATTCGTATTTCATTTTACCAATTTTACTCAATTGTGGTGTATTTTCTCGGTGGCCATTATGAATGTGGGGAAATATGCCAAAATGAAATGAGTATCCATATTTACTTGAGCAACTTGAGGTCTTTGCAGATTTTGAGTTTTTGTGTATTTGCAGCAAATTGCAGAAATTTTGCTTATTTCTTTACAAACAAAAACCTATTCATATACCCAAAATATGCCCTTACATGAAATGTATGTAAATTAATCAATTATCCCACCCCTTTTTGTTAATAAATTAAAATGTTAAGAAAATAAATGCAAATTCAAATATGCATGTAAATAGTTTTTTGCCGACGGCATTTGCACACTAGGAATTTCTGTACAAACGAAATCCATTGCATATTCATAAAACGTTAATTTTCATAAAATGTATGTATGTATATTAACCATGAAGTATGATTATTAACAAATTGAAAAATTGAAATAAATAAAATATTTGATAACAATTGAATAAACAAAAAATATATAGTTATTATTTGGACTATATGTACTGTATAAAAACCTTGGTCGCTTTGATGCTGTGGCAGTGTCTTAAGATATTAATAAAACAACTTACCGCTTTCAGCGTTATGAAGCGACCAAATCAATTATGTAAATCAGCGTATACGGCCATATATATGTAAATATCAATGCTCGTAGCAATTAGCCGACGAAATACAATAGGCACGAGCCAAATTATGTGTCGTCGGTGGTTAAAAGTGTTGCCTTTTATACCTTTAACAACTCACAGCTAAAAGGGGAATTTATTATAAAACTAAAATAAACGAATTTATTGCTCTTTTGCGAAATAATGTTATATTTCTTCGCAAAATTACTTTAATTCATTTCGCCGCTCCCATATATGTGGGTAAAAAGGGGTTAGTGATATACGACTATCCTTTTTACGAAGTTAAATAGATTATTTAATGTTTAATTTTGAATGTTTAATGTTTAATAAAGAATTAAGTTACAAATGAAATTCACAAATGGTTGAATGTAATATGAGTTAATTCCAATATTCAAGATGGTTAACTTTCACACGCGTCGTTCTGCCGTTGTTATGGTTTGAGTTCTCGTCGTCAACTAACTAACTGTTGCTTCTCGTTTGATCATTGTTGTTTCTCTTTGTTGCTTCTTCGTATCGCGTGCCACAAGGTTGCTGAGAAAAGGTCAAGATGTTGTTTAGAAACCCACTCCCACATTCGGCCATCCTGCTGCGCATTCGCCCTCGAATGCACCGTTGTCATCATCAGAGAAATTTACCCATGGTTTCATAAATTCGGCGCAAGTCGATGTTTGATTTGGCCCTTCGGTTTTACCAGATTTTACAACGTCGTAGGTATCTTTTGGCTTTACCTTTATAACACGGTAGGGACCCAGATATTTAGCTTTTAATTTGAGTCCTCCACCAAATTGCGTACGTTTTATTGCCACCAAGTCGTCAATGGAATACTTGTGGGCTTTTTTGCGTCGAAGGTTGTATGTTTTTTTGTTTTCAGCTTGCATATTCAAAATCTGCTTTTTTGCATGTTGCCTAGCCTCATCTCTCATATCTACATATTTTTGTCGCATTTCTTCTTCTATTAAATTTTTGATATTAACGTCGTCGCTTGTTCGCATCTTAACACCTGTCAACAACTCGAATGGGGTCATGTCGATGCTTCGATTATATGTGGAGTTAACGATTTGCTGTACCCGGTCAGTGTACTTATACCACTTACTTGGATCGTCTTTGCTTAGCTTTGATAGAACGCTTGATATAACGCCATTCAATCTCTCCACTTGCCATTAACACGTGGAAGCCCAGTGGTTATTTTGAAATGCTGGATGTTTTCTTCTTCGCAGTATTTTCGAAAATCGTCAGACGTGAATGCCGAACCACGGTCCGAGAAAATCTGAACTGGGTTACCAAAGGTCATACTCTGTAATTTTAAACGGCTAATTGCTTCTTGTGCTGACGTTGACTTGGTAGGATATAGCTAAGAAAATTTTGTAAAGGAATCGATAACGGCAAATATGTGTTTGTACGACTTGTTGGTAGACTCCAACGGACCAAGGAAATCTATATGGTACGTATGAAGCGGTGTTTCACCCTTGTGTAGCGGATGAAGTTCGCCCTCTTGCTTGCCTAACTTTCGGTTTGAGACAATGCAAGCAACACAGTTAGCTATATGCGTGCGTATTTTTTCTTCCTGCTTTGGAATGAAAAACTCTCGACAAATCAGATCTTTAGTTTTTCTCACGGCAAAATGGCCCTTCTCGTGTGCACGTCTAATCACGTCTCGTTGCATACACTTCGGTACTACCACTACCTCAGTGTCGTCGATCAATTTGTGGAGAATACCTCCCTTTTGGAAATAGTCGTTGTACGTCTTCTTCTCTTGAATAATTTCAGTGATAGCTTTTAATTCTTCATCTTGCTGTTGAGCGCGTCGTAACGAGCTTAGTAAATCTACATCACTTATCTTCATAACCGGGTAGCGGCTTAAAGCATCTACGTGCCTCATTAGAATACCCTTGCGATGTTCTACCTGGTAGTCGTATTCTTGAAGGAATAGGATCCAACGCGCTACTCTTGTGCTTAAATCTTTTTTTTCCAACGTTTTCGTAAACGCATTACAGTCAGTTACGAGTTTAAAATGTAAACCAAGTAAATACACACGAAATTTTTTCAATGCCTCTATTACAGCTAAAATTTCTAGTTCATAGCTTAAGTATTTACGTTCTGCGTCAGATGTTTTCTTGCTCATGAAATATATAGGATGCAATTGATTATCGTCAGGAAATTTTTGGAATAGCACAGCGCCATAACCGTCTATGGATGCGTCGGTATGGACTTCAGTCTCATACTGTTGATTAAATATACCTAGTACCGGTTTTTACTGAGTACTTTCTTCAGTCTGTCGAATGCTGCGATTTGCGTCTCCCCTATTACGAACTTTTGATCTTGTTTAGTTATATCTGTAAGCGGCTTAGCGATGACAGAAAACCCAGGAACGAATTTTCTAAAATACCTCGCAAGGCCTAAAAAGCTTTGCAACTGCTTGATATTTTTTGGTATTGGAAACTTAAACAAAGCGTCAATTTTGGAAGGAGATGGGTAAATTTTTTGACCCTCAATTACGTGACCAAGAAACTCGACACGCTTTTTCAAAAAATTACACTTTTTCAGATTGATTACTAGTCCATAGTCTCTACATTGATTTAGTACTTTCTCTAAATTACACAAAGCCTCGCCTTCGCTTTGCGCAGGGATAATGATGTCGTCGATGTAGGGTAGTGCGATTCCCTGTCGAGATAAATCACGGAATATTGCATTAACGTGCCTTTGGAACACACCCGGAGAGTTTGACAAACCGAATGGCACTTTACGAAATTGATATTGTCCATTGTTCGTCACAAATGCCGTATATTTTCGACTAGGTTCAGAAACTGACACGTGAAAAAACCCGTTTTTCAAATCTATGGTACTAAATATTTTCGCATTTTGAAGCCGATCTAACTGATCTTCTATTAACGGCAATGGAAAACGGTCTTTAATAATCACTTTATTAATTTGTCTATAATCTACGCACAACCGATGGCTGCCGTCGCGTTTTTTGACCATCACTACAGGGCTACTGAATTCTGAGTTAGAGTTTTCGATTATACCATCCTGTAACCACTGTTAAATTTGTTCATCTACTTTGCAGCGTTCTGAAAGTGGAAGTCTGCGCGGCCTACAAGCTATGGGAGTTTCATCTTTCAAAACAATGTTCATCTCTACATTTGTTGATTTGCATTTATTTGGTTTATAATTACTCACCAACAGATGCACCTTTTGCTTCGCACTTACACTAGCATTTTCATCAATGTTCACCTCATTATCATTGAACTCGATATTCATCATGGAAAACACTTCTTTATTGTCCTCATTATGCTTTCTTATCAAAAGTCCATCACGATTAATATGAATATCAGCTAGTAAACAAAACTCTTCTCCTATCACCACATCAATATCCATATATTTATCAGATACCACCAAAAAATTCACTTTGAACACATTATCGTCAACATATATTTAGGTACTAAGTTTTCCAATTGGTTTGATATTATTATTCATATTTCTTTCACCGAAACCTACCAAACATACGTTTGTTTGTTGCAGTACTGGTTTATTCAATGTCTTATGCACTTTATCAGTAATTATATTAAATTTGCTGCCTGTATCAAACAAAGCCATATATTTAACATTTTCAATGACCACACACTTGTTCATCATGTTATTTTTTGGGTAAAGACATCGCGTATTACTTGTTTCACTTTTATTTTCATTTTTTGGGCAATTTTTTGATATGTGTCCGAATTGTTTACATTGAAAACATTTCGTTCCCTTTCCCTTGTCCTTGCAATCTACACTCTTGTGCCCTTTCATTCCGCAATTGTAGCAAACAAATTTATCTTTTTCGGTTTTCACAGCACTTTTTGCTTCTAACTTACATTCGACACTCTTCTTATTACTCTTTCGCATCGTTTCGTATATTTTGATTTTTTCTTTAAATTCTTTCAAACTATGTGCACCGTACAATACTGCTTTGTTTACATTCAAGTCGCTAATACCTTCAATCACATATTGCATTAAAGCATTTTCTTCGATATTACCCCGCATTGCTAATTCCTTCATACTCAAAAAATATTCTTGCACACTCGCTTCTGCTTTCATTTTTTTCTCGCATAGTTGTTTGTGTATTTGTGCGCTATTTACAACAGTCTTAAACTCTTCTGCTAATGCTGATTTCAATTTTTGCCAAGAAGTAATACCTCTTTCGCTTTGAATAAACAACTTTGCTAAACCTCGCAGTGATTTTTTAGCAAATATGAATTTTTGTAATTCATCCCACCCTAACATAATTGCAGTCTCTTCAAACTCTTGCAGCCAAATCTCAACAGAAATATTTTCACTACCATCAAATTGCCGTACAGAGTCTTCAATATCACGAAAGTTGATAGAGAATCGTGTCACTTGTGCTGCTTCTGCAAACGGTTTTGTTGTTGTTGCGCCTCTGCTATTCGCTTCCAGTTGTTCGTCGCTTTCGTTATTTATTCGATCGTTGATTTTGACTTGACTACTTGTTCGTGGTGGAAATCCAAAATGTGCGTCATTTGTAGTTACGTCAAAACTACGCATATCACCACTACCATCGTCGCCATTCTCACCATTTTCGCTTTCGTCATCGTCGTTGTCATTTTCCCCAGCCTCTGCCGTAGCACACAACAACGTTTTGTTCTGCAAATTCCGAAAAATGTGCAGCCCAACATTCTCTACTTTGAAGCTCAAACCCAACACGTTGCAAATGGATATTAGATCAGTGGCTGTCAAATTTTCATCGATGTATTCAAACTTTTGCTTGCAGCGGTCGTCATGTTCGTCGTATTCAAACCCTTCAAATTCGCGTAAACGTTTGCGATTTGATCTGTCTCCTTCGGACTCGAATACAAATTTGTGCAGAGCTACAATTCTTTGTTTGCAGCTTGTACGCAACTTTTCGCGTACAAATTCAAATTTTTGCAGACACAACATTTCCACGAATTTCTTTCTTATTAGAAATTTTATGCAATCGACTTTACTTCTTATTTTGCGATTTCTAATCGTTTAATAGGTTTTTTCTTGCACAAAACGCCACTTTTTGCAGTTTTATAGTCACTTTTATTTATTTCGAGTTTTACAATAGAATTGAAACTATTTCGCGTGTCTGCGCGACGCCCAAGAAAAAAAATTGATTCTGGTTGAGCCCCCAAATTGTGGGTAAAAAGGGGTTAGTGATATACGACTATCCTTTTTACGAAGTTAAATAGATTATTTAATGTTTAATTTTGAATGTTTAATGTTTAATAAAGAATTAAGTTACAAATGAAATTCACAAATGGTTGAATGTAATATGAGTTAATTCCAATATTCAAGATGGTTAACTTTCACACGCGTCGTTCTGCCGTCGTTATGGTTTGAGTTCTCGTCGTCAACTAACTAACTGTTGCTTCTCGTTTGATCATTGTTGTTTCTCTTTGTTGCTTCTTCGTATCGCGTGCCACAAGGTTGCTGAGAAAAGGTCAAGATGTTGTTTAGAAACCCACTCCCACATATATTAATTTTTATCTATGAAAATAATGTAAAATTCTTACTTTGTACTGACATGTGATAAACAAGTCAGCATATACAGTATGACGTCACAGTGCGAATTTGGGCCAGAAACGGGTAAAACACCACTCTTATGTATGAACTGCAACACAGTTGCTGCAAATTTGGCTGCGCGACTGCGCGAACAATTTTGCGGCAGAATATGATAGGGGGTTTCAAATAGCAAATAAAAATTTTCATAAGCTGTGACAATTCGGCAATTCAGGATATGGGAAAATTATTTGCAATAATTTATATGAACAATGGATGGAAATTTTTAGATTATATTGCTAATATGTTAGTGGACATTTACTAGGCAATATCTGTCCATGTTTATTTGCATTTTTTACTACCATATTGGTACTTTCATACAGGCTTATAAATAGTTTGGTATTATTTCATAGTAAAAGTGCGGGGTTATGAAAGTAGTTATGCTCGTCATAATGAACACCCCCAATATGCATAGGAGTTGGAATTTATAAAATCGCAAAAATTTGTCTTTTGACGATTTTATCAAATGCCATGTTGCCGAATTGCAAAATTCTATCATCAATTTGGACAACTTAAGAAGAAGCATTTATGAATGAAAAACCAAGAGGAAGCTAGTTTTCAGGATCTTGCGATTGATATATAAAACATGAGCATACATATTTACATATGTATGTGGGCTTGTGCGTATGGTTATCGTTGGTTGGTTGAAGTGAATTTTGTTTTATTTTTCAACATGCGAATATAAAAATATTTCTTAGCTTACATATGAACATAGATTTGTACATAGGCTTGTGCGTAAGAATAATTTTTGTTGGAAGTGGTTGATTGAAACAAAGTTTGTCTTTTATTTGAACATGTGAATGTGCAAACGTTTGTTAGCTTATGCTTAGAGCAAAGGTTAGAGTATTTTGGGTTCAATGAAGTGGGTGAGAAATAGGGGTATTTTTGAAAAACATTTGTATTTTGGTTTAAATGAACCGGGTGGGGGTGAAAGGGGGGTGTTGATTGACCTTTAGTTTATGAATATTACCATGTTCATAACCAAATAAATAAATACGTATGCACATATTTAGGGCTTTATAATTCCTTTATTCATAAATTTTAAAATTTTACATAGGATTTTATAATAATAAAATAATAATAAACATTTACATAAAAATTAATACTAACTTAAAATAAAAAAAAAAATACCTGAAATAAAAGAAAAAAATCTGAAAAGAGAAAAAGAAATGTATTATTATTTTGTTTAATAAAGAAAAATACCTAAAATAAAAGAGAAAAATCTGAAAGGAAAAAATTATTATTTTGTTTAATAAAGAAAAATACCTGAAATAGAAGAGAAAAATCTGAAAAGAGAAAAAGAAATTTATTATTTTGTTTAATAAAGAAAAATACCTGAAATAGAAGAGGAAAATCTGAAAAGAGAAAAAGAAATGTATTATTATTTTGTTTAATAAAGAAAAATATCTGAAATAAAATAAAAATCTGAAAAGAAAAAAGGAAATTGATAATTATTTTGTTTATAATTATGTATAATTTTGATTTGAATATTTACATCAGAATTACAAAATTGTCTGCACATATGTAAACATATAGCAAGAAACAATTTCTCTCACAACTTAACCCATTAAGGTTAAATATATGTGTTTCACCTGTATTATGGAAACAATTATCTGATTTTGACATTCGAAATTAAGTTTTAGGGTCGTTTTCTTCATAATCAAATTTAGAAAATAGAACCCAAATGTTTCCAAATACTAGGCTCAGATGCACTCTAGAGTTAAATAGAGAGTAGAAAACAACGACTACTATTACAAAGAGTATGTGTCCATGACATTCTATTAAAAAAAATAGCTGAAGTTAAGATAAAGCCGATATTTTGGCTTAACTTATCTCGAGCTAAGTTCTTTTAACAAATTGCCACAGACACCCTCCCTGCATATGGCTGAAACGAAAAGAGGTTATATACGTATATAAAAGAGTTAGGCTGAAAATAGAAGAGGAAACAAAAAAAATTTTGCGTATATAAAAATAATTAAATTATGGACATTTGCTTTATTTTAAATATTTACCCAGCATCCTCGCACCCCCTTACATATACCGCAGAAACATATGGGTTGTAGCCGAACATGCCAATTTGGTAATCTTTAGTTATTTTTCTTTGACAATAAGCAAGTTCAAAAGCAAAGCAGCAAAGCAACATCAAAATTTTAGAAATAAGGTTTTTCAATATTTTTCTTTGGCAATAAGCAAATTCAAAAGCAAAGCAGCAAAGCAGAAAAGCAACATCAAAATTTTAGAAATAATGTTTTTCAATTAAAAGAAAATTTTTCTAAGCGGGGTCGCCCCTCGGTAGTGTTTGGCCAGCGCTCCGAGTGTATTTGTGCCATGAAAAGCTCTCAGTTAAAAGTAATATGCCTTGCAGATGCCGTTCGGAGTCGGCATAAAACAAGTAGGTCCCGTCCCGCCAATTTGTAGGAAAAAGGAGCGCGACGCAAATTGGAAGAGAAGCTCGGCCTTAGATCTCTTCGGAGGTTATCGCGCTTAAATTTTTTTTTTTTTTTAATAAGCAAATTTATAAACCACCGCGTTTTCATCTTTTTGGCAGCTTCGGCCCTTTCGTGACTTTCGCTTTAGTTTTTCGTTTGAGAGGTAGCTTAAATGTCTTTCCACTACTCTCTGCAGATGTTCCCGGTTTCGGGTTTTGCGCTTTCTAGTAATTTTCTGCATTCAGCTTCTTTAACTTTTCGTTGCATCTTCGAAGTCGTTGCTCGTTCTCTTCAGCTCTCGCTATCCATTTCGAATTTTTATATTGAAGGACTGTAACCATGAAATCCAACATTTGTATTCGATGATTTGCGCATTCCCCTGCGAACCAGTCCGGGTACGATTCATCGGTTCTTTCTTTTATATATTCGATTATCGTTTGTTTTGGCGACATTTCATACGCGCAGAGGCGGAACATTTCAAGGTACCACCTCATGTGATCTGAGCTTATCTGGAAGAAATCATCAGACGGATTTACAAGCCTCAAGTCTTCGTATGGCTTGTAATTTTTAGCTCGTATGAGGGCCTCCGAACTATTTCCCACTTCCACATGGGGTTTACACATTACCTCCTCGCATTTATCACATTTTATCTTTTTGTGACATTTTTGATAAAGCGAGTACCCTGAGAAGTATCTTTGTATCTGTCTCTCAGCAATTCTTTCGGGGATTCGCTGTGGTTCCTCTTCCCCTTTACTTGAATGATATGCCGCTATTTCTATCTCCGGAGTAATGCAATATTCATTAAACTTTCGCATTTTACCTTCCTCAGTCCCAGGTGTTGATATATCCTCGGGTGTGGATTCATCGTAGGTTATTGGGACCTTTAGGGAAATACAATATTCTTTAAATTTGCGCATAATGTCCCGGTTTAGTTCCTCCCCCACAAGTGACGATCCCGCTCCCTGTGGCTCGGCTTCCTTTATTTTCATATTTGAATATGTGTGGTCATGTAGCTGGGCTACATATTCCATTGGTATATAGTCAAAGCTTTCTTCAATTAACGAACGATCTTCCTCATGTTCGCTATCAGTGAGTTCGTGATGTGATACAAGTGCAGCGCAATTGTTTGGTTCGACATCTGAGGTCTCATTCCAGTCAAGGAAGATGTCGTCGTCATCCTCACAGTTGCTGCCTTTTGCCTCGAAATGATGTCGTAATCTTCATAGACATCAATCGGGCCACGATGTACTGCATATCGAATGCGGAGGGATGCATATTGGTGCCTGACCTGACCGTACTTTGTAGAAGAAATTCTCCAAAGCATCTTGATTCAGCTTATCAAGCATCACAAACTCCAAATCGGGATATTGCTTGAATAAGTCCTCTGACAAATTCAGCATTGATTTTATCGTTAGGATAAATCCTCTTATGCAATGAATTTTGTTCTGGTTCTTCATTTTTATCGATTCAAAGTATTCAATATAATCCAAGAGTCGTTGTCTTTTCTCCGTATCATCTCTTCGCAACGGCCTCTTCAACGGATTTTTATCATACAAATTTTTGCAGTCCAGCTCATCAAACACATCGTTCATTGTCTTAACAAACGTTTGTGTTGGCTTCACTGACTGCAAAATCAAGGCGTCGTTTCCAAATAGGTTTAACTCTTCCATCATTTTCAGTCCAGCGTAGACTGAATTGCTTAAAAGTTGGGTAGCCCTCGAGACACTCATTTTCTCGAAGTTGCTTGGGTATATGTGGGACTCAGTGAGCTTAGGACATATTTTGTAATTGTTGTTTTCTCTGTTAACATCATACAGCTCTTTGACTACTGCATTTCTTACAATGCCATCTCGGGTTTCAAAGTAGAAATTTCCTAAAAATTGGTTCCTAACATTCTTCATCAAGTGACAGTAGTCAAACATAAAATGGACGTCCTTGCCCTTGTAATTTATTGTAGTTTTCGATTCGCTAATGCCAAGCTTATTGAAAGCACCGACGTTTTGGGACCCTTGGTCGCATATAGCAACCTTAACGTCGAGCCCTATTTCACGAGCTGCGTCGATATTCCTCCATAGCGACGTAAGCAGATCATCAGACGATGCTCCACCTCGTGATACATAATAGGACATTATGTACTTCCAATTACTACAAATTCCCTTTATCATAAGAAATAGACATTTATCACCAACCTCGTTTTGTCGACAGGATCCTCCCATGTCAACATAGCCGTCTATGACATCAACGGTGTTGTTATATGTCAAGTCTTTTTTGATTGTCACCTCATCCCACATGATTTCGCATATGAGTTGGGTGCCAGACATTGAGCTAATCATTGACCTTAAATTGTCAATAACTTTCTCATCAATGCCTGGACGAACATACCTTATTGGTCGGTCTCTTAATAAGGTACTCTGGCTTGGCAAGTGGAAGCCCAGGTCGTCTTTCATAAATTTGTATGCCTTCGACGACATGTAGCTTATATTTTGCGCCAATTTTTTTTCATTATTCTCATACCATTTACCCTTCTTGCCAACTATCATTCTGGCAAAAAGGATAGCATCATCCGTCGCTCCTGGATCTGGTATAATCGTATTATCCACCACATTTTTTTTGCATCTTTTAGCTCTAGTATATACCTATTTAGCTCTAAAAGTCTCTTGCTGAGCTTATTTATGGTGAAGTTTAGCTCATCAATATCCTTTCGACGCCCTTGGTCTAGCCGTTGATACTCTCTCTCCCTCCAGGCAAATGACTCCCGCTCATTGATTATGTCGTCCTCTGAGTGGGTGTTTAGTCCTTCCTCAACATGACGGACGTCGAGGCGTTTGCGTTTTTCCACTATGTCGCCATATACTTCGAATTCCTCTAGGGTCATATCAATATTTTTTGTTCGCTTTGATGGTCCAGCTCTCTGAACTATCGAAGTTGTAGTGGCAGTGGTAGTCGTGGGGGTGGTGGTTGTGGTAGTCGTAAGAAAAATTGTTGGATAACCATCGAACTTGATTGATTTACCAAGTTTGTGCTTATCCAGAAAATGCTTATCGCAAACAAAAATATTTTTATAATTTTTAGCTTCAATAATTGACATGTTACATGCCAATGCCCAAGTGTTTCTGCGGTCTTCCTGTGCGGGGAATGCGTGAAGTGGCACGCCATCCTCAGCTGTGCAGCCCCGACCGCAGCAGACCCGAGACGTCTTTGCACTTCCATAAAAGGTGTGCTTTGGTGCACCATCATATCCTAAAGATTAACAAAAAGAAGGAATTACCCCATGGAAAAAAACTAATTATCTACACCTAGCAAATCATTTTATTTGTAAACTGGTGTAGTATTTTTACACAAAACGGAAAAAAATTACCCCATGGAAAAAACCAATTATATACACCTAGCAAAAAAAGTTAACCACAGATTAACTTATATAAAATAAAGATTATATAAAAATTAAATAATAAATATTAATATATTAAAATATTGAAAATAAAAATTAAATAATAAATATTAAAATATTGAAAGTAAAAAAAATTTGCATATATATACATATATGTACACCTGTCGGCAAACAATTAACCATCCCCCTTTACCCCACTTTTTCAAATATAAAATATTTATTATAAACTTTGTTTGCCGAGTATATTTACACATATGTATATATGTACATAGCACTATCACTAAATATCACATTGCACTATAAAAATATTTATACTTACCAAGATGCAGCGTTGGAACTGCATTATCCTTCAGGCGTAAAGTGCCTACAGCTTCCTCCTGAAAATGGCGCGAGCACACGAACGCGGTTGTTTTTCGGAATGTCTGAATCCTGAGATTCTCTTTCCATTTGGAAGCGAGCTCAGGATTCGACGGTACCGCGAAGAAACGAACGCTCTGGGTTGAAAGCATACTGCTACCGCAACCGATAACACCACATTTTCTAAATAATGGCATTATTTTAATTAGATTGGAATTTTAGATCGCACGAATATCTTTTTAATTAAAAGTGTAGGTTTACAAAAAGAGCCTTTTCACATCAAAGTCTTTTTGAAATTGAAGGCGAAAAGCTTTATTTGGCGCCAGTTTATCCAACTCATGAGAGGATTAACTGGACTTTCTTTACGGAACAGTTATGTCGGTTCAATTTATATATAAACGAACTGATTTTAAAATCACAAGTTCCATTTATTGATACAAGTATACTTATTTTGTTATCAATTTATCACTTTTATCACTCACAAAGCAGAACACTTGGCTTTTGCATATTTATGACACACATAATTACATATGTATGTACATACGTATGCCACATGCCACACACAATGTCTTGTACAAATTTCACTTCACACAGTTTTACACACTTTTTAACCACTTCACTGCACTCAACACAATTATTATTAAAATATTAAACATTTTTAACACAATTTACCACAATTTAACACTTTTTTTTAGAGATTTACACAATTTTGCACTTTTTCACTGTATTATTGTTTTCATTTTTACTTTGCTTTGACTCCTTTGACATTTTGCAGAAGTTGCAGCCACTCTCAACTTTAACTCAACTTCCACTCAGTCAATTTTTATTTCCCCACACCTGGCTGTCAATTTAAGGACAAGGTGTGAAGACGACTGGCCGACTACGTCTCGCAATACATCGATTAAAATTTCTTTCAGCGATCAAAAATTTCTGAAAAGAAACGAATAGCCGATTGACGTCTCTTATTATATCTATCCTCTTTGGTTTGGCTTTTGACTGCAGCGACTTGATAGGCCATTGTAAAGGTGTAAAAGTAGGATATGTAGCAGCACGCACATACACAGCCACGCTCACCTGATAAAATGCTTGTTCTTGTTCGTTTTTTTGTGGATGCTATTTGGCAGTGTTGTACTTCTTAGGCCCAAGAAAAGTGTAGTAGCTGCTAACGAAAACTGCGTAAAATGTTTATTGTAAAACTCTAAAGAAATATCCTCATTTACTTTCAAACGAGCACTTAATTACATATCTCTTTAAATCCATATGTTTTGGACAATTTTAGTTAACAAATTGTGATATTTTATTACCGGGGACGGTTGCTAAAACACGACCAAAACCGTCGGGGGAGGTATTGATAGACGCGGTTTTGCCTCGCTTCAAATAATTCGAATACTTTTTCGCCTTTGGACTATTGATAACATGAAAAAAACGCGTCTCTTCATTTCTCTTTCCACATTTTTGGACGGGATATTGTAGTAGACCTCGGTTTCAAACTGTTTTTCGCGGAGAAATTTTGAACGGGTAGAAAAAAATAGCACCCGTGTTTGTATTCTTAATACTGGAATAACTACGCGTCGTTAGATATCCCAATTCAAGACTTTTGTATAATTTTCTGTAAGACCCATATAAGTGCACTACATTTTCAAACTAAATTCGTTCAAAAAAATTTACCATCACAGCAACCCATATCTGATATTCTGGCCCTTCTTTTGTTTCCCTGCGTCGCTTTCCATGACAGCAACCCCGGTAATTTTGACACTTCGTTCAGTGTCAAACGCATGTTCCACGCAGGTTGCACTGAGTTCCACAATAGTTTGACACTGACCGAAGTGTCAAACGACAGTGTGTTAGAAAGAGAAAGGAATTGTTTACTTCTCACACATATCATACTTGTAAACCTTTACTATGTGATAGCATAAACAAATCAGGAAAGATCCCGCATTCCGGAATTGTTGTATTTGTAATCGAATTTGAAAAAAAAAGTTTGATTACGTAGCGCTTTTGAAGTTTTTAGATTTATTACATTTCTCTCATATTTCGCTACCAGTGTTCGGAGTATTTAAAACTGTTACCTGAGTAAACGACTATGGCGGAGTAAAAATAAAATTTTCGGAGTATATTTTTTTCCTTTTTGAAAGCGGGCGAACAGCTAACATCAAATTGGTTTGGTGGCTTTGCAATCCCTTCGATCGTCATGAAAAGTTTCGCAGCAAAAAAGTTATCTGCCTTATCAGATGCACATGGAGTCGTCGTAAAACGTGTAGGATTACCAAATAATGTTCCCATTAGCACACAACATTCTGGAAGAAAAGTGGGCTCTATCTCCGCCCCTCCCCCTCTATATATCGCGAAAAATATTATTATTATTTCTGGTTTATCATACATTTTTCGTACTCTTTTAATGACAGAAGGTTTCAAGACCGGGGTAGATTTCTGTAGGAATGATAATGGCGACCTGGTAATTGACGTACGGAGTGTGGGGGAAGACAACCCCGATTCCCCGATTGCCGATGGTGAAAAACACGCTCCGGTATTCAACTTTGGCGAAGTGAGAATGGCAATATTACGGCTAAAAAATCACAAGGTGCCAAGTAATGACGGGATACCCGCCGGGCTGTTCAAACATGGAGGCGAAGAACTGGTATAAGATAAGGAAGCAAAAAAAGTGGGTCTTGCAGTAAATGTGGACAAGACGAAGTACTTGCTGTCATCGTGGCCTTTGTAGCCACGTCACTATTGACGGATACAAAATTGGAGACTGTGAAGGATTTCGTCTATTTTGGAAGCAGCATTAAAAACAAAAACAATGTCGGCCTAGAAATCAAACGGAGAATAACTCTTGCCAACAAGTGCTACTTTAAGCAATTGAAAAGTAAAGTCCTGTATAGACGAAAAAAATTCTCGCTCTATAAGTCACTCATCATAACGGTCCTGATGTATGGCTCGGAATGATGGAAGGTGTCGAGAGAAGATGAGACGGCTCTTGGAGTATTCGAGAGAAAAGTTCTCCGGAGGATTTATAGTCCTATCCGTGATGTCCACGGGGAGTGTCGAGCTGAATCAGTTGCGATGAATTGTGGACACACATAGAATACATAGAATTAGTGTAGAGGGTGAAACAAAGACACATATTTTAGTTACATCTGAGTATAATGCGTATTGAAATTTAGTAGGACAAAATTTATGCGCAGCAATTTCAGAGGTGTATTTATAGTTTCTCTCTTAGCAGTCAATATAAAATTTAAGCGTAAACGGATATACGCGTGTTAAAAAACACGGCTAATAACGTTAAACTTTAACAAGAAAAAACGAAATCAAATTCTATGATCACTATAATATATATATAGCATATAACACTATGCGACAAAACCCACTTTTTTATTGACGGGTAAGTGAACAAAGTATCATCTCCGTTTTTCGAACTTGGCCTCCAAAAGATATATATCGCCTTAAGCCGGAGTCATTGGTGCCGTATGTCATATCGCTGTATCCGTATCCCTAACGTAATCAGCTGTTTATCGTTACGATGGTAAACCAAAACCCAATTGGTTGGCTACGATACGGTTACGACCTTAGCGGCACCAATAATCGATTGCATTGATTCTCATAAGGTTGGTCGAATCAGCTGTTAAAAGGTTACCGATAAAGCACCAATGTCTCCAGCTTTACGAAGTACGAAGTACCAAGCAGCGCAACTAACAGCTGATCGGTGAAATTCGCACATTCACACACACAGTTCTCGACTCAATTTCAAAAAAAAACTTTAGATTATTTAGCTTAAATTTTAAAGTGAGATAAACCTTACCAATTGATGTATAAATAGAATATATAAGGCGTATTTGTTGTTATTAAAAGAAGCTTTTTATTTATATAAGTTTTTATCATTTTTTTTTTTTCAACTTTAAAATAACAATTTCATGCGTTTTTAAAACATTTTCGTGCATTGAAATACAATCATGTGCATATACGTTTTGACATTATATTTCATAATCGTTCGTATTTGCCATTCTTAGGCAAGGTGCACACGAGGCTACGCGTCATAGACGCTGCAGGCGAAATTTGTACGCTTTGATGCCGAACAAATGTATTTGAATGCAGAGCTGCATACGAGGCGTCAGCTGCATGAAAGCGTCAAAGCATGACATTTTCGTGTAGCTAAGCGTACAACAATGTTGGTCACTGAGCGTACGTACGCTTGAAAAAAAGGAAGAACAAGATGTTTGTTTAAATTTTTTGTATTTAAATTTGTGTAATTAGTTAAAAATGTTACTTTAATTAATAAAAGTACGTGGAAGGTATATTACCAAAGCGAAAAAGAGTATTAAACACCACAACAGCTTGGTTAGACATTGTTGAAGCGTTTAAAATGCTAAAAAGTGTTGGAAACTAGAAATCACCCTTTTCTCTAGTCCGCGGTGGTTTAAAATTGCCTTTCATAATTTACAAAGGCACGGGGATGCAAACAACGTTTAATAGCTATTTTCATTTGGCTTCGGGGACGGATATAGCTGAAGAAATTTAATTTTTTTCAATAATTGTTTGCTTTTTGTAGCGACGCTCGAAAGTAGCTTCGTGTGCAGATCTTGAGGCGTAGAGAAATTGTAGCTATATGAGATATCTTGTACGCGTCTATGACGCGTATCCTCGTGTGCACCTTGCCTTATTGTTTCTAAATTCGTAAACAATAACTGGAGTTATTCGGTGTAGTTTTTGTAAAAAATTTATTATTTCTGGAAAATTTGTGAAATTGTGGTGGTCAAGATGATTTTATTCAAAAATAGTTTGCCTTATTTCTTAATGTCGAAGTACTTGAGGTGGAAAGTCGGGATATAGAGCGTGATGTGCACTTTTATCAATCGTGTTCGGAAGCATTGCTACACGTATGTATTTAACCCTAGTGAGATAACGTACGTCTGTGAGACGTACGTCGTCTTAATTTTGCTCTCAGTCTCCCACAATCGTAAAGAGAGAACATTCTCAGTTTTCTCAGCTATCATTACCAGCTTGTCAGTGGGGGGTGTTTTTCAGCAGTAACTTTTTTTTTTTTGCTGAAATATATACGATTGTTTGTTAAAAATACGTCTAAGAGGCGTATCGTCATCTTTTACGTTATTACGTGGCACGACTAATTTTATATGTAATTTTTGCCGAAAATGGTAATATTAGCTAATATTTTTTAAGTATAATTTAAAACAGTTAATTCATTCAATTGAAGTACAAAAATATGTATTTTATTTTACTTTTTTTGCTATAAACTGAGGTCCTTCGAAAAAAATGATTTTTGTAAGGACAAGTCCAAGACAAGTCAAACTTAATTTTTAATATATTAAAAAATAATATTTTTCTTTAAAAACATTTAAAACAAGTGAATATATATCAAATAAATGATTAAAAACAAAACACAAAAAAAAAATATGTAAGTTTTTTATAACTTTAGCGTGCTTAAACTTGAACACGTCTCTCAGACGTACGTTATCTTTCTAGGGTAAAAAATAACTTTATCTTTCTAGGGTTAAACATGTAGTAATTATAATGAATCTCATATTTATTTATTTCATTTTAGCATTCCCAGGATGTCAAAATATTTTGTTAAATACATGAAATAAATGAAGTAACAATAGCCGCGTTTTTTAACACGCGTATATCCGTTTACGCTTAAACTTTATATTGACTGCTAAGAGACAAACTATAAATACACCTCTGAAATTGCTGCGCATAAATTTTGTCCTACTAAATTTCAATACGCATTATACTCAGATGTAACTGAAATATGTGTCTTTGTGTCACCCTCTACACTAATTCTATGTATTCTATGTGTGTCCACAATTCATCGCAACTGATTCAGCTATATGTTATACCCTATGGCCATCAGAGCGTTGCGTCTCCGCTTTTCGGTACACCCTGTTGCTGTAGCTAGTTGTTTTACCACAGCCGCTAGATGGGTCTCCTAAGCATTATCTAAGCGAAGATAGGCGTTTTTTAACACGCGCAAACGAAACGTATACGCGCGTGTTAAAAAACACGGCTAATAATAAAGTCGCACATCTTGACGCTGTAATAGCGGCTGAGAATAAACGACATTAGCCGTGTTTTTTTATACACGCGTATACGTTTACGTTCGCGCATGAAAAAAAACGCCTATCCTCGCTTAGATAATGCTCAGGAGACCCATCTAGCGGCAGTGGCTGAATAACTAGCTGCAGCCACAGGGTGTAACGAAAAGCGGAGACACAACCCGCTGATGGCCATAGCTAAATCAGTTGCGATGAATTGTGGACACACATAGAATACATAGAATTAGGGTAGAGGGTGAAACAAAAACACATATTTCAGTTACATCTGAGTATAATGCGTATTGAAATTTAGTAGTACACATTTTATGCGCAGCAATTTCAGAGGTGCATTTAAAGTTTGACGCTTTGCAGTCCATATAAAGTTTAAGCGTATAGACGTTTACGTTTAAAAAAAATCACGGCTATTATACGCCATCACCTAAAACACATCGTAGTGGTGGGCATGAAAAGAGGAGTGTCCACTAAAGTCCAGAACGTAAAAAAATTTCATCGTATACGCCTAACAGAGAGATAAGTCCATTATCAGAAGATACTCCACCAATGCGTGATGATAGTAGTAATAGTTATTATAATAAAAGAAAGTCAATAAAAGCTAGCACAAGAGCGAGCGGCTCTTTTTCAAAAGGTGTACAAGTCATCGTTAGTAATAAACGTCATCGCACACCCCGGCGTACTAGTACTAAATCACGTTTTCCCACCGCACACACCACCACTATATGTTAGTGCTGCACGAAACGATATAAATAAACGATATCCAATTTCCAAAATTTAAAAAAGAAAAAGATCCCAAACGGTCAATTTTTGAAAAAGTTATAGCATTTTGAAAACAAAAACGGTGTTTTCTTTTAAATTCATAACTTTTTTTGAGTTGGATGAAAAAATTTGAAAAACTTCTGAAAAACGTCTTTCGTAAGCTAGAAAAAGAAGAAAAACTTTCAGCCAATTCTAAAGGGGTCGGGTTCAAAATTGGTCGAAATGGGATGGAATACCCCATATATACTGTCACAAAACTTATAAATATCTTAATATTGCTTTTCCGCACCACCTATATATATTTGTCAACTTTTAACCATAGCTATTTTGTTTCACTGTTTACAGCGTTCATGTCTTTTATTTTACAGTGTTAATAGCCGTGTTTTTTAACACGCGTATATCCGTTTACGCTTAAACTTTATATTGACTGCTAAGAGACAAACTATAAATACACCTCTGAAATTGCTGCGCATAAATTTTGTCCTACTAAATTTCAATACGCATTATACTCAGATGTAACTGAAATATGTGTCTTTGTTTCACCCTGTACACTAATTCTATGTATTATATGTGTGTCCACAATTCATCGCAACTGATTCAGCTATATGTTATCCCCTATGGCCATCAGAGCGTTGCGTCTCCGCTTTACGATACACCCTGTTGCTGTAGCTAGTTGTTTAACCACAGCCGCTAGATGGGTCTCCTAAGCATTATCTAAGCGAAGATAGGCGTTTTTTAACACGCGCAAACGAAACGTATACGCGCGTGTTAAAAAACACGGCTAATATTTTATAATTTGTACATGTTAAGCAAAAAGTTGACAAGTATGCCTATGAGGTTGCAATATAGGCGCGTTACCGATCTTTTTTGGGTGTTCGGTTCCCCTGGAGGCCTATTTTCACCCATATAAAATATATATAGTTATATACAATATTTACAAGTTAAAATAATTTAAAATAATAATAAAACATAAATGCATGTTTAAACAAAACATTGCACCAATACTTCAGGTACTTTCATAAAAAATAATAGATACCTAATAAATACTTATAGAACATAAGCCGTGTTTTTTAACACGCGCGTATACGTTTCGTTTGCGCGTGTTAAAAAACGCCTATCTTCGCTTAGATAATGCTTAGGAGACCCATCTAGCGGCTGTGGTAAAACAACTAGCTACAGCAACAGGGTGTAGCGAAAAGCGGAGACGCAACGCTCTGATGGCCATAGGGTATAACATATAGCTGAATCAGTTGCGATGAATTGTGGACACACATATAATACATAGAATTAGTGTACAGGGTGAAACAAAGACACATATTTCAGTTACATCTGAGTATAATGCGTATTGAAATTTAGTAGGACAAAATTTATGCGCAGCAATTTCAGAGGTGTATTTATAGTTTGTCTCTTAGCAGTCAATATAAAGTTTAAGCGTAAACGGATATACGCGTGTTAAAAAACACGGCTATTGTCAATAACTTAAAATCATTTTGGAATTCATCTACAGTGAAACCCAACTATGATACCTACATAAGACAAATGCCCGTTTCGCAAAAATTCAAGTCCTGGAAAAAAATTCAATTTAAAATTAAAAAATTTAAATTTTATTTCAGAAAAAATTAACAAAAGTTATTAAGACAATTTTTTGTGAAAAAGTCCCATGGTGGGGATAGCAGCCCTATGCTAATAAAAAAGTACACAAAACCGCATTTTGAACAGAAAATAGAAGCCACAATTCACAATTCAAATAGAAAAAAAAAAATAAACAATATGTGAAAGCAGAATGTGTTGATACCACAAAAAAAGAAAATATAAAGCGATTACCGATGTGTCATACACAAAAACTTTACATTTTTAAATTGAGGCTGCGTTGCATCTTTATTAAATACGTTTGACAAAAAATAAGTTCTTATCTGAATAAAAAAAACACTTAATAGCCGTGTTTTTTAACACGCGCGTATACGTTTCGTTTGCGCGTGTTAAAAAACGCCTATCTTCGCTTAGATAATGCTTAGGAGACCCATCTAGCGGCTGTGGTAAAACAACTAGCTACAGCAACAGGGTGTAGCGAAAAGCGGAGACGCAACGCTCTGATGGCCATAGGGTATAACATATAGCTGAATCAGTTGCGATGAATTGTGGACACACATATAATACATAGAATTAGTGTACAGGGTGAAACAAAGACACATATTTCAGTTACATCTGAGTATAATGCGTATTGAAATTTAGTAGGACAAAATTTATGCGCAGCAATTTCAGAGGTGTATTTATAGTTTGTCTCTTAGCAGTCAATATAAAGTTTAAGCGTAAACGGATATACGCGTGTTAAAAAACACGGCTAATATCATCGCAATTGCAATTTTCGCAACAATAATATGGGCTTACCCCACATTCTATCAAAAAGAATTTGGGAAACGCCCACTCTATGGCAAGTGGAGTCGAAGTTCTCTGAAAATATTTGTTCTATACTTTCAATGAAGTTTATAAAATTAGAAGATAGTTTAACGAGATGACAGTTTGTGAGTTTCCTAGTCATGAGATGCGTAAACCCCTTTTGGGACCAAAAACGCCAAAAGCGCTTCAAACTATTAATATTATTAACCCACCCATCTAAAAAGGAAAATTAATTCATTATATCTTTCCTGTTCCCGAAAACTTTAATTGACTTTATAAAAACTTCGGTTTCTTCGAGAAAACTAAGTTGTTCCGCAGTTGCTTGAAAAGGTTCTTTAAAGTTTCCTATTGCTCCAAATATATAACTATTAAAAATGTTGAATAATTTATCTAATAAAATTAAAGAAAAAAAAACTTTTTTAAAAATAAGCTTTTATTATTTTGGTTAATAAAATTAACTAAAAAGTAAACAATAAATTGACTCTAAGGAAATATAACACTTTATAAGTTCATTGTAAGCTTAAACGATAATTAGGCTTTTTCGTCTGCGACAAAAAAATTCTATATTGTACATAATTATATATTTTTAACATTAAAACTTTACACCTAAATTATTAAATCTTACAGTTTATATCACAGTCCTAATTGTTCTAATAAAAAACGTGTTAAATTTTGATGGTATAATTAAGAACATTTAGAATCTCCTTTTCTTGCTATCGCAATGTAACACGCTTTTATTAGAACAATTAGGACTGTGATATAAACTGTAAGATTTAATAATTTAGGTGTAAAGTTTTAATGTTAAAAATATATAATTATGTACAATATAGAATTTTTTTGTCGCAGACGAAAAAGCCTAATTATCGTTTAAGCTTACAATGAACTTATAAAGTGTTATATTTCTTTAGTCAATTTATTGTTTACTTTTTAGTTAATTTTATTAACCAAAATAATAAAAGCTTATTTTTAAAAAAGTTTTTTTTTCTTTAATTTTATTTTTTACTTTTTAGTTCGTTTTATTAACAAGTAATAGAAGCTTGTTCTTATAAAAGCTTAAAATATAAGTATAGGGGGTGAAACAAAAACACATACATATATCAGTTACATCTGCGTATAATGCGTATTGGAATTTATTAGTACACATTTTATGCGCAGCAACTTCAGAGGTGTATTTAAAGTTTAAAGCATTGTAAATATAAGTATTGAAGTCATGAGCCTGGGCATTCGCGCAATTTTAGTGATGTAAATTGCATGGCGCCAGCGCTAATGCGGTGCCAGCTCAATGGTAGCTCATTGACGAAATTACTCCAAGCGAATTTTTGACGCTTCTTAGTAGTGAGTGCGTAGTACATTTTACTTGCGCTATTGAGTGAAACGACTTTTGTGTGTCAGGCACGAGTTTGGTGTTATTGGCGCTACTGGCAGTGATGACACTGAGCTGTTGACGGTAGCGCTGGTAGTTCAGATTTTGAATCAGAGAAAGAATTGATGACCCGTGTGAATTATTATGGCTTTGGCCGTGTAAATTATTATGGTGTATTAGTATATTTTAGATTTAATGCACAATTAATATTTGTGTGTTTGAGCGGCCAAATAATAACAGTAGTATTGCTAAAGTGCTGCTTAGTTGATGGAATGTCGCTAATTTCTTAGCGATGATCAGCAGATTGTCAATATTTCGTTCAACGGACGCGCGAAATTGCCACATCTGCTCAAATTTTCCAAAGATTTTCCATTCTTGATTTAACTTAAGCTGTTATGCCAATATTTTTCAGCCAGCTTTTTTCAAATAGGTAATTTTTCCAAAAGCAAAATAAATTACAGAAAAGATTACAGGGTTAAACAGCCTTAAAAATTCAGCTATGTTGGTTATACAGAGAAATACAACAGAGGGCTGTGTCTCCACTTTTCGCAAGCGATGAGATTCACCACGCGTGACACGTGATTCACCACGTCCAAATATCACAATCCACGGATAGGTACCGGCGTGTTTGTATGGGACTTAGGCTGTTATGCCAAAGTAAATACAAATCTTTACCGATAACTGTGTTATCGATTAATTTATCGAATTCTAACAAAGTAATATTGCATTGTCATCGCAGTTATACATGTGCGCAAAATTTCAGCTCAATCGGACACCGGGAAGTGTATCAAATTTAACTTGCAAGATTCCATTACAGACAACAAAAGTGAAAGTAAATAAAAGCTTATAAAAACAGGACAAACCCGGCCGTGTTGAAAAAAATGGTGACTTAGAACTTTTTAAAGACCCAGAGCTGTATATGACAAACATATCACTTGCCACAGAATTGCTAAAAACCGGCGAAGCTAGTTTTACACTCCTTTTTTGAAAACTATTTGGTCTCAGGTGGTCGGGAGTCAATTTATGAGTGCATTTCATACTTGAAGTGGAGCATTGGTCATGCAGATGAATTATATCTAACCAGTCCACAGGGCGGCCGTTAAAAGAAACTATTTTTCGGATTTTCTGAACAGTTGCGTGTACTTTTTAGCAGATGCGGTGAATCATGGACAAAGGAAATTTCCTCACCATTTACTTTAAATATGGGTATATCTAATGTTACTCCAACTATCTTGGCAAAGTTGACGAAGTTTGGACCTTGGTCACAAAATAAATGGCACGGACGAAGACCAATACCCTGGAGCTGAGTTATGCACTCTAATATATACTTCCTCAAAATATCTCCTTCACAAACCTTATGGACAAAGAAGTAAGCTAATGAATGGGTCCAAGACTCCCCACCAATGCCTTGGACTAAGAGACAAAGAACGCTCGAAGCTACTTTAGGAGTAGGTACGGTTTTCGTCACCGCAATCTTCTAGCCCTACAATCATATCAGTACTTTTCGCATATTGCAAATTTATCTTCAGTGCCATTTCGTCGCAGCATATCGAGACATATTTTTGGGCGTCGGAAAAACCTCGACTTCTTAGCTCCAGGGCTTTTATGCTGCTGGAATTCCAGCCAAAGAACGTGGCCACTCTTGAACGCCAATCCAAATTTGGTTTCAAATACCTATACGCAATCGGTGAAATAAACTTTACCGCTAGAGCCTACGTTATAATATCTCTGTCGAAACGATGACCAGTAGGAGCTCGAGGTTCGTTTTTCAGACTATTCCTCACACATACAGCAAGGTATGGAGGTAATTCACAGCAAAGCTCTGCTATGTGTCTCTCCCGTAAATGCGAAGTATCTTCTAGCCTTTCTACTTTTTTTCCAAAAATGCCACCCGATTGCGTAGCCTCTCTAATTCCCCATTCTTGGTTTCAATAACTTCCTGGTACTTTCTTTTCCTATGAGTGCCACCCGTTAAAAAACCTTAGTTTGTACCCCAGAACTGACTAAAGGAGAAGAAAGTTCTTCAAACCCAATGGGTTGGATGGCCTTGGAAATTACATATATTCAGTCAAATCGTTACTTGACGTAGAGGCACTTTCAACATGTCTGGAGATACCTATTTTGTTAGAAGTCTTCAACGCCTAATTGTGTAAGGGGATATTGTACGGCGTGGTAATCTGAACTTCCTATCTATATTCTACTACAGCCGTTGTTTTTCCCTGCCTACGTCCACTGCAGATGAATTCGTACTTAAATCTAAGTCCGGAGTAGCGTCCTTTAAAAGATACCTGCTCCCTTAGTAGTCATGCGGGAGGAGAAATGTCGATCGCATGCAAAAATTCGTTTAGATTTTTTCTCTGAGCCAGTTACGCCCAGCAGCTGCATCCACTCAAGTTGCCTACAAAAAAAAAAAAAGGTGGCCTTCATACACCTACTTGTTTTTCCAATGTGCTGTAAAAGGACATTGAAAAATTGCCCTTAATTTAAGATAAAAAAGAAATAAAATTAAAAAAAACGAAGGAGAACCAAATAAATAAAGAATTGACGAGAAAAGTCGAAATAAAAAGGAAACCTAAAGAAACGAATGACTTGAATTTATGAAACGAATGAATGTATGTATCATCTTGCATATTTTGGTAAAAAAAAGAAAAGCGGCTGGTTATGGTTAGTATGAAAAAAATTTAAGAAGCAATTAAAGCGAGGTGGGCAAAAGTAATAAACTGAAAAAGAAAAAACAATACCCACTCTGATTTGTCATACCAGTTGCTCGTTTCTGAAAAAAAATAAAATAAACAAGTCGATATATATTTTATACAAAGTATGAGAAACCTGAATGTTTGTTATTCTATAATAAGGATATGCAGCCCATACTTGCCCCACCGGAACAGTTGACAACGCTTAAGATAAATTATATGGTTCTAGCGTACCCTTATAGTGAGGCGCACTGCCCACTTTTCCAAAATATAAAGTTAAATAGGGAATGGTTTCCAAATGACCCAAAATAATCTCGCAGAAGCCCCGAAATGACAAAGACCCGATACTAGACGGGTCCAGAGAACTACACAAAGAAGATCCCTGAAAGGTCCCTAAATGATCCCGAAACAGTGCCGAAAAAGTTCCGAAATGTTCTTGACGGGTTCCCGAACACCATCCAGAAAATATATCGGAAGGGTCCCCCCAAATGATGCTGAAATAGTCCCGAAATGACCGTGACGGGATCGCGGACGTATGTCGAAAACCATCCTGAAGTGATCCCGGAAGGGTCTCCAAATGATCCCGAAATAATCCAGAGAGTCATGAAGCGACTCCGATGGGATCCCGGACGGATGGCGGAAACCATTCCGAAATTATCCCAGAAGGGTCCCCAAATCATTCCGAAAAAGTCCCGATAGCTATATTGACAATAAATACAGTGAATCAAATTTCAGTAATAGAAAGTCTAGAACAGGGGTCGACTGCTAATACACATCCAAAAATACTGGCAGAGGTGTCAAACGACGGGCCTTGATATCAATATTAATAATCCGAAGGCGGAAAATAAAAAGTTTAACTCGTTCAAAAGATATTAACGAAAACCCGAAAAATAACCCGCGGGTCCCTCCGAAAGGGAGGGGGGGGGGGGGGGGTGGTATCCATAGTATTTTTGCGTAGAACAACTTTCTGCTTTAGTGGCCTTCGGCCGCGATTAAAAAAAATTACCCTGGGTGGGTCCAACGCCGGTTTGGAGACAAAAACTATATCCGCACAAAATACTTATGTTCACAATTTTTTTTGTTGGTACAACAACATTTCAAAAACCACATGAAAATCCCCAACTTCAACTGCAAATATTTCCGGACAGAGATACAATTTTACTTTTCCGCCTTCGGATTATTTTTCTCGACCCCTCAACTAGATTTTTACCATACCTTTCATGAAATTATTTTTTCTTCGTTTACCACGTATCTACAATGCATTTATCAATCTTCAATTTCAGAAGACTAACTCAACTGTAGATACTTGGTTTACACAGAAACCACTCACTTACCTAGACATTTCTTCTTCCGCAGGAAACTTGTGAAGGGTGATTCCCAAAGGACAGCCCCGGACGCATCTTCGAAATGACATCATGCTAAAAAAAGAATAATAAATATATGTTCATATACAAGTACATTTAATATTCTATACTTACATTGTATAAACAATAAATTATGAACAAGGACAGTCCAATAGATCTCTGTAAGAAAAAACGATTACTAATTGCACTATTATATAAAATGGAACGACAAATACCCTCAATTGATCTGAAAATATTAAGAAATAATAGCCGTGTTTTTTTTTTTTTTACACGTAAACGTCTATACGCTTAAACTTTATATGCCCCCCTATTGCGAGTGTCGATCGGAATAGAATCGACAATTTGTTTCCCTTTTTTGCATTTAATATTAGCCGTGTTTTTTAATACGCGCGTATACGTTTCGTTTGCGCGTGTTAAAAAACGCCTATCTTCGCTTAGATAATGATTAGGAGACCCATCTAGCGGCTGTGGTTAAACAACTAGCTACAGCAACAGAGTGTACCGAAAAGCGGAGACGCAACGCTCTGATGCCCATAGGGTATAACATATAGCTGAATCAGTTGCGATGAATTGTGGACACACATAGAATACATAGAATTAGTGTAGAGGGTGAAACAAAGACACATATTTCAGTTACATCTGAGTATAATGCGTATTGAAATTTAGTAGGACAAAATTTATGCGCAGCAATTTCAGAGGTGTATTTATAGTTTGTCGACTAGCAGTCAATAGCCGTGTTTTTTAACACGCGTATATCCGTTTACGCTTAAACTTTATATTGACTGCTAAGAGACAAACTATAAATACACCTCTGAAATTGCTGCGCATAAATTTTGTCCTACTAAATTTCAATACGCATTATACTGAGATGTAACTGAAATATGTGTCTTTGTTTCACCCTCTACACTATTTCTATGTATTCTATGTGTGTCCACAATTCATCGCAACTGATTCAGCTATATGTTATACCCTATGGCCATCAGAGCGTTGCGTCTCCGCTTTTCGGTACACCCTGTTGCTGTAGCTAGTTGTTTAACCACAGCCGCTAGATGGGTCTCCTAAGCATTATCTAAGCGAAGATAGGCGTTTTTTTACACGCGCAAACGAAACGTATACGCGCGTGTTAAAAAACACGGCTAATATAAAGTTTAAGCGTAAACGGATATACGCGTGTTAAAAAACACGGCTATTATTACTATACAAATTAATCGCCAAATCTTTGGACCATTATAAACAGTTATTTTATACAACCAGATTTTGCAATTTTTTCAACTTTTCGATGTATATAACATAATTTGTATACATTAGCCGTGTTTTTTAACACGCGCGTATACGTTTCGTTTGCGCGTGTTAAAAAACGCCTATCTTCGCTTAGATAATGCTTAGGAGACCCATCTAGCGGCTGTGGTAAAACAACTAGCTACAGCAACAGGGTGTACCGAAAAGCGGAGACGCAACGCTCTGATGGCCATAGGGTATAACATATAGCTGAATCAGTTGCGATGAATTGTGGACACACATATAATACATAGAATTAGTGTACAGGGTGAAACAAAGACACATATTTCAGTTACATCTGAGTATAATGCGTATTGAAATTTAGTAGGACAAAATTTATGCGCAGCAATTTCAGAGGTGTATTTATAGTTTGTCTCTTAGCAGTCAATATAAAGTTTAAGCGTAAACGGATATACGCGTGTTAAAAAACACGGCTATTATAAAGATAATCGATTATCGCTCAGCGGTCGACTATCTACTGCAATCAACACTCGCAATAGGGGGATGGACTGCTAAGCGTCAAACTTTAAATACACATCTGAAGTTGCTGCGCATAAAATGTGTACTACTAAATTTGAATACGCATTTTACTCAGATGTAACGGAAATGTGTGTTTTTGTTTCACCCTCTACACTAATTCTATGTATTCTATGTGTGTCCACAATTTATCGCAACTGATTTAGCTATATGTTATACCCTATGGCCATCAGAGGGTTGTGTCTCCGCTTTTCAGTACACCCTGTGGCTGTAGCTTAATCACTGCTGCTAGATGGGTCTCCTAAGCATTATCTAAGCGAGAATAGGCGTTTTTTTCACGCGCAAACGTAAACGTATACCCGTGTATAAAAAAACACGGCTAATAATAGGTTAATAATACAATGTTTTAAGATAATATTGCATGAAAATTAAAAATACTTACCGGCAGTTGGATGAATAATTTAATTTTGTCCGTACATGACTTGTCAAATGCACCGTACAAGGTTGCATTTTTCATAACAATCTTTTTTTTTTTTAAATAATGAAATAGTAGTATGCAATCGACTGCCATAGTAGTAGACATGTACATTAATATTCCCAACAGGCATTTCTGTAAATGTTTTTCAAAGTAGCTTAAAGAAAATTTGCTTTGTAAAACGATATAAGAGTTTTTTCAGTACTAAATATTAGCCGTGTTTTTTAACACGCGTATATCCGTTTACGCTTAAACTTTATATTGACTGCTAAGAGACAAACTATAAATACACCTCTGAAATTGCTGCGCATAAATTTTGTCCTACTAAATTTCAATACGCATTATACTCAGATGTAACTGAAATATGTGTCTTTGTTTCACCCTGTACACTAATTCTATGTATTATATGTGTGTCCACAATTCATCGCAACTGATTCAGCTATATGTTATACCCTATGGCCATCAGAGCGTTGCGTCTCCGCTTTTCGGTACACCCTGTTGCTGTAGCTAGTTGTTTTACCACAGCCGCTAGATGGGTCTCCTAAGCATTATCTAAGCGAAGATAGGCGTTTTTTAACACGCGCAAACGAAACGTTTTGTAAGCGTTGGACGCAAAAGTTTATAAATAATTGAATTCTGAAAGCAAATTGTAAATGTTACAAAAAACACGAAAAAACTAATTGTCAATATGTTTTAACTTGGAAGGTTTCAAATAATTTTCAAAAACGTTTGTACATGGAAGCGAATGGCTGCTTTATCCCGCTTCTTAAGTTATGCAAGAACTTGTTAGAATTGCAGCTATACTTCCTTTAATGAATATATGAAATTAGGAAGTTATGTTTGTATATACTTATATTATTGCATGTACATATATATTAGCCGTGTTTTTTAACACGCGCGTATACGTTTCGTTTGCGCGTGTAAAAAAACGCCTATCTTCGCTTAGATAATGCTTAGGAGACCCATCTAGCGGCTGTGGTTAAACAACTAGCTACAGCAACAGGGTGTACCGAAAAGCGGAGACGCAACGCTCTGATGGCCATAGGGTATAACATATAGCTGAATCAGTTGCGATGAATTGTGGACACCATAGAATACATAGAAATAGTGTAGAGGGTGAAACAAAGACACATATTTCAGTTACATCTGAGTATAATGCGTATTGAAATTTAGTAGGACAAAATTTATGCGCAGCAACTTCAGAGGTGTATTTATAGTTTGTCTCTTAGCAGTCAATATAAAGTTTAAGCGTAAACGGATATACGCGTGTTAAAAAACACGGCTAATATTGAAATTATTAATTGAAATAAAAATTATCGCTCAAAAAAGTTTAAGAAGCTACGCCTCGTGTGTTTCTTGCCTAAGTTTGACTTTTTACGAGATCCAACATTTTGAATTAATAATAGCCGTGTTTTTTAACACGCGTATATCCGTTTACGCTTAAACTTTATATTGACTGCTAAGGGACAAACTATAAATACACCTCTGAAATTGCTGCGCATAAATTTTGTCCTACTAAATTTCAATACGCATTATACTCAGATGTAACTGAAATATGTGTCTTTGTGTCACCCTCTACACTAATTCTATGTATTCTATGTGTGTCCACAATTCATCGCAACTGATTCAGCTATATGTTATACCCTATGGCCATCAGAGCGTTGCGTCTCCGCTTTTCGGTACACCGTGTTGCTGTAGCTAGTTGTTTAACCACAGCCGCTAGATGGGTCTCCTAAGCATTATCTAAGCGAAGATAGGCGTTTTTTAACACGCGCAAACGAAACGTATACGCGCGTGTTAAAAAACACGGCTAATGATAAATAACGCGAGAAGCAACGAAGCTTACGGCGACTTTTGCGTTGTTTTCGCGCTTGCGTTGCATCTACATCTGACTTTGAACACATGTGCTTTAAGCTGGAGACATTGGTGCTTTATCGGTAACCGTATCGGTAACCTTATAACAGCTGATTCGACCAACCTTATGAGAAACAATGCATGCAATCGATTATTGGTGCCGCTAAGGTCGTAACCGTATCGTAGCCAACCAATTGGGTTTTGGTTTACCGTCGTAACGATAAACAGCTGATTGCGTTAGGGATACGGATACAGCGATACGACATACGGCACCAATGACTCCGGCTTTAATTGCTATGTTTTCAATCTATAAGCAACGCAACGCCACGTCAAAACAGCACACAAATAATTAGAAAACTTACGTTTTTCTAGCTTTAGCCATAAATTCTTGAATTTTCCTGCATTTTCTGAAAAAACCGAGTTTCTATCGCCGTTCAACTAAATAAAAACACAATTTTGTATTCATGTCGATTTTGTGATCCATCTGCAGAGACGGCGGAACATATCCTACTGGAATACGACGCAATCTGATGAGGGCACAACTGACCAATGGTCGCAGTGCAATCCTAAATAAATTGTCGATCTATCTGCACCTGGGAAACTTTTAACGTGCTTTTTTCAAAGTGACACTTTATTTGACAAATAACTGAACGATTTCTTTCAAATAAATTGCTTGTTAGCGTTAACCGAAGATGGTGAAAATGGCCCCTGGAATTGTTAACTTATATAGCGAGAAAATTAAGATATAATGCACAGGTATAAAATGCTTGCATGCATAAAATCATTTTTATTATATGAAAGTAGTACGACATTGAGATTTTAGTTCTGCTATTTTTAACACAGAGTTATTTTTTAACATAAAGTAAGAAGTAAAAAACATGACTAATTACTACATTTATAGGTGTTTCATTTATTTCCATTGAGGAATAAATCGTAAAAATAAAAATCATGTTATTATAAAGTATATGTGAAGCCCTATAGATAAAATGAGTAATAGTATGAACATTGGTTTATATATTACATTTTTAAGAGCGGTAAGCAGATCACAAGAAAGTAAAAATTCCATATAAAATACGCTCAAGAAATACTCAAGAAAATTCCTTGTGGTAAATTTTCTTGAGGTAGAACGCAGTTTACAAAACGCAAAAAGCGCATTGTGAATTTCACGGCGGTGGAGAAACGGGCACTTATAAGGGAAGTGACATTCTTTACACATCTTTTGTTTATGTGCTCCTCTTCTTCCTTGCTTCACTATTCACCGTGGATTTTTAAACTTCCATACTACTATTTTTCACGCAAGAAAAAAGGCTAAATTTTTCTTGAACAATTACTTGTGATCTGCGTACCGCTCTTTCAAAAGAAAATCTCCTGCTAAAAAAAGAGCAAAACCTAACTTCATTTTTCCATTTTCGTACTTACTACATTCCCTTTTGTGATTCAGGATTTCGGGAAAATTTTGAAAAAACTCCGAACATCAATTCCTTCATTATACTTCATTCGAGTTTCTTTTTTCACGGCCTGCGAGTGCCTTCCACTCTATTCGCAACATAACCTCAATTTAAGCTGCCAAACTATATAGTAAACAATGCGCCCAGATTTTTACTTTTTCAATTTGCTGAACGTGTTAACAAAATAAAAAAATTTCGAAATGTAGAATTTCGAACTTCGAAAGCTGACATCTATTTTTAGAGGGGTACAGATTTGTTAGCTGACCTAAGCATGTGAAAACGACTTCATACCTTAAAAGGATATTAAACGGAAATGTGAAGCTTCTCAAGGCCAAAATAATGACATATCAATTTTAAAAATCGGACATCAAATAACCAAGTTACAACGAAAAACCCTTTTCGGCTGTATTTCGAAGGATCAAAAAAAATTTTTTTAAAATTTTTCCGAAACCCTCTCAACATAATCTTTAAATTTAGGGGCAGACATTACCAACTTTTTTTCGACGCAGTCTGGTATCCACTATTCATCGCAACGGATTCAGCTATATGTTATACACAGCAATACAACATAGGTTTGTGTCTCCGCTTTTCGGTACACCCTGTGCTGTAGCTAGTTGTTTGACCACTGCCGCTAGATGGGTCTCCTAACCATTACCTAAGCGTTTTTTTTCGCGTAAACGTAAACGCGTGTAAAAAAAAACACGGCTATTATCATGATGTACTAGTCAAGACCCACAACGTACACTAGGCCGCTCAAAAACTGTTTTGAATATTTTTGTAGCACTGTGTTATCTATCTATCCCGATATCTTTTGCTTAAGTCTGAAGAACAACTTTGCTTACGTGAATATAACTGAAATAAATGAATAATAGCCATATATGTATATGACACTTCTATATCAATACCTTCCTATCTTCCTAATGTGCAAATTTTCTCTCAATCGTTATTTGCTGAAACTGTTCAAATGTATGTCCTGCAAATTGTTCTGTGAATTGTAGTAGCGTGTGTAAAAAAAAGTATTAAAGTGGTAACAACGGGTCACTATGCCCTTTACCCAACATCTGCTTACTAATTGTTATAAAATCTCAGTTTAGTCGATTAAACAATGAAAGGCCAACAAATATAATACAAGGCTTGATGTATTTATTATTTAAACATGGGGTGCAGCCATACAAAGTACATTATTTACAAAAATAGTCAAAAAAAAACAAGGCGAAGAATTCATATTTTTGAAATGAAAAAAACTCAAATATAAAAATATACTTATACATACATCCCAACAAGCATTTCTTCGACATTTTTGATATTAAATTCACTTTAACAGCTGAAAATATAACGACCGCTAACTAGATTTGTTTTCATTATGCCTTTCGTGGCGCCTACGCATATTTTGTAACTGTTAATTGTGTGCATGGTACAATTACCAGGTAGAAGCATTAGCGAAAATGCAACCCTCCCGTGTATTTTGTTGTTGCCGATGGTACATAAACTGTCAATCGTTCTTTCAGTTTCTTCTGTCAAAAGTTATGGAAGAAGAAAAATGTCACATGTAATTTTCGTCAACAAAGCCAAAACAAAACAAGTAAGAACGGGACTGTCTTCGGCTGTGCCGAAGACTTCATACCTTTCATGAATGGGGCTGAACAATAATCTTATCCCTTTCGTAATCTCCGAATAATCGGATGTATAAGATAAGAAATATATAGTGAACAGATCTGCATACCTTAACGATTTTTAAGATAAATATAAAATAAAAAACAGGTAGGTACTTTGTGTGAGGATGCAAAGTTTCTGGTTTTTTGTGGTCTGCGTGTAAAAACTATGACTACGAATCACGTATTTCAACAATATATGACGTAAACGTAACTATTTGATGAAATTTGATGAATTTTGAAGCTTCTAGCCGTAAAAAGGGGGCAAAAATTAGAGTTTATATGGGGTATATAATATATATACCACCGATCTCTATGATTTTTTCAGACAACAATATATGCTATATACGTAAGCATATGGTGAAATTTGAAGCGTCTAGCTGTTAAAAAGGGGCAGAAATTGCGCAAAGTTTCTTAACTGAACAATCGGTTGTATGAGATATATACTATATATACCATCGATCTCAATGATTTTTTCAGACAACAATATATGCTATACACGTAAGCATTTGGTGAAATTTGATGCTTCTAGCTGTTAAAATGGGGAAGAAATTGCGCAAATTTTCTTATCTAAACAATCGGTTGTATGGGTTATATACTATATATACCACCGGTATCTATGATTTTCTCAGACAACAATATATGCTATACACGTAAGCATTTAGTGAAATTTGAATATATCTAAACGATTTTTAAGATAAATATAAAATAAACAAGTAAGAACGGGACTGTCTTCGGCTGTGCCGAAGACTTCATACCTTTCATGAATGGGGCTGAACAATAATCTTATCCCGTTCGTAATCTCCGAATAATCGGATGTATAAGATAAGAAATATATAGTGAACAGATCTGCATACCTTAACGATTTTTAAGATAAATATAAAATAAACAATTAAGAACGGGACTGTCTTCGGCTGTGCCGAAGACTTCATACCTTTCATGAATGGGGCTGAACAATAATCTTATCCCGTTCGTAATCTCCGAATAATCGGATGTATAAGATAAGAAATATATAGTGAACAGATCTACATACCTTAACGATTTTTAAGATAAATATAAAATAAAAAACAGGTAGGTACTTTGTGTGAGGATGCAAAGTTTCAGGTTTTTTGTGGTCTGCGTGTAAAAACTATGACTACGAATCACGTGTTTCAAAAATATATGACGAAAACGTAACTATTTGATGAAATTTGATGAATTTTGAAGATTCTAGCCGTAAAAAAGGGGTCAAAATGACAGTTTATATGAAGTATATAATATATATACGACCGATCTCTATGATTTTTTCAGACAACAATATATGATATATACGTAAGCATTTTGTGAAATTTGAAGCTTCTAACTGTTAAAACGAGGCAGAAATTGCGCAAAGTTTCTTATCTGAACAATCGGTTGTATGAGATATATACTATGTGTACCACCGATCTCAATGATTTTTTCAGACATCAATATATGCTATACACGTAAGCAGTTGGTGAAATTTGAAGCTTCTAGCTGTTAAAATGGGGCCGAAATCGTAAAAAAAATATATATATACTATATATACCATCATATATATATTATATATATCACCGATCTCTATGATTTTTTGACACACCAATACATACTATATACGTAAGCAATCGGTGAAATTTGAAGCTTATAACTGTTAAAATGGGGAAGAAATTGCGCAAAGTTTCTTATCTGAACAATCGGTTGTATGGGATATATACTATATATACCTCCGGTATCTATGATTTTCTCAGACAACAATATATGCTATACACGTAAGCATTTGGTGAAATTTGAACATATCTAAACGATTTTTAAGATAAATTTAAAATAAAAAATAGGTAGGTAATCTGTGTGAGGATGTAAAGCTTCACGTTTTTTGTGGTCTGCATGTAAAAACTATGGCTACGAATCACGTATTTCAAAAATATATGACGTAAACGTAACTATTTGATGAAATTTGTTGAATCTTGAAGCTTCTAGCCGTAAAAAAAGGGGTCAATATGACAGTTTATATGAAGTATATAATATATATACCACCGATCTCTATGATTTTTTCAGACAACAATATATGCTATATACGTAAGCAATCGGTGAAATTTGAAGCTTATATCTGTTAAAATGGGGTAGAAATTGCGCAAAGTTTCTTATCTGAACAATCGGTTGTATGAGATATATACTATATATACAACCGATCTCTATGATTTTTTCAGACAACAATATATGCTATATAAGTAAATATTCGGTGAAATTTGAAGCTTCTAGCTGTTAAAATGGGGCTAAAATTTGCGAAAATATATATATATATACTATATATACCACCATATATATACTATATATACCACCGATCTTTATGATTTTTTCAGACAACAATATATGCTATATACGTAAGCATTCGCTGAAATTTGAAGCCTCTAGCTCTTAAAAGGCGTGAGTGAAGGCGTGAGTGCGAGGAGCTTGAGCTGCTAGCCACCAGGAATAACGCCCGAAAATTCTACCAAAAAATACGGCGACAGACGGAAGGTTTTAAGACCGGGGCAAACTCCTGTAGGAATGAAAACGGTGACCTTGTAACTGATGTCCAGAGAGTGCTTAGATTATGGAGGGAACACTTCTCTGCTCTCCTAAATGGAGGCAGCAATTCACCGCGCAGAGATGAAGAACCCGATCCCACAATCGATGATGATGGAATATATGTCCCCCCGCCCGATTATGACGAAGTTAGAATAGCAATAACCAGATTGAAAAACAACAAGGCCGTGGGCGCTGATGGATTGCCTGCGGAGCTATTCAAGTTCGGCGGCGAGGAGTTGGTAAGGCGCATGCAGCAGCTTCTTAGCAAAATATGGGCGGACGAAAGCATGCCCGACGGTTGGAATCTAAGTGTTCTTTGCCCAGTCCACAAGAAGGGGGATACTGCAAAATGCACCAACTATCGTGGAATCAGCCTTCTTAATATCGCATATAAGGTCCTTTCAAGTGTATTGTTCGAAAGATTGAAGCCCACCGTGAACCGGCTGATTGGACCTTATCAGTGCGGCTTCAGACCTGGTAAATCTACCATCGACCAGATTTTCACAATGCGCCAAATCTTGGAAAAAACCCGTGAAAAGAGAATCGACACACATCACCTCTTCGTCGACTTTAAAGCCGCCTTCGACAGCACGAAAAGGAGCTGCCTATATGCCGCTATGTCTGAATTTGGTTTCCCCGCAAAACTTATACGGCTGTGCAAAATGACGTTGAGCAACACCATCAGCTCAGTCAGAATTGGGAAGGACCTCTCCGAGCCGTTCGAAACTAAACGAGGTTTCAGACAGGGTGACCCCCTATCGTGCGATTTCTTTAATTTGATGCTGGAGAAAATTATACTAGCTGCAGAACTTAACCGCACTGGAACAATATACTATAAAAGCGTGCAATTACTGGCATATGCTGATGACATTGATATCATCGGCCTAAACACCCGCGCTGTTAGTTCTGCTTACTCCAAGCTGGAAAAAGAAGCGGTAAAGATGGGTTTGATGGTGAATGAGGACAAAACGAAGTACCTGCTGTCATCGAGCAAAGAGTCAGCGCATATGCGCCTTGGCAACCACGCTACTGTTGGCAGCCATAATTTCGAAATAGTAAAAGACTTCGTTTATTTGGGAACCAGCATCAACATTAGCAACAACATCAGCACTGAAATCCAGCGAAGAATCAATCTTGCCAATAAATGCTACTTTGGACTAGGTAGGCAATTGAAAAGTAAAGTCCTCTCCCGGCGAACGAAAATCATACTCTACAAGTCACTTATCGTACCCGTCCTGCTATATGGGGCAGAAGCATGGACCATGACAACAGCAGATGAAGCGGCTTTGGGAGTGTTCGAGAGAAAAGTTCTTCGAAAGATTTATGGACCTCTACGCGTTGGCGATGGCGAGTACCGAAGAAGATTTAACGATGAGCTGTACGAGCTATACGCAGACATCAACATAGTCCAGCGAATTAAAACGCAGCGGCTGCGCTGGCTAGGCCATGTTATGCGAATGAAAGATGATGCTCCGGCCAAGAAAGTGTTTCTATCGGAACCCGCCTATGGAAGCAGAGGTAGAGGGCGGCCCCCACTCCGTTGGAAGGACCAGGTGGAAAACGATTTAAACTCCCTTGGTGTGACCAATTGGCGCCGGTTGGCGGAGCGAAGGAGCGACTGGCGCGCCTTGTTGGACGGCCATAACCGTTTAGACGGTTAAGCGCCAATTAAGTAAGTAAGTAAGCTCTTAAAATAGGGCAGTAATTACGAAAAGTTCCTTATCTGAACAATCGGTTGTGGGGGATATATACTATATATACGACCGATATCATAAATTTTTTCAGGCAATAATATGTGCAATATACGAAAGTATATGGTGAAGTTTGAAGCTTCAATCTGTTAAATTGGGTAAGATATTACAAAAATCCTCTTTTTCTGAAAAATCGGTTGTATGGAGGATATATGCTATAGTGGTCCGATCCGGTCGGTTCCGACAAATGTCTAATCGGACACCCAAATACACCTGCTCACCAAATTTTATCAAGATATCTCAAAAATTGAGGGACTAGTTTGCATACAAACAGACAGACGGACAGACGGACAGACGGACATGGCTAAATCAACTCAGCTCTTCAACCTGATTATTTCGGTATACTTAATGGTGGGTCTATCTATTTTCCTTTAAGGACTTACAATTTTCGGTTTCGTGACGAAATTAATATACCATTTCATTTTCATGAAAGGTATAAAAAGAAAAAAGTTGGTTTGCTGATGAAGCTGGAGGAAAAAGTAATTTTTAGTGGAAAAATAAAGGTAATTACCTGATTTTTAATTGATATATATTTAATTTATTGTTATTATTTATTTACATATAGCAGCTGAATTACTTCTTCAACGTTTCCAGCGCATCAACTCTTTGTAATTCTATACGACAGCATGACACTGATAATATGCGTCCATAAATATCGAGAGAGGTGTTAAAAGACGCGCATTGACCTCGACAACAATAATCAGGCGGAGGTAAATTATTTTGTGTTGGACAAGAGATATTTGCAAAAGAAGTTGAAAATTTTCATGTGCGCGTTGTAATGTTGATGATATTTTATACCCACAAAAAAAATGTGGACATAAGTGTTTTGCGCAGATATAGTTTTGGTCTCCAAACCGGTGTTGGACCCACCCAGATTAATTTTTTATAAGCGCGGCCGAAGGCCGCCAGCGCAAAAATACAATGGATCCCACCCCGGTCTCGAAGCACTCCGGGGTAATTTTTCGGTTTTTTGGGAATATCTTTTGAACGAACTAAAATTTTTCTTTTCCGCCTTCGGATTATTGTTATTGGATTTGGTGCCGCATGTTATCTTGCACTCAAAGAAATGGAATATGATAAGAAATTTATAGATTTTCTGTCGAAACGTTTATATGATCGCATCACTTCAAGATTATCACATGGTATATGTAATGGTGAGCCAGAGCAAAGGTATAGTGGTTTATTAAATTTATCATTACTTATGGCCTTAAAAGACGTGGCGTTGTCTAGTGCCTCAGCATGTACTTCTGCATCACTGGAACCTACGTTCGATTGGAACTGATGAGGATTTGGCACATAGTTCAATAAGGTATACGAGTTTACCGTACTGAATTGTTTAGTTAATTTGAAAGTAATCTATTGATAAATTTTTATAGATTTGGTATTGGTTGTTTTACCACCACTGAAGAGGTTGATTATATTACCGATACCTGCATCAAACATGTCGAACGTTTACGTGAAATGTCTCCATTATGGGAGATGGTTCTAGAACCAATTGATTTGAAAAATATCCAATTGTCGCAAGATTAATTTTGTTTATGATATATAAATAAGGGACCGTTTTGTATTGTATGCATCTTTTAGTGTATGTATTTATATTCCAAAGCACTTTAATGTAAAGAGAGATACAACTTTTTAGGAATTATATTTGTTCCTACTTTATCTGCCTAAGATCGCTATTTTGTAGTATTAAAATTATATTGGGAAATGCTATTGCAAAATGTTTTTTGTAGTGGACCTTATTTTCAATACATGTATGTATGAATACTAACGTTACTGTCTCCAAGAGATGTTGAAGATTTGGGATGAGATTGTATATAAAATGCAGAGTTAATCGTATGTTCATGAATAAGTACTGATTTATTTTAAAATTTCATGAGTTTTGTAAAGTAAAAATTAAGTAATTTAGTAACCTAATAAATATCGAAGATACATATATACATAATAACGTTTAACGTTGGAAACTCGTCGTGTCGGTATTTGAGGTGCAGATTTCTTTGAAGGATATGTACTCCATGTCTTTAGATGTAATCTTTTTTAATTAAAAAAAGCACGGGTGTGTTGAAAATTTCAAATGAGTCGCTATGCCACAGAACTTTCGGGTTCAGCGCCATTGCGTGGTTGTTTTGATCCAATTTTTCTTTTGGCTCCTCTGTTCGGAACCGATTTTGCTTTCGGTTTAATTTTTGATACTAGTTCGGTTGTAGTACTGACTTCAATTACGGTTCCGGGTTTTACTGCTGGCTCTAGCCAGGAGGCTTTTGTAGCAATTTCGGCTTTAGTTTGGATCTGGTATCGGTACCTGCTACGGTAAAAGTTCGGCTTGGAATATTTCCGTTTTCAACTCCAGTATCGGTTATACTCCAGTTTTTTCTTGTCATCATATGGATGACATAAATAATCCAAAAGTAAATCTATAGCATGTAAAACATAATCGTCTAGCAATATTTTCTCTTCGCAAACTGTTTGTGGCCCTGATAAGGGTCGCTTTTCGTAGGTATAATAGTTTAGCATTTTTTCTCTTTGTTGACTAGTGGTGGCCCTGATAAGGGCCGTTTTGCGTATACTTGTATAGTATATTTTCGCTCTTTGTGAACTAATGGTGGCCCTGAAACTAGGGGAGGTTACTGCGTCTGGGTTTCACGACTTATTCGTGGTACATCATTCATATCCGTTTGTGTGCTGCAGCTGTTCCGTGCGAAGTATTTACCTTTCGCTCCAACGGTGTCACTTAAAAAAAAGCGAACATGTAGAAGGGACTTTATTATTCATCCTTCGTCCTTCCTTCACGTTGTAGCGGCGGAAAGTATTGTCCGATATTTTGGTAGATAACTGTAGGAATGACCGTTGGGGACGATGAGACAACTTCCGTTTTTTACAAACTCTTGATTAGCACTGCTAAGTCATACATAAAATTATATTATATTTTGTATCTTACAACATTCGGGAAACAATATTTACATCAAAGACGGTAAATATAGCAATGGAGTGGACTTGGGCATCAAATTTGCTCTCTGAGTCCCCACAATAAGGTCACAGGCCTGAAAATGGAGCAAAAAAATTAAGCCATTTTAGGGAAGCTAACGCCAAAAGCTTTTTCCCAATTTTTCCTTTTCCTTGATCTTGCGGGGTAATTCTTTACTTTAGCTCACAACTGCAAAAACTCGTGCAAAAATATCGGGAGAAGTGTCAAAAAATGCGTTTTGGACTCAGGACGACGAATCCGAAAGCGAAAATTAAAAATTTTATTTCTGTCAAAAAATATTCCCAAAAAACTGAAAAATGGCACCGGAGCGCTCCGAAACCGGGGGTGGAATCCATAGTATTTTTGCGCAGGTAATAGTCTAGTTGAAGGGTCGACTGCTAATACGCTACCAAAAATATCGAGAGGTGTCAAACGACGCGTCTTGACATCAGTATTGATAATCCGAGGCGGGAAGTGAAAATTTTAATTCGTTCAAAACGATATTAACGAAAAACCGAAAAAAGACCTGCGGGTACCTCCGAAACCGGGGGTGGGATCCATAGTAATTTTGCGCAGAACACCTTTCTGCGTTGGCGGCCTTCGGCCGCGCTTATAAAAAATTACCATGGGAGACCAAATCTATATCCGCGCAAAACACTTTTATCCACAGTTTTTTTTGTGGGTACACAACACCATCAAAATTACAACAGCCACATGAAAATTTTCAACTTTGTAAATATATCTGGAAAGAAATAAAATTTTCAATTTCCGTTTTTGGATTCGTGGTCCTGGGTTCAAAGCGCGTCTTTTGACACCTCTCCCGATATTTTTGGACGAGTTTTAGTAGTTGTGAGCTAAAGTAAAGAATTACCTAATAAATTTCACATCAAAAGTAAATAAGCAAAAAATGTAAACATAAACAAAGTTTGACATTTTATGACCACCTTCGAATGAAAAAACATGTAAAATGCAACTCTGATGCTTTTACCTGGTTATTGTAACATGATTGTGTGCATGAGAAATTCGTAGTTGCCAGTTGGCATTATTTGCTTTTTTTGTCGCTTTTAGGTCCCTAAGGGCTCATTTACACACGTATTGTAACGAATTTACTGCAATTCCTTATTTGCAATCTTCTGCTAACGGTCGTATCGCTAAACTGTTGAATAAATAACTCCAATATTGAATAATGGAAAAATGACCTTTATTAAAGTATAATTTTTATAGATTCTCTCATACCCCATGCGCTTGTATGTGTGAGCGACGCTTTCACAATCACAATTGCATACCTTTAGGAGTATTTCAGATAAGATATCTGCATGTGCTTGTGCGTTGCTTCTCCGCCGCGTGCACGCGTATGTGTAGACATAATGATTGAATTATTGATGTGAATTCACGTCACTGCTTAGCATCGGCCTAGAGATGTTGTTGTTGTTGTTGTTGTAGCGATAAGGTTGCTCCCCGAAGGCTTTGGGGAGTGTTATCGATGTGATGGTCCTTTGCCGGATACAGATCCGGTACGCTCCGGTACCACAGCACCATTAAGGTACTAGCCCGACCATCTCGGGAACGATTTATGTGGCCACATTAAACCTTCAGGCCATCCCCTCCCTCCCCACCCCAAGTTCCATGAGGAGCTTGGGGTCGCCAGAGCCTCGTCTGTTAGTGAAACAGGATTCGCCGCGGATAGGTGAGGTTGACAATTGGGTTTGGAGAAGCTATATATGGCGCTGGCAACCTGAAGGGTTGCGCTACACACCCCTTGAATGTGGTATTTTAGTCGCCTCTTACGACAGGCATACCTACCGCGGGTATATTCTGATTCAGCTATATGTTATACCAAAGAGGATAAATGCAATAAGAGTCACTCGTTATTTTGTGGCGATTATCTCGCTGAAAATTGAAAAAATTGTTACCGAATGTTTTCTGAGAGGGACATTTTTAATTGTCTCGCATTTATCCATGCCGTGTAGGCCCCTTGTGCAACTGTGATTTTTGGAAAGATAATTAAATAAATTTATTAAATACAGTCGAAAAATAAACACAAATACCCCACGAAAATGTATAGAAGACATTTATAAACATCTCGCCCAAAAAAAAGTAGCGACTACCTCTCAGTATACATCGAGTAAATGCCAAAAAAATAACGAGTGACGGCTCTTATTGTATTTATCCTCTTTGGTTATACACAGAAATACAACAGAGGGTTGCGTCTCCGCTTTTCGGTACACCCTATGCTTAGCTAGTTGTTTAACCATTGCCGCTAGATGGGTCTCGTAAGCATTATCTAAGCGAGGATATGCGTTTTTTACCACGCGCAAACGAAACGTATACGCGTGTAAAAAAACACGGCTAATATCATATATGTAATACTTATATAACACTACTACTGAACTGTGCAGCCTGTCAAACATAACAGTACAGATATACAACGAGAGAAGGAGACAAAATCTCAAGGCTGTCGTTAAATTTTTTTAAAAAAGGGACCTAAATATATGTATATTTGAACAAGCCGTCTTGCTTCTATCAATATTGTACATTAGGCTATTTCGTTCTCCAAATGAAAAAGTAAGTTTTTGTTTTCCATTAGTATTATACAATTTTAATTGTTTTAACACATTGACTGCCAAGGCAATTTCAGCAAATAAGATGCTGGGGCCACAGCATTTTTTTTTTAAATCTCATCAGAGACATCAAAATTGGAATTTAGAGTAGTGCTGGTAATATTTTCTGTTTAGAAACAGGCAGTTTTTAACTAATTAGTATGTCACACACATATGTTCGACGTGGCGCCTACCGACTTTTTTTATTTCAGGGCCATGGCGGACATATATGCACGACAAAAACATTGGCTAAACATCAAAATACATCGTCGTCATACAAGCTCTACTTTGAGGAAGGGCGTAAAGTGGTACCGCAAACTGGGTATAGAATATCTGCTTGGATTATCAGTAGTAAATGCTTCTGTAGTGTACAAGAAAGCAACGAAAAAAATAGTGCAAAAATAAGGTGGTTTAGAAAACAGATTACTTCATCACCCCTAAATTTGCAGAAGCCAGAAAAACATATGAAGCCAAAATCAGGCAATATTGATATTTTAAAAATAAAACTAAGTACAAGTAATATAAAAGTACGGCGAACATGTACTTTATGTTATTCCAGAATAAAACAAATGGAAGGAAGGCAGTTCGCTGGAAAGAAGGCTAACAGAGTATAGACGCATTGCCCGGATTGTCCCCAAGAGCCATTCCTGTGTTTAGAATGTTTTGGGAACCACCACAAACAAGTTTAGTGGGTTCATTTGTATAACTACTTTATAAAAATAATATGTAAAAAATTTTTTGTTACTGTAATAAAATGAATACAAATTTGTTTTTTTTTTTTCAAAACCAATTTTTTTCAATTGTTTTTTGAGCTACGCCGAAGCCACTAGATAAAAATAAAATCATATTTATCGTCAATCGTTGCTGTGTGACATGGCGAGAGAGAATAAAAGTCGTGTCGGACATATGTGTCTGACGTGGCGTAAACCGCGTAGTACAGTGTCACACATATATGTGCGACGTGGCAGTCAATGTTTTAGGAACTCCGCCGAATAGTATTACCGATTTGTGCTGAGTGCGCGGATACGAGTATACTGTTACGAATGTTGGCGGCACTAAGGGGTACTACCATCTCTAGGCCGGTAACAATTTTTTCAATTTTCAGCGAGATAATCGCCACAAAATAACGAGTGACTCTTATTGCATTTATCCTCTTTGGTATAACATATAGCTGAATCAGTTGTGATAAATAGTGGACGCGCGTAGAATACATAAAATTAGTGCAGAGGTTAAACATAGACACATATTTCAGTTACATCTGAGTATAATGCGCATTGAAATTTAGTAGTACTAATTTTATGCCTAGCAATTTCAGAGGTGTATTTAAAGTTTGACGCTTAGCAGTCCATATAAAGTTTAAGCGTAAACATATATAGATGTGAAAAAATATACAGCTATTAATAAAGCAAACCCAAACAAATAAAAATATACGTACATATCCAGATATACATACATACATGCAAATATATATGAGTACACATGTGCAAGCCCAGGTGGCTTGTCAGATAGTCAGTTTGGATAATGAAAATCGAGATCGACGGTAAATGAAACACAAACAGCCCACGAGCCATAACCGGAGGCCAAAATAAAAGTAAGCTCTGTGCATTGATAACTTTGGGTAATATTATACTATGCAGCACCAGTATGGCACAGATCTAAAATGGCTCACCACTAGCAGCCTACTGTATTAGTGCTATACGAATAGCATGTGCTTATCGGACGGTGTCCGACGATGAGATCTACATATGTTTTATCCCGAAAAATCCCTGAAGATTTACTCTCAAGTGAAATAGCCGATATGTGTGGCATTGGGATCGGCCGACCATCTTAAAATGCCAAGAAAAGCGCAAGGTCACGAACAACGCTTAAGCTTACGTCTGTAAAATTAAGAATAAAATTATTTGCAACCCGAGGTCGTTTTATGGTTTCTAAACGTGGGGTAAAGGGTTTTCCTTCCTCTAGTTTAATGGTAACATTTCTAACGACAATCAAGAGATTGCAAATTTCCTCGTTAAATTTTTCAAATCTAATTATTCCGGAAATATTGCTTTGCCACCTGGGAAATATCCTTATGAACTGCATTCAAATAATTCAATCTCTGCTCCAATTTTATTACCTGAAGATGTTTTATTGTACCTAAATACCATAAAAGAATCTTTTACATACGGCCCTGATTTAATTCCCACATGCTTTCTTAAAAAATGTGTAGAATACATCTACCAACCTCTTATTGATCTGTTTAACCTATCCTTGAAGTATGGAATTTTCCCGTCGCACAGTGTTTCGTGTAGAACAAGCTAGCTGGACAAAAACAAAGTTCTTATTCCAAGAAAAGTGTAATGAGAAATGAAAGAAAATAAACAAAATAACGGGAGTTCTGCTTTTTTTCGATATTTTTGCTCATATATATTGAGTAATTGAAGTAAGAAGGCAGGAGTGACCGTAAAATGCATTGATTAATTTGCAAAATTCTTGTTGTATATTAAGCTTCATATTTCTTTTAAGTGAACACTTGTATATAATTTTTTTGATGCATTCTAAGCCCGAAGGTAAGTAAAATTTTTTAATAGTAATTCTTTCGCAATTAGAGTATTTTCAATATATTTAACATTCCGTTATTAATAAGAAAAGGTATTTGTTCTCTATATTTTTAACTTTAGGGACAAAAGAGTTACATACATCCGCGGACATCCGGGCTAAATTTTACATATGTTATAGTCGCAAGTATTCTCTAATAGTCGAAAGCAAAAACCATTGCAAATTCTTTGCACATCTATTTAAAAATTTTTTTTTAGTTTTGTTTAGTTTTCTCTACATATAAAATAGGATGTACATATGTATGTACCAGCTCCGACGAGATATTTGAATCTTTAAAGCTGATCCAAAAACGGCAAAACCAATTCCCAGGTACAGGGAACAAACACGTAGCCATAAAACACACAAAAATAAACGCGCAAGGTCAACCAGAGCACACCAAAAGCAAAAAGGCGAAGATCACTGACTTCAACCTGCCACAACCTACCGCACCAGTCACCAAGGCATAAAAACAAGTACATACAAAACAATCCTAATGCAGGTATAACCACACAGGAACGCTACACAAAACAACCCCATTTGGTAGCATCTACGCCAATACCTGAAAGTAATATAAATACTGCACAACTGATAACAAATCAGAACGATCAACGACACTTAAGATGGCAGCACAACAATCATCAGCTATTCACCCTGTCGGAAAATCAACAACACAAAGCAGTTTAGTTATAACCGTACCAAGAACGGAGTTTTTTGACATTTGGGTTCAACATTCGAAAGAAACCAGATATAAAGAATTATTGATTTTTGTTGTATTTAAGTACGATTTAAACGAAGCAGCAGAGTATTCGAGAAAAAGTTTAAGCTTACAAATATCGGCATATTCGTCGAAGCTGGATCAAAAGTGGAACACTTCTGGAAGACATAAGGAGCGATTTTTGAATAAAAACTCGGAGTGGCTTTCGAGTCCAGACTTCAGATTTACAATAACGGTGGATTCAAAGTTGCCATCAGACCAACCAACCACTTCTTCACGTAACCCCGACCCCGGAAAACGAAAGAAGGACTTTGTTAGCTGCAGTGAAAAAACCAAACGGCGTCGAGTGGATGACCTCTTGCAATCAAGAAGTCCTGGTGAGTTACTTTATGCGGCAGAAGTATCAACGCGTATGTCCGCCAACAGAAATGTTGCTAACATTATAAAAAAAATCAGAGGAAACCACTCAAATATCCGGCAAAAAGATGACATGTGAGCCAGATGCAAGATAATTGAGCAATGTAGAAGCTTTAGCATACTACGTAGATAGCAAGTCCACGACTCATGGGTACAAAACGACTTGGAAGTGGAGCATCAAGGCAGGCCATAAGGTTTATCCATCATTTTATAGTCTAAGAAAAGCTAAGGCAGAATGCTATCCAAATGAAATTGATGTGGGAGAAACACGTGCGGAAATTAAAGTCCAGTCCGTATTAGATAAAACTGTTGAGCGTTTAGTTTTAGCAAATCAAGAAGTTTTTGTTAGTTTATTACCTACAAACTTGACGTATACTTTAATCAGCAAGTGGGGTTGCGATGGAAGCTCTGGCCGTAGCACATATAAGCAAAAGTTTACATGCAGTTCTGACACTGATGAGTTTTTGTTTATATTTCCTTTCCTTCCTCTTCAATTACATGATGAAAAAGGTAGCATTGTTTGGCAGAATCCTCGACCTTCTTCTACCATGTATTGTCGTCCAATTAAATTTATTTTTTCTAAAGAAACAAAAGATTTTATTCTTTTTGAAACGAACAAAGTTTTAGAGGAGATAAATGCTTTGTTGCCAACAAAGTACATGCTCGAAGAATACAAAGTTTCCGTAAATCACAATATGCTTCTTACAATGATTGACAGAAAAGTTTGCAATGCTTTGACTGAAACTTCTTCCGCACAAAAGTGTTATATTTGTGGTGCCACTCCAAAAGATATGAATAAAGAGTTACGGGACCATAGCCTAACCTAGATAATCTTGGTTTTGGTTTGCCCACTCTCCATGCATGGATAAGATGTTTTGAATGCTTGCTTCACATAAGCTATCGCCTTGAAGTAAAAAATGGCAGCTTGTGAATGAGGCAGATAAAGAGAGTGTAAAGCTACGTTCCAACGAAATCCAGAATAAATTTAAAAGTGTACTTGGATTGATAGTAGATAAACCAAAACCAGGTTTCGGCAATACCGATGACGGCAACACTGCTCGTAGGTTGTTCGAAAATTCTGAGGCTAGTGCTGAGAATACGGGATTGGATGTAACGCTCATCAAAAGATTCGACACTCTCCTTCGCGCACTAGCATCTGCGTACAATATAAATATCCAAAGATTTGAAAAATTTGCGGTCGAGACTAAAAAACTATATATAGATCTCTATCCATGGTTTAATATGCCTGTTACAGTTCATACAATCTTAGTGCATAGTACTGATATTATAAAATCAGCAACTTTACCTATTTGTCAACTTTCTGAGGAAGCCCGTAACAAAGATTTGAGACGATTCAGGGACGATAACACACAAAAGCAGTCGCGTGAAGCCACGAATAGAGATCTTATGAATATGTTGCTTATAATATCGGATCCTCTAGTTAACATTTTTTTGGGAGAGACCAAAGAAAAAATTTAAATGTCTGACTTCAGAAGTCTTAAATTTACTGTCCCCCGATAATGTTGAGGAGTCAAAAAATACCCCAGTTGTTTCAAGCTTTCACAGTAGTGTTGCTGATGCTCATGACTATTCCACAAGTGACTCATCGAATGAAAGTGATGATAGCGAATAATAACATAATTATAAAAGATAACCTACCCTATAACTTTTTGTTGGATCAGGTTTTATTTAATTTAAATCTATTGTCTTTTCTACTTTGTATGATACTTTACTTTTAAGTTTTTTGTAATAAGTAATTTTCACATAATTAATTTAATTATTTACATTGTTATTATTATTATTGTAATTCATTTTTACATTCCTGACTGGTACTATAAAATAATTTTGTAAAAATTGTAGTGCCAGGATAAATACTCAAATAAATAAAAAAATATGTATGTACATATGTACAGTCACTCACATAAATAAGTAGGCACCCCTTTTTGGACAATTCTAACAATTTTCGCTTTCGCAAATTTATTTTAACTAATTTCCCATAAGAAAATGTGTCACGATCTATAACAAAAACTAAATTATATTTAAAAAATGTTTGAAAAATTCGACGAATTTTCATTAAAAATTTTAATTTTTTCAGAATTTTTAAAATTTTTTAGAGTATTGAGATTTGTAGTCCATTCAATTTAAGTACAATAAAGTAATATTCTTAAGTCCTTTAAATTTTTTTGGACCTATGTCACTTATTCACATGAGTTACTGTATATGAAATAAGCAAATGTATGCATATGAAGTAAAATTTTGGAAGAAAATAAAAAAAAGAAAATATGGCTGAAAAAAATTACGTAGTTGTAATAAATGACTGCATATGAAACGGAAAATCTCATAAAAAAATTTTGTCCAGCTAGCTTGTTTTACACGAAACACTGTGCGTCGGCATGGAAACAAACCTTTCTCATCCCTCTCCATAAAAGGGGCATTAAGTCGTCCATTGAAAACTATCGTGGCATAGCTAGACTGTCCGTTCTTCCTCTAAATTGTTCGAAGCAATCGTTACAAATCACTTAATATTTTCAATTTCTATATTAATTGCAAGTTCTCAACGTCGATTTTGTAAGAGCAAATCAACCATGACTAATTTACTTGAGTTCACAACTCACGTTTCGAATGGGTTCAGAGAAAATCTTCACACCGACGTTATATACACCGATTTTAGTAAAACGTTCGATAAAGTATGCTACTCTTTACTTGTCTATAATCTCGGCATGTTTGGCCAATGTGAATTCATACAAGTGAAAAATCTTTCTATTCCTCCATTGCCATACCTACCTGTCCAATAATAGTTGACAGGGAGAATGGCTGTCGCGAATGGCCAGAGAATGGAAGATAGGTTTCGTTTTTTGTTCGCGGTTATTAAATTTAACTGCCATGAATTGCCAATTTGTGTCTCAAATCAGCTTTTCTTTAAATGTGTATACTGAAAATCAGACTACATACATATTTCTCTTCATTTCTAAAATCTAGTTAACAGATAAAATCTGAGCAGCCAGTTAAGCAAACATTTTAAAATATGTAAATAATGCAATAAACCAGTCGTCTACAAAAATTTTTGAAAAACACTATTGAGGAAATAATTTAAGCAATCGAACAGCGATTGAACAGGTGATCCAGACTGTTTACTGTTGTGAACATTTTTTTTTTTTTTTCAAACATTCCCCACTTGTATGAATTCACAATATGCTTGGCTTTCAACATAGTCTCACTCGTTGGATTTCCTTCTATCTCTGTGGCAGAATATTAAGAGTAATCTTTAAAAATACGTTTTCGAGTATCATTAGTCTCACCTCTGGTGTTCCTCAGGGCAGCCATATTGGCCCGTTTCTGTTTTTGCTTTTTGTAAATGATATCTCTGCAACTATAAAATATTCTAACATCTTGATATACATATGCGATGTAAAACTTTTTAAGACTAATGCGTCGAGTGAAGAACGTTCTTTACTTCAGACTGATTTAAATTGTTTAGGTACTTGGTGCAATGTGAACCACATGCCGCTTAATCTTCAAAAATGTAAATTTATGTGTTTTTCGTGAAAACGTTAATGTTTTTGTAGACTTGGGAGTTAAAATGTACTGCAAACTTAGCTTCAACTCTCATATAAGTGCCACTGTCAATAGAGTTAAAGGTGTTTTAGGATTTTGTGAAAAGGCGGTGAAAAGAGTTTAGCAACCCCTAAGTTACGAAAACCATCTTCACAACATTGGTTAGACCGATATTAGAGTATGGCTTAATAGTCTGGAATCCGCGTTTTCAAGTCCACACCGACAGGCTCGAATCAATACAAAAACAGTTTTTACTATTTGATTTAAGGAACTTTCAATGGGACTCTTTATTCAATCTTCCACCTTACTCTAATCGATTAAAACTTATTAATCTTCCAAATCTTGCTAGTCGAAGGGAAATGCTTGGCGTAATATTTATGACAAAACTACTGAATGGATCGATTTTAAGCCCATTTCTTCTGAGCGAAGTGAACTTTAGTGTTCCCTCTCAAGCTACGAGACACTACAAACCTCTTCTTTTAAAATAATGTAGAACGAATTTCGAACTAACCGAAACTTCCGGTGTTTGTGCCAAGATTATAACTCTCACTGAAACACATTTAATAGGTCGAACTCCCTTTTTTCAATAAAAAAGACTGTTCTTATCTATCTTAATAGTTAATGCTTTATATGTTTGTTTCTAGTCTATTAATTTACTTTTGCCCTCAGCTGATGATATTTCTTCGGTGCAGTGAAATAACTTCCAAATGAAATAACTCCCATGAAATAACTCCCAATGAAATAAGTCCCAATAAAAATGAAATAACTCCCAACTTTAATAAATGAAATAACTCCCAAAGAAGGAAATGAAATAACTCCCAATATTTGCCCGATATTTCATAATGAAACCACAAGTCCAAAAAAAAAAATGAAATACCTCCCCAATGAAATAAGTCCCAAAAAAATGAAATAAATCCTAAATCAGAATTTGAAATGGTATCTTTATACTATATAATCAGTTACAATGAGATTTGAAAAATACAGCAAACTATTATATACATATGTAAAAGTTACAATTACAAGAAAACTTGAATAGTGTCGTCGAAGTAAATTTAATTTATTTAAAAAAATCGAATTTTTTTTTTACGAAATTAGCATAATTTATTAAAAGTAAAAAATAAAAGAAACAAGTCTGCGTAGAACACCTTTCTGCACAGGCGGCCTTCGGCCGCACTTATAAAAAATTACCCTGGGCTACGCCAACTTATAAGGTGTAAAATTATATCCATTTACACACGCTGTTATATGAACGCACCTAGTAATACTCTTGATAAACTTGATTGTTTATCAGCTGTATTATTGCCGAACAAAATTTTTTTGATTGTTATGCAAATCAAAAAATGCCAAGATTAAGTGAAAAATCAAAACTAAAACACATTTACTTGCTGATGTTGGAGATTTCTGATGAAAATGCCTGCTGTAATGTCTGCAAGGTTGCATTCCTTTAAGTTTACCGCGTTTACACAATGAAATGTGCGCGTAAATTTATACAAATTGTGTAAATCATTTTTCATACATATTTATACGTTTACACACTTTATAAGGCATTTATACCGTTACATGAGTCCCCCTATTATAAGATGTACTTATGTATAAAATTCTTGTGAAAGTGTTCGTATGTAGATAACAAGTGATAGTTATACCACGGTAAATTTAACTACTAATTACTAGTAAATTGTTAATAACAATTAAAAATTACTTACTGATTCTCGTTGGGGAACTCCCTGAGAACCTATGTGCAAAATTTCAAAGTTCAAACCCCTTTGGTTTGCGAATAAAACCAATTGGTCCCTTAATGTATAGCCGACCCATATAAACTGTTAGAAGAACGTCAAAGTTTGGTAAAATTGTATTTTTAAGAAAATGAAATAACTCCCAATGCCTGAATTACAAACAATGAAGTAAGTCCCAATAAAAATGAAATAACTCCCAATCTCAAAAAATTATGAAATAACTCCCAAAGAAATTTTATTGGGGATTATTTCATTTGGGAGTTATTTCATTATGAAATAATTACCATCAAAAAATATGAAATAAGTCCCAATGAATTGGGAGCTATTTCATAATGAAATAAGTCCCAATTTGTATGGAAAATATTTTGGAATTATTTAATTTTTTTGTTGGGAGTTGTTGCATTTGGGAGTTATTTCAGTGCACCTATTTCTTCTGTAGCTGAGCAGTTTTAGATCTCGACGATTGACAAACCACTGACCATCAATGACTCAGCAAAAAAAAAAAAAAAAAAAAATTAATAAATAAATAAAAAAACAATATAAACAGGATTAGCCCGGTGTCATTGGGCCACCTGAGGGCAGTGCGTGTTGTGGCAAGAATGGTGGGAAGAATCGAGAAAAGGGCGGAATACAACGGAATGGTACGAGCGGAAACACGACGAACTAAACTACCACTTCACATAAATATTGAGCGGGAACAGCGGTTTCATGGATTATAAGCTATAAACTATATAAGCGTAGGATAGAATTGGAAAAGCAGAACACGCTATGTGTTACGGCCCTAGTTTTCACAACATCAGCACTGAAATCCAGCGAAGAATCAATCTTGCCAATAAATGGTACTTGGGACTAGGTAGGCAATTGAAAAGTAAATTCCTCTCACGGCGAACGAAAATCATACTCTAAAAGTCACTAATCGTACCCGTCCTGCTATATGGGGCAGAAGCATGGACCATGACAACAGCAGATGAAGCGGCTTTGGGAGTGTTCGAGAGAAAAGTTCTTCGAAAGATTCATGGACCTCTACGCGTTGGCGATGCCGAGTACCGAAGAAGATTTAATGATGAGCTGTACGAGCTATACGCAGACATCAACATAGTCCAGCGAATTAAAACGCAGCGGCTGCGCTTGCTAGGTCATGTTATGCGAATGAAAGATGATGCTCCGGCCAAGAAAGTGTTTCTATCGGAACCCACCTATGGAAGCAGAGGTATAGGACGGCCCACACTCCGTTGGAAGGACCAGGTGGAAAACGATTTAAACTCCCTTGGTGTGACCAATTGGCGCCGGTTGGCGGAGCGAAGGAGCGACTGGCGCGCCTTGTTGGACGGCCATAACCGTTTAGACGGTTAAACGCCAATTAAGTAAGTAAGTTTTCACGGTGAAAGACTCTCTATACACAGAGTTTTTGGAGAGGAGCCTTCCATTAGGAATTTAGTTCCCCGAATGTGCAGACAAATAGATTATTGGACTGCAAGATGGCCTTTTTAGTTATGACGCAATCGATGCGTGCTGAAAGGAAGCGAAGAGAAATGCATATGCGCAGCAGTGGCTACTAAATCGGCTTTATTCGTAAATAATCTCACCATTACCTACATATATATTTTCTGTAAAATTTTCTCGCTTTTTCTTTTTAATTCGTGATTCTAATTGAAGATTAAAATCTAGAGGTGGTATTTTCTCTAAGAAAAAAATCCGCATATCTAAATTTTTTTCATAATTACCGACTGTCGAAGGGAAACATATAGATAAGTACGAAAATAATCTCATTATATGTAAAGTAGTATGTCTAAGAGTCGGGCTGGTGCCCAAACTTCTTTTTTGTGCAAAATTCGGCGATATCGGAACTTTCGCAAAATAAGGGTTTGTTCGGCTTCGAAACCCACGCTGACCTTGGCCCTATTTTCACAGGACATAAGTAATTTATACAAATTTCAAATTTTGAATTGTTTTTAAAGTTTCTTTGGCTAAAACATTTGTGTAACCATATAAGTACATACATATATATATTCATAGTCAACATTTTTTGTGTCCGTTAGTTCGCTCATGCATAGTCATTTTACCATTCAACCGGCTGGCCGTTCGTCAATGGTGTTCAAAAATGTGCTTTGATGATCAGGTTACACAAACACGTGGGAGTAATTTTCTTGCAATTAGGATGCGATTACGATAATGCCGACGATGAGCTGTGAAAGGGTAATTGAAGAATGGGTTGTGCAGCACGAAGGCGGTGGCATTGTCACGTGTCGGAACTCTGCAACATTCAAGCACACAAGTCAGTTTGTTATGCTGCGAGTGTCAGCGCGATGATGAGCCACCTCGTAATACATACATATATACAGATGTATGTATGTTTGTATGTATGTATGTATGAAGATGCAAGCATCGATACGCCAATGGGTTGTTAAGGTTTGGGTTTCTTGTGCAATGATGTCTTAGGGTGGATTTGCTTGGTTTTTGGCTAAGATGAAAAGGAGTAAAGAAGCTGATTGATTTCGTCCTCACTTCAATTTGACAAAGTGAAAAACCTTCACTTTTGAAGCTGATTGACTTCTTATCCTTGAATGGATTTGAATTGTGACTGGCACCCGCACACGACCGGTTGCTTGTCCTAGATTTGGTATTGGTATGCGTGGCGTGTGAATGTGTTTGTTATCTAACTTGTATAGCTTCTGTTAGTGTTGGTATCCTGCTGGGAGTCAAGAAGGCGCTAAGGAAATGTGCACAGAGGTCCGCACAGTCAAAGCAATCAACAGATAATCAAGATATAGCAAAATATACGGCAGAAATTGAGTAGTTGGGAGGTTGAAGAAAAAACGAATCTACTGTTTTGAATGTGTTGAATGAAAATGTAATTCAAAACCCAGAAAACATCATCAGCTGACAACACCGAGGGTTAAGATACGCCGAAGTCGTTCCGCTATAGTTCTATTGCAGTTGTTGCTATATTGATTAGTGATGCACAGAAGCAAATAAGCGAACCCGCTCAACCGAGTTGTTTAAAGAACCGGCAATTGCGAGGGAGTTGTACAAATAGTTTCTAAGAAGTTATATAAAATACTCTAAAAACACGTTCTATACGAAAATAATTCTGACTGTTTGCCGTCCAGGCGCAACTTAGCATGAACATTGAATAATATGAAACCTGAAGTGTACTATACATATGCAAATATCGTCTTACGTAAGCAACTATAAAACACCTACGGTCATAAAAAAAATATTTTTACCAAATATCTTTTAATTCCGTCGCTTTTCGTTCGATTTTACATTAAGAGCTTTGGCAGGAGCTTAATTAAATGGAGCGGTCCTGGTAAATATATATTTTTTTTTAATTTTCGTACTTTGCACTACACTTTCGATAAGCCGCGGATATTTTCCCAAGTACTGTGATGCTGCGAATCCCAATCCGCCAACGGAATTGGGCTAGCAGGTATTGGCTTGGCACTAACTTTATTTAAAAATCAATCTGTAGTGATTTTTTACGTCTTTTGAGGTTAATGCCATACTATGACCAGTTGGGCCAATTCTTATAGCGTATTCAGATTCAGCGCATCAAAATGCATTGAAAGCATAAGCCGATTTACTTGATCCGGCTACTTTTTGTATAGATGTTACAAAAAATTAGGTCAGCTTTTTAAATTTTTGTTGTGCCAGAAAAATTAATATGCTAAATCACGGAGAATAGAAGGAATGCAAGCAGAACAATTATATCTGTTAAAAGAGTATAGTGTGAGTATAATATATTATATATAAGTACATTTTTACACTACAAACTAATTCTTCTAATTTTGAGAGGGCAATAAACTTTGAAACTCGATTTCCCAACATTTTCATTTTGTCACATTCATGCTTCTGGCAAGCGGGCGACGATATGTCATAAATATATTGCCAATTTTGAGATGATTAAACCTTAAAAAAAAATTGGCGTGGTTGTCACAGAACTTTCTTCAGATCTAAATATATTACCAAAAACCATATTTGTGCAATATTTCAAAGTGATACTAACATACCAACCTAATAAAACGTATTGCGGCAGTTTTCTATAAAATATGTATGTCTCATGTACAATTTTTATTCTGCGTGACATTTCGGTTTCACATTAACATTCACGTTTTATTCTAATTTACGGCTTGCAAAGCTTTTAAATTTTCTTCTCCTTAATGTTGGCAGTTCCACGTCCAAATTTTTCAATATCTTTTATGTTTTGGCTTAAAAACAATTTTAATACCAAATTTCCTTGATTGGCCGATTTTTGTTCGATTTATAGCACAAATAGTCTTATAGTGTAATTACCTAAAAAAGGAGGGTGGTTCCACGGCCATTTTCAAAATATTTTATATTATAGTTGTTATATTTTTTGTTACCATTAGACCATACATGTTAAAATCCAATTAGAATTAGCGATTGATGCAATTGGTTTATATTCTCTATTTCATTAAATAATTAGAAATAGTTCAACTAATTCCCATTATATAATTGAAATTTTTATTCTAATGGTAAATCTAATTGCAATTAGTTGCCATTAGCAAAAAAATTGGGTTACCTTTACAATTAGAAATCTAATTGACTTCTGCTAATGCAATTAGATATTCAATTAGCTCGAATTAGAATCAATTTTTTATATTTATTTATATCATTATTCGTTCACTTCAATAATTCTTTGAAAAAAATTTATTTTTATCAAAATAATAAAGGTAGTTAACGCTAAGACTCCGGTTTTCTCGGAAGTGCCAAAGGGAGATAACACTAAGACTCCTGCTTTTCCCGAGAAGATGAGTGATGTGACAAAGCAGTCATTGGCTGTGGCGCTGGTTGATCGTAGCAGTCCTTTCGGACAAATGACTACTAAAAGGTGGAGATCTGTGGAAAGGGAGCTTATTAGCTTAATGCTTAAGATGATGCGGGAACAACCAAGTAAGCCCCTTCCAACCTTTGATTCGGGGGGATGGTATAATGGTGTGAAGATGATAGCGTGCGACAACATCGCGAGCTTGCGGTGGCTGGAGGAAGTGGTTCCAAACCTCCAAAGGCAAGGCACGAACGCGCGGTTTGAGGTGGTGGATAAAGCGCAAATCCCCACGGTACCAAAAGTTAAGATATGGATACCATGCGTGATGAAGTCGGAGGATACACTGCGACTTCTGCAGAATCAGAATCCGAACATACCGACACAGGATTGGAAAGTACTTACTGTATCTCGGCCTATCGAGGATGGTCAGTTCTACATCTTCCAAATAAACAAGCAGGCGGAGGATATTTTGTACACGCAGCTTGGCAAAATGTCCTTTGGCACTGGCAAAATTTACATGCGACTCAGGAAAAGAAGTCCCGAGGATAAAAACCCTAACACGCTAGAGGTGGGCGAAGTCGAAAAGGACGTCAAAAGCCTAAGGGGAAAAAGACCGGTGGAGGTCCCCGACGTCACCACGAACGTGCTAGAAGAGGACCAACCGCTAAATGGTGCTGTGACTCGCACAGAGGAACACCCAGCACAACAGTCACGAGAGGCTGAAGTGGGCCTCGAATACTCTAAACCAAAAGAGCAAGGGGAGGACGACGACGTTAAGACGAAGGTGCTGGAGGGGGAAAAACAGCCCAATGGTGCTGCGAGTCCTACAGATAAACCTCCAACACAGTAAAGTGGGTCGAGCGAACTCTCCCTAACCCTTGAGGAGGGTTCGTTTGACGTGGCGCTTATCCAGGAGCCGTGGCTTTCATCGGGAGGAAAGGTTTCTGGACTTAGCGCGCGCGGGTTTGGCGTTTACTACTCGCAAACGGAAGGACGGGTGCGAGCTGTAGTAATGGTAAGGAAACAGCTGCATTCATATATGCTGCCTAATTACACCACTGAGGATCTCGTAGCGGTGGCCGTTGAGCAAAAGAATAAGCAGGCATTTATCCTGGCGTCCTGCTACATGGCCCATGCTGCGGAGGTTCCACCTATGGAGTGCAAAAGGCTAGTACAGGATGAAGGGCGCAAAGGGCGGTTGGTCATAGGCGCAGATGCAAATGCGCACCACAATGCGTGGGGAGGAGCAGATACGAAAGAGAGAGGCGAATCTCTGTTTTGCTACATCCTGCAAACCAATTTGCAGATAGCCAACAGGGGAAACGTCCCTACATACATAGGTCCAGCATCCAGCAATGTTCTGGATATTACATTGAGCTCCGAGCGTGATATATCAAGGTATGGTTGGATGGTTCTTGATAGGCCATCCTTCTCCGACCATGCGTATATCAGCTTCAGCATCCCCCTAAAGAGGGTAGAGAAGGGAGGAACCTTTAGAAACCCTAGGTCAACGAACTGGACTAAATTCCAGAAACATGTAGAAACAAAACTGGGACAACCCAAAGAGGTTGCTAATGTAGAGGAACTTGAGGAGTCGAATGAATTCCTAACAAGGACGCTTATGACTGCGTATAACAAAGCTTGTCCTCTAAGAAGATTCAGAGGAAAAGCAAAGCCGCCATGGTGGAGCAATGAGCTGAGTCTTCTAAGAAGCCAGGTAAAAGAAATGTTTAAGCTCGCAAAGACCGCGGAAAGCGAAGCGTGTCGGGACGAGTACAGGGATCTACTGAGGATCTACAAGCGTGAAATTACCAGGGCAAAGAGAAACTCATGGAGAAGTTTCTGTACGGACATAGAGTGCTCCAGCGAAACAGGACGGTTGTAAAAAGTCCTAGCTAAGGGAAACATAGTCCAGGGACTAATAAAGAAAGAGAGCGGGGAATGGTCTAGTAATAGTGGGGAATCCCTTGAGGTGCTTCTCGCTACACATTTCCCATCGGGAGACGGTTTAGAAGACCCAGCAGACATCACTCGCACTTCGATCACGGAGCTGGTAGTGCCGGGCTTGGTGACCGATACCAAGATCGAGTGGGCGGTGAAGACGTTTTCTAAGTTTAAATCGCCGAGCCCAGATGGTATATTCCCGGCCATGCTACAAGTCTCAAGTAGGGCGGTCGTGGAATGGCTTAAAATAATATTCGATGGGTGCATAAGGCTGAATCATGTCACGCACTCTTGGAGAACTGCTCGTGTAGTTTTTCTACCAAAGGCGGGGAAGATTGGTCACGTGTATCCCAAATACTATAGACCCATTAGCTTAACATCATTTCTGCTCAAAACCTTCGAGAGGCTGATAGATGTGTACATAAAGTCCAACGTGGATGAAACGTTGCTCTCCACAACACAGCATGCGTACACCAAAGGCAAGTCGGTAGACACCGCATTACATAGGGTGGTAATAAGCATAGAGAAATCCCTGGAATATAAGGAGTATGCTCTAGGAGTCTTCTTGGACATTGCCGGGGCTTTCAATAATGTTTCTAAATGGGCGATTATGGATGGTCTTAATTACATTAAAGTACATCCTGCCTTATCAGATGGATCGGCTGCATGTTAAATTGCAGAAAGATTACATCACAATGGGGATTGTACGAGGCCACGAAATCAGTGGACAGGGGCACGCCGCAGGGAGGGGTGCTATCACCTCTGCTGTGGACGCTGGTCATCAACCAACTGCTCAGGCAATTCGATGAGGGACCCGTAAAACTTACGGCTTACGCAGATGACGTTGCAATTGTCATAAATGGAAAGTGCCTTCCAACGATTAGTTCTTTAATGGATCGGGCGATTCGGGATATTCATAACTGGGCATCTAATGTCGGGTTGAAAGTCAATGCGGAGAAGACGGATGTGGTCTTGTTTACAAAGAGGTACAAGGTCCCAAATTGGACCAGGTCTAAGATAGGAGGGGTGCCATCCAGGAGAAACCTTGCACAAAATATCTAGGAATCATCCTAGACAGTAAGCTGTCATGGAAGCTCAACGTGGAGGAGAAGATCAATTAGGCCTCAACGGCACTCCAAGCAGGTAAAAGAATGCTGGGGTGTACGTGGGGTCTATCGCCCTCTCTTTCTCATTGGGTTTTTACAGCGATTGTAAGCCCTATTCTATACTATGGAGTTCTTGTTTGGTGGAAAGCCACACAAAAAACAACATACCTCAAAAAATTAGAGGGGGTATGCAGACTATCGATGCTTAGCTTTACGGGAGCCCTAAAAACAACCCCGACGGCTGCACTGTATGCCATTCTGCACATCCCACCTGTAGACGTGGTAGGAAAGAACAAAGCGTTAACGACCGCAATCAGGCTCGGTGCTTCGGGGCAGCTTGAGCACCGACCATATGGCCATAGTAGCATAGCGTCATCAATCACAAGACGAACAGACTACATGATTCCCTATCTGAGCTTCGAGGGAGATCTTAAGGCCACAATAGAGGTGGACGGTTGGCGCAAGGGTGCGCAAATGGTGGACGAGGCGATACATGTGTACACCGATGGTTCCAAAGTAGTGGAAGGAGTAGGGTCTGCGGTATACTGCGCTGATCCGGAAATAAGTAGATCCTACAGGCTGCCGGATTACTGTATGATTTTCCAAGCGGAAATATTAGCCGTAACCAAAGCAGTAGAAACCCTGGAAGAGAATAGCTTAAGCTGTAACCGTGTTAACTTTTATATTGACAGTCAAGCAGCTGTAAGGATAAAGTAAACTCTCACATCCGTTATATAACATAAGCTATGTGCGTGGAGCTTTAGTTGCATTTGACAGGCGGAAGCAGTTGGCAACGCGCATGTCAAATGCAGCTGCAGCCCACGTCACTGACAGAAAAATGTCATAGAGACGAAATAATTTTTGCAACGAAAGTGACCGGACGTGTTGTCCGCCGTGAATAAGTAAATTAAAATTAATAAAAGTGCTTATAGCATTGAAAACCAAATTAGGTGTTTTTCATTAAAACGGATCGTGGCGAGAAGCGACCGCCACGCTAAGATCCTGCGGAAAAGTCTGTGGAAAACAACCACGTTATGGAGGCGGCGCCCTCCGAGACCCCGAGCAATAATTGCAGGTGAGCAAACCGAGTTAACCATTTTGGGGTTAACTCACATGGCGACCGTGAGGCTGGAGCCCGGTCTTTCTTTTTTAATCTTGGCACCGTGGCGAAGCGGCAGTGGTGAGTGGAAAATTTTTTTTTCAAGTGGACAAAAAAAAAAAGGAAAAGTGTGTGTGGTGCGAAAAACATGCAAAAATATAACAATACAATTTTCTAATAAATTCTGAGATTACAATACCTAAATTGCTAATTAAAATTCTAACCTACGGCATAATTTTCTAAATAAATTCAACTAAATTTCTTCTAAATAAATTTTCAATAAACTACAATGCAATTTTCTAACTAAAATTCAACAAAACCTCAATATTCAATTTTCTAAAATAAAATTCTACTAAACTACGATATAATTTCCTACATTAAAATTTAACAATAAAAGTACAATACATAATTTTCTAAATAAATTCTACTAAACTCCGATATAATTTCTTAAAATAAAATTTAACAATCCTAAAATATGTTTTTCTAGTACAACTTTAAACAATTCTACGATTCAATTTTACAAATTAAATTTAAAAACGACAATACAAATTTTCTACATTGAGTTTAATAAACCGCAAAGACAATTCTACTAATCAAAATTTAACAAAAGCAAAATTCAGCAAAATTAAAATACAATTTAATATTGAAAATTCAACGCAAAATTTTATAAATTCCATAAATTTTACATAACGGCACTCGCACCACGCCACGCATAACGGCGAAGGTAACGGCACCCACAAACATACACATACACAATTCCAAAAATTTTCCACCACCACCAACTCTAACACGCGAAGACACATACCAGCAGCAGCAACAACACCAGCAGCGATCCAGGTCTGCCAGCGCAGCAGCAGCAGTGACCAGAAAAAATAAGTATACATATATGTATGTATTTAACATGTTGCCTACGGGTATTTTTCTTACGCTTTATGTATGTATATTAAAACATTTATGAAACTTGTATAAAATTCGGCGTTTTCGCATTTAAATCAAAAATTTAAAATTTCAAAAATTAAAGGAAAAATTAATTTCGCATTCATATAAATTTTGGATTTTGATAAACGGTGGGTTGTTAGAAAACCAATTAATTTTTTTTTGATACATACGGTGGTTTTCGAAAAAACCAATTAATTTTTCGGTACATGCGGTGGTTCCATTAAAAACCAGGTAATTTTTTTTTTTTTGACAATATGCGGTGGTTCCGTTAAAACCCAATTCAATTTTTTTAATACATGCGGTGGTTCCGTGAAAAACCCAATTGAGATTTTTTTTTGAATGAAGCGGTGCGTCCGTGAGTACATTTTAAGACTTTTACCAATTAATACTTACATACTTTTGAGCCATTTTGAATTCAATTACTTTTTACAAATTTTTCATAAAAATTTACTGCAGTTTCAATTAATTCTTCTAATAAATTGTTAAATATTTCTTAAATTTTTTCCTTCGCTCTTTTTCCTCAGCAATTTAACTTCAAATATAAATTCAACATTCAAACAAGTGCTTTAGTAATTTCATATGTACAACCTTAGAAGTGGTAGACAAGTGCAAAAAACTTCAGATTCAGAATCCGATTCCGATAAATCAGCCTCAAGCTACGAAAGTTTAACTTCATCTTCGACCGAAAAAGTCACCAAACAGGAAAATAAATTATCGTTTTCAGCAGATTTCCTAGGCTTCGAAGATTCTTCAAGTAAAAATTTAACTCCTAATTTACATTCAAATCTTAACGATTCAAATAGTGAAAAATTAACTTCAACTTCTTCTAATTTAGAATCAGATCTTAACGATCCAATTAGTACAAACGTTGCCTCACCTTCTAATCCAGCTTCAGATCTTAACGATCAAATCATGGCAACACTTAAGGAAAAGAGAATTTTTATTAGCACATGTGCTAATTCTATAACGGCAAACTACAGTGGTGATCCTCTAGCACTTGATTCTTTTATAGACAAAATTGCATTATTGGAACAATTCGCTACTGCAGACTTAAATGATACTTTTATAGCGTTCTTAAAATCAAAATTAGAGGGTAAAGCCCGTGAAGCACTACCAACACAAGTAACTTCAGTCAATGATATTAAAACAGCTCTACGTAATAGGATAAAACCAGACAACTCGAAAGTTGTAGCAGGTATAATTGCAGCGTTTCATGTTAACGGTAACAATTATACAGATTTTGCCAAAAAAGTGGAAGATTTAGCTGACTCACTTGAGCGGTCTCTTATTATTGAAGGGATTACTCAAGCGAAAGCTCATGAAATGGCAGTCGAAGAAACTGTTAACGTGTGTAGATTAAATGCAAAATCCAATTAAGAAAAACCATTTTGACCTCAACGGCATTTACAGATCCGAAAGACGTGGTAGCAAAATTAATTGTAGAACAAAACAACGAAGTAACTGAACGTCATGTTTTAGCTTTTCGATCACGTGGTAACAACACATTCAGAAATTCACGTGGTAGTTATCGAGGTTTTTACCCAAACCGCGGCTATACTGGATATAGAAACAATAATTCATTTGCATACAACAGCAACTATAACGGTAACAATAATCAGAGATATCGCTATGATAACAGAAATAGATACCAAAATAACAACAATAATAATATACGTCCAAATTCCAATTCAAATACAAACAGCGGTAACAATAGAGGTAACAATTCTAGATCATCCAACGGTAGAGGTAGAAACGCAAACGTTCGCGCTTTAAACGCCAGTGCCCCTCAGGAGCGAACACTGAGGGTCGACGAATTAAACGAGTAAGCGAACTTCCCTCACCAATAGCCATCTATTGTTTAAATTTAAATTACTCAGATTTCATAGAATTACAACTTAACGAGTCACAAAAATTTTGTTCTTTCCTAGTAGACACTCAAGCAGACATTTCTTTAATAAAGATATCATGTTTAGACAGAAACATTTCCTTAAATACGAACAACATTATTAACATTACCGGTGTCACTTCTAATTCAGTTTCTGCTTTAGGTAAAATCACAGCAAATTTAAATTTTTCAAACTTTTCTATTAAACATACTTTACATGTAGTAAATGAAGACTTTAATATTCCATCCGATGGCATATTAGGTAAAGATTTTCTGAAAATTAACAAATGCATTATCAATTATGAAAGAAACAGTATTTCCTTTTGGGTAGTAATGAAAAAGTCGCGATACCAATCCTACACGGAACAGAAAGCGACAGTTGTATCATTCCGCCAAGATGTGAAATATTCAGACTTTTTGATTTAGGAGGACTCGCAGGAAATTGAAAAAGGTGTTTTCACAGCTAGGTGCATTGTTAATTCCAGTAACCCAATAATTAAAGTTATAAATACCACGGATGATATAAAGTATGTCAAAAGAAAAAGTATTCGGACAGAAAAACTTTCAAACTACAATGTTTATACAATTAACAAGACAGAAACAGAAGACAAACGTACGAAAAAACTAACTTCGATTTTAAAAAATCAAATACCTCAATATGCTCCAAGCAAATTACTTGACCTTTGCATAGATTATGCCGACATTTTCGCTCTTGACACGGAAAAAATGACTTTAAATAACTTCTACGAGCAAAAATTAAGACTGACGGACAACGAACCGGTATATGTTAAAAACTATAGATTGCCATACTCTCAACGCGAAGAAATAAATCGCCAAGTAAAAAAATTATTAGACAATGATTTGATTGAACCCACTTATTCGAATTACAATAGTCCTTTTATTGTAGTCCCAAAGAAAGATACTAAGGGTCAAAAAGCATATCGTATGTGCGTAGATTTTCGCGCAGTAAACAAAAAACTCATTGCTGATATATTCCCGCTAGCTAGAGTTGACGATATTTTAGACAATCTCGGTAGAGCAAAGTATTATTCCACTTTGGATCTTTTTTTCAAGATTTCATCAAATCCCCTTGCATCCTGACTCTCGTGACATTACGTCTTTCAGCACTGACCGTGGCGCATTTAGATGGAAAGTGCTTCTATTCGGCTTAAATATAGCACCAAATTCATTCTCACGAATGATGACCATAGCTATTTCGGGTATACCACCCAATGTCGCATTTTTGTACGTCGACGATATCATCGTCATAGGGTGTAGTGAAGCACACCACATTAAAAATCTTTCAAAAGTTTTCGATACTTGTAGGTCTTTTAATCTCAAACTTAACCCAAATAAATGCAACTTTTTACGACCGGAAGTTACATTTTTAGGTCACAAATGTTCAGCCAAAGGTTTGTTGCCAGACGACTCTAAAATAAACGCAGTTAAAAAGTATACGAAACCGACTGATAAAGACGCGGTACGACGATTCGTCGCGTTTGCAAACTATTACAGACGGTTTATACCTAACTTTGCGTCTCTGGCAGCGCCTCTGAACCGATTGAGCAGAAAAAGAGTTGAATTTGTATGGGATGTTGAGTGCGAAAGAGCATTTTTATCTTTGAAAGCAGCGTTACTTTCACAAAAATTACTTCAATATCCAGATTTTACTAAACAATTCATTATTACAGTTGATGCTTCCACAACTGGATGTGGCGCTATTTTGAGTCAAGAACAACAAGGTAGTGATTTACCAATTTGTTTCGCTTCTAAAGCATTTAATAAAGCCGAACAGAAAAAAACCCATTATAGAATTAGAGCTTTTAGCTATTTACTTTGCAATCAAGCAATTTCGACCATATATTTATGGTACCCATTTCATTGTAAAATCAGACCCAGATGAAAGACCCATCTTCATAACTTTCAAGAATAAGACTGGAACTATCTGAATATAACTTTACTATTGTATATATAAAAGGTAAATCAAACGTTTGTGCTGATGCACTATCGCGTATAACAATCGATGAGATTAAAGAAGCTAACAAACAAATTTTGGCAGTACAGACAAGAGCCATGACAAAAAAGGCAAACGACAAAAATTTACATACGAAAGCAGACAAAAACGACGAAAAACAAATTACTTTACATGTCTACGACAAATTTTCATTTAATTTTTCGAAAAAAGTTCCACGAATAATATCTGCAATTACGTACGATAAAAATAATAAAACAACAAATTTAAGAATTTTTGCGCATATTAAACATAAGAAACTCGAGTTACTTAGTTTTGAACTTGTTAACGAAATAATGACTTTAGAGAAATTACTTTCGAGGCTTGAATCAGAAGCCGGCAAACACAAAATTAAGCAGATTGAATGACCTAAAAACGATATTATGTTTGAACATTATACTATTATAAATTTCAAAAATATTGGAAATAAAATTTTAAAATCATTAGAAATTATTTTAACAGATCCAGTGGAGACAGTAACAGACGAAGATACAAAATTAAAACTTATGAAAATTTACCATAATGATCCCATTTCCGGTGGACACTGCGGAATGAAAAGACTTTACGCAAAATTGCGAACAAAATTTTATTGGAAGAACATGACTCGCGATATATCGAAATATATCAAAAATTGTAAAGATTGTCTCTTAAACAAGGTTAAACCTAAAACAAAAGAAAAACTTGTTTTAACACCAACTCCTTGTAAACCATTCGATATACTAGTAATTGACACAATAGGACCCCTACCTGAGTCCAAATATGGTAACAAGTTCGCACTTACCATGATTTTCGACATGATTAAATACCTGGTAACAGTCGCTGTACCAGACAAATCGGCAAAAACAATCGCTTCAGCTATTTTTGAAGGATTCATTTTAACTTACGGCACAATGAATGCCATAAAATCAGATTTAGGTACTGAATTTAAAAATGAATTATTTGAAGAATTAACTAAACTTTTAAATATTCAACATAATTTTCAACTGCATACCATCATGAAACTGTTGGCACGATTGAACGTAATCATAGAGTTTTTAATGAATACTTAGTGCATATCTAAAAGACACTTTTTCTGATTGGGATGTTTATTTAAAATACTTTACTTTCCTACACAATACTACGAGTAGCACAGTTTTCGACAATCAATTTTCGCCTTACGAGTTAGGCTTCGGGAAAAAGGCAACTTTGCCAAATGAATTAAGTAAAGAAAAAATTGACCCGATCTATAATGTCGAAAACTATGCCAAAGAAGTTAAGTTTAGGATGCAGAAAACGCACAAAATGGCACAAAATCTAATTAATAAAAATAAGTTACAAAGTAAAAATTTTTACGATAAAACGGAACCACCTTTATTTGTAAAAATCGGAGATAAAGTACTTTTACAAAAAGAACCACATCATAAGCACAAAAATATTTACCAAGGTCCTTTTATTATAACTAAAATTAACGAACCTAATGTAACTATTTTCGATGAAGTTAAAAACAAAGAAAAAGTGGTACATAAAACCGCCTTAGTAAAGTAAATTAACATTACCGCAATACCTTGATTGAACAAAATCCAAATTTTTAGAACTAATTTCATACTCGTAATTTTTAAATAGCCACGAAGGCAACAAAAAATATATATATAAAAACAAAACAAAAATATATATAGAACACAAAATTTTGTATATCGAAACGGAAAAATGTAATTTGAAATTATTTATAGTATAGTACAAGCGAAAAAAACATACAAATTAATATTTTATAAACAACCAAAAAACCTTAAGTTGGATATATAAAATGTAAATATTGTACAAACAAAAATTCAAAAATACGAAAATTGTAATTAACATATTTTAAATAGTCACAGAATTGCTCCGAACGAACGAATTACAAAGGAAGGTACACCCTAATTTTCGTTCATTCGAACCAATTTTTTATATAGTATGTATTAAAGAAGAATGTGGCAATTGCAATCGGCCGAATTGCCAAATTCTTCTTTTTTTAAAGGAAGGATGATGTAAGGATAAGGTAAACTCTCACATTCGTTATATAACATAAGCTATGTGCGTGGAGCTTTAGTTGCATTTGGCAGGCGCGAGCAGTTGGCAACGCGCATGTCAAATGCAGGTTCAGCCCACGTCACTGACAGAAAAATGTCATAGAGACGAGATAATTTTTGCAACGAAAGTGACCGGACGTGTTGTCCGCCGTGAATAAGTAAATTAAAATTAATAAAAGTGCTTATAGCATTGAAAACCAAATTAGGTGTTTTTCATTAAAACGGATCGTGGCGAGAAGCGACCGCCACGCTAAGATCCTGCGGAAAAGTCTGTGGAAAACAACCACGTCGTGGAGGCGGCGCCCTCCGAGACCACGAGCAATAATTGCAGGTGAGCAAACCGAGTTAACCATTTTGGGGTTAACTCACACAGCAATTAAGGCAATAATCTCGCATAGCACAGCATCTAAATGCGTGTTAGAGTGTAAGCAGTCTCTGGAGAGAATCGGGACAGGGAGAAGCATACATCTATATTGGGTCCCAGGGCATATGGGAATAGATGGGAATGAAAAAGCGGACGAACTAGCTAAAAAGGGCGCATCCCTTGAAGCTTGCTCCTCAGATGTCCCAATTAGATTGTTCGAGATTAAGCGAAGGCGAGAGGTGCACATGATCGACCAAGCGGGAATGGCGTGGGTTCAAGAGCGGGGCTGTAAAGTGTCGAAGATTATGTGTAGGTCTTACAACCTTAGACTAACACAGTTGTTTCTATCATTAAAAAGAGAGGACTGTAGACTCATGACGGGTATTCTGACTGGACACTGCCTTCTGGCGTCACATGCCTTTAAATTAGGCTTGGCCAGTGATAGCAGATGTAGGAAGCGCGGGTTGGAGGAGGAAACGATCGAGCACGTTCTGTGCTCGTGCCCTGCACTTGCCAGGCTAAGACTCCAGCTATTAGGAGTGATACAGCTGTCAGATCTAGAAGCAGCAAGTGGCTTAAGTCCTAGGAAGCTTCTAGTATTTGCCAAGAGGGCGGAGTTATTTTATAACATAAGTCCTGGTTTTGATAGGGTTTTTCAGTTTGGTCGTTAAAACAAACTTCTGGTAACACTACGTACTCAATCAGTCTATGTGAGGTCCTCATGGACCGGCCAGTTCAACCTAACTACCTAATGGGAATTAGTTGAACTAATTCTAATTATTTAATGAATTAGAAAATTTCGCAAATTAAGGTTAATTAGCAATCATTAGCATTATCTAATCATTACTTAACATCTATGCATTAGACTTCTAAAGAGATTTAATTTTGTTGATTTTCAATAAGTGTTTATATAATAACAGAGGCAGCTTCCATGAACATGATATCTTCAATGGCTATTGATTTGTGGCTTGCAAAACATTTAATTTTTTTTCTTCTAAATGTGGGCGGTACCACTCCCCTTTTCCAAAATTTTACCAAACTTAAATTTATTGGTATTTGGTAATGAAGTGTCGCATTTTTCCTATTTTTATAGCAACAAAAAATACAATACTTAGTACAATTCACAAAGCGTGCTGCGAGTATTCATATGGCTGAGTGGAAGTATGAAGTATGAATGTTCGAGATCCAAACTCAGCTCCCGAAAAGCTAACTGATAAAGAAGTGAAATTAAGAAGGGCTCCGTTTATTTTTACAAAGTGTTTATATAATCACACGTCCATGCCAAATTTCGATGTGATATCTTCAACCCATTTTCCAAAATTTTATCAAATATGGTTCTTTGGTAATGCATTTTCGCATTTTTTTCATTTTTCGGAATTTCGATATGGTATTTTCATAAAGTGTACGTATAATGGTAAGGACAACCTCCATGCCAAATTTTGACACATTATCTTCAACGACTTTTGATTTATGACATTGATGATTATTTCTTCTCCTAAATGTGAGCAATGCCACGCCCATATTCCATTTTTTTATACTCAGCGTGCTTTGCACACATACTCTCTTAACTTTGATTGGATAACGGTTGGTTGTACAGGTATAAAGGAATCGAGATAGATATATACTTCCATATATAAAAATCATCAGCATCGAAAAAAAATTTGATTGAGCCATGTCCGTCCGTCCGTCCGTTAACTCGATAACTTGAATAAATATTGAGATATATTCACCAAATTTGGTACACGAGCTTATCTGGACCCAGTATAGATTGGTATTTAAAATCAGCGATGATAACCACGTCCACTTTTTATATATATAAAATTTTGGAAAACACAAAAACCTGATTATTTAGTAAATAATACACCTAGAATGTTGAAATTTGACGTGTTGACTGATATTGAGACTCTTGATAAAAATTTGAAAAAGATGTTTAAAATGGGCGTGGCACTGCTCACTTGTGATATAATAAATTTTACAAATATTATTAATCATAAATTAAAAATCGTTAAACCTATCGTAACAAAATTCGGCAGAGAGGTTGCCCTTACTATAGGGAATGCTTTGAAGAAAAATTAATGAAATCGGTTAAGGGCCACGCCCACTTTTATATAAAAGATTTTTAAAACAATCGTGGACGAATAAAATAACCAATGTTATTTCATTTCGCAAGTGGATTTATAACAATAAATAGGAAAAACTTCAAATTTTAAAAAATGGACGTAGCACCGCCCCTTTTTTGACTAAGCAATTTTCTATGTTTCTGGAGCCATAACTCGAAGAAAAATTAATGGATCGTAATAAAATTGGCTACACAAATTTCCCCTATAGCAGGAATTATTTCTAGTAAAAATGGACGGGATCGGTTAAAGACCACGGCAACTCAGATATGAAACAAGTTTAAAAGGATCGTAGACTAGAATAATAAGCTATAACTTAGCAAAAAATAGGTTTGAATCAATGATATTTCACTTATCAAGTTTTATTGTAAGAGGAAATGGAGATACATTTTTTTTTTAAACGGGCGGGTGTCACGTGTTATGAAGAAAAGTAATTTATCTGAAATGAAATGTACAATTGAAGCTCACGCTGAGTATATAATGTTCGGTTACACCCGAACTTAGCCTTCTTTACTTGTTTTTTGTTTTTCAAATTTCGGTTTCTCGTCATGAAATCGACTCACATATCGAATTTCGTTATTTCATCCTCCTTTGGTAAAGAATTATCGTAAGTATATTTCTATCTCGATTCCTTTAAGCATTTATGTACTACCGTTATTCAATCAAAGTCAACACCGATGCATGCATTAAAACTTGCGCACAAATTTCTAACCGTGTACTTACCGCCAGTAAAAAAAGTTAAAGAGACGTTGCTCACAACAAACAAGATAATCGGCCAGTATGTTAGGCGGGGCTTAAGGACGTCGATACAGATCTGTCACGGGATTTCGCACAATTGAAGATTTATAGAAAGTTTTTCTTAGGCTTTTACCTTATGATACGCCTTCATGGATAGATCGGTCATATGTACCAGGCAATTCGAAAAATTCTATTTGATATACCTTACTATCAGCGACATTCACGGTGTATTTGGTTTTGTCCCTTTAGGAGCACTTTGTCATCACTGGCCAACAGTTACAAATCAAGAATTGGTATTGAGATCGGTTAACAAGGTCCTTGACAACGAACATTTTTCAAATGGGACAGTTGATGGTGTGATAAAGAGATCAGAAAACTTGTAAGACTGAAGAGTTGAATCGTAAGCTACCACTTTTTGAAGAGCTGTAACGCTATCTACCTCATGTACCCTGCGATAAAGCACAACACAGACTAAAGCATGGAATTACTCATTTAAAAACTGTTTGGACTCTGTCTATAACGGAATTAGAGCCAGCAGCAAGACAATACCAGACTACAAGTCCATGGAAGAATCAGTCTTGGCAACAAGTCCCACTTTGGGCTGAGAAGGACATCTGCAACGATGATCAGTGCCTCGAGGTAGCTTGAGCGCATTTTATACGGCCATAGTAGTATAGTGCCATCAATTACAGGACGAGCAACCTACCTAATTCGGTACCTGCGCTTTGAAGGGGCTCTTAGAGCCAGAATAAAAGGGGATGGTTGGCGCAAGGGTGCCAAAAGGCCGGACAAGGCGATACACATGTACACCGATGGTTCCAAAGTAATGGAAGGAGTAGAGCTTGCGGTATACTGTGCTAATCCGGAAATAAGCAGAATCTACAAGCAGAAAATTGTACCGTTTTTCAGGCGGAAGTAGTAGCCATACCAAAGCAGAAGAAACACTGGAAGAAAATAGCTTAAACTGCAGCCGTGTCAACCTTTATATTGACAGCCAAGCAGCAATTAAGGCAATAATCTCACATAGTACAGCATCTTGAAGTGTGTTAGAGAGCTAGCGATCCCTGGAAAGAATAGAGAGAAGCTTACATCTATATTGGTCCTAGGGCATAAAGGAACGTTCCAATTAGATTGGGCGAGATTAAGAGAAAACGAGAGGTATACATAATTGACCAATCGGGAAAGGCGTGTACCCAAGGGCGGGGCTGTAAAGTGCCGAAGGCCATATGTAGGTCTTGAACATCAGCAGCAAGTTGCATAGGTCCTAGAAAGCTTAAAGTATTTGCCAAGAGGACGGAGTTGTTTCTATAAAATAGGTCCTGGTTTTTATAGGGGTTTTCAACTTAGTCGTTAAACAAGCGTAACACTAGGAACCCATTCGGTCTATGTGAGGTCGTCATGGGCCGGCAACCGAACCTAACCTTAGTCTCGAAAAACAAATATCACGCTCTTTTAGTCTCTCATCATGCCTGTTCAGATATTTATCTGCAAACTCCAGATATTGATAAAAGATGGGATGGGCCTTGGCTACAGAAAAGTTATACGGAAGATATATACGACTCTTTTCGCGAGGTCATAGTACTATTAGTTACAGATCAACAGCTTTGCTGTCATGGTCAGGTTATATGTATGGAAAACGCTGCATTTCTTAAAGAACGATACCCCATTAAGTAGAAGAGAACAATTGGTCAGTGACTTGGCCTGACTTGGAGTTTCCAGTTGGCGCCAGATATTGTTTAGCATGGTTGGTGTGCTTTAATACGATTCCATCAAAAAATTGGCAAAGTGGGCTGTTTTATAAATATTTCTACGTGTGGATGAAGCACAGTTGACGACTGGTAAGCTATACAAGAGTTTTATGATCGTTACCGCGGTGAATGTTGCAAAGCCATTACATCATAAAAATACTTTACTGGTGCATACGTATGTAAATGAGGGTAGAAGGAAACGTGTTTAATATTCCGAATCGCTAAAAGTTAGTAATAATGAGAAAGGTCAAGGAAAGTTAAGTTTTTTCGTAAAATTTTGTAAGAAGTTACTAATAATTCTTACTGCGAGAGGAGAATTCACTTGAGGTTACAAATGCATTTTATGCGAATTTGAACAAATTAGACTGCCAGTATTGAGTTACTACAGCCGCAATGGGTTGCAATATCCGGTTTCTTTTGGAACCTTGCTCGGTCGGACCGGTTTTAAAATTACTTGTAACTGGACACCTCTAATATGAGTGTTCCATATTTCCATGTACATATGTATATGTAGGTACGTCGTGGATTAATGTTAAATAAAGGCGGGAACGGTGGTAACTAAGGTATAAGTCGATGAGATCTTGAATTTCATTCTGAATACTATCATCAACTTAATGAAGTAGCAGATAGGATTGTATGTATTTATCTACAAATAGACATCCAAAGACATATATATCTGCAGAATGTAAATGCCATTACCTTTATGCACAAGCCAAAAAGTTTCCCCTTGCTGCCTTACGGAATTTCATAGGCCAGTAGGTAGAGCATAGATACGACTCTGATCCGAAGGAAGTCAATTGAAATCTATAATTTATCTGTGGTTTAAAAATGAAACTCAGTTCTGCGAACTTATTTTCAGAAAAAAACCAAAAAAAAAAGCAGCTGACACAAGTAAGGAAGGCTAAGTTCGGGTGTAACCGAACATTACATACTCAGCTGTCAAATAACAGCTTGCAAAACTTTTTAATTACCTTCTTTTAAAAGTGGCCGGTGCCACGCCCATTGTCCAAAGTTTTAATAATTTTTCTATTCTACGTTATAAGGTCAACCCACCTACCAAGTTTCATCGCTTTATCCGTCTTTGGTAATGAATTATCGCACTTTTTCGGTTTTTCGAAATTTTCGATATGGAAGAAGTGGTCGTGGTTATAGTCGGATTTCGTTCATTTTAAATAGCGATCTGAGATGAGTGCCCAGGAACTTACATACCAAATTTCGTTAAGATACCTCAAAACTTACTAAAGTTATCGTGTTTACGGACGGACGGACATGCCTAAATGAATTTCTTTTTTCGGCCAGATCATTTTGATATATGTATAGAAGTCTATATCTATCTCGATTAGTTTATGCCGTTACGGGGTACCGTTATGCGAACAAAATTAATATACTCTGTGAGCTCTGCTCAGCTGAGTATAAAAAGCATCGTCAATTTGTTGTATCACATTTCGTCAATTAAATTCTTCTTTTTTTAGATAATTTAAGCAAAAACTTGTATGCATTTTTTAACTGAAAAAAGAAAACTTTACAAATATTTCCTACTTTTTCTTTAAAGTTTTCTGCATTATTTTTGAGTATGCAGGTTTTTAGCCAACCAAATTTAGTCTAACAAAGTACAAGTTACTACCAGATTTTCTTCCACATTAAAAATAAAACTAAGCGCCTTTTGTATGGAAGAAAATATCAAGGCTGCGACCGCCTCAAAAATCGAAATGGTTTGGTTCAGTGGTTGGAAACACTTTGGCAAAACTGGATACCTCCAAATCGCCGAACCGGTTCGGTTCAAGTGGTTCAACCCTTTTAAACCCAGTGATAAAATACCAATGAGGTAGCTATTGAAAAATGTTGCATAAGGATGAACGTTGTTACCAAGGAACCTTGGGATTGAATTTCTTTTCATATATAAGACGACGAGACTTTAAAACGAGCTATAATGGATGGTCTTAATTTCATCAAAGTGCATTCAAGCTGGATAAGATGGATCGGAAAGGACACTGAGTTAACAAATGCAACGAGACTCAAAGCTTCGAAGCCAAGGGGAAACAATTTTTTTTTTTTTTCAGAAAAAAAACGTGCCGAATATTTTTTGACAAAGAACAAGTATGATGTACATTTATATACTTTATATATCGTTCTTTAGTTATAAAGGAAGTAGCTAAAAGGACTATCTTATATGTTTCGCGAACTCATATATTGGCCTAACTTAACTTTATTTCTGTTTAGTCTACGAACAAAACTTATATGCCATCAGAAAGACGGAATTTTCGTGCTTCCAGCAATATCTAAACTGTTAATTGATTTTACAAAGAAAGCTTACAAAATTTATCGACTGCACGAAAGAAAATCAGACTTTTTCGGTAGCGTCTAGCGATTTTTTTTCTACAGCTGATTAAAGGTAATCGAAAAATCTTTGGCATTGCTTATCCATTCATCCCATGCGTCAGCCTATCCGTCCAAGGAGTCATCCTCAAATGTTTTCTACATTCATTCAAAGAAATATTTTGTGATGACTTCTTCTGCCCACAACTAAAAGTCCAGCTAAAAATGTGCATGTAAATTTGTGATAATTCAATACTTAACCTTTATGTGCCCGACAGTCTACATTTGTAGCAAATTTGGGAAAAAGTCAAATAAAATAATAAATGCGAAGAAACAGAGCCCGAGGTTTTTAGTAGCTTCCTAATGATCTATTATAAGTCGATAAAATGCATAAGATCATTCAAACAGTTATTTTCTGAAGCGCAGCGGTAAATATGTCGGCACTGTGGCGGTAAATGACGGGTGACTGCGCTTTTTCGCATCGTGAAACCTGACAATGTTACCGTCCAAATAAATCATCGGCGACCTCACAAAACGATGGCATTACGCTAAAGACTATTGTATACCCAAAAATACTCGGTGTGATATTCGATTAGGATCTACATTTTGGCGAGCTTGCATCCACAATTGTACCTAATCCAGAGCCGTAATCCTCAAATCTCTTGCCGGCAGCCCTTGGGCTAAAAATAAGAAAACGCTATTTACCACTAACAAAGCCGTTGACCGGTCGCTTCCACTTTACTCACTGGAAGAAAATACAGGCCTATCAAAACACCGCTCTCAGAGGCGCTACAGGCTAAACAGTGAGCGAGAGTACTCCCCATAAGGGAGAGAATTGAAATGCTGAACAACCTATTTCTGTTGAATACCCAGAAACCTGGTCATCTCAAGAGACATCTCATTGACAAACGGCACCTGATAACTCAGCCGTATGTAGAAAATGAACACACCTCAGGACCCCTCTGCCAGGAATTGCCCGGCGAACACCGGTCTTAAAATATTCTAGCAGCCTTATTAGGCGTTGCCTCGCGCTTTTTTCAACATAGTTAAATAAGTCAACCTGCCGAAGTTGATCATATAAAATTTGAGTATTGTAGCTTTACAAATGACGGAAATATCCCGTTAAGTATTGAATAACCTCAAAATTATATTTCATTTTGAAATAATATTTTTTTTACAGGAGTACTAGTCGCGGTCAGAAGAAGTTGTGTTGAATTTCATTACAATACTTTTCTTTAAATGAAAGTTATTTAAAAACAAGTAAGGAAGGCTAAGTTCGGGTGTAACCGAACATTACATACTCAGTTCAGAGCTATGGAGACAAAATAAGGGAAAATCACCATGTAGGAAAATGAACCTAGGGTAACCCTGGAATGTGTTTGTATGACATGTGTATCAAATGGAAGGTGTTAATGAGTATTTTAAAAGGGAGTGGGCCTTAGTTCTATGGGTGGACGCCTTTTCGAGATATCGCTATAAATGTGGACCAGGGGTGACTCTATAATGTGTTTGTACGATATGGGTATCACATTAAAGGTATTAATGAGGGGTTTAAAAGGGAGTGGTGGTAGTTGTATATGTGAAGGTGTTTTCGAGATATCGACCAAAATGTGGACCAGGGTGACCCAGAATCATCATCTGTCGGGTACCGCTAATTTATTTATATATGTAATACCACGAACAGTATTCCTGCCAAGATTCCAAAGGCTTTTGATTTCGCCCTGCAGAACTTTTTCATTTTCTTCTACTTAATATGGTAGGTGTCTAACCCATTTTACAAAGTTTTTTTCTAAAGTTATATTTTGCGTCAATAAGCTAATCCAATTACCATGTTTCATCACTTTTTTCGTATTTGGTATAGAATTACGGCATCTTTTTCATTTTTCGTAATTTTCGATATCGAAAAAGTGGGCGTGGTCATAGTCGGATTTCGGCCATTTTTACACCAATACAAAGTGCGTTCAGATAAGTGCGTGAACGGAGTTTAGTAAAGATATATCGATTTGTGCTCAAGTTATCGTGTTAACGGCCGAGCGGAAGGACAGACGGTCGACTGTGTATAAAAACTGGGCGTGGCTTCAACCGATTTCGCCCTTTTTCACAAAAAACTGTCATCGTCCTAGAATCTAAGCCTCTACCAAATTTCACAAGGATTGGTAAATTTTTGTTCGACTTATGGCATTAAAAGTATCCTAGACAAATTAAATGAAAAAGGGCGGAGCCACGCCCATTTTGAAATTTTCTTTTATTTTTGTATTTTGTTGCACCATATCATTACTGGAGTTGAATGTTGACATAATTTACTTATATACTGTAAAGATATTAACTTTTCTTTTAAAATTTGACTTAAACATTTTTTTGTTTAAAAGTGGGCGTGGTCGTTCTCCGATTTCGCTAATTTTTATTAGGCATATATTTAGTAATAGCAGTAACGTTCGTGCCAAATTTTGTCATGATATCTTCAACTACTGCCAAATTAGAGCTTGCAAAACTTCTAAATTACCTTCTTTTAAAAGTGGGCGGTGCCACGTCCATTGTCCAAAATTTTACTAATTTTCTATTCTGCGTCATAAGCTCAACCCACCTACCAAGCTTCATCGCTTTATCTTTCTTTGGTAATGAATTATCGCACTTTTTCGTTTTTTCGAAATTTTCGATATCGAAAAAGTGGACGTGCTTATAGTCCGATATCGTTCATTTTAAATAGCGGTCTGAGATGAGTTCCCAGGAACCTACATACCAAATTTCATCAAGATACCTCAAAAGTTACTCAAGTTATCGTGTTAACGGACGGACGGACGGACATGGCTCAATGAAATTTTTTTTCGATACTGATGATTTTGATATATGGAAGTCTATATCTATCTCGATTCCTTTATACCTGTACAACCAACCGTAATGCAATCAAAGTTAATATACTCTGTGAGCTCTGCTCAACTGAGTATAAAAACGTCTGATTATGAGCCCTCGGACAAATAAACAATAAATTGACTCTAAAGAAATATAACACTTTATAAGTTCATTGTAAGCTTAAACGATAATTAGGCTTTTTCGTCTGCGACAAAAAATTCTATATCGTGCATAATTATATATTTTTAACATTAAAACTTTACACCTAAATTATTAAATCTTACAGTTTATATCAAAGTCCAAATTGTTCTAATAAAAAACGTGTTAAATTTTGATGGTATAATTAAGAACATTTAGGATCTCATTTTCTTGCTATCGCAATGTAACACGCTTTTATTAGAACAATTAGGACTGTGATATAAACTGTAAGCTTTAATAATTTAGGTGTAAAGTTTTAATGTTACAAATATATAATTATGTACGATATAGAATTTTTTTGTCGCAGACGAAAAAGCCTAATTATCGTTTAAGCTTACAATGAACTTATAAAGTGTTATATTTCTTTACAGTCAATTTATTGTTTACTTTTTAGTTAATTTTATTAACCAAAATAATAAAAGCTTATTTTTAAAAAAGTTTTTTTTTTTTCTTTAATTTTATTTTTTACTTTTTAGTTCGTTTTATTAACAAGTAATAGAAGCTTGTTCTTAGAAAAGACTTTTTCTTAAATTTAATTTAAATATGATTTTTTTTTTTAATTTTTAGTAGAGTAAAATATTGTTTCAATTAGTTACGTAAACTTTACTTAGTTATTTGTAACGTTTCTCATTCTATCCATTTCTTTTAATGCATCAACATTAGAGGGTTTCTTCGAAGTCAACTTTGAACAGTCAAGTTCTTCGATTCGAATACCTGCTAAAGACCTAACTCGGCTTTTGACAGAGAGCACATATAAAATTGTGTCAAACAGTGTTAACTAACTTAAAATCATATTTTATTGTGACTTGGCCTATGTGGCGTTCAGTTTACAACTACTCATTGCAGATCTCTGCTCTGTGTGTTAAATCTGTTTTAAAATAATAGCCGTATTTTTTTTTACACGTAAACGTCTATACGCTTATAATTTATATGGACTGCTAAGCGCCAAACTTTAAATACACCTCTGAAGTTGCTGCGCATAAAATGTGTACTAATAAATTCCAATACGCATTATACGCAGATGTAACTGAAATATGTGTTTTTGTTTCACCCCCTACACTAATTCTATGTATTCTATGTGTGTCCACAATTCATCGCAACTGATTTAGCTATATGTTATACACAGGCATACAACAGAGGGTCGTGTCTCCGCTTGTCGGTACACGCTGTAGCTGTAGCTAGTTGTTTAACCACTGCCGCTTGATGGGTCTCCTAAGCATTATGTAAGCGAGGATAGGCGTTTTTTTCACGCGCAAACGTAAACCTATACGCGTGTATAAAAAAACACGGCTAATATTCCAACTTTCGCTTAGCTAAAATTCCATCGCCAAAAATCTGTAAAACAAAATCAAGTGCGCAGAAAAGTATGCAACACTTACCGATAAGAGCCTAACCGCGTTAGCGTTCGTTGTATCACAGAATTTTTACACTTTGAAAATGACGGCTGTTGTTTGCAAGGTTGCATTCCTTTGAGTGTTCGTTTTCACCATCTGGAATAACAAAGTCATGAGCCTGGGCATTCGCGCAATTTTAGTGATGTAAATTGCATGGCGCCAGCGCCAATGCGGTGCCAGCTCAATGGTAGCTCATTGACGAAATAACTCCAAGCGAATTTTTGACGCTACTTAGTAGTGAGTGCGTAGTACATTTTACTTGCGCTATTGAGTGAAACGACTTTTGTGTGTCAGGCACGAGTTTGGTGTTATTGGCGCTACTGGCAATGATGACACTGAGCTGTTGACGGTAGCGCTGGTAGTTCAGATTTTGAATCAGAGAAAGAATTGATGACCCGTGTAAATTATTATGGCTTTGGCCGTGTAAATTATTATAGTGTATTTGTATATTTTAGATTTAATGCACAATTAATATGTGTGTGTTTGAGCGGCCAAATAATAACAGTAGTATTGCTAAAGTGCTGATTAGTTGATGGAATGTCGCTAATTTCCTAGCGATGATCAGCAGATTGTCAATATTTCGTTCAACGGACGCCCGAAATTGCCACATCTGCTCAAATTTTCCAAGATTTTCCATTCTTGATTTAACTTAAGCTGTTATGCCAATATTTTTCAGCCAGCTTTTTTCAAATAGGTAATTTTTCCAAAAGCAAAATAAATTACAGAAAAGATTACAGAGTTAAACAGCCTTAAAAATTCAGCTATGTTGGTTATACACAGAAATACAACAGAGGGTTGTGTCCCCGCTTTCGCAAGCGTTGAGATTCACCACGCGTGACACGCGTGATTCACCACGTCCAAATATCACAATCCACGGATAGGTACCGGCGGGTTTGTATGGGACTTAGGCTGTTATGCCAAAGTAAATACAAATCTTTACCGGTAACTGTGTTATCGATTAAATTATCGAATTCTAACAAAGTAATATTGCATTGTCATCGGAGTTATACATGTGTGCAAAATTTCAGCTCAATCGGACACCGGGAAGTGTATCAAATTTAACTTGCAAGATTCCATTACAGACAACAAAAGTGAAACTAAATAAAAGCTTATAAAAAGTCGCTAGGCGCTACCACCGATCATGTCGGAACTAAGTAAGTGATGGCACAATCTGTTCTGATAACGTACAACTACTGGCATATGCCGATGATATTGATATTATTGGCCTTAACAAACGTGCCGTGAGTACTGCCTCTGGATTAGATAAAGATGTAAAACAAGTTGGCGAAACCAGTGTCAGCTTAGAAATCAAACGGAGAATAACTTTAGACAACAAGTGCTACTTTGGGCTGAGTAGGCAATGAAAAAGTAAAGTCCTCTTTCGACCAAAAAAAATCAGTCTCTACAAGTCGCTCATTATGCTTGTTCTGATGTATGGCTGGGAATTATGGACGGTGTCGAGAGAAGATGAAATGGCTACTGAAGGGTTTGCCGCTGGTATGGTGATCCCGCTGGTGAGTATCGAAGGAGTTGTAATGATGAGCTGTATGAGCTTTACGCAGATATGAAGATGCAGCAAATAAAAGCCCAAAGGCTTTTCTGGCTTGGTCTGTTTACGCGAATTGGCAAAGACGCTCCCGCCAAGAAAGTATTTCAATCGACACCGCCGTATGAAAGCAGTGGACGGGGGAGACCTCCACCGAGTTGGGGAAGACAGGTGGAGTAAGACTTGACCTGCGTTGGTCTTCCAATTAGCCAGTTATAGCGAAACAGAAACAGCATCATGGCTTGTTACAAGCCGGCTAAAATCGCTTAGGCACGGTTTTGTCTTGATGATTTAACAGATTTCTGTGTCCTATATGAATTACGAAAAAAGTTCACTTTGAATCACTCTATTATACTAAGTATATTCAATATTCTATGCACTTGCAAGCATAATTTGAAGTATCTACGTATTCACATAGCATAACATTGAAACATGTACGTGGGGCTTAATGCAAAGTGGCAAGTTAAGTAAAGAGTTCCATTGCGCGAATTCAATTAAAATTTATTCAAAATGTCAACAGCAGCGGCAAGATTACCAGCAACAATTTCAGGCTTGAAACATTACTTGAAAGGAATAAAAACCATGGATACAAATGAGGTAGTTTCATTTCTGCTTTGCCATAGATTGCCACATATTCGTACACTTGCGATTTTGTCACAGCCACTGAAATATCTTAGAAAATTAGAGCGACAGCTTGGAAGGAGTCGCCGCGAATGACTGACTGTGATGGCATCTCATTGCTCCTGTGATGGCATCTCATTCCGTTTGTTCGTTAACCACGTATCTACAATTGAGAAGATTTCGGGAAGCGAACAACTTACGTATTGCGTACCAAAAATGTAGATACGTGGTTAATGAAGGAGCTTTAATCCATGAAGGTAATTTATTTTAAAAAACTGACCATCAGCATTTACCGACGTCTTGTGATTGTTTTCATATAAAACAAGTAAGAACGGGACTGTCTTCGGCTGTGCCGAAGACTTCATACCTTTCATGAATGGGGCTGAACAATAATCTTATCCCGTTCGTAATCTCCGAATAATCGGATGTATAAGATAAGAAATATATAGTGAACAGATCTACATACCTTAACGATTTTTAAGATAAATATAAAATAAAAAATAGGAAGGTAATCTGTGTGAGGATGCAAAGCTTCACGTTTTTTGTGGTCTGCATGTAAAAACTATGACTACGAATCACGTATTTCAAAAATATATGACGTGAACGTAACTATTTGATGAAATTTGATGAATTTTGAAGCTTCTAGCCGTAAAAAAGGGGTCAAAATGACAGTTTATATGAAGTATATAATATATATACCACCGATCTCTATGATTTTTTCAGACAACAATATATGCTATATACGTAAGCATTTTGTGAAATTTGAAGCTTCTAGCTGTTAAAACGGGGCAGAAATTGCGCAAAGTTTCTTATCTGAACAATCGGTTGTATGAGATATATACTATGTATGCCACCGATCTCAATGATTTTTTCAGACATCAATATATGCTATACACGTAAGCAGTTGGTGAAATTTGCAGCTTCTAGCTGTTAAAATGGGGCCGAAATCGTAAAAAAATATATATATACTATATATACCATCATATATATATTATATATATCACCGATCTCTATGATTTTTTGACACAACAATACATACTATATACACAGCAATCGGTGAAATTTGAAGCTTATAGCTGTTAAAATGGGGTAGAAATTGCGAAAAGTTTCTTATCTGAACAATCGGTTGTATGAGATATATACTATATATACAACCGATCTCTATGATTTTTTCAGACAACAATGTATGCTATATACGTAAGCAATCGGTGAAATTTGAAGCTTATAGCTGTTAAAATGGGGTAGAAATTGCGAAAAGTTTCTTATCTGAACAATCGGTCGTATGAGATATATACTACATATACAACCGATCTCTATGATTTTTTTAGACAACAATATATGCTATATACGTAAGCAATCGGTGAAATTTGAAGCTTATAGCTGTTAAAATGGGGTAGAAATTGCGAAAAGTTTCTTATCTGAACAATCGGTTGTATGAGATATATACTATATATACAACCGATCTCTATGATTTTTTCAGACAACAATATATGCTATATACGTAAGTATTCTGTGAAATTTGAAGCTTCTAGCTGTTAAAATGGGGCTAAAATTTGCAAATATATATATATATATATATATACTATATATATATACTATATATACCACCATATATAAACTATATATACCACCGATCTTTATGAACAATATATGCTATATACGTAAGCATTCGTTGAAATTTGAAGCCTCTAGCTCTTAAAATAGGGCAGTAATTACGAAAAGTTCCTTATCTGAACAATCGGTTGTATGGGATATATACTATATATACGACCGATCTCATCAATTTTTCAGGCAACAATACGTACAATATACGAAAGTATATGGTGAAGTTTGAAGCTTCAGTCTGTTAAATTGGGTAAGATATTACAAAAATCCTCTTTTTCTGAAAAATCGGTTGTATGGAGGATATATGCTATAGTGGTCCGATCCGGTCGGTTCCGAAAAATTTCTAATCGGACACCCAAATACACCCGCTAACAAAATTTTATCAAGATATCTCAAAAATTGAGGGACTAGTTTGCATACAAACAGACAGACGGACATGGCTAAATCAACTCAGCTCTTCAAACTGATTATTTCGGTATACTTAATGGTGGGTCTATCTATTGTCCTTTAAGGACTTACAATTTTCGCTTTCGTGACGAAATTAATATACCATTTCATTTTCATGAAAGGTATAAAAATAGGTAGGTAATCTGTGTGGGGATGCACAGCTTCACGTTTTTTGTGGTCTGCATGTAAAAACTATGACTACGAATCACATCTTTCAAAAATATATGACGTAAACGTAACTATTTGATGAAATTTGATGAATTTTGAAGCTTCTAGCCGTAAAAAAGGGGCAAAAATGACAGTTTATATGAAGTATATAATATATATACCACCGATCTCTATGATTTTTTCAGACAACAATATATGCTATATACGTAAGCATTTTGTGAAATTTGAAGCTTCTCGCTGTTAAAACGGGGCAGAAATTGCGCAAGGTTTCTTATCTGAACAATCGGTTGTATGAGATATATACTATGTATACCACCGATCTCAATGATTTTTTCAGACATCAATATATGCTATACACGTAAGCATTTGGTGAAATTTGAAGCTTATAGCTGTTAAAATGAGGCAGAAAGCGCAAAAAAAAAATATATATACTATATATATATACTATATATACCATCATATATATATTATATATATCACCGATCTCTATGATTTTTTGACACAACAATGTATGCTATATACGTAAGCAATCGGTGAAATTTGAAGCTTATAGCTGTTAAAATGGGGTAGAAATTGCGAAAAGTTTCTTATCTGAACAATCGGTTGTATGAGATATATACTATATATACGACCGATCTCATCAATTTTTCAGGCAACAATACGTGCAATATACGAAAGTATATGGTGAAATTTGAAGCTTCAATCTGTTAAATTGGGTAAGATGTTACAAAAATCCTCTTTTTCTGAAAAATCGGTTGTATGGAGGATATATGCTATAGTGGTCCGATCCGGTCGGTTCCGAAAAATGTCTAATCGGACACCCAAATACACCCGCTCACCAAATTTTATCAAGATATCTCAAAAATTGAGGGACTAGTTTGCATACAAACAGACAGACGGACAGACGAACATGGCTAAATCAACTCAGCTCTTCAACCTGATTATTTCGGTATACTTAATGGTGGGTCTATCTATTTTCCGTTAAGGACTTACAATTTTCGCTTTCGTGACGAAATTAATATACCATTTCATTTTCATGAAAGGTATAAAAATAGGTAGGTAATCTTTGTGGGGATGCAAAGCTTCACGTTTTTTGTGGTCTGCATGTAAAAACTATGACTACGAATCACGTCTTTCAAAAATATATGACGTAAACGTAACTATTTGATGAAATTTGATGAATTTTGAAGCTTCTAGCCGTAAAAAAGGGGCAAAAATGACAGTTTATATGAAGTATATAATATATATACCACCGATCTCTATGATTTTTTCAGACAACAATATATGCTATATACGTAAGCATTTTGTGAAATTTGAAGCTTCTAGCTGTTAAAACGGGACAGAAATTGCGCAAAGTTTCTTATCTGAACAATCGGTTGTATGAGATATATACTATGTATACCACCGATCTCAATGATTTTTTCAGACATCAATATATGCTATACACGTAAGTATTTGGTGAAATTTGAAGCTTATAGCTGTTAAAATGAGGCAGAAAGCGCAAAAAAAAAATATATACTATATATACCATCATATATATATTATATATATCACCGATCTCTATGATTTTTTGACACAACAATACATGCTATATACGTAAGCAATCGGTGAAATTTGAAGCTTATAGCTGTTAAAATGGGGTAGAAATTGCGAAAAGTTTCTTATCTGAACAATCGGTTGTATGAGATATATACTATATATACAACCGATCTCTATGATTTTTTCAGACAACAATGTATGCTATATACGTAAGCAATCGGTGAAATTTGAAGCTTATAGCTGTTAAAATGGGGTAGAAATTGCGAAAAGTTTCTTATCTGAACAATCGGTTGTATGAGATATATACTATATATACAACCGATCTCTATGATTTTTTCAGACAACAATATATGCTATATACGTAAGTATTCTGTGAAATTTGAAGCTTCTAGCTGTTAAAATGGGGCTAAAATTTGCAAAAAAAATATATATATATATACTATATATATATACTATATATACCACCATATATAAACTATATATACCACCGATCTTTATGATTTTTTCAGACAACAATATATGCTATATACGTAAGCATTCGTTGAAATTTGAAGCCTCTAGCTCTTAAAATAGGGCAGTAATTACGAAAAGTTCCTTATCTGAACAATCGGTTGTATGGGATATATACTATATATACGACCGATCTCATCAATTTTTTCAGGCAACAATACGTGCAATATACGAAAGTATATGGTGAAGTTTGAAGCTTCAATCTGTTAAATTGGGTAAGATATTACAAAAATCCTCTTTATCTGAAAAATCGGTTGTATGGAGGATATATGCTATAGTGGGCCGATCCGGTCGGTTCCGACAAATGTCTAATCGGACACCCAAATACACCCGCTCACCAAATTTTATCAAGATATCTCAAAAATTGAGGGACTAGTTTGCCTACAAACAGACAGACGGACAGACGGACATGGCTAAATCAACTCAGCTCTTCAACCTGATTATTTCGGTATACTTAATGGTGGGTCTATCTATTTTCCTTTAAGGACTTACAATTTTCGCTTTCGTGACGAAATTAATATACCATTTCATTTTCATGAAAGGTATAAAAATAATTTGTCAAAAAGTGTAGTTACGTGGCTAACGAATAAACGGGACGATCTCTTTCCCGTTCGAAATAATAGCAATCACAGACTCAAAAACATCTTTTGTCACAGGAATAATATAATGCGATGCTATGAACCTATAGCATATTATTTATACTGCGACTGAATAGCACTAGATATCCCGGTAAAATACTACGCAAACGCCCTCGTTAACAATCGATGTCAAGATTAAATCCAGGCATGCTTAACGAACGAAACGATATCATTTCGTTACGATAATCAACGCTAATAAACGAAACGAAGTCACTTCGTTTCGTTTATTAACGTTAAGATCGTCAAATTAACGTTAATTTGTCGTTCTTAACGTTAATAAACGAAACGAAATGACTTCGTTTCGTTTATTAACGTTGATTATCGTAACGAAATGATATCGTTTCGTTCGTTAAGCATGCCTGATTAAATCTGTGGCGGCTTCAAGACGTAACGACCAAAGTCACTTTTTTAGGTTTTCAGGATAGCGAGATGAATGCTACCAGAAGTCAGGGTGATGCGATGATCTGCAAATTTTAACGCTAGATACAAGTAAAAGTAAAATCTAGAACAGCAGTCGACTGCTAATACGCGCTTTGACCTCTGTATCAATAACCCGAAGGGAAAAAGTTAGATATTCAGGAAAACCCGAAAAATTACATCCAACCTCTCCGAAACCCTACCGCATTGACGGCCTTCGGTCGCGTTTATAAAAATTAACCTGGTTCAGAAAATTACAATTCAAATTCAGAAAATTACAATTCAAATTCAGAAAATTATAAGTAGGGCATATATGCGGGGCTGGCTCTACCATATACGCGAACTACGCGACCGCCTAGGGCACCAAGTTCTAGGGGGCACCAAATTCGATAGACACTTTTGTACTAAAAATCCTTTTTGTAGGGGCCCTATATTTAGTTTCATTAAAAAAAATAAATTTTCACCTTATTTATATTTTACAACACAACTTGTCTGGTCTCATGCCCAATTTAGTATTTTGTTGACGATACCAATGTCGGTTGCGAGTGGCGAGCGTAGCTTTTCGAAACTAAAATGAATCAAAACGTAGTTGCGTTCGGCCATGACTCAAGAAAGGCTTGTCGGTTTAGCATTGCTATCAATAGAGCAGGAAATTGCGCAAAAATTAGATTTAAGTAAAATTATGTCAACTTTCTCTGAGTTGAAGGCGCGGAAAATGAAGTTTTAGTAAACTCTAAGATAATTAAAAATATTTTTGTGTGTTATATTTTCGTTCTTTTGTTGAAAAAAATATATTTAACTAGAAGACCCGGCAGACGTTGTCCTGCCCTAAATTTGGCCTATCTGCATACATTTTAATAAGCTTTTTCCGTCTAACTCTGCCCTCCCCCCCTCTTCACTTTTTCCTAATCCTTTTATTCACTCCTCCCTCCGTCTTTTTCGCTTCATCTATCTCCATCTTCGTCTCATCTATCTCTTTCTCAATCTCCTTCTCTCTTTTCTCTTCTCTCAATTCCTTCTCATTCTTCTGCATCCCTTATTGCCTGTCCCAGAGGGTGGTATGTATTTTATCCCAGTCCCACTCCGAGTCAGTTTAATATATATAGATTTTTATTTTTCACACTTAACTATAATATTAAAACGAAATGAAGATTTTCGTTGCTTTTGAAATTCGGCTTAAAATTGCACATGGAACAACTAAAAACTCTCCTGAATTAAAAAAAATGTCTTAGTACCTCAAATCGCGGGCCCCTCTCGCCGGCCCTGGTGATGTGCTATATATATATATATTATATGTATGTAAAGTTAAATAAGCACGTGCACAAATATATCCATACCAACTGAAAGAGATACACCACTGCGTATACGTAACATTTTATTATTACGTATAAACAAATAAAAAAATTGCAATAAAATAATATTGCGACTATAAACTGAGATATAACCTATCATATATTTTAAGTTAGATCAAACTACACACGGGGTGCAAAACAAATTCAAAATCGGTTCAGTAGTTTAGGAGTCCATTGGCCTCAAACCTGTGACACGTGTTTTTATATATTAAGATAGTTGTAGAAATTGGGGTACACCAGTAGTGGAAGTGCTAAACTCAATTATATGTGATTTTGGTTGATTTATTTGCCGGCGTACTACATGTAGTACGCTCGGCACTAGAGTGCAAAGAACATTAAAAAAACAACAAATTTTTTAACTTTAAATGAAATAATAAATACTCTAGAAGAATAAAAACGATTTTTTCTATATAACCAAAAATTACTACTTTCTCCATGTATATGTGCCGAGCGTACTACATGTAGTACACCCTACAAAATCGTTTAAAAATTATTTTTTTTCTTAATTTATCTTAATTTCTGTAATGTTTTATGTTAAAAGAACGGTATTAAAAAAATTGTGGAAATTGCTGTAAATTAAATTTTTAAATGTTCAAAAAGCTTGAAAGTTTTAATATATCGAAGGGTTAGAACCAGTGCTGCTCAACTTTTTTTATATGGAAGTACGAATCGCAATACATGTACACAATTGTATTTGCACTGAAGCTTTTTTTGTATTTAAAAAAATATGTTTAAAAAATTCTAATTGTTTGAGGTCGAAAAAGATTGAATATTTGGTTTCAAGTTACAAAATATTTGCTTAAAATATTACGTCAATAGTTATATCACCAACATACAAGAGCCAATAAATTTAATTCTGAAAGTTGTGAAAAATTACATTGACCTCTGGCCTCAGATTTTGTGGGAACATATTCTATATACGTATATCGTCGGAATTTGGGTTTCAATAATCATACTAAAAGTGAATGTAGAGATTTCCGCAAATGTTGCATTGGAAATTGAATTTGAAAACTTTTGAAATCCTTAATTACAGGGCTCCGCGTGGTGGTAAATGATAGGCATGGTTGCTTAATGGTTGCCCCCAATCTTAGTCAAAAAATGTTTCATAACCACGAAAAATAATATACCGAAATGAAATACAAAATCACAGAAACTTCCCCTTAAGACAATCTCGGGTTCAAAACTAGTGCACTTCTACTGCATTCTGAATCAGTAATAGTTCGCCATCTATTTCTTTTACATGCTTTCAACTAGCGAATTTAACATGGCGATGTCCTAGGCGGTGGAAATTGTCCACGCTGCTTTAACTTTTCACTAGTTCCTAACAATATACAAATTTCTTTTTGGTACTTTTTCTATAGTTACGTATTGGTGGAATAGTGTTGAGAAAGAGGCATACTGATATGTAGCCGCAGCTCGTTAAAGCTGGTAGCAGTTATTTGTCGATTTTATAACTGAAAATCTAGCTATTAACGAACTAATACTTATTTGGCACGCTAGGTCTGGTTCTGACTTCCCTTGAGGGTAATTAACTAATATCATATGAAGTTAGCATAGGTTCCTCTTGTTTTGGTACAGTTTTGCTTACAATCTTTGGACATATGCCCCATATATTTCAGCTCCGCGGTCAATTATCTATTTTAATTTTATTTATGATTCAATTTTGATCACACATTTTTTTCAGTGCTATAATTTTTTCGAATAATTTTTAGTTGTCAGATTGTTAGTGTAAATTTTTTTATCATACACAAGTGCCTGAGCTTCATACGGGAGTGCTTTTTCTTGGCACTTTCACAAGAAATTCAAGCATTTTCATATGATTCGAAATTATATGTGAGGGCATACGGCAGTGCTATGAAAATTTTTTTTATATTCAAAGTGTGAATTTATGATTCAGGGCAAAACAAAAACAAAGTGCTACAAGTGTATAGGCGTTGAGCATCTCTGGTTAAAACATTTCGTAAATCGCTATTATCACAATACTCAAAAGCAATTAAACTTAATTCTCAAAATCCAGCACAACAACCCGTTGATATTTATATCGATTAGTTTTTTTCTTTAATATGGCATTTAGATTATATCCATCATCTCCCCATTTTTTTACGCAACCTGAATTATTACCAGAGTTAAAGCTTCGGAATTGTGGTGAACAACTGAGTCTAAAATGAGCGGAGCCACGCCCATTTCTTAAAAATTTGAAGCGATGTTGCTGGCGACCCCAATATTATAAAGACTAGGCCTGGAAGCGCTGCGACCTTTGTGTAGATCTACTGTTGCAGCATGACCTTTCAGCTTAATTTTGTATGTGGAGGCTTTTAATGTATCTCTTTATTCTTTTTGATGCAGAGTCGACCCCAATGTTAGTCCAAATACCATATTTGAAAGAGTTCGCTTCATTAATATCTAGACAAGGTCGATGCAAAGTTTTAGAAACTGCTCGAGTCTTAACTCAGAAATGGTTGCGACAACGAAAAAGTACTTTAGGCTGGACCCGTGGAGAGTTTCATGACATTCGACTTAAAACTGAGCGCGACTCTCTAGCAAGACATAAGAAGCGATATATTTGCGAAGTTCTAAATTTTGCGACCCCGAGCTTCGAACAACTCAAGACATGCGGTCTATCATGATTTTTAATGTCAAAGTAAGGACATATGCAAGTTTCCAAGTCTTTTTAGTGTAAATTTGTTTTTTATACTGCGGAGATTGAAACGTTTTAATTTATAAAAACTTTAAACTATATTTATTAATACGCCTTAATGTATGCGTCTATTTTATTTTTTATTTTTCACAACAATGAAAATTTTTGAAAATTGAAAAATCAATATTGAAAATTAAAATATTGATAATACATTTAAAAATTACAAAGTTCAAAGTAACTAAAATACAAAGTTAAATAAAAATAATAAGAACCCTACATATACCATCATATGGAAGTGCTTTTGCTTTGCACTTACATATGAAAATCAAAAACTTCCATAAGAATTTTCTTTATATGTGAAGGCATATGAAAGTGATTTGAATTTGTTTTATATCTGAAGTGTAAATTTGTATCTGTGCCTATGATTCAGGGAAAAACAAAAACAAAAGTTTCATAATAATAATAATAAAGCGTACTCGTCTAACACGACGAAGGTTTTGAGTTCAGCGCCCAGGAAAATCAACATTATCTTTCGAAACATTGTTTCTAAGCGCGGGTTGGAAAATACAAAGAGTGTATTATTGTCATGAAAAACTTCTCAGCGAAAATTCATCAGCATAAGACATGAAGGTCCCATCTCGGCAATTTGTAGAATGAACTAAAATGCAGCTCAACGCAACTGTGAAGGGAAAATCGGCCTAAATCTCCTGGGTGGTATATGGCGCCACGCATTTATTTATTTTTACAGCTCAATCGTTTTACAAAAAATAGCCAAACTATGTATTTTGTTATATATGGGATTTCGGTCAGACTGCCGTTCTATCATCGAAAAACATCTGAAATATGAATTAACTTTTTTTTATACCCAGTTGAGCAGAGCTCACAGAGTATATTAACTTTGATTGCATAACGGTTGGTTGTACAGGTATAAAGCAATCGAGATAGATATAGACTTCCATATATCAAAATCATCAGTATCGAAAAAAAATTTCATTGAGCCATGTCCGTCCGTCCGTCCGTCCTTTAACACGATAACTTGAGTAAATTTTGAGGCAACTTGATGAAATTTGGTATGTAGGTTCCTGGGTACTCATCTCAGATCGCTATTTAAAATGAACGATATCGGACAATAACCACGCCCACTTTTTCGATATCGAAAATTTCGAAAAATCGAGAAAGTGCGATAATTCATTACCAAAGACGGATAAAGTAATAAAACTTGGTAGGTGAGTTAAACTTATGACGCAGAATAGAAAATTAGTAAAATCTTGGACAATGGGCGTGGCACCGCCCACTTTTAAAAGAAGGTAATTTAGAAGTTTTACAAGCTGTAATTTGGCAGTCGTTGAAGATATCATGATGAAAGAGCGTTACTCCTATTACTATATGCAGGCGCGGATCTTCGGGGGGGGAATAGGGGACATTTGAAGGAAATGGCGACCACTTAAGTCGTTCGGAAGTCGAAATAAAATGTGATTTTAAGTTAGTTGAAACATTTTTGACAGATAGCGCTTTTTTTTTTTTTTGAAACTTCTTGATACCATCCCCCCCCCCCCCCACAACCAAGCTCACGATCCGCCACTGACTATATGTATGCCTAATAAAAATTAGCGAAATCGGAGAACGACCACCCCCACTTTTAAAAAAAAAAATTTTTTTTTTGAGTAATTTTAAAAGAAAAGTTAATATCTTTACAGTATATTAGTAAATTATGTCAACATTCAACTCCAGTAATGATATGGTATGATATGGTGCAACAAAATACAAAAATAAAAGAAAATTTCAAAATGGGCGTGGATCCGCCCTTTTTCATTTAATTTGTCTAGGATACTTTTAATGCCATAAGTCGAACAAAAATTTACCAATCCTTGTGAAATTTGGTAGAGGCTTAGATTCTAGGACGATGACAGTTTTCTGTGAAAAAGGGCGAAATCGGTTGAAGCCACGCCCAGTTTTTATACACAGTCGACCGTCTGTTCCGCTCGGCAGTTAACACGATAACTTGAGCAAAAATCGATATATCTTTACTAAACTCAGTTCACGCATTTATCTGAACGCACTTTGTATTGGTGTGAAAAATGGTCGAAATCCGTCTATGACCACGCCCACTTTTTCGATATCGAAAATTACGAAAAATGAAAAAAATGCCATAATTCTATACCAAATACGAAAAAAGGGTATATGGTAATTGTATTAGTTTACTGACGCAAAATATAATTTTAGAAAAAAACTGTAAAATGGGTGTGACACCTTCTATATTAAGTAGAAGAAAATGAAAAAGTTCTGCATGGCGAAATCAATAGCCTTTGGAATCTTGGCAGGAATATTGTTCGTGGTATTACATATATAAATAAATTAGCGGTACCCGACATATGATGTTCTGGGTCACCCTGGTCCACATTTTGGTCAATATCTCGAAAACACCTTCACATATACAACTACCACCACTCCCTTTTAAACCCCTCATTAATACCTTTCATTTGATACCCATATCGTACAAACAAATTCTAGAGTCACCCCTGGCCCACAGTTATGGCGGTATCTCCGAAAGGCGTCCACCTATAGAACTAAGGCCCACGCCCTTTTAAAATACTCATTAACACCTTTCATTTGATACCCATATTGTACAAACGCATTCTAGAGTCACCCCTGGTCCATGTTTATGGCGATATCTCGAAAAGGCGTCCACCCATAGAACTAAGGCCCACTTCCTTTTAAAATACTCATTAACACCTTTCATTTGATACCCATATCGTACAAACAAATTCTAGAGTCACCCCTGGTCCACCTTTATGGCGATATCTCGAAAAGGCGTCCACATATAGAACGCCTTTTTGAAATACTCCTTAACATCTTTCATTTGATACCCATATCGTACATACAAATTCTAGAGTCACCCCTGGTCCACCTTTATGGCGATATCTCGAAAAGGCGTCCACATATAGAACGCCTTTTTAAAATACTCCTTAACATCTTTCATTTGATACCCATATCGTACAAACAAATTCTAGAGTCACCCCTGGTCCACCTTTATGGCGATATCTCGAAAAGGCGTCCACATATAGAACGCCTTTTTAAAATACTCCTTAACATCTTTCATTTGATACCCATATCGTACAAACAAATTCTAGAGTCACCCCTGGTCCACCTTTATGGCGATATCTCGAAAAGGCGTCCACATGTAGAACGCCTTTTTAAAATACTCCTTAACATCTTTCATTCCATTAACACCTTTCATTTGATACCCATATCGTACAAACAAATTCTAGAGTCACCCCTGGTCCATCTTTATGGCGATATCTCGAAAAGGCGTCCACCTATAGAACTAAGCCCCACGCCCTTTTAAAATACTCATTAACACCTTTCATTTGATACCCATATCGTACAAACGCATTCTAGAGTCACCCCTGGTCCATGTTTATGGCGATATCTCGAAAAGGCGTCCACCCATAGAACTAAGGCCCACTTCCTTTTAAAATACTCATTAACACCTTTCATTTGATATCCATATCGTACAAACAAATTCTAGAGTCACCCCTGGTCCACCTTTATGGCGATATCTCGAAAAGGCGTCCACCAATAGAACTAAGGCCCACTCCCTTTTAAAATACTCATTAACACTTTTCATTTGATACACATGTCATACAAACACATTCCAGGGTTACCCTAGGTTCATTTTCCTACATGGTGATTTTCCCTTATTTTGTCTCCATAGCTCTCAACTGAGTATGTAATGGTCGGTTACACCCGAACTTAGCCTTCCTTACTTGCTTTACTTTAAACTTGCTTCTTCGGGCGGGCATCGATCCTAACACCGGTCCAAGAACATACACCTGCTCCTTCTATCAGGAAATACGTTCGATCGCTTGTATTATGTTCAAAGTTATTATTGCTCTGGACTTGACTGCACCATAAGCCGACCTCATAGTTTCTTTTCCAAATTTCGGTCTCAATATCGTGTCACAGGTGCGAGGGTTAAGCCGAGCTTCGCAGCACCCTACAATGTAACTTAGCAGATTAGGCGCTTCCACCCATGCATTGCGCTGGATCTGAACAGAGCCTTTCCCTCACTTGGCCACATTGCGAAATAATGGAGGCCTTACGGCAGCCAGAGGTGATGCTGCCCCGAAGTGATTTGTAAGCTAAGGAGAGGTAACAAAGAAACTATGGTTTACAAAGAGGTTCTAAAACAACCACACCCTGCGATTCCCTTTGTCCCAAGAAGATGAGTGGGGCGACGGAGCAGTCTCTTACTGTGGCGCTAATAGATAGCAGCAATCTCAGTGGGCAGATGTGTACCGAAGCTTGGATCATTAATAATCTGCACACCCTCTCTAGTTAGGGCCCGATAGTAAAGTGATTGACATTTGCCATAAATAATGAGAGATTTTGGGCGATACGCCATAGAGACTTGTAGACTCTTCGGGGTTAAAGAAACCCTAAAGGTTAAACTTTTTGGTGAAAATTTAAGAACTGAAAATTTCATTTGTGAAAAGTTCTGTTATAAATTCTTTTTCATAACACTTTCTTACACATATGGAGTGTTTTATATAATTCGTTACATAGGTGTGACAGCTCAGTGGGTAGAGTACCCGGAGCACGTCTGTTCGAACCCTTGCCACCGTCAGTTAGATTTTTTTTTTACTGAAAGACTTCTCTCTTAAAATTGAAACCCAGTTCTGCGCAGTGCACACACATTCTCTCCCATAATCTTAATTTTAAGTCAATTCGGTTTGCTCATATTGAAGATAATTATGTTTCATTTATATTTGACTTTATATATCGTTAGCTTAGTTCACAAAGGCGTTAACCAACAGATTTTTCAAAGCTGAGTTTTTCTCAGATTTTAGTACGATCTATTAAAATACACCCCCCATTAAAATTTGTATAGTGTTATAATCGATTACAACGGAGTTATGCCTCTTTTAGAAAGCCGTTTTTGCATGTAGTGAATGTAAATATAAAATCCTTTTTGCTTCTCCTTCAAAAATTTAAGCTTTTTGGTTAGAGACTTTGTGAATTAATTAATCTCTATATGGTTTTGAGAAGAAAATATATCCAATTAATATGCTTGTATCAATTTCCGTATTTGTCACCAACCCTGGTACTGTTCGCTTTGTATATGAAGTGTAGACGTTGTTACACAGCTCTTACGCATCATTTCCCTGGACTGTATCTCTTTTAGATAGCACTTTCCTTAGTCCCCTCTTCAATCTGTTGATTTCACAGATATAGATCGTCAACGGTTCCGTAAACTCGTTCCAACACTCTTCACTTTCCGTAACTTTTGCAACTTAAATATCTCCCTTAGATACCCTCTAAGAAGATTCAACCCCTTACTCCAGCATGGCGGCCTTGCTTTTCGCTTGAATCTTATATATTAGCAGTTATCAGCGCCTTTGATAAAATATTGTTGGACTCCTTCAGCTCCTCTGCGGTAGCAACCGCGAAAGTGTCTTTATACTCAGCGTGCTTTGCCCACATAGTATATTAGCTTTGATTGGATAACCGTTGGTTGTACAGGAATAAAGGAATCGAGACAGATATAGACTTCCATATATCAAAATCATCAGTATAGAAAAAAAAATTTGATTGAGCTATGTCCGTCCGTCCGTCTGTCCGTTAACACGATAACTTGAGTAAATATTGAGACATCTTCACCAAATTTCGCACACGAGCTTATCTGGGCCCAGAATAGATTGGTATTGAAAATGGGCGAACACTGATGATAACCACGCCCACTTTTTATATATATAACATTTTAGAAAACACAAAAAACCTGATTATTTAGTAAATAATAAACCTAGAATGCTGAAATTTGACATGTGGGCCCATATTGAGACTATTGATAAAAATTTCAAATTTTTTTTTAAATGGGCGTGGCGCCGCCCACTTGTGATAAAATTAATCTTACAAATATTATTAATCATAAATCAAAAATCGTTAAACCTATCGAAACAAAATTCGGCAGAGAGGTTTCCTTTACTAATGGGAATGCTTTAGATTAGATAAGATTAGATTTATTCATTTTCTTTGAAATCAAATAATTTTTTACATGTTTACATTGAAGAACAATTAACGAAATCGGTTAAGGACCACGCCCACTTTTGTATAAAACATTTTTGAAAGGGTCGTGGACGAATAAAATAAGCTATAACATAGCAAAAAATAGTTTTGAATCAATGATACTTCACTTATCAAGTTTTATTGTAAGAGGAAATGAAGACATTTTTTTTAAACAGGCGGGTGCCACGTGTTATGAAGAAAAGTAATTTATCTGGAATGAAATGTACAATTGAAGCTCACGCTGAGTATATAATGTTCGGTTACACCCGAACTTAGACACCTTTACTTGTTTTTTTTTTTTGAGTTTGCGCTCACTATGCTTTTTGTTTGCCTCTGATTTCTGGTACTGGATCTCCGTTTCCATCTGCCCTGCTCATACCGTATTATGTTTATTTGTAAGACCTGCATCATCATTACGCTGATTGTTCGTCAATTGCCACTGCTTCTACCTTTCTACCTGACCTGCTTTTAGCATATCGTGGTTATATGTAAGACTGGTAGCACCATGGAGCCTATACCCTGGTCATTTGCCGTTACTGCTGTGAGTGCCACACATCCTCCGATTCGTTCAGGCCAGACGAGAGGGGGGAGGGGCTGAGGGGGTCATTACCCCCGGGCCCGGGCTTTGGAGGGGCCCGGGAATCTCACACTGCTATCCAAGATTTTTGCTTACAGAAAATAAACAAAACACACCTTTAATCACCTTTCATATATAGCAATCATTTTAAATTTCAACAAATTTTAAAAATCTCTTAACGTGTCTGCACCCCGCATAAGGTGTTGTTGGTTTTTGGCGTTGGCTTTGTAGCATAAAGTTGAATTCGTTTTCTGTTCCAGCAGAAAAATTCGGTATGATGCAAATTCTTATACAGCGATATGCATGTATTTATGTTTGTATAAACGTTGGCGATAACAGTTTTTGAAAAAAAAAAAAAACCAGATAACTTTTGGGTTTTGGTGAGTGTTTTGGTTGAAAAATTGACCCTTTCGTTTTTTTTTCCGCAGGCTCGAAAATTATTTTTTTGGGTATACGTAGTGGAACTTTTTCTTCCTAAGCCCAAATCCTATCGAAAAATCGATGGCGCGATATCGGTTAATAAATCGACCCAGCCTAATACGTATGCATGTATACGCTTAAATATACTTTGTATATACAAATGCATATAAATATGTAAAAGATGGTAATTTTGATCTTGAGAATTCGTTCATTTTAGTATGGGGCCCATATTTTTGTTTGCCCCGGGCCCGGATTTTCTCTCGGCGGCCCTGGATTCGTTATAAATTTGGAATATGTAAAGCTGGCTCCCCTACGTGGGTTGAGGTGCAGTATATTATTAGTATTAGTATATTCGGGTTTTGACGCTCCAACACGCATGCGGTACAATGTTAAATATTGGGATAAAAACCCACCTTCGCCACAGCAGCGCCCGTTGATGTGGTAAAAGGGCCAATTAATGGTGACTTATAGCCATAAAACCATAACCAGATAAAACAGCTGATCGAACCTACCTTATGGAAATCAATGTAATCGATTAATGGTGCCATATCATAACGCTAACGCCATAACCATACCATAGCCAACCAATTGGTTTTTGGTTTCTCGCCATATCCATAACCTAAAAATGTTTGAGTTGGTGAATTTAATAACTTTTTGTAGATTTTATTCATTGTTTTGGATACGTAATGACTAAGAGACTTATTTTTTGTGGAATATGTTTGTAATTTTTTGCGTTTTCTTCATTTTTATGAAACTTTCACGATTTTTACGTTAAGGCACCATTAATCCATCACATTGGAGATGGTTACGGATATGGGTATGGTAACGACTATGGCGTTAGGGTTAAGGAAGTTAAATTTGGGCTAAAACCTCAGCTACTCCACGACTACACCATTTCAAGTTGGATTTTAGAGAATTGTCAATTGGACTTTAGAAATCGTCAATTGAGTTTTAGAATTGTCAATTGGATTTTAAAATAGTCAGTTGGAAATTAGAAAGCGTCAAATGGATTTTATAAAACGTAAATTCGATTTTAGAAAACTGGAAATTCTTCCGTTGGATTTTAGAAAGCGTCAATTGGATTTTAGAAAACGTAAACTGGATTTTCGCAAGTATCAATTGTATTTTAGAATAGTCAATTGGAATTTAGAAACCGACAATTGGATTTTAGAGTAGTCAAATGGAATTTAGAAAGTGTTAATTGGATTTTATAAAACGTAAATTGGATTTTAGAAAACTGGAAATTGTTCAGTTGGGCTTTAGAAAGCGTCAGTTGGATTTTAGAAAACGTCAATGGATTTCGGAAAGCGTCAATTGGATTTTAGAAACGTAAACTGGATTTTAGAAAGCGTCAATTGTACTTTAGAATAGTCAATTGGAAGTTAGAAAGCGTCAATTGGATTTTAGAAAACGTAAATTGGATTTCAGAAAGTGTAAATTGGATTTTAGAAAGCGTCAATTGTACTTTGGAAATAGTAATTTTTTATTAATTCACACGCTACATATACATACAATAGCAACAAGATGATAATTAACAAGGAATAGCAGTATAAATATATATGTATATGTACATACGTTTAAAATGTGAATATGAATAGGTTAAATAAGTATTAGAACCAGTTACAACAGGCGGTTAATACGATTATTTTAAGTAAGCAAGATTTATAAGAAAAAGCATACAAACAGCTCATGTAACAAAGAAAAATAAAGGTTCATTCACCAAGCGGCATGTCTTCTTTTGCCATTGCAGCCGCGTAGAAAATGGAGCTGTGCTGCACTGCCCTGGCGCAATCTCCTCCAGTTATCGTGGCCTAAGCGGCGTCTATAAGCGTTTCCAGTATTGTAACCTTTGCTCGCATACTCCGGAGCCTACTGTAATGGGAACTTCCATTTGGCTTTTCACGTAGCTCTTAACTTTTGCCCAAATAATTTCTATTGGGTTTAGCATAGGGCTATATGGTCCCAGGCGTAGAAGTCTGGACCTTCCACCCGTATGCTCCTCTATGACAGCTCCTATGCTTGCATGACATGGCGCGTTGTCGCATACAACGACCAAGTCGCTAAGGCTGTTTCCCTGTTGCTCCCACAAGTCCAACATATTGCGTGCACATAAAGCGCAGGCAGATGAATTAAAAGATCCCCGTTGTCTGTCGACAGTCACAACCCCTGATGCTGCGATTGCTCCTATTAAGTGGACGTTTGGCCCTCTGGCTGCAGGAACCTGCTGCACAGCACGACTGCCGACCTTTGACCGCCCTTTAGTATGGCGGCAAAACAAGTTGAAGTTCGTCTCGTCGATCCAAACTATTTGCTTGCCCTCTCTAATGTAATTATTTAGTTTACCAACGTACCTAGCACGTTTCTCCTTGTTCTCTGCACCAGGCTGCACGTGAACCGTTTTTAAACTATAGAGCTTACCCTCGAGGTAGTTTCCTACCGTGGTCCGGGAGAGGACTACTCCGAATTCGCTTCGGATGCGCTCGCAAATTTGCTTTAGGGTCGTGCTGCATTTCTCCTCAAGCCACCTCAACATAACGTCAACCTGATCATTCGTGAGCAATTTCGGCCTATTTCCGCCTCTTGGTTTGAATATCTTTTCACCGGCGTTCACCCATGACCATGCCGTTTTGTAAGCGACACCCAAAGTCTGGGCCAGAGCCACCCAATTTTCGCCCCTTGCAGCTACGTTAACAATGCTCTCCCGGTCATGCGATGAGGTTCTCATGTGCACTCTTCTATTGCGCGCATTCATTCCTGAGTAGGTACACAGAGTCCATATAAAGAAAGCTGTGCAAATTATCAATATTATATAGTTACCCGTTATATCTCTGCGACACATAGGACACGCTCCTCGGTCCTCTACAATCGTTTGTACACAGGTTGTGTGAAAGAAATGCCCACACGGTGAAACTGTATTGACCTCTCTGCCGCGACGCATACAGCTTAAACAAATGCCACAGTCATCTTTCATTTGCATTTTTTCATTTTTTTTTAATTTGATAACAAAATGTATGAATTTAGCACAGACCGATACAATCTTCGCTTGAAAATAATTATTTTACATTTAAAAAAAATTTTGTATTGATAAATACCGCTTATAAAAAAGTATATTGCCAAGTGATTCATAATGTGAAGTGAAAATTTTCTAAAATCCAATTTACGCTTTCTGAAAACCAATTTACGTTTTCTAAAATCCAATTGACGCTTTCTAATTTCCAATTGACTATTCTAAAATACAATTGATGCTTTCTAAAATCCAGTTTACGTTTTCTAAAATCCAATTGACGCTTCCCAAAATCCAATTGATGTTTTCTAAAATCCAATTGACGCTTTCTAAAGTCCAACTGAACAATTTCCAGTTTTCTAAAATCCAATTTACGTTTTCCAAGATCCAATTGACACTTTCTAATTTCCAATTGACTATTCTAAAATCCAACTGACGCTTTCTAAATTCCAATTGACTATTCTAAAATACAATAGACGCTTTCTAAAATCCAGTTTACGTTTTCTAAAATCCAATTGACGCTTTCTAATTTCCAATTGACTATTCCAAAATCCAAATGACGCTTTCTGGTGTAGTAACCTTCTATTGAATTTGATATATGTGTTGTGATGAATCATTTACTCATAAGTTCAAAATTGAATATTCTTTAAAAATATTTCTGTTAGTTTTTTTATTTTTTGCTTTATTCAAAAGGTATAGAGTAAAAATCAATTCGTAAATATTTTTTAATAACTTTTTTTCAAGCTCTTATGGCTATTTTTTTAGGTAGTTATAAAATAGTTCAAAGCCTTTAAAATAAGAAATATAATAATTAGCAAAAAAAACCACGAAAAAATATGGTTTCATTCCATTTTTGCGCAAAAATTTTAAGAAACTGACGGTTTGAACAATTAAGTAGATGATCAAAATTTTGTTTGTTCCTGCCATCTATAATGCTAATTTTTATCACAGTTGATTCAGTGGCCAGAATGAAGAAAATTCGGAGGAGAATGAACAATTGGGTTAAACATAAATCATAATCCAGACAAAAGTTCTATGGAAAATTTAGGGGCTCTTATGCGTTTACGGCTACGATAACTGCACAATGTTATGCGGTTGAAATAAGATGCTCCGGCCCAGGAGGTATGTTTATAGGGACCCATATAAGTAAGCAGATGAAGATGACGCCCCCTACTCCGCTACAAAGACCAAGTGCAACCCGATTTCAGTTCCCTAGTATTTCCAATTGGTACGAGTAAGATCAGTGAAGAAACAGCTGGCGCAATTTGTTGGTGGGACAAAACAGTTGGAAAAGCTAAGTGCTAATTATACCAAGATAGAAAATCATTACAAAATCAAAAGATGTTGTCTTCCAAATATAGTCCATCTAATCTCGAAATAGTCCCAAAGAAGTGTCGAAATTGCAAAAAAATTATCTCCACACAGTTCCAAGAAAGCCCTGAAGTCATGAAACAACTCCAAATTATCTCCAAAGAATCTTAAAATAATAAAACAATTCCAAAATAGAGGCGATATCAAGCCCGAAATTGTTCGCAAACAGTCCCGAAATACTATCGCAGTATTTCTATAATAGCCGCGTTTTTTTTTCACGCGTAGGGTGGATGTACCAGTAACCGGACACTTAACTTTTTTTTTGGTTTTGAACTCTTCTTGGTTACATTTTATAAGTGATTTTAAAAAACTTTGAATTTTCAAAAGACTATTGCTTAATTCTAAATCTAATCAAATCAGCCACTTCGATAGAAAACTGTCTATTTTTTTGTAAAAATTATTGTTTTGATACAAGTCAGAATTTGCCAGTACCGGACACTTTTTTCAGAAACCGGACAGTAAAATTTCAATTACCGGACGCTTATGATCTAAAAAAAGTAATTTTTTTGTAACGTTTTACAACCTTTTATAACGTTCTTTTTATTTTATTTAATAGGTATTTAAACCAAATAAATAAATACAACAACAAAAATAAACTTTTGCACATTCTGCATTAATTTCATTGATTTTGCATAGGCACTTGATATTTAAACATTAAAAAAACAAACGAAAACATGTTTTCATTTTCATTTAAAATATACTTAGATAAAAAAGAAACACACAAAATCCAATAAATAGAAAATTAAAATATAAATATTTCATTTATTTCAATACATTTAGCTGAAAACATACCTACGTAGTAATTAAACATTATACAAAACAATCAAAAAACAGTCATAAAATTGTTTAAAAGGTGATATCACTGAATACACGATGTGCAAATAAATTCTCTTTTAGAGGCGTCCACATAGGAAAGACCATTTAAAGAACTGCACTTGAGGTGAAACCATGATGAACACACATCACAACAAATATTTTTTAAATCGTTGTTGTTGTTGTGGCGATAAGGACTCTCCCCGAAGGCCTTGGGGAGTGTTATCGAGTTGATGGTCCTTTGCCGGATGCAGATTCGGTACGTTCCGGTACCAAGCCCGACCATCTCGGGAACGATTTGTTATGACCACATGCGACCTTCTAGGCCATAGCACCCTCCCACCACCTAGATCCATGAGGAGTTCGGGGTCGCCAGAGCTTCGGCTGTTAATGAAACAGGATTCACCACGGATAGGTGAGGTTGACAATTGGGTTTAGAGAAGCTATATATTGCGCTAGCAACCTGAAAGAGCTGCGCTACACAAACCCCTAGAATCCGGTATTTTAGTCGCCTCTTACGACAGGCATACCTACCGCGGGTATATTCTAAACCCCTAACCCGCTGGGGGTTTTTAAACTCCACGTCGCTTGTAAGCTCTTCAAAGCAAGTTTGACACATTTCTTTCACCTTAGATGTTCTTGACTTGGTTTTGTGTCCTTTCTTTTGTTTCAGGACCTTTTTAGCAAGACGTTCCTTTTTTCTTTCAACAATGGCATTTTGTTTTTTGAAATTTTTCTTGTTCCTTAGCTGTGTATAAATCCCTCCAAACATTTGACGATATAATAACACTGGGCGACTTTACTGCCGCAGTGTTGATCCTTTTCGCCTTAAACTAAATAGGTTTGGGATAGAACAGATGAGCGGATAAAGCACTGGAAACACTTGGGCTCTGGTCAAAGATAATTGAAGTATTTGATGGCTTTTCGTTATCGCTAGCTGGTTCCAGCACTCCTTCATTATTTACAACAAATATTCCTGATAGTATGTCCAAGCTCTCTAAGGTAATATCAAGTAATGAGATAGAGGAAAGGTCAATTGGCTGCTGAACTCATGAGCCTCTGTTGCACAAATCGGTAGTTCAGTAGGACACAGTTCGTTTTGGGTTTTACATGTGGGAAACGGGTCTGAGCTTGTGTTCTTTGCGGAGTGTATAATCTCTAATACAGCGTTGGGATTTATGCCATGCTCTTCTAACTTAGCTGATAGTTCTGTAACAACTTCAAAGGCAATGTCATATCGTGTTTTAGTGTTACAATTTTCGTCAACATGCTCTGATAATATTGCATTTGAATGAACGCATTTTGTATAATCAACTTCATTTGGATCAAAAGGATAAATACCACATTTTCGAAACCCATTTTTGATAGTGGAAGAGTAATTTTGGCAGCTAAGAACTCTTTTAAGTAATGGACAAAAGTTCTTTCTGGTAAGTACTTGCCCTACATGTTCAGTTTGCCACTGACGAACAGTTTGTTTCCAATATACGAGTACCTTCATAGGCTTGAAAAGGCTGACATCAGCCGGTTACATGATATGGGTCGTATTGGGAGGCAGTGCATACAAAATAATGTCATTAGAATCACAAAAATTGGTAAGCTCCATAGTTAGATGCGATCTATACCCATCTACAAATAGAATTATGGGCCTTTTTACATTTTGTTATTCTAGCCACTTATGTGCACAGTTCGCAATGTATTCGAAGAAGGTCTCACTTTTCATCCAACCACTTTGTGTTCTGCCCAGAAACCAATTTTCAGGTATGCTGTTGACTATATATTTTGGGGGTCCAAGGTACGGAAATATCACCATGGGTGGGATGATGTTAACGTTGGCGGAAAAAACGATTAAGGTTGTTATTGTATCTTTTTCAGCACCAGCCGTTATCTGATATACGTTTCTGTATACTTTCGGCGCTATAAGCTTTCCAGTTTTTGGACAAAAGCGAAAAACTTCTTTCATCGCCATTGCAAATACAGGAAGGGTCCTGTAAAAGATCCTCGTAGTTATTTTACTTCAGATAGACAGTTCCAAAAACCAATTCCTTATAACTTGTTCTATAATAACTGCTCTGCCCTTACGAATCGTTTCCGCCTCACGCTTAGAAAGTTGGGGATTGCGTTTAAAAAAAAAATCAAGCCACTTCCGACCGCGCATGTCATTTTTAAATGGAGTTTTTGTCTTACCGTCAGGGGCGTGCGTGCAAAAATTAATAAAAACTTCCCAGTTTTATTTTACTTCTGAAATTACAAGATTGAAAACAAAGAAATTGTTTTTCCCTTTCAAAAGTTGACAACACCTTACACTACATCGGTTATTATCGTTGGCTGCGGGTTTTCCCCGTTTCAGTCATATACATACTTCAACGGGCATGCCCCCGTAAAATAATACGTCTAATCTGCATACGAACCACGGAGAGTAGTGTTTATTGAAGTTTTAGTTTAATTGTGCATTATACTATGTTCAAACAGAAAAATAAACTGAGGCAATTTCGATTTAAATTGAGTGGTGTTCATACAACTCAATTTAGCTTACACAATAGTAATTTGATAGCTGGTTGGCTCATCTCTACAGCAACAACATACCTTTGTTCAGACTGTCAAAATGTGTGTGTTGGTCTTATGCGAATGGAATGGAATAAAAACATAAAACTTTGCAATTTTTCTGTGTTGTAAGAAAATTAGTTCAATGTTTTGGTTTCATTTTGCCATCCTCTTTTGAAAATCCCTACTCCAGTGAAATGAAAAAAATAAAATCAGCTGATGAGATGAGCCAACCATATAGTTGAGCCATACATAACTGACGTTTAAATCTACTCAATAAACACACTTTACAAGGCTGTATTTGCAGTTTGAAACAATTTATTACGCAATTTTTTTTAAATTGACAATTTATTATTACAATTTATTATATGATAAATTGCATAAGAAATTGCCCAAATGGTTGCCAATTTTGTGTGTGTTTGTACCTAGTATTACATTGTAATACAATACAAACAATTTGTTCTCCTGATTAAATAGTGTTAGGAGAGATTTGTAAAAAGTTTAAGTGATGATTCATTTGAAAAATATTTAATTACCCTTAAAAAGGTATGTCCTACCAGATGGTCTTCAAGGAACGACGCTTTATTAGCGGTAAAGAAAAAATATTTATTAATCATGAAAATTTTGTACCAACTAAATTTAATTTCGAATAAAAAATATGAACGTGAAGAATGAAAATATAATAAACATTTTAGAAAGTTATGATTTTTTAGTGCTTGTCACATTTTTTTTTTTCTTTACTATTTGAAATCATTAACCCTGTTTCTAAAGCTCTACAGCATGAAAATAATGACTTCCAAACAACTAGTATTCTATTAAGTAATCTTTTGAATAAACTGTGCGATTTAAGGAATGAAAATTCTTTCAATACTTTACTTAAGGAGGCTAAAGATTTAGCAAAAGAGTGGAATGTGTCAACTGTTTTTATAAATAAAGAAGAAAAATAACGAAGCGGTTTTTTGACGAGTTGTTACAAGATGAGAGAATTTCAGACCCGTAATATTAGCTGTGTTTTTTTTCACGTCTATATACGTTTACGCTTAAACTTTATATGGACTGCTAAACGACAAACTTTAAATATACCTATGAAATTGCTACGCATAAAATTAGTACTACTAAAATTCAATACGCATTATACTCAGATGTAACTGAAATATATGTCCATGTTTCACCCTCTGCACTAATTCCATGTATTCTATGCGCGTCCACTATCTATCACAACTGATTCAGCTATATGTTATACACAGAAATACAACAGAGGGTGGTGTCTCCGCTTTTCGGTACACCCTGTAGCTGTAGGTAGTTGTTTAACCACTGCCGCTAGATGGGTCTCCTAAGCATTACCTAAGCGAGGATAGGCGTTTTTTTCACGCGTATACGTTTCGTTTGCGGCTATTATTTCAAAGTCAATGGCGCATAATCATAGTCAAAATAAAATAGGTTTTAAATTTTGTTTCAGCTTTTTTGACAGATAGCTCATAGAAAATTATGTCAAAAAGCTGCAACTAAATTTAAAATCTATTTTATTTTGACTATGATTATGCGCCAATGTTTACTATTGCTGTTTAGATATATTAATTTCACAAACTAAACAAAGATTGGCGGCCACCGTGGTGTGATGGTAGCGTGCTCCGCCTACCACACCGGATGCCCTGGGTTCAAACCCCGGGCAAACCAACATCAAAAATTTTAGAAATAAGATTTTTCAATTAGAAGACGATTTTTCTAAGCGGGGTCGCCCCTCGGCAGTGTTTGGCATGCGCTCCGGGTGTATTTCTGCCATGAAAAGCTCTCAGTGAAAACTCAACTGCCTTGCAGATGCCGTTCGGAGTCGGCATAAAATCATGTAGATAAAATCAAGAGGAGCACGACGCAAATTGGAAGAGAAGCTCGGTCTTAGATCTCTTCGGTTATCGCGCCTTACATTTATTTTTTTTATTTTTTAAACAAAGATTTCAGAGCCTTCACAACCTGAGTAGAATGTTCGAAATATTAAAACCGCAGAAACTCCTGTCTTCCTCAAACGAAGAGTTATTAAACGCTTCCGGAAAACTGTCTGCTAAATACAGTAATGACATCTCAGTTAACCTTTATGCCCAATTAAAGACTCTTAGAACATGCTTAAAATCAGAAATCCAAAAAATTCACTCAATTAAGGAACTAATTCAGTTATTACTCATAGAATTCAATAGTCTTTCATCCAGTTTTACGGAGGTAATAACAGCATGCTTCTTATTTATGAGCCTTCCGGTTACAACAGCAACTGCTGAAAAAAGTTTTTCTAAATTAAAACTTATAAAAAATTACTTAAAGACTTCAATGGGACAGGAACGCCTCTCAGACCTGTCACTATTGTCTATAGAGGCAGAAACCTTAGAAAAACTTAAGTCATCATCAAATATATATGATTTAATAAATGAGTTTGCTGAAAAAAAGGCAAGGAGAGTGAACATTTAATTTGAATTGTTTCTTATGTTTTTGTTAAATAGTGATACATAGGTATAATAGGCTAGATGACTATTTTTTTATTACCAAAATTTAAAGCTACTTTGCATAACTAAAATGAGACAGTATTTTTTAAACATCTTTAAAGATAACGAAGATGTGGATGTTTTAAATCACTGTTAGAAAGAGACCGCTATTGTTAGAGTGATGACGTCACTATCATATAAATCCATATAAATCTTGTACACTTTTCGATTGTTTTCGTTTAGATATATATGATCGTGACGTCACAATCCGTTTTTCCAGAAAGGTATAGAAAACCAATAAAAGTAAACTTTGTAAGGCTATAAGTAACTTTGTTATTTTACACTCGATTTCAATAAAAATAAATAATTTTGACAAATTATGAAAGATATTTTCATATTTAAGTCAGTATTTTATTAAATTCAAGGTAAGGTATTATGTATGATGAATAAATATTTCTTGTAATTTTATGATTTTTTTTTTGGGAAATCTGTACTCTTCCTGAGGGCCCCCAAATAAGTTTTTATACGGTGCGCCGCCAAGGCACGCTACTCCACTGCTTACCGTCCTTTATAATTTTATGTACTGTATTAAGTAGATCATCCCTTTTTAAAGGAAAGCCACATTTGCACATATTTACTATCCATTCCGTTATTTTCGCTTCTTTCTCGCTTGTCAAAAATGATTTTGGACTAAGTTAAAACAATTTTCAGCGACCTTTTCATTTAAACGATCCAAAATCGTTGACTTTGGAATGTCATAGGTGCTTGCTGCTTTCCGGATACTAATTTTGTTCGTCCGAATATCATTCAGCGCCGGGACCTGCCTCCTCCGCTTTTCAAATGGAATGGTATCAAAAAGTTTCATAAATTTTTGTATTCATGTATAAATTGTTCTGTAAAGTATTTGAAAAATAAAATTTCTCGACCTTTGCGGGGGGGAGGGGAATGTCCCCTATACCCCCGTAGATCCGCGCCTGAGCAAAAAAATTGAAAAATAGCACGTCTTTACACTTCACACACGTAAACTAAAAGTGAAACAACAAAGCTTCTTTTGAAAATAAAGCAAATGGCAAATTGCGAAACCGTTATAAATGAGTGGCTTCTTCTAATGAATTTTCGAAATTTAAAATAAGTCAACAACGGTTTGCTTATTTCAAACGATTAAAGTGAAAAATGTCCGGTTACTGGTACATCTACCCTATACGTTTACGTTTGCGCTTATCCTCGCTTAGAGTGTGCTTAGGAAGCCCATCTAGCGGCAGTGGTTAAATAACTAGCTACAGCTACAGGGTGTACCTAAAATCGGAGACACAAACCTCTGGTGGCCATAATGTATACATGCGCGGTTCCAGGGGGAACTTTTTTGTATTATACATATATGTAATAATAACGTAAAAAAGCAAGAAAAATTAAAAATTAGTAAAAATCCGTTTTCTGATAAGAAATTACTATATAGATTAGTATTATATACTTCATTACAGTCAATACAAAAAAAGTTCCCCCCCCCCCTGGAACCACGCATAATGTATAACATATAGCTGAATCAGTTGCGATAGTGGATACACACCACATTAAGAGGTGATACATGGACACATATTTCAGTTACATCTGAGTATAATGCGTATTGAAATTTAGTAGTACTAATTTTATGCTCAGCAATTTCAGAGGTGTATTTAAAGTTTGTCGCTTACCAGTCCATATAAAGTTTAAGCGTAAACTTCTATAGAGATAAAAAAAAACACAGCTAATATTCCCGTCATGCTCCCAAAAAGTCTCAATAATGCGAATAATCAAAAAAACAAAACAAATTTGCTGCCCATTAACGTATCGTATCTCAGGTTTACAGAGTTGCCTACATAAATTTTTAATGCATATCCTGTACATATGTATATGTATGTATGCATATATAGATACATGCTTGTGTAAATATGTACGTGTACCTATGTACATAGGTATATGAGGTATTTTTGACTAGTACCTACTTTGTGAATTTACAAGTGCTTGTATTCGAACCATTCTATATACATACATATGCACGACAATGTAGCTATTAATACTTGCATACATATTTATACCTATGATATGTACACCATTTTAAGAAACTGTATAAATAACAGATAATAGCGTTGATATAGATATTTATTGTTGGATCCGTATGTACATAGTCAGATTCATATCTGCTGGATAAAGATTCACTTACCCACACATTAACAAAACTGAGCATATGCACCTAATTGATTTTATATAATCTTCACTATAGTGAATTGTAATGTGTAGTACATATATATGTATATCGTATAAAGAAATGGCTACTATGAGTGGGTGTGTTCACCTACGAAACGCCCCATTCAATGAAAAACCCATGCCGCACTCTTTACTCTTTATAGCCTTTAGAGGGAATGAGCGAGATAACTGCATGGGCACACGAATTACAGCTAGATGTTACTCGGTTGCAAGTTCATCTAAGCAAAGCATAACAGAACAATAAAGCAAGGACACACAAATATACTTACATACATATCTACAAATGTATACACCATGCAGTAACTTCGAGAATTTAATCTTTGAGTTCCCTAGTTCTGTAAATACTTTATGTAGGTATAGTATTTTATTGTATATTTTAATTAGTTCGGTAAATAGAAATCCAATTGGACTGCAGTAGGTATAATTTACTTATGGAGTATTCCAAAATAATGGATCGATAAAAGGAAAAGTTCTTATTTTATGCCCACGCCAAATAGGTATAAAGTTTATATCCCTGAAACTGGCTACGTGGCTAAAGGAAATGTGCGACATCGACAAGTCGGGCAGTGGTACCTTCATTTCCATAAATTCTCCGAGCATTCCAAGTGATTGCTCTGTAATAGTAGACTTTTTAACTTTTCTAAAGTTCGGCTTCAAAAAACTCTTTTTTATACGAGGCTTTCCTGACTTCTTCTTCTTGTAGCGATTAAGATACTACCCGAATCTTTCGTGGAATGGTGATGGTCCTTTGAAGGATATACTGTGAGCGTCAAAATAAAGTAAACACCTCATATTGCTTTAAATTGTTTTTATTATATTTATATAAACAAAGTTTTATTAAAAAAAATATTGCATAATTCATTGGTCGTTGAGGCAAAATTTAATTCATTAAAAGAATTAACGAAAACTAAAACACATAAGAAAATAACTCGCTTTTTATAGAAGTGCACCAGGTTTTTCGCGTCAAAATGAAGTAAACGGATTTCTTATTGATAAGTAAAATTTTATATTTAATACTTTGTTTATTGTCCCTTTGATTTTATCACATCTGCTAATCTTCTGGGCATCGAGTCAACAAGTTTTTCTGTGAAATCGGGTGAAATTTTACTCCATTCATCCTGCAATACACCCTTTAGGTCTTTCTTGCAAGAAATGTTCCTTTCTCTAATTTTTCTGTCGAGATGTTCCCACAGGTGCTCAATTGGATTAAGGTCTGGGGATTGTGGTGGATGATCAAGAGTTTTCGGAGTACGATAGAGCAACCACTCCTTCATAATTTTGGAAGAGTGCTTGGGATCATTGTCCTGTTGAAATATCCAGCTCTGCGCTAAGCCCAATTTCTCCACACTAGGGGCGACATTGTTTTTCAAAATGTCAAGATAATCTTCCTTTTTCATTGTAGATTCAATAAACACAAGATTACCGACCCCCGATGCCGCCATACATCCCCAGACCATTACGGAGCCTCCACCATGCTTTACTGTTTTGATAACGCATTTACGTGGTACTGTACCATGTAAGCCATTTTGGTGTAGTGATCTTCTAACGGTGCTAGCGCTTACCGATTTACCAGAAGTTTTTTTGATATCTTCAGCTATTTTAACAGCGCTGGAAGTCGGATTCCCTTTTACTTCTCTAACTATAGCTCTTACTTCTACGTCTGTAAGACGTTTTGGACGCCATGCGCCGGGAAAATTCTTTACGGTATTGTATTTGACATGCTTGTCGATGACTTTTTTTATTGTGCAATGATTCCTTCCAACAATTTTACTTATTTCTCGCAAAGATTTGCCTTTCTTGTGTAAATCTATTATGATTTCACGCGTCTCAATTGAAGTTTGTCTTCTCATTGTAAATTTTAGACTATTTAACGTAGCAAATATTTATTTTTTGATAGTTGTTTGGAACGGTACTTTCCCGTTAAATAATAAACAAAAAAACTATTACGGAGATGCCGCCACTTTCGCATTTCAAGTATTTTTCCTTTTAGAACGATGCCACTGTTTACTTTATTTTGACGCGTAAAAATGGGTATATTTGAATAAAGAGTGAATTAAAGACTAACGTGCTTTTTGTTTTGTTTCATTGTTTTAAATAATTCAATACTTCTTTAATTACTCTATAATTATGCAATATTATTTTTTGTATATTATTATTTATATAAATATAATACATATTTTTTTTAAATAATTTGTGGTGTTTACTTTATTTTGGCGCTCACAGTACATAGATTCGTTACGTACCGGTAACAAGCAACATTATGGCACTAGCCCGACCATCTCGGGAAATATTTAATATGACCGCATTGCTCCAAGTTCTATAAGGAGCTTAGGGTCGCCAGGGCCCGTCTGCTAAATACATACATATGTGTATGATACATTAATATTTGTAACAGGATTCGCATCGGGTCGGTAAGTTTGTCAATTGGGTTAGGAAAGGTTTAAGATTTGTATTGCGCTTAACAACTTCTTGAATCCCAGGATTTCCTGTTTTTTTTTTATTGGTATTCGACTCTAAGCGACGGGTACCAAACTCAGCCCACTTTACGCTCCGCATTCAATTATTTTGACTTACACGCTTTAATTGCGGAGCGCTTGTCTAAGGCAGACCGATTATGTCATAGTGATTTTGTTAGATTTCTCCCATTAGCTCATCACAAATTGTCCAGAAGTAGTAAACTGCTTGTACCACCCTAGGTTTTACCTAGTAAATGGCGATGAAAACTTTGCCCAGTTTCCTGGACATCCACATACGGCTACTCACCACTAAATAAAGTATATAAAGTCAATCACACCACCAATTGCCAATGGTAATAGCACAGGAATCGACATTATCAATGACACCTAGTACATGTTAAATACGTTACATATCGGGTACCCAGAAGTGGGACCAGTCTCTTGCCTCCACGGATGAGTGAATTCACTAGTTCGCAACCAATTTTTATTTTATGCAAGGTATTTTATATATCTGTTGTATATTTCTGTTGTAGTGTTTTGATAGCTGGTTACTTATTTCACAGACGCCTTTTGTCACGTAGCAGATGGTTAGCACTTCAAAGTTCGGAGCTACTAACGCCCGATCCAGGATCAGCAGCGCAGAGTTGTGACTACTTATTTACATACTTATGTATGTATATATGTACATATTTTTCGGCATAAATGGTAATTTAATCGTTACTTTATCAATTTTTGTTTTGTGACTTTGTTAGAAAGTTATGTACGTCAAATACATATGGGTGCATTTTGCAATTTAATTAGACGCATAACTTTATTTGCTTAACGGTAGATTGTAACGACTTACACGAATCATGCATGATAGATCAATACTACACAACAAAATGCTCAGGACTAAAACAAGAAATTATTAATTTGTATTTAATTTATTTTGGGCAAAAAAGCTTGTCTTTTCCTCCTACATGTTTCGATAAATTTTTTCCATCTTCATCAGAGAGACTCTAATTCTAACACATACCGCCTAATTCTAAATATTCCGTCGGAATTTGTTCTCGCGGATTTTTTTATTCCTGCGTAAAAATTCCTCCAATTCTTTTTTCCTGGCGAGAACAATAACTGGGGAAAAGGAATTTCGTATTTTCGAAGTCAGCTGATTTTCCAATTGAAATTTTGTGGCATATTTCTATTTTAAACAAATTGAAAGGTTTAGTTATTGTTAAGAATTTGTTTAAATTGAGAAATAAAATGTAAACAAAGCACAGTATTGCATTTCATATAGTACCTATTTGACTGAAATGAGTAACGAACGAGCCATAACACAAATCCGCTGGAGTTGCCTTCTTCCATTCAGCAAAACAATATTATATCGCCCAATCCGAGTTGAATTCCTCTTTCGTCATATGCCTTAATCGACTGAAGCCTTCTTAAAAAACCCGTGCGCAATTTCTGGATGACTGCATCAAATTTGTTAAGAACTCTTCCGTTGCTTATTTATATACTTTTGGACTCTAACAAAGAGTTTTGTGGTAAAATGTTAATGTATTTTAGCACAAATTTGTACAAATTAGTGTTTTTTCGTATAAATTATGTTGTGGTTCTTGTATTTTTCATATAAAAATATGTATAGTTTTTCTATCATGATTTAAATAATGTAATGTAAATATTTTGTGGCCTTAATAATTAGTTTTCAGACTTAAAGTTTAAATTTATGACTTAAAGTGCTACCAAAAAATTTTCCACAAAAAAACCAAATCAACAGACCCACCCTGTTGTTCCGAAACGGATCCAGTAGATATCAGCGTTGTTGTTGCATTTGCATGTTAAATTTCCATTCGTATCTGGATCACGCTTCATTGGGACGCAACTAGTATCACCACTTTCTGATTGCTGATCACATTCGTCACTTTCCTCGCTTTCTTGATTATCCAAGTTTTGTGCTGTTGCTGTGGCACTTGCTTTTTTATTAAATATCTGCAAAAGAAATTCTTTAGTAGCAAAATTAAGGCTTTTTACCATTCATTGAGCACGCAAAATTTTCATGAATAAGGGATTGTACTTTACACAGTTTATCGATTAAAGTTTTTGTTATCAGTTGATTACCTTGTTGCCGCATCATACATAACAAAACAAAGAAAATAAAACTTCGAAACACATAAAACACACTACAAATTTCACAATACGAGTTGCCGAAATAGATTTGGAGCCAAAAACTGGCATACATTTTAAAGAACGCAAAAAAAAAAGAGCTAGGTGCTAAACCGGAATTTGGAATATCTCAGATGATATTATATGTGACCCGGTCTATGAAAAGGTGGCTTATGGCTCAAAAAATAAATTGCGAGAAACAGCTGTTATCAGGGCATTTTTTAAGTAATACGAACGTGGCCAAATGGCCACGTAGTAGTCCGCCGTGGCCACGTAGTAATCATAATCTGGCCACAACTAAATTTCGAAAATGCGTGAACAACACCTAACTGAAATAATGTCAGAAATTTTCTGAACATACATGATTTCCCCAAAATGTCAAAAAATATATAACTTGCTAATTCTAATGAAGTTTTTTGTTGCAAATCGAAGAAATTTATCAACGAATGAATGATAGTTAGAGATGGGAAAGGGGTAAATACACAAATGGTAAATACCGATAAATTGGTTATATATGGTAAAAATGGGTAAAGTCCCAAATATTTACCCAAAATAAGGGTAAAAATAATCTTTTGGAAAATATGGGAAACAAACACACAAATTCGTTCCAAAATGTATCCAATTTGTCCTATATTGGTGGGTAGTTATCCATTACGCTATCGGTTGAATTAGTTTTAATCTGTAATCCAGCGTTTTTTCAAAAATATTTAGCCAAAAATGCATGCCGTTGCAAATATTTAAATTTACCCAGTAAACATTTTGAGTCGAAAAAGAGTCGGAAAAATATCTAAATTGGAGCCTTTACAGCCAGCATGTGCTCATTTGGGAGGCCTAAACCAATGTATTTCCTTCTTGCAATGGTCGTCCTATATGAGACTATTAACGTAAATCATTTGAGCCTAAAAAAGATGCTTATACAATAGGGCGGGTCGATTTAAAAATCGCTCATTGCTCTGTGAAAATCGTATTCTAGGGATCAAAATAAGAAACTTTGACGAAGGAACCATACCTCTAAAATGAATTCTGATGTCCCCCCGTTTGGGTCGAACTTTTGGGTAGGGGCAATTTCAATTCTACCTGCTGTGTCTTGTGGTGGCTTAAAAAATACAACACAAGCAATTTTACGATCTGCAATTGTGTCACAGTGATACCTTCATTTTTTAAAACGGTTGAATAAAAAACCCACACAACTATGTTTACGACATGCAAATGCATCACAGTGATGCCTTGGATGTAAAAGGGGGTTGTAAAAACGCTAATTTCTAATAATTTTTTTAATTTTTTTTCTATTACTAAGTTAAATTCATTTTTTCATTTGCATCTGTTCTGACTAAATAAATTTCTAAAGAGAAAAATAAACTCCAAAAAGAAAAAACATAGGCATTTCAAAGTGAGATTTTTCAAAATTTGCAAGTTCGACCCAAAGGGGGGGGGGGGGGGGGGGGGCATCAGAATTCGTTTTAGAGGTATGGTTCCTTCGGCAAAGTTTCTTATTTTGATCCCTAAAATATGATTTTCACAGAGCAATGGGCGATTTTTTGCCTCCCCATAAATCTACCCGGCCTATTATACAATAAAAGAATAGCAAGGGTAAAAATAATGTACAAATGTAATTCATTTTGTATTAAAATGAACAGTGATCGTAACAAAGTTTCAAAATTTGTTGCAAACTCGCTGTGACGAACATAAATAGTTGATAAATGATAATTTTTGCATGCTAGGTTAGGAGCTTTTAGGCCGTTAAATAAAAGGCAAAACTTAAATTTTCTTTTACCCTCCTACGCGTTTCGACGCTTTTCTGATTCCTACATTGCCCACTTATTTTAGACTCGTTTCGGACTCTTAAATTATGAGCGCCGTGAGCCTGTTTGTTTGGGTAAATATGTGTCCCTTATAAATATTCTCTTACAGTTCTGGAGTTTAATATGGTTCAAAAGCTTCAAAAATGCTATCACCTTAGAGTCTTTTATGACTCCGATTTGATGAAATTATAAACAAACGAAAAATATTAGAATTAGTAAACTAGGCAGCTCCGGAATAAAAACTCTGAAATTTTTCTGCGACAATTTATTCTAAATAAATAATTAATTCAACTAATACTTATTTCATTTCTATCTTATCCTCATGTGAGTTTTATCACAACAATTTTCTCCCCTATGTTTCCCGCTTCGGATATATGTCAAAAATTCTTCCTAAAAGCCCTGAAGTAGTGTCATTAAAGGACTCAAAATTAGCAGTATATGACGCCAATAAAGCTCATATATTATATCGGAAAGAGGCCTGTATAAGACTTATGTTAGAGGCACAATATGAGCATATAGCATTCTCTTCAGGCTCCTAAGTGAGTTCATAACGAGTGCAAACGATCCAAAGTTTGGACTCCTTTCAGACTAATTGTTGACTCCGAATGCTTGCTGGATTGTTTGTTTAAAATAAAAACGAAAATTTTTTAATTTCAAATGGCGTACAAATTTAATTGCTGAATTGTAATTCCAAGCGGCCTCGATTCAAACGATTTTTAAATACCCAAAAAAAGATACAAAAAAGGAATATTCTGGGTATTTTCCCGGTATTTACCCATAAAAATGGTAAATACCCGGTAGAATCCCAACTCTAATGATAGGTCATCAAATACACTGTCAATAAGGATTTATATGGAAAAGAACATAGGTACTCACGATTTCCGTGACATATAAAAATTCTACAAATTCTGTACGTGTTCGAGGATTTTTGTCAGCATAAAATAAAAAATTTTTGGCCAAGTATGTAATAAGTTGGATATGAAAAATAACTATTCCTGGGATTACTTGTTTTATTGCAAATGTTTTGGTATGAGTGAATCACAACCACGGTTGCCACAGCATGTTTTTTTTTTGACCAAAAATGGCAATATTCAAAAGCTGACCGGTATGGTCAGTCATGTCGAGGAGATATTTTTCTTTTGGCCACCTAGTGAAAAATCCTTAAAAAATGTCCTGGCCGTGAGCCTGTTTGTTTGGGTAAATATGTGTCCCTTATAAATATTCTCTTACAGTTCTGGAGTTTAATATGGTTCAAAAGCTTCAAAAATGCTATCAGCTTAGAGTCTTTTATGACTCCGATTTGATGAAATTATAAACAAACGAAAAATATTAGAATTAGTAAACTAGGCAGCTCCGGAAAAAAACTCTGAAATTTTTCTGCGACAATTTATTCTAAATAAATAATTAACTCAACTAATACTTATTTCATTTCTATCTTATCCTCATGTGAGTTTTATCACATTCTCCCCTATGTTTTCCGCTTCGGATATATGTCAAAAATTCTTCCTAAAAGCCCTAAAGTAGTGTCATTAAAAGGCTCAAAATTAGCAGTATATGACGCCAATAAGGCTCATATATGATATCGGAAGAAGGTCTGTATAAGACTTATGTTAGAGGCAAAATATAAGCATATAGCATTCGCTTCAGGTTCCTAAATGAGTTCATAACGAGTGCAAACGATCCAAAGTTTGGACTCCTTTCAGACTAATTGTTGACTCCGAGTGTTTGCTGGGTTGTTTGTTTAAAATAAAAACGAAATTTTTTTAATTTCAAATGGCGTATAAACTTAATTGCTGAATTGTAATTCCAAGCAGCCTCGATTCAAACGATTTTTAAATACGCAAAAAAAGATACAAAAAAGGAATATTCCTGGTATTTACCCATAAAAATGGTAAATACCCGGTAGAATCCCAACTCTAATGATAGTTCATCAAATATACTATCAATGAGGATTTATATGGAAAAGAACATAGGTACTCACGACTTCCGTGACATATATAAATTCTACAAATTCTGCACGTGCTCGAGGGTTTTTTGTCAGCATATAATAAAAAAATTTTGGCCAAGTATGTAATAAGTTGGATATGAAAAATAACTATTCCTGGGATTACTTGTTTTATTGCAAATGTTTTGGTATGAGTGAGTTACAACCACGGTTGCCACAGCATGTTTTTTTTTTTTTGACCAAAAATGGCAATATTCAAAAGCTGACCGGTATGGTCAGTCATGTCGAGGAGATATTTTTCTTTTGGCCACCTAGTGAAAAATCCTTAAAAAATGGCCTGCGCTTCGCAACATTAAGTATCCTAAAAGGCTACGTATCATCCAGAGAAGTTTTGTATTTTACACAACCAAAGCGATTTTGAGCAGGGCCACTTCACATCAGACCACGTAAACTTCTCTCCATCTTCATTAACTTTTCTCCAATTCAATTTACTTTCAGCAATTGAGCCAACATTGTAAAATTTGTTTTCGATTTCAATTACTTTATATGTATTCCTGTTACCAACTGGAAGTACAAATTGATACCAATCACGTATATGGTGGATTTTCGTAGTAGTCTTCTTCTTTTTTCGTTCGATAAGGGCGTGAGCCACATCACACTCCATATGTGTATACCCTGGCACTATCATATATGGTAAGATTTTAAGTATTCAATTGCCTTTTATAGTAGCAAATGGAGGTTTTCGGGTAAGGAGTTGGCAAAACTTGCTGCAAATCAAATGTATAAGCCTTTACATTTTAGTGCTTCCCAGCCAGATCTTCGTAAAAATTCTTAGATTTATATGCTCTTTGTGATGCATTGCCTGTTTTTTATATTCTGACGTATTCTAATTGATGTGACCCATTTGGGATTTAAAGTAATCGCATTTACAACAAGGATCAAGTTTCGGTTGTTTGAATTTTAAGTTCATTGTGTGGAATATTTCTGAATATTTTGATAAGCTAACAGGAGATTCAACATCTTTGCAGTACAGACTGTACATTTTTGTTATTGACAAATCGGAGTTTAAATATTTTGCACTTGAATCACGCCGACAATAGTGGCTTTCGTAGACAGGAAAACTACTAATTAGTTTCGAGTTGTGGTTCGTTCAGTTTGTTTTTTGGAATTGATTTACCTCTTTTATCGCTCAATGGAGATTTTGGAGCACATTTTTATGAGCACATTTTTTTCGGCAACTGTCTAGAGGTATGCACTTACGATCAGCAATCAGTTTTCCGTTTGTCACATATGATCTTCCTAAATTTCTGTTGAGTTTTCTGTCTTTTTTCGCACTGTTTGCAGATGGTTAATTAAAATTTTGGATATTGTCATAAATATCATCAGATCGACGGTTTAATTCTGATTCCGAATCCAGATTTGTTCTCTTTTTCTGATTCAGTGGTCACACTGGATCTTTTATAGAATAGTCGCAGCTAAAGTCTATCTCGAATAATTGCGGATTAATATTGGTTGGGATCGATTTTTCTAAATTATTTGATATGTTGAAATCCGCAATTAGCACTAAAAGATGTTTCATTCGGTACAAGGGGAGCATGAAACTTACTTAAACAAAATGTATCGCCTATGGCTGGAGGAATCGTCTGAAAATCAACTTTTCGGAAGAACCATTGATATAGCTCACGAAATTCTGGACCTTTAATGAGAGAAAGATGTGTCGTAATGAAAGAAAACCTATTTAATGCAATATGGATTTTGGATAAATTTTAACCTATGTACCTCTTTCTTCCATTGTTTATTAACTTTAAGTTATGTAAATATGTATTGCAATAAAAACACTATTCAACGATTTCTTGAAGCTAGCAGTTGGAATAAAAAAGTAAGTCAAGTTACTTTATTTGTCACAAATAAGTCGTCTTGAAAAACTAACAATAGGGGGACTCATGAAAGCATATAAACTTATAAGGTGTAAAATTATATCAATTTACACACGCGGTTATATGAACGCACCTAGTAATACTCTTGATAAACTTGATTGTTTATCAGCTGTATTATTGCCAAACAAAATTTTTTTGATTGTTATACAAATTAAAAAATGCCAATATTAAGTGAAAAATCAAAACTAAAACGCCTTTACTTGCTGATGTTGGAAATTTCTGATGAAAATGCCTGCTGTAATGTCTGCAAGGTTGCATTCCTTTGAGTTTACCGCGTTTACACAATGAAATGTGCGCGTAAATTTATACAAATTGTGTAAATGATTTTTCATACAAAGTTTGACAGCTCGTGCGTAAACTAGATAAATTTATACGTTTACACACTTTATAAGGCATTTATACGGTTACATGAGTCCCCCTAATATCTCTTATTATGTTTACAAATAATAGGAAATATAGCATAGCACAAGGCATAAGTTAAGTAATGATACGCATTTTTAAGAAAATATATTGAATAAAACATTACAAGTATACTTATGTACGTTTTCAAACAACAAACTTATTGTGGAATAAAAGCACAAGTTAGATATGCTATTTTTCCGCTGTTTGCCTTTTCTTAATATCTCGATAACTATTGGAGTGAGCTTCACAAAATTTTGACGCAATATGAAATCGAATAAGGAGAATCCAACCATGATATAACTTAATTTGGCCAAAAATGGAGTTGTGCTAATAAGCCTTGTGACCACAGATTTAAACGGCGCATACACAACTCCCATCAAATTCAATGGACGCAGTTGAAAATTTTAATTGTGCTAATTTCTTTATGTTATTGAATGAATGTTTTTGTTAACAAATGTTGTATGTTAAAAGTAAAAGTTTATGTTAAAAGTTATCCAAAGACAAAACTGTAGCGTCAATGTAACTGTATTATGTTAAATATAAGTGAACTGTTTGAAAATATGTTGTTTCTTGATATTAGTTATTAATAACTTTTTAATGTTTGTTTTTTCGTTTTATGTTTTATTCAAATAAATCAGACTCACTGATGAAGATGTTATAAAAAACATCGAAACGTGTGGGAGAATAAGAAAAAACCAAAGTTTTTGTCTTTTATTCGTCGGCCGAAATGCTTGTTTTTGAAAAATTAATAAAACAAAACAAACTTCAACATATTAGTTTATATAATAATGGCTGTGTTGTTTTACATGTATATACATCTATATTTGCACGTAAAAACAAAAACTCCCATGGAGAAATACAAATAGTAGTAGTGTATGGAGAAATTGTGGAAACACAAACGCATAAGGCATACCAATAGTGGGAGCGAAGAATAGTGGAGACACACACTTTTTAGTACCAATTTTATGGGCAACAATTTCATAAGTGTATATAAAGTTATGCACTTAGCAGTTTATAGAAAGTTGAAGTGCATATAAATAAATGTAAAGTATAACTACGTTATATAATTTTAAATTACTTGTTCTATCTTCATTTGATCAGCCGAAAAGCTTCATTAAGATTTTCGTCCGTCCGCCTGATAAGTTGAGTAAATATTGAGATATTTTAATGTGCGCTGCGACGGACACTTGTAATATAATACATTTTGCAAGTTATTTTAATCAAAAATCGAAAACCTATTAAGTTGGAGCTTGAGATACACAGGTTTTGAGTACTTCGACTAGCTCGATACTCGTTGTTCAACTCGAAAAAAAATCTGATTTATTCGGTATTCACTATCATTTTAATCGGTGGTAGCGCCCAGCGATTTGTTTTATATATTAACTATGTAAACCGGAAAAATCGGTAGTCTCAACCGAAGAAAAGTTTAAGTTAGCATTGCCCATTAATCAGTCTATTCGTCATCCTATTTGTCCGTGTCAACATCGTAAGGTGGACTTAAAAACTGTATTTGACTATCTTGAAAAAAGCGCGTGGCAATGCCTAATAAGGCCACTCGAATCTTTCTTTTCAAGATAGAATTGCCCTAGACAAGAATCACAAAATCGGTTGATTACCATGACCATTTTCTATATAAAAATGAAAAATACGCATATAGAACACACACACAAATTCGAGATCTATTGACTTTACCGCTTCTTTCCATGTGTTTGGCGATGAAAAAATGTACAAATATTGTTCGTAAAAATACATTTACACAACAATTTCAGATAATAATAAATGGAGTGAGGAGGATCGACTTCGCTATTTCCCGAAATATTTTCATATACAGCTCAAAGTTGAAACATTTAAAATCCATAAAGCTTCATGGCTGTCACCCGATCGAAAAATACGGCACAAAGTTAGGGAATATTTAAAATATTACATTCAACGAAAGACGGACGGTTTCAAACCGGGGTCTAATTTCATATTTCAATAAAATAAATTGTTTTTACGGGACACATGTGTAACTCACTTTTCAAAAATCGATTTCCCCTATATTATATATGGTAGCATGCTCTACCGCCCCGGGCAAATCAAGTTCAAACATTTAGAAACAAGTTTCCTCAATAAGAAAACCTTTTCTAAGCGGAGTCGCCCCTAGGCAGGGATTTCGAGTGTATTTCTGCCATGGAAAATTTCTCAGTGAAAATTCATCTGGACAATTATTTGTAAGCTAATTAATATGAAGGAATAAAAAAATGGTTGCTAAGGAATTTTTGAGAATTATTTAATTTTCTATACCATTTTTTATACACAGCTGAGCAGAGCTCACAGACTATATTACTTTTGTTCGCATAACGGTACCCCGTAACGACATAAACTAATCGAGATAGATATAGACTTCTATATATCAAAATGATCTGGGCGAAAAAAGAAATTCATTTAGCCATGCCCGTCCGTCCGTCCGTCTATCCGTTAACACAATAAAATGAGTAACTTTTGAGGTATCTTAATGAAATTTGGTATGTAAGTTCCTGGGCACTCATCTCAGATCTTTATTTAAAATGAACGAAATCGGACTATAACTATGCCCACGTTTACGATATCGAAAATTTCGAAAAACTGAAAAAGTGCGATAATTCATTACCAAAGACGGATAAAGCGATGAAACTTGGTAGGTGGATTGACCTTATGACGCAGAATAGAAAATTAGTAAAATTTTGTACAATGGGCGTAGCACCGCGCACTTTTAAAAGAAGGTAATTTAAAAGTTTTGCAAGCTGTAATTTGGCAGCTGAGTATGTAATGTTCGGTTACACCGGAATTTAGCCTTCCTTACTTGTTTTAATTTGTTTTTTCTCAAGCCGATGCTAATTTTAAATTCTTCCTACTTGGTACGTTGAGGTGTCATATATTTAAAATATTGTTACGAATATTAGCAAAACTAAGGGGTATTGCCATCTCTAAGCCGATGCTAAGCAGTGACTGTATGCACATCAATAATTCAATCATTATGTCTACACATATGTACGTACACGCAGCGGAGAAGCAACGCACAAACACATGCAAATATCTTATCTGAGATATGCAATTATAATTGTGGAAGTGTCGCTCACAAACACACGCGCATATGAGAGCTATACACGTACATCTGTAGTTATAATTATAGCAGATAACCAACTAGTAGATTCTAGAACAGGGCAATTCAAAACTGAAACTGCGCCTGTATTAGTAAGAGCGCAATCGTCGCGATGATCGTGCGGGTGAATTGATTTTTAATTTAGTCGCTTACTAGCAAGGAACTAGCTAACAGCAGGCATATGTATCGCGCATAATTTTTCATACATATTTTGATACCGATCTGCCGATACCCATCACTGATGTTGCTACGCCAAGTGCCAAGCGACGACTAACTCAATTAACGACAACAGAGCGAATCATATACGTGTGAATTGAGAGGGTACAATTGTGCTATGAAATGAATAGCCCTGTTCTAGAACAGAAGCGCCTAGAAGATACAACGAGGAAATCAAAGAGTATAAAAGGCAGCAACAGTAGAGGCGCTACAATCAGTTTGAATTAAGTACGCTATATGTCGGGGAATAGTAGTGTTATTGTACTTTAATAAAGGCCATTTTGCATTATTGAAAAGTGGAGTTATTTATTCAACAGTGTAGTGATTCGAACCTTAGTAAAATATTTGAAATAAGCGGAATTGCAGTAAACTCGTTAAAATTGGTGTCAGAAGAGGAATTGTTGAGTAAATTCCGAAGACTTCGAATACAACTTGGACATGGCAAAGTTGAGTGAATTGACGATCCAGCAACTGAAGGAGGAGTTGGAAGTCCGTGGATTGGCTACTTTTGGCGATAAATCCCAGCTACAAAGACGACGAAGTGTAGCTATGGTATTTGAAGGAATCAATGCTGAGGAGTATGTCTTTCATTATGATATCGACAAAACAACAACAAAAATGGAAGAAAAAAACTAAGCACCGCAGACAGTGACGAGCACAATATCTGCACAAACATCGACAATGGCATCTCAGCTGGAGTCACAGGAGGCACGCATTTCAGAAATGGCGTCGCAATTGGAAGAACAGAAGACATATATGTCATCTCAACTGGAAGCGCAAGAGGCACGTATATCTGGAATGTCGACAAAAATTTCGGAACAGGTATCATCGCAGCTCTTTGCGAAACTGGAACAGCAGGTTGCAAAAATTTTACAACTCGGAGACAAAATTGGTGCCGAGATAGAAGCGTTGAAAGGTCTTATGCAGCAGTTACAACTAAATCGCCCAGTTGTTCCAGCGAGCAATCCGAAGGTAAAAACTTCATCTTTTGACAGCTCTGTTCCTTTCGAGGTATTCAAGCTTTAATTTGAGAAGACCGTGAAGCAGTGAACAACTGGAATGCTGAAGATAAAGTTGTTGCACTGTTCGTGGCATTGAAAGGGTCTGCAGCTGAAATCTTACAGACAATTCCAGAGTACGAACGGAACATCTATGAAACATTGATGAGCGCTCTAGAGAGACATTACGGAAGAGATTGATATATCTTGAGTTGCAAAATCGTTACCAAAAGGCGAATGAGACTTTGCAGGAGTTTGCGTCGGATGTTGAAAGATTGGCTCATCTCGCAAATGCAGACGCACCCGTGGAATACACCGAGGGGGTTAAAATTCAGAGCTTTATAAATGGAATATGGGATGCCGAAACGAAACGAGCTACATATGCGAACCCAAAGCCAACATTTGCTGAAACGGTATCCCATGCACTGACTCAGGAAACAGCGCCACTTTTGAGTAAGCCCGCATACAAAGCTCATCGCGTGGAAGTGGAAAGGCCAGATTAGGTAGACACAATTTTGGAAGCACTGAAGGGATTACAACAAAAAATGCCTGAGTTATGAAGTGTTTCAAGTGCGGTAACCCAAGTCACATTGCACGTCGTTGCAGCACCGGCCATGGTAGTTCCAACTTGGCTGGTCGTAAACCCAAAGCTGGAGGAGATAAGCAAGAGCGAGTCAAAGGTAAAGATCGAGAACTTGTCCCAGCTATTGAAAGTCGTGTGATACCTATCTCGCAAACTGGAAGGAAATCGAGCAGTCTTACCGTCAAAGGAAATGTGGATGGCAAGGAGCGTGTACTGACTGTAGACATGGGCGCATCTCATTCTTTAATCCGATCCGATTTGGTCAATGGGAGAGTAAAACCATTACCTGCAGCGAGATTGCGTACGATTACTGATGAGTATAACCAAGTCCAGGGAGAAGTGGTATGTGAAGTCTTAATTGGGGAGGTCATGGTTCTACACAAATTCGTTGTGCCAGATATCGTTGATGAAATCATATTTGGAGTGGATTTCTTAGTTGACCATGACATCAGGATCGATATGCAGAGAAGGATTATGCAGTATAAGAACAAGGATGTGCCACTTAACTTCAGTTTTGAGTAAGAGTTCAACAGTAAGCGAGTGCTGGCGAAAGAGATTCGACAAAAACCACAAAAGGCAAAGGCAGCAGATCGGGCAAGGGTTGACGGAACGAATGGGCTAAACAAATCAAAACCGAAGGTACCTGCAAGAAAAACACTGACATTGACAAACCCTAATGGACGCATTGAAACGACTGAAAGAATTTTCCAGAAAGAATGCAAGGGTGGTTTCAAGTCGGCGTGCACTAATGTTGTGAAACGTCAACACGATACTGATTATGCAAAGCCAATTCGTCAAGATCAAGCCCTACGAAGTAGTTCATTGGCCAAACAACAGAGTGTGAGGGAACGGTCCATGATAATGAGTAGTAGGATGAAAAACAGGTACGACAAGAACAATAATTCGGAAGGTTTCTTGGAGGGAGATTTGGTACTGATATACAACCCTTACCGTCGAAAAGGTGTTCCATCCAAATTTCGGTGCAGTTGGGAAGGCCCGTACAAAGTTGTGAAGAGGATCAGTGATGTCACCTACCGCATACAAACAATTGGGAAACCACGAAATAGAAGGGTGGTTCATTTGGAGAGGCTAGCAGCGGTTAGATCGAGAGATTTGTCTGATCGGGACGACCAGACTTAGGTGGAGGGCAATGTTACGAATATTAGCAACACTGAGGGGTATTGCCATCTCTATGCCGATGCTAAGCAGTGACTGTATGCAAATCAATAATTCAATCATTATGTCTACTCATATGTACGCACACGCAGCGGAGAAGCAACGCACAAACACATGCAGATATCTTATCTGAGATATGCAATTATAATTGTGGAAGTCTCGCTCACAAACACACGCGCATATGAGAGCTATACACGTACATCTGTAGTTATAATTATAGCAGATAACCAACTAGTAGATTCTAGAACAGAAGCGCCTAGAAGATGCAACGAGGAAATCAAAGAGTATAAAAGGCAGCAACAGTAGAGGCGCTACAATCAGTTTGAATTAAGTACGCTATCTGTCGGGCAATAGTAGTGTTATTGTATTTTAATAAAGGCCATTTTGCATTATTGAAAATTGGAGTTATTTATTCAACAGTTTAGTGATTCGAACCTTAGTAGAAGATTTGAAATAAGTGGTATTACAGTAAATTCATTACAATATATTAGCAGTGAAAATTAATATGTAGAGACTTTGTTATTGTACTTTTAAGCGTTCCTTTTCTGGCAAAAGTGTTGCACTTTTTGTACGCCGCGCAAGGGTTGTAAATATATTTTGTTCTTTTATAAAACGCAGGTAACAAATTTACGGGGTATTTCGTTCTTTTGTGAAAATTGTTGCCTGCTAACAACGCAAAGGCGTTGCACTTTTACCCTGCATAAAATGCCGGTGCAGCAGTGCGACTCTGCTAAATCAGCTGATCGTGACAATTTATTTTCGTAACTTCACAAATTTTAGCGAAGAAAATTGAAATGAAGGAAATAATTGATAATGAATTTTTATTATCGTTGACAGCGCGTTTGTCAAAATCAACTGATGCACGGGGTAGCCATTTATGTTCTTTGCATGGACTATACATTTTGAAAGTTTTCCGGGGTAGGAGTAACTTTATTAAGGCTTTACCATCCAACAATTTATTTCAGAAAAGAAAACACTGTAAGATTTACATGAAAAACCCCTTTGGTCCTCTGTTACTAGTTTCCTCTTCAGAAACTAACTGAACAAAATTCACCCTTAAACTTATGAAAAAACATAGTTTCTTGGCATAACTTTCAATAAATCCGTCAACCACTATTATTTATTTTTCGAGCTCCTTAGGCCGTTTCCATTACTTTGTATCAAATAAATAAAAAATTATGTTTTTATCATTCTCACAAAAAAAAAACTTTGTGCAGGTGAGGAAGAACTTAGAACTGGGTTGATATGGTGTGATTCTTGTTTATCGATATAATACTTTACTTTGCTATTGCGTACTCAGTTCAAAGTACCATTAGTTAGCAAGAGTGATTCTCAAATGGATTACTTGGCTCACATTTTTGTACCTGTTGACGTTGAGTACCAGCTAGACGAAGGCCCTCACAATTCCGAATTAATCTCGTCAACAGAGACGTCGCTAATACTGAAAGCAATGTTATCATCCAGATTATTTCCAAAGAGGTTCCCCTTTCAAAGTCGGGTCGGGTGACGACCTCATACATGGGTAACTGTTGACTTTGGTGAAAATTTGGTTTGTACAAGGGGTTTCCTTATAGCTTTCTATTTCAGGCGAAAACCCACAATCGGTGACCTTCCAGAATAATTTTCTAACCAGGTATTAATACCGCTATTATTTTTCGCGCTTTGATCGTTGTACCTCCTATACGCCATTTTGCAATACTTCCGTCACATGTAAATATGTATATATGTATGTACCTACATGTCGCCGAGGAAAGTGCAAAACCGCCTATAATTTTTGTAACAAAAAATAGCCTTATTTAGAGGCTATTATTTATTATATTGAACTCGCCCCCACCAAGTTATATTCTTTAAATATTTCAATAAATTACACTCAGAGAAAAACGCCGTTCTAAAATCCAGCACCACCGGACTTAATTCAAGCTCTTCATGTTCTTACTTTTTTGTTCTTGAAAAACGAACAACTTGTTCTTAAAACAACAACCTTGTTCTTGAACTGACACCATTTTCTTGAAAAGAGAACGGCTGGTCTTAAAATATGAACAAAATGTTCTATTAATGAGAACGATGTTCTTAAACTAAGCCCAAGAAAAAAAAACGGTACAATTCGTGTGCACTACAACAACATTTGGCACCAGCTATCAAGCAGTTGTAGTGGCCCAGCGGCTATAATGCTGCGCTTGCGATCGTGTGGCGCGAGTTCGATCATCGTCACACTCTGAATTTTTTTAAAACATTTTTTTATGTTCTATTTTTTAGCTCTTATTTTTCTTTCAGTTCCATATGCGCAGGTAATTCTCAAACTTGTTATGAAATGTTTTAAGTATATATGCAGATTACATCTTCAAATAAGAATAATTTCTCAATAAGAGAAATTTATGAGAAAATGCTTATTATGCATTTTTTCTTAAACTTTTGAATTTTAATAACAATTTTTTTTGTTATAAATATTTTTATTTATGACAAAAAAATTATTATTATTAAAAAATAAATAAATATATTTAAAAAAATATTTTCCCCTCCCACCAAAAATCAAGCACGAACCGTTCTTAAATTGAGACCGAAAAATGTTAAATCGACCCCAAATCGTTCTCGAAGCGTGAGAACGAAAAATCCTAAATCAAGCCCAAGTAGTGCTTGAAATGAGCACAGAAGGTTCACACATCAATACCAAAGTGGTCACAAAAGACGAACGGTGTGCTTGGAAAAACTGTTCTTAAAACAAGCCCATCGGTCACAAGTTAAGAAAAAACGTACTTAACAGACTTTTGTCAACGAATGTTCTTAATTTTGAACTTGTTTCGTTCGTTTTAGAACGATTTTTTCTCTGAGTGTATGAACTAGCTGTAATGAGAATAGAAAATTTATGTGTGGTTTTGCAGTTTCTCCGACGATATGCATACCTAGGGATATGTATGGAAATATTCATAAAAGTGAAATCCCTTTAAATGGTCACAATTGTCATTGGAGCTATTGTATCCATCAATTAAAGTTCAGCGTAAACAACAACACCGACAATCAGTATCTAGACATGCGTAATTGCTCATAATCACATGTGACATTTTCACATTTTTTACTAACCATTTCAATTGAGAATAAATCAGTTATTACTGCGCCATTATTATTAGTTTTCGTCTGTCCTCAGTTCTGGTAGGTATGAGTATGCAGGCAACTCCATAGTTCGACATACAGATGAAATTATGGGTTGGGACAATGACAGCTTGCAAAATTTCGTACATAACTCACAGTGCCGCAGCGAGGAAGGTCAGGTCGGGGCTACTCACAAAAAATAAATATATACATGCCACGATTTACCTCCTACCTCCGAGGAAATTTAGCTTCTCTTTCATTTTACGTCGTGGTCCTTTTTAATTATTCCTTAAAATTGACGGGACGGGACCTAAATGTTTTATGCCGACTACGAACCGCAGCTACAAGGCAGTTGAATTTTCACTGAGAAGCGTTTCATACCACCGCGCCCTTCGCCCTGCTTAGAAAAACATGTCTCTAATTGAGAAATATTCTTTCTATATTTTGATGTTTCATTGTCTCAGACTTGAACTCAGCACCTTAAGTGTGATAGGGCGGATCATGATACCAACACATAACTGCGGCTTCTGCTCACATTTGCCATTACACAATACAACAAGAAATAGCGTTGACTATCACTGAGGACCTGCTTGTGTTTTTTTCCTTCGTACGGCTGTGTTATCAGGTGCCGTATTTCCTCATAATGCTTACGAAGATGACCCCTTAAGCCCATGGGAGGTGTAGCCTGATCAATCAGGTATCTGTTGGGATGCCCTGTTTGTTCAGCATTTAATTTCTCTCACTAATGGGGAGTGCTCTCGCCTCATTGTGTAGGTGGTGTCCTAGGGACATAAGATGACAGCCCGTAGCGGTTCTGAGGGCAGTGTTTTCGCAGGCTTGTATTTTATTCCAGTGAATAACCTTTAGGCTTGGCGACCATATCGGGGACGCGTAGGATGCAATCAGCCGGTCAATTGCTTTGAAGGTAGTAATTAGCGTTTCTTTGTCTTTACCCCGGTACTGGATTTTAGGTACAATTGCGGTTGCATGCTCTCCAAAATTTTTGGGTGCAAGACAGTCGGTAGCGTAATGCCATCGACGAGGATGTCCAATATGGTCGACATTTGCTGTATCCATGTTGTAAATAAAGTCGCCGATGATTTGGACGGTGACAATGTCAGGTTTCGCGAGGCAAAAAAACTGGAGAGATCAGGGAGATATCTGTTTATTTTGTTACAAAGCTCATCGGTGTATGGGCCAAGGCCTGTGGCCATTATTGTACAGCGTAGGAAACGATAGTGACTCTTTCTGGTGGTGAAGTATCTTTGATATGTAGAAGTTAAACAGAAGTGGAGATAGGACACCACCCTGTGCTACCCCTTGTTTAATTATTCTTGGTTTGGATGTTATGTCCCTGAATTGCACCGATGCTTGCTGACCATACAGATAATTTGCGGTCCACCTTTTGAGACATGGGGGAAGAGAGGACCTTTCCAGGTCTTGCAGTAAGGTGCCGTGGTTGATCCTGTCAAAAGCTTTTGACAGGTCTAATGCAACGATTACTGCCCTATAGTGGGAGTTTTGTTTAATCCGCAATTTATTTGTGTGTTAATGGCGTTCAGTGCGGTGGTAGTGCTATGTAATTTTCGAAATCCATGCTGATAATTGGCAAGACGCAAATTTGCAGCGAAGTAAGGAAGCAGAATTGCTTCAAGTGTCTGGGCTACTGGCGATAGGAAAGATATCGGACGATAACAATCTCCTATGTTAACTGGTTTCCGACGCTTTAATAGCGGAACCTCATTTTCCTTTTTTCGGGGATGACGAATGTGGGCAGGGACAGGTCGAAGACATGCGCTAGATAATTAAATCCCTCTTTGCCTAGTTTTTTAAGCATTGGCGCGGCTATGCCGTCTGGTCCTACTGCTTTAGATGGTTTAACATGAACTATGGCATCTTCAATCTCTTTGGCGGTGATGGTAATTGGGGACGCGCTGTCCCGCCATCTGACTTTGTCAACCTTAGAATGCATTACATATTGTCGGCAAAAAGCGCTCGCGCTTTCGGATCCGACAGCACTTTATCGCCAAAGGCGATGTATATTTTGTCAATGTGCTTAGTCGGGTTCGATAGGGACTTTACGGTGGCCAAAGCTTACCGAACCGGCAGAGTGTAATACCCCGCGAAAAGTGTAATACTGTACAATAACACCAAACTTTTTCAAATTTCCCTATTTTGGTGCTAAATTAGAAAGTCCACCGAAATTAGTTTTGATATTACTACGAAGAGTGTAAGCACTGCATTAAATTGTTTTGTGTCCATCAAGTAAAAAAAAAAAAATGTTTCGTATACGCACCAGTGACCGTCCTTTCATATGATACTGATATGTTCGGGTGTAATTGATTGGTTTTTAACAGGGGCGTAGCCAGAAAATTGCATTGGGGGGGGGGGGGGGGGGGGGGAGGGGGTAAAAAATATGTTTTTTTTTTTCAGTTAAATAAATAAAAAAAATGTTGTCTTTAGCTTTAAGATTAAAGTACGTGTATTTAGAATATGATATAAAAAAGGTTACATTAAAAACTCAAGCGCATGCGTCGGCTTTTCTTTGCCATTTCATCTAAAACTTCATCAACGGTAACAATTTGATCACGGTTGATGCTCAGTGATGCACAGCCATTCAATCGATTTTCACTCATCGTGGTTCGTTGCCGTTGTTACTGGAAGCGTACACAAGATTTTCAACAACATGTGAGCATTAGGAAAAGCCACATAATCGCATTCCTGTAATATTAATCATAGATAAATTGATAAAAAAAAAAACCGAAGTACCTCCTTCAGGAATAAGTAGAATTCATGCTTTTTGAGCCTATGCATGAGATCTAACGTATACGTATATAAAATTCAAAAGAAAGAAACTGATCGAAAAGAAAAAAATTCAATTTAAAAAAGTCATATCTACACAGAAAAAACACTAATTTGTTTTTTACATTTTAAAATTTATCAAATAATTTGAATTTTACATTTTTGAAATTTGTTTTTGACTTGAAAAAAAAAAATGCAGATATTACATTATAATAATGTGTTTTCCACATGGAAAATAATGTCAAATTTGCATTATATTTCAAAATAGGAAATATGTACTTAAAAAAAATGCTGTAAATTTAACATTATTTAAATGTGGAGAATAAAATCAAGCACGAGAATTAGTATCGTTTAGTTCGGCAAACAAACAGAACCGTAAGCAATGTTTATATGTATGTTTATATGTAGCTTGTCACCGTGACGTAAACCAAATGATCCGGAGGCAAGGGGGTGTTTAAACCCCCAAACTCCCCCTCCCCCGTCGCTACGCCCCTGGTTTTTAATAAAACAAAGTGATTATTATTTCATGCATCCACATTACAAAAATGAATCTCAAAGACAACATGGCCGGCCATTTTACTCCCAGGAGTATTCTATATTTATGAACTCTCTAAATATGAAAATGATTACTTACATCTGTTTATAATAAAACGTGCCATATTTAGAATAAATGATATATGGGTATTTCCAAACTGGCGTGACGTGACATTTGTATGACTAAATGTTCAAAAAAAAAAATGCTTTCCTTAACATTTCGGAAATTTTTTTGAAATAGTTGCATTGTAATAAAGTGAACTTTATCTTAGTAAAAAATTTACGGAAATTTATTAAAAATACTAAATTATATAAGGTAATAAATGGGCTGGCGTGACGTTACAAAAAACGGAAGTCCTCTTTGGCTTGAATTGTAAAAAGGCATAATTCTTCGAACTTTTCGCGTGAAATTTCTTGTCATGATGTTTAAATATTTAAGGTTAATATTCCAATTTCTTATAATAAAAAAATCTTTTCGGTTTTTTTTTACCATACAAAGTATCTGGCGTGATGTTACCTGGCGTTATGTTACTGAAATTAAATCCATTATAATTTTCTTTGTTGATATACCAATTTACCAGTTTTAAAATTTTTTTGTAGAAATTCCAAATTGAATGAATGTATGGAGATATTCAATTGGGGTTAGTCCTGTGATTTTGTTGTTTTGAAAAAATAATCCAAATAAATATGCACATAACATTTGACATTTAAAAATAAAACATGAATTTTATTTAAAAATATGTATTTTTTTATTTAAAAATATTTTAAATAAGTAATAATAACGTTTTAAATGTTTATTTTTTATTATACAACACTTTTATGTACACACTTATATTTACAGTCTCGGCTGCTTTTATTTGCCTGTCTTCGCTGCTTGATAAATGATGAATTTTATGTATTCCAGAAATTTTCGGCAACTCATTCCACTTTTCTATTAGCAAAACAGAAAACTCTTCTATTTGCTGTGTGGGAATGTAAGTTAAGTTCACTCCAAAGATATGATTTCGAGCACATTGGTAAAAAGAAACTGCAGTATCCAAAATTATATTTTTTGTTCTTATCACCTGCCAAACTTTTCGTTTTATCGTTGCTCCTACCCCATCGACCGCACCTTATCCATGAGAAGTTGCAAAATAGTTCCACTCTACAACTTTGCAGCCAAATTCAAAAACAAAATCTGGAAGGCTTCGCGCAATAAACTTATTTTTAAACTGAGAACTACTGCCATCCGAAAAAATATAAATATTTTGAAATTGCCCATGTTCTGTTTTGATTATGTCTACAAGTTTTGTTAAAAAACAGCACACATCGAATTTATTGTGAGTGAGTTTGTCACTGATTATAGCATACGATTTTACTTCGCCAACCAGGCCAGCAACTCAAGTGAAAATGGTAACTTGACGGTAGCTAAAATGTGCGCTTTGCACCTCATTTTGAAAAGCTAACCTATAATTCTCTGCAAAGTCAATTTGTAGAATTAGATATTCTGGGCTAATGTTATTTTTTTGCTTTCGAAATAGTTTTGTTGGGAACGTTTAATAAAAAAGTGGTGTTTAAACAAAGGTAACTGTGCATCTAGTTCGTACAAAAGATCAGATAAAGAACCTTCGGTGTATGTCAAAGCAATGCGGTCTTCAACTTTGCGCCAATGTTTCCATTTAACAGCTTCATCCATCAATGGCCAATATTTTAGGGGCACTAATTCATTTCTTACATCCTGAACGCAATTTTTGCATTTATTCATCATACATTTTTCGTTTTTAATGTTGCAACAAGCAGGTTTGAGAAAATTTTCGAAGTTGGATGAAAACGTTTTTATAACATCCGCACTGCTTTCCAAAATAAATGCAAAGTTGGCATGATGCTTACATACACACATATTATGTGGTTTTTACATGATAGTTGCACGTGTTTTGGTCGCAATAATATTTTTCTCCAATTTGTTGAGTTCATACGACTCAGCAACAGAAAGCAACATAAGACGCTTGGCCACTATATCCCCATGGACAACCAATGTCTCCTTTCTTCATCTCTTGAGTAAAAGTCTACGACAAACTGTTTTTTTTTTCTTGTATTGCAGATTTAGAGTCGTCCTTCAATGATAATGTACCATATTTTTTATATAAGAAGTCAACAATATAGCTTCTATTCTATGGGTCGGCCGGCAAAGCAGTTTTGGCTTTTTTAATGCCTTTCCTATTGTTTGCTTGCATTTATAGGGCTGATTGGCTTCTGGGTTATCTTTTATAGCACATTCATTTTTCTTGCTCAAGCGAAATGCTTGTTGTCTTTTACAATTTTGTTTTCTTATTGCATCATTTTTATGCTTGCTGGACTCCAAACTTTTTCTATACTTTGATGCTCTCTCTTTTGCTTTTAAACGGCTTCTCTCCTGCCTTAGTGGGTCGGTTTTTAGTTTTTCCCTATAGCACTTTGAGTATTTTTTACCGTTACTCGAAGAATCCATCTGCATATGATAGAACTGGAATTCAGAATAAAGCATCACCTATCGAGAAAATTACTTACTATATGGCGTGACGTTAAGAAACTTTGCAGCTCAATATGAAAGTAATTACTTGCTTAAATGGCGCGATTTTTAATTTAATTTGTAAACTTTATCAACTTTTATTAAAACACAAAACTATTTGCATCTGCAATCGCCAGCGCAGATATAATAAGACTAAGTAGCCTTTGTATGGCGTGACGTTATTATAGAATATTGTTTAAAAGTAAATCCAAAATTTACCGTTAATTGAAGCGTCACAGCTCTTTTACATTGATTTTACGCCTATTTGTTGTTATTGCCAAATTCGAGCTATTAGAGTTGAATTGCAGAGTTACTCTTAGAAATTTAAACAGCAAAGAGAAAATGCTCTTGTGAATAAAAAAACTGATCACCTGTTGAACACGAAATTTGTGTACCGATAACTCACCATCGCAAGTAAGGAAAATTTCGAAAATATAATTTTTTTTATTTTTTTTAATTTTATAACATTTAAATATTTTTCTTTAATAGTTCAAGCAATTTCTTTTTTTAAATCATTGTTTAGTTTTTCGGTTAAGGTGGACTTTTCTGTGGAAGTTCCCATATAGGTATTTTTTGAACAAATTTTAGATGATATGCATACATTTCAAATTCTAGTATAGAGCGCTAAACAGGTACCTACAGAGCCTCGGGCGCAAGATAAGCTCGCTACGCCACTGGTAACTCATGTGGGGATGTTCAATGCCAGTATGACTTTTGCTTATCGCGAATTTGACGCGTTTTCAATATTCATTCTTGTATGATTGTTAAGGACTACGATTGCCTGACGTACTGATTTAGGCAGGGCAGTACTACAATTTTACTCGTTGTATAATTTAGTACGCAAATGTCAGTTGAAAAATCTGCGTGGGGATTACTAGACAACTAGTCCCGCCTCTTAATGTGATGGTTCTGCATTAATTTCAAACTAGCAACGCACGGGTAAAAAACTTGACCCCCTTTCTTTTTGGAGATTTTAAAAATTGAAAAAAAAAAATTGTCAATATCCTATAAAAACAGCGAAATAAGTTTTTGAACGAATGACAAATAGTTATTAGAGTATTCACTCAGGCCACAATTTGTCCGAATAGGTCATTGGCCTATCTGAGTACGTTCACGTTGACGTTTTTCTTTAAACGGCACACTTTAGTCGGCCACTGATACCTATCAGCGCCGTCCGTTGCACTGACACTAACATTTTAGTGGTGCTCGCAGTGTCCAGGGCTTTCCACCAACCAGCACCCCATAGAGCAGAATCGGTTTAACCACCATCTCATAAAGCCGGGTTGACCGCCAGTCCATATGATTCAGCCCACTTTGCCACAGTATCCAGGTAGTCCTGCAGAATATCGCGCAGAGTTCCCAGAAATTTTCCCCTGACTAGGATAGCGAGGCCATCTGTATAGGCAACCACCCGACAGCCATTGGCTTCCAGTTCGACAAGAGGGTCATTGACTACTACAACCCCGAGCAGAGGAGATAGGACACCCCCCGTGGCGTGTTCTGGGACCCCTCTATTTGCTTTACAATAGAATGGAGAGTAGTTTCCGTCGACCTGTCTTTACAATAAGCATGCTGCGAAGCCGACAGTAATCACCGAGGAATCCTTTCTTGTAGGTACAGGTCAATCAACCGCTCAAACGTCTTAAGAAGAAACGACGAGAGACTGATTGGCCTGAAATCCTTAGGTGATACATCAGAGCTTCTTTCGGCCTTTGGAATGGCAACGGTGGTTCACACCTAAATTTTTTTTGTTTACAAAGTTTTTGGTTTTTGCTCTTTTATAAAACAGCATACAAAAATACAAACAACCCTTTGGGCCTTGGACTGGGAAGAAGGGGCTAAGAAGAATAAAAAGAGCTAGAGAGAAGAAAAACGAAGGAAGGAGAAAGAGACTGAAAACGAGATAGAGTTAGACAAAAATATAGAGGTAGGCATAGTTGGAGGGAAGGAGGGAGAAGGAACAAAAAAAGGAAGAAGGGATAGAAACTACGGAGAAAGAGATGCAGGAGAGGAATGAATAAAAGGATAATGAAAAGGAGGAGAAAAGGGGATAGAGAGTAACAGGTAAAAACTTGTTAAAAGATATGCAGCTAGACTAAAGTTAGGACAGAAAAACGTCCGCCGGGTCTCCTAGTTATTATATCAAATTTTTGATTACTTGTCAACCATCTGGACTGTATCAATATAACATCATCCATTAATTCTTGAGCTACAACAGCCTATGAATTATATAAATGAACAAGTAAGGAAGGTTAAGTTCGGGTGTAACCGAACATTACATACTCAGTTGAGAGCTATGGTGACAACATAAGGGAAAATAACCATGTAGGAAAATGAACCCAGGGAAACCCTGGAATGTGTTTGTATGAAATGTGTATCAATTGAACGGCATTAAAGAGTATTTTATGAAGGAGTGGGCCATAGTTCTATAGGTGGACACCATTTAGGGATATCGCCATAAAGGTGGATCAGGGTTGACTCTAGAATTCGTTTGTACAATATGGGTATCAAACGAAAGGTGTTAATGAGTATTTTAGAAGGGAGGGGGCCTTAGTTCTGTAGGTGGACGCCTTTTCGAGGTATCGCAATAAAGGTGGACCAGGGGTGACTTTAGAATATGTTTGTACGATATGGGTATCAAATGAAAGGTGTTAATGAGTATTTTTAAAAGGGAGTGGGCCTTCGTTCTATAGGTGTTCGCCTTTTCGAGATATCGCCATAAAGGTGGACCAGGGGTGACTTTAGAATATGTTTGTACGATATGGGTATCAAATGAAAGGTGTTAATGAGTATATTAAAAGGGCGTGGGGCTTAGTTCTATAGGTGGACGCCTTTTCGAGATATCGCCATAAAGGTGGACCAGGGGTGACTCTAGAATGAGTTTGTATGATATGGGTATCAAATTAAAGGTATTAATGAGAGTTTTAAAAGGGAGTGGTGGTAGTTGTATATGTGAAGGCGTTTTCCAGATATCGACCAAAATGTGGACCAGGGTGACCCAGAACATCATCTGTTGGATACCGCTAATTTATTTATATATGTAATATCTGCCAAGATTTTAAGGGTTTTTTATTTCGCCCTGCAGATCTTTTTCATTTGCTTCTACTTAATATGGTAGGTGTCACAACCATTTTATAAAGTTTTTTCTAAAGTTATATTTCGCGTCAATAAACCAATCCAATTACCTCACCATTTTTCATCCCTTTTTTCGTATTTGGTATAGAATTATGGCATTTTTTTAATTTTTCGTAATTTTCGATATCGAAAAAGTGGGCGTGGTCATTGTCGGATTTCATAAATTTTTCATACCAAGATAAAGTGAGTTCAATTAAGCACGTGAACTAAGTTCATTAAAGATATGTCGATTTTTGCTCAAGTTATCGTGTTAACGGCCATGCGGAAGGACAGACGAACGACTGTGTATAAAAACTGGGTGTGGCATCAACCGATTTTGCCCGTTTTCACGGAAAACAGTTAACATCATAAAATCTATGCCCCTACTAAATTTCAAAAGGATTGGTTAATTTTTGTTCGACTTATGGCGTTAAAAGTATCCTAGACAAATTAAATGAAAAAGAGCGGAGCCACGCCCATTTTGAAATTTTCTATTTTGCTATTTTTTATTAGACGTACATATAGTAATAGGAGTAACATCCCTGCCAAATTTCATCATGATATCTTCAACGACTGACAAATTACAGCTTGCAAAATTTTAAATTACCTTCTTTTAAAAGTGGGCGGTGCCACGCCCATTGTCCAAAATTTTACTAATTTTCTATTCCGCGTCATAAATTCAACTTATCTACCAAGTTTCGTCGCTTTATCTTTTTTTTGGTAATGAATTATCGCACTTTTTCGGTTTTTCGAAATTTTCGATATCGAAAAAGTGGGCGTGGTTATAGTCCGATATCGTTCATTTTAAATAGAGATCTGAGATGAGTGCTCAGGAACCTACATACCAAATTTCATCAAGATACCTCAAAATTTACGCAAGTTATCGTGTTAATGGACGGACGGACGGACGGACATGGCTCAATCAAATTTTTTTTCGATCCTGATTATTTCGATATATGGAAGTCTATATCTATCTCGATTCCTTTATATATGTACAACCAACCGTTATCCAATCAAACTTAATATACTCTGTGAGCTCTACTCAACTGAGTATAAAAACATCGCATATTCATTGGTAGATTATTGTGCATTAAGTAATATTTCATATTGTATCGAATATTTAGGCTTTTATATACATAAGCCGTGTTTTTTAACACGCGTATATCCGTTTACGCTTAAACTTTATATTGACTGCTAAGAGACAAACTATAAATACACCTCTGAAATTGCTGCGCATAAATTTTGTCCTACTAAATTTCAATACGCATTATACTCAGATGTAACTGAAATATGTGTCTTTGTTTCACCCTGTACACTAATTCTATGTATTATATGTGTGTCCACAATTCATCGCAACTGATTCAGCTATATGTTATACCCTATGGCCATCAGAGCGTTGCGTCTCCGCTTTTCGGTACACCCTGTTGCTGTAGCTAGTTGTTTTACCACAGCCGCTAGATGGGTCTCCTAAGCATTATCTAAGCGAAGATAGGCGTTTTTTAACACGCGCAAACGAAACGTATACGCGCGTGTTAAAAAACACGGCTATAAATATATTTCGTACTATATATACTGAATTGTACATACATTTATGTAAGTGTAAAAGTTCATTCATATATGACACGTTTCTATTGAAAAGAACCACATTGCTATGACGCAGATTTAACCACTCCCCTCATCCTAGAACCATTCATGCTAAATTGAGAAGTATAATAATGGAGTTTCACAAGCAGAGTAGTGACAAAAATCCACCACCGATTTCCACCTTGTTGCCAGAGTCCTTACAGCATATATACATACATACATATGTACGTCTATATGAATAAAAATTCCTGCCTTTTGCAAAGGTAAACGTGTCTTTTGTCACTTAATAAAATTAAAAAATCAGTAACTGTTGCGACTGCAAATTGAGTCGCCATCGTAGTCATGTTACTAATGTGACAGATTGGAATAGGGAGACATAGTTGAGGAAAGTTATTTCATTAACGCAACGATGCTATCTTACAATGGATAATTGTTGAGAAGAAAACCGCTGCAGGCTGCCGGCTGCTGGTTGCTGGCTGAGCCCATAAAATGGGTTCAAATTACGGGCAAACTCAGACCCGAACAATTCCAATGTTACGACATAATGGGTCTTACAGAAATATATATATTAATGTGCATGCTATGTGTATACAACAAAATATATACAGGAAAATATTTTAACGTTTGTTGCTGCATAGATACACCACAGTCATTTCGAGATACAGTAAACATCGTTATAGAGAAACTCTTGATATGTAGATATAGTGATTAGCGAAATATTCAAAAAACGATCCAAAATCAATTTCCCAACACAAGTAGCAATTATCTCTTTTCGAACTTATTTAATAAACGCTCCGCTATGGATCCCATAAAAATAGGTTACCGCCAGCTAAAAACGGACTACCGGCCGAGCTGTTCCAAAACGAGAGCGAAAAGTTGGTTGAGAGCAAAGCTTACTTCCCTTATTCACACTATCCCTCAAAACTCAAAACAGCTGTGAAAAATTTATTCATATTTATTTTAATGTATACTCGTACATTTTCAAACAGCTTGAATAAAAATATATTTGAAAACCAAGGCCCACTTTCTTAATGTCTGAACGTACTCAGCCAAATAAACTAACGGTCAGAGTAACCGGACATTGAGAACACGACCATATATATATAATTATGTATATAGGGCAGATGTACAAATATGATAGGTGCTTAACGTGAGTACCTGTCAGTGGAAGACTCAACCCCACGGTATCAGACACGGATCTAATTACATGATCAGTGGCCCAATTATCGGCTCCATGTTGCCTCCCTCAACACTTCAGTGCTCGAATCATTGGTTGTAATCGGGTGCTTCAATTACAAGTTCTTACCTGGGTATGATATGGAGTCTACCAAGCTCCCGCCATTTTAAGGACAATGGCATCCGGTTACAAGGCAAATTCCACCTTGAATTTCACTAGGATTTGCACAAGTATTTCGCAGTAACATGTTCTGATGCTAGGGCTCATCAAATATATGATACTATTCCGCAATTATAATACAAGTATTAGGGGATGTGAACAACCCGTTCTGAGCACCAGGAAATTCCTGGATCACAATTTAGGGATGTGGTTACAACCTGGCCAACACATCTGATAGAAATGCTCAATCACTGTAGCATCTACTACTACTTCAGTAAATTGATACCACAGGATTGATATGTCCATTATTTGTGAAAACGATGTATCATAAATACATCTTCATTTATCACAAGTACTAATCACATTCGTTCAAGTATCAGGTGATGTGGTCGTCATGATCTAACGAAGTTTCAAGAAATTTCAAAAAGAAGGGTGGGCATTAACCTACTCTTACAATTATCAATAATTATCCACAACAATAGAACATTTATGCTTCTTTGATTTCACCAGTTTATCATCTTTTTATTCGGCCAATTTTTAAATTTCCCGGTTTATTCATCCAAGTTTTATACTACTTTATTTCCTAACATTCACAATTTTTGGATGTGAACAACCTTTTCTTTGACCTTCCGTAGAAGAGTCTTTGAAATATTTGCACATAGACCAGAAAAGATAGTAAGGCAGTTTACCCTTGTGGGCGGACCAAGAGTAGACAATATGCCAACTTTCCAACGAAGAAGACCGCCATTACTCCGAAGAGAATGCTTTATTTTCTGATTCGAAGGCTGAAGCGATCGCATTACTCCGAAGAGAATACTTTATTGCCAACTCCAACGGAGAAGCGACGGCATAGCTTCGTTAAGTATGCTTTATTGTCAACTTCCCCAAAGGTGAATTCGACGTATTAAGGTAAAGCCAAAAGGAAAAAGCCAAAAAGAACGTCATAATACACCATGAAAGCACCATACGATACATTGCATCAGATTACAACTGGGCTGTCCTACTCCTCTTCAGTTTTTACAGACCGTGATAGGGTCTCGCAGGCGGTACACGGTGGGTTTTAAAAAATTTAAATTTTTATGCCGACCATCCGGGAAATTTTTCTGTGGGCTTATTCTAGGGGGTGTTTAGTCTCAAAAAAAGCCAACCGCAAAATCTCATATTCGGCGCGTTTTTAGGGTCATTTGAACTTTTTAATTTTTACAATTAAAGCTTTCTACGCGTTATTGATAGGGAACTCTTTTTTAACGCAATAATAATCTTAAAGACATTGAAATAACAGAGGAACTTCATCTCTTACTTGGCGTTATAAATAAACTTTATGAAAGCACGTTAAAAGAGTTTGAAATATAAAGCAATGAATGAGGTAAAGAATGCCATGCAGATCGTGAAGTTTACTTCGGACAGCCTTCATTAAATGGCAATTCCTGCAAACAATTGCTTAAAAATGTAGATATTTTGAGAAGAATTTCAGAAAAACATGGCCGTAAGTATATGAAATATGTTCAGTGTTTTCAAGATTTTGGTCTGGTAGTTAACTCTTGCTTTTCGCATAATCTAGATCAGCAATTAAAGTGCATATTAATAAATTTAAAACAAGTTATGAGGACTTTGAAATTAGTATTACACCTAAAGTTCATGCTGTAATTGAACACGTGCCTTACTTTTGTTGAAAACATGGAAAAGGGCTCGCTTTTTGGAGAGAGCAAGTTTTTGAATCTGTGCATGCAGATTTTAAAAAGACGTGGGTTAAAGACAGTGTTAAAATATCTCATCCAGAATACTCTAGTCGTTTATTGAGAGCAGTTTGCGAATACAATAGTTGCCATTTGTGATTCAAATAAATTGGAGAAGCTGATTAACGAACTTTTGTGGTTTAAAACGAAAATATGCATTATTTTGTAAATTTTGTTTAAAATAACTGCTTGCATTGTATGTAACGTTACATAAAATAAATGTTTACATTATTTTTTGCAAAGAGACATGATTATTATTGCGTTAAAAAAGAGTTCCCTAACAATAACGCGTAGAAAGCTTTAATTGCAAAAATTAAAAAGTTCAAATGACCCTAAAAACAAAAAGCGCCGAATATGCGATTTCGCGGTTGGCTTTTTTTGACACTAGGCACCTCCTAGAATAAGCCCACAGAAAAATTTCCCGGATGGTCGGCAGACAAATTTAAATTTTTTAAAACCCACCGTGACACAACGTCCACCCTTTTCCCTTTCAAGGTAACACCACTCCAGGATTGGTTAGCCTTTTATTTCGTCACTAATACGATGACGTCAATTTGCTACTTGGTACGAGTATTATGATCGCCTTTTACGATCGGTATACCTACCGCGGGTTTATTCTTGACCTCTAGCCCGCAAGGGGTAGGTCAGATGGACAGAGGGATATATTTCGGGTAGGCGAACATTTTATTTCCGCAATCCATAACCAAATTCAAACTATAACTTTGGCGTTCATGTCGCACCGTGGAGTGTGGTCTAAGCTTTCATTAATTTAGCCATGCATCTCAAATATGAAGATATACATCTTTATATAAGCGAATAAATAAACTTATCCATAAATTAGCTAAACAATCCCTTTCTGCTGGAATACGAAAGTTACCAAAATCCAAATTCACTGACTCGTCATGTTCTCCCACAAACACGAAAACTTTTGGGAATTCTTTACTTAAGCGCAAAACTGCTAAAACTCGTCGACCCAGGGCCATGAATCCGAAAGCGGAAATTCAAAATTTTACTTCAGACATTATTTTTAAAAAATTACCCCGGACTGCTCCGAAACTATAGTATTTTGGTACAGAACATCTTTCTGCTTTGGTGGCCTTCGTCCGCTATGGGAGGGTCCAACACTGGTTTGAAGATCAAAACTATATCCGCGCAAAACACTTTTCACACATTTTTTGGTTGGTACTTCATATTCATCGAAATTACAAAAACCACATGAAAGTTTTAATTTCTTTTGCAAATGTCTCTTGAACGAAATAAAATTTTCAGTTTCCGCCCGGAATGGTGCTCCTGGGTCCAGAGCAAATGAAATGAAAAATCAAGAATATTTTTGTTTTTGAAATTTAACATTTGAATTTACAATTGTCATGAAAAATCTAAATTTTTATTTTGCACTGCTTACCGACAGTTTCGAGTGATTTAGGTTTTTTCCCTATTTAGGTAGAAATTTAAGTCAATTCGCACCCAGCGTAATGACCCGGACGGGATCCCGAAAACTATCCAGAAATGATCCCGTAAGGGTCCCAAAATGAGCACGAAATAGTCCCGAAAAAGTGCCAAAATTACCCTAACGGACCCCGAAAATCATCCAGAGATTATACCGGAAGAGTCCCCAAATCATCCCGAAATAACCCTGATGGGAACCCGAAAACCATCCAGAAATGATCCCATAAGGATCCCCAAATGACCCCAGAATACTCCCGAAACGTCCCGCAATAACCCCGACGGCATCCCGAAAATCATCCAGAAATTTTACCGGAAGAGTCCTCAAATGATCTCGAAATAACTTTTGAACTTTCTCTAATAAAGCGACAAATTTGTGTTGTCGCTGTAAATACTACAAAACAAGCCCGTGATCAGACAAATGAAAAGTAAGGTCCTCTCTTGGCAAACAAAAGTCATGCTCCTTAAGTACCGCGGCTGTGTAGGGGGAACATAAGATGATCCTTTTAGTATTCGAAAAGTCATGACAATGATGATGAATTATTGCGGAAACCTGCTTGATCTACAAACACAAACATTACATACTTTTTACCAAGCAAAAAAACAAAATTTAACTTTAATATATCGAGCAGCTTGGATGCTATGAACAAACCATATAAAATTAGTTCGCTGTATCCAGAAACGACTGTAGTTACAATGAAGTACATTCACGCATACATTCATGCATACATATTCACAATGTCAACTTTATTCATGAATATTTTACCTACCATTTTCCATAAGTAGTATATTCATTGAATTAGAAAGTTTCTCAAATTTCAATCCTCCTCTTTATTGTAATGCATTTAATTTAGATTAAATTCAGTGGAAATCTATTAAAGCATTTTTCAAAATATGAAAGGTCTGATTTACTTATATTTTAAATAATAACTGTATATAAATATACCTATTAACCAGTAATATGCAAGGAAAACTAAGTTCAAAAATAGCTGATAAGAGATAACATTTGTATTTTTAGATCTGAAAAGCTCCTTCGAAATCGACGAATATATGTATTTTATGAGTTCGGTCTCTTATACGGGGTCACCCCTCGGATTTGGCGTACGGTGGTTAGCTGGTCGATAGTGAACTTACCAGGTGTTAAGACCACTGATATGGTCGAATTAGTTCGTTTAAGGCTCGGTTTTTCAGTACAGGTTCAACTCAGTTTGTCAGTTAAACTGCGCTCAAACTTATTCTGCAGTTTTTCAGTCTACTTTAACTGAAGTTTAAGCTGAGCTTAAGCGGCCGATCTGGCAGGGTTAAACTCTAGTTAACCTATAGCCGTCATCCGGTGAGTTTTCTAGCTCCGTATCACGCTCAATTCTCACGGGAATGTTCTGGATAATTGGGAGACTAGAGAAGAAGAGGTCGTGATATTTTTGTACATGTGAGTTGTGATAGGCAAAGGTTGGATAATAATTTGAAAATGCTAATGACGTTGGAGATCAACTCGAGAACTATACATTTTACAAAATTTCTCAAATCTCAAAGGTTGGATAGTTATTGGAGAATGAAGTTGAGAACTATCTGGTTTAAGAATAACTAGATAATGATGTTGGGTATCAACTCCGAAACTAGATATATATTTCGCTGGAGAAATATCTTTTAAATGTTTGTAGGGTAAGCAAAATCCAGCTGTTTTCGTATCTACAAATCATCTAGATAATAAAAAATCAATGTTGCAGTAAAAAAAATCCTACCCCAAAGGCGGCCTTGAACTGTGACTGAAAAACTGCTCAGTAGCTTAACTGGAGTTTACATTTGACTACAGTTTAAGCAAACTTAGTTTAAGCTTAGATAAACCAACTACTGAAAAACCGGGCCTAAGATGGTCCTCAATTCTTCATAAAATGCTGTGTGTTGTTCTTTAGCTCTTTAGTATAATCCGCCAAAAAGAATATATTTGTTTCTTCCATATTAAGAAATTCCGTTCTTAAATTTGTATGACAAAAATCAGCAGCGCCCGGAAAAAGATTTCCCAAAAACAGATTTCCCAGAAACCCCAGGAAGCCTTTTGATTCCACTAAAATTCTAAGAGCTAAAAAACTGCATACTCAGAAAAATTCTAAAATTTGTCGAAGAAATTTTTTTTGGGTATTTTTATATATTTATAAAAACAAGTAAGGGTGTCTGAGTTCGGGTGTAACCGAATATTATATACTCAGCTAAGTTTTAGTTTTTGACTCTAAGTATAATTAAAAGTGGGCCAACTTTACTGAAAAAAAAACATTTTTTCCTGTAAAGAAAATCAGTTTACCGAATTTTTTCACGATAGGGCAATTCTTCTTCCAGTATGGTTCCCTAAACGTAAAATAATTATTAACAAAAATGGGACGATGCCCCTTTCATTAACATACATTTTTTTTTTTCCAATTTTTGTTACAATGGTACATATTTTTGGAAGTAAAATAGCATTGATATAAAGTTTTTTTTCGCAAAGGTATTAGTGTGGTGCTACGCTTATTCCCAAAAATTGGTTATTTATTCTTTTTCCTGTTACAGAAATATATTTAGGAATCAAAATAGCCCTCACATTAATTATTTTTCGCATAGGTACTGTATTTTTTATTCGCCCAAGGTACCTTTGAAAATTATTTCTTATATATTGTTACGAATGTTAGCAACACTAAGGGGTACTGCCATTTCTATGCCGATGCTAAGCAGTGACGTCAATGCACATCAATAATTTAATCATTTTGTCTACACCTATGTACGTACACGCAGCGGAGAAGAGTGCACAAACCCATGCAGATATCTTATCTGAAATGCTCCTAAAGGTATGGAATTGTGATTGTGGAAGTGTCGCTCACACACACAAGCGCATGGGGTATGAGAGAAGCTATACAAATTATACATCTGTAGTTGTAGCTGAGAAATTTATAACTAACTAGTAAGTTCTGGAATTAGAAAAGCCTAGATATGCAACGAGGAGGTCGGCCAGTATAAAAGGGCGACAAAAGTGGAGGCGAGGAATCAGTTTCATTTAAGCTATCAGTCAGTTTGGTTATTAAGCAAGGTAGTTACAAAGTATAAGTGTTATTGTGAAGTACTTTAATAAAGGCCATTTTTCCATTATTCAGTATTGGAGTTATTTATTCAACAGTTTAGCGATACGAAAGTTAGCAGAAGATTGGAAATAAGGGTATTGCAGTAAATTCGTTACAATATCAAGCTTACCATGCTTTGTGCTGACAACTTAAACCGTTTTTGAATTTTCCAGAAGTAGCCCCTTTTTTAAAACTTCAAACGTTTTTAATTAGAGATCGCTATTTTAAACTACATAAGAAGTTTGGTCGTATTAATTACTGAAGAGTCAGGTGTTTTTCAAAATTTTATATAAAAAGTCTTCAATGTTGGCATGGCATGTCACTTGTAAATATGACACTATACATATGATACACTATGCTATAAACTGTTGTCCTATTCTTATTGTTTATTTCATCGTACCTCATAAAAGTATTGTTTTAAAATTTGACCAGCTATCGTCTATCTCTGACGATGATTTAAATGTATTGTTCTTTTGATTCCACTTTGACCATGGCAATTTAGAAAACACCTCATACACCTATTTTGACTATGGAATTTTGAGGGTTTTACATCTGAACTCTCCAAAATAAACTGGAAATCTTTTTGGGGTATGAGCTCGGTTAATGATAAGCTTAGTTTTTTAAATTGTATTATTTTGAATACCTTTAGAGATCATGTTCCAGTAAGGAAGGGGAATGGGAAAAATCCCTCTGGCCCTTGGTCGAGAGTGCTATAAGAGAAAGCAATAAAATTGACTCTGCTTGGAAGAAAAATATAACTAAATAAAACTGGTGTGCTTTTAAAACTGGCAGGAACTATGCAATCCTAATAAGCAGGCGCGAAAAGCATAAGTTCTTTTCAGAAAAGTTAAACCCTGAGTTGCCACTCAATGTTATGTAGAGAAACTTGAAAATCCTTCGTGTTCATGACAGTGAAACCCCAGAACGTGATGTTTTCAATGACGGGTTTGTAAGTCCTCCTTGTCCCGATGACCTGCTGTTTGAATTTTGTGCAGTGTCCGAGCTCGACGTAGCAAGATGTGTATATAAGATACGATCCAATGCTGTTGGTGATGATGGAATTCCTATGAAGTTTCTAAAAATTATACGGCCAAACATCTTACCCACACTCACGCATATAATAAATCTGGCTTAACAAGTTACGATCACATTAACTCTGTTATCAGCAGAGTATATTAAGGATTATTAAGGACTAATAGTTCCAATCATTAGCTACGCTTAAGTTGTTTACAGCAAGTTTGACTTCAGATCGGCGCGTAAGATTGATGTAGCTTCTCGGTTCTGTTGTTCTTGACTTAACGGAGATTCGGTGATATTGATCGAATTATGGTTAATTCGACCGAGTTCTTTGTCAAGCGAACAAATTAGTTTAATCATTTCAACAGAAGAGAAATTGTCGCTCTTAAGTTAACAAAATTATGTAAAATTGACAGATTCCTAATCAATCTAACTGATTTTTTTGCTAACACAACTGATCTCACTGATCATTTCAACAGCGATCAACAGTTAATACATGAGCAAATTTCAAAGAGAATTTTACGCTCACTGCGCTCTCTACTTTGTACCTATTTAAGCTATGTATTATATGTATGCACATATTTACGTACATATGTATATGGCGGCCGCCGTGGTGTGATGGTAGCGTGCTCCGCCTACCTCACCGAAGACCCTGGGTTCCCACCCCGTGCAAAGCAACATAAAAATTTTAGAAATAAGGTTTTTCAAATAGAAGAAAATTTTCCTAAGCGGGGTTGGCCCTCGGCACTGTTCGGCAAGCACTCCGAGTGTATTTCTGCGATGAAAAGATCTCAGTGAAAACTCATCTGCCTTGCAAATGCCGCAACATAGGTACTTTCGTACAAAGCTGTTACAACAACTTTTTTTGTTCATTTGACTACTAAAACGGTCAATTAGCAATCAACGATTTGTGCGCAGTTGATTCAACATCTTGTTGCGATTGATAAATATGGACAGAAATTTCGGTTGAATTGACCCGAATTTCGGTTGATTTTACCAGTATTTTTCTTTCAGTGTTAGGAGCCTCGGTACCTCTATGAAAAGTTTATATTTCCAAGATCTGCCCGAGTTGTTCGTCCCTAGCTAGAATTTTCTTACTTCAGCGCGACTATTTTTTGTCAATGCTATTATATTGTAACGAATTTAGTGCAATTTCGCTTATTTGCAACCTTCTGCTATCGTTCGAATCACTAAACTGTTGAATAAATAACTCCAATATTCAATAATGCAAAATGGTCTTTATTAAAGTACTTCACAATAACACTTCTACATCTCAACAGATAGCGTGCTTAAATCAAACTGATTACTGATTCTCAGCTTTACCTCCTTTTATACTCTGTGATTTCCTCGTTCGCATACTTCTAGGCTTTTCTAGAATTTAACTTAGTTACCAGCTATAACTACAGAGGCACGTTATACCTGCTCATATGCGCGTGTATATGTGAGTCATACTTACACAAATGATTGCCTACATTTGTGAGCATCTCAGATAAAATATGTACATGTGTTTGGGCGTTCCTCTCCGCTGCTTGTATGGACATATGTCAGGCATGCTTAACCAACGGAACGATATCATTTCGTTGCGATAATCAACGTTAATAAACGAAACGAAGTCATTTCGTTTCGTTTATTAACGTTGATTACCGTAACGAAATGATATCGTTTCGTTGGTTAAGCATGCATGACATATGTGTAGACATAATTATTAATTTGTTTACGTACATACAAGTGCGGCAGTTTGCTTTATTGTTGTTGTGGCTTTATTTACTTATACCGTTTTATTTTCTGGCTAAAGTGTTACCCTTTTTGTACGCTACGCAGGGTTGTTGTTCTATTCTAAAAAACAGGCAACGCTTTTACGGGGTATTTCGTTCTTTTGTGAAAATTGTTGCCTGCTCGCAACGCAAAAGCGGTACACTTTTACCCTGTATAAAATGGCGGTGTGGCAGTGCAACTCTGTGAAGCTCTCAATTCCCTCTTAAGTTCCACATATACTCTGTTAATACGAGTGAATATGGTGAGTTGTTACGTTCTTTGTATGCACTATAAATGTTGAAAATTTTCTGGGGTGGGAGTAACTCTATTAAGGGTTTACCATTTACTTAGGCAACAATTTATTTCAGAAAAGAAAACGCTATTAGTTTCAGATTAGTGATGTGAGTATCACTTAGTGTCACTAATATTCGTCACAATATTGTGGAACTCTATTCCAGTGGCTATCCGCAATTGTCTTAACAAAGCAATTACAAAAACATCCTTTATTCATTCTTTAGATAGTATTATCTTAAATACATACACATAAATAAAATTTGGAACTCGGAATTGCTTTCTATGCAAAAGCCATCTGGGCTGATCTTATGTATACTTTCAAATGTTATTCTTGTATGTACATGAATATCAATTTATGTTTAGTTATTATTTATTTCTTTCTATACATGACATGATATCGCGCCATCGATTTTTTGAAGGATTTGGTCTCAGGAAAAAAAGTTCCACTACGCATACTCAAAAAAATAATCTTCGAGTTTTTTTTTTTTTTTAAACTGGTGTAAAAACGTTGGCAATAACAGTTTTTTGAAACAAAAAATATTTTTTGGGTTTTGGGGATTGTTTTGGTCGAAAAATTTACCCTTTCGCCATTTTTCTTTTTGCAGGATCGAAGATTATTGTTTTGGGTATGCGTAGTGGAACTTTTTTTTCCTGAGCCCAAATCCTATCGAAAAATCGATGGCGCGATATCGGTTAATAAATCCGCCCAGTCTAATGCATATACTTACTATGTAGCTTAGTAAAAATAACGATACTTTGTTTTATATTATTTTTCTTGTATCTTTCTTACGACTCTTCGCTTCACATTTGAACGCATATGAATATAAGAACTTCTACAAAAAACATTCGTCCATATGTTATTTTCTTTCGGATATTAAATTATGTTCTTTCGATTCATTTTTTTTAAAGGCAACTCTTCACACGTTTCCTTTTAATTAACCAAAGATTGGCCATAAAATTGATTTGGAATGTGGGCATCTATCATTAGCCACCGTACGTAGGGCAAATACAAATTTACAATTTGTGACTAATGGGTTTTATTAGAGCATTTCCACACTGTTCAACTATTGAATTCAATCTTGCTTCCGTTGTTTATGTATCCTTATAAAGTTTTTTTTAAGCAAATATGAAAAAAACTGCATCCAGGAAACGAGAAAGCAATAATAAAAACAAAATATAAATAAGGAGACTTAATGCCTGGGATGCACTTGTGCTCTTCCTCTCTCTTTTCACACTCTTTGCCTATACCGAGGGAGATTAATAATGAGGAAATCTATTTAGAGCCTGATTTTGCCCAAAAAGCGGAGATTTTAGTTTGGCTAGGCTTGTATTAGAATTTCCAATCCCCGGATCCCGTATTGCGGCATATAGCATATTTGCGCTTGCAACTAAGATAGGGACGACTTTAATGAATCCGACTTTATGCAAATGAAAAATTTAGAAAATTAGATATGTGAGTCCTCATCATACTGAAGATGGTAGTACATGGACAATTGGTAATAACCTTTTATTTTAGGGCATAACTCATCTACGGAAGGGCCCATGCCTATTGCCATAATTATGCAGTGATCCGCAAATAATAGTATGGTAAATTCTTCTGGTAGGAAAGGGAATTTCGATAGTCCTAATGAAAGAAAATATGGGATATGACACCATCCTGTGACACCCTTATTTTAATCCTTTTTGATTTAGACATTCTGAACTGAAACGATGCCTACCGACCTCACAGATAATTCGCGATGCTGACTATGGGTAAGACTTGATTTCTGAACGACTTTGAGTAGCTTGCGATGGTTGACTATGTCAAAAGCCGTTGACAGGCCAATCGCCTCGAAATGTAAGCCCAAGTCGAATACTTGAGTCATCCTACTAAGCTTTTTTATAGTTCTTGATAGTGCGGTGTTCCGAAGTAATGAAATCCTCTGATCATTGTTGGGAGACGAATATGGGCAAGTGTACGGATGATACAGTCGGCCTCAGCTGCCACTCAACGTATTTTAACCGTTTATTTGTTTCGCTAGCATCTATTCATAACGAACAAAACTAAGTAAGTCAGCGCATATGCGCCTTGGCAACCACGCTACTGTTGGCAGCCATAATTTGGAAATAGTAAAAGACTTCGTTTATTTGGGAACCAGCATCAACACTGGCAACAACATAAGCTCTGAAATCCAGCGAAGAATCACTCTTGCCAATAAATGCTACTTTGGACTATTTGGTAGGCAGTTTAAAAGTAAAGTCATCTGTCGGCAACGAAAATCATACTCTTGAAGTCACTTATCGTTCCCGTCCTGCTATATGGTGCAAAATCATGGACCATGACAACATCAGATGAAACGGCTCTGGGAGTGTTCGAGAGAAAAGTTTTTGGAAATATTTATGGACCTCTATGCGTTGGCGATGGCGAGTACCGAAGAAGATTTAACGATGAGCTGTACGAGCTATACGCAGAAATCAACATAGTCCAGCAAATTAAAACGCAGCGGCTGCGCTGGCTAGGCCATGTTGTGCAAATGAAAGATGACGCTCCGGCCAAGAAAGTGTTTCTATCGGAACCCGCCTATGGAAGCGTAGAGGGCGGTCCCCACTCCGTTGGAAGGACAAGGTGGAAAACGATTTAAACTCCCTTGGTGTGACCAATTGGCGCTGGTTGGCAGAGAGAAGGAGCGACTGGCGCACCTTGTTGGACGGCTATAACCGTTCAAACGGTTAAGCGCCAAATAAGTAAGTAAGTAGCGGATGCCAGAGGTCGTGATGTATAAAAACGTCGAAACGAAATACGTAGATTTCGCTGTCAGCATTGTCCTTGTAGCCCAGGAATCGACTATTTTTCCTTAAAAAATCGGCGATCTCTGTGATCATTGCAGTTCGTCGTAATAATTAAGTTAAGAAGTCGCCACCCCGGCGGTCAAAAAATGGTTAGTTATTTAGAAAAGGTTGCCCAGTGCTTCACTGTGAGAGATAAGTTAAATGTACGGTTTATGTGCGATCTTGCTACATAAAATACATATAAAGATATAATGTGAAACGGAGCGAAAAGTTAAGAGTCAAAAGTATAAGCTCTAGTAAATTCGGCCTTGTTGCAACATGTATTTGCTTATCGAAAGATATATTGAAGATCTCATTTCAAGGTGCATTATTGATCTGCACATTTGTCTTATCGGTATCGATACTTTGAGTGTCCTACATAGCAGACCTTTACAATGCACAGTGGGCCAGGAAGGGGTCAAAATGGCCAAAAGTCCATGTTGGAATTTTAATTTTTCGTGTTATTAGCCAAAATATATAATAACTAAGGCAACTGTTCGTAAAATATTATAGCAATTGCTTAGTTATTAAGGTCACAATTTCAATCTGATTAAGAGCGTTGGATTTAAAAGTTACAGGTGGGGTGTATATTGAAACTGAATTTTTCATTGCCTGAAATAGTAAATATTTAACGTTTCTCGTCTTTTTCTTATTAAAACTGCTCATTATGATAAAAAAATAGCAAAAAGCGATTTAAAGAAGTCCCTATTTATAAAGTAGAGTGGCCACCGTGGTGTGATGGTAGCGTGCTCCGCCTATCACACCGTATGCCCTGGGTTCAACTCCCGGGCAAAGCAACATCAAAATTTTAGAAATAAGATTTTTCAATTAGAAGAAAATTTTTCTAAGCGGGGTCGCCCCTCGGCAGTGTCTGGCAAGCGCTCCGATTGTATTTCTGCCATGAAAAGCTCTCAGTGAAAACTCATCTGCCTTGCAGATGCCGTTCGGAGTCGGCATAAAACATGTAGGTCCCGTCCGGCCAATTTGTAGGGAAAAATCAAGAGGAGCACGACGCAAATTGGAAGAGAAGCTCGGCCTTAGATCTCTTCGGAGGTTATCGCGCCTTACATTTATTTTTATTTTTTTTTTATTTATACATTTTAGCGTATTTTATTGATTAAAATGTTAATTTTTTATGAGGCGTGCTCCATATCGTTTGCCTGTACTCCTACGTACCACCTCCTATCACAAACGCTTAACATAAAATATATTCTACATTTAATATACTTTACGATGATCTTGCTCATTTTTTTTTTAACTGGCGCTACTCCCGTCTGAGCAATTTTGGTCGAGTCGATTCAAATTCACATTCATTATTTCCTTGAAATACTTTATTGCGGTGGGTTTGTCGAAAATTGATGGGTAACTTTTAGTTTACCGAATTGCAGTAATAATTAAATTAATATCAAGTATACATTTCATTGAACTCAGCTTTTTTAGCATATTTTTTTAAATATTCGTGATTTTGTTTCTTTCGATTAAGTACATTTACGTAAATATGGCAGAATTTACTAAAAGGGAAATTCTTCAGCAGTTAGATGAAAAAATATAGATATTTCCAAAGTGGACAATAAGTTTCTTTCTAGACTGAAACTATCAATTAACTCTCTAAATGGTAAGCGGAATGTGAAATATAGCGCTGAATGTAGAATAAAATCTTTATTCGAACAAATGCATGCAGAATGGTTGGATTCCAATTTTAATATCCCTGAACTGGAAATTGAAGATTGTGTAATACAAGAGCAGGGTTCTCGCCCTCGCCCTGGCCGTCCGAGTCTTAAATTTGATGACAAATCTTCTCGATCTAAACGACGAGAAGTTTCAAAAATTAACTCGCGTCAAAAACATAGCCCAGAATTGTTGTTAATAGTATGTCGCCAGTCAGCAAGTGGAAAGAAATATTTTTATTCAGTCATAAGTTTTGCTTTAAAAAATATTGAGCAACCAAGAAAATTGTTTGAAAGTTCAATCCAAGCAAAAACCACTGAAGAAGCTTTAGCCTTTTTGTTGAACAATAATCTTACTAAGAGCGTATCCACAAATATGCGTTTAGAATCCAAATCAAGTGGTGCCGATATCTGGCCACCATATAATGATGTAAGGGAAATCAAGTCTCAATGTAAACCATATAAAGAATACATCTCTATTTCTGAGAACAGAATTGAGGTGTCACTACAAGCTTTGTTAAACCACACATCAAAGAGAATTGTTGAATTGCAGAAGGATGTTATTATACATGATATGATTGCAAACGGCGCTATGGAATCGACTGCTGTTTTAATATGTTCATGGGGATTTGATGACAGTTCTGGTCATTTAGCTTATAAACAACATTATAAATCAATTCCTGATGAAAACCTTTCGAAGCCAACTGATCAAAATTGGTTTGCAATTGGTTTCCACAACGAATGTTAACCGTAAATAATAATGTTTTGTGGAATAACAGATCACCACAATCAGCCAGATTTTGTCGACCTATATCTTTGGAAAATATTTCTGAATCAGCGGAAGTCATCCTAAGGCAAAAGTTGAATATAGAGGATCAAATCGACAAGTTAGAAAGTTTTCAGGCTGCTGTGGATGATGATCGGAAAATTTCAATACATTTCTCATTGTTCGTACGTACCTCTGATCAAAAATCAATATTTGCTGAAAGAAAGAAACACATCCAGGAAAAGTTTAGATCTAAATTAGGGATAAGCCAAAAGCAGAAGGTTCTGGCAATAGCATTGACGGTAACACTGCCCGGAAAGCTTTTGAAAATATAGATATACTAAGTCAATGTCTTGGAATTGACGTTGAGTTATTGAAAGAGATAAAGACAATTTTGTTCGCGATTTCAATTCATCTTCCAGTAGATCCTATAAAATTTCAAAGCGTTTGTGACTCTGCTGCTCAGAAATATGTTAATCTCTATCCTTGGTACCCTATGCCATCAACATTGCATAAACAGCTTCTGCATGGTGCTGATAATATTAGTACATGTATACACCTGTTGGTGTTTTAGGGGAAGAAGCTTCTGAAGCCCGAAATAAGGACTACAAGAATTTCAGACGAGCTCATAGCAGGAAGTATAACAGAGAATCTAATATTGAGAATGTTTTTAACAGAGCAATGGACACATCTGATATAATAATATTAAATATTGGTCTCAAAATGCGTTTAAAACATAAGCAATGTTTGTCAATTCCAACAGAAGTGCGCAATTTGCTCAGTATGCCAGAAGTTGAATCCAAATCAGCTGCTGTGTTTGTGGAAGAAAATGAGGAAGAAGTAGACGAAAGTGGACTATTTCAAACTTTAAGCATGTTGGATGATGTTGTACTGTCAGATGATGAACTCGAATAAAACATCACAGATAATCTTTTTTTTTATAGGAAAAACATTTTTTTTAACTCAAACTTTAAATAAAACTCTCTTAAAATTAAAAATTATAGATTTAAAAAACAAAAAAAAAAAATAAATAATTTAAAAAAAGTTACAAAAAAAGTCTGAAGCTAGAAAAAAAAAATATAATTAAAAAAAATACAAACAAACGAACTTTTTTTACTCACAATTTAAAAAAATTAAAACGAAAAAATGAAAAATCTTAAGTTAGCAAAAAACAAAAAAAAAAAATAAATAATTTACAAAAAAAAAAAATTGTTTACTCAAAATTTCAAAAAATAAAGCAAAAACAAAAAAAGAACACAAAAATATATTATATAATTAAAAAAAATTACAAACAAATAAAATATTTTTACTCAAAATTTAAAAAAATTTAAATCAAAAAATTAAAAATTAAAAAATTGTTATTAAAAAAATTACGAAAAAAATTTTTTTTTCAACATTTTTGAAAATTAAAACCAAAAAATGAAAAATCTAAAGTTAGCAATATGTAAGCTATTTCGATAAGATTTTGAATTATGGCCACTTTTGACCCCTTCGTGGCCCACTGTGCAATGGCCAAATGCTCAGCGACAACTAAAGAGAATAAGAATACGTGTGAATTGAGTCTGCACAATTGTGCCATTATTTGCCGATGTCTGAAGTATATGGGGTATTCCATCCCATTTCGACCAATTTTGAAAGCGACCCCTTTAGAATTGGCTGAAAGTTTTTCTTCTTTTTCTAGCTTACGAAAGACGTTTTTCAGAATTTTTTCAAATTTTTTCATCCAACTCAAAAAAAGTTATGAATTTTTAAAAAAAAACGTCGTTTTTGTTTTCAAAATGCTATAACTTTTTCAAAAATTGACCGCTTGGGATCTTTTTTTTTTTTTTAAATTTGTTTTTAAATGTACTTTTCGGAAAAAATACAAAAAAATTTTTAAAGTTTTTTTTTTTAATTTTTCAGTTTTTCGAGATTTTTCGAATTTCGCCATTTTTTTTTTCTCATAAAAAACTTCAATCAATTCTGCAATCATCCCCACTAATCCCGGAGTGGGCCGATTTTTTTTTTTTATTTAATTTAAAAAAAAAAAAACTTTAAACATAAAAGTACATTTAAAAACAAATTTAAACAAAAAAAAAAAAAGATCCCAAACGGTAAATTTTTGGAAAAGTTATAGCATTTTGAAAACCAAAAACGGTGTCCAACTCAAAATAAGTTATGAATTAAAAAAAAACGGTGTTTTTTTCAAAATGCTATAACTTTTTCGAAAATTGACTGTTTGGGATCTTTTTAAATTTGTTTTTAAATGTACTTAAAGTTTTTAAAGTTTTCTTTTTTTCAATTAAATAAAAAAAAAAAAATCGGCCCACTCCGGGATTAGTGGGGATGATTGCAGAATTGATTGAAGTTTTTTATGAGAAAAAAAAAATGGCGAAATTCGAAAAATCTCGAAAAATTTAAAAATTACAAAGCAAAAACTTTAACAATTTTTTTGAATTTTTTCCGAAAAGTACATTTAAAAACAAATTAAAAAAAAAAAAGATCCCAAACGGTCAATTTTTGAAAAGGTTATAGCATTTTGAAAACAAAAACGGTGTTTTTTTTTTAAAATTCATAACTTTTTTTGAGTTGTATAAAAAAATATGAAAAAATTCTTAAAAACGTTTTTCGTAAGCTAGAAAAAGAAGAAAAACTTTCAGCCAATTCTAAAGGGGTCGGGTTCAAAATTGGTCGAAATGGGATGGAATACCCCATGTACAAATGTATATTGAGCGTTTATTCTATGCAGAGTTGCCGGTGTGCTTCATAAACTTCAAAATTGATATACATTTCAGCCCGTTTTGGAAAGAGGCTTTTGGGCTCATTTTGCTATTATACGTTTCTAATTAACAGTTTAAGAACTAAAAAGAAACAAGGTTTAATAGTTAACCCAATTAAATAATAGAAAAATATTTTTAAGTACAAATAGTAAATATTGCAGTAGTAGAAGATCGAACAATCAATCATAATTAATCAAATCAAAATAAAATCTAAGTAAATAACATTCAATTCAGAGTTAAAATTGGGGTGCTTAATGTATTTAAATAATATTCAACAATCCCTCTATTGGGAACTTTCTATTAGAGGAAAGTTATGAAAAGTAGTAAAAGGCACTCCACGCTTTTTTACTCTGAATTGAATTTGTTTGTTAATATCTTAAATTTTATTATAATTTTATTTTGATACAGTTTATATTAATTTTCACTTTTTAGTTTGATATGCTATGAAACGAGTTTTTTTGTTTTTTTATTAACTACATCCTTAGTGGCGAAATGACCCTGCGGGATCCCGAAAACAATACAGAAATGACCACAGCAGGGTCCTCAAATGACCCCGAACGTAAGGAATAGCCTGGTGTCATTGGGCCACTTGAGCGTAGCGCTGCCACAACGTCCAATTATTATTATTATTATTATTATTTTATATTAATTCTAGGGAACGAAGTTCGATAATTTGTGCGCTTCGTGAATTAAAATTATATTGCTGAAGAATCATCTGCAATTCAATTCAATTCGGTACCTACAAAATGAATAAAATTAAGTGGCAACTCTTTAATAACGGTATGATTTTGTAGCAACTTCCAGTAAAAGGAAAAATGTGTGAACAACTGAAAGAAATGTTGCGGCTTTTTCAATTAGATAAACTCCTAGAAGAATTAACTGGTAACTAAACAAATTTGTGTAAAATATTTATTAAAAAGCATGTAGTATTGTTTGTTATAGTCGATGGCATTGAATTTCGTCATTTAAGTTTCTTAAATGAGGCTGATATTGACGACGCTGTGAAGAAAGGTGGGAAAAGAGCTGAATTTCGAGAAATGCTTTTTGCTTGGCGAAAGAAAAACGTAAGTGATATTAGGGGGACTCATGTAACCGTATAAATGCCTTATAAAGTGTGTAAACGTATAAATTTGTCTAGTGCGTAAACGAACTGTCAAATTTTGTATGAAAAATCATTTACACAATTTGTATAAATTTACGCGCACATTTCATTGTGTAAACGCGGTAAACTCAAAGGAATGCAACCTTGCAGACATTGCAGCAAGCATTTTCATCAGAAATCTCCAACATCAGCAAGTCATTTACAAGAATATCTTAGTAAAGACGTTTTAGTTTTGATTTTTCACTTAATCTTGGCATTTTTTAATTTGTATAACAATCCAAAAAATTTTGTTTGGCAATAATACAGCTGATAAACAATCAAGTATATCAAGAGTATTTCTAGGTGCGTTCATATAACAGCGTGTGTAAATGGATATAATTTTACACCTTATAAGTTTATATGCTTTCATGAGTCCCCCTATTATATTTTAAATTGTGTGTAAGCACAAATATGCATGTGCATATGTACATACATATGTTTGCTAACGTCGTTCATGCTACCAGCACTGGACTTAAGGGGCAGTTACTCACGAACGCACGTACAAAAAACGTGTCAGCTGACACGACCTATCTTATGAGTGTGCAATGTAAACGAAAACTCACCGACGTTCAACGCACGTACGTACATAGCCCGGAACGTAGAAATCAAAACAATTTTGATTTTTTCCGTAAGAACGTGTCAGCTGATCGCTCTCTCACAAGACGGAGTTGCCTATTAAATATTTTGTGTGCTATGTTTGGACCAATTGCAGTTATTATACAAAAAGGCCTAATGATTGTTTAAAATTTTGTTGATATATCTTAAAATTAATATATAAAATTGGAGGTTACAAATAAATGAACTAGAAATTCTTATTCAGTATTTGTTTCTGCCATTTGCACCATGAAAAATTGTAATTCCAAAAGTTGATGTTTGCATGATCATAAATGCATACTGGTCAATGGCAACAGTGCTTTGCTGTAAACAAAACACACACAAATATGTTATGTACATGTACACAGACGCACACATTGATTCCTACGGGCTTGAGGGTTCGGTCAAACGTGTTTCGTACGACAAACGTCCGTACGTACGACACACGTCGGTGCATACTTGCAGCTTTAGCAGATCAATTTTTCTGTGGCTGAATAACTACACGGTGCATTTTGTGAGGACTCTGTGCATTATTAGCGTAATAAAAACTTGAAGTTAAAAATGTTGGTTATTATACTCAGTTGAGCAGAGCTCACAGAGTATATTAACTTTGATTGGATAACGGTTGGTTGTACAGGTAGAAAGGAATCGAGATAGATATAGACTTCCATATATCAAAATCATCAGTATCAAAAAAAATTTGATTGAGCCATGTCCGTCCGTCCGTCCGTCTGTCCGTTAACACGATAACTTGAGTAAATTTTGAGGTATCTTGATGAAATTTCGTATGTACATTCCTGGGCACTCATCTCAGATCGCTATTTAAAATGAACGACTATAACCACGCCCATTTTTTCGATATCGAAAATTTCGAAAAACCGAAAAAATGCGATAATTCATTGCCAAAGGCGGATAAAGCGATGAAACTTGGTAGATGGGTTGACGTTATGACGCAGAATAGAAAATTAGTAATATTTTGGACAATGGGCGTGGCACCGCCCACTTTTACAAGAAGGTAATTTAAAAGTTTTGCAAGCTGTAATTTGGCAGTCGTTGAAGATATCATGATGAAATTTGGCAGGAACGTTACTACTATTATTATATATGTGCTAAATAAAAATTAGCAAAAGTGGATGAAGAACACGCGCAATTTTTAAACAAATTTTTTTTAAATTCAAATTTTAACAAAAAATTTAATATCTTTACTGTATATAAATAAATTAAGTCAAAATTCAACTCCAGTAATGATATGATGCAACAAAATACAAAAATAAAAGAAAATTTCAAAATGGGCGTGGCTCCGCCCATTTTCATTTAGTTTGTCTAGGATACTTTTAATGCCATAAGTCGAACAAAAATTTACCAATCCTTGTGAAATTTAGTAGAGGCTTAGCTTCTAGGACGATAACTATTTTCTGTGAAAAAGGGCGAAATCGGTGGAAGCCACGCCCAGTTTTTATACACAGTCCACCGTCTGGCCTTCCGCTCGGCCGTTAACACAATAACTTGAGCAAAAACCGATATATCTTTACTAAACTTAGTCCACGTACTTATCTGAACTCACTTTATCTTGGTATAAAAAATGGCCGAAATCCGACCATAACCACGCCCACTTTATCGATATCGAAAATTACGAAAAATGAAAAAAATGCCATAATTCTATACCAAATACGAAAAAAGGGATGAAACATGGTAATTGGATTGGTTTATTGACGCAAAATATAACTTTGGAAAAAACTTTGTAAAATGGGTGTGACACCTACCATATTAAGTAGAAGAAAATGAAAAAGTTCTACAAGGCGAAATCAACAGCGTTTGGAATCTTGGCAGGAATACTGTTAGTGGTATTGCATATATAAATAAATTAGCAGTACCCGACAGATCATTTTCTGGATCACCTGGTCCACATTTTGGTCGATATCGCGAAAACGACTTCACATATACATCTAAGGGCCACTCGCTTTTAAAACCCTCATTAATACCTTTAATTTGATATCCATATCGTACAAACACATTCTAGAGTCACCCTGGCCCACCCTAATGGCGATATCTCGAAAAGGCGCCCACCTATAGACCTAATGCCCACTCCCTATTAAAATGCTCAGTAACACCTTTCGTTATTTACCCATATCGTACAAACATTCTAGAGTCACCCCTGGCCCACCCTAATGGCGATATCTCAAAAAGGCGTCCACCTATAGACCTAATGCCCACTCCCTCTTAAAATGCTCAGTAACACTTTTCGTTTGATACCCATATCGTACAAACATTCTAGAGTCACCCCTGGCCCACCCTAATGGCGATATCTCGAAAAGACGTCCACCTATAGACCTAATGCCCACTCCCTCTTAAAATGCTCAGTAACACCTTTCGTTTGATACCCATATCGTACAAACATTCTAGAGTCACCCTTGGTCCACCTTTATGGCGATATCTCGAAAAGGCGTCCACCTATAGAACTAAGGATTACTCCCTTTTAAAATACTCATTACCACCTTTCATTTGATACCCATATCGTACAAACACATTCTAGAGTCACCCCTGCCCACCCTAATGGCGATATCTCGAAAAGGCGTCCACCTATAGAACTAAGGATTACTCCCTTTTAAAATACTCATTACCACCTTTCATTTGATACCCATATCGTACAAACACATTCTAGAGTCATCATGGCCCACCCTAATGGCGATATCTCGAAAAGGCGTCCACCTATAGAACTAATGCCCACTCCCTCTTAAAATGCTCAGTAACACCTTTCGTTTGATACACATATCGTACAAACATTCTAGAGTCACCCTTGGTCCACCTTTATGGCGATATCTCGAAAAGGCTTCCACCTATAGAACTAAGGATTACTCCCTTTTAAAATACTCATTACCACCTTTCATTTGATACCCATATCGTACAAACACATTCTAGAGTCACCCCTGGCCCACCCTAATGGCGATATCTCGAAAAGGCGTCCACCGATAGACCTAAGGCCCGCTCCCTCTTAAAATGCTCAGTAACACCTTTTATTTGATACCCATATCGTACAAACAAATTCTAGAGTCAGCCCTGGTCCACCTTTATGGTGATATTCCTAAATGGCGTCCATCCATAGAACTATGGCCTACTCTCTCTTAAAATACTCTTTAATACCTTCCATTTGATACACATGTCATACAACCACATTCCAGGGTTACCCTAGGTTCATTTTCCTACATGGTGATTTTCCTTATTTGGTCTCCATAGCTCTCAACTGAGTATGTAATGTTCGGTTACACCCGAACTTAGCCTTCCTTACTTGTTTTAAATATTAATATATTTAATATGTAGGTCTGTGCTGGTGATGAGCTCCAAAAAAAGGATGATCAAGATGATTTCCATTATGCAGAACTTTTATTAGATATAGTAATAGCATTTAAGCTTATTTTGTGCCTTAATATAACTATATATGTACAACCAGAGCTATATTTAATAAAAATAAGTATATATAAAACTTTGAAGGTAGTTTTTTTTAATTACAGCAAAAGCAAGTTTAAATATTTTTAAATTGAAATATACTACTTAATATTCAAAAAACAATTAAACATGAAAGTTGTTTAATTTAATATTTCGTATTTGAATAGGATTTGAATATCATCTTATTACACGCAAATATTTTGTTATTATTTGATTTTGCTATTTTTCTCTCTCAGTGTATACGTCACTATTCTGATAGTAAATAAATGCACAAGAACAGCAAAGCACGTAGCACCCATAGATGTAAGCCAGTGCATAGTGTACCATATCAAGTTTGTAAACTAACCGATAAACGTCAAAGTTACAAACAGCCTCGCTAACTTGAGGCAAATCTCAGGTCTAGAGTTGCATTTTTCGTACGTAAGACTACTTTACGCAGAGTTGCATTCGATAGTTTAATAAAACTTAAAAAAAATAAATTTGAATATGAAAGGGTTGAATATATTTTCTCAGAAATAAATATAAAAGAAGATGTACAGTGAGTAAACATACGCAAAGTAAAAATTATTTAAATCAGAGTCAAAAAATTAGAAGAAACTCAATTAAATATGGACACATGTGTAACTACACAACAAAAAAACAATTTCGGCTATATTTCGAATGATAAAAAAAATTAAAACCCTTTTTCCGAAACTCTCTCAACATAAGTTTCAAATTTAGGGGCGGGCTTTTTTTTATGTATGGGGCCAACCAAGTCTAGTGTCCCTACGCCTGAACTGTCATAGCCCTAGGGCCAGAAGGGTTTTGCTAAGGTGCCTGGTGTTTTGTGTACGTGACTTGGCAGTACGGCGGTTCATCATGGAGTCTACGCTTACTAAGGTATTTGCATTTACTAACAAGATCTTTATCTTTTGTCTTAATAACCTTTTCTGAGGAAAAACGTGGGCAAATTATTGTAACGAATTTAGGGAAATTCCTCTTATTTGCAACCTTCCGCTTATGTTCGTATCGCTAAACTGTTGAATAAAACACTTCAACATTCTGTATTACAAAAATGGTTATTAGACTATTTTAAGAGTACTTCGCAATTAAACTTCACGTCGCAACTGATAGCGTGCTTAAATCAAACTGATTCATCGTGCCCCAGCTTGTGCTGCTTTTATATTCTTAGGTTTCCTCGTTGGCATATTTCTAGGCATTTCTATTTCTAGAATTTACTACTTGTTTACCAGCTATAAATTTATCAGCAATAACTACAGATGCACGATTATAGCTTCTCGCATAGCCATATGCGCGTGTATATGTGAGTGATACTTCCACATTGCCTAATTTTGGGAGTATCTCAGATATATGCATGTGTTTGTGCGTTTCTCTCCGCTGCTTGTATGGACATATGTGTAGACATAATGACTGATTTGTTTATGTGCATACAAGTCACTGCTTAGTATCGGCTTAGAGATGATGGTATCCCTTAGTGTTGCTAATACTCGTCACACTGAACTCCACTTAAGTCTGATCGTCCCGATCAGACAAATCTCTCGATCTAAACGCTGCTAGCCTCTCCAAATGAACCACCCTTCTATTTCGTGGTTTTCCAATTGTTTGTATGCGGTAGATGACATCACTGATCCTCTTCACAACTCTGCACGGGCCTTCCCAACTACACCAAAATTTGGATGGAGCACCTTTCCGCTGGTGAGGGTTGTATAGCAGTACCAAATCTCCCTCCAAGAAACCTTCCGAATTATAGTTCTTGTCGTACCTGTGTTTCATTCTACTACTCATTATCCTGGACCGCTCACTCACACTATGTTCTTTGGCCAATGAACTACTTCGCAGAGCTTGATCTTGACGGATTGACTTTGTGCGCTGGCTTCAAACCACCCTTACATTCTTTCTGGGAAATTCTCTCCTTTGTCTTAGTGCATCCATTAGGGTTTGTCAATGCCAGCGTTTTTCTCGCGGGTACCTTGTATTTTGATTTGTTTGGCCCATTCATTCCATCAACTTTTGCCCGATTTACTTTCTTTGACTTTTGTGGTCCCTTTCTCCAAACTGCGTATCGATCCTGATGTCATGGTCAACTAAGAAGTCCACCTCCAATATGAATTCATCAACAATCTCTGTCACAATGAATTTGTGTAGAATCGTGACCTTTCCAATTAAGACCTCACATACCACTTCTCCTTGGACTTGGTTATACTCGCCAGTGACCGTACGCAACCTTGCTCTAGGTAATGGCTTTACTCTCCTGTTGACCAAATCAGATCGGATTAAGGAATGAGATGCGCCCGTATCTACAGTCAGTAAACGCTCCTTGCCGTCCACATTTCCTCTGACGTTAAGACTGCTCGATTTTCTACCAATTTGCGATATAGATATCACAGGACATTCAAAAGCTAGGCAAGTTTTCGATATTTACATCGGACTCGCTCTTGCTTATCTCCTCCAGCTTTGCGTGTACGACCAGCCAAGCTGGAACTACCAGGACCGGTGCTGCAATGACGAGTAATGTGACCTGAGTTACCGCACTTGAAACACTCATAACTCCGTCATTTTTCTGTTGTGATTCCATCAGCGCCTCCAATATTTTGTGCACCCAGTCTGGCCTTTCCACTTCCACACGGCGTGCTTTGAAAACTGGCTTACACAGAAGCGACGCTGTTTTCTGAATGAGAGCATGGGACACCGTTTCAGCAAATGTTAGTTTTGGGTTTGCGTATGTAGCTCGCTTTGTTTCGACGTCCCGTATGCCATTTATAAAGCTCTGAATCTTTACCCTTTCAGTGTATTCCACAGGTGCGTCCGCATTTACCAAATGAGCCAACCTTTCAACATCCGAAACAAATTCCTGCAATGTCTCATTCGCTTTTTGGTAACGGTTCAGTATCTCCATTTGGTATATCTGTCTCCTATGCTCGGTTCCATATCGTCTCTCTAGAGCGCTCATCAATGTTTCATAGCTGTTCCGTTCGTACTCTGGAACTGTCTGTAAGATTTCAGCTGCAGGCCCTTTCAATGCCACGAACAGTGCAGCAACTTTAACTTCAGCACTCCAGTTGTTCACTGCTGCGGTCTTCTCAAACTGAATCTTAAATACCTGGAAAGGAACAGAACCGTCAAAAGATGGTGTTTTTACCTTTGGATTACTCGCTGGAAGAGCTGGGTGATTTAGTTGCAACTGATCCATACGACCTTTCAACGCTTCTATCTCGGCATCAATTTTGTCCTCGAGTTGTAAAACTTTTGCATCCTGCTTTTCCAGTTTCGCAAAGAGCTGCGATGATACCTGTTCCGAAATTTGCGCCGCCATTTCAGATATACGTGCCTCTTGCCTTCCAGTTGAGATGTCTTATATGTCTTCTGTTCCCCTAATTGTGCTTCAATCTTCGATGTTATGCGTGTCTCCTGTGATTCCAGTTGAGATGACCTTTGCGACGACATTTCTGAAATGCGTACCTACTGTGCTTCCATCTTGGATGTTATACGTGTCTCCTGTGATTCTAGTTGCAATGACATGTTGGTGGATATTTGTGATGACATTTCTGTTATACGCGTTTCTTGTGCTTCAACCTTGGATGTTACTGTCGATTTTTGAGCAGATATTGCAGCCAAAATCGTGTTCAAGTCTATGCTCGTAACTGTCTGCGATGTTTCGATTTTCTCTGCAATTTTTGTTGTTGTCTCGTCCCCATCAGGATGAAAGACATCATCGTCCACATTAATTCTTTCCGACTCCATAGCGTCTCGTAGCCGTGCTAGAAGTTCGATTTTATTGCCGGTTGTATTCAATTCACGGTTCTGCAACTCCTTTTTCAGTTGCTGGATCCTTAATCCACTTAACTTTGTCATGTCCAAGTTGTATTCGAAATCTCCAGGATTTATTCAACAAATCCTCTTCTGACACCAATTGTAACGAATTTAGGGAAATTCCTCTTATTTGCAACCTTCTGCTTATGTTCGTATCGCCAAACTGTTGAATAAAACATTCCAGTATTCTGTATTACAAAAATGGTCTTTACTAGACTATTTTAAGAGTACTTCGCAATTAAACTTCACGTCGCAACTGATAGCGTGCTTGAATCAAACTAATTCGTCGTGCCTCAGCTAGTGCTGCTTTTATACTCTTATGTTTCCTTGGTTTTGATGTAGGAAAGAGGTATCGTCCAAGACATATTTATGTTGGCAGATCAGTGTGAAACGTTGGCCCTTATTCTGAGCATCTTTCGATCTTCGAATTTCGTTGGCTACCGAACATCGAAATTCGAATTTCAAATTCGTATTAACAGCTTATTCTTATCGAAATTTTCGTTGCATATCTAATTTTGAATCGAATAGAAGTTTGTTGTCGACGATCTATTGAATTAGAAGAAAATTGTTTTAAGTGTAAGTTTTTTGAGTTTATCTTCTAGTTTTTTGCTACCTAATATTAATTTCAAACTATTTGTGTTAATCTTATATAGGTCGAACGTCGTGAATACAAAACAACAGCTTGAAAGACTGGTTTAAAAAATGGGACAAAATCCGTTTATTACAAAAGGAACTTGAACAAAGATCAGGTGGCAAAAAATTGCTAGTGCATTCTGGTTCCCGATCCTGAGTTGAGACAATCACTAGCGCAAAATCTGATTATTTTTGCCAATTTCAAAATTGTTGGAATAGACTTGGCTCTTGTGCATTGTTGGGTAAAAGTCTAGAATAGGGGTCGACTGCTAATACGCTTACTCACTTCGTTCGACAACAATAATCCGAAGGCGGAAAAGAAAAATTATATCTCTGTCCGGAGATATTTGCAGTTGAAGTTGGCAATTTTCATGTGGTAGTTGTACTGTTGTTGTGCACTGAAAAAAATTGTGTGTACAAAAGGATTTTTCACGCATTTAAATTTGATCCCACCCCATTGGTGGACCGGTCATGGCAATTTTTTATAAGCGCGGCCGAAGGCTGCCAACGCAAAAAGGTGTCCGGCGCAAAATTCTATGGAGCCCTCTACCGGTTTAGAAGGAACCCGGGTAATTTTTTTGTTTTTCTTTAATATATTTTGAAAGAGTTAACATTTTTAATTTCCGTATTCGGACTATAGTTGTCAAGGTCAATACGCGTCTTTTGACCACTATCCATATTTTTGTACGGGTCGACAGCTAACCCCTGATCTAGACTATTACCCATTGTTGGATAACAAGTCCATGAACGCTTCTATGGTCAGTATGAAGTTTATTTTTGAGATATCTTGATGAAATTTGGTAAGCAGGCATATTTTGATGGGCGATTTGACATTTGTCGGATTCGACCGGATCGGACCACTATAGCATATACCTCCCATACAACCGATTGTTCAATAAGAGGGTTTTCGCCATTTCTGCCTCATTTTAACAGCTAGCAATATCAAATTTTACCACAAGCTTACGTATTGGGCATAGATGGTTGTCTGAAAAATCGTCAAGATCGGACATATTTATAATATATATCCCATACAACCGACTGTTCAGGTAAGAGGATTTTCATCATTTTTGTAGAAATCGATTTTTAGTCCGATTTAGACGATTTTTTCAGGCACCCATCTATGCCCAATACGAAAGCTTGTGGTAAAATTTGATGCTGCTAGCTGTTAAAATGAGGCAGAAATGGCGAAAACCCTCTTATTGAACAATCGGTTGAATGGGAGGTATGTATATGCCATAGTGGTCCGATCCGGTCGATTCCGACAAATGTCAAATCCCCCATCAAAATATGCCTGCTTACCAAATTTCATCAAGATATCTCAAAAATTGAGGGACTAGTTCGCGTTTAAATAAACGGACAGACGGACGGACGGATGGACGGACGGACGATATGGCTAAATCAACTTAGCTCGTCTCTTGATCATTTTGATATACTTATTGGTGGGTCAAACGGAAACATATACATAAAAAATGATTTGGAGCCTTGAAAATGAAAAAAATCGATTTCGACCAAAACAAGTCCCAAAAACCACAAACAAATTTTTTTTTTTTTAAACTGTTAATGGCAACGTTTTTATCGCATAATTTTAAGTGGTATAGGAACTATACGACAAATTCGTTTTCAACGGCAACACTTTTGCACGTTTCTGAAGAAACCCTTAAAAAAAAAATGGCGAAAAATAAATTTTTTCATGAAGACACTCCTCAAAACCCAAAAAGCTGTTATCGCCAAAGTTTTTAGCGGACAATTTTGAGACGGACAGGGTATACATGAAAATTTTAAAATCAAATGAAAATTTTTTAAGTAGGTCATGAAAAAAACCTTAAAAATCAAAGAAAAAAGTCAAAAAACTCAAATTTTGCAGGCTCGAAAATTATTTTGTTGGGTATGCGTAGTAGAACTTTTTTGTCTGAGCCCAAAACCTAACGAAAAATCGATGGCGCGATATAGGTTAATAAATCGACCCAGCTTAATGTACATATATGGAACATAAGTCAGCATTTTTATTAGACAAGCAAGGAAACGGCAATTATGTTTAAAAAAATTTAATTTAGTCATTAAGTGTGGCGCTTTTACATAAAGTTCTAAAGAATGTTAGTTTTAAGCGATATAAGTATGTACAACGTTCATAAATATTAAAGAGAAGCTACGCAAATATTCAGTGGCTGCTTATGGGCAACCTATGGAACATGTAGTGCAGCGGCGATCAATCAAAAATACGCTACCAACTATGGCAAAACTCTATATTCTGATTTAAAACTAATCTGATCGGACCAGTTACTACACGCATGTACATATGTATATGTACGTATTACATGGCCGGTTCCACGGGTGGCAGGTAATGTCGTGATTTATCTAAATCATCAGTGCGACCCTTCCTAAGAATTAAGTACCAAAATGTCCATTACATAGAAACATTTTTATACCCAGCTGCACTTTTACACAGGGTATTATAACTTTGATTGGATAACGGTTGGTTTTACAGGTATAAAGGAATCGAGATAGGTATAGACTTCCATATATCAAAATCATCAGTACCGAAAAAAATTTGATTGAGCCATGCCCGTCCGTCCGTCCGTCCGTTAACACAATACCTTGAGTAAATATTGAGATATCTTCACCAAATTTGGTACACGCGTTTATCTAGACCCAGAATAGATTGGTATTGGAAATGAGCGAAATCGTATGATAACCACGCCCACTTTTTATATATATAACATTTTGGAAAACCAAAAAACCTGATTATTTAGTAAATAATACACCTAGAATGTTGAAATTTGACGTGTGGACTGACATTGAGACTCTTGATAAAAATTTAATAACATTTTTTAAAATAGGCGTGGCACCGTCCACTTGTGATAAAATTAATTTTACAAATATTATTAATCATAAATCAAAAATCATTAAACCTACCGTAAAAAAATTCTCCAGAGAGGTTTGCCTTTACTATAGGGAATGCTTTGAAGAAAAATTAACGAAATCTGTTAAGGACCCCGCCCACTTTTATATAAAAGGTTTTTAAAAGGGTTGTAGACGAATAAAATAAGTTATATCTTTGCAAAAAAGAGCTTAATATCAATGGTATTTCATTTCCTAAGTGGATCTATAACAATAAATAAGAAAAACTTCAAATTGTGAAAAATGGGCGTGACACCGCCCCTTTTATGACTAAGCAATTTTCTATGTTTCGGGAGCCATAACTCGAAGAAAAATTAACGCATCGTAATAAAATTGGGTACACATATTTTCCCTATAGCAGGAAATATTTCTAGAAAAATTTACGAGATCGGTTAAAGACCACGCCCACTTTTATATAAAAGATTTTTAAAAGGATCGTAGACGAAAATAATAAGCTATATCTTAGCGAAAAAGAGCTTTATTTGGGAGGGGCGCGATTTAAGTCAACTTTTTAAGTAAAATAAACTGACCTTAACATTTTTCATACAAACACACATACATATCTACACTCATCTACAAAAGTCATCATCACTCAGTTTTTACTAACTTCGACCTTCATTATTTTCAATATTTTTATAAAAATATGTATTATTATATAACACCAACAATCCAAATATACACTTAAGACTTTTTAGAAAATTCGGCAAAATTTCGCGAATTTCCATGCAAATTTTTAGCTTTCAGTAAGAATTTTTTGAATTTATCTCTCAGAATATATTTTTATAAAAACAGCGCCTTTCTTTATATCAGAAAAAACTAGCCACTCATTTTCAACCAAATTATGGCGCTGAAAATAACGTTTTTCAGATTTTCCCTTTTTCTGGTGAATGGAGTATGGACACGTGTAATCAATTGGCGGATTCCAATGATCTTTGAGCAACTTGTGTTTTGTAAACTCGTCTAACAAATTTATTTTGCCCACGTATGCGCCAATATCATATTTATTCTATAAGGGTTGCTTAACTAAATTTGATATAGTACCGGAAGTTGATGGTTGACAGTCAATTGCAACAGCTGATGTATCATCATCATCGGCATCTATAGTAGTTTCCAGACCTTTTTCAGCATCGTTTTCTTGTTCGGATGCAGTTACCTTACCGGTTTCATTTCTTGACTTTTGCAGCTTCGCAAAGTATGAATCTATACCTTTAGCAGCTTGCCTTTTTAAGCCTTTGCGTACAGGTTCGTCCTCCTGTAAAATTTTTTTTTTTTTTTAATATGCACCTACGTATGTACCAGTAAAGTCTTCATGTACCGAAAGAATGTTGATAAATTGAACCCCTGAACCTCTGAGTAACTGTACCAAAGTTCTTTCTTTTAACTTTGATGCTAAAAAGCAGGGGCGCGAGTACTTTTCTCATTTATAAATAGAAAATTTTCGGTATTTAAATGTAGTTTAAACGTAGTGATCTGAAACCGAATTTTCACAGATAATTGCCGATCATTACTTCAATAAATTATTTGAAATTGGTCCTAAAAGTTCTGAGGCTCCGTACTGTATTTTTGCCAACAACTTTTATACAAAGGTATGTGCGAAGACTTCGGTGGTATACATCAATAGACCCAAATTTTTAATGGGGGTTTTAAGTGAGTTAAACCGACTAGCCTTAGTCTTTAATGAACTATGGAGTAGATATTGAAAAGAAGAATATGATCATATCAAACCCCGAAAAATTTTCCATGTGCACTTATTGCGTTTTGATATGAAACTAATCAATTAATCTCCCGAATACAATGCAATAAAACATGGTTTGAATGTTAAAGCGTTTGCTGTTGGATTTTTGGACCGCAATGAAAAAGAAAGAAAAATATCAAAATCGTAGAAAAAAGGACCAAAATTAGAGAGAAGGGACCAGCGGACCAAACGGGTTTGGAAAGGCTTATTTTGGGTCAAAATGGACCAAAGTAGCAACCGTGTACTACACATACGCAGAATTCACTAAAACTGATTATTAGACGAAAGAGCGGCGTAGTGTGAATAGCGTTATTTTGTGAGTTTACTTAAAGGAGAATTATGTATAGTATAAGTCAGAGCGTGCCACAATTCCCAAAATAATGGAGATTTTTTGGCGTGAATGTATTACTGCTGCCAAATAGTAACACATTAACGCGATGTAGAGACTGAAATTCGCGAAGGCCTATATAAATAATTTTTCTCGGTCTATTAGATGATACATACATAAAAGCCAAAAATTTTAAAATTTTATATGTAATTAAAACAAACTTTTATAATTTTCATAAGTTCCAGATAAGAGCGGGGGGAGGCGATTGCCACCCACTTCTGGATCCGCCACTATGTTGCGCCGCCTCTTTTTCTTCTAAGCAATTTTCTATGTTTCGGGAGCCATAACTCTAAGAAAAATTAACATATCGTAATGAAATTGTGTACACATATTTTCCTTATAGCAGAAAATATTTCTTATATTTAAGAATTCATGAGCTTAACACCGGCTTATAATAATTGAACTGAGCCCGAGTTGACAAAGCTTCTCAATCGCAATTAAGAAGAACTTTACAAAAACAAATCTACATGGCACACAAATCAATATAGAGACAAAATGTCTCAATTGTGTTGTTAGTGTAGAAATGAGAAAAACTGAATTAAGCATGAAAACAAATACCAGCAGGATGGCCTAGTGTTTAAAGGCTACTGCAGTTTCACCATGCTGATGATGATTACGTTGGCGGTTTTCGAAATGGGTCCATCGCAATATGCCAGTAAATGTTTCTTTCTTTTCAGTTTCTCTTAGAAAACATAATAATTGAAATTCAATTATTATAAGCCGGTGTTAAGCTCATGAATTCTTAAATATAAGTATAAACTGAACACACCATTAAACTAACATACAGAAAATATTTCTAGTAAAAGTGGACGGGATCGGTTAAAGACCACGCAACTTAGATATAAAACAAGTTCAAAAGGGTCGTAAACTAGAATCATAAGCTATAACTTAGCAAAAAATAGTTTTGAATCAATGATATTTCACTTATCAAGTTTTATTGTAAGAGGAAATGGGGACACATCTTTTTTTTACAATTGAAGCTCACTTTTACAATTGAAGTACACACGAACTTATACACCTTTACTTGTTTAAGTCTGTCTTTTATTTCGTGCATCCATGCAAGGATTAAAACCGACATTCATATCTAGGTCTAGAAAAAAATTAAGACAACTCAAGAATTTGTTCATACTTATTTTCCTACTATTGAAGGGAAAAACATATACGGGAAATCGAGTTGTTTAACCACCGCTTAAGAGTCCAGTACGAAAAAGTGTTAGACTGTAAACAATCACTGTTAAGAGTCGGGATGGGGAGGCACGTACATCTATTTTAAGTCCGAAGGCATACAGGATTATATGATATGTAATGATAGAGCGGCCATTTATATTGGCTGAGCTTAGAGTTGTACATTATCAACTCAGCAGGAAGGACGTGGGACCCAGCACAAGGCTGCGAAATGTCGATTAATATGCAGGTTTTGCAACATTAGACTAACATAGTTACTCTTATCACTAAAACGCGTTGACTGAAGGTTCATTATGTCCATTATTACTGGATCCTGCATTCTGGGCCTCGTCAATGAAAGTAGATGTAAGGAATGCGGTTTGCCATAGACAAACTAAGACTCCAGCTATTATGAGTGCCGCGTTTGTAAGATCTAAAAACAGCAAATATTATAGCTTCTAGAAATCTTGTAATAATTTACCAAGAATACGGAGTTATTTAATAAAAGGGCGTGGCCCTTCTTTAGCAAATTTCTCACAATACTTTATACGTCATGGTAATAAAGAAGTTTCTATAACGATAATTGTTTGGTATGAAAATAGGGGAAATCGATTGCATGTCACAAATCGCCCAAAAGCAGAAATTCGGCCGAATTCCATTCCATACTCCCCAAAATTCTTTGTAGTATAAGCTTGATCTAATGGACTAATTTCGCGTTAGTAAGATAAGCGGTTTGGCGGTAGCATGCTCGCCTGCCTCACCAAAGATCATGGTTTCAAGACCCAGGAAAAACAACGTCAAAATCTTTATAAAAAATGTATTTTAATTAGAAAAAAATGGTCTAATCGGACGTCTCGGCAGTGGTTGGGTAAACACTCCAAATGTATTTCTGCTATGAAAAGCTTCTTAGCGAAAACTCATCTGCTTGCAGAGGCCTTTCGAAGTGGGCATAAAACATGTAAAAGTATCCCGACGTAAATTAGGAAAGAAGCTCGGCCTTAATCTCTTTGGAGGCAACTTATAATTTTTATAAGAAAATGGATTTTATAATCGAGTATATTTTCTTTTTAGTTTGCTGTTTAACGTACATACCTAGATACATTAGGGTGGCCCTTCGTTGTATGGAGGGGAAAAAAGGTGTTTGTATTCTTGATCTCACCCCCTAAAAATATGCGAATAGCTCAAAAACGAATATATACAAAGTTTTAGGCCAATCAAAAATGATTTAGAGGTGGCACTAATGGCTTGAAATCGTGAAAAGTTACGAATTTTTACAATTTCGTGCTTCAGGCTTCCATATTTCTAAATTCTACGAAAATTTACTGCTTTTCTATACCGTAATAAGATCTGTATTTTCTTACTTTTCTAAAATGGCCACAACCTTCAAAATCGGTCGATCAATAACAGAGTTACAGGGCAAAAATATATTGCTTTCGACAAACAAATATGAAAGTAAATTAAGTCTGTGCAAATGTGTTGATCAGTGAATCGTGGTATTCGGGTAAAAAAACGCTCAAATAAACTTTTTTATACACAAATACATATATCCCTTGAAGCCACACTTGAAGTTTATTTATTTAAAAAAGTATACACATATATTTTTTTATAAATTTTCTTTCGAAATGCAACTTGTTTCTGCAACAAGCATGTCGAAAGAAATTAAAAAAAAAGTATAAAGAAATGAAAATATATATTGTAACGAATTTACTTCAAATCCTGTTATTTGCCCTTCTGCTAAGTTCGAATCACTAAACTGTTGAATAAATAACTCCAATATTGAATAATGGAAAAATGGCCTTTATTAAAATACTTCACAATAACACTCAAACTGTGCAACGAATAGCTTAATAACCAAAATGATAGCTTAAAGGAAACTTACTTTCAAAACAATACTGCTATTGCTCGCTAGATATCGTCTTATGCGGCAGTTACCCACCGACGTGTGCCGTACGTAAGGACGTTTGTCGTACGAAGCACGTTTGACCGAACTCTCAAGCCCGTAGGAATCAATGTGTGCGTCTGTGTACATGTACATAACATATTTGTGTGTGTATTGTTTACAGATAAGCACTGTTGCCATTGTCCATTTTGCATGCATGCTTATGGAAACATCAACTTTTCCCAATTTAATTTTTGATGTTGCAAAAGGCTGGAATTAATATTAAATAAAAATAAATAGATTACATATATATAATCTGCACTTTTACATAATTATTTCGAATTATTTTCACAACTTTTCAAACTTTAAATAGGTGTTTTTGCATAAAACTGCAAACGGTCAAAAATTAGCGCACAAAAGTTTACTAGGCAACTCTGTCTAGTGAGAGAGCGATCAGCTGACACGTTCATACGGAAAAAATCAAAATTGTTTTGATTTCTACGTTCCGGGCTACGTACGTACGGGTGTTGCACGTCGGTAAGTTTTCGTTTACATTGCACACTCATAAGATAGGTCGTGTCAGCTGACACGTTTTTTCTACGTACGTTCGTGAGTAACCACGGCTTTAGTCGTAACTGCTTGACAACTCAAATCAAACTGAATTACAGCGCCTCTACATCTGTCGCCTTTTATACTCTTTGATTTTAACATTCGCATCTTCTAGTCGCTTCGAGAATCTACTAGTCCAGCAGCTCTCAAACTTCTCAGCTGTAACTACAATTGCACAATTTTATAGTTTTTCTCATTGCATACTTATAGGAGTATCTCGGATATATGCATGTGTTTGCGCATTGACTCTCCGCTGCTCGTATTCGTACATGGTACATATGTGTAGACGCAATTATTTATTCGTTTATGTAGATACATAATGATTGAATTATTGATGTGAATGTTTGTAGTTTACAGTCTCTCGCGCACACATAGGCGTATAAGTAAATGCATCTGTGTGTGACATTTCTCGGCTGCCTTATATATGTGTATACATGATTTGATTATTGACGTAAATATCGCTTAGCATGGCCTTAGCATCGCCTTAGTGATGGTATAGCTTAGTGATGCTAATATCCGTGACACTGCCCTCCACCTAAGTCTGATCGTCCCGATCAGACAAATCTCTCGATCTAAACGCTGCTAATCTCTCCAAATGAACCACCTTCATTTTTGTTCGTGGTTAGGTAGTGGTTTGTATGCGGTATACTACATCGTTAATCCGTTTTACAACTTTGTATGGGCCTTCCCAGTTACACTGCAATTTCGGGGACAAACCTTTTTTTCGTTGTGGGTTGTATAGCAGCACCAAATCTCTTTCCTGAAACCCTTCCGAATTAATTGCTTTATCGTACCTCGCTTTCATCTTGTCACTCATAATCTTTGATCGTTGCCTTACCAGATCGTGTATCTCTCTCAGCTCTTCTTCCAAGACACCAGTGGATTTCTTGACATTCCTCTCCGCATCGGCATCTATCCCATACTTCAAATCAGCTGGCAATCAAAGGTCATTGCCAAAAATTACCTTTGCGGGAGTTTGGCCCGTTGTGTCATGTACTGCCGATCGGTAGGCCATCAAGAATAATGATATGTGTGTATCCCAGTCCTTATGGTACTTGTCTACTACTTTCCTTAAATGCTCCTCCAATGTTCTATTGAAACGTTCCACCATACCATCGGACTGAGGATGCAATGCAATTGCCCGTGTTTTTCGAATGCCCAACTTCTTGCACATTTCTTAGAACACAGCTGATTCAAAATTCCTGCCTTGGTCAGAATGTAACTCATTGGTAAACCATACCTTGCAACCCATTCGTTTTTAACCACTTCTGCTACTGTTTCTGCTTCTTGGTTTGGGATTGGCCATTTATTGAAATAATCCATAACCACCAGTACGAATTTGTTTCCGCGGTTGCTAGTAGGAAATGGACCTGCGACATCCATGGCAATCCTTTCAAATGGTGCACCTGAAATATAATGCTTCATCTGGCCATGACTTCGGGTTTTGGGCCCTTTCGCTCTGTTGCATACCTCGCAATTGGCAATCCACTCGGTGACCGACTGATGGCAACCAACCCAATAGAATATTTGCTTAATTTTCTCGAGTGTCTTCGTGATTCCAAGATGACCTCCACTTGGACCATTGTGCAGCTCGCTGAGAACGTCAGGAATCCTCTTTCTGGGAACAACTATCAGTTTCTTCTTGCATTGACCATCCTCACTCTCCCATACTCGATGCAAGCAACAGGATATCAATTCTAAACTGTTCCACTGTGCCCAATATGACTTCGCAATGGGACTCTCTGCTGACATCTCCTCTCTGCTTGGTCTTTCGTTTCGTTCGAGCCCTTGCATAATATGTGACAGATCTGTATCTTTTAGCTTACACTTTCTTAGTTGTTCCTTGTCCCATTCATCCGTACACGTTATAGTCATTAGCCGGACATATATAATGTCTTCTTTAGCCTCTGCCTTTGAACAGTGCTTGCATTCCAAACTACATGGCCTTCGTGACATTCCATCGGCATTTCCATGGGTACTACCTTTTCGATGCTCAATGGAAAAGTCATAGCTTTGTAGTCGCTCGATCCACCATACCAATTGTGATCTGTCCTGACACGGAATCGCTGGCCGTAGAGGTATTTGTGAAAATGTTTAATGCACTCTACCAATGCCAACAGCTCTCTCCGCGTAACACAGTAGTTCCTCTCTGGTTTTCCAATCGAACGGCTGTAATATGCCACTACTTTCTCCTGTCCATCGACCAGTTGTGACAAAATGCCTCCTATAGCATATCCACTCGCATCTGTATCTAGAATAAATGTGGCTCCTGGAATCGGATATGCTAACATTGGGGCAGTGCACAAACGCTCCTTCAATGTTTGGAAAGCCACTTCTTGCTCCTTTTTCCATTCAAAAGCTTTATTTTTTCTTGTAAGCTCATGGAGGCTATGGGCTACGCTGGAAAAATTTGGTACAAATCGGCGGTAATATGTGCACAGCCCAAGGAAACTTCTCAATTCATGTAGGTTCTGTGGTCTTGGCCAATCCTTTACAGCCTCTATTTTTTCGTTTGCAGTGCAGATGCCCTCTGTCGTTACCTTGTGACCCAAATAATTGACTTCCTTTTTAAACAGCGCACACTTTTTGGGACTTAACTTCAGACCAGCGCCAGCTATTCTCTGGAAAACTTCCTCCACGTTCCTAAGATGTTCATCAAAATTCTTGCCCAATACGATGATGTCGTCCAGGTACACCAAGCATGTTTTCCAATGTAGTCCTTTCAGTACCTGGTACATTAGTCTCTCAAAAGTAGCTGGTGCATTACAAAGTCCAAAGGGCATTACTGTAAATTTCCAAAGACCATCTCCGACGCTGAAGGCTGTTTTCTCTTTGTCTTCCTCCTTCACCTCCACTTGCCAGTAGCCGCTTTTTAAGTCCAGTGTGGCAAACCATTTCGTACCAGAGAGCGAGTCCAGAGTGTCGTCGATTCTTGGCAATGGGTAGCTATCCTTTTTCGTAACGTCATTCAACTTCCGGTAGTCAACGCAAAACCTCATTTTTCCATCCTTCTTCTTTACAAGTACTACCGGTGAGCTCCAGGGACTAGCTGATGGTTCGATGACGCCGCTGTCGCTCATTTCTTGTATAATTTGACTCACCACTTCCCGCTTCGCCAGTGGAACACTACGTGGAGCTTGACGTATCGGCCTCGCGTCTCCAGTGTCAATTTGATGCTTCACAACATTGGTGCGGCCTGGTTTGGAACCATTCTGGTCAAATATGTTTGCGTACTTTAGGAGCAGTTGCTTTGCCTTACTCTGATAATCTTCCTCTAGCCCCTCCGTCCATTCCGTGATGTCATTTAAAAGATCAGTATTACTAGATGAAACGTGTTCCTGGAGCTGTTCACAGTTAATAACTACTGCAGCTCTTGGCATCTTCCCAAAATAGCTCCTTACGTCAGTTTCAGTGGTGACTTGAACTCATTGAGTGCTCTTACCGGAATATGTCCATCTTGTTTTGTCATAGCCAGGGTTTTTCCTATAAGTATGTTCGGTGCTGATTTGTTTGCTGCTTCTACAACCCACAATTTGTTTGTCCCACAATCTCCATCAACCTTTGCCCAGATGATTGCTTCTGATTTTGGTGGTATTTGCTGACTCTCCTCCACCAGCACTTGTTTACTGCTGTAGGCTCTCTCGTAGCCGAAATTAAGTGGTACATCCTGTTCTTATATCGCATCGTTTTGCTTTGCATGTTGATCTTGATGCCCTGGTCCACTCGAATTATGATTTCATCAACAATCTCTGCCACTATAAAATTGTGTACTACCGTGACGTTCCCAATTGCGACTTCACATGCTACTCCTCCAATTACCTGGGTGTCCTCTCCCGTGGCTGTACGTAATCTTGGTCCAAGCAATGGTCTTATCTTTTTGTTCACTAAATCTGATCGAATGATGGAATGGGATGCACCCGTATCTACAGTCAGTAACCGTTCCTTTCCATCCACATGTCCTCCGACAGTAAGATTGCTTAACCTTCTTCCAATTTGCGAGATAGATATTATGGGGCATTCAATTGAGGGAGCCAGCTGTCGCCCCTTGCGGCTGACTCTCTTTAGTTTAACGATTCAGTGGACTTGGAGATTTGCTCATCTCCTTCAGCTCTGCGTTTACGACCACCCACATTTTTGGAACTGTTAGGGTTGGTGTTGCAATGCAATGCAATATGACCTGGGTTGCCGCACTTGAAACATTTAATAACTCCGGCAATTTTCTGTTGTGATCCCTTCAGTGCTTCCAAAATTGTGTCTACCCAATCTGGTCTCTCCACTTCCACACGATGAGCTTTGTATGCTGGTTTACTCAATAGTGAGGCGGTTTCCTGAGTCAATGCATGTGATAACGTCTCTGCAAATGTTGGCTTTGGGTTTGCGTATGTGGCTCGCTTCATTTCGATGTCCCGTATGCCATTTATAAAGCTCTGAATTTTTACTCTTTCGGTGTATTCCACGGGTGCGTCGGCATTCGCCAAATGTGCAAGCCTTTCGACATCTGACGCAAACTCCTGCACAGTCTCATTAGCGTTTTGGTAGCGGTTTTGCAACTCTATTTTGTGTATCTGCTTCCTGTGTTCGCTTCCGGGTCGCCTCTCTAGAGCGCTCATCAATGTTTCGTAGTTGTTCCGCTCTCCCTCGGGAATAGTCTGTAGGATTTCAGCAGCATATCCTTTCAATGCCACGAATAGTGCAGCAACTTTATCTTCCGCAGTCCATTTGTTCACTGCTGCGGTCTTCTCAAACTGAATCTTAAACACCTGGAAAGGAACAGAGCCGTCAAAAGTTGGAGTTTTTACCTTCGTATTGCTTGCTGAAACAACTGGGCGAATTAGTTGCAATTCCTGTATACGACCTCTCAAAGCATCCACCTCTGCCTCGAATTTTTCTTCAAACTGCGTTATTTTCTCGTCCATACGCGCTTCGAGTTTTGATGATGTACGTGCCTCTTGCTCTTTCAGTTGTGTTTCTATCTTTGATGTAATCTGTGTCGACATTTCTGAAATACGTGTCTCATGTGATTCCAGCTGGGATGCCATATACATATGTCTTCTGCTCTTCCAGTTGAGATGACATTTGCGACGACATTTCGGATATACGTGTCTCCTGTGCTTCCATCTTGGATGTTATACGTGTCTCCTGCGATTCCAAATGTGATGACATATACGTTTTCTGTTCTTCTAGTTGAGATGACATGTTGGTGGATATTTGTGATATTTCGGACATTTGTGCCGATATTGCAGCCAATATCATGTTCAAGTCTGTGTTCGCCATTGTCTGCGGTGTTTTATTTTTCTCCTCCAATTTTGTTGTCTCATCGCCATCAAGATGAAAGACATACTCTTCCACGTCAATTCCTTCTAATTCCATTGCCTCTCGTAGTCGTGCCTGAAGTTCGAGTTTAATGCCGGTTGTATTCAATCCACGGTTCTCCAACTCCTTCTTCAGTTGCGGGATCTTCAATTCACTTAACTTTGCCATGTCCTTGTTGTCCTCTAGAATTTATTCAACAATTCCTCTTTTGACACCAATTGTAACGAATTTAGTTCAAATCCTCTTATTTGCCCTTCTGCTAAGTTCGAATCACTAAACTGTTGAATAAATAACTCCAATATTGAATAATGGAAAAATGACCTTTATTAAAATACTTCACAATAACACTTAAACTGTGCAACGAATAGCTTAATAACCAAACTGATAGCTTAAAGGAAACTGACTTTCAAAATAATACTGCTATTGCTCGCTAGATATCGTCTTAGTCGTAACTGCTTGACAACTCAAATCAAACTGAATTACAGCGCCTCTACATCTGTCGCCTTTTATACTCTTTGATTTTAACATTCGCATCTTCTAGTCGCTTCGAGTATCTACTAGTCCAGCAGCTCTCAAACTTCTCAGCTGTAACTACAATTGCACAATTTTATAGTTTTTCTCATTGCATACTTATAGGAGTATCTCAGATATATGCATGTGTTTGCGCATTGACTCTCCGCTGCTCGTATTGGTACATGGTACATATGTGTAGACGCAATTATTTATTCGTTTATGTAGATACATAATGATTGAATTATTGATGTGAATGTTTGTAGTTTACAGTCTCTCGCGCACACATAGGCGTATAAGTAAATGCATCTGTGTGTGACATCTCTCGGCTGCCTTATATATGTGTATACAGGATTTGATCATTGACGTAAATATCGCTTAGCATGGCCTTAGCATCGCCTTAGTGATGGTATAGCTTAGTGATGCTAATATCCGTGACAATATTTTCAAATTGTAAACAACTACAAACAATTTCTTCGACGTTTTCTTATTAAAACTATACTGCTCTTTAATGAACAAATTTTGAATAGTAGGTTTTTTTAAATAGATAAATTGGCGGCCACCGTGGTGTGATGGTAGCATGCTCCGCCTACCACACCGAATACTCTGGGTTCACACCCCGGGCAAAGCAACATCAAAATTTTAGAAATAAGGTTTTTCAATTAGAAGAAAATTTTTCTAAGCGGGGTCGCCCCTCGGCAGTGTTTGGCAAGCACTCCCAGTGTACTTCTGCCATGAAAAGCTCTCAGTGAAAACTCATCCGCCTCGCAGATGCCGTTCGGAGTCGGCATAAAACAAGTAGGTCCCGTCCGGCCAATTGGTAGGAAAAATTAAAAATGAGCACGACACAAATTGGATGAGAAGCTCGGCCTAAAATCTCTTCGGAGGTTATCGTGCCTTAAATTTATTTATATTAAACTGCAGCACTTTGCATTGGGATGGAAAACTACTTCCAGAAATAACAGTCGTGAAAAGGTGGAACGACTTCCAGTTGTTGTTACATACAGGAATGGCGAACAGTTAATAGGAGCTCCAAAATTATATGCTGCAACAGGCTCGGAAATAGCTGAGTCGTTGGATGAACTGTTATTTGTATGGGATCTGAAGGATGATATTGTGGCCTGTTGTTTTGATACGACATCGGTTAACACAGACGTTATAAAACGAGCTGCAACGTTTTTAGAAAAAAAACTTGAGCGAAAACTTTTGTATCTACCTTGTCGTCTTCATATTTATGAAGTTTTTTAGTAAATACTAGTAACGACGTCCAGTTATTTCGGCGATTTCAAGAAAATTGGAAATAACATCGGCAAAAATAGTTTTAAAGATTTGCTGCAAAATAACGAATTGAAATTTCTTTTAAGCGATTGCAAAGGTACTATTCTAAATTTCTCTAAGGAAGAGTTGAAAAAGAAAATAGTAAGAGATGACTACAGGGAATTATTAGAATTAACGCTATATGTCTAGGAGCAAGTGATGGCATAAAGTTTCGTGTACCAGTGCCCACTGATCATGCTCGGTGGATGTCTAAGGCATTGTACTGCTTAAGAATCTATTTATTTCGTGAACGGTTTAAACTAACGGAGTATAAGAGAATTCGATAGCAAGTATATGCGCACAATTCTAACTTAAGCTTTGGTTTAACTGTACCAATCCTCATAGAGCACTTCTTCAAGACTTATCTTTTATTAAATAAATATGTATCTAAATACAGAGCTGTTAATAAAAAATATCTGAAATTGCAATAAAAAAGTTTTATAACCACCTGTGGTACCTGACTGAAGAATGTATTGCATTGGCATTGTTCGATGATAACGTCTCTTGTACCATGAAGAAAAAGATTGCGGAAAAAACAAAAGCATAGACAACAGCGACAAGGAAACAGATAATTTAAAGAGGTTACAGTTAAGGCCCAGTGAAATCAATAAATTCATAGAAAAAGAACTACACGATTTTGTAACAGGAATTACAATAGATTTTTTTTGGTCGGTTTTGGATATCATCTCAATTTCTGGAGGTAGATCCACTATACTGGGGGGATACAGATAAAAAAGCCAAGGATGCTGATATAAATATGAAAGAAGTTAACGACACAGCAGAACGGGGAGTAAAACTTATCGAAGAATATAATAGAATACTTACAAATGACGAGCAAGGAAAACAATATTTATTACAAGTTGTAACTGATTACAAAAACCAATTTGAGTCACTTAATAAATCATCATTAATTAGATCCTAGGAAATAATATCATATTATATACGTGTCAGCTTAAGTTTCACAAGCTATATGTAGTATATGTTTTAAAAATGTATTTTCAAAAAAGTTTATAATAAAAAAAATTTGAAACAAACTCATTTACGTATACTCATTATATACACATTCTTGAAGTAATGATACCGTGTTTAAGGCATAATTTATTTTATAGCTTTATTATTATTTGACCAATTTTATTTGAAAGTCAAATACCTCTAGAACTTACTAATAAGACGATAGATTACGTTTCGCTCATAACAAAGTAGGGTTGACCAAATTTAAGAAATTGTAAAAATTCGTAATTTTTAAGGACTTCAAGCTCTTTGCGCCACCTCTAGCCCTTTTTCGATTGACCTGAAACTTTGTATATTCTAGTTTTTAGGCTATTCGCATATTTCTAGGGGGTGGGATCGAGAATCGGAACACTTTGGAAATTAAGGGCCACCCTAAGATACATACATACGTATTTATATATGGCTGGCGATGTATCGTCGTTGGTTAGTTGCTCTATAAGGTGTACGTAAAAGAATTGACACGAATGTTGTGAAAAGTAAATCTAATTACGCGAAAACCATTTCAAATGGCCAATTTTTCAAGATACTTATCTAATTAATGGTCTATGTCTTGTCAAGTTTCTTGTTGCCAAAGCCGACACCAACTCAATGTGCCCAAACAAGCCAGTGCCCATACAAACATATCTACAAATGTTCATACGGACCTGCACTTGTACTTACACAGCCACACTCATTTAATGAAAACGTTTAAAGAGGGGCGAGGTGCGGTGCCCATTGCCATTAACAGTTAGTAGTTTTATGTTTGCTCTTAATCGTTTGCCACTTCCCTCCCGTTGATGTGCTCTACAAATTTTTGAAATGAGTTATGGGAAAAACAATAAATTGCTCATCAGAGAGAAAAGTCAGTGAGTATTCGAAACGCCGAAATTAGCAGCCAAGGTAAATGTGATATCTTCTTGGGCGGGATAGCTATTAATATTTAGCTGCGCATTCAGAATTTATTTTATAAATAAAAACAAAGGAATGGGAGGTGGATGCAAATGCGTTGTGTTGTGACGAAAACAATGAAAATAACAACAAAAGCTATGTATGTATGTAGTTGAAGGTAGATATTTCAAACAAAGTGGCTTGGCATATAACGAATTGGTGAAATGGCACTCAATTATGCTTCCTGCTCATTTAACATTTTTGACAGTTCATCAGTGCCTTAGCGCGGCGCAGTCATTAGTTGACATTATTCCAGTTTAGTTTTTAAATTGTGTTAAGAAATAAAATTATAATGAATTTTAGCAACATTAGCGCTATTTATCTGAACGAGAAATCAAGCAAAATAAAATAGTCATTACATTCGAATAACAAATTGTGTCAATGAAAATTAACTCATTTGGGCTTATGGCGTTTTCACACTTATAATTTCATAAGACGAAGTATTATACTTCTTCGCATAGCGCAAACTACACCTTTTCAGCCGACTCAAGAGAAAGCGTAGGTTTGTGATAAGAAAATGTTGTTTTGTATTGAGAAAACATAAACTAGTAGTGGGAAAGAGTGTTGTCAAAAACAAAATTTGTTTTGGGCTAGAATCTAGAAAAAAGGGCTAGAAAGAGCTAAACTTCTTCAATAACATCCAAAAACCGTTGCAAAAAGAGCTAAAAGTATTTGTATATTTTTCATTGTAAGTTTTCAGATTTATTTCAAATCAAACTTAAATAAAGTTAAAAAATAGGCACAGTAAAATTAACAAAAAAAATTAATAATAAGGTACAAGAGAGGTACTGTTTTTATAGTTCATTTTATATTTTCTAATAACAAAAATACGTTTTTTTTAAAGTAAGAAGAATTTTTCACACTACTGCAATGACGTCACGGCTATAGGTTCGCCAAAAATACGACTGCCAAAATGTTGGCCGATGAAAATTAATTTTAATTTTTCCAATTTTTTTATTCAGTTTTTAACGTCCTACGTGTGTACGAATCACCATTAAAATACACGTGTGCGATACTCAAGTTTATGTTGGGACGAGATATATTTGAAGGGCTGAAGACTTCAAAATCTATGATTTCGTCCTCATAAGATGAATTATTGTTTTTGCTACACTCGTAGATATTTTTTGTGTTAATTTTAAGAGATCATTGTTTATTTCAAAGTCATAACAGCATTTGTTCAGCCGTTTTGTTTCTATGTTTGCTTTTAATCAAACTCATGTTCGAAAACGTTCTTCGAACTTCAGCTGCATTACTTAGTGGCAGCACAAAATCGACAATCGTTTGGAATTATACTGTTGAACATTAAACCAAAAACTTAATGTTGAAGTCAGATTTTTCCAATTTTGGAGATAGATATTTTTCTACTGCATTTGTAATCTCGTTATTTCATCGTTGCTATACTTGTTTTTTCATTTTCATTTGTGAAATATGAAAACCTTTGAGGTTTTACAATTCTCAATGTGTTTCCAACCGAAAAGAAATATATTTTGCTAAGCGTTTCTATATTGTGCGGCAAGCGTTGCATTAATTGCTCTATTAATTTAATTATGAAGTCGCGACATATATTACGTATTTTTCTTTCAATGAATTCCTCTATGCATTTACCTTATTTTTTAATTCGTATATTTTCTTCGAAGGTATTAAGAAAATATGGTACGGGATACAAAAATTAATTATAATCTGAAGTTAAAGGATCGAAAATCTTAGAAGGTGACACTATGCTGTTGCACAAGATGGTAAGCAAATATACAACCTCATGACAAAGTTTATCGATTAAAGTTTTGTTATCAGTTGACTACCGAGTTGCCACATCATACATAACGAAATAAAAAAAAATAAATAAAACTTCGACACACATAAAACACATTACAAATTACACAATACGTATTGCCGAAATAGATTTGGAGCCAAAAAGGGGCAGACATTTTAAAGAGGGCCAAAAAGGAGCTAGGGGAAATACCGGAATTTTTGGAGCTAAACGCACCAAATCACCAAAATGGAAACACTGGTGAGCAAGGGTAAAGGGTGAAATTTTCTGAAGTGTGGCAACATTTTTCGATAGTCGACTTTTTGTAGTGTATTTTGTTTTTATAATTTTTGGGTGGACATATGTAGATAAAAACAAAAAAAAATATTTTTAAATCTTTTGAAATTCCAATTGTTTGTTGAAGTTATAGCACTTTTGGTTTTGCTGAATGGAGTTAAACTCTTCCTTATAACTCGTGATAGTGTGGGCCGATTTTGCTTATTTTTGGCACACTTGTTTGTGATTACTTTCATTCTTTGTGAATAGTTTTATAATTCAAAAAATGTTTCTTGCACAACTTCTTCATAACTTCATGACGTTTTAATCTTTTTGTATTTTTATTAGTTTCCTAATTAGGCAGTTTCGCCAAAAATAAAAACATGCAAAATTTTTAAGGGACGCAAGTTGTTTCCACTTTTTATATTAAGCGCAACCGTTTTCTAGGGAATTTCGATTGTTCGGAAATACAAGCACTCAGCGACCTGATTTTATATTCACATTGAATAACAAATGTGGTACAGACTACTTTTCAAAGTTAGTTTTTTCAATTTTAAAGTTTTTCAAAATGTTTTCAATTTGTGATAAACACAGTCAACAATTGGGAACATTGTGGATAAAACATGTGTGATATCTTATCCGTCATTTACCTGACAGGATGTTCAATATGGCTACTTTTTAGCATTTTGGCAGCGTTTTGACAGGGTATCGAATATGGCGGCGCATAGGGCGGGTTATCTTCAGCAGGTGATAGAAAGAGATACAGAATGTGACAGCGATAGTCAATTTAAAATCAGGTGATCCAGTCTATTTGTAATTCTGACGTCTATGCATTGGGAACATAAGTATAAAAAAAACTTAAAAAATGCATTGAACTAATTACAAAACTAGTAAAAATACATTAATTTCCAAACGTGATAAAGTCATGGAGAAGTTATAAATATAATTTCGTAAAAAACATTAACACAAAGTGAAAATGATCACAAACAAGTGAGCTAAAAATGATCAAAATCGGCGGACGCTATAGCGAGTTATAAAGAAAAGTTTAACTCGTTTGTGTAATTTTTTATGTATTATTTTTGTCAACCGAAAAAAGAAAAAAATAAAAAAAAAAATCATTTATCGAACAAAATTGTTACACTTCAGAAAATTTCACTCAAATCATATATGTGTCGGATCTGTCAATAAGTTTAGAGTATGGGGACATACTTTGATGAAGTGATTGATGTGCATTGTTTCATAAAACACTTGTTGTAAAGTTTACATACTAAAAATTAGTAGGCGAGAAAAACAATAATGAAAATAGTTGAGTAGCATGGCGGAACGATACAAGGTGGCAGCATGGGACAGCTGATTATAAACTTGTTTTATTTGATTTGATACATCAACTTCCGGCGCAGTACGATTTTGACATTTGTCCATCGAATTTACAAAAACAAAGTACATAGAATTTTTATATATGTTTGTAGGTATGTAACCATGCTGCCGCCTTGTATCGTTGCGCCATGGTTGAGTAGTGAAAAATATGAGGCAGAGTGAAATTATTATTTGTTGAAAGTGCGTGCGCGTCAATTCCTCTTAGACACAGTGCCGATATATTGCTGTTTAAACGTTTTTGTTTTTGTATTCTATAATCAAATGTACCTAAATTTAAATATTTTCTTGTCACACTTATGCTGTACAATTACAAAAATTGTATAGGCTGTCTTGTTTTGATTTCGAATTCAAAACACATTGCGAGCATTTTCTATTAACAATATAGGAGTATTACATATATGACCCAAATGATTATTGAGAATACGTAAGATAGTAATGAGATGGTTTCTTCCCAATCTCTAAGAAAAATGGCTCTTCTTAAACTTATGTTTTCTTGTTATAATTTTATGTTTTCTCTATTCAATTCTCGAATTCGCCTCACAAACGTTTTCTTATAATATTTTACGTTTGTCAACACAAACTTATGGTGTAGGCTGATTCGTTTCAAATTCCGTAATGTTGATACTTCCGAGTGATGATTTCTGATTAAAACTTTGTTTCCGATAGTACGCCATTTTAATCGGACAAAATATCAAATAAAAAAGGGCCGCAGGTGAAAACTTTTACTTAAATAAAATGTTTTATTCCAAATTTTCATTTCGTATCATGATACGACTTTAAAGTATTTATGTGGACTAATTTTTAAAAAGCGTCGTAGGCGTAAGCGGTTAATGCAGATTAGCGCGAGTTTTAAACAAATTTTCATTTGAGTATTTTTTAATAAAGGAAGTTAATGCGTTTAAAATCGTATGATGATACCTCTCTCCTTTCCTTTTTTGTTTTCTCGTATTTCTTCTTCTTTCTTTTTCTCCACTTGTTCTCCTCGTCTCGATCTTTCCTGCATCTACCTCCTGCTCGGTAGCTTTTCCTCTTCCTTGTGCTTCTACTTTCTCGCTACCTCACTCCCTTCCTTTTCAACACCTTCTCTATTTGATTACCATTTCATTTTATTTCGGCTTTGTTATTGTAGCGATGAAAACACTCCACGAAGATTTTGGGGGGTATTATTGAAGTTGATGGATTTATATAGATCCGGTACATTCCGGTAACCATTAAGATACAAGCTCGACCATCTCGAGAACGATTTCATTTTCCACCACCACGAGGAGCTTGGGGTCGCCATAGCCTGGGCTTCTAAAGAAACAGGATTTGCCACGGGTAGGTGTGGTTGGAGAGCCTATAAATTGCCCTGTCAACTCTTTGAATGGGTTGCGGTACACATCCCCTTGAATCATTTGGGTATTTTAGTCGCCTCTTACGACAGGCATACCTGCCGCGGATATATTCTAAGCCCTCTAACCCTCTGAGGATATTTAAGCTGATCTTCTCTTTCATACTTTCGTTGTGATACCTTTTTTAGTTTTTCCTACAAATTGGCGGGACTAGACTTAGATGTTCAATACCGACTATGAACGGCATTTGCAAGCAGATGAATTTTCGCTGAGATACACAGTAAAAATTTTAGTTTACTTTTAATACCAATTTGACATTTATATATAACAATGCCAGAAAGTATAATATTAAAACCGAAAAATATTAAAACGCGACAGTCAGCATTGAATAAAGTTTTGTGTCAAAACCATTTTGGATTAAAATTTATATTTCATTGTCTTGAAATAAAACTTTTTAGAATTAAAACACAAATTTAATACCAAAAATGTTTAAGTTCAATAGCAACTGGTATTAACTGGTATTAAAAGTAACATTCCACTATTTACTGTGTACTTTTAATAGCAAGCTTATCTTTCTGTAGGTAGTTTGAAACACCAGAGGAACAAAAATCGCTATCCAATTGGCCTTTACAGCAGATTGGAGGTCCCAATCTTTCCCTTCTTTCATGGATCGCTATCGATAAGAATGCCTCCTGGGACTGAGCATTTTCTTCCATTCTCATAAAATGGTTTATCCAGTGAAGTTGCTGAGTTTTTATTCGCTGAAATTCATTTGTGCCTATGTAAAGCTCATAGAACTTCTAATAAAATTGTTCCTAGTTAAATATGTTTAAGGCTTAGCAGTAAAAGAAAAAGAACTGATGCGTGCCGATTTTCTTTTTATGGGTCTTATCCATGACTTCCTGAAAATCCAGTTGATAGTGAAGCACGACGGTTGGAAATCTATCTTAGTAGTCAATATTTTTGATATTCATCATTTTCATTCAAACTCAATAATAACTTTGAATATTCCATCATCACCTACAACACATCTTTAAGCAGCTGTGCACACAATGTTGGCAAGTCAATGAGCAAAATAAACTCTGGGAACTTCGAATTGGTGTTAATGATTTAATTATAGCTGCGTAACCATGTCTTGTCTTAAGTTTAATTCCTTTTTTTGGACACCTTTTGAAGGGGAATGCCGAAAAAGTGAGCTTACTTGTCAAATAAAAAATAAATAAAAATACACCGACTGCAGGTTCCACGCCCAACCAAAGATGAACTGCATAATGATTTAAGAGTTTTTGTGGGACTTAATTTTAAAGACATTTCGTCTTGGTGTGTAGATTTTGTGAGCTCGGAGAAGGCATGAAAATATTTTGAATAATGCACTGCGCCGCTCGAGTACGATCACCATCCCATACCGCCTGCTTGCCAATGCACTAAATAACAAACTACGGGAAATCCGAATCACGGAACTCATAACACTAAACACTCAACACTCATTGTCACCGTAGATATTGCGGTCAACAATTGTCGTCTTCAATCTGATTAATATGCGTAACATCAACACCGCTTCCACAAATCGGGACATAGTTGTAAAAGCGTAAAAAACTGAATTCAGTAGAGAGGAGAGGTGGAAGTGTAAAAAAAGTATTCACATATGACCGCTCTGACGTGTTTGCCGATGTTTCTTGCCAATATCAGTGGCCGTCATGCTGACTGAGCTAAGACATGCCACATGCCGCCAACGGCATAAGGCATATGGTATGCGGCATCATCACAACAACAGATAATGCAAGAATAAATACGAGGAGACTAGCAAAAGTTCGTTAAGTAATTCATAAGAAATAGTGATTGGTCCTTCCATACGATAATACAAATGTCTTCTAGGCAGGAGTAACTTTCTTCAATCGTGAAACATGGAATAGTCATCGAAACCGATTTGTTCTTATCTACATATGTTGGCCTTAAGTCTGGTGGCTGTCCTGGTGTATAGATAGTGGTTACAGAGTTTCGAGGCTTATGTGACTGGGTGTCCAATCGGCAATTGCTTTAAAATGCCTTAGAGTATATTTCTGCCTTGAAAAGCTTTTCAGCAAAAACAAAAACCTCGCCTGCCTTTGCAAATAAAAATGATATTATGCAACGAGTTGGAAATCAATCTGAAACCTACTATGCGTTTTTAGATTAATATTCAACCAGTGACTATTAAAAAAAATATATGACGATATCAATTTGTCAATGCTTAAAACCTCTAATACCATCGGATAATGAACCCAACAGATTTATCCACATTGCACAAGGAACTTCCATCGCTTAAAAAAAAGTCAGTTTTATCCACACCAATACCGCTTTAAAGCTCTTCTTCAGAAGGGCCTGCTAAAGTAAAAATATTGTGATATAACTTCAACGGATTTTGAAGAAGCTCGCTGGAAAAAGTATGCTCCTCAGTTGAGTTAAGATCAAATAAATAAGTTCCATACAGGGACGTCGCAAATAAATTTTTCTTAGAGGGGAAACCCAAATATTCAATAGTTGTTATTTATACATTCATGTATATTTCGATTATTTTCTATTAATTTTCACAGTTATATGGGGCTATCAGGGGCAATCATGCCTTCATTGCGACTTTTAAAATATATATGCTGTTAAAAAAAATTAAAATACGTAGTCTCTCACATATATCTATTAACTTCATGCTACAAAACCTGTTCTTTTTAGATCCTTCTCACATTGTCTTTCAACCTCTAGAAAAATCAGTCAAAGTACATCAACCTTTAAATATTGTCAAAGGTTGTTTTCCGATCTTTAGCAAAAACTTGGACCCTCTTTCGTGCTTAGAATATATTCTTCTGGATGTTTTTGACTCCATTCGACTGCAGAGATTGGTCGAGGGTTTTTACCTCACTCACCTCTCATAAAGCTAGGGAAAAAGCTAGGAGTAGAAGTTGAATTGATTCTAATAAATATTTATAACGTTTTAAAAAATTAACAGGTTTTATTCATTTGGAGAAACCAGTAGGGATTCTATTTTAAGGAAACCTGGACGGACTGAGGCTTAACCCCGACAAACTCAAGGAAAAGTGCGTGGGAGCAATTCCCCTGTATGTATCAAGAAGAATATTTTCCAATGACTCCAAAGCATTAAGATGTATGAAAGACATTATGTAAAAATAGTTCTTGTTACTTTCATGGTGCCAAGATGGTGAGAAACAATTCTTTACATCTTGAAGTTGGATATCAAAATTGATGCATACAGCGTTAAAAGATACAGAAATTTATGAATAATCGATTTCAATGAACTGTCAATCACATTGTTATGTTATTGAAAAGAAATATTTACAAAAAGTAAAGTTAAATAATTTTGAATGGATAATATCAAGACTTGCCACACAGCGATGGTCTGGTGAATGACAATAAGTAATTTATGAAAACAGTAGATGGTCGATAACCATGTAGATCAGACTAAACATCGGTGGGATAAAAGATACAAGGAAGAAATATCATGGGGGCGTGGATATTATGGATTCCCGCCTTGGTTGCTTAAATATTAGGAAATATATTAAATAGGTTCTCTGGTTACGCATTAGATCCATAATTTATTATAATTATTAACAAGAGTTTAGCAGAGTCATATCTATCATTTGAGTGAAATTGTTCTTCATATAGCGTCATACGAACCAGCTCTGGAATGCAAGGACAGCCTCTAGTGCTCAAGATGAACATGGCCCAAATTTGCGTTTCGATGGCATGGATCATAATGTTGTAATTGGAGATCGTGTCAGACGCAAGTATGAGGCATTTAATGTTGGGAATATAAATGTCAATAACTGGGTTCAAATGTTTTTTTACTTATCATAAAAATTATAAAAAGAACTATACCAGGTATGTACAACATGCTCATCCCGGCTCATGGGTTCTATCCAATTAGGTATAACCAAGGCGTTTTCACAAGAATTTTTTACGGAAACTTGATTTAAGCGGCATAATAGTTTTATTTTTTTCTAGGTACTTCACGAGCTGGTTTTTAACTCATATTTCCAGACTATTTTCTTCGTACGCTAAATTGTTGATTGGACTTATCTCATCAGCTCTTACAATATTCCTAACTTCCTCCTTTGACACCATAATTAATGTTTTCCATAAGTTAGGAGCTATCCCTTTATCTACGGTCTTTGGTATACAATTTGAATGTAAAAATATCCTGTGTAAGTCATAGAGTCTCTTATGACCCCTTCAGTTACAAGTTTTTTCCCTGCAATTTTTAATTTTAAATTTTCTAAATATTTCAAATATGAGGCTTTTTCAGCCATAAGTACTTTTTTATTATTATTATTAGGACTACTATGCCAGTAAATGTTTCTTTCTTTTCAGATTTTCCCCAATAGCAAAAAATAGTAATGGAATAACAGTTATTATTAACCTGAGTTAAGCTCATTAATTCTTAAAAATTAATTAAGAGGAATATTTGAGCTGATCTCCAATGTATTGTCAATAAATACTTATCGAGTGACGGGGCCAAATTTTTCCGTTGTGTATAAGGTTGTTTGCTCATGATTATTATATAATTACCATTATTTTCTTTGGACATAGGGTTTTGGGAATAATCGAAGATCGCTTACTTGTTTCATAAGTAAACTTTTTGATTACCTGAGCTAATGATGTGAGAACATCTTCCCAGCTCGAAATAACTATAAACGCTTATGTGCAGCTCTCCAGATCAAAAAAAAAATTTTTTTTTTCCGAAACCCTTCAAACTTGAGCTAAAAATTTAGGAGCCAACTTTATATTCATTCCATTTAGCAGTAGGGATGTAAACCATACATCGATGATTGCGAAAAAATCGATGTATTATTATTATTAATAGGCCTGGAAGCACTGCAAACTTTGTGTAGATCTATTGTGCATGGCCTTTTAGCCAAATTTTGTATGTGGAGGCTTACTCCATATCACATAGGGAGTAAGAGTCACACCACGTAGATGAGAGGGTCTCTGCTTTGTCAGAGCGACGCGTTCGCAGAGAATGTGAACCGGCGTTTCATCCTCCAGCTCACAATACCCCATGAGAGTTCGTAGGTCCTCCCTACTTAGATTAATGAGTTTGGCTGATACTTTCTGTGCCGGAAGTATAAGTAGCTTGGCATGTCTTTGACCTGGGCAAACGTATGAATTGTTACCATTTACTTATGGTTTCCATGGTGTGTGCTTTTGTGAGTCCGTAAAAGGGCTGTGAACCACAAAAGCTGTAGCACGCTGCTCTGATAGGTTACCTGTATGTTCATTACCTTCATGTCCCTGATGTCCGAGAACCCATCCTAACAAAACCTTGTTTTTGGCTCCTAGGTCATTAAGGATTTCAATGCAATCATCCACTAGCTTAAATGTAACTGTGTAGGATTGGAAGGCACGCAGGCCAGCCTGGATGTCCGACATAATGTAGATGTTCTTCGAGGATGAGCATCTCCGTAGATATTCTCTACCGCAAAGTAGCATCCCATTGCTGTAGATTTCTTGAAGCTCTGCCCATAGATGCCAGTTCCTGTTCTTCCGTCATCGAATATGATCCATCCGTGAATCAGACCTCTGAGTCAGGGTCATTATAAGGATTCCCTGTTTCCCAGTGGGTTCTGTCCACAATGGGCGCTTCAAAGTTCGGTGAGATTCTGAGCTTAGAGGAAATTACGTCACGCAGTTGTAATGTGGAATTTCATATGCATTTTTTTATTACTTTCATTTGCCATATCATATTTCCAAGCTTCAACTCAGAAATATTTTAAAGTCTTAGTGCGCCTAGTGTTGCGAGAACTGGTGGAATAGATTAACTTACCATCAGTATTGTTCAGGCGTTTTACGGCATCGTGTAGAATATAGGGCTGCTGGATGAAGGCTAACCCCAGCCATTCCTCGGTGATTTTTTTAAGTAGGTCTGAAGCTGCCTTGGCGTGGTGAAAGTTCACCTGAAGGCATTTGAGACAGGGCTTTAATTGGGAGGGGAGACACTAGTTGCGGTCTTTGCCGCAACGTGTAGCCACCTTCTTTGCCCTATTGTTACCCGACATAACGATTTCTTCTTGTTCCCTCTGGCCAGAAGTCGCTTAAGGCGCTTACGAACGGCATCACTTAGACGATCGCGCTCTACAGTTTGGCCAGGCTGATCAGTTTTCGCCGCATATGCCATCTCTACGTCATTCAGGGGACTACTCTGCCCGGCATGTCTGTCGCTTCAGCTGATTCGGCTTGCACCGAAAGGTCGCAATCGACCTGGTCTATTGGGAGCTGTTCAGTTCCATTTTGGGTTATTTGAGTATTATTTTTATTCATAAATAAGTACCCACGAGTACGGGGAAAGGTAGTTCAGCTGGGACATATCTCTCAATATCCCAGCAAGACTGGTTACAACCAGAGGACGTCAGGTATTTGGAGGCCATCGATGTATGTAGAGTTCATAACGATGTTATGACATCAATGTTATGCCTCTAGAACATCGATACATCGATTGTCCTTTCATGAACGATTTTTTAGAATCGAAATCTGAAAATGAATAGATATACAACTGTGTTCGACAGAACTGCTACTACAACAACAACAGAAGTTCATATTTTTTATGAATGTGTTATAAAAATTTTACAAAAAAATATGGACTAGGACCATCGGAGCGACATCGATGTATCGCTCATAGAGGTCGATGCTCTCGGAATCGCTATTTCTTTATTTAAAAAAAATAAAAAGAGAACTTATGTATGTAAAAACGGCCCATTACTGATACTTAGCATAGACTTAACTTGACTTGGCGTAAACTTGGCAATTTAGCCACGATTATACTCCACTTAGCGCATACAATCTGGAATCATAATCAGCTGTCATTTTATTGTGAAATATTTGCTACAAAAAGTGGTGATTTTTAAACAAAGTTAATTTTGAGTACTACAATTAATTTATGAGTGTAAAAATTAATAAATAAAATAAAAATAAATGTCAATTTGTATGACAAAATGTGAAAATGAAATGGAAGTTAACAGTACACTTCCCACAGTGCCCTTATGGCAATCATAAACAAATATTCCATTTCTCAAGCCACTGGTATTTTAGTAAAGCAGACTAAACAAAGATTATATTTCTCAAGCCACTGGCATTTCATTGAATAAACATTCCATTTCTCACGCATCGGTTTTCAAGGGCAAATCCGATGCAACGCTTATATTGTAAATATTAAATTAAGTTATAAATAAGAGCAATTGTGGAAAATAAAGGCAGTTTGGATTCTGAGTTTGGTGTCAATGTTACATTCTGTAACTAACCATACAAAATTCTTATTATTTTTTTAAAAACCCCTCCTAAAGTAGGAGGACGATAATTGGGGCCCGGCGTGTGGGGCACGCGTTGTAAAAATAAACAACAAAATTTTTTAAAAAAAGTATCGTCAAAGGACGAGAAAGAACAAAAAAAAACCCAAAAGTTAAACAACAAAATTTTTTAAATAAGTATCGTCACTGGTCGAGAAAGAACCAAAAACACAAAAGTAAAACAGCAAAAAATTGTTTTCAAAACTTTAACTAACTACCATTGTGAATTCATACAAGTGGTTTGAAAAAAAAACATTAACAATAGTAAACAGCTTCAATCATCGGTTGAATCGCTGTTCGAATACTTAAATCATTTAATGTGTAGTTCGTGGGTTGAAATTTGAAAATTGACAAGAAAAATACATGTGAGCAGCTAACAGCAAAATAAGTCCATGGAGAAATAAATTTAATAAAGTGTGCAAAAAGAAAAAAAATTTAAAAATCTAATTCTTGAATTGCTCGTATCACAACAGCAACAAAACAAACATACAACCATAACGTTAAATAAGAGGAAGAAGTAAATGAGAGGAGAAGAGCAGTTCAAAAAGGAGCAGAAAAAAAGGAAGCAGTATATAAATTTGATGTTACAGGACCAGTGAGAGCAGCAGTACGGCAGTGAAGTAAGATTGATTTTTATGCTATTTAGTGACTAGGGATTCATTATTGTACTTACGCTATTTAAAAAAAAAAAAAAAACGATTACTAAAAATATTTAAGTGTGGATTTGTTGATACAAGTATTTAGAAGTATGTCGTTAGAAAGTGAAAATGAAGCCCTGGTGGCTAGGTTAATAGCCGCGACTAACGCTTCATTAAAATTAGAGGTAGCGGAATTGCGCAGGCAAATCGAGGGGATGACTCAGGCAGCTACCATTGCGGAGTACAAGCCTGAGATCATCAACCAGCAAATAAAGTGCGAGGAGTCTTTAGAGATAATTAAGTATTTGTCCGAATTCACGGGAAAGCAAAATAAATATGTTAGTTGGAGGGAATCCGCTAATAACACAATGAGTTTATACGTTAGAGGCAGCCGTAGGTATTTCGCTGCACTAACTATATTAAGAAATAAGATTACCCAGGAAGCCAATGATTTACTGGACAGTGCAAAATTTTGATGCCATTTTGGCACGATTAGATTTCGCATACGCCGACAAGAGGCCAGCCCACATTATTGAACAGGAGATGAGCATTTTGAGACAAGGCTCTAATTCAATAATTGATTATTATAATAAGGTTAACGAGAAATTAACGTTGTTGATAAATAAAACGATCATGACCTACGGTACTGACAGTTCAGTCACTAGGGAACTTAATGCCAAGAATAGGCGGGATGCTTTACGCATATTTATAACCGGATTGAATGGGAATTTATCAAATATCCTGTTTTCATTGTCACCAAGTGATCTGCCGAACGCTTTGGCAAAGGCCCAAGAATTGGAGTCTAATAATATGCGAGCAAATTTTGCTTTACAGTTCGGTAGGCCGACCCATTTTTCGCCTTCAGCAAATAATGGGCAAAATAATTATAACCATAGAAGAAACTTCAATAATAATCTGAGGTTTGCACAAGAACAGCCTCAAAGAAATTTCGGGCAAAGAGTTGAAAGGGTGCAACCACGACCGACCCCAATGGATGTTGATTTCAGCATCAGGGTACAAAATCGGCCGCAGCTAAAACCTACTTATAATTACCAAAGTAATAATCAAAGTGGTAATATAGAAAAAAGACCACATGGAAGCACGCAGCAGACCGTGCAACCGCCCAATAAGGCATTACGTGTCAATAATATAAATGAGGATCATTTTTTAGAACAAAATTAGCTTTGCCATACATTTTCTTGTATGACAGGGCAATAGGTAAAAATTCTAAAATATTAGTTGACACAGGAGCAACTAGCTGTTATATATATTCAGCAATTTACAAGAATAGAAATGAACTGGCTATACATAAAAGAGTTAAAACAATTAACGGCTATTCAATAATACGTTACTATCATTTTATAACTTTGTTCGGTAAAAAGCAAATTTTTTATGAAATTGAAAATTTAGAAGCAGATTTGCTAATCGGATATAAGTTCTTGAGAGATATAAAAGCGGTAATTAATCTTGAAAAGAGGAGGTTGATAATAAATAACGATAAAGGAGCAGAAATATTTAGCTTGGGAAGTGAATCCGAGCGACAGGAAAATTTAGAAAATGAAAATACTTTGGGAGCAAGGACTTCTAAAGTGCCAGCCGATGGTAATACCGGCAAAAGAAAGGAAGAAAAAGAGGAAAACACTCGGGACAAAAAAATCTTGAGACGCCAGCCGAAGAGAATTCCGGCAAGTTTTAAAATAAAACACGTTAATAAAAATAATTTGAATATAAAAAATTCGGGAGAAGATCCTGAAAAGCCAGTCGTTGAATTATCCGACAAGATAAATAGTGAAAAATGAGCGTTGAATACAATTACTTTCGAGGAAGAATCCTTTGAAGCACCAGCCGATGTATGTTCCGGCAATGCAGAAGATAATTACAAACCCAGTAGTAGGAAAGGGTCAAATAAATTTATTGTTATGGAAAAGGAAATAATAGCGGAAATTAAGAAAATTCATTCTGGAATAGATATGAATTTACCGTTTAGGACAGATGTTATAGCAGAGATTCGTACTACGACTAATACTCCGGTTTGGAGTAAGCAGTATCAATATCCGCTAGGTGCAAATAGCTTTGTTAATGAGGAGATCAGGGTTTTGTTACAAGATGGTGTGGTTCGTCCAAGTAAAAGCCCATACAATTCACCCATCTGGGTTGTACCAAAAAAAGGCATAAATGAAGATGGTACACAAAAGTTGAGGATGGTTGTGGACTTCAAAAAATTAAATGAATAAATATCCAAGTCCAGACAGCAATGTCATACTGTCTAATTTGGGGGGTTATAAATACTTTTCTACAATTGACCTTGAGTCGGGATTTCATCAAATTTTGATGAATGATAGTGATGTGGAAAATACAGCATTTTCAGTTAATAACGGCAAGTATGAATTTCTAAGAATGCCTTTTGGACTGAAAAACGCACCTAGTATTTTTCAAAGAGCTATGGATAACGTTCTTAGGGATTACATTGGCAAATTTTGTCACGTATATATAGATGATATCATTGTGTTTTCCAAAACATTTACGGAGCACACGGAGCATTTAAAGACGGTTGTTGATACGTTGAAGAAAGCAAATATGAAAATTTCATTGGAAAAATCGAAATTTTACAGAAAGGAAGTAGAATTTTTAGGGTATATTGTAGCTAACAATATTATTAAAACCGATCCGGAAAAGATTGAAACGATTTCGAGGTATCTATTACCTAAAACAGTGAGACAACTTCGTAGTTTTCTGAGGATGACAGGTTATTATAGAAAATTTATTAAAGAATATGCAGCGATAGCGAAACCATTGACGAAGCATTTATCAGGGAAAAATGGACATGTGTCACAACACATGTCTAAAAAAATTGAGGTTAGATTAGAACAAGACGCAATTATGGCTTTTGAAAGATTAAAGAAATTACTTGCAAACCAAGTAGAACTAACTCAGCCGGATTTTACAAAAAATTTATATTGGCAACAGATGCCTCAAATGACGCATTGGGAGGAGTTTTAAGTCAGGAAGGAAAGCCCATTACTTTTATATCGAAAACATTAAATTCAATGGAAAGAAATTATGCGACAAACGAAAAGGAGCTTTATGCCATAGTTTGGGCATTAAAAACTTTAAGAAATTACCTTTATGGGGTATCAGATCTGGAGATTCACACAGATCATCAGCCATTATCTTTTTCGGTTTCTCCAAGAAACCCTAACGTTAAAATGAAAAGATGGCACACTATAATCGAGGAATATGCTCCAAAAATAATTTATAAGCCAGGTAAAGTGAATATAGTAGCGGATGCGTTATCTAGGCAATATTTATATCAGGTATCTGATGACTCATCGGATCGTGCTACGCAGCATTCTGCGGAAAGCTCAGATAATGTGGAAATTCCGGAGACAAAAAAACCGTTGAATCAGTTTAAACAGCAGAGATTGCTGAGTAAAGGACGCTTTACCATACATGAGTCAGTGATAAACTTTGGTAGGACAAGACATCTTATTGAATACGATACGGTGGAAAATTTGATAACAATTTTAAAGGAATTTATACAACCCAGTCTTGTGACTGCAATTCACTGTACACCAGAAGATCTCTATGAGACTAAAACTAAGTTAAAGGAAACGTTTACAAATAAATTTTTGTATGCCAGGAATTTTCCTATAGATATAACAAACAGGGAGGACCAAGGTGCGATAATCGAAGAAACACATAACAGAGCACACAGAAGTTTTGAAGAAAATATAAAGCAAATTTGTAAGATGTACTATTGGCCTGAAATGCATAAGCAATTCAGAGAGTTATTAGAAGCTGCGATATTTGTAATGGAAATAAATATGATAGGCACCCGAAGAAAATACCGATTGGAGAGGCTCCTATACCTGATGAGGAAGGAATACAGATTCATATGGATATATTTTATGCTCAATCTTTGAAATTTATTACATGTATTGACGCATATTCAAAGTTTCTGATTATTAAACGAATTGAGGATAAGACTGAGTTGGAAGATAAAGTATTGGAGATATTACAGGGTTTCCCTAATGTAAAGATGATAACACTAGATAATGAACCAGGATTTACTACTGTTCAATTTAAAACCTTGATGGAGAGACTTCATATTGAGATTTATTTTTGTAACCCAAATCACAGTACTACAAATGGACAGGTTGAGAGGGTTCATTCAACGATAATTGAGATTGCGAGATGTATGAAGCAGGAATATGATTTGATCAGTTTTTCTGAATCAGTATTTAGAGCGGTTCAACAATATAACATAACTATACACTCCGTGATTGAGAATAAACCTTTTGAGGTACTGTATAATAAGATTAAACATGATACTGTGCCACAAAAATTAGTACTGGCGCAAGAAAAGATGTTAGACAGACAAAATAAAAACAGGAAAATAAAAACGTATTCATGTGGTGATATTATATACGAAAAAATCATAGGAGAGAGGAATAAATTAAGACCTAGGTATAGGAAACAGATAGTAAAGGAGGATTTAGGCAATAGGGTTAGGATTAATCAAAGAAATAGAATAGTGCATAAAGATAATATAAAATCTTAATCATACATTTTTAGATGATACCAGTAATAATTGTATCACTAGTTGCTCTAGCGATATCAGACATAGTAGACTATACACGGGAGGATTATGTACTGATAGAAGATGGTGATGTTGCTTTATACCGCAGCTTTGGAACAATTTTCCACATAACCAATTTGACTTATTTTGAAAATCTCATAATGCAGATAAAAAATTGTACAACAAAAAATTCAGATAGAATAATTTAGAGGAAACGTCTGAATCACCAGATATTGAGAACTCAGACATAGAATTTGAAACCGGTTTAATAGAAACCTTATTGGGGCAACTACAAAGAAAGAGTGGAAGAAATAAAAGGGGTATTAATGAATTAGGGACAATATGGAAGTGGATAGCGGGATCACCAGACCATGATGATTTGGTGTTAGTAAATAACAAATTGAACGAATTAACGGATAATAATAATAAACAGTACACTACAAACTCTGAAATTTTTAAAGAAATTTATAGATTAACTGAAACAGTAAAAAGCTTAAATGGAGACTAATAATATGTTAAATTGCTTGTAAAACGAAGAAATGAATTTTTAATGTCGGAATTACAAAATCTCGTTAATACTATAGCAATGGCAAAAGTAGGAATTTTAAATCCAGTAATTTTACATTTTGATGAAATAGAGAAAATAACCAAAAATGATCACGGGCGACTGTCTATATCAGATATATTAGACGTATCTACTTCTAAAATATTACAAAATGAAGATGTAATAGTTATTTATATAAAATATCCAAAAATTATATTTGATTGTAAATTGTTTGAAGTAAGGCCAATTGCCCAAATAGATGGTAAGCTATTAATTGCAAAAGAAATTGAAAATGTAACCAGAAATATGTTAATGTTGAAAATTGTAAAAAAGAATTGACAAATACCTATTGTAAAATTAATAATACAAATAGTTGCTTGTCAGATATTTTAACTGGAAATAAAGCTAAATGTAAAAAAATTAAAGAAGGCAATAAACAAATAGATGAAATAAAACAGGGTGCTATATTAGTTTCAGGGAAGCATATTATCAATAATCAGGAATTAGATGGAATTTATTAAGTTACATTTGAAAATCAAACAAATATTGATAATGTTACATATGAAAATATAGATTCAAAAATATGGCAGTATGTCAGGAATAGTAAAGTAAGTAATTTTGAAATTGTAGATTACATTGAGTCAAAAGACTATAATTTGAAATTTGAAAACATTAATTTGATCAACTATGTAAGAAATGAAATACAATCACATCCTGTATATTGGATTGTCATTGTATTAACATGTATTATAATTATAATATATATACTTTTTAAGATCAACAATGTGGTTGAGAGATGGAAAACAAATAGACAGTCAATAAAACAAGAGGAAATTTTTAATGAATTAACCGTTAAAATTAATCAACTTACAAACAAAATTACAGAATCGGGGCGATTCTCTTAAAGAAAGGGGGGAGTTAACAGTACACTTCCCACAGTACCCTTATGGCAATCATAAACAAATATTCCATTTCTCAAGCCACTGGCATTTCAGTAAAGCAGACTAAACAAAGATTATATTTCTCAAGCCACTGGCATTTCATTGAATAAACATTCCATTTCTCACACATCGGTTTTCAAGGGCAAATCCGATGCAACGCTTATATTGTAAATATTAAATTAAGTTATAAATAAGAGCAATTGTGGAAAATAAAGGCAGTTTGGATTCTGAGTTTGGTGTCAATGTTACATTCTGTAACTAACCATACAAAATTCTTATTATTTTTTTAAAAACCCCTCCTAAAGTAGGAGGACGATAATTTGGAAACAAACAAATGGCATCTCAAAATGTAAACGTCACTTAGAACAACTTACAAAATCAAAATTCAACAGACTTCTAAGTCAAGTTAAGTGTTGCTAAGTTTTGAGTAATCAGTAACATGCAATGTTCATTTAACAGAACTGTAAGTGGCAGTTCTCAAGTCAAGCCAAGTCTATGCTAAGTATGAGTAATGGGCCCTTAATTCTTTCTAAGTTTCATAAAGAAGATTGCCGTCGACTATGCGAACTTTTGTTGATTCCCCAGTGTAGTTTCATCGTTTAGAAACATACATACATATGTATATCACCACAAAATATCATTGCCGCCAGCAGAATAAGTGTTCAAGTTTAGCAACAGGCACAGTTCTGACATCTTCACGGTTTTCTCACCGCCTTCAGATATCAGCATTCAGTGTTCAATGTTAAGCAATGGGATGAGCAGAGTACATAATCAGTCGTCCAGTAAGTCAGTCAGCCGGTGAACCTGTGAGGTAGCAGCCAAATGGCCAAAGTAAACATATGACAGCGTTTAGGCGCTCTGACATTTCCATTAAAAGCGCAACAAAAACCAGTGGCATTTTGAATTTGACGAGATGTCGCAATCAGCGTCGCTGTCACTGAATCACAACTTAACAAGTAACCATCACTAATGGGGCTCCCGTATGCGCTGACTGCGCCATATATGCCAAGTGCAGAGCGAACATCTCCATCCAATTTACCAAAACAACACCGTTCCAAGATCAGACAAGTGGTCTTGGTCAAAGTAGTCAAATCAACCAAAACGAATATCGCAACAGACACATGAAACTCAAAATTATTAAATGCATTTCAATATGACGCGCATTTCTGGCATATTTGCGACTTATACTGAATGCTCTTGTCAGCATTGCCATTATTGCAATCGCTTTCAATATTATTATTATTGTCGTTGTTGTTTTGGGTCATGCTTTTGTTTTTATTATTTGGGACTTATGTTAAGGCTGCATTTGCTGCCATGACTGGGCTGTGACGGCGGTTTTGAAAAAAAAAAACAACTCGAAACCATTAGGCCGAATATTCAAAAAGGATGTTGGGGAGGAAGCGGTTAATTGTTGGCTGGTTGTGCGATTGAACCCTTCTTTCTTGGCTGATCATCAACCGGCGTCAATGACTGTTTATGACAATGGAATGTGGCGCAATCACAAAATAAATTTTTGTTGGTTTTTGAGCATTTCGGCCAAACAAAGCATTCACAGCATTTTGCCATATTTGCTGGAATGTGATGTGATCGGTGCGGCGCGGCGCGGTTGTTGCAAATATTCTCTGTCATACTTAGCGGATAGTAGAACCTACGGACAAGCATAAAGACTGATGTAACGCCGGCGCATCAATTTTGCTTCATGACTAAGGAGTTTATGAAGTTATTTCAAAATAATAAACTTTAATAAAAAATGAAGCGAATAATACTTAAAATTTTGGCAGTGGAAATAGGAAACTCTGCAAACATTTTGAGGCTCTTGTTTATCTTTCTTTCCATTGCATACTTATGTAAATGGATGTGCTTAAATGGGTATTTTTATGCCAAAATAACTGGGGCTTAACCACCTACGTGAGTTTGGCCGTCAGAAATCACGTTAGTCATTCCTACTTTGCAATAACGGAGACCAATTGAAAGCAGCAAGTGATATGAAGTCTTCCCTAACTCCTTGGAGATTGATCTCTTCTTTGAAGGTCTCTCCTTCCAAATATGGGGTGCCGGTATGAATACTTTCTACGGCGGAGCTTTTTTCTGACCAGAGGAGGTAGAACATACGACGCGTTTGTTAAGGCCAATGATATCGCAATCAAGTATGTGTGGTTTAAATCAGCTACTGGTATTATCTTACCCAGCATCAGGTCTTGTTTGCAACTTCGTTTGGTGTGAAATTAAGGAGCTGATTATATAGTTCAACGTCATCATCTCCTTCTCTATCAATCAATAAGGAGGAGTGTGATCTCTGTTATATGTACCTACGTCGGTTTATAGATCGCCCTGCAGTAAAATGAAGCTTCCATCATACGCGGGATTTTCTGTTAAAATTATCGGCCATTATTCCTATTCACCTCCTCAAAGTCACGCCATTTGGCCTCACGCTCCTTTCTTCCAACACGGGAACTCTATTCTCTCTTTGCATGACGCGTGTTGCTTCATCTGTAGGCAGAGCATCCCCGCACGCTGCGTATTTCTTCTCCGAGGTGGTTCGTCTTCCACCATTGTTCCAGTTGTCTTCTCGGGTTGAACTCTTCAATGACAGTAAGTAGTGGGGGAGAAATGTGTTCCCACTGCTCGATGACGTTATTAAGTCGAATATTGTTTTCAGTAATCAGGTGTGAGTAGTTATATAACGATACGAGCACTGAATGGAATTTATTAGCGAAAAATACTCAAGTACTCGATGCTTTTTACCAAATCCTATAGATACGATAGATTTATTTCTATAAAAAATTTAAACTCATGCAAGCTTATGGAAACGAACGCTGTATATATGTAAACAGTATTTTTTAAATTAAAGCGTTATAATATTGTAACGAATTTAGAGAAATTCCGCTTATTTGCAACATTCTGCTTACGTTAGTATCGCTAAACTGTTGAATAAAACACTCCAATATTCTGTATTCAAAATGGTCTTTAAGAGTACTTCGCAATTAAACTTCACTTCGCAACTGATAGCGTGCTTAAATCAAACTGAATACTGACTACTCAGCTTGCCCTTCTTTTATATCTCTGTTGTCTTGTCTAGGTGTTTCTCCCTCTAGAACAGACGTCGGCAATTAGTGGAACAATTGTGCACACTCAATTCACACGTATTCTTATTCTCGTTAGTTTAGTAGTCGCTGAGCATTTGGCGCAGCAACATCGATTGTGTGCGTCGCTAGCAAGGTTGACGAATGTTGTCCATATGTATATTAGGAGTACATAATTTGTAAACAAACAAACAAACAAAAAATTTATTAGGTTGTTTATTGTGCAAAAAACTGTATCTTAGGATAAACCTTTATTTTACTGAATAGAATTGGCAAAATCGAAAAAAATCATAACAAACGATTTTGTCCTGTTGCTTGCTAATACGCGAATGAACAACGCAAAACGCTGCATCAAGTGATGTGGGCGATCATCGCGCTCTCACTACCACATCTGCATTTTCATTTTGCCGACGTCTGCTCTAGAATGTTCTACTTGGTTACCACCTATATGCGTTTGTATTTGTAGTTTATAGCAGGGGTCGGCATTTAGTGGAAGAATTGTGCACACTCAATTCACACGTATTCTTATTCTCTTTAGTTTAGTAGTCACTGAGCATTTGGCGCAGTAACATCGATTGTGTGCGTCTCGCAATGTTGACGAATGTTATTAGCAAGCAACAAGCAAAGATCGTTTGTTAATTTTTTCAATGCGCACAAGCGAAAATTATTTAATGTTGACCAATCCTTTTGCGCAAATACAATGTATTTAATTGTATACACCTTTTCCTTCCCATTGTGCGCATTAAAAATATAATAAACAATCTTGTCTTGTTGCTTGCTAATAAGCGAATGAACTAAGCAAACCGATGCATCAAGTGATGTGCGCGATTATCGCGCTCTTACTAACACATCTGCATTTCCAATTTGCCGATGCCTAGTTTATAGTCTCTCGCATAGGCATATGTGTGTATATATGTGAGTACTACTTCGGCTGATGGTGAGTATCTCTCTGCTGCCTTGTGTGTACATGTGTAAATGATGATTGATTTGTTTACGTACACACAAGTGTGGCAGCTTGCTTTATTGTTGTTGCGCCTTTATTTACCTTCTATCAGATTAGTGATGTGAGTATCACTTAGTGTTACTAATATTCGTCACAATATTAATGTTCGCTGACCGTATTAAGATTCCAAGGAACCAAAGGTATCTTTTGATACAGCTCTTAACAGTTTGAGTTTTAATAAAAAAATAAAAAATGTTAGGCGCGATAACCTCCGATGAGATCTAAGGCCGATCTTCTCTTCCAACTTCCTACTCGTTTAATGACGACTCCGAACGGCATCTGCAAGACAGATGAGCTTTCACTAAGAGCTTTTCATAGCAGAAATACACCCGGAGTGCTTGCTAAACACTGTCGAGGGGCGACCCCGCTTAAAAAAATTTTCTTCTAATTGAAAAAACTTGTTTCTAAAGTTTTTGATGTTGCGTTTTCCGGGGCGTGAACCTAGGATCTTCGGTGTGGTAGGCGGAGTACGCTACCATCATACCACGGCGGCCGCCATTGAGTTTAATTGCTTTCATTTTATTTCTGTATATGGCAACTATGAATAAGAAGCGTCAGAAAATTCGCCCGGTATTGTGTTTTGAGTATGCGAAATATCTGCGCGTGATTCGAAAAATTTCAGCGCCCGGCAGGTCGAAGATCGTCATTGCTTGGCATTGTGTCTACAGCTTTAAATTTAACAAAGTACATTTAGGGGATTCACTCTTTCTTGAAAATGTGGCATGAATTGCACGGATTTTAAATTCACAACAACAAAACACCGGGCACCTTGTAGGACAAAGCGGATCACCATAGTCATCAATACGCTAACTTGAGCAAAAATTGATATATCTTCACCAAATCTTAAAAAACACAAGCCGTGTCTAAAAACTGCCAGATTTTATCCGTAATTACTGGCATATGCTGATGACATTGATATCATCGGCCTAAACACCCGCGCTGGTAGTTCTGCTTACTCCAAACTGGAAAAAGAAGCGGTAAAGATGGGTTTGGTGGTGAATGAGGACAAAACGAAGTACCTGCTGTCATCGAGCAAAGAGTCAGCGCATACGCGCCTTGGCAACCACGCTACTGTTGGCAGCCATAATTTCGAAATAGTAAAAGACTTCGTTTATTTGGGAACCAGCATCAACACTAGCAACAACATCAGCACTGAAATCCAGCGAAGAATAAATCTTGCCAATAAATGCTGCTTTGGACTAGGTAGGCAATTGAAAAGTAAAGTCCTCTCTCGGCGAACGAAAATCATACTCTACAAGTCACTTATCGTACCCGTCCTGCTATATGGGGCAGAAGCATGGACCATGACATCAGCAGATGAAGCGGCTTTGGGAGTGTTCGAGAGAAAAGTTCTTCGAAAGATTTATGGACCTCTACTCGTTGGCGATGGCGAGTACCGAAGAAGATTTAATGATTAGCTGTACGAGCTATACGCAGACATCAACATAGTCCAGCGAACCAAAACGCAGCGGCTGCGCTGGCTAGGCCATGTTATGCGAATGAAAGATGATGCCCCGGCCAAGAGAGTGTTTCTATCGGAACCCGCCTATGGAAGCAGAGGTAGAGGGCGGTCCCCACTCCGTTGGAAGGACCAGGTGGAAAACGATTTAAACTCCCTTGGTGTGACCAATTGGCGCCGGCTGGCGGATCGAAGGAGCGACTGGCGCGCCTTGTTGGACGGCCATAACCGTTTAGAAGGTTAAGCGCCAATTAAAGTAAGTAAGTTTTATCCACTTTTCCTTCAAAATGATTTTTAGATAATGGGGGAACGGGAGACTATTCTTCGCATGGTGGTAAAAGCAAATAATTTGTTTATTGTTCACAATCACTTAAAATTAAAAAAAAAATAATTAACTGTTTTCTATTCAATTTAAAATATACGATCCAAAAAAAATACAAAGTTTCATTGCTTTTGATAAAAGTTCCGAAGTACTTACCTACTTGGATCGAGTATACTCGATACCTTTTACTGAATATGTGTAGAGCATCGATACTTTCGAATGAGGTTTTTTATCTCAGATGGAACCTCATTGCACCATTGACTTTGTGGTAATTTGAAGGGTCAATAATTCAAATACCGTTATGGCCGTTGACTTGCGTCAACCCCCCCCCCCCCCCCCCCCCCCCCCCCCGTCTTCCACTATACCACACGATGTATCCCATGAACTTCGCGAATTTTTAAACAACTTACAATATATGGAGGGTTCAGTGGGAAGCCAATCAGCATATGTAAGCCAGTAAACCAAAAAGTAGTCTAAATCATCCAAAAAATCGCATTTTCTATTCGGATATCACAATATATCCTGTTATCTCTTACTGACATTCACAAAGAACGGCTAGGGCGCTTTGGTGAACGAAGTCATGAACAGCGAACTTAAGAACTTAAGTAAATTTCAAGTTTTCGCAGGCTGCTTAAGATGAAATTTACCTAAGTAGTTTAAGGCTTAACATTTCAAATCGTTGAAATATGTAGGCTTTTTACACTTCCCCTGAAGCTAAAGCACCGTAATTGAACCACTCGCTTTACTCAACGTACGATAGAATGAACATAATAAAGAACAAATAATTGCCTATCTTCATTCTATAAATTCATATTGCATTATCCTTTATGATAGGATAATCAAGTCTGCAACTGTGTCACTTACGTGAATAAATCAAATTCCACAGCAAATCAAATCATCTGCTCAGTGATTTAGTAAATAAGAAATTGTATCGCCAAATACAATTGTGGCGATGGTTCGGTGAATTGTTTGTAAATATATATGTACATATATAAAAGCAACAAACAGTGCGGCTTAGGCGTAACAACATCGCCGGTGCACACTTTTGAACGCAGATAATAAACTCATAATTAAATTGCCCCAAAGCGTCATGTGTACTTTGCTGCAGAAAACAATTAAAAGCCAATTAAAATATTTTATAACACACACAGCCACCATGATTTTTGGCTTAAACTTATATTTCGTACAATTTTTCAAAATGAAGAATATAAAACAAATGACCGTGAAAAAATTAGGTTATAAATAGATTTTACTAAAGAACAACCTTGACTTTTGGAAATAACGAAAGATGTAATTGGGTCATAACTAGAACGCTTGGATATTAAGCTGTTCGCTAAAACCAGGGTGGCAAACCGGCTCATAAATCGAAGCGGTTCGGTTCAGTGGTGTGAACCACTTTGGCAAACTTGAACAGATGCACGAACCGGTTCCTGGGTACCTTTGAACCAGTTCGGTTCAAGTGCTTCAACCATTTGAAATTTTGCATTCAGGTCAAAGCTGTTACTAAGGTACTATTGGATTTAAATTCTTTTCAGATATAAGAAGTATTCCTACCTTGGCAAGATGATGCGGCTGCATGTTAAATTGCAAATGGCGAAGAACATACGGCCATAGTAGTATAGCTTCATCAAACATTCGCATCCCTCCATATAATTTCTAACAAACCAATATTGGAAAACATGTCTCAATATGTAACAGAACACACTTTATTGTATGCGAAATTCACTAAATATCCCGAGTTTGAGCATTTTACTTTATACAAATAAAAAACGGGCATTCACATTTTCCTTTGGAAGAATATGAGCAAACCCGAATGAAAAACTAAGATTAACAAATTATTATAACTGAATTTATAAATTTATAAATATAATTACTTTACAAAGTAATAATGTTATTTTGAATTATTTTGGTAAAATTTTATTTCCAACCGAATCGTGTGGTGGGTGATTTTTGGTTCAGTTTTATAAGTTTTAAAGAAAGAAGAAAGGTTCCATTCCAAGTCCCACAAAAGCGGGTGGTTCTGTTCGAGCCGGTTTGCAGCCCTGCTCTATAGTATAGCATAGGCTTTACAGTCGCTGAAAATATCCAATGAGAGAGCGAAGGCGATATACCCCACGTAAACTTCAGCATTCTGTTACATGCATAAAGTGCCTTCTAGGCCTTTAACACTATCCTATCTACGTTAAGCTTTCAATAATTTGGGACCTAGTAAACAAGACCGTATCCTTATACCGTGCTCTGTGCATATCCCTGTCAGTCGATGTTGTGGCGTCATATAGTTCTCACTGCCAAGTTTTCATTAGGTAAAAATTACCGATATCAAAAACTGCGTCAAGCTTACCCGCTGGTCAGTTGGGGTCAAAAGCGTTTCCATTATACCAAACTACTGACTCAAAACCCACTGTCAAACTTTCTGTTCATTTATTTCGCAAACCGTTTCATTATTTTCCGTTGTTTCCCTCGCTGTATCGCTATTTATTGATGGTACGCCAGATGGCACACAAAATAAATTGCCAACATGTTAGCAAATGAAATGAAAAGGCGCGCCAGTCGCTCTTTCTCTCTGCCACCCGGCGCCAATTGGTCACACCAAGGGAGTTTAAATCGTTTTCCACCTGGTCCTTCCAACGGAGTGGGGGCCGCCCTCTACCTCTGCTTCCATAGGCGGGTTCCGATAGAAACACTTTTTTGGCCAGAGCGTCATCTTTCATTCGCATAACATGGCCCAACCAGCGCAGCCGCGGCGTTTTAATTCGCTGGACTATATTGATGTCTGCGTATAGCTCGTACAGCTCATCGTTAAATCTTCTTCGGTACTCGGCATCGCCAACGCCTAGAGGTCCATAAATCTTTCGAAGAACTTTTCTCTCGAACACTCCCAGAGCCGTTTTATCTGATGTTGTCGTGGTCCATACTTCTGCACCATATAGCAGGTCGGGAACGATAAGTGCATTGTAGAGTACGATTTTCGTTTGCCGAGAGAGGACTATACTTTTCAATTGCCTACCTAGTCCAAAGTAGCATTTATTGGCAAGATTGATTCTTCGCTGGATTTCAGAGCTGATGTTGTTGCTAGTGTTGATGCTGGTTCCCAAATAAACGAAGTATTTTACTATTACGAAATTATGGCTGCCAACAGTAGCGTGGTTGCCAAGGCGCATATGCGCTGACTCTTTGCTCGATGCCAGCAGGTACTTCGTTTTGTCCTCATTCACCATCAAACCCATCTTTACCGCAGAACTAACAGCACGGGTGTTTAGGCCGATGATATCAATGTCATCAGCATATGGCAGTAATATGGCTTTTATAGTATATTGTTCCAATGCGGTTAAGTTCTGCAGCTATTATAATTTTCTCCAGCATCAAATTAAAGAAATCGCACGATCGAGGGTCACCCTGTCTGAAACCTCGTTTAGTTTCGAACGGCTCGGAGAGGTCCTTCCCAATTCTGACTGAGCTGATGATGTTTATCAACGTCATTTTGCACAGCCGTATAAATTTTGCGAGGAAACCAAATTCAGACATAGCGGCATATAGGTAGCTCCTTTTCGTGCTGTCGAAGGCGGCTTTAAAATCGACGAAGAGGTGATGTGTGTCGATTCTTTTTTCGCGGTTTTTTTTTCAAGATTTGGCGTATTGTGAAAATCTGCTCGATGGTAGATTCCATCAACATCAATTGCGGGATCGGGTTCGTCATCCTTGTGCGGTAAATTGCTGTCTCCATTTAGGAGAGCAGAGAAATGTGCCCTCCATAATCTAAGTACTTTCTAGACATCAGTTACAAGGTCGCCGTTTTCGTTCTCAAAGGAGTTTGCCCCGGTCTTAAAACCTTCCGTCTGTCGCCGAATTTTTTGGTAAAATTTTTGGGCGTTGGCAGGGAGGGCAAGTGCTCACCCCTAAATTCATGAAGTCTTATAATTTTTTTTTTATTTATACAATTACCTTTATTTTTTTGCCATTTTCAATTTTAGTGGGATGAATTTTTTATTTTTTGTGCTTTATCAGAGATATTGGTAAAGGTAAGATGTTTACTACTGATAACCTTAGCACTTTTAACCACAGTGGCTACCATTTAGTTAAATTTAGTCACATTTCTATAAAATTGCAGTCTGCAATTAAACTTGGTAATTCCAAAAAGAGGCGCCAACACATTATTCGGGCAGAGTTTGCTGAAACTTTGGATGGCGAATTTTCTGCCGCCCGCTTTTGAAATGCATTTTACACACTTTTGTGATGTATTATTGTTTGTTTCGAGATATTGTATTAATTAATAAACCTATTCTATTTCATAAAATCGCAATGGCGCAAGGCGGAGAGTCCAGAAAAATGCAAATTACCATCGGGCGCCAGAAAATACATCCACCAGAACACATATATGCACAAATGCATACAAATATATATATTACGACGATACTACAAAATCTTCCTGAACTTTGTCAGGGACCTGGCACTTAGCCGGGTTTGACATCCACCATAATACATATGTGCACTAGCGCATACAAATATATATATCCGGGGTCATTTTGTGTTTTTTTGGTGAGTATCTTTTGGCAAAGCAAAATTTTGGACTACCGCCTTCGGAGTAATAATACTGAAGTCAAAACGCGTCTTTCGACAACTTTCCAGATATTTTTGGAAATGTTTTTTAAGTTGATCCCTGTTCTAGAATATTACCAAAATAAGTTTTATCAATTAAAATTTTTAAAGTAAAAGCCAGGCTGAAAGAGTTAAAGTATACAATGCATTTCCACACATAATCACAAAACTATTAAAATTGAAGGGATTTGCATTTAAAGCTTATCATCCTCAAAAAGTTTTGTTCTTGCTTCAACCCAAATTGTATACTTGTGTCTTCACAGCACAAAAACGTAAGATTGTGGAACCCGCAACGACTCGGGTTGAAGAAGTTGCTGCTTCTTGTTTGAGTCTGCAAGAGAAACCTACATGTTCAAAAGGTTTGAATGAATGATATAAATTTTTTGTGTTTTTACTAATCACAATATTTATTAGCATGTATACGCAGGTAATGTTCTAGGACAGTGGCCGAGTACTAAAAAAATTGCTAAAAATCAGAAAGTGGTACCCAAAAATGCGTTTTGACCCCAGGATCTCGAAACCATAAACCCGATATCACTGATAATTCTCGAGATATTTGCAAAACCAATTTGAAGTTTTCATGTGGTTGTTGTGTTTTTGTTGTACACACAAAAAAAGTTCTGGGTAAGAGTGTTCTGCGCAGAAATACTGTGCAAAACGCGTTTTGGGTACCACTTTCGGATTTTTAGCTATTTTTTAGCACGCAGCCACTGTCCTAGAACATTACCTGCGTATACATGCTAATGAATATTGTGATTTGTAAAAATTATAACTTCATGCTGATAACATTCATTGTGAGTTTCTCAATAAAAAATAATTGCTCGTATTTGTAAAAAATTTCACAGATATTCCATCGAACGATCCGAAAGAATGCACTTCCAAGTGTGATGAAGGCCAAACTTCGACCTCTAGTCATCAACCTACAAATTCCTCCGATCGTGTTAAAACAAGTTCTTTCACTTCAGCGTCATCATCTTTAAATGAAATAAGTTTGGAAGAATATCACTCACATGATTTAGGCTTTTGTGTTGGACGATCATCACAGATATCAACTACTGACAAGATGGAATTTCTAAAGAGATGTTGGGTACCGTCAGAAAATTACAATTTTAATGACGACGTCGAAGACTTAGGCCGAAAATTTAAATTTGAATGCCTGAAAATGTATTCTAATTGGCTTCAGTATTCGAAAAAACTGAAGGGAGCATTGTGTTTATATTGTGTCCTTTTTCCGCTGAAAAATGTTCAAGGTGTTCTAGGATCATTGATAAAAAAACCTTTCCAACGTTATAAAAACATGCAGGAATATTGCAATAAGCACCCTACAAATCAATGGCACCTGGGAGCAGTCAGAGAAGCAAAGAACTCTTTGGAAATAACACCAATCAACCTGTCACTACAAATTGGGCACGAAACAATAGTGGAGGAGAATAGAAAATCCATATCGTCTATTATAGAAACTGTTATATTCTGTGGCGTCCATGATCTGCCACTGAGAGGAAAGAACAATGATGATATTACCTTCAAATTTTGAATTTTATGTATAAGGTAGAAGTATTTATTTTTAAACTAGCACCAGTGTTAAAATCATATCTAAAATCTCGATTGTGACAATATACATAAGCACGCTTCTCGCAAACAAATAAAAATACAAGTATCATTTGAGACTTGGTTGTTCTAAATTAAGCACATTTTGATTATCCTGTTCAGTAATGCGCACTTTGCAATGCATTTGTATTATGGAGATCAAGACTCATCCAGGAAGCTTCGTAAATTACAGATTTATATAGAATTGTGTATATTTATCACTTCAGCTAAATATCACTTTTCATTTTCAGTTATGATAGAATAGAAGTGTTGTAAATAAGACAAATCTAAATATTACTGCTCAAAGTATATTAAACAAAGTAATAGTAAACTTGACAGTTCTCCCTTCTCTGTACGAATTGTTGTTTCAAATGAAAACAAGTAAGGAAGGCTAAGTTCGGGTGTAACCGATCATTACATAATCAGCTGAGAGCTTTGGAGACAAAATAAGGGAAAATCATCATGTAGGAAAATGAATCTAGGGTAACCTTGGAATGTGTTTGTATGACGTTGGTATCAAATGGAAGGCGTTAATGAGTATTTTAAAAGTTAGTAGGCCTTAGTTCTATAGGTGGGCGCCTTTTCGAGATATCGCCATAAAGGTGGACCTGGGGTGACTCTGGAATGTGTTTGTACGATATGGGCATCAAATTAAAGGTATTAATGAGGGTTTTAAAAGGGAGTGGCCCTTAGTTGTATGCGTGAAGGCGTTTTCGAGATATCGACCAAAATGTGGACTAGGGTGACCCAGAACATCATCTGTCGGGTAACGCTTATTTATTTATATATGTAATACCATGAACAGTATTCCTGCCAAGATTGCAGGGCCCTGCAGAACTTTTTCATTTTATTCTACTTAATATGGGAGGTGTCATACCCATTTTACAAAGTTTTTTCCAAAGTTATATTTTGCGTCAATAAACCAATCGAATTACAATGTTTCATCCCTTTTTTCATATTTGGTATAGAATTAGAGAATTTTGTTGTTGTTGTTGTTGTAGCGATAAGGTTGCTCCCCGAAGACTTTGGGGAGTGTTATCGATGTGATGGTCCTTTGCCGGATACAGATCCGGTTCGCTCCGGTAACACAGCATCATTAAAGTCCTAGCCCGACCATCTTGGGAACGATTTATGTGGCCACGTTAAACCTTCAGGCCATCCCTCCCTCCCCACCCCCAAGTTCCTTGAGGAGCTTGGGGTCGCCAGAGCCTCGTCTGTTAGTGAAACAGGATTCGCCGCGGATAGGTGAGGTTGACAATTGGGTTTGGAGAAGCTATATATTGCGCTGGCAACCTGAAGGGTTGCGCTACACAGCCCCTTGAATCTGGTATTTTAGTCGCCTCTTACGACAGGCATACCTACCGCGGGTATATTCTTACCCCCTAACCCGCTGGGGGTAGGGAATTTTTTTCATTTTTCGTAATTTTCGATATCGAAAAACTGGGCGTGGTCATAGTCGTATTTCGGCCATTTTTTGTGCCAAGATAAAGTTAGTTCATATAAGTACGTGAACTAAGTTTAGTAAAGATATATCGATTTTTGCTCAAGTTATCGTGTTAACGGCCGAGCGGAAGGACAGACGGTCGACTGTGTATAAAAACTGGGCGTATCTTCAACCGATTTCGCCCATTTTCACAGAAAAGAATTATCGTCATTGAATCTATGCTCCTACCAAATTTCACAAGGACTGATTAATTTTTGTTCGACTTATGGCATTAAAAGTATTCTAGACAAATTAAATGAAAAAGGGCGGAGCCACGCCCATTTTGAAATTTTCTTTTATTTTTGTATTTTGTTGCACCGTATAATTACTGGAGTTCAATTTTGACATAATGTACTTATATATTATAAAGATAATCAATTTTTTGTTAAAATTTGACTTAAACAATTTTTTTTTAAGTGGGCGTATTCTTCATCCGATTTAGCTAATTTTTATTTAGCACATATGTAGTAATAGTAGTAACGTTTCTGCCAAATTTCATCATGTTATCTTCAACGACTGTCAAAGTACGGCTTGCAAAACTTTCAAATTACCTTCTTTCAAAAGTGGGTGGTGCCACGCCCATTGTCCAAAACTTTACTTATTTTCCATTCTACATCATAAGGTCAACCCACCTACCAAGTTTCATCGCTTTATCCGTCTTTGGTAATGAATTATCGCACTTTTTGAATTTTTCGAGATTTTTGATATCGAAAAAGTGGGCGTGGTTATAGTCCGGTTTCGTCCATTTTAAATAGCGATCTGAGATGAGTGCCCAGGAACCTACATACCAAATTTCATCAAGATACCTCAAAATTTACTCAAGTAATCGTGTTTACGGACGGACGGACGGACATGGCTAAATGAATTTCTTTTTTCACCCAGATCATTTTGATATATAGAAGTCTATATCTATCTCGATTAGTTTATGCCATTACGGATTGCCGTTATACGAACAAAGTTAATATACTCTGTGAGCTCTGCTTAGCTGAGTATAAAAATATTTAATCCGTGTCTTCCGAAAAATTTAATTTTTTTTTAATTTGAATACTTTTGTTGAAAAAACAAAAACAACAAAGCGCATCCGTAATAAGTGATATCCTGAAATAAATCAGTGTGGGAAGACATTCATAAGTTGTGCTCTTTACGGAGTTACTCAGAATATCAGTTGTTGAATTCTTTAAGGCATCTAGTTCGGATGAAAAGCGACTCCAAGGGGCTCACGAAGGAAGTTTTCGCATATTTTCGATCGAGCTGGTTATATTTTTTTGCGAAACCTGGTTGCCAAAGTGACGAAATATTTAGTTTGAAATCCAATTTTCTGAAAACCTACTCGCATTTACGAATTTGCTAGCACTACTACAACAATTTATTCTGTGAAGGATATAATTTCACCCCCTTTTCCATGATAAGTAAAAGAAACCCGTACTGATTGTTGATTTCGAGTGTTTCGTGTGAGGAAAAACCTGCAGTAGTTGAATCATGTGTAGGATTCAAAATATATGCTTAGGCCACAAAGGGTTAATGAGCTTGTTTGCAATTTTTTGAAGTAACAATTCATGCAAAATTAAGTTTTTCAGTTGTCAATTCCACCTTGTTTAATTTGCCTTGTTACTGCTTATCGTTTCATAACTTTTACTTCTATCCTCATATCTCATAATTTGGAGCAAACTTCGAAAACTATTTTATGCTTTAAGGTGTATTTTATGACCTACTCGGCCTCCAAATCAAAGCGGGTGATCAGCATCCAGAATGAAATCATCACTTTTTGTGGGCAGGTTATTCAAGATGACATTACAAACGATGCAAAAAAAGCTACAGCATTCAGTATTATGGGGGACGAAAGCCGTGACATAGCAGGAAATGAACAATTATCAATTCGTATCAGACTCTACGATGAAGAAAAGCAAGTTATTCGAGAAGAATTTGTAGGTTTTGTTGAACTAGACGCTATGGATGCCAAAACAATTGCCACCGCGATAGATAATTTTATCACTGAAACAGGACTTAATCCTATGAAACTTAAAGGACAAGGGTACGACGGTTGTTCAACAATGTCAGGTAAATAAAATGGTGTGCAAGCTATTTTGAGAGAGAAATATCCTCAAGCTTTATACTTTCATTGCGCAAGTCACAAATTGAATTTAGTAGTAAATGATTTAAATGAAGCCCCCGAAATTCGTAACACTATCAAGGACGTCGTCAATTTTTGTCGTCGTTCTCTTGCCAGAAGGAAATATGTTCCACATATTCCTGCTTTTTGCGAAACACAATGGTCAGATAAATAAAGGAGTATTTCTATGTTTCTACAGCACTTTGTCAGCATCGTTAATGGATTAAAAGAACTGTCCATCGAAGGAAACACTTCAACAAAAACAACTGCCTTTCAGCTGCACTCAGCTGTCACTCAATCAACTTTCATCATATGTCTTTCTTTTATTTCGAAATACTCGTCTTATCTTGAGCCAGTGGTTAATATTTTACAATCAAAGCAGTTGGATCTTCTTTCGTGCAGAAAACAAATCCAACGGATCATTCAATTAGCAAAAGATCATCGAATGAATGCGGATTCTGGAATTTATGAACTTTTGACAGATTCAAAGTCGATTGCTGAACAACTAGGATTAGAACTACAAAAACCCAGGACCGTGGACCGTCAAAAATATGGCTCGAATCATCCTGCTTCTGATGATGCTCAATTTTGGAAGAGATCACTTTTAATTCCGTATTTAGATTCATTGTCGCCTCACTGGAGCAAAGATTTCCTGAAGAGAACTTGCCAGCGTATACATTGTTTCACTTGCACCCATCTAATATGTTGAAAATGAATTTCCAATACTTCAAGAAAGCAACAGAAAATTTTATTCAGTTTTACGGTCTTACAAGTTTTGCTGCGGAGGCCGCATTGTGGTATTTTCATTGGAAGGACAAAAACTTAAAAGCTGAAGATCTTCATAAGTTAGACCTGTGTGATGTCGTTCAAGAAACGGAAATGTTTTATAGAGGACGAAGCTTGCTTTGTATATTGCTATCGCATTACCTTGTACGACAAGTTCCATAGTACGGACCTTTAGCACGTTGAGAAGAGTAAAGACTTGGCTTCGCTCAACGATGGTCGAAAATCGTTTGAATGGTAAGAAAAGTGATGAAAATCCAAAAGTTATTATCGGATTGTAATGATGAATATGATTCATTTTTTTTAGGAGTATGCATGATGAGTGTACATGGGAAAATGGTCAAGGATAAGGGAAAGGATATGGTACTCAGAGTTTTAGAACGATTTGCACAAGATCCACGCCGATTAGCACTTGTATAATTCACTGCTTCTTGTTTCTTGACAGTAAATTGGATGGAATTGCGCAACCTGACCCCGACAGACGTAGAGCTTGGCGCTTAACCTACCTCCCGACGGAATACTTGACGGTGGTACCGGGGTATATGGTACTCAGACTGTAGGAGGTTTAGGAGATAACTTTGAGACTTTCGATGCTTCCTCCTCGTAAAAAAAACATTAAATTGGATTGCCCCCCCCCCCCCCCCTGGATTGATCCCTTGATTGTAGGTTGGCCATACCTGAAATATTGTAATGATTGAACAAATGATTACAATTTTGAATCTTCTGCGTTCTGAGATTTCATTTTGTGTGATAAAACTTGAAAAATTTAACGTTCAATCCTTTCAGATGCCTAAATCTCCAATAAAGCTCTAAGTGGAGATATGATATATAGGTCAGGATTTAATAAATCTTAGCATTTAAATTTGCGCAAGATCACAAGCCATAAAGATTTTGCTCAACTCCCGAGTCGTCAAATAAAATTAGACCCAAGTACATTTTTTTTATCATGGTTCGTACGAAGCTAGACCTTGACTGTACCCAGTGTGTGTGGGTTTCTCGTTCAAACGGGCCATGGTCAATCAAGCAAAATAAAGAGGAGCTAATGCCGGTCACACTTCAAGGAAAAGTCGCTCATTTACATACACACATTATTCATGAGTTGGGGTAGACAAAACTGGATTCCAATTTTTTGATTTTTTTACGTCTTTCCATTCGTTAATTTTCAAAAATTGATAAAAAAAAACTGAAACATTGTTGCTGCTGCATTTGAAATTGCCACCCTATTTACAAAATGTGAAAATGTAATTACATAAGCATGCTTGACTATGCATACAATGTAAGTACGAGTATTATGCCAATGTAAGCAAAACTGTCGAAGCATCACGTAATACGATTATCCAAATGCTTAGCCAAGTACTCAAAAAGTCATCGTTCAGATTTAACAAGAGTCATGTAGCATGTGGCATGATGTTTGTATGTATGCATGCATGTTTTCTGTAACATGGATATGTTCAGTGGCGGATCTAGGATTTTTACTAAGGGAGATTTTCACTAGATTCTTACCCTTTTTAAGTGACTGACTTATCGGCGTGGTGCAGGTTATTGGGACAAGGAAGGGAGGTTTCTTTATACTTGCAATTTCCTTGCTTCTTTTATGACATACAAAATAATTTTTTCTGTTTTTTTCATTTCTTTTTCATGTCAAGTAGCATTTTGTTTAACTATTCAAAAAACATCACTCCAAAAATGCCGGGAAATCAATAATTGTGAGGTATTCATAAACAAATGCTGTCCTATTCGTCGGAAAACTTTCATTGCTAATTGCATACTTTTTCGTCTGGTAAATTTAATTTCGTATTATATTTATTTCTGTTTTTGTTGTTTTTCTTATGGTGTTAGGCTGTTATTGTTGCTGGCTGCGACTACTCAAACAAAAAAATCTTCCGGACCTACTAGAAAAAAAGAAATTCGACCGGAGATTCAATACGAGTATCCACTCCCATAAAAAAAAGGAAGATCGAAATAAAGAAAATCCAGAACCAATAACAGCTTTAAAGATTCCTTCAAAATCTCGTATTGTAATCCTTTTACAGATACGTGTATAAGTCATATTGAACGTCGTTTAGTAAAATATAAATCATTCTTCGAAAAACTACAAAAAAAAAAAAAAAGAATAATATACTAGTTTCGATCAATGTGCAATGGCCGAAATCGAGTTTTTTTTTTTGCTTGCATACTTTATTAAAAAAACAATGTTATAGTTCTAAAAGGCGGCACACATATTTGATGAAAATGTCATTAGAAACCAAAATGCACAATATTCATGTATGTAGGTCGACCCACTTAAGGCCACACCAACAGTGATCGAAGAACCACACATACAAGCTGACTTCACTATATCTTCGTGTGAAAACTCGAACTTTCTCAAAATTCGAGCAAAAGTTGTATTAGCAGAGTAAAATTTGATATTATTAGTGTGCCTCAACTCGCGTCAACTTGGCGGAGCACATACATAAGTTTTATGATGTTTTACATCTTACTCTCCCCCTTCCTCCTTTTTTCCTTATCCTTTTATTCACTCCTCGGCGGCCACCGTGGTGTGATGGTGGCGTGCTCCGCCTACCACACCGGATTCCCTGGGTTCAAACCCCGGGAAAAGCAACATCAAAAAAAAATGTTTGAAATAAGGTTTTTCAATTAGATGAAAAATTTTCTAAGCGGGTTCGCCCCTCGGCAGTGTTTGGCAAGCGCTCCGGGTGTATTTCTGCCATGAAAAGCTCTCAGTGAAAACTCATCTGCCTTGCAGATGCCGTTCGGAGTCGGCATAAAATCATGTAGGTCCCATCCGGCCAGTTTGTAGGAAAAATCAAGAGGAACACGACGCAAATTGGAAGAGAAGCTCGGACTTAGATCTCTTCGGAGGTTATCGCATCTTACATTTATTTATTTATTCTTATTCACTCCTCCCTCTGCATTTCTGCTTTTATGTGTCTCCACCCCCCCCCCCCCCCCCCCCCTCCCCGCCGCCTTTACCATCACCACTTTTCCGCTCCATCTATCCCTATTTCTTTATCTCGTTCAATTCTTTCTCTTCCTCTTTTGTCTAGTTCTTCTAATTCTTCTCCATTCCTTATTCCAAATCCCAGTCTCAGTCCGAGATAGATTAAGTCTCCTTAATGCACTAACATTTGCAAATACATACATTCAAACATACCAAAAATAAAATTTTGTTCAAGAATTTTAACGAATAAGTATTTGTCAAGAGATATATGCATTCCTAACTATTTTTTTGCATTAACTTGGCAACACGCATAAATATGTACCTTCGTACATATGTATGTATGTCAAGCTCGTAGGAAATGAAAATACATAAAACTATATATCTAAACATGCCTATAAATGTACTTCCGAAGTGAAACGACGCTAGCAAAAGCTGACTTTTTTCGCCATTCGATATAATTCAACATGTATGTATGTGACGCATAATGTGATGTGGCGAATGTCCCACTCAAAGCAAGTTTGCTCCTATAGTTCACAGCGAAGAAACACTCGCACTGCATTTTTTGGAAAAAAATGTTCCTTTTCATCAACATATTTTCTCATGTTTTGTCGTTGTTGTAGCAGTGCGTCGCTCCATCCAGTCCAAGGATGGGGGAGGGTGTCCAAGGAAACCTGCAGTTTCAACAGGGATGGACCCGGAGAGAAAGGGGTGTTAGAGGCGTTGGTTCCAATATTGCCTTTATTAGAAATTAATCAAGTAATTTTTTAATGCAGAACGAAAGTAAATACTTAAAATTTTTATTGCAAAGAAGGAAATATTCCAATCGATTCATATGTTTTTGATTTATAGCTGTGTAAACAAAAATGCTATGATTTTTACCACATTTTGGAAATTTGCCATGCCCCTATATACCTTCAAATTCGTTTTAAAATCGGAGCATTCTATGTGAAGTGATGGCCGTTCAACCCAAGAGGATAACATTAATTTTATCCTCTTTGGTTCAACGACATTTAGCGACTTTATTTAACAAGATTTATAAATATATATGTAGACACATATAAACAAAATATTTTTAAGCTTGTCAAAATTCACCTCTAACTTTCCAATAACTTCTGCAAAACAAAAGTTAACCTTTGACATGACTTTCAAAGCCAATATGTAGTTTTGAATTTATCTTAGTTAACATATCTTAGTATATAAAAAACACGTGTCACAAGATTTTCGGCCGCGATGGACTCCTAAACTACTGAAACGATTTTGAATTTGTTTTGCACCCCGTGTGTAGTTTGATCTAACTTGCGACATAGGATAGGTTATATCTCAGTTTATAATCGCAATATTATTTTATCGCAATTTTTTTAATTTGTTTGTACGTAATAATAAAATATTAGGTATACGCAGTGATGCACCTCTTTTCAGTTGGTATGGATATGTTTGTGCACGTACTTATTTAACTTTACATACATATATATATATATATATATATATATATATATATATATATCTTAATATATAAAAAACACGTGTCACAAGTTTGAGGCCAATGGACTCCTAAACTACTGAACCGATTTTGAATTTGTTTTGCACCCCGTATGTAGTTTGATCTAACTTGAAATATAGAATAGGTCTCTAGGGTCTCGAGGGCCTCTAGATATAAGCCAAAACGTGGACCCGGGTACACCTAGAGTGTGCTTATAGAATATGGATATCAAATGAAAGCTGTTGATGAGTGCTTTAGTAGAGGGTCATTTTCAATCCCCTCGGGTGACTAGGGTCTCGAGATATAGGCCAAAAGGTGGACCCGGGTACCCCTAGAGTGTGTTTATAGAATATGGATATCAAATGAGAGCTGTTGATGCGTGCTTTCATACCCCTGGGTGACTAGGGTCTCGAGATATAGGCCAAAACGTGGACCCGGGTACCCCTAGAGTGTGTTTATAGAATATGGATATCAAAAAAACGCTGTTGATGAGTGCTTTAATACAGAGTAATATATTATACAGAGACGGACTGGGACTGGGATTAGGACTAGGACTGGGACTGGGAGTGGGACTGGAGTAAAATACATACCAACCTCTGGGACAGGCAATAAGGGACGCAGAAGAATGAGAAGAAATTGAGAGAAGAGAAAAGAGAGAAGGAGATTGAGAAAGAGACAGATTGAGACGAAGACGGAGATAGTTGAGTCATCAGCCACCTTTTCATAGGCCGGGTCACATATATTATACCGCTGGGTGACTATGGTCTCGAGATATAGGCCAAAACGTGGATCCGGATACCCCTAGAATGTGTGGGTAATATGAATATCAAATGAAAGCTGTTGCTGAGAGCTCTAAAGTAATTTTCATTGTGATATTCGATTTAGTCGCATCAATCTGGCAAAACTGATAAATATGCATGCGAAGCCGAAATAGATACATGAATTAATAATTACTGCAAATCCTCTTATTTGCAACCTTCTGCTAAGTTCGAATCAGTAAACTGTTGAATAAATAACTCCAATATTTAATAATGCAAAATGGCCTTTATTCAAGTACTTCACAATAAATAACTCTATTATTGCCCGACAGATAGCGTGCTGAATCGAAACTGATTGTAGCGCCTCTACCGGTATCGCCTTTTATACTCTCTGATTTCCTTGTTCGCATCTTCTAGGCGCTTCCATTTCCAGAATCTACTAGTTGGCCATCAGCTATCAAATTTCTCAGCTGTAACTACAGATGCACGATTTTATAGCTTCTCTCATTGCATACTTTCGGGAGTATCTCAGATATATGCATGTGGTTGTGCGTTGCTTCTCCGCTGCATGTACGTACATATGTGTAGACGTAATGATTGATTCGTTTATGTACATACATAACGATTGATTTATGCTTAGCATCGGCTTAGAGATGGCAGTACCCCTTAGTGTTGCTAATATTCGTAACACTATTTACATATGTCCTATTCGATTTGCCTGAAATTTGGTATATAAATTTGCCTATATTAGTATTTACGATCCTTTTTTGCGAGAAGTAGACAAGAGACGCTGGCCCGACGAGAGGGGGGGCGGGGCTGAGGGGGTCATTTACCCTGGGCCCGGGCCTTGAAGGGACCCGGGAATCTCAAAATGCTATCCAAGCTTTTTGCTTACAGAAAATAAATAAATTATAAGTTGAATCAGTTAAGCCTTTTGTAAATCGTAGCCAAGGATTGAAACAGGCACTAAACGAGTTACTTGGGCTAAATTTAACAGCGGAAACATATGGTGATGTTAATGGCGTTATTCAGTACATCAGCAAGTTTGAATGTATTTTGTTTTCCTCGATTTGGCTCAAGATTTTGACAGTTACTAATGAAAGAAACATTATTCTGCAAGCCAGGGATACTACGATCGATATCGAAGTTATAATCTTAGAAAGTTTGATCTCTGATTTAAATCTGATCAGAAATCAATGGGAAAATATTTTAAGCGAATGCAAAACAAACGCCACTGGATTGGCAATCTCACCAAAGTTTCCTGACGTTGGAGAAAGGAATAGTAAAATACATTTTTATGAATGTGAAGAGATTCCAAAAACAACACCTTTTTGGTGATAGTTGATTCGGTTATTGCAGGTATTACCGAACGATTTTCTGTTATGATAAATTTGAAGAACACTTTTTCTTTTTTATGGCAATTTGGATACATGGATGAGGTTTCAATACGAGAAAATGCCGTTCAATTTGTTAGCAAATACAATTCAGACGTTTCCGAGAGTTTAGGAGATGAAATAATCCACTTGAAGCACATTTACTCAGCAAATTTTAACGAAAATCTGTCACCATTTGAATTGTTGAATGTTATCTGTGCTCTAAATGTAGCTACAATTTTTCTTAACATTTGCGTTGCTCTGCGTATTTTTTGCACGATACCTGTTACGGTAGCTAGTGTTGAACGCTCCTTCAGTGTTCTTGGAAGGATAAAGAACTTCCATTGATCGTGTTCAACTCAAGAACGCCTTACAGGACTTGGCATGCTCTGTATTGAAGCACCAACAGCGAGACAGCATATAAATATGTAAAACACGGTAATTTTGATTTTGAGAATTTGTTTATTTTAGTTTAGGGGCCTGTATTTTTTTTTGCCCCCGGGCCCGGATTTTCTCTCTGCGGGCCTGAAGAGACGGACTGGGATAGATAGAATAAGACGAAGATGGAGATAGATTAAGCGAAAAAGACGGAGGGAGGAGTGAATAAACGGATTAGGAAAAAGTGAAGAGGGCGAGGGCATAGTTGGACAGAAAATGCTTTTTAAAATGCATGCAGGTAGGCCAAATTTAAGACAGAACAACGTCTGCCGGGTCTGCTAGTGTACTATTAAAATATTAAGCGATATAAAGTATTTGTTATAAAAGTTTTGAACTTACGCCAAGTTAAAATCGATTACGGCCAATTTGAAATGCAAGAAACTTAATGAAAGCATTCCAAATTGTTAAGAGGGCGAATTTATATACCAGTTGAGACCGCAGAGATTAGATCATACTTACGAAACACGTTTTTAGAAGAACGTTTGAATGGGTTGGCATCACTTGGCATACATTAGGACATAGCATAGCGTTCGCATTGATGAAATTCTGCAAGAGTTTTTTAAAAACCAGAAATTACTAGGGAAATATTTTACAGAGATATTCTTTTTACGTTTACTACTGCTCAAATCTGCGCTGGATGCTTTAAGTATATAGGTCTGTATATATGTGTATATTTTCAAAAGTAATTTTTTATAAGGAACATAATAAATCGAGATCTCAAGGGGGTATTTGAACACCCAAAACACCCCAGTTGGTCCACCATTTCATATGATTCTGTATTTACATACATATGTATATGTACATACTCTACCAGATATACGTATAATTGCAAAATACATACATAAAGTTAATATCTTCTATGTATAATAACAGACCAGTCACAATATAGCTCTTGAATTTTCTGACCCCCTCACGAGAACCTGCTTATGCAAAATCATATGAAACACATTTCGCATATTGCAGTGAATTTAAATAGATATGTGAATACCTACGTAGATATGTGAGTATATACGTACGTACGTATATCCATATATCCATGAACGTTCATTAGAGTTTCTATATATGGGCATTTCCAGGCAAGTTTACTATTGGAAAAAAGTATGAATGTTTATATGTAAATAAAAACGAATATTGGCTCGTGCGATCGCTCGGATATTAAAACAGCTGGATCAAATTTTGAAATATAGATATTCAAAAACGTCCACGAAGTGCAAGTACCTAATAAGTTGACAAAATTGTGTGCCATTGCATGAATAGTTTGGAAAACTTTTTAATGTGTATGTACAAACCATTGTTAATTCATACAAATGGCGAATGTTTGAAAAAAAAAAAACGTTCACAATAGTAAACGGCCTCGATCACCTGTTCAATCGCTGTTCGATTACTTAAATCATTTGCCAATAGTGTTTTTCAGTCATACTTGTAAACGCCGGGCGTATCGAAATATTTACAAATTTTCAAATGTTTGCTTAACTGGCTGCTCATATTTTATCTGATAACTAGATTTTAGAAATTAAAATCAATATGTAGGTAGTCTGATTTTCTGTATACACAATTAAAAGAAAAGCTGATTTGAAACACAAATGGGCGATTCATGGCATTTCAATTTAATAACGGCGAGCAAAAAACAAACCTTTCTTCCATTCTCTGGCCATTCGGGACAGCCTTCTCCCTGTCAACCATTACAAACAAACAGACAACAATTTTTCATATTTATAAATTCTTCTTCGTTTTGTCATTCGGCTATTTCAAACTTTTCACCAATGTTGTCCCCGAAAAAGTGTTGTTTTTGCATTTTTTAGGAGTAACATATGCTACTTTTAGTACTTTTTTCACGTAATTTATTAGGTGAGGATCGAGGGACCCTTACTGGTTTTAATTACAGAAATTCATCATTTGTTGTTGGCTTCCATAAGTGAGGCCATGCCAAATTAATACGATCCTATTGTTGACGTTTCGATTTTATATGTTTAATATGTTCGCAAAAAAAATTGAGGCTTTTGTAAAATCAAACTATTTGTAGATACTCACAACCTATCCAAGATTTTACGCCGAGATCTTCGGTGAGTTGCGGCTGGATAACACATCTCCCTATTATGTCCGGTTTGTGGATTTATAACAATAAATAAGAAAAATTTCAAATTTAAAAAATGGGCGTGGCACCACCCATTTTATGACTAAGCAATTTTCTATGTTTCGGGAGCCATAAGTCGAAGAAAAATTAATGGACCGTAATAAAATTGGGTACACAAATTTTCCCTATAGTTGAAAATATTTCTAGTAAAAATGGACGGGATCGGTTAAAGACCACGACAACTTAGATATGAAACAAGTTTAAAAGGGTCGTAGACTAGAATAATAAGCTATAACTTAGCAAAAAATAGTTTTGAATCAATGATATTTCAATTATTTAATTGTAAGAGGAAATGAGGAGACATTTTTTTTAACGGGCGGTGCCACGTGTTATGTAGAAAAGTAATTTATCCAAAATGAAATGTGCAACTGAAGCTCAGGCTGAGTATATAATGTTCGGTTACACCCGAACTTAGACACCTTTACTTGTTTTTAACTAACTCTGAGCTAAAAAATAACTTACCGTTCTGCAAGTGGCACTAATTGGTTATAGAGTATAATTTTGAATAGCAAAGATTAAATAATAATAATTATAAAAAAAGACTGAATGGTTTGAGGGGCACCGTGAGCTGTGGCATTCCGCGGCTAATGGGAAAAATGACACGGGGTTGTGCACGGTGAGTGGGAAGTCACTGTTTAGAAAATTGTTAAAGCTCGCCAGATATGTCCATCGTCAGAGCACTTTTATTAACCGCGTTAACTGGCAACCGTGGTGTGTTGGTAGCGTGCTCCGCCTACCACATCGAAAATTCTGGGTTCACGCTCCGGGAAAAGCAACAACAAAATTTTAGAAACACGTTTTTTCAATTAGAAGAAAGTTTTTCTTAGTCGTCCCTCGGCAGTGATTTGGCAAGCACTCCGAGTGTATTTCTGCCATTAAAATCTTCTCAGTGAAAAATCTACTGCCTTGCAGATGTCATTCGGAGTCGACATAAAACATGTAGGTCCCGTCCCGCTTATTTGTATGAAAAATTAAAAAAGAGCACAACGCAAATTTGAAGAGAAGCTCCGCCTAAAATCTCTTCGGATGTTATCGCGCCTTATATTTATTTTTTTTTTAACTGGCAACCGATGCTAACCCAATTATACCACCATTAGCCCGTACTCCTCCTGCCGGAACGATCAGCAAACTCATCACATCCTAACATCGCACTTTTACTTAAGGGAACGACTATAAAGCGTATACCTACTGATCATTCCTTCACTGTCCTCCATATCCTGGAAGTGTTCGGCTGCGGCTCATTTTATTCCCACTGCGTAATTTCGGAAATCCAGCCAAACTTCCCAGCGGATGCTGAAGTCTTAACGAGAGAACATAATCTTGTGAGTCAGCAAGACCCTGGTGAACCTTAAATCAAATTATCATGCGCATGAGACAGCTTGCCAATCAACACAAGCGGACAAAATGGGAGGACAATTTAAAGAACTGTAACCTCTGCCGGTGTTGGCAAGTTATGTTCAAACCCAATAAAAATACAGTGACCAAATGTCTATTGCCTTTGGTGTTGAATGTTGTCGGACGCGAAGAAATTAGTAAATGATTTCTGTTGACAATATTGCATTCATTCCTTGGTTCACTTCAACATAAACTTGAGAGATTGAAGATGAAATCGAGAAAGCGAGGGTCCGGACGAGGGATTCAGTTGCCTGGCACATGTTTCAATTTGCTTCTATCTACATTGGGGAACCATGCTAAGCAAGGATAATGGAAACCGTCTTGCTCGCTTGTTTTACAACCTTCACGCAAAATACCAACCAATATTAACTGCATTGCATTGTTTTAGATATTAAAACGCGTTTCAATGTTTTTTCATTGAATCAATTCAAATATTAATTGTGTTAGCTAGGTAGAGTTGAAGAGAGGTATGAACACCTACATACAGTGGCGGATCGTGAGCTTAGCTGTGGCGTGAAAATTGTATCAAAAAGTTTCATAAATTTTGTTTTATTTTTATAAAAGCGGTATTCATGTATAAATTGCCATGCATCGTGAAATGCCAAAATTTTGTGTCTACTGCTATTTTCAGACTCAAGAAAAATGTAAATTTTTCTTGAATGTTTGCGTTTGTCTTTTGACACTTCTCGATATTTTTGGTAGCGTATTAGCAGTAGACCCCTCAACTAGACTTTTACCGACAATTCAAACACCAATTTGCTTGTAGATAATTAAAAACTCTTTAAGGGCACATTTTTTGTTTCTGTGAAATAAATTTCTATTTTTAAAATTGTTGCAAAAACCGTGCAAAAAAATTGTTCTGGAGCACATTTTTGCACGCAAGGAAAACCACATACGCAAAATTTTACTCTCTATGATATTCCGTTGAGAAAAAAATGGCCCGCAGTATTGATGTTAGATATTTTCATTTCCACACCTTGAACTTGAAAATTTTCCATACAAAATTTTATTTTTCAAATACTTTAAGTATTGAAAATTTGAATATTTGTTTTCTTTGGATATTTCTTTTTTGTTCTATAAAGTTTTTGAGAAATAAAAGTTCTCGACCTTTTGGGGAGGGGGGGGGGGGGGGGAGGGGGGATTTGTCCCCTATTTCCCCCGTAGATCCGCGACTGCCTACATATCTCAATGAGTGAATTCAATAAAAAATGTCTCAATTTATTTCTCTGTTTGAATATAGTGTGTGTACATTACAAAAATAATGTCATTTATCGATTGGCAACCGTTTTCTTCGAATAAGAAAAAAAAAACATTTCCGAATTGAGCATCCGGAACGCAGGAAACACCCTTATGAAAATATGTATATACGAACCATGGTTGATTATACGGTCACATTCCCTTCTGCTTTCAAAGAATGTTACAATGGCTAGTTGGCGTGCATTATGACAGGGTTCCATTTTCGTGTTGCAACTTAGCGAACTCATTTACTTGTGGCATGTAAACAACTAATCTGTTAACACTCTGACAATTCGATACGGTAGCGATAAATACAACATAGGTATGTATGTACATGCATACATACGTAGGTCGATTAATGTATTTGCCAGATTTAAAGATATGCATATAAATTTATATACATACGTACATACATATATGTATGTAGGCATGTATATATACATACATCTGAATTTACATATATACATACATACGTACTTACTATGTATTTCATATCACAGATTTACTTACGCCCTTGCAACATGGCAACGCCCAATCACTATTCCCGCCACCTTCCTGTACTCTCTTTTTTCAATGGCAATTTAATAATAAAAACGCGACATGCGATGTAACAATTACAAGACCTCACTTGGGCGTCTATAAGGAACCACCCGACCCCGTTGCGTCTTTCAAAACTTTTGCCAGTTGAAAGGTGCCCCCCTCTTATGCATGCAACTGTAATCATAATGCTCGCTACTTAAATGACACCACAATCGCTCAAACAACAAACAACATTGTACAATATACGATGAATGTTGTTATTTTTGTACAATAAAAATAATAGGGATGGAAAAATATTACGATTTACGAAAGGTAGAGGGAATGAGATAGCTAAAGAAAGAGATACCCGTTTCGGTGAGAGCAGTTGAGAAATGGAAACCAGAAACAATTTTGATACATTTTGCTACAATGTGGTGATACAGAGGGACAAATCTGTTAAATATACATACATATTCACAAGTTACTTCCTTGTAACCAAAGGAGTAATTGCTGTAAATTTTCAAATAATTTTCCAAACAACTAAAACACTTGCAAACTCCAAATCCCTATAATTGCACGGGAGAACAAAGAAAAGCTCCTTTCCTATAGAATAGATCACCGTTGTTTTTTGACTTTTTGAACTCATCATTAACTATGATATAGGCGGAAAATATGGCATGAATTGATATTTGTTTTTAAACAACCCCAAAAAAGTTTAAAAAAATCTAAAAATAGAAACTTAGTCCCTTCTGAGTTTGAACTAAATTGAAATCCAGTTCTGCGGTCTCACCAGTTCTTCGGAAGACCAGTGTAAACTATGTATATTTGAAACCAAATTTAGTTTGGCCATACATAAATGTATTTAGGATGAAAAGTTTCATATTTAAGCTCAAACTTTTAACAGTGCGGAAAGCAGATTCCGCTAATGTTAGCGCAGCTTAAAAGTTCTTATTTTATGGATAAATTTCTAGATACGATAATTCATCATCAAAGACTGATAAAGTGATAGTACTTTAGTGGGAAGGCTTTATGATGATAAATGAAAATTTGGAAAAATTTTGGAAAATGAGAATGGCACCACAGATATTTAGTAGAAGAAAATTTAAAAAGTAATTCAAAAGTCGTTGATATCATTTTGCTATTTTAAAAAAATTATGATTCTTGGTATTATTTATAGGTCTGAGCAAATAGTTGCTTTCAGATTTAACCATCACCAAATTGGCAATATATTTATGGTACGTAGCTATATCACCATTAAATATATATTAGTAGAATGTAAGGAAAACATTATGTGTAGGTCTCACAACCTTAGACTAACAAAGTTGCTTCTATCATTAAAAAGAGAGGACTGTAGACTCATGACGGGTATTTTGACTGGACACTGCCTTCTGGCGTCATATGCCGTTAAATTAGTCTTGGTCAGTGATAAAAGATGTAGGAAGTGCGGGCTGGAGGATGAAGCTCGTGCTCTGCGCTTGCCGGGCTAAGAGTCCAGTCATTAGGAGTGATACAGCTGTCAGAACTATAAGCAGCAAGTGGCTTAAGTCCTAGGAAGCTTCTAGTATTTGCAAAGAGGACGGAGTTATTATACAACATAGGTCCTGGTTTTTGATAAGGGTTTTCAGGTTGGTTGTTAAAATAAACTTCTGGTAACACTACGGACCCATTCAGTCTATGTGAGGTCCTCATGGACCGGCCAGTTCAACCTAACCTAACCTACGGAAAGCATTTTAAAAACTTAAGTAGTCCTGATCCTCTCCTTTTAGTAAAGATCTTCACAAAACTTTAAACATCAATTTTGAACAAAAAATTACCAATTTTGTCAAGATTTCATCATAAAATTGGAATCGTTTTAAAGCTTCTTAAGAAGACGACATTTTCATAGGTACATATGTACATATAAGTATTATATTTCATAAATGTCATTTAATGTTCGTAACATTTCTATTGACATTTCTCTTTGACCGAACACAGACCCCCTTACCTGTTCATTTTGTTATTTAGGGGTGGATTATGTATAACGCAACGAGTAATTTTTTGTCATGTAAACCAAAATCGGTATGGTATAAGTGCAGTCACTAATTTCAGTGAGTATCTTTGAGAAATTTTTGGTATCATATAGTGGTGAATGTGAATGTCAGTGACTGCGACGCAAAGTGTCACGCCGCAATGCATAATCTGGCCCTTAGCTTGTACCTTTTTGAACAGGTGCAAGGTGCTCAATGTATGGTAAAATCCAGGGACGGAAAATAATAATAATTTTTTTTCGGAGTCGAAAAAGTCCGGGTCAAAAAATTGTCCTAGGTGAAAATGTTTAAGTTCTCCGGTATCCCTATAGCAATATCATGTCGAATCATGCATCCATTTTATTTTTCGAACTTTTTCCATAAAAGTCCACATATAAAGTAAAATCAGTACTTTTATTTTTTGAGTCCGATAGAACTAGTTAAACTCGGACTTTTAAAAATAAAAGTCCGGAAATAAAAGTTAAATCCGGACTTTTATTTTTTAAAGCCAAAATAAAAGTCCGGCTTGATAACAAAGAAAAGGCTTATCCGAAATAAATTTTTTTTTAATTCTATCGGACTCAGGTAATAAAAATTCGAAAATAATTTTTATCTTGATCCAAATATATTAAACGTCCGTGGCGGTAGCCACGGTTATACCACACACCCGGACTTGGCATGGCGTAGCCCAGGGTTATTTTTTATAGGCGCGGCCGAAGGCCGCCAACGCAGAAAGGTGTTCTGCGCAAAAATACTATGGATCCCAACCCCGGTTTCGGAGGGTCCCGCGGGTTTTTTTCGGTTTTCCGTTAACAACTTTTGAACGGGTAAAAAAAGTTAACTTCCGCTTTTCTTGATCTAGACGTGAATACGCGTCTTTGGCCCAAATTTCGGTGGGTACCGTAAACTGCACTATTACCCTAAATTCTTAGTATGAGGTATGAGGGAAGGGTGCTTATAAGCAATGTTAGATTTGAGCCGATATATTTTTCATGCATACATATATACATATGTAGGTACATATGCATTTACATATATCCCGCAAGTTTTGAAATTTGCTGGCACACTGACAATTTTCCATTGTATAAAATATTCATACTGTTAGCCTTTTAATACATATTTCAAAAATAGTTTCTTATAATTTTTTAAAGAAAGTTACAGCCCAAAAACTTCAGTAGTGTGCGAGATTACCTACCTCTTTGATTTACATATAATATGTGTATAGAACATACCCACAAATGCATGCAATTTTGCAAGGAATAACTCGAAAACTAAAGGTTCCGGAGTCTAGGAAGGACATATCAGAAGCAATAATCGTGCGAGTAATACTAGACCGCAGTCTAAATCCGAAACTGGAAACTAAAATCGTTGCAAGAAATGCAAATTATTATCCTGTGGAAAACGTCGACATTTAAAAGCTGAAGTTCTGAAAAAATGCGTCTTATTTACTTATACATATACATATGTTTAGTGTAACCCTCATTTTGTCCCACTGTAAAGTGAATCTTTTGTTAGCATTCAACATAATGCATTAATGAATTTTTACAACGCTAAGAAAATAGATCCCATCCAATCGAGGAAAAATGGAAGCGAAACTTTTCGCGTAACAAGATATTAGATTTTCACAAAGCATATCGTAGTTTGTCGGTAGTTGTTGTGATTTTATTTGCAAAACCCAAAGGATGGCAAGTAGGATGAGACGTATCAGCTGTGGTAGCCGCTTTTGAATTAGAAACACGCACCTACACATGTATGTACATAAATAAATATCTAATATTTGCAATGCTTCGAGTTGCGGAAGCGTATATACACACGCATACATGCTCACACAACCCCACACTCAAATACTTATGCGACCATATCAAGGTATCACGTTAAAAATGATGAGTAAGAGTGAGATGCATTAGAAAGGGATGGTAAATGATATATTATTTCATAGAAAAATGGCGTCGGTTAGAGTGAGAGAAGAGTATGCACATAGTACTCGTACGTAACAGTAACGCCTTCTAAATTTGTTGGCTGAACTTGTTTTTGCTCAACTTAACACACATTGTTGCATTGAATTCGAGCCGATGATCCAACGAGTCAACGATGATACCCATACCTGTTTCACTACTTTTCTGTTTGTTGTTGGATGCTTGACTGGTTGTTGTTGTTGCCTTTCCTCTTGCATCTGTTTGTGATGTTGCTTTAGAAATACGTTTGTTTGAGTGTGCGTGTGAGAGTTGGTATAGGAATAAGCATACGTTACCAGTTGGTTTTCGTTATTCTGTAGTGCCGCTTTTACATTGATACTGGCATCTTGCCATTGTTGTAGTTGTTATTAGCATTGTATATCGTTGCTGCTTCGCTGCTTCCGTCACTTCGCGCCTCCATCCACCACCGTCAATGCGATAGATATCCGGGTCGCTGCTATCGTTTTGGTAGTCAGCTCAGTTACAGGCCATTATTTGATTTTGTTTGTTGACGGTCGCGGCGACAACGACGATTTCAGTGTTCACCGATCCCAGCTAAACCAACAAGAAAAATAAAATATTTAGTAGGTATAAAAACGAGTTTTGTTTCGTGGTACGGGTACGATAATTTGCACGCAGGCGTCGCCGTAGCTACAGAAGCAACAAAAATATGTATTGCATTGGCAGCCAACAACAATACAACGATAGCTGTATCGGCACCGCCAGAATGACAGTGGCTATCACAAACCTAGAAGCGGTGGCAGTTAATTGGCATTCGCCTACTTGTAAAGCTTACAAACGCATTGTGGAAGAGTCGCAATAGCCCCGTCGCGAAAGTGGCACCGATCGTTTCAGATTCATTTGCTCTGTTTGTTTGTGTGTGCGTATTGAATAAACCGCGGATGAATCAATGCTTCCTATCCGGTTCCGTTTGCCAGCAAAATCATTGCTGAGTATTAATGTTAATTGCAAGTCATACGCGATTTAGGAACGTCTTAAGAAACAATTGGTAGTCATAGCCTTAGGGTCTGTTGATACTATGAATTTAGATTGAAATCGGATACTCCAATGGCGAATGTGCTAAAAAGTTTAAAAACAAATTTTTAATCGTGTTCAACTCGCAAAAAACCGTTTTTGTTCGTGCAGTGTTTTAAGTTAAATTCTTGTTAAGATTTTCAATCCGAATAAAAACAAAAGTGACCCATGAAAAGAAATGTGATAATGATTTTTCAAACGTGCAAAATCTCTTAAACCGATTGCATTGGTTTTGGCATGTATGGAGTCAACAAATTGTTGTTTTTTACTTACATAAAAGTACAAAAATACATACATATCTATGTGGGAATTTTGAAATTATCCTTTGTGTGGTGTTTTTAACTTGAAAACATAGAGATTGGTGTGACCTTTCTTTTTATTATAATTTGTATTTGTTAAATTTGCCGCCGCTAAAATTAAACAAAATTCGTGGGTTGGAATAGTATGCGAATTTGTTCACAGTGGATTCAACGAATAAAATGGCCGTTGGACCGACGGAGGGTAAACAACCTCCCTCAGAAACATTTTCGCCCACACATCAGATTATAGCACCTAGCCCAATATTGGCTGTGCCGACGCTCGCCTTCTCTGCTGCGCAAGTGGAAATCGTTTGCAAAACATTGGAGGATTCTGGGGACATAGAACGTTTGGCACGCTTCCTCTGGAGTCTGCCGGTGGCCTTGCCGAATATGCATGAAATATTGAATTGTGAAGCCGTACTCAGGGCGCGAGCGGTTGTCGCCTATCATGTCGGAAATTTCAGGTGGGAAACATATATTTAAGTGACAGCTATCATCATTTACCTAATAAAATCTTAGTTCGGGTGAAACCGAACATAAAATACTCAATTGCCCATCTCTGCGGGTTGATATCTTCGCGATCGAAAATATTTCTTGATTTATTTAGTTGAGTTACTTATAGTTTTTTTCTCCAAGTCGGAATCATGTACCCTCAGTTATGCTGGTACGGTAGTCTCAACCGCAAAACATACTGAAATTCGCATTGCTCATCAATCTATCCACCTATTCGCTCGAAGGCTTGCAGTACAGGTTAAGGCGCTTAATCACCTTAGCGTTTTTGGCCGTTTCGTAACAAGCCACGTCATTCGCGATAGCTGACGGTGATTGGGAGCACCGAGGGAGGTCAAGTCTTCCTCCCCCTGCCTCTTCCAATGCAGTGAAGGTCTCCCCCTTTCTAGTTCCAAACTGCTGCTTCGATTTATACCCTTTCCTGGCGTCGTCGTCCATTCGCAAAACATGAAGTTGTCAGCGAAGCCTTTGGACTATTTTTCGCTGCACCTTTCTGCATATCCGCGTAAAGCGCATCTAATCATTATACTCACGTTAGGCATTACGGACAGAACCATAGATCTTACGGAGAATTTTTCACTCCACCACTCCAAGAGCCATTTCATCTCTACATTAGAGCAGCTATGATGAGCGACTTGTAGAGCATGAAGTTTCGATATGAATAATTTTTTTTAAGCCGGATAATCACTTTTATTCGCATAACATGACCTAGCCAGCGTAGCCACTGTGTTTTAGTTCGCTGGACTATGTTGGTCTATGCATAAAGCTCGTACAGCTCATCATTAGATTCTCCTCGGCACTCGCCGACGCCGATGCGTACAGGCCCAAAAACCTTTGAAGAACTTTTTTCTCGAACAATCCCACATTATCTGATGTTGTCGTGGTCCATGATTCTTCACCATATAGAAGGACGAGTACGATAAGTGACTTGTAGAGCATGATTTTCATTTCCTGATAGAGGAGTTTACTTTTCAATTGCCTGCCTGGTCCAAAGTAGCGTTTATTGGCAATACTGATTCCTCGCTATCGCTGTTATTTGTGTGAATGCTGGTTCCAAATAAACGATGTCCTTTACTATTTCAAAATTTTGGCTGCCAAAAGTGCAGTGTTTGCAAAGGCGCAAATGGGCCGACTTTTTGCTCCTTGACAGCAGGTACTTCGTTTTGTCCGCATTCGCCATGAAATCCATCTTTTCCGCTTCTTTTTTGAGTTTGGAGTAAGCAGAAGTTATGGCGCGGGTGTTCAGGGCAGAGTATTGTTCCAGAGCCATTAGATTCTGCAGCTTGTATTATTTTCTACAGCATCAAATTAAAGAAGGGGGGGGGGGGGCACCCTTCCCAATTTCGACTGAGCTGATGGTGTTGCTCGACGTCATTTTGCACGGCCCTATCAGTTTTGCGGGTAAACCGAAATCAGATATAGCGACAAATAGCTATCCTTTTCGTGCTCTCGAAGTCGGCTTTAAAATCGAAGAAGAGCTGATGTATGTCAATTGTTTTTTCGCGGCGTTTCTCCAAGATTTGTAGCATAGTGACAATCTGATAGATGGTGGATTTACCAGGTCTTAAGCTGCTCTGATAAAGTCCAAACAGCCGATTCACGGTGGGCTTCAATCTTTCGCACAAAACGCTTGACAGGACCTTATATGCGATAATAGTCATAGTTTGCAGGATCCGTCTTCTTGTGGACTGGACGAAGAACAATTATATTTCAATCGTCGGCCATGCACTATTCCTACAATATTTTGCAAAGAAGCTGGTGCATGGGACTAACCAACTTCTCCGCAGTATTTGAATACCCCGCAGGCAATCCATCACCGCCCGCTGCCTTCTTGTTTTTTATTTCGGTTATTGCTATTTAAGGGTTGTCTTCTTATCCGAGGCTTGTTCACTCGGAGAAAAAATCGTTCTAAAACGAACGAAACAAGTTAAAAATGAAGAACATTCGTTGACAAAAGTCTGTTAAGTACGTTTTTCTTAACTCGTAACCGATGGGCTTGTTTTAAGAACAGTTTTTCCAAGCACACCGTTATTTTATGACCAGTTTGGTATTGATGTGTGAACCTGCTCATTTCAAGCACTATTTGTGGTTGATTTATGATTTGTCGTTCTCACGCTTCGAGAACGATTTGTGATTGATCATTAGTGGGAGTAGGAAAGTAATTTTATTATATTGAATGACCTGAAAACTGATCAAGGAATAAGCGGATGGAAAATTATATACCCGTATATGTCTGTGCTTATGAAAAATGGGGTTTCCGACTTAAATCTCGGATTTTGAGGACGTATTCGAAATTTCAGGCATGCAGATTTTGTTTACTCGACTAGATCTAAAACTTGAGTTATGTCTCGCAAAGAATATATTTTCAATGTGATATAGTGTTGAAAATAGAGGAACAATTGTCGCATCCGTATCCGTGCTTTAGCTAATAGCGTTTTAAAAAGATATTTCAGATTTCGTAAATCTAATTTTCCCCTTCAGTATCTTAGTTAAAGAATGTAAAATTACCCAATAGCTTTGTTAAGTTTTTTCATATTTTCACAAGCATTAAAAAATTACTTCTATTTCTTGTCGCATCCGAAACGCATTATACATATATGGTCATATATAAATATGTACTTAAATGTTTAAGGTATCCAACAGTTTTATAGAAATAAGCATTCTGGTAGTGCTATCCAAACATAATATCCGGCAGTCCGCTTCTCATGTTCCCTTTTATGTAGGACTTGCCCATATAGAAAAATTAATGCAGTGGTTATCTAAAGCATTACTGTACCTGCATTCTGCATTTTTTCAGTTAATTAGTATGAGGGAATAAAAAAAAATTTTTGCTAAGAAAACTGGGGTTGGTGCTTATTTGATTTAAATTTTTTTCTATGGGTGAAATTTTCTAAAGTATCAAGACTTTTCGATACGTTTTGGTTTTTCCATGATAAAATTAACATTCAGGTGTTCTCATCCCGTTGACGTTTTTCCTTATTCTGACAAGTTCGGCATGCGTAATTTAGAGGGTTGTCTATCATACATAACTGCCTTTGAATTATACTACGATTGGAGTAGATTTTATTATACGTTTAGAAATATAATAACCATGTAAGCCGCTACCAGAATTTTCTAGACATAAACATAAACATAGCTTTGTATTCCCCAAAATATTATAGACAAAATTTTGCAGAAAACTTAATTTTTGAGGAAATTTGTAGGAAAAATTTAGCAATAAAAATTTTGTACTTTTTTAGTACAAGTAAATACTGGCCAATAGAGCTGCCGAAAAAGTGAGGTTATGTTGTTGACATCACCTTTATTATTTCATCATGGGTTTTTTCATGGTTCAACTATATGGTGTGCTCATCTGTATAAAAACAAAACATGTTAGTTCAGATTGTCAAAATCTGCGTGTTGGTGTTATGCGAATGGAATGGAATGAAAACATAAAACTTAGCAGTTTTTGTATGTAGTAGGAAAATGTTGCCAATGTGTTGGTTTCATTTTAAGTTTGCCATCTGAGATGGCCCATCTTCTTTTGACAATCTCATAGACCATGCAATGGCAAAAATAAAATTAGCTGATGAGATGAGCCAACCAACCATATAATTCAGCCATGCTTGTTTTTTTTTTTTTTTTGGTTGACATAAATAAAATGACCAGGTTTCGAACTTTTTTCGAAGTTATAACACTTTCGGTTTCGCTGAACGAGTTAAACTAGTTAAAAAGGTGATAGCGTCGGCCGATTTTGCTCATTTTTAGCCAACTTTTTGCAATCACTTTCACTTTTTGTTAATGTTTTTTAAAATAAAAAAATTTTTTTGGCGAAAGTATTTTGGGTAAACAAATATATTTATAACTTCTCCATGACTTTTTGTCGTTTTGATTTTTTTGTATTTTTACTCGTTTCGTAATTGTTGTCGAAAATAAAAATATGACAACTTTTTAACCGGCACAAGTTTTTCCACTTTTCTTATAAGGCGAAAAGTTTTCTAGGGAATGTTAACTGTTCGGATATACAAATCAATCGAGTACATGATTTTATATTCACGTTGAATAACTCACATGGTTTCAAAATTTTGTCTCCAACTAAACATTTTTTTAAATGTTTCGGTTGGCCAGAAGATGAGAACATTTCAAAAAACTTTAAAAAGTGTAGCTTGGTGTTAATGAATGTTAACATAAAATCATGCAATGGAGTGCTTAGGATTTCTGAACAGTTGAAATACTCTATGAAATTGTTTTGCTTTATAAGAAAAGTGGAAACAACTTGTGTCCGTTAAAAAGTTTTAATTTTTTAATTTTTTCACAGCAACTAATTACGAAGTCAGTAAAAATACTTTAATTTAAAAAAAAAAAATTAACAGAAAGTGATCACAAACAAGTGTGCCAAAAATGAGCAAAATCAACCGACGCTGTCGCGAGTTATAAAGAAAAGTGTAACACATTAAGCAATACCAAAAGTTCAGTAACTTCGAAAAAATAACTCAAATTTCGAAAAATTTTCAAATATGATCTTTTTTATTTACGTCAACCAAATAATTAAAAAAAAAAACAAAAAGTCACCATCGAAAAATCTTGATACACTTCAGCATGATGTAATAGAGCCAGGTGGTGGTCTATATAGTGACAGCTCATTTTGAAAACTCCCATACTAAACGAAGGATGAGAGAAAGGGGAAGAAAAGAAGATTCCCTTTTGTGAAATAGTATTAAATTTAGTACTTTTTTGCATCAAAGCACTAAGTGTATTTTTTTAAATTTTTCATGAAAATATTAATAAAAGTTTATGGCAGTCTCTCCGAATATACTTCAAGTTTGCCATACGACACATTAATTCAAAAACATTAGGTACAAGAAACCTCTGAAGGAAGGATAGTGATATATCTTTAAGTGGCCGGCCTTGCATGTTTTATGCAAACACCGAACTGTATCTGCTAGGGCTACTGAGTTCTCTCTCAGAAACTTTTTATAGCAAAACCAGAGATGCTTCGCTTAGTTTGTGGTCAGAAAGGCTAAATCAATTACAAGAAGAATAAACAGCGCACTGTATGGGGCAACTTAATGAAGACTACACTCCTGCCTTAATGCTGTCGGTTAATTTAAATAGTAGAGTTAGCTGGTCGTAGAATAAACAGCTACTTTTCTGACGTTCTAGAGAGCTCCTTTTCAAGAGTGGCAGTGAGGGACCCAGGCGCTGACGATGAAAATACTAGTGGGGTGCTATAGTTTGCCATGCGTCTGATGGGAGGTAGGTCTGGTAATTTTACCTGAGTAATGAGATACCCGGGTACTCAGGTGTCGGGGATCCAACTGCCCGGGTATTACTCGAGTACCCAAAAAATCAGGCACCCGAACATCACGCAAAATATGTGATCAATGCAGTTTCGACAAATTGTTTGGGCCTTTGTGAATAAAGATAACGGTATCACTGCCCCATTTGAGATTTACTCCTCAGCAATCACCCCCCCCCCCCCCCCCCCCCCCCCCCATTCACCGATTAGGGGGCTTGGAATATACCCGCGGCAGGTTGTGTAGCGCAACCCTTTCAAGGGGTTGCCAGCGCAATATATAGCTTCTCCAACCCAACCTCACCTACCCGTGGCGAATCCTGTTTCTTTAACAGCCAAGGCTCTGGCGACCCCAAGTTCCTCATGGATCTAGGGGGAGGGAGGGCGGAACGGCCCAGAAGCTCATACCAAATCGTTCCCGAGATGGTCGGGCTAGTACCTTAATGGTCCATGTTATCGGAACGTACGGAATCTGCATTCGGCAAAGGACCATCAATATCGATAACACTTCCCAAGGCCTTCGGGAATGTTCTTATCGGTACAAAAACAACAACCCCTAAACTGCCGGGCTAAAAATTAAAGAATGTTTATGTGCCGTAAAGAGTGCACACAACTATGAAACTTTCTAAACCTCATTCACCATCGAATAGCCTGCGTGTAAACTGACCATCAGTATGAAGATGTGTTTAAGGCTTAAACAAGGCAGGTCACTCAGTCATAAACTATTTGAAGGTTTTCTGATGTACCGCATTACAATGTGTAATCTAACACTATTGCCCCCAGACCGAGGTAGATAAGCTTACATTTGGTGTAGGTAAAAGCGCTCCTCTGCCACTATACAACCACTTTTAGTTGTACATATATAACACCACGACTTTAATGCGAGGGCTATCAAAAGTGTACCTGGCCAAATAAAAATATAGCCTCTAGGACGATATCCCAGCTGCATATGCAAGGGTATCAAACCGATAGATCCGTTTTGTAGCATAGTAATCGTGCGCCATGTTTTCAAACGGCAAAAAGTGGAAAACTAGCGATTTTCAATTTCCTTTTCCTTTCGACTATTATATATTACCGGAAGCAGCAAATATAATTGCAATCCATCCAACACTTCTTTACAAAAACCAGTCTTCGGATCTTTACTAGTACTGTCCTACAAAGGAATACACACCGAGATCATGGAGAAATCCTTACAATTTGGCATGCTGTAATGGTATTGTCTTGGTCGTCTGTAAAATATTCTTGTTTTTCGCTCATCGACACTAAGCTCTTCCGCCTATTGTTTTTTTTGCATCTCAACAAATATCTATTCTTGATGTTTTCATCTGCCATTTTTTATTTTTAAACGATGCAGCAGCATTAGAGGTTTACGCCGATCGCTGTATCGGCGGCGGCGGCGTAGGCGGCGCGCCGGCGTACGTCGGTGTTCTTACTTTAAAAAGCTTGATTTTTCTATTAAAAAAATAATATTTAGGAAAGGTTTTGTTTGTATGTATTTAAGGAAATCAACGTGTTGGCCATTTCGGAAAGATTCGGGGTTTTTGCCTCAAGATCTCTCAGACCGTTCAAAAATTTTCAGGAGTAGCTTCTTGCGGAGGGATTGTCCCTCGTACACTTACTCCAGAGAGGCTTCGAACCTAACCCCGGTCTTTGGAATTGGCACTGCTGCGTCTGCTGAAAAGAAATAGAAATACATAAAATAGCCAATAGCCACACTATTGTCTGTATATCTCGTGCAAAGCGTAGTTTCACCTAGGGTTAACTCCTAATAATCATCGCGAACACAATTTCTTTAAATCATTTGTGGCTCCTTGGCGGTCACGCACAAAGGCGACTTATGGTTGCTATTAATGGTCTATTAATACTCATGACTCTCGTAGCACAGGGCGCCTCCAGTGTTTTCGGCTGTTTTAAGAGCTACAATTCCCGATGTGCGAACAATAGTAATCCCTACAACCAGTAGCTACCGCGCCTCCTGACCCTCACACCATATGAAAGTACAGAAGCTATAGGACTGCGACTTCAAACTCATACCTTCGTCGACTACACTTTCCTAGAAGCTCTAGGTGTAGCCCCGAAGACTTTCCAACGGATGATTTTGTCGCGCTATGCTGCCGAGCTACACCAGAGAAACGTCATGAAACGTTAGGGAGTGACTATTCGGCCAAGGATGCCGCCTTCGAAATCTCAATCAATCTAAGTGGAAGTCATTGCGTAATGGGTGAAAATCGTATAATCCTCGGCGCATCTGCATGATTAAAATTTTACAAGGACCCTGGATAAAATTTTTAAAATGTAGACCAAAGTTTGCAGACGTTTGTGTTCACAACATTGATTTCATTAGTCTTCCTTAAATCAAAAAGATATTTTAGAATGCAAGTCGACCGATTTAAAGTTGAAAGATGTTTACTGCTGTTTTCCGGCCTTATGATATAAGAGCTCATTATGGGTGACCGCGTAGCTTCTGTTTTCAGACTTGTTCGAATGTCCACTACGTTAGGGTAGTAGCACACACGGTCATTAGTTCGACTGTCTTCGGAAAGCTTTTGCTTCACCACTCTGAGTGTTCTTGCGAAGGACAAAGCCTCACCTGGTAAATATATGTGCTTATGTATTCATATTTGTAAAAGGAGCCGTAACGTGTATTTGATGTTTAAACTTGGTTGATAGGCTATAATCAATGTAATTCACTCCAAGGAACTAGTTTTGGATAGGGCCGCCAACTTTAGGAAATGTCAAACCGAGAGACTTGGGTGTTGAATGATGAAGTGTGAAAATCAAAATTAACATTTCAGACGCTGTTGTATAATTTCGCAAATAAACAACAGATGTTTGAATGTAAGCCCAAGCGGTTTTTCGAACCCTTCTCAGGCATACATATATCCTCAACTTAAGTATGAGGTAAGAATCATTTCAATGGACTGTTTATGCCCCTAGAACCTACTAAAGGATTTTGCATCACTGATTTCGATTATTCTTTCAGCCAATCGCAATATAATATTTAAAAAAAATATTGGCACCTTTTTTGGGTATTTTTGTTTTTTTTACAACTTGAGGACAATTTGAAAACAATTTGAAACGCCTTGGGTCATTTTATTTGAATTCATTGCTCATTATTAATTTTTTGAAAAAAATATGCAACGTGAGCACATAGATTTATTATATAACTTTTTTTTAGTGTTTTGTTTTAATAACTTGGTGAATTGGGTGATGCAAAGTCCGTGTTAAGCTGACATCGAAAACGCCTGTTTTTTTAAATAACTTTTGAACATTTAGAACGAGTTAAATTTCGCAATTAGTTTCTTATAATTGGCAGTGATGCACATCCGTTGATACCACTTTCGACCATATCCGACCAATTTTCGACATGAACAATAAATGGCATAAACAGTCTTAAACGAATAGAAAATATAGTAACGCGCCGGACGCCGCCGCAGGCGCCGCCGCGCCGATATACTTGACTTTCGGCGGTGGCGTGCGAAAAACGACAATAATCGGCGGCGGCGGCGGCGTTTATCGGCGGCGTATATCTCTAAGCAGCATATTTTCGATCTGAAGCCATATCGACAAGCTCTTTTGCAGAAGTACAATCAGTTAATTAGTGACCGACAATATCCCGACAACGAACAAAAACTTGCACAGAACTCTGACAGAAACCTTAGATTTTTTGCCATTTTCCCTGTTTATGGACTCTTTACTTGTGTCAAAGCGTCCACTATTAATGGTATTTTTGCGGCAGACTGAACTAGGCCTCTTTACGTTTCATCCATGTTGCTTCATAACGAGTTGTTCTTGAAGCGAACTTTCAAAGAACTTGGCGACTTCTTGTATGAAATTGCAAACCATCTCCTTTAATCGTACTTTCGTTGGATTTGGATATGCTGATGTTGAGTTTGTGAGGGAAACAGGCATTTTTATCGTATTTCTTTTCTGTTCGAAATTTGACAGCTTGATGGTACACGCATGCATAGTACAGGTTTACAAGTATGATATGTGTGAGAAGAAAACGATTCCTTTCTCTTTCTAAAACACTGCCGTTTGACACTTCGGACAGTGTCAAACTAGTGTGGAACTCAGTTGAACCTGCGTGGAGCATGCGTTTGACACTGAACGAAGTGTCAAAATTACCTGGGTTACTGTCGTGGAAAGCGACGCAGGGGGAAAAAAAGAAGGAGCGGAATATCAGATATGGGTTGCTGTGATGGTAAATTTTTTTGAACGAATTTAGTATGAAAATGTAATGCACCTTTATGGGTCCTACGGAAAATTATACAAAAGTCTTGAATTGGGGTATCTGAGGACGCGTAGTTATTCCAGCATTAAGAATACAAACACGGGTGCTAAGTTTTTCTACCCGTTCAAAAGTTCTCCGCGAAAAACAGTTTGAAATCGAGGTCGACTGCAATAACCCGTCCAAAAATGTGGAAAGAGAAATTAAAAGACGCGGTTTGTCCTGTTATCAATAGTCCAAAGACGAAAATAAAAATAAAAAAAATAAATGTAAGGCACGGTAACCTCCGAAGAGATCAAAGACCGAGCGTCTCTTCCAATTTGCGTCGTGCTCCTCCTGATTTGCCCTACAAATTGGCCGGGCGGGACCTACATGTTTTACGCCGACTCCGAACGGCATCTGCAAGGCAGATGAGTTTTCACTGAGAGCTTTCCATGGCAGAAATACAGCCGGAGCGCTTACCAAACACTTCCGATAGCTACTCCGCTTAGAAAAATTTTCTTCTAATTAAAAAACCTTATTTCTGAAATTTTGATGTTGCTTTGCCCGGGTGTGAACACAGGGCATATGGTGTGGTAGGCGGAGTACGCTACCATCACACCACGGTGGCCGCCAATGGCGAAAATGTATTCGAATTATTGAAAGCGAAGCAAAAACGCGTCTATTAATACCTCCCCCGACGGTTTTGGTCGTGTTTTAGCAATCGTCCCCGGTAATAAAGTATCACAATTTGTTAAAATAAAATTGTCCAAAACATATGGATTTTAAAGACAGATGTAATTAAGTGCTCGTTTGAAAGTAAATAACGATATTTCTTTGTAATTTTGCAATAAAAATTTTACGCAGTTTTCGTTGGCAGCTACTTCGCTGTACTTCGTAAAACAGTGCCAAATAGCAACAAAAAAAAAAAAAAAACAAGAACAAACATTTTATCAGGTGAGCGTGGCTGTGTATGTGCGTGCTGCTACATATCCTACTTGTAGACCTTTACAATGGACGCATGGGCCCCATTTTAATGTTGACACCATGATGCAAAAAACCAGACAGGTGAAGTCACAATTACAAAATGGTGTCGCATTTGACAATACTGGCCCTCATAAATTAAGTGTTGCTTATTGACTTATTTGCAGCATTGATTTTTTCAGCATCATAAAAAATGCTACATTAATCCCTTTCTGAAATAGGAAGTAAAGTGCAGAAAAATAACGGCCGCGGTCTGTATTTACTTTTGTCGGAATGTTTATTTCCTTTTCCTGGGAGGAAAAGTTTTAATCAACCGAAGTGATTGACTGGATCTTCAGAGTATCACAATGTCCTCAATTAAGGGTCGGTCTCAAGACCCGTCATTTATCTATGTAAACCAAGTGTTGAAGTAGACTCATTAACCAAAAAGAGGTGGCTGGTGTAAAAATATATAGCGGCAGAGCTTTTACACCAATGATGCTTCAGCAAATCAGAGCTTTTAGATTTACACGATGGCAAAAAGAAAACCAGTTTAGCTCATCAGTACTTTATTTTAAACAGCTCTGACGAACCCTGGAAACGTTTCGACAAACATGAATTACTCCTAGCCGTATGATTAAACCCGACAGACATATTTCGACTTTCTCTATCTATCAAACTATCTCTTCCCCGTATAGCCCTCTTACTCTCTCCTCTGCATTTACTAGTTTACTTTAATCGGCTCGTTCAATTTGCCTTTCTCATTCAATTCTCAAGATTACTTTTAATCTCTTTTTATTCTAAATCTTCTTGTTAACCTCTTTTTACTACTTTGTCCTTAGATATCTTCTACCCTTATTCTTAGTTTCATTCCCCTTGTTCTGTTTAATTCTTCGGCTTGCCTCTAACTTCTTCTACATTTTCTTCCATTTCCTCTGTTACATTACTAGAGTAGTAAATAAAATAATTAAAAAAAATGTTTAAGTTAAAAGGTTTTATTGTAAACAATACTTACATGAAGTAATAATAATACTAAAAGCTAGACAATAATTAGGTAGGTCCTAGGTACTAGTCATCACACTCTTCATCAATCTAGGGCGTTGATCAGACAATTAAATAAAAGCGTTGGGCGCGTGAAATTTCTAAAAATGTGAGGCGTAGCATAACCTTATTAAGGTTCAGTTGGGCTTACTTATGACTTTTCAATAAAACCGTTTTACTTAAATATTTTTTTTAAATAATTTTATTTTCAAGTTTTTAGTTTTTATTTAATTGCCTATTATTTCTCATTCTATTTAGTTCATTTAGTGACCCATTATTACAAGGACTCTTTTCTGACAATTTGTTACAATCTAAGTCCTCAATACATAATCCTTCCAAAGACTTTACTCGACACTGCGCCACGTATGCTTGTCGCCCCTCGAACTCCAAAATATTTTGATGTCACTTCTATCGGACTGTATGTAATATTTGTTCCAAATATGAGCCAAATCGCACATCATAGGTCGCTTTCTATTCTTGTATGTATTATGTGTTCCAAATATGACCCAAATCGGACCTCAAATACGATTTTTTTAAATATTTCGTTCCACGCGCCACCTATCGGAATTTTTTTCTTATTATTGCATTGTCATCGAGTTCTGAACTATTTTCCAAGTTTGAAGCTTGTAGCTTATCGGGAAGTTACTTAAATTTCAATTACAACATTCGTGCCGCCCAAACTGCCTGTCAAGTCAACCTAAATAAAACTGTTTAAAAAGTACCAAAATATTACCAAAAATGTTCTCTCTTTACTACTTACTTTAAAATTTATGACCGGGTTATGAGGGCCGTACAGTTTTTGTTGTTTTACTACCCACTTCACCTGTTTAGTTTTATTGCGTCGTGGTTGAGACCCATTTTCTTGTTTTCTTTTGTCCGAGAGCGTTTCCCGTCCTCTACTAAAGTCGTGACACACATTTTGTTAAAACTTTGATCGCAAAGAAAAGCAACAGCTAAGAATTTTGTTTTTTTAATTTTGAAATATTTAAGAAATATAAAGAATTAGAAAGCTTAAAATTTTTCATATTTCCTGCTTACCATGGTATAAGAATGAAGGTAATTCCATTGTCATTATGGGGTTGTAATTATACTCAGCTGAGCAGAGCTCACAGAGTATAATAACTTTGTTCGCATAACGGTAATCCGTAACGGCATAAACTAATCGAGATAGATATAGACTTCTATATATCAAAATGATCTGTGTGAAAAAAGAAATTCATTTAGCCATGTCCGTCCGTCCGTCTGTCCTTCCGCCTATAAACACGATAACTTGAGTAAATTTTGAGGTATCTTGATGAAATTTGGTATGTAGGTTCCTGGGTGCTCATGATGAAATTTGGTAGGCACGTTACTCCTATTACTATATGTGTGCTAAAAATTAGCGAAATCGAACGACGCACACGCCCACTTTTAAAAACAAAATTTTTTTTAAGTCAAATTTTAACAAAAAATTTAATATCTTTACAGTATAAAAGTAAATATGTCAACATTCGACACCAGTAATGATATGGTGCAACAAAATACAAAGATAAAAGAAAATTTCAAAATGGGCGTAACTCCGCCCATTTTCATTTAATTCGTCTAGAATACTTTTAATGCCATAAATCGAACAAAAATTTGCCAATGCTTGTGAAATTTCGTAAGGGCATAGCTTCTATGCCGGTAACTGTTTTCTGTGTAAATGGACGAAATTGGTCGAAGCCACGCCCAGTTTTTATACACAGTCGACCGTCTGTCCTTCCGCTCGGCCGCTAACACGATGACTTGCGCAAAAAACGATATATCTTAACTAAACTTAGTTCACGTACTTATCTGAAGTCATTTTATCTTGGTATAAAATATCGCCGAAATCCGACTATGACCACGCCCACTTTTCCGATATCGAAAATTACGAAAAATGAAAAAAAAAAAAAATGCCATAATTCTGTACCAAATATGAAAAAAGAGATGAAACATGGTAATTGGATTGATTTATTGACGCAAAATATAACTTTAGAAAAAACTTTGTAAAATGGGTGTGACACCTACCATATTAAGTAGAAGAAAATGAAAAAGCTGCAGGGCGAAATCAAAAGCCCTTGGAATCTTGGCAGGAATACTGTTCGTGGTATTACATATATAAATAAATTAGCGGTACCCGACAGAAGATGTTCTGGGTCACCCTGGTCCACCTTTTGGTCGATATCTCGAAAACGCCTTCACATATACAACTACCACCACTCCCTTTTAAAACCCTCATTAATACCTTTATTTGATACCCATATATTACAAACACATTCTAGACTCACCCCTGGTCCACCTTTATGGCGATATCTCGAAAAGGCGTCCACCTATAGAAATAAGGCCCACTCCATCTTAAAATACTCTTTAATACCTTCCATTTGATACACATGTCATACAAACACATTCCGGGTTACCCTAGGTTCACTTTGCTAAATGGTGATTTTCCCTTATTTTGTTTCCAAAGCTCTCAGCTGATTATGTAAAAGTTTTAGAGATCTATATATTTAAAATTAGAACGTACGGGTTAAAGAAGAGGATATTGGCAAATAAAATATTTATTCTGCATTCTCTACTTTTTATTTAAATAAATTTATAAAGTTTTCAAGCTTAATACGGTGTTGATATTTATGATCATTAGAGAGAAGAACGAAACTAAATAAAAAACAGTTCCTGTCGTATCGGGATACAAACAATATTGGCCCAGATATATGCCAATTTCACGAAGCCTCAATACTTAGCTTCGGGGTATATGAGAAGACACCAGTATAAATCTAGGCGATTGTGTTGGGGAGCAGTGTAGGCAGACTTTAAGGCCTACCTGCAGAAAGGAAAGTTAGCTTTTTTTCTGAGTTCAAGGTTACGAGATGTAAATATAAAATCACCTTGCTCAATGATATTTTTAAAGGTTTGAGAACTTCTAGCAATTGAGGCCATTTACCTCTACTATCTGGGCAATGACTGTGTTGATGGTTGTTGATTACGGCGATAGGGTAGATGTCGGTCATAATATAGTTCATCTTGGCTAGCAGGGTTTCACGGGTGCCAGAAGTCTAGCAAGTGTCCCATGATATACTTGACTTTTTGGTAAGAATCCGCTTTCTGGATACCTAGCTGTTTCAACAAAAGCTTGGCCATCTTATCGAGCTCTAATGCTTCGGAGGTTCCCGATGATATATTTCCTCTATTCGCAATATACATACATATTAGAGATATACGCCGCCGACAAACGCCGCCGCCGCCACCGAATGTCAAAAATATCGGCGCGGCGGCGGCAGCGGCGGCGTCCGGCGCGTTACTATATTTTCTACTCGTTTAAGACTGTTTAGGCCATTTATTGTTCATGTCGAATATTGGTCGGACATGGTCAAAAGTGGTATCAACGGATGCGCATGTTGTTGTTGTTGTAGCGATAAGGACACTCCCCGAAGGCCTTGGGGAGTGTTATCGATGTTGATGGTCCTTTGCCGGATGCAGATCCGGCACGTTCCGGTACCAAGCCCGACCATCTCGGGAACGATTTGTTATATAACCACATGCGACCTTTTTGGCCATCCCGCCCTCCTTACCCCTAGATCCACGAGGAGTTCGGGGTTGCCAGAGCCTCGGCTGTTAATGAAACAGGATTCGCCACGGATAGGTGAGGTTGACAATTGAGTTTGGAGAAGCTATATATTGCCTTGGCAAACTGAAATTGTTGCGCTACACAACCCCTTGAATCTGGTATTTTAGTCCCCTCTTACGACAGGCATACCTACCGCGGATATATTCTGACCCCCTAATCCGCTGGGGGATGCGCATCACTGCCAGTTATAAGAAAGTAATTGCGAAATTTAACTCTTTCTAACTGTTCAAAAGTTATGTAAAAAAACACGGACTTTGCATCACCCAAATCACCAAGTTATTAAAACAAAACACTAAAAGAAAAGTTTTATAATAAATTTATATGCTCACTTTGCATATATTTTTTTTAAATTAATAATGATCAATGAATTCAAATAAAATTACCCTAGGCGAACATGTTCTCAAATTGTCCTCAAGTTGTTAAAAAAAGCAAATTATCGAAAAAAGTGCCGATTTTTAAAAAAAATTTACATTGCCATTGGTTGAAAGAATAGCGAGATCAGTGATGCAAAATCCTTTAGTAGGTTCTAGAGGCATAAACACTCCTTTGAAATGATTCTTACCTCATACTCAAGTTGAAGATATATGATAAGGCTTTGAAAAATCACTTGAGCTTACATTCAAAGATCTGTTGTTTATTTGCGAAACTACAATAGCGTCTGAAATGTTAATTTTGATTTTCGCACTTAATCCTTCAACACCCAAGTATCCCGGTTTGACATTTCGTAAAGTTGGCGGCCCTATCCCCAACCAGTCCCTTGGAGTGACTCACATTGATTATAGTCTATCAACCAAGTTTAAATATCACCGACACGTTATGGCTCCTTTTACAAATGTGAATACGGGGGCCCATATATTTACCAAGTGAGGCTCTGTCCTTCGCAAGAACACTTAAAGTGGCGAAGCAAAAGCTTTCTCAAAATAGTCGAACTAATTACCGTGTGTGCTACTATCCTAACGTAGTGAACAGTCGAACTAGTCTGAAAACTGAAGCTAAGCGATCATCCATAGTGAGCTCTTATATCATAAGGCCGGAAAACAGCAGTTAACATCTTTCAACTTAAAATCCTTCGATTTTCATTCTAAAATATCGTTTAAATCAATGTTGTGAACGCAAACGTCTTCAAACTTTGGTCTGAATTTTAAAAATTTTATCCAGGGTCCTTGTAAAATTTTAATTATGTAGATGCGCCGAGGATTATACGATTTTCACCCATGAGTTACGCAATGACATCCGAATAGTCACTCCCTAACGTTTCAAGGCCTTTCTCTGGTGTAGCTCGGCAGCATAGCACGACAAAAACATCCGTTAGAAAGTGTCCGGAGCTACACCTAGAGCTTCTAGGAAAGTGACATCGACGAAGGTACATATGAGTTCGAAGTCGCTGTCCTATAGCTTCTGTGCTGGCATATGGTGTGTGGGTCGGAAGGTGTGGTAGCGACTGGTGGTCGGGATTGCTACTGTTCGCACATCGGGATTTGTAGGTGGACAAAACCTTTCCTAAATATTATTTTTTTAAATAGAAAAATCAAGCGTTTTTTAAGTAAGAATACCGGCGTACGCCGGCGCGCCGCTCACGCCGCCGCCGCCGATATATAATAGAGCCTTCCGGAAGAGAACATAGGAAACTACTTTACTCAGTTGTAATGTTTCGACATTGTATATATTTTTTTCCTTAACATATATAAGTCATTGTTAAGTCTAGAAAGTAATATATAATAAATACTAATTATCTTAATTTTTAATAAAGATCGTCATCATCTTCGTCTGAGTCACTTTCGGAACTATTGTCGCCATCTTCATTGCTGTAGTTGTCCATAATTATCAAATTTTGTGCCTCTATCGGCAATTTCTTTATTTTTTTTTAGGTAGTTTTCGCATACTTGATATAAATGGATGGAGATCAAAAGTCTTTTGAATATATCTTCATTTGTCTCTTTTCTGCCACATTTTCGAGAAAAATTGTCTCTATAGTTTTTAAAATCTTTGTTTCTTGCCTCGAGGGGTTCTTCTGACAATTGACCGATAGGTAACAAAGCGTCCATGAATAAAATATTTGTGGAGTGTGGGAGGCATTTTGTACCAGGGGTAACACTTAACAAAATACCTTGCCGTACTTTGAGCGTAATCGCGAAACTAGTCCACCTTAATTTGACGACCACTAGAAGCAACTGCAATAATTGTATGCATCATTTTCATTAGCCCCAGGTCAAGTTTTGTTATAATTGCTGACATTTTACTATTTTGGAAGAAACGCCTAGCAGTATTGCCATCATTGGTGGACCCGAAAACGGGCTTTGGTTGGCCAACGATTAATCCCATTTTCTCTTTAAACTCCTTTTGAATGCGTGCTTTGCTTTGAGAAACTAACAGATTTTCATCATCCGAACGTGCTTGCCATTTTTTTATTGGAAGTTTATAAGAAACATGCAGCAAACATTCAAAAAACCGAATCCAACCGTGAAGTATGGAAAGACCAAATTGTAGGTTTTCTGTTTTTACAGCCCGTTTTATCATATTGTCGATTTCATTGAATTCTTTATAGGTTGCGCCACATAAGTAACATTTTTGCGTGGCTGTTGTTTCGGTTAAGGCGTTGCATACTTTTCCATCAACCATAGTCAAAATCAAATCGTGCTTAATTTTTAAATATTTATCATTATGAAACACAACCGAATGAAAAAGACCTTGTATTTCCCTATGAATTCTATCTTTTTCATTTTGAGAAACATCTGATGACTCTTTAATAAATTCTATTTTTAATGGTCTACAAAATCTAGTAGATGCAGGTCTAGGATTTTGCCAGATAACTTTGCTTCGACAAGTTAGCCTTAGTGGAACAAGACAGGTAATAAAAACTTATTAATCGCATGCATCTGGCTCGAGGCACCTTTGCTTATAGGATGCATGGCCAGAGCTTCCATCGAACCCCCATTTAGAGCACAGACAAAGTCGCGACATTTCCTCTTCGTTTAATGTTTCAATCATTTTTTGGCTTACCAAAATCAAACGCTGTACAGTATGATCTAAAAGTGCTTGCAAGCTCACTTGTGCTGAAGTTTCGCTTATTTGAATACACTCATTGTTAGGATAACATTTTTGTTTTGCAGACTGCACATAAGTATAGCTAGGATATCTTTCTGGACAAGATTTACTTATAATATTGTATTGTTGTCGAGATAACTTAGTTTCAACTAAAATTGATAGCGCTTCTTCTTTAGACATTTGTGTTGAATGTGTGGTTGTTTTCGCAGCAAATTGGCGATATTTTGTTGCTCTCGAAGGTGAGCTAATTATTTCCTTGACAACTTTAGATGCATCAATCTTTCCTGCAGATCTTAAGGTCATTTGAGTAGCATAAGCTAATACAGACAAGGGCGTTTCGTCTCTTAAAACTCGGACTCTCCTTTGCTTCGTTTTATCACACGATTCATCAAATGAGACTTATTTCCGACCACGTTTACTTTGCCTTGAATGCAAAAAACCTATTGAGGATTCAAGCCAACTTTTGTTTACTTTCAAAAAACGATCTTCGTGTCTAAAGGACCTGTTCCAACGAATTGTGAACTCAGAGATGAAATGTCTTAGCTTATCATTGAACTCAATTACATTTTCATCTGATGGCCTCACCGCGCTCTTTAACTTTTTCACATAAAAAGTTAAATTTATCTGTAAATTGATCGCAGCCAGCAGGGCATTTTTTAAGGATTTTTCACTAGGTGGCCAAAAGAAAAATATCTCCTCGACATGACTGACCATACCGGTCAGCTTTTGAATATTGCCATTTTTGGTCAAAAAAAAAACATGCTGTGGCAACCGTGGTTGTGACTCACTCATACCAAAACATTTGCAATAAAACAAGTGATCCCAGGAATAGTTATTTTTCATATCCAACTTATTACATACTTGGCCAAAATTTTTTTATTATATGCTGACAAAAAACCCTCGAGCACGTGCAGAATTTGTAGAATTTATATATGTCACGGAAGTCGTGAGTACCTATGTTCTTTTCCATATAAATCCTCATTGATAGTATATTTGATGAACTATCATTAGAGTTGGGATTCTACCGGGTATTTACCATTTTTATGGGTAAATACCGGGAAAATACCCGGAATATTCCTTTTTTGTATCTTTTTTTGCGTATTTAAAAATCGTTTGAATCGAGGCTGCTTGGAATTACAATTCAGCAATTAAATTTATACGCCATTTGAAATTAAAAAAATTTCGTTTTTATTTTAAACAAACAACCCAGCAAACACTCGGAGTCAACAATTAGTCTGAAAGGAGTCCAAACTTTGAATCGTTTGCACTCGTTATGAACTCATTTAGGAACCTGAAGCGAATGCTATATGCTTATATTTTGCCTCTAACATAAGTCTTATACAGACCTTCTTCCGATATCATATATGAGCCTTATTGGCGTCATATACTGCTAATTTTGAGCCTTTTAATGACACTACTTCAGGGCTTTTAGGAAGAATTTTTGACATATATCCGAAGCGGAAAACATAGGGGAGTATGTGATAAAACTCACATGAGGATAAGATAGAAATGAAATAAGTATTAGTTGAGTTAATTATTTATTTAGAATAAATTGTCGCAGAAAAATTTCAGAGTTTTTTTCCGGAGCTGCCTAGTTTACTAATTCTAATATTTTTCGTTTGTTTATAATTTCATCAAATCGGAGTCATAAAAGACTCTAAGGTGATAGCATTTTTGAAGCTTTTGAACCATATTAAACTCCAGAACTGTAAGAGAATATTTATAAGGGACACATATTTACCCAAACAAACAGGCTCACGGCGCTCATAATTTAAGAATCCGAAACGAATCCAAAATAAGTGGGCAATATAGGAATCAGAAAAGCGTCGAAACGCGTAAGAGGGTAAAAGAAAATTTAATTTTTGCCTTTTATTTAACGGCCTAAAAGCTCCTAATCTTGCATGCAAAAATTATCATTTATCAACTATTTATGTTCGTCACAGCGAGTTTGGAACAAATTTTGAAACTTTGTTACGATCACTGTTCATTTTAATACAAAATGAATTACATTTGTACATTATTTTTACCCTTCCTATTCTTTTATTGTATAATAGGCCGGGTCGATTTATGGGGAGGCAAAAAAATCGCCCATTGATCTGTGAAAATCATATTCTAGGGATCAAAATAAGAAACTTTGCCGAAGGAACCATACCTCTAAAACGAATTCTGATGCCCCCCCTTTGGGTCGAACTTGCAAATTTTGAAAAATCCCACTTTGAAATGCCTATGTTTTTTTTTTCTTTTTGGAGTTTATTTTTCTCTTTAGAAATTTATTTAGTCAGAATATATGTAAATGAAAAAATGAATTTCACTTAGTAATAGAAAAGAAATTAAAAAATTATTAGAAATTAGCGTTTTTACAACCCTTTTAAAAGCAAGGCATCACTGTGATGCATTTGCATGTCGTAAACATAGTTGTGTGGGTTTTTTATTCAACCGTTTTAAAAAATGAAGGTATCACTGTGACACAATTGCAGATCGTAAAATTACTTGTGTTGTTGTTTTTAAGCCACCACAAGACACAGCAGGTAGAATTAAAATTGCCCCTACCCAAAAGTTCGACCCAAAGGGGGGGACATCAGAATTCGTTTTAGAGGTATGGTTCCTTCGTCAAAGTTCCTTATTTTGATCCCTAGAATACGATTTTCACAGAGCAATGAGCGATTTTTAAATCGACCCTCCCTATTGTATAAGCATCTTTTTTAGGCTCAAATGAGTTACGTTAATAGGCTCATATAGGACGACCATTGCAAGAAGGAAATACATTGGTTTCGGCCTCCCAAATGAGCACATACCGGCTGTAAAGGCTCCAATTTAGATATTTTTCCGACTCTTTTTCGACTCAAAATGTTTACTGGGTAAACTTAAATATTTGCAACGGCATGCATTATTGGCTAAATATTTTTGAAAAACGCTGGATTACAGATTAAAACTAATTCAACCGATAGCATAATGGATAACTACCCACCAATATAGGACAAATTGGATACATTTTGGAATGAATTTGTGTGTTGGTTTCCCATATTTTCCAAAAGATTATTTTTACCCTTAAAAATAAATAAATAAATGTAAGGCGCGATAACCTCCGAAGAGATCTAAGGCCGAGCTTCTCTTCCAATTTGCGTCGTGCTCCTCTTGATTTTCCCTACAAATTGGCCGGACGGGACCTACATGATTTTATGCCGACCCCGAACGGCATCTGCAAGGCAGATGAGTTTTCACTGAGAGCTTTTCATGGCAGAAATACACCCGGAGCGCTTGCCAAACACTGCCGAGGGGCGACCCCGCTTAGAGAAAATTTCTTCTAATTGAAAAACCTTATTTCTAAAATGTTTGATGTTGCTTTGCCCGGGTTTGAACCCAGGGCATCCGGTGTGGTAGGCGGAGCACGCTACCATCACACCACGGTGGCCGTCGTGGGTATTTATTTTGGGTAAATATTTGGGACTTTACCCATTTTTACCATGTATAACCAATTTACCGTGTATTTACCATTTGGGTATTTACCCCTTTCCCATCTCTAACTATCATTCATTCGTTGATAAATTTCTTCGATTAGTACCAAAAACTTCATTAGAATTAGCAAGTTATATATTTTTTGACATTTTGGGGAAATCATGTATGTTCAGAAAATTTCTGACATTATTTCAGTTAGGTGTTGTTCACGCATTTTCGAAATTTAGTTGTGGCCAGATTATGATTACTACGTGGCCACGGCGGACTACTACGTGGCCATTTGGCCACGTTCGTATTACTTAAAAAATGCCCTGGCAGCCAGAGTTTTTCATTATATTATAGAGGCTTTGACGTGTAACCCAAATAGTATTTGAACTCGTTCCTATAAAAAAAAATAAACATATTTAGGCCTATCACTGTTATTATTTCTATTCAGTACGCATGAAATTTACTATAAGTGCTGGACTCGACTCGATATTTTGGAGAACCGATCTATGCAATGAAGATGGTCTGCTCCGACCCACCAAGGTTGTTTTTATGCATCGATTATTCTTTTCTCAAAAAAATATCGATTATATCGAGAGAAAATCGAATCGAGTCCAGCTTTAATTTACAAAAAAAAATAGTAGGTAACACAATAAACAATAACAAGAATCACAATTAACACAAAAATATGCAATGTCAATCTTTATGGTTTCACATACACCCTATACATTATTTGACAGCTGAATAACAAAATTTTAACCTATTATAAATAAAATTGTTAAATTTAGATATAGTTTTATAAATCTGCGTACAAATGTATATACATTTATATGTAAATTATTACATTTCGTCATTGAAACAAAAAAGGATTTAGCTCACTTTTAAAAATATACTTATGTAAATTCCTCATAGTTATGCCATATGTAAGGGAATAAGCACTAATCGAGCAACCATTAAAAACAACAACAATGTTGACTTCTATTTTGTTTGGTTTATAATTTGCACTTGTAATATTTTATTCCCTATCGAGAATTTCTATATATTTCAACCTATGTGAGGTTATATCATATAAATCGATATTCTGTAAAAGTGCGCAGCAATAGCGCAGCTTTTTTTTTACAGAATGAAACTATGATTGTCAAGGTATTTTTAAATGAAATCAATTTTGCTCGATCCTAGTTGCATCACAACTATATGTATACATATATAGCCAAAAAACACGTTTTTTACACTTTATGAAAAAAATTAATTAAAATACTTAGAAACGTACAAATAAAATTACAAGATCACTTTTTATTGCCTGAACAAGAAGGTTTATTTTACCTGAACAAGAAGGTTCCATTGGTCTTTTTGATTTATTTAAAAACAAAAGCTATAAACACTTTGAAAAATGCAAAGTTTATTTCACGTTTATCGCACTGCGCGCACAAAAAGGAAAAAGTGTCAAATTTGAGAGCACATTGCAAGAAAACGGTACATTTCTGGACAAATATATATTTACATCGTAATGCAGAATTTTATTTACTTTTATTCGGTACTAAAAGAATTTATGCCTTGCGAAATGAAATTTTTGAATTAAACTTCAAAATGGCCATCAATTACCCCACTGTGCGCCGCCGCCGCCGATAATGTGATCGGCATAAACCTCTAATACATATGTCCTGGCGAAATAAACAATTGATAATTTGTATATATTACCAATTTTTTCGGCAAAATTCCCAATTTTCATGCGTCCCAAAATTTTACTCTAAATTCCGGGACTAATCCCCCGATCTCCGGCTATCGTGAAAGACGAAAGCATTGGAATCCTTGGTATAAGCATGTGTGTTTATAATCGTGTATGTCAGTATTAAATTACCTAACCTCATCCTAGTAGCAATCACCAACATATTGTTTTCCAAATATGCGTCTTTTTGAATTTGGCAAACCCTGCTCAAATGCCATATTGAAAGGAATCGGACTGTATGTAAGCAGGCACATTTTTGCACACAGCTGGAATGACATTTGATACCTACATAGAAGCATCAGCAGGAGCTGTGCAATATGCTAAACTACATTATTCACTAACTTAACTCGAATAAACAACGAAATGAGCGAAATGCGAATAATAAGAATATAATGGATTTAAATTAATAAACAATGCCCCATTAATTTACTAATTAAGATTCTTTAGAGGATTGCTTAGTGAAGGGAAATCTCTGAATTCGTGTACCTAAGCTTTCTTGGTTGACAATAACGACAACAATATTATGCATCGTAACAATGAAGAACAACAATTGTGATGAGTGGGATCTAATAACCGATCATATGCTTTATTATAATCTTTTTTTTTTGTTGTAGATGAATATTCTCATAGCCTAGGATGTTCTGTTGGGATTATTAACATAAACATGCCTATGTAAATATGTACATCATACTTACGTACGTATATGAATAGTAAGTAAATAAAACCAGCCACTAAACGGAAGTGGCTTGGACTCATTGTTCAACAATTGAAATAAATAATTGAATATTGCCCCAAAATAATGGAAATTAACTTCAAGAGCTGTGTTAATTACAAGCATACAATATATGGGGTATTCCATCCCATTTCGACCAATTTTGAACCCGACCCCTTTAGAATTGGCTGAAAGTTTTTCTTCTTTTTCTAGCTTACGAAAGACGTTTTTCAGAATTTTTTCAAATTTTTTCATCCAACTCAAAAAAAGTTATGAATTTAAAAAAAACACCGTTTTTGTTTTCAAAATGCTATAACTTTTTCAAAAATTGACCGTTTAGGATCTTTTTTTTTTTTTTAATTTGTTTTTAAGTGTACTTTTCGGAAAAAAATACAAAAAAATGTTTAACGTTTTTTTTTTGTAATTTTTCAGTTTTGCGAGATTTTTCGAATTTCGCCATTTTTTTTTTCTCATAAAAAACTTCAATCAATTCTGCAATCATCCCCACTAATCCCGGAGTGGGCCAATTTTTTTTTCAGTTAATTGAAAAAAAGGAACTTTAAAATTTTTTTTTGTATTTTTTCCGAAAAGTACATTAAAAAAAAAAATAAAAAAAAGATCCCGAACGGTCAATTTTTGAAAAAGTTAAAGCATTTTGAAAAAAACACCTTTTTTTTTTTTAAATTCATAACTTATTTTGAGCCGGACACCGTTTTTGTCTTCAAAATGCTATAACTTTTTCAAAAATTGACCGTTTGGGATCTTTTTTTTTTTTTTAATTTGTTTTTAAATGTACTTTTCGGAAAAAATACAAAAAAATTTTTAAAGTTTTTTTTTTCAATTAAATAAAAACAAAATCGGCCCACTCCGGGATTAGTGGGGATGATTGCAGGATTGATTGAAGTTTTTTATGAGAAAAAAAAAAATAATGGCGAAATTCGAAAAATCTCGAAAAACTGAAAAATTACAAAAAAAAAACTTTAAAATTTTTTTTTGTATTTTTTCCGAAAAGTAGATTTAAAAACAAATTTAAAAAAAAAAGATCCCAAACGGTCAATTTTTGAAAAAGTTATACCATTTTGAAAACAAAAACGGTGTTTTTTTAAAAATTCATAACTTTTTTTGAGTTGGATGAAACAATTCTGAAAAACGCCTTTCGTAAACTAGAAAAAGAAGAAAAACTTTCAGCCAATTCTAAAGGGGTCGGGTTAAAAATTGGTCGAAATGGGATGGAATACCCCATATGTATGTATGGTACCGTCCTAATAAAGAACGTGGGTATCGGCATTTTCACTGAAACTGAGATATTGAACATAACGTGTTTGCATTTGTACTTTTCAATACATGTTATTTTCAATTATAAATTAAAGGCATACACTAATTTTGATGTGATCTTCGGACTTATGCAAAAAAAAAGTAAAACTTTGACTCGTTACACGTGAAACTGTAGATACTGCTCTTCCTTAACCCAAAATTTGTTACAAAACCAAAATTCAGGATTTTGTACGTAAATTTTTGTAGATACGGCTTTCTATAAAAGCCGTGTGAATTTAATACCGCTATAACTGTATGTTTATTTGAAATTTTAAAAATATTTATACACGAATAAATGCCCATCTTCAAGACAATTTCGCCTATGCAAATAGCTCATTTTCGAAAAAAATGTATATACCCACATTCTCTATTAGGACGGCAGTGCTCGCATATATGTGGGTACTTATGGTTTAAACAGATACAATACGTCACTTACTTGACGGACAAGGAAGAAACTGACAGCGGAGTTGGCTGTGTTTATTTAAATGGTAAACGGCAGATAAGCAACGTATCAGTCGTCGCACCCGTCATACCTTGTCTGTTTTCTACTTTTGAGATACATACGTCAGCCACGTCACATACATACATATGTTGCACTGTATTTTTTGCGACTATAGTACCCGATTGTTAAATTCGCTTCCCAAGGCAGCCGGTTCTATGTACCGGAACGACTCGGAATTTTTCCCGACCAAGGGCTGTCGTTTCGTGTAACCCCATTTAATTTGTTGCGTCCCTCCCACAAATTGTCATCCTCCCAGCAGATCCTTGCAAAGGGACTGCTCCATACGCTCCTGCTCCGGGAAGGTATCGAGCCCAATTCTACTCGCGCCCCATGGTACCACCATCTAATACGGCCGCTCCTATTCATAACTACAATCTCCGTAGTAGAGTCGGTGGCAATGCCGAGCATCAGTCCCTGCCCCGTCTTGTAATCCCCCTCTTTCCGGCACTAGCATTCGAGTAGGTCAGGGAAACAGACCCTTAGTGCCTACCACCATTTGCCAGCAAGAATATATATGTTTGCGTCATCTGCCCAATGCAGCTCCTGTCTTGGACGGTGCCACTTTCCTAGATGTTCTGGTCTCGGCGATAGCAACCCCCCCCCCCCCCCCCCCCCCCCCCCATTGGTTTCATTGCGCCATGCTGCCAGGCCGCAAACCAAACTACACCGGGTACCCCAATGCTTACCCAGGGATGTCCAGTCCTAGGGCCACAACAGTCTTTGTCTCCGTCAACTCAGGCGTAGTCACCCGTCACTTACCCCTAGAGTGACGAGGTCTCCCCCGTTGCACTTCAGAATTCTGCAGTTAAACTGTAATGGTTTAAATGGGAAGATCGCGGAGATAGTTGATTTCATGAAGCGGCATAACATCCGCATTGCTTCGATTCAACAGAAAAGATCGCGAGAACGGAAATGGAGGCGGTCTCGCGTTTATCATACACCACTCAGTGCAATATTATCTATTCGATCCCGACATCGGCCGCACGGACAGTGTGCTGGAACGTCAAGGCATATCTGACCGGTCAGGCGATGTAAACTTAGAAGCCGATGGTAACATGGGCATCTGAAGAGCTGCCTATACTCCTTTGGCTCGAGCGATCCGCCGACTTCATCATTACCAAGGACAGCACTTTCATCAACTTTAAGAAAGGAAAGTGGAATGATTACAAACCCTTTACAGAAAATCGCTTTGCTGCCCTCCCTATCCCGATTGATGCCCGCCAATGGCAACGTGCTTTCCGCAAGGTCATCGCATCCGCTTCGACTCGTTTTATTCCCGCCGGAAGAATTCCGGAAATTCAGCCCCATTTTCCGGCGGAGGCCGCAAATTTAGCGAGAGAACGTGACCTTATAAGACAACACGATACCGACGACCCCAAATAAGGAACATAAAGCAACGCATCAGATTGCTTGTGGATGAACACAAGCGGGCTAAATGGGAGGAGCATTTAAAGAATTGTAACCTCTCTTCCAGTGTGGGTAAGCTTTGTTTTGGTAAGCTTTGGACTTTCCCTATTCGTCTAAGCACAATAACAAAATCTCTCTCGCCTTTGGCGATAAAGTGCTGTCGGATGCGAAAAAATGCGCCAGCGCTTTTTGCCGACAATATGTAATGCATTCTATGGTTGACAAAGCTAGACGGCGGGCCAACAGACGCGCACACAAGCATAAATAAACCATCTAATGCAGTGGGCCAAGACGGCATAGCCATGCCGATGCTTAAAAACCTAGGCAAAGACCGATTTATTTATTTAGCGCATGTCTTCAACTTGTCCCTATCCACCTTCGTCAACCCCGAGAAATGGAAAATGGCCAAGGTGGTTCCGCTATTAAAGCCTGGGAAACCAGCTTACATAGGCGATTCTTATCGTCCGATATCTCTCCTATCGCCAGTAACCAAGACATTTGAAGCCATTCTGCTCCCCTATTTCAAAGCAAATTTGCAACTAGCCTGTCATCAGCTTTAGAAAACTTCATAGCACAACCACCGCGCTTAATGCCATTAGTACCCAGATAAATTGCGGATTAAATCAAAACCCCCACCATAGTATTCGTTGCGTTAGACATGACAAAAGTTTTTGATACGGTCAACCACGGCACTCTACTGCCAGACCCGGAAGGGTCTCGCCTTCCCCAAGTCTCAAACCGACCAAATCATCGTCGACCTTATTTACAACATGGACGCGCCAAATATCGACCATATTGAACATCCCTGTCGATGGCAACATGCTATCAACTGTTTTACATCCTAAAATCTTGGGTGTGAGGTTCAATCAGGATCTACAGATGTACATTTTGGAGAGCATGCAGCCGCAATCCTACCGAAAATCCAGAGCAGTATTAAAATCCTCAAATCTTTTGCTGGCAGCACTTGGGGTAAAGATAAAGAAACGCTCATCGCCACTTACAATTGACCGGCCGATTGCATGCTACGCGTCCCCGATATGGTCGACAAGCCTAAAGGTTACTCACTGGAAGAAAATACAGGCCTGCCAAAACACTGCCCTCAGAACCGCTACGGGATGTAAGTCTTATGTCCCCAGAACACCATCTACAAAATGAGGAGGGTTTTTTACAATAGGCAAAGACATTTTTTCTCAATTTATTTATGAATTGCTATAATAATGACCACCGTGGTGTGATGGTAGCGTGCTCCGCCTATCACACCGTATGCCCTGGGTTCGCACCCCGGGCAAAGCAATATCAAAATTTTAGAAATAAGGTTTTTCAATTAGAAGAACATTTTTCTAAGCGGGGTCGGCCCTCGGCAGTGTTTGGCAAGCGCTCCGGGTGTATTTCTGTCATGAAAAGCTCTCAGTGAAAACTCATCTGCCTTGCAGATCCCGTTCGGAGTCGGCATAAAACATGTAGGTCCCGTCCGGCCAATTTGTAGGGAAAATCAAGAGGAGCACGACGCAAATTGGAAGAGAAGCTCGGCCTTAGATCTCTTCGGAGGTTATCGCGCCTTACATTTATTTTTTTTTATTTTTTATAATAATGAAAAAAACTGCAATACATATCAGATATGTAGGTATTTCTATTGTTTTTAGAGAAAAATTTATTGATTTGAGGAAGAAATTTCCGTATTCCTATAGCGAAAAATCATTCTCATTTATTTGAGTGTAGATTTGATATCTGTGTCACAGATTTACAAAGCTTCGATGGCTTTTGGTAGGGGAGTTCTACCCCAGTTCGCCCCTCGTGGATCCACTTCTTTGACATTTTGGTGTGCTCTTGGTTTATTAACAATTGTTTTTGTTTTTATTGGCATGTTGATAAAGCAACCTTCGAAATCGATCTATCTGCGCAGCGCATGTGTCTGAAAATTATGTATCTTCTATTCCAAATTAATCAATAATTTTTCAATTATAGGCCTTGCTTGAGCTCAAGTTCGAACCCGGAATTTTCATTAAAAGTGTTATGAAAATTTAGTTAACTAGCTCAGCGTGAACCTATAAGACCAAACTAGTTGAGTCTATGCTAAGTTCGATCTGGTATAGCCTGATCAACGATTCAGACTTGTTTTCTTTATATGTACCCACGTACAAACATTCTTTAATAAATATTATTTTGTCTATAAACTTATGTTTGTATTTTTATTCTGAAACCGGAACGGAACCGAAATAAATTTTGAAGAACGAAACCGCAGCCGAAACCGAAATTCCTTTGGTGTGACCAAATAGCGCCAGTTAACCAAAGAAAGAAGCGACTGGCGCGCCTTGTTGGACGGTCATAACCATTTAAAGGGTTAAGCGCCAATTATGTAATTTCTAACGGCTTTTGATTTTCGACTTGACAGACCTTTAAATTTTCTTCTTCTAAAAGTGGCCAGTGCCACGACCATTTTCCAAGGTTTCACCAAATTTTTAGTTTAGAAAAATGGGCGTGGTTGTAGTTCAATGTCGCCGTAGCATGCTATCATAACACCACGATGACCGCACAACTTTCGCGTGTTAACTAACAATTCCTGGGTCACTAGCGATAATAGCCTCAGTTGTCTTAAGAAATTCTTAAGATGATATACTTTAACTGACGAATTTCATGCCAAAGATGTATGATAGCTAAAGACAAACGCATTTTTATAAGAACTCATAAATAAAGTGTTGGCAAAGCGAATTCAACCAATTCGCTGTGCAGAAGAATAAATAAATAAATAAATTATCAAGAAGAAGCAATCGGCTGTTCGGATAACAACAACTGGTACTGAATTCGCCTTGGCCATAATGCGATCAATTTAACTGAATAACTTTTCATTCAAGAACAGCAAACCTACTATTCTACTAGCTTAATTTCTTTCGGCGAGTGAAACGTTGGAACTTGATGGTAAATACCGTCAAACTATTACCACTACGCTTAAGAATGCCACGGGAAAATATCTGAATGTTTCAATCATGACCGATATCAAATTACTAGTTATTTTACCAATTCTATATTGCGGTATTGTAAGAGTATATACTTTCCATCGATATCACAAATGGTACGATGAAAAATTAAGGGCGATACTAGAAAGTGTCAAAAACAGATTAACAATAAATTGCTTCGGAAGCTAATAAAAAGTATTATAAATAAATGTGACAATGTCCCGTCGTGAGTGATTCAGGTTGGGGGTATAATTGAAATATTTGTTTAGGTAGATTTCGCACCAATAAAACTGAAAGCGGGTGGGATTTCACTCAATGTTGATAGATATGCTATGTAGTAAAGAGAATATTTGTGCGAATAAAAAAAGTGAATTATAATACAGTTAGCTTATTTGATTTATTTCCTATTCATTTTATAATTTCTTTGCAGGGAGCTTTATGCAATAATAGAAAATCATAAATTTACAAAAGCATCTTACGGCAAATTACAAGCAATGTGGCTCGAGGCTCACTATATAGAAGCGGAAAAGCTACGCGGCCGATCACTGGGTATGTATGTATGTAGGTATAATGCTGACTCTCTAAATTATAGATTCATTCAAAGAACATTCGGCCGGGGTTTCTATGGCGTATCAATAGGGCGGCAGGGCTGGCAAAATGCCACGGGCCCCCGACCGACCCAAGCGGGCACAGGGCCAAGAGGTCGCGAGCTCAAAAATATTTTTTGATATTGTAGCTGAGTATTTTATTTTATTTGAAAAGTATATTTTTATAAGTTCTGCTTAGAATCCAAAGTGAGGCAACTAAAGACCATAATACATAGGGGTATAGTATCAAAAGGCAGGATAATTTATCAAGTTTTATGTCTAATAAAGAAAGTGAGTTTTAAACTTCAATAACATTAAAAAATATAATAAAATGCATTGCATTGCACTGAGTATAACATGACGATTTTTATTGATAGTTTCCTATCAAAAGAATTTGCCACGGGCCCCAGGTAGTATAGTTACGTCACTGAATAACCGAGCATTGAAAGATCTACACTCAGTGAATAATTTTCAATAATTTATTTAATAATTTGGGAAAAATTTAAACAACGTGACATCTTTGAAAACCGCCGTCCCAACAAGCATAGCTTTAACACATAATTGCATACGAAGTACGCAATGTGTAAAAGATTAAAATATGCAGAAGAAGGCAATTGGGAAAAACTTTACAACAACTAAGGCATGACGCAGCTGAGTTTGTAACCATTTCAACTATCGTAGGAGTGCGGGTTCGACTCCCACTTCCGGCAGAAAAGGCTTTGAAGAGATTTACAAGGTATAATCGAAACAGCTGTCGCCTTGTCCGCCCTGATGTCACGTTGTTTAAATTTTTCCCAAATTATTAAATAAATTATAAAATTAAAAATTGCTTCAAATAAATGTTTTCATACATTAAAAAAAAAAAAACAATACGAAAATATTAAATTTTAGCTTGCCTATTGTTTTAGCATACGGAAATTTTTTGGTTCGTCTTGAATTGCACAGAGTTCGATTCGGCTCGATACGTTATAAAAAAGGCTTAAGGAGTTTAGTTTTGAAGGTCTATTATTCCTTGTCTCTGCATTTTTATAGATCAAACTCACTGATTTGTACATTATTTGCTATTCAAGGTCCTGTGGATAAATATCGCGTTCGAAAAAAATTTCCCCTGCCTCCTACTATATGGGATGGTGAACAAAAGACACATTGCTTTAAGGAGCGAACGAGAAGTTTGCTGCGTGAGTGGTACCTTCAGGATCCATACCCGAATCCAACGAAAAAACGAGAATTAGCGAAAGCAACGGGTCTCAATCCAACTCAGGTGGGGAACTGGTTCAAAAATCGTAGGCAAAGAGATCGAGCGGCGGCCGCAAAAAATAGGTGAGTTAGTCTAATTACTAAATGCTTATACTTACATACACTGAAAGAAATGGTGCTAGTAAAATAACAAATCGGTTCTGTTATTCTTAGCTTAACGGAGATTCGGCGAAATTGATGGAATTGTGGTTAATTCGACCGAGTTTTTTGTCAAGCGAACAAACTAGTTTATTCATTTCAACAGAAGAGAAATTGTCGCTCCTTAGTTAACAAAATTCTGTAAAATTGACAAATTCCTAATCAATCTAACTGATTTCTCTGTTAACACAACTGATCTCACTGGTCATTTCAACAGCGAACAACAGTCAATGCATGAGCGAATTTCAAAGAGAATTTTACGCTCACTGCGCTCTCTACTTTGTACTTATGACGATGGTGCCACTTGTTAAAAAAAAAACACAAAAATAAGAACCCACCAAATCGAAAAAACACACACATTGGGAAACAACAAAAAACTAGTTTTCCAGTTATCAATACAAAACGAAAAAAACCCTTTTTTCAATTTACTTTGCATAACACTGCAACAAATTATGCCGTACCTTGACACCTATTTATCGGGTACAATTTTGCAACTTCTCCTCCAAGCGAAATGCAAAATTGCGCCCTCTTGTTGCAAAAGTTTCGTTTGAACGAACAGATTTTTCCAAAGTTAGTAAAATTTTGTTCAAGTTTTTACGAATTTTCATTCACGCGAACGAATCTATTAAGATAATAAAAAACATATTTTTTTAATGTGGACAGCATAAAAGTTTGAGTTGTTCTGGAATCGTTTCAAAATAAAGTGTGAGAATTAAATTTGCCGAATTACAGTTAAAGTTACTCCAGTGGTGAATTACCTTCCCGTGATTTGATTATTTACTTTTCTATAACTTACAAGTTCTCTATTTAAAATGTTATGTCAAACATTTATAATGCAAGTTTTGTTCGAAACAATCAAGTGTGGCACCTACATGCGAGAGAAGAAATGTAGAATGAGCTGCAACTGACAGTATTGATAATCAATTTCATGACTACTATTTTCATTTCTATTTGAAAAGTGAAGTGACGCGCGGCGAAGTTCAAAACTATAAATCAAATAAATTATAAAAAATAAAATTTGGTGAAAGTGAGTTTAATAAAACAAAGTAATAAGTGCATAATGTTTAATGTGTGCCAGCATATTTGATGTACGCCCAATTGAAGTTCGGTTAGTAAGTACATACATACATATCTACTTATTTGTCCAATTTTTGTTTTAAATTCAAAGATAATGGAAATATTTTATATCAAATGTGCGTACACAAATATAAATATAATTATAATATAACAATATGGTGGAAAATTTAAAAAAAAAATTTTTTTAAATAAAGTTCTGCCAGGGCATGTATTAACGCGTATGTGAATATGTAGGTAGCAAATATAAGTATATGTAGCAAGCATGCGTATTTATGTATTCACATATTTACGTATACATATATATGGCAGCATACTTTCGTACAAAGCTGTCGATGGTAATTCGGAACAAGTTTTGTTTATTTGAATTCAGATTTAAGTTATTATTATTTTAGTTAATATTACTAAATAAAGCAATAAAATCATTAGAAATGAAATGTACTTATATGTAATTTATACAAAAAAAACTACGTAAGTAAAAATAAATTTTTAGCCGGCTTTTAGTTTTTCCACAGGTATTAATGTCATATGAACAGAATACTCTCTTTATGTAAAAGTTTACTCTATTAATCTAGAAAAACAGAAATATCTGTTATTTCAATAGATTTCATTGGTAGTGTCATTTCGACAATAAACTCTGTTCATTTAAAAGTTTACGCTGGTTATTTCGAATGAACAAAAATCTATGTAATTTCTGCGGCTTTCGCTGTTAGTCTCATCTTAACATTAAATCTGTTAATGTAAGAGTTTGCACTGGTAATTTCAAAAGAACAGAGATCCCTTTCATATTAACAGTTTTGATTGGTATTCTTAGAGCGCCAGTAATAATTGTTAATTTAACAAAACTATGGGTAAAGTATAATGAAATAACTTTTTTTGTTTATTTGACTACTAAAACGGTCAATTACGAATCAAAGATTTGTGCGCAGTTGATTCAGCATCTTGTTGCGATGGATAAAAATTGACAGAAATTTCGGTTGAATTGACCCGTATTTCGGTTGATTTTACCAGTCTTTTTCTTTCAGTGTATACATACAAACGTATGAAATCAAAACCAAAAATCTAAGTAAATTTTTGATCAACTTTTGGATTTGGTAACAGAGACAAAGCAGTCTTATATTTATTTAAAGTTGACTTGAGTCGATATAATAAATTGTTGACTGCTCTTGCGAGGTCAAGACTCCACCAATTAGGCGGCAAAATGTATCTGACCCCGAGGCAGCAGTTAAGCCGAGTCCTAGAAAGCTCATATTCCTAGTCAAAGTACTTCACAAACAAATTCTGGCAACACTATGGACCAGAGATTTATTTTAGCGGTTAAAAAAAAAAAGGAGTACTGTTTATCATGGATAATAATCGATTTCTAAGCTCAAAACTGAGGTTTCCTTGTGAGATGTTTGTATTAGACTGGGTCGATTTATTAACCGATATCGAGACATCGATTTTTCGATAGATTTGGGTTCAAGAAAAAAAAGTTCCACTACGAATACCCAAAAATAATTTTCGAGCCTGCGAAATTTAATTTTTTTGACTTTTTTCGACTTTGATTTTTAAGGTTTTTTTCATGACCTACTAAAAAATTTTATTTGATTTGACCCAAAAATGTCAGCTAAAAACGTTGGCGATAACAGGTTTTTGAAAAAAAAAACATTTTTAGCGGTATACATATGAAAATATTTATAATAGGTCATGAAAAAAACCTTAAAAATCAAAGTCGAAAAAAAGTCAAAAAAAAGGAAATTTCGCAGGTTCGAAAATTATTTTTTTGGGTATGCATAGTGGAACTTTTTTTCCTGAGCCCAAATCCTATCGAAAAATCGATGGCGCAATATCGGTTAACTTTCGTCCATACAAATCGTCCCACCATAGTGTGTATATTTGTTTTTTTTTCGGGTTACCACAAAGATTAACTTTTATTTTCAAACATTCTCTCACTATCACAGAGCGTTTAGTGTGATTTATTGTTTCGGTATCATTTTATTGGCATGTTAATTGTTTGTTGTTGACTTTTTATCGTTTTAAAATCAAAAGGTTATCAACTTGTTTTCGAAAAAATATCTGTGTTATAAAAAAATTACGATTTTCTATCGAAAAATTATCGATTTGATATCGAAGTGATATTTTTATCGATAAAATTTCGATAGTAGGCTGATAACTTTTCGTTGTTATCGGAATTTTATCGATTTGTTATCGAAGTGCTTTTGTTAAAAAATCAAGCATATAAATAATTCGCATGTATGTTATTTACGTACAGCAACTCTGTAGGTTTACATATGGCAGACGTAGATCAATAAGGAGCTAACTCAAAAATCGGTAATTTCGAAATTATGATTATCTCCGGACTTCGCAATATGAGAGAGGCAGTCAGTTTTTTGCTTTTTCTGAACATTGCGATTTTTCGAGTTGACCGCTGTTTCGATCCATGTGTGCGATATATGTATGTGTGGTATTTAATATATAAATCACTATTTAATAATAAGCACCATTTATTTTTATAAAATATTTTTATTTAACCGATCCTAAAAGTATGTTACAAAACGTTTTTAAATATTTCAACCGAATGAAAATTTTTGAAAGACAATATTTTACAATTGAAAAATAAAAATTAACAAGAACAAAAAAAATTCAATTTATTTAAAGTAGGTACATTTAAAGTTGAATATAAATATAACCCTCCCTTCCTGAGTAATGTTCTTTCGACTAAATTGCATTTCAGCATGGATGAACCATGCTTCAGGGCAATTAGTCCAAAATTGGGGAAGTTTTACCGATGTAGCAAAAATTTCATTATTTTGATTCACATATGGATTTGGTAAATCATTTTGATAATTTTCATTATGCAAATCAATAAGTGAATCGTTTACTTGATTTCGTGGTGTAGATGTACGTATATTATTTGATGGTGAATGAAACATTGTTAATAGAAATAACTACAAAAATTATATTATAGGAAGAAATAAAAATGTCCGGAAAGGAGCGTTTACAAAACTCAAATTATTAATCTATTTTGATACATATACAGATACATATAAATAATATTAATACTAGATACAGCTCACCAAATATTTATCGCAATGGTTTTAAAATTGATTGATGAATTTAGACAATGTATTGTGCAATGGCTTTAAAATTGATTGATGAAATTAGACAATGTATTGTGCAATGGCTTTAATTGTTTTGTATTTGTAGCTTTTGTTGTTGTTGCTCTTGCAATGTTTGATTGAAAGGCTGATGTTAATGATGCAGCGGTAACGTCTGAAATAATGACAATCCAAAAATACGACGAAGACGACGTCGTGCAGTTGAAAATAAACTAATTTTATAGAAGTGCATCTAGTTTTTGGACCACCACGTCTACGTCAAATACGCGTTAGAGAGGGCTCTTGTGATGTTCACGATATATTTGGTATATATTTTCAACTTGTTTTTAAGATAATTCTTCGAGTAGTGAGGACACCTCACACTAGTTTAAAGGTACGAATTACAAAACTTTTAGCGAGTTAGAGCTGGACGTTGCAAGATGTTACGCACTTTATTTGAAAGTGAATTTAAATAAATCTGTTCGCTGGTCTTTTGTAAATCAATTAAAGTTTGTTCAAGTGCACCACCTTTAACAATTTGTTTAAGAATTTGCTGATAAAAATAATAAGTTGGATATAGTAAACAGAACTATGGTATCGTTTTCGGAAGTCAATATGGTTTCCACTCGCATAATATATAACTAGGAAGAGAATAAATCGATTTTTGCTGAACATCAACTGGTGGCGTTATTATTTCATACAGCATACAAGAATTAAAATTTGATTCGTTGTTTTTGAAGGACGGTTTTTATGTTTGGCTGGCTAGATCGCCAATGTGGTGTTAGTCAAAGCTCTTATAATACCTCACATTTCTTATGGAGAACTTATTTATGGTAGCCTTGATTCGCTGTCGCTTAATAAATTGCAGCTAGCCATAAACAATACTGCTCGTTTCGTATTTTCTAAGAGGAAATTTGACCATATATCTTCGTACGCTGCCCAAATTCTCGGAAGCGACGTTTGTACTTTCCTAAAAATTAGAAATTTATGTTTCTTACACAAACTACTACATTTTCAATATCCGCCTTACTTATTTAATAAACTAACTTTGTGTCAATCTACTCGGACTCTGAATCTATTGATCCCTAACTTTAAGTACGTGACATCCTCCAGAATGTTCTTTGTCAGTACAATCCGTCTTTGGAACTCACTACCCTCCAAGACGAAAGCAATCAGAAAAGCCAGATGTTTCAAACTAGCAGTAATATCCTTCCTTAATCCATAACTTATCTTAATTATATAATTCTATCAACTTACTTTAAATTATATAATTCTATCATTGATTATTCAACTAATGGGCCAAGGATGCTCCTTTCACACAATGTACTTATAAAAATTAATAGATTTTCTTTTTTAAATGTTATTATCTACTTTACCTTTTATTCTTCAAGAAAACTCCTCTTTATATGTAATTTGTAGTTGTAAGATCGGATTGATGTACTATCTAAAAGACATAGTCTTACTTGTACAAATATGTTCAAATAAATAAATAAATAAAATAATATATAAATCACTATTTAATAATAAGCACTATTTATTTTTATAAAATATTTTTATTTAACCGCTCCTAAAAGTATGTTACAAAACGTTTTTAAATATTTCAACCGAATGAAAATTTTTGAAAGACAATATTTTACAATTGAAAAATAAAAATTAACAAGAACAAAAAAAATTCAATTTATTTAAAGTAGGTACATTTAAAGTTGAATATAAATATAACCCTACATATGTACGTCTTAACAGAACGTGATTTACCTATATATTTTCGGCAATCGATTGTTCTTGTTTACGGATCAATCACTAACAAACCGGTATTTTGAACTTAACTGCAGAGTGGTCATTAAATAACCGTTCTAATTCAAAATATAGGCTGTGGTAATTGTTTTTTGTCATATTCAGTCTATGTGAAGTCTTTGTTGGCCGACGAGTTCAACCTAACCTTAATGCATAAAAGTCCATCTAAAATTTAAAATAGCTATAGCTGGCTACCAAGTTCCACCAGATCCACATTCCATTTAAAACGGTCAACATGCCAAAAAATGTTGATGTGCATGAGCAAAGAAATTAAAGATGGTACTGCTTTACCCATAGGCCTATGTTTAAGCTTAAATTCTTGGTCTTAATTCAGAAAAATACAAATCTGGGCCCTTCACGCTTCCGATAGACTCCAACTTGAGCTCGAAGTTTAAGCTACAGAAGTTCGAGCTAATTACTTGGTAAGCTTTTTGGTCATCGTTTTGTATCGCTTAAAAAACCTTAGCGGAGTTTTGAAAAACTTTTTGAAGTGCACATTTGTTACATATGTATTTGTCCACAGATGCTCACAATCGTCTTCACTTTCCATTGTTTCAGTTGACGTGGCCTTACTCATATCCACTCAGAACCAGGCATGCTTAACCAACGAACCGATATCATTTCGTTACGATAATTAACGTTAATAAACGAAACAAAGTCATTTCGTTTCGTTTTTTAACGTTAAGAACGTCAAATTAACGAAATGATTTTGTTTCGTTTTCTGCCATATCAAAACGAAATCAAATCGTTTATGTTGATTATTAATTTCAAACTATGCTGGCAAAGCTGATTGATGGCGGAGTCATTAAAGGTGAAAGCATTAGCCAAGCTGATTGCGTTTCAACGGAAACGGTGGAAATTTTTTGATAAACGATTAGCTTAACGTTAAGGTGCATCCCTGCTCAGAACTCTGTACAAATAAATGCGACTTTTGTATAACATCCTTATTGGTTGCGCCTTGTACCCTACATATTATTTTGGCGTATTTTGTGTTGATAAATTAACATCGATATTTTGGGCATCGAGCTTTTTTGCGTTGATATTACTGGGTACCCGATATGGAACTGGAAACGAGTATCAAACCTATACAATTAATTCGATACCATGTTACTTTGCCTGCAAAAAAATGCTATTCAAAACATTATTTTGCAATTTCTTCTTGTTTCATGTTCTTAGTGGATATTTTACGATACAACGCATTATCAGAGTGTAGTATTACTGTTAAACCACTAAAAAAGTTAACCTTTGCCTACTAATAAAGCAGTTGGTTTTGTGTCATTTTGCACGTGTGCAGCACGATCTCGGTGAGCAATTGGCCTACAACTTCTAAGCACACTTTAGTATATCCCCAAGCCAACTGTGTGAGGGTGAATGGGAATTCGATACTCTTTGCAGGAGCATATACCAAGATTTTAACTTGTATGTAACATCATATATGGGTATATACATGTATGTACTATTTATGTTGGAGAACAGTGTGGAAAATAATCACTGCCTGCAATATTGTTGTAACGTTCTTTTCGAATAAGTTAACAACCACCACTTTACAGCACTGGAAATTGACACATCGTTGAAGATACTTACATACGTTCAGTGATACTCATACGCAATTCGATTGATCTTTGCCGTATAGACTGATGACCTCCAGCCCACAAATGCTTCTCAATTTCTTATTTGCGGTTATACGTTTTTTCATGTTCCCACATCAAATTGGCCGCCAATAAGTGCGGCACTTTGTTAAGTTCTAGTATTATTTATTATATACGCATTTAAATTGTTTCTCTTTTCTATGTTTGCTACTTAGATTATGGTATCGATAACAAATATGTTCTAGATAACAAAGTACAAAATCGAATGATTAGGTATGTTGTTGTTGTTGTAGCAATGCTCGCCCCACCTAATAGACGCGACCGATCACAAATTGTCATCAATATCCTCTAACGGGAGTCCAAGGAAACTTGCCGTTTCAACAGGGGTGGACCATAAGGAGAGGGGTGTTAGAGGCGTTGGTTCCACATTACAATTAATGATTAGGTATCGATTTTGCTGGTAACTAACCAATTGGTGTCCGATTCAAGTAAGGGGACAACCAACCTCCTAATACTTTAGACAAATTTTCTAAAACGAGACAACCCCCACCTCAGCGGTCTGGCAAGCCCATCACATATGCGGACCTCAGACTCGGATTCAGAACATCGACATACTTTGCGAAATGTGAGTCTGGTACAAACTAATTTTGTTTTTGTACCGGTGTAATTAGTTAAGATGGGCATTGACTTTTCCGACGGATTTTTTGTGCAAGCAGAGCAAAATTCACAAAAAAGAGAAAAGGCGATAGTTGCTATGAATGCTCGATATTGTCCCCACCTATGAAAGTACTTATTAGAGAATAATCAATCAGGAAAAATTCTCGATACCTGGGCAAAGTTCTCGCGTAAGGTGCCGAAAGACACTAAGATAGTGATCTTTATGGTGGGTATAAAGATGGCTGATTAAGTGAAAATTAGGAATAAGAAGTTTTCTTTCCTCGATATCACCCTTCCCCTAGATTACCTTTAGTATTTTGTTTCGCAGCCGTCTTCCAAATGTTATAAAACCATTAGCTAAAATATTTGGCTCCACTCGCATCGCGCATACCACAAAAATCGGACAGCGACTTGATTCATAAAAATATAATTGCATTCATTTTGATGTTGGAAAATCGTTGACATTTTTTTTTCAATTTGTAATTAGTCAGTGGCCGCCGGTGGTGTGATGGCAACGTGCTCCGCCTACCACACTGCCTAACCTAACCTAACCATTAGGGATGGTGGTATGCTATGAAGCATAAATCTTAGTGGCTTTAGCAAAAATACAAAAAAAGGACTATTCTTTCGTCATTTTAAAAAGGCTCGGGATAAGAGGGCGTGCGTAGGAGTTCCGACACTTCTAATCCTAGAAATTTCTTATTTCTTGGTCCTCAACGAACCAGTTGCTTTCTCTGTTGATCTTAAGAAGGAGTGAAGGATCCACCTCCCCAACTTCTGCCAGACTGTCGAAAAACCGTGCGCCCAGAAATGTGAGCTGTCTTGTTTACAGTCCTGCACTCCTTTTCCTCCTCACCCTGATAGCTTATGCAGTGTTAGCTATTGGTTGCGCCACCGTCGGAGCATTGGTACAAAAGCGCAATGACCTGTGACAGCACACGTAGGTAAGTACTCTCACTGCGGATTTGTTAAGCTCGATAAACTCGCAATCATCACGATTAGTCCGCAAAATGTTCGTTGCCCTTATCTTATATGCCTCGATTTTTCTCAGGAGATAACCCAGCGGTGGTCGTACGGAGCTGTTTCGGAACATTTTCGGGCCATCCATCAGCAAACTCATTTCCTTCAATATCACTATGCCCCGGGACCCAGCAAAGGGTGACATTTAGTTGCCTTATGGACGCCAGAGAGGCTCGACACCTCCTCACGATATCCGATTTTATAATGTTGGATTAAAATGCGTTCAAGGCGGCCCTGACTGTCGACAAAGATAGTAAAATTAATACCTGGAACGGTACTATCCTGAAGCAGCCGGTTTGTCCTCTCAATGGCATAGACTTCCGTCTGGAAGACACTGCATGAGTCAAGAAGTCGGTACGGCATTGTTTATACGTGTAAATCGGTGAAAATTTAAGATTTCCCATGGAATGTTCGATTGTTATATATACACTCATGGAAAAATAATAGGTGTACACAGTTTGGTTCGCCATCATTACAAGATTTTGCAAATGAAAACAAATTTTGTGTGGTAATATTGAAACTAATTTACGGAAACACCGCTTATTTTACACCTTCTACTAACGTTCGTATCGCTAAACTGTTGAATAAATAACTCCAATATTAAATAATGCAAAATGGTCTTTATTAAAGTACTTCAAAATTAACACTTATACTTCGCAACTGATTGCTTAAATCAAACTGATTTTCAAAATAATATTGCTATTGCTCGCCAGATAGCGTCTTAAATCCAACTGATTCTCGCGCCTCTACTGTTGTCGCCTTTTATACTGTCTGGTTTCCTCGTTGCATACTGCTAGGCTTTTCCATTCCATAACTTACTAGTTAGTTATCAGCTACAAAATCACCAGCCACAACTACGTTTATAGCTTCTCATATGCGCGTGAGTAATACTTGCACAAATTATTGCCCTCTCTTGTGAGCACCTCAGATAAGATATATGCATGTGGTTGTGCGTTGCTTCTCCGCTGCGTGTACCTACATATGTGTAGACATAATGATTGAATTATTGATGTGCATCAAGTCACTGCTTAGAATCGGCTTAGAGATGATAGTATCCCTTAGTGCTGCTAATATTCGTTACAATATTCTTTATTAGACTACTTTGAAAGTACAATAACACTTAACTTCACAACCAATAGCGTGCTTAAATCAAACTGATACGGACTACTTAGCTTCTGCGGCTTTTATACTCTCTGCCCAAATGTCTAGACGTTTCTTCTTCCAGAATCCTCTACCTGATCACCAGCCATACGCGCGTATATTTGTAGTGTGTAACAATATGCGTATCTCTCTGCTGATTGTATGTATGTGTATACATGATGATTAATTTGTTTACGTACATACAAGTGTGGCAACTTGCTTTATTGTTGTTGTAGCTTTATTTACTTAGTATCAGATTAGTGATGTGAGTATCACTTAGTGTTACTAATATTCGTCACAATATTAATAATTTTAATTACTTATACGAAATATATGAAAATCATTAAAGTTAATCAATTTAAAAGAAAACTGTATCATAATAAAAACAATGTCTTTAATAATTTGGGAAATATTTAAACAACATGACATCAGGCGACAGTTGCTTCGATTATACCTTGTAAATCTCTTCGAAGCCTTTTTTTCCGGGAGTGGGATTCGAACCCGTACTTCTACTACGGTTGAAGTGTTACAAACGCATTCACCCACGGCATGCCTTAGTTGTTGTAAACTTATCCCGATTGCCTTCTTTGCATACTTTTATACTCAGCTGAGCAGAGCTCACACAGTATATTAATTTTGTTCGCGTAAAGGTACCCCGTAACGGCATAAACTAATCGAGATAGATATAGACTTCTATATATCAAAATAATCTGGACGAAAAAAGATATTAATTTAGCCATGTCCGTTCGTAAACACGATAACTTGCGTAAATTTTGAGGTATCTTAACGAAATTTGGCAGGAAGGTTACTCCTATTACTATATGTGTTCTAAATAAAAATTAACAACATCGGATGACAAAGACAACACGCCCACTTAAAAAAAAATTTTTAAGTCAAATTTTAGCAAATAGTAATGTAATAGAGGCAGAATGTCACATTGTGCTGTTAGTGTAGAAATGAGATAAACTGAATTAATAAGCAAGTAAACAAATACAAGCAGGATAGTCTAGTGGTTAAGGCAACTGCAATTTTTACCGTGTGATTCGCGATACCATCGCAATATACCAGTAAATGTTTCTTTCTTTCTTTTCAGTTTCTTTCAGAAAAACATAATAATTGAACATTCAATTATTATAAGCCGGTTTTAAGCTCATGAATTCTTAATAATAAGTATAAATTGAACACACCATTAAAACAAACAAACATAAACAAAAAATTGAATATCTTTACAGTATATAAGTAAATTATGTCAACATTCAACTCCAGTAATGATATGGTGCAACAAAATACAAAAATAAAAGAAATTTTCAAAATGGGCGTGGCTCCGCCCTTTTCATTTAATTTGTCTAGAATACTTTTAATGCCATAAGTCGAACAAAAATTTACCAATCCTTGTGAAATTTCGTAAGGGCATAGCTTCTATGCCAGTAACTGTTTTCTGTGAAAATGGGCGAAATCGGTTGAAGCCACGCCCAGTTCTTATACACAGTCGACCGTCTGTCCTTCCGCTCGGCCGTTAACACGATAACTTGAGCAAAAATCGATATATCTTTACTAAACTTAGTTCACGTACTTATCTGAACTCACTTTATATTGGTATTAAAAATGGGCGTAATCCGACTATGACCACGCATATTTTTTCGATATCGAAAATTTCGAAAAATGAAAATCATTAACACCTTTCATTTGATACCCATGTCATACAAACACATTCCAGGGTTACCCTAGGTTCGTTTTCCTTTATTTGACAAAGGATGAAGGAAAATGGTTCCAAAACCTCACCCTTAGTCTACAATTTGGTAGATAATTCCCAAACATATGTGCTATGGAATTAAAAACCACTTATAAGCCATCTACGAAACCCTACGAAATCAACATAGCTAAGCTCTCAGCTGAGTATGTAATGTTCGGTTACACCCGAACTTAGCCTTCCTTACTTGTTTATTATGATACAGTTTTCTTGTAAATGAGTGAATTATAATTACTTCCATATATTTAGTATGAAAAAATGAAATCACACAATTTGTTTTAATTTGCAAAATCTTGTAATGATAGATAACCAATGCTGTGTAGTTATACCTATTATTTTATGTATGAGTGTATATCGGAGAGGAATAGGGTATGAACGAAGGAAAGGAATAATGACAAGAGATATAGTTAGCTATAGGTATGAATATATAGGTATAGACGGAGCTAAATATAGGGACACGAAACGGGGCTTTATATACATGTGAAAGAGGATTGAATACAGAAAGTAGGAAGGATACAAAAAGAAAGAAAATAGGTTCAAGTCGATCGCTAAAGTTTTATAATATACTATCTCACAAACAAAAAATTAATATGCGGGTGTTAATTGATTGATATAGATCTAATCTAATATCTAATATATATTATAAATGGGAAAGTTTGGATGTTAAGATGTTTGGATGTTTGGATGTTTGGATGTTTGTCCAGACGTTTGTCTTTGTGACTCAATATCGCAAGAACGGCTGGACCGATTTGGATGAAATTTTGCACACATATAGCCAATAGTCTAGAAGGATCTACTAGCTATATATTTTTCCACGCCCCTGTCCCTGCCCCCTAGGAACAGTTATAATTTAATTAATATATTTTTTCGTCTTTGCGACTGAATCACGCCAGAATGGCTACACGGATTTTGATGAAATTTGGGACACAGACAGTAGTCTACTAGCGAAATTTTTTTCGAGCATGGAAAGAGGAGTGGGGGTCCCACGACCCCTTCGAGAAATTATTTTTCATAATTTTTACACATTATAACTTTACGTATACTGGCCTTCACCAATATCACAGACTCAAGGGGTCAAATAAGTCGAGGGCTTACAAAGTAAGCAGTGACACCCTCCGCCCGCCCCCCTTTATCTCCCCCTCTGGTGTAAAATCCATAAATTGTTATAACTCAATCTAAATTTTCTCCTAAATCAATAGTTTTTGGTATCTGGTACATACAGAACGAGATCTAGACAATTTTGGAGGAATGATCAGTGGTCCTCTCCTCTACTCCCGCCATCCGCCCTCCATCAATTGTTTTTATTAGCACGCTTTTATTAGCTTTACCTGTATGTTTCTATCTAACTTTTTATTCGCTCCAATGCGCCTGCTGCCTTATTAACATGGTTTTATAATTAGCTTCACCTTATTTGTAATCCCGTAAGGGTCATATCGAGACCCTTCCGGGATCATTTCTGGATGGTTTTCGGGATCGGTCCGGGATTATGCCGGGTAATTTCGGGACTTTTTCGGGACTATTTCGGGATCATTTTGGGACCCTTCCGGGATCATTTCTGTATAGTTTACGGGATCCGTCCGGGATCCCGTCGGGGTTATTTTGGAACATTTTCGGGACTATTCCGGAATCATTTCGGGACTATTTCGTGATCATTTGGGGACCCTTCCGGCATCATTTCTGGATGGTTTTCGGGATCCGTGCGGGATCTCGTCGGGGTCATATGGGGACTTTTTCGGGATCATTTGGGGGCTCTTCCGGCATCATTTCTGGATGGTTTTCGGGATCCGTCCGGGATCTCGTCGGAGTCATTTGGGGACTTTTTCGGGATCATTTTAGGGCTCATCCGGCATCATTTCTGGATGGTTTTCGAGATCCGTCCGGGATCCCGTCGGGGTCATTTCGGGACTTTTTCGCGACTAATACGGGAACATTTGGGAACCCTTTCGGCATCATTTCTGGATGGTTTTCGGGATCCGTTCGGGATCCCGTCGGGGTCATTTCGGGACTTTTTCGCGACTAATACGGGATCATTTGGGAACCCTTTCGGCATCATTTCTGGATGGTTTTCGGGATCCGTCCGGGATCCCATTAGGGTAAATTCGGGACTATTAGGGGATCATTTGGGAACCTTTCCGGCATCATTTCTGGATAATTTTCGGGATCCGTCCGGGATGCCGACGAGGTCATTTTGGGACTATTTCGGGATCATTTGGGATACCTACCGGCATCATTTCTGGATGGTTTTTGGGATTCGTCCGGGATCCCGTCGTGGTCCTCTCGGGACTTTTTTTCGACTAATACGGGATCATTTGCGGACCCTTTCGGCATCATTTCTGGATAGTTGTCGGGATCCCGTCACGGTCATTTCGGGACTATTAGGGGATCATTTGAGGACCTTTCCGGCATCATTTCTGTATTGTTTTCGAAATCCTTTCGGGATCCCGTCAGGGTCATTTTGGGACTTTTTCGGGGCTAATACGGGATCATTTGGGGATCCTCTAGGGGTCGTTTCGTGACTTTTTCTGTTTTATTTCGGGATCATTTGGGGACCCTTCCGGCATAATTTCTTGATGGTTTGCCGGATCCATCAGGGTCATTTCGGGACCATTTTGGGATCATTTGGGACCCTTCCGAGATCATTTCTGGATCCGTCCGGGATGCCGTAGGAGCCATTTCGGGATTTTTTGTTACTTTTCCGGGATAGTTTTTGGACCCTTCCGGGATCATTTCTGGATCTGTGCGGGATCCCATCTGGGTCATTTCCGGACTATTTCGGGATCATTTTGGGATCCTTCCGGAATCATTTCTGTATGGTTTTCGCGATCCGTCGTTGGTTCCCTCGGAGCCATTTCGGAACCTTTTCTGGAGTATGTCGGGGTCATTTGGGGACTTTTTCGGGATCATTTGGGGCTCTTCCGGCATCATTTCTGGATGGTTTTCGGGATCCGTGCGGGATCTCGTCGGGGTCATTTGGGGACTTTTTCGGGATCGTTTGGGGGCTCTTCCGGCATCATTTCTGGATGGTTTTCGGGATCCGTCCGGGATATCGTCGGGGTCATTTGGGGACTTTTTCGGGATCATTTGGGGGCTCTTCCGGCATAATTTCTGGATGGTTTTCGGGATCCGTCCGGGATCCCATCAGGGTAATTTCGGGACTATTAGGGGATCATTTGTGGACCTTTCCGGCATCATTTCTGGATAATTTTCGGTATCCGTCCGTGATGCCGACGAGGTCATTTCGGGATTATTTCGGGATCATTTCGGATACCTACCGGCATCATTTCTGGATGGTTTTTGGGATTCGTCCGGCATCCCGTCGGGGTCATTTCGGGACTTTTTCTCGACTAATACGGGATCATTTGCGGGCCCTTTCGGTATCATTTCTGGATAGTTGTCGGGATCCTTTCGGGATCCCGTCAGGGTCTTTTCGGAACTATTAGGAGATCATTTGAGGACCTTTCCGGCATCATTTCTGGATAGTTTTTGGAATCCTTTCGGGATCCCGTCAGGGTCATTTCGGGGCTTTTTCGGGATCAATTAAGGATGGCTTTCAGGATTCGTCCGGGAGCCCGTCAGGGTAATTTCTGGACTTTTCCGAGACTATTTCGGGATCATTTTGGGACCTTCCCAAGATCATTTCTGGATGGATTTCGGGATTTGTCCGGGATGCCCTCAGGGTCATTTTGGGACTATTAGGTGAGCATTTGAGGACCGTTCCGGCATCACTTCTGGATGGTTTTCGGTATCCGTTCAGATTCCCGTCGGAATAATTGCGGGACTTTTTCGGGATCATTGGGGTCCCTTCCGACATCATTTCTGGATGGTTTTTGGGATTCGTCCGGCATCCCGTCGGGGTCATTTCGGGACTTTTTCTCGACTAATACGGGATCATTTGCGGGCCCTTTCGGTATCATTTCTGGATAGTTGTCGGGATCCTTTCGGGATCCCGTCAGGGTCTTTTCGGAACTATTAGGAGATCATTTGAGGACCTTTCCGGCATCATTTCTGGTTAGTTTTCGGGATCCTTTCCGGGTCCCATCAGGGTCATTTCGGGACTTTTTCGGCATCATTTAAGATTGGTTTTCAGGATTCGTCCGGGATCCGTCAGGGTAATTTCTGGACTTTTCCCAGACTATTTCGGGATAATTTTGGGACCCTCCCAAGATCATTTCTGGATGGATTTCGGGATCTGTCCGGGATGCCGTCAGGGTCATTTTGGGACTATTAGGTGATCATTTGAGGACCTTTTCGGCATCACTTCTGGATGGTTTTCGGCATCCGCTCAGGATCCCGTCGGAATTATTGCGGGACTTTTTCGGGATCATTTGGTGTCCCTTCCGGCATCATTTCTGGATGGTTTTCGCTATCCATCGTGGATCCCCTCGGAGCCATTTCGGAACTTTTTCTGGAGTTAGTCGGGATAATTTAGGGACCCTTCCTGGATATTTTCTGGATGGTTTTTGAGATCCGCCCGGGAGCCCGTCAGGGTCATTTCGGAACCTTTTCGGGATCATTTTGGAACACCTTCAGGGATCATTTCTGTGTGGTACTCTGGATACGTCTAGAATCGTGTCGCTCTTATTTCGGGTTTTTTTGGGACTATTCGGGGAACTTTTGGAGACCCTTTCGGGGCATTTCTGGATGGTTTTCGGGATCCGTCCGCGATAGCGTTGGGGTCATATCGTAGCTTTTTCTGGATAATTTCGGGATCATTTGGGATCCTATCAGGTTATCAGCTCATTTAGTTCTTTTTTTTACTCAATTACAATAATAAAATGCATTAGACAGAAAACAAAATTTTAAACAGATAATAAGCAGTCTAACACGAATAGCCCATATATTTAAAATTTTCCTTGCGGACGGGGCCGCGGGTAAAGGCTAGTATATTATAAATGGCAAAGTTTGGATGTTTGGATGTTTAGATGTTTGGATGTTTGGATGTTTGTCCAGACGTTTGTCTTTGTGACTCAATCACGCAAGAACGGCTGGACCGATTTGGATGAAATTTTGCACACATATAGCCAATAGTCTAGAAGGAACTACTAGCTATATATTTTTCAAAAGGGGCGTGGTCTCCGCCCCCTAGGAACAGTTATAATTTAATTATTATATTTTTTCGTCTTTGCGACTGAATCACGCCAGAATGGCTACACGGATTTTGATAAAATTTGGGACACAGACAGTAGTCTACTAGGGAAATTTTTTTCGAACATGGAAAGAGGGGTGGGGGTCCCACGACCCCTTCGAGAAATTATTTTTCAATAATTTTTACACATTATAACTTTACGTATACTGGCCTTCACCAATATCACAGACTCAAGGGGTCAAATAAGTAGAGGGCTTACAAAGAAAGCAGTGACACCCTCCGCCCGCCCCCTTTATCTCCCTCTCTCGTGTAAAATCTATAAATTGTTATAAGTCAATATAAATTTTCTCCTAAATCAATAGTTTTTGGTATCTGGTACATACAGAACGAGATCTAGACAATCTTGGAGGAACGATCAGCGGTCCCCTCCTCTACTCCCGCCATCCGCCTTACATCAATTGTTTTTATTAGCACGCTTTTATTAGCTTTACCTGTATGTTTCTATGTAACTTTTTATTCGCTCCAATGCGCCTGCTGCCTTATAACATGGTTTTATAATTAGCTTCACCTTATTTGTAATCCCGTAAGGGTCATATCGAGACCCTTCCGGGATCATTTCTGGATGGTTTTCGGGATCTGTCCGGGATTACGCCGGGGTAATTTTGGGACCCTTCCGGGATAATTTCTGTATAGTTTTCGGGATCCGTCCGGGATCCCGTCGGGGTTATTTTGGGACATTTTCGGGACTATTCCGGAATCATTTCGGGACTATTTCGCGATCATTTGGGGACCCTTCCGGCATCATTTCTGGATGGTTTTCGGGATCCGTCCGGGATCCCGTCGGGGTACTTTCGGGATCATTTGCGTACCTTCGAGAGCTAAATTCTTGATGGTTTCCGGGATCATTACGGGACTTTTTCGGGTTTATTTTGGGTCCCTTTAGGCATCATTTCTGGATGGTCCTCGGGATTCGTCCGGCATCCCGTGGGGGTCATTTCGGGACTTTTTCGCGACTAATACGGGATCATTTGGGGACCCTTTCGGCATCATTTCTGGATGGTTTTCGGGATCCGTCCGGAATCTCGTCGGGGTAATTTGGGGATTTTTTCGGGATCATTTGGGGGCTCTTCCGGCATCATTTCTGGAGGGTTTTCGGGATCCGTTCGGGATCTCGTCGGGGTCATTTGTGGACTTTTTTGGGATCATTTGTCGGCTCTTCCGGCATCATTTCTGGATGGTTTTCGGGATCCGTCCGGGATCCCGTCGGGGTCATTTCGGGACTTTTTCGCGACTAATACGGGATCATTTGGGAACCCTTTCGGCATCATTTCTGGATGGTTTTCGGGATCCGTCCCGGATCTCGTCGGGGTCATTTGGGGACTTTTTCGGGATCATTTGGGGGCTGTTCCGGCATCATTTCTGGATGGTTTTCGGGATCCGTCCGGGATCCCGTCGGGGTCATTTCGGGACTTTTTCGCGACTAATACGGGATCATTTGGGAACCCTTTCGGCATCATTTCTGGATGGTTTTCGGGATCCGTCCGGGATCTCGTCGGGGTCATTTGGTGACTTTTTCGGGATCATTTGGGGGCTCTTCCTGCATCATTTCTGGATGGTTTTCGGTATCCGTTCGGGATCCCGTCTGGGTCATTTCGGGACTTTTTTGCGACTAATACGGGATCATTTGGGAACCCTTTCGGCATCATTTCTGGATGGTTTTCGGGATCCGTCTGGGATCCCATCAGGGTAATTTCGGGACTATTAGGGGATCATTTGGGGACCTTTGCGGCATCATTTCTGGATAATTTTCGGGATCCGTCCGGGATGCCGACGAGGTCATTTCGGGACCATTTCGGGATCATTTGGGATACCTACCGGCATCGTTTCTGGATGGTTTTTAGGATTCGTCCGGGATCCCGTCGAGGTCATTTCGGGACTTTTTCTCGACTAATACGGTATCATTTGCGGACCCTTTCGGCATCATTTCTGGATAGTTGTCGGGATCCGTTCGGGATCCCGTCACGGTCATTTCGGGACTATTAGTGGATCATTTCTGGATAGTTTTCGGAATCCTTTCGGGATCCCGTCAGGGTCATTTCGGGACTTTTTCGGGATAATTTAAGAACTGCTTTCAGGATTCGTCCGGGATCCCGTGAGGGTAATTTCTGGACTTTTCCGAAACTTTTTCGGGATCATTTTGGGACCCTCCCAAGATCATTTCTGGATGGATTTCGGGATCTGCCCGGGATGCCGTCAGGGTCATTTTGGGACTATTAGGTGATCATTTGAGGACCTTTCCGACATCACTTCTGCATGGTTTTCGGTATCCGTTCAGGATCCCGTCCGAATAATTGCGGGACTTTTTCGGGATCATTTGGGGTCCCTTCCGGCATCATTTCTGGATGGTTTTTGGGATTCGTCCGAAATCCCGTCGGGGTCATTTCGGGACTTTTTCGCGACTAATACAGGATCATTTGCGGACCCTTTCGGCATCATTTCTAGATAGTTGTCGGGATCCGTTTGGGATCCCGTCAGGGTCTTTTCGGAACTATTAGGAGATCATTTGAGGACCTTTCCGACATCATTTCGGGATATTTTTCGGGATCCTTTCGGGGTCCCGTCAGTGTCATTTCGGGACTTTTTCTGGATAATTTCAGGATGGCTTTCAGGATTTGTCCGGGAACCCGTTAGGGTAATTTCTGGACTTTTCCGAGACTATCTCGGGATCATTTTCGGGATTTGTCCGGGATGCCGTTAGGGTCATTTTGGGACTATTAGGTGATCATTTGAGGACCTTTCCGGCATCACTTCTGGATGGTTTTCGGTATCTGTTCAGGATCCCGTCGGAAAAATTGCGGGACTTTTTCGGGATCATTTGGGAGACCTACCGGCATCATTTCTGGATGGTTTTTGGGATTCGTCCGGGATCCCGTCGGTGTAATTTCGGGACTTTTTCTCGACTAATACGGGATCATTTGCGGACCCTTTCGGCATCATTTCTGGATGGTTTTCGGGATCCGTCCGGGATCCCATCAGGGTAATTTCGGGACTATTAGGGGATCATTTGAGGACCTTTTCGGCTTCATTTCTGGATAGTTTTTGGAATCCTTTCGGGATCGCGTCAGGGTCATTTCGGGGCTTTTTCGGGATCATTTAAGGATGGCTTTCAGGATTCGTCCGGGAACCCGTCAGGGTAATTTCTGGACTTTTCCGAGACTATTTCGGGATAATTTTGGGACCTTCCCAAGATCATTTCTGGATGGATTTCGGGATTTGTCCGGGATGCCGTCAGGGTCATTTTGGGACTATTAGGTGATCATTTGAGGACCTTTCCGGCATCACTTCTGGATGGTTTTCGGTATCCGTTCAGGATCCCGTCCGAATGATTGCGGGACTTTTTCGGGATCATTGGGGTCCCTTCCGGCATCATTTCTGGATGCTTTTTGGGATTCGTCCGGCATCCCGTCGGGGCCATTTTGGGACTTTTTCTCGAATAATACGGGATAATTTGCGGGCCCTTTCGGTATCATTTCTGGATAGTTGTTGGGATCCGTTCGGGATCACGTCAGGGTCTTTTCGGAACTATTAGGGGGTCATTTGAGGACCTTTCCGGCATCATTTCTGGATAGTTTTCGGGATCCTTTCGGGGTCCCATCAGGGTCATTTCGAGACTTTTTCGGCAACATTTAAGATTGGTTCTCAGGATTCGTCCGGGATCCCGTCAGGGTAATTTCTGGACTTTTCCGAGACTATTTCGGGATCATTTTGGGAGCTTCCCAAGATCATTTCTGGATGGATTTCGGGATCTGTCCGGGATGCCGTCAGAATAATTTTGGGACTATTAGGTGATTATTTGAGGACCTTTCCGGCATCACTTCTGCATGGTTTTCGGTATCCGTTCAGGATCCCGTCGGAATAATTGCAGGAATTTTTCGGGATCATTTGGGGTCCCTTCCGGCATCATTTCTGGATGGTTTTTGGGATTCGTTTGGCATCCCGTCGGGGTCATTTCGGGACTTTTTCTCGACTAATACGGGATCATTTGCGGGCCCTTTCGGCATCATTTCTATATAGTTGTCGGGATCCGTTCGAGATCCCGTCAGGGTCTTTTCGGAAATATTAGGAGATCATTTGAGGACCTTTCCGGCATTATTTCTGGATAGTTTTCGGGATCCTTTCGGGGTCACGTCAGGGTCATTTCGGGACTTTTTCGGGATCATTTAAGGATGACTTTCAGGATTCGTCCGGGAACCCGTCAGAGTAATTTCTGGACTTTTCCCAGACTATTTCGGGATCATTTTGGGACCTTCCCAAGATAATTTCTGGAGGGATTTCGGGATCTGTCCGGGATCCCGTCAGGGTCATTTAGGGATTCGTTCGAGATCCCGTCAGAGTCATTTCGGGACTATATCGCGATCATTTCTGGATGGTTTACGAGGTCCGTCCCGGTTCCCTTAAGGGTCATTTCGGGACTATTAGGTGATCATTTGAGGACCTTTCCGGCATTTCTGGATGGATTTCGGGATCAGTCCGGGATGCCGTCAGGGTCATTTTGGGACTATTAGGTGATCATTTGAGGACCTTTCCGGCATCACTTCTGGATGGTTTTCCGTATCCGTTCAGGATCCCGTCGGAATCATTGCGGGACTTTTTCGGGATCATTTGGGGTCCCTCCCAAGATCATTTCTGGATGGATTTCGGGATCTGTCCGGGATCCCGTCAGGGTCATTTAGGGATTCGTTCGAGATTCCGTCAGAGTCATTTCGGGACTTCTTCGGGACTATATCGCGATCATTTTTGGATGGTTTACGAGGTCCGTCCCGGATCCCTTAAGGGTCATTTCGGGACTATTAGGTGATCATTTAAGGACCTTTCCGGCATCACTTCTGGATGATTTTCGGTATCCGTTCGGGATCCCGTCGGAATCATTGCGGGACTTTTTCGGAATCATTTGGGATCCCTTCCGGCATTATTTCTGGATGGTTTTCGGGATTTGTCCCGGATACCGTCGTGGTTATTTCGGGACCTTTTCGGGGCTAATACGGGATCAGTTGGGGATCCTCTAGGGGTCGTTTCGTGACTTTTTCTGTTTTATTTCGGGATCATTTGGGGACCCTTCCGGCATAATTTCTTGATGGTTTGTCGGATCCATCAGGGTCATTTCGGGACCATTTTGAGATCATTTGGGGACCCTTCCGAGATCATTTCTGGATCCGTCCGGGATGCCGTAGGAGCCATTTCGGGATTTTTTGTTACTTTTCCGGGATAGTTTTTGCACCCTTCCGGGATCATTTCTGGATCTGTGCGGGATCCCATCTGAGTCATTTCCGGACTATTTCGGGATCATTTTGGGATCCTTCCGGAATCATTTCTGTATGGTTTTCGCGATCCGTCGTGGTTCTCCTCGAAGCCATTTCGGAACTTTTTCTGGAGTATGTCGGGATAATTTAGGAACCCTTCCTGGATATTTTCTGGATGGTTTTTGAGATCCGCACGGGAGCCCGTCAGGGTCATTTCGGAACCTTTTCGGGATCATTTTGGAATACCTTCAGGGATCATTTCTATGTGGTTCTCTGGATACGTCTAGAATCGTGTCGCTGTCGTTTCGGGTTTTTTTGGGACTATTCGGGAACTTTTGGAGCCCTTTCGGGGCATTTCTGGATGGTTTTCGGGATCCGTCCGCGATAGCGTGGGGGTCATTTCGTAGCTTTTTCTGGATAATTTCGGGATCATTTGGGATCCTATCAGGTTATAAGCTCATTTAGTTCTTTTTTTTACTCAATTACAAAAATAAAATGCATTAGACAGAAAACAAAATTTATACAGATAATAAGCAGGCTAACGCGAATAGCCCATATATTTAAATTTCTCCTTGCGGACGGGGCCGCGGGTAAAGACTAGTATAATATAAGCGTGGAAGAAGATGTGGAGGTTGCAGGAGAGGTTGCAGGAGAGGAAATAGAATAAGAACGAAAAATGAAATGAAATAGGAATAAGAATATAGCAATAGGAATATCAATAAGAATAAAAAGAGGACTAGAGGAATAACAATAAAAAGAAGAAGATTAAGAGGGAAAATAGGAGGGAGGAAGAAAAAGCAGATTAGGAGGAAGCGAAGTGAAAAATCAAATGAAGAAGAGAAAGAAGTGAGAACCAGGAAAAAGGACGTAAAGTAGGATGAAGGTTGAGGGAATATGGAGGAAGATAAGGCACACTTTTTCAAATGCATATCGTATGCGTGTGTATTTTTGCACCTTTCTCTGATCCCTTCAAACATTATGGGAGCGTTCATATTTTTGAAATCCGATATGAGTCCGAAAAATGTGAAAAATATGAGCTTCAGTTGTATCTTTAAGAATCTTTTACGGCTCTGTTATCATGAATATTATAATCCGTTTGCTAGGCATGTTAGAGTTAACAAAGCAACTTTGAACAAATATTCATATTTGAATATTGAAAGTTTTTCATTTATGTACATTTGTTTGAACCTTTTTGTTTTTTTTGTTGCACATTGATATGGTTAATTTTATTGTTGCTGACCGTCTCCATTCATTGGATCCCAGAAGTTTAGGTACTCAAGACATTTTCTGGTGGATTTTCAAAGCAAATTAAAATGCATATTAAAATGACGGCATTCATATGAACGGCATACCGAGGAGACAATACCTCGGTATGCCATTCATATGAATGCCGTTATTTTAATTCCAAGACTTTCATCCAAACTATCTCCTTAGGCGATTTTCCCAAAAACGCTTTGAATATGCTTACCTATTTTAGTATCCTTCAATATCCTTATCCAAATGTCAAGAGGATGTAAATGTAATTCAAAAACAAAAGCGCCAATATATAAACTAGACTTTTAAGGCTCATAAAGGGCTCCGAAAAGTTCAAAATGGAGTCCGTTCGGAGTCCAATATGTGCCGAATGTGAGCTGTGTATAACGCCAATATATGTCATATATGAGTCATATTCAGGGTCATATCGTATATGGAAATATGCTCATATCGGACGACCATCCAAAGGAAGGAATAAAATTTATATCGGACGTCTTAATGAGGTCATATAGAGCGTAAATGCTCCAATTTTATACTCCTCTTTGATTCCTTTATTACTCTGAATGTTTGCTGTGATTGAGAAAGAAATCATGGAATTCAAACACTTCAAAAGTGTTTAGAAACGTATATCAACAAATAAGGAAGGCTAAGTTCGGGTGTAACCGTACATTACATACTCAGCTGAGAGCTTTGGAGACATAATAAGGGAAAATCACCATTTAGGAAAATGAACCTAGGGTATCCCTGAAATGTGTTTGTATGACATGGGTATCAAATGGAAGGTATTAAAGAGTATTTTAAGAGGGAGTGGGCCTTATTTCTATAGATGGACGCCTTTTAAAGATATCGCCATAAAGGTGGACCAGGGTGACTCTATAATGTGTTTGTACGATATAGGTATCAAATTAAAGGTATTAATGAGGGTTTTAAAAGGGAGTGGCCCTCAGTTGTATATGTGAAGGCCATTTCGAGATATAGACCAAAATGTGGACCAAGGTGACCCGGAATATGTAATACCACGAACAATATTCTTGCCATGATTCCAAGGGCTTTTGATTTCGCCCTGCAATTTAGTAAAGATATATCGATTTTTGGTCAAGTTATCGTGTTAACGGTCGAGCGGAAGGACAGACGGTCAACTGTGTCTCAAAACTGGGGTTCAAGGGTTGGTAAAGGGGTCACAAGGGTTGGTAAATTTGTGTTCGACTTATGGCATTAAAAGTATTCTAGACAAATTAAATTAAAAACGGCGGAGCCACGCCCATTTTGAAAATTTCTTTTATTTTTGTATTTTGTTGCACCATATCATTACTGGAGTTGAATGTTGTAATAATTTACTTATATACTGTAAAGATATTACATTTTTGTTAAAATTCGACTTTAAAAACTTTATGTATTTAATTAGCGAGCTTTGCTCATATTGCTTTATACAATAGTTTTTGTAATTGATATTAGAGAAAAATTGTAAGTTTACAAACGGCGATGTTTACTAGGACATGTTTCTGAATTTCACTTCTTCAGCTTGTACAGCGAACAACGGGACATTCATATGGCTTAGCAGCTAAAGGCTTACACTGATATGAATGTTGGAGATTCGACTTCAACGCTCAGCTCCCGAAAAGCTAGCTGATGAAGAAGTGAAATTCAGAAACATGTCCTAGTAAACATCGCCGTTTGTAAACTTACAATTTTTCTCTAATATCAATTACAAAAACCATTGTATAAAGCAATATGAGCAAAGCTCGCTGATTAAATACATATGATCATATTGATATAATAGTAACAGCGGAAGTATTAAAAACAAATACTGTAAAAATCCGAACAAATTTAAAAACTTTAGTTTAAATAGTGGGCGTGTTCGTCATCCGATTTTACTAATTCTTATTTAGAACACATATAGTAATAGGAGTAACGTCCCTGCGAAATTTCATAATGATATCTTCAACGACTGCCAAATTACAGCTTGCACAACTTTTAAATTACATTCTTTTAAAAGTTGCCACGCCCATTGTCCAAAATTTTGCTAATTTTCTATTCTGCGTCATAAGGTTAACCCACCTACAAAGTTTCTTTCGATATCGAAAAAATAGGCTTGTTTATAGTCCGATTTCGTTCATTTTAAATAGCGATCTGAGATGAGTGCTCAGGAACTTACATACCAAATTTCATCAAGATACCTCAAAATTTACTCAAGTTATCGTGTTTACGGACTGACGCACGGACGGACGCACAAGGCTAAATGAATTTCTTTTTTCGCCCAGATCATTTTGATATATAGAAGTATATATCTATCTCGATTAGTTTATGCCGTTACAGGGTACCGTTATGTGAACAAAATTAATATATTCTGTGAGCTGTGCTCAGCTGAGTATAAAAATGTGATCTTTTTTTGGTGAATATTAATTTAACGTACTTGATTACAAAAAAAAAATGTTCAAGTGACGATCACCCTAATATGTGATAAATGAATGAATATGTAAATTTGTATGTTCTTAACGCAAACTTAACAGAATATTTTTTGTCAAGTAATTGTTGTTGGTCCTTGTTATCGAGTTTGTGATTATCCGATGTTATAGAGTTTGGTTTTGCATATAAGAATGTATCTTATGTGTCATATATCTTAGTTTTTATGAGACTCTTGCTAAATGCCAAACTTCATAACTTTACATAGATTCATATGTAAGTATGCATATTGCATTTTTACACGGCAACAACAAAAACGAAATAATCACACTATTTCCATTGGCCTTAACATGACCAATTTGGTCGATTCATGCAGAGTCTAAACCAGCAGCTCTAAGCCATATTTATAATAATTTCTATACCTACAAAAAACTTAAGTAAGACCTTTGTGCGTAAAGTAATGTTTGCTGGCTTACTCACTTACACAGGTTACATTTTTGCTTGGTCATCACACTTAACATGTTCACGTTTTGTTTGCTGCTTAACTTGTCGTCTTTTGGCTTCTTCAACGGAACATTGAAGGCGCCCGTTCGGTGAGTGAAGTCCGTTCTTCCTTCTTCAACACTTCCATGGAAGCGTAATGCCCTTGCGTTTGTCGAACATCGCCGAAGTAGAAAAGTCCATTGCTATACTGTTGACCTCAACAACGTTTTACGAGAAACCGATTACTTTTTTTTTTTTTTTGCAAAAATACTTGCATGTCAGCAAATTGGTTGTTAAAGTAACCCTTTTGTGAAAAAGTGGTATTCATTTGTACGAGTATGCATATATATGTATATATGTATGTTTTGGTTAAAATGCTATAATGGATTTGTGACTCCTTCATTCGTTAGTACTGGTCTAAAAGTAATGGAATTAAATTAAAACCAGGGACGGGAAATAATATTTTTAGTGGAAATTCGAGGAAAAACTATGCATAATGCAACACTGGGTCACTTTTCATCGTTAATGGAACGTCGAAGCCGCGGTAAAAGCTGCTAACTCCATTTGATACTGATGGAACCGGGGCGATTTGTGCACGTGGTTGTAAAGGACACGAAACGAGCAGAATATCGACAACATATTTTCAATTGATTTGTTGTAGTGAGGAATGGGACTGTGAGCGTTTGCGAAGCAAAATGTCACGGTGTGATATAAAATAAGGTCCTTAAAATCTCAAAATCAAACTGAAAGGGTAATTACACCTGTTCAAGAAGTAAACTTAGGCCCGGGTTTTCGGTGCGAGTTAAAGTGACCAGACCTTAAACCTGCTCTTTGACAGCTTTAACTGTGACGAACTGTAACATTTCATGTTAACGGCCATAGTGGCAGTGAGATTGAAAGGCAAATCCTGTATAACGCAATGACTCATTTTTCATTTCAGTGAGTGTCATGAAACCAAGGTGCCTTTTCGAAATTTTTAGTATTATATTATAATGAATGGTGAATGTGAACGTGAGTAAATGCAACGCAAAGTGTCACAGTGTCAAACATTTGCGCTTATTACGGTTTACAACAACTCAACTTAGTTGGGTTGTAATTACTCAACTTTCAGACAGGGGCGGATCCAGCACGATTTGGGAGGGGGCAATTTAAGTCAACTTTTTAAGTAAGACAATGTGACCTTAAAATTTTTCATACAAACACACATACATATCTACACTCATCTACAAAAGTCATCATCACTCAGATTTTTCCAGTTTTTACTAAGTTTTGCTTCGACCTTCGTTATATTCGATATTTTTATAAAAATACTAGCAGAACCGGCAGAAGTTGTTCTGCCCTAAATTTGGTCTATCTGCATACATTTTAATAAGCTTTTTCCGTCTAAATCTGCCCTCGCCCCTCTACACTTTTTCCTAAGCTTTGTATTCACTCCTCCTTCCGTATTTTTCGCTTCATCTATCTCCATCTTCGTCTCATTCTATCTCTTTCTCAGTCTCCTTCTCTCTTTTCTCTTTTCTCAAGTTTTTCTCATTCTTCTTCATATCTTGTTGCCAGTGTTGCCAGGTGATGCAAAAAAAAGAAGCTATACTGGCAAAAAAAAAAGATTAGAAAAGGCTAAATTAAGAAAAAAAGAAGCTAAAAAAAGGCCAGAAATTTTTTGTTAATTCATTAAATGTTTTTTATATTTTAGTTTACACATTTGTAAATAAAAACTTATAAACATAACTTAAGCATAACTTCCTGTTTCAAAACATATCAGGCACATTTTCTTTGACTAGCACATGGAATTACTTTAAATGATTGCATGTGTGTATATACATAAAAAAATATTACAAACTAATTATTTATATAAAATATTCCCCGTCTGAAGAATCAGAAGAGCTTATGTCTGGGTATAAAGTTTGGCTATTTACCATAGATATGAGATCATCGGTAATTTCAAAGTCATTACATTTAGATAAGCGTTTTAACGAGCATCTAATATTAAGCAGCGCATTAAGCATTTTAATTTTTAGTTTGTTCCTTAATTTAGTTTTCAGAATTTTCATGCTACTAAAAACTAAATACTAACTAAATACTAAAAAACTAAATATGAATTCGACAAGTTCTAAAAAAGGAGGTTCGTTTAATGCATTTTTATGTTCTTGGACTTCCGACCAAAATTCCATGGCGGAGTGTACATTTTTGCATTGTATAGTTATAAGTTTTCTCCACTGCAGCTCTATTAATGGTATTTGACTTGAAGAATAACTATACTTCTCTTTTTCAAAGTAAGAAAATACATCTGGCTTTGAAATTTTCAACGAATTTTCAGCAGAAAAAGAATTAATCTTTTGTAGAGAACTCATATTATTAGGTATTAGGTGTTCACAGGAACTATTGAAATTATTTTATTTTAGAAATTTTTAAAAATAATTTCGGAGTAAAAAAGGCTAGAAAAAAGTCACGAAGCTAAACACAAAATTTCGAGACTAAAGGCAAAAAAAAAAAGGCTAAATCTAGCCTCGAAAGTGCTAACCTGGCAACACTGCTTGTTGCCAGTCCCAGAGGGTGGTATGTATTTTGTTCTAGTCCCATTCCGAGTCTCAGTCCCAGTCCCACTCCGAGTCTCAGTCTCAGTCTCAATCTCAGTCTCAGTCTCAGTCCCAGTCCTAGTTCTAATCCCAGTCCCAGTCCGTCTCTGGTCTACTTCCCGGAAAAAAGCATCGTAAATACTAATATAGGCAAATTTATATACCAAATTTTCAAATTTTGAATTTTTTCTAAAAAAAATCATAACTCAAGAATGGCTAAACTGATTTGGGATTTCAAAATCAACTAGCCATCATCTCTCCTTCCTGTATCTTTCCTAAAAATTGCATGGCAATCTTTCTATCCGTTCTCGAGTTATGGAGTGACAATCAAAATGTACACTTCTTTTTATATATATAGATAGAAGATGTATTATTATATATAACACCAACAATCCAAATATACACTTAAGACTATTTAGATGGGGTTTTGCATGAACGTTTGCGGGCAATCAAAGAGAGATTCCTTGAAATACATATGTACATACATACAGTGTTGCCCTTGTGTCGCTTTGCGGAGATTTCATTCTTTTTAGAACATTTTGCTCCTTTGAAAACTATTTCAAGTATTTTTAGAACTATTTTGGGGCTCAATATTTTACCCTGTCATAAACATCAAAATTAAAAATGCAATTGATTATTTTAAGAAGTATCTATAGAAATATGATTCAGAAATTATATCCTTTCGAATTTATAAGAGATGCATAACTTAAAAATAAAGGTGCGTATTCAAAGTCGAAATATAGTTACCTATACTTCAAATTTGGTTACAGCTTTTTTGAGATATTGTCCATAGCAAATGTTTTAGAAAGCCTACCTACATAACATTGATTGTGAATATGACCATAGTTTTTTGGGTATTTTTATGTAGAGAAACCTTTTTTCATAGCAGGGCAATAGGATCACTTAACACACGTTATCAGATTTTTTAGCACCAAGAAATAATTATCACAGCATTTTAAAGGCCGTGACACAATGACATTTTTCATATAGATGCGTTTAACACAAGCTTATGCGTGACAGTAACAGCGCCACAATCAATGATGCAAGATGGCGTATTTGTAAACAAAAGTCAGCTGATGTTTATTTTCGCCAAATGTGTAAATTTGTTTATCTACAAAAGTGTAACGCTTTTGCGTTGCGAGCAGGCAACAATTTTCACAAAAGAACGAAATACTCCGTAAAGGCTTTACCTGCTTTTTAGAATACAACAAAATATATTTACAACCCTTGCGCGCAATGGAGTAATTTTTGAATTAACTTTCTTAATCTTTTCATTTTATCTCTCTTGGCAAAATAATGAATTTCTTACTTTTTAGTATTATACTTCTTACATATATATGTATTAGGGCGGGTCGATTTAAAAATCGCTCATTGCTCTGCGAAAATCGTATTCTAGGGATCAAAATAAGAAACTTTGCCGAAGGAACCATACCTCTAAAACGAATTCTGATGTCCCCCCTTTTGGGTCGAACTTTTGGGTAGGGGCAATTTCAATTCTACAGTGATGCCTTGGTTTTAAAAGGGGGTTGTAAAAACGCTAATTTCTAATAATTTTTTTAAATTTCTTTTCTATTACTAAGTTAAATTCATTTTTTCATTTACATATGTTCTGACTAAATAAATTTCTAAAGAGAAAACTAAACTCCAAAAAGAAAAAAAATAGGCATTTCAAAGTGGAATTTTTCAAAATTTGCCCCTACGACCCAAAGGGGGGGGGGGGCATCAGAATTCATTCTAGAGGTATGGTTCCTTCGGCAAAGTTTCTTATTTTGATCCCTAGAATACGATTTTCACAGAGCAATGGGCGATTTTTTGCCTCCCCACAAATCGACCCGGCTTAATATGTATATATTATCATTATATATAAATTATACGCTTTCATCAAAAAGGAAAAGGGGAAAATGGGAAGATTACAAACCTTTCACAGACAATCGCTTCGCTGCCCTCCCAATCCCGACTTATGCCCATCAAGCTGAGGGTGCATTCCGAAAGGTCATCGAATCCGCGTTGACTCGTTTTATTCCCGCCGGAAGAATCCAGAGGATGCCGCAACTCTAATGAGAGAACGTGGGCTTATAAGATAGCACGACCCTGGCGGCCCCCAAATAAGGGATATTAACCAACGCATCAAACAGCTTGCGAATAAACACAAGCGGGCGAAATGGGAGGAGCACCTAAAGAATTGTAACCTCTCTGCCGGTGTGGGTGAGCTATGGTCTCCCGTAAGGCCCCTATTGAACCCAACTAAGCACAATGACAAAATATCCATCGCATTCGGCGATAAAGTGCTGTTAGTTTCGAAAAAATGCGCGAGAGCTTTCTGACGACAATAAGTAATGCATTCTATGGTTGACAAAGTTAGACGGCGAGACAACAGACGCGCACACAAGCATAAACCCAGGGTGTCCCCAATTACCATCACAGCGAAAGATGTTGAAGATGCCGTTCATCTACACCATCTAAAGAAGTAGGCTCCGACGGCATACGTCCTGGGAAACCACCTAACATAGGAGATTCTTATCGTCCGATATCTCTAGTATCGCCATTAGCCGAGGCACTTGAAGCCATTCTGCCCCAACCCCATTTCTCTGTAAACTTGGGTCTTGCCAATCATCAGCATGGTTTTCGAAAACTACATATCACAAACACCGCGCTAAAAGCCATCAACACGCAGATGAATTGCGGATTGAATCAAAAACCCCAAAATAGAACAGTAATCATAGCGCTAGACTTATGAAAAGCTTTTGATATAGTCAAACATGGCACGTTACTTCAACGCTTGGAAGGGTCCTCCCTTCCTTCATGTCTCAAAAGGTGGACCGCAAATTATATGTCTTCACCATCAGAAGGAGTCACCATAATATTCTACGCCGATGGCTGCACGATAATAGCCACCGGTCCTGGCTCACCCATCAATGAGCTATGTAATTAAATAATCAACTAACTCCCTGATCTCTTCAGTTGTATAGCCAGCGCGAAACCTATCATCGTCACCCACCAAATCAACGGCGACCTTATTTACAACATGGACACGGCAAATGTCGACGATATTGGAAATACACGTCGATGTCATTACGCAACTGTCTTACAACCAAAAATACTGGATGTGACGTTCGATAAGAGTCTGCATTTAGGCGAGCTCGCAATTGTACCTAAAATCCAGAGCCGTAATAAAATTCTCTAATCTCTTGGCCGCAGCCCTTGGGGTGAAGACAAAGAAATGCTAATTACCACTTACAAAGCAATTGGCAGGCAGATTGCATCCTACGCGACCCCGATATGGTCGCCAAGCCTAAAGGTTACTCACTGGAAGAAAATACAGGCCTGCCAAAATACTTCCCTCAGAACCGCTACATCCCCAGAACACCACGAAGTACTGCTACAACAACAACAACAACCACATTGAACCTTCTACTCTTTAGGTGTCAATAATATAGGTCATAATTTTTAAGGGGATTTTTCAGATTAGAACAAACGTTTTTAACACAATTGAGACCATCAGCTAAACCAAACCTAATGGTGAGTCTTTAAATTTAAGACAGGTTCTGTAAAAAACCTCATTTTACTCGATATTTATTATTTACATAAGTTTAGCACCTCTTTTATACATATTTTTATTCGCCCAATGCATTAAGTAATTATCAGTAAAGTAGTGTGAAAAAGCTGTCTTCTAATTCAAAATAATTTCCGTCATTAGGTGCCGACACCTTATCTATGAATTCATTGAAAAATTTGTCATTCGATTCTCATTCCAAGGGAGCGCATCTGATGATTTATTAACTTGCACCCCGTCATATTTTACTTGAGGATATATGCACTTAGTATATTCCAAGGAACTACTATACGATTCTGTGTGGGGCTTTAAGCCATAACGTTCCTCAAAAAATTTAAATATTTGTTGATTGCTCGTAAAATTGTTGAACTCCAAGCGCAGCTTTCTTTTCAAATGGCTGCTCCACATAAATGCAAAATGGTACTGAAAATTTGAATATGTATGCGATCACCAGCAATTCCAAACTTTGCTGCACACATTCCATCGATGTTTCGCCTTCCCCGCAGTGTTCGTTAAAAAGTGTAGGATTTGAAAGTAAACCTTGTGCTGCCATTACAACACCAGCCTGTGTTTGTGCATACAAATTTTTAGCATCTTGCCAGGTGCGAACATTGCCATTAACAATAGTTGGTTTTTGGATCGATTTCTTTACTTCAGACATAGCGTTAATATTAAGAGGATCTGATACCTTCTGCCACATGTTTCGTCCATGTAATGTCAAAAATGTGGCACCACATTTTTCTAGTTGACGTGGCAGTTCCACTGTAGACAGTACTGACTGCTCTCCACTGCCATTTAATCAGCGTAATTTTACCGATATGCTAAAGTTTGGTAGCACACGCCTTGTAGTTTCTACAGTATCTTTCACCAGTTCTGGATGTCTCAGCAGACCACAGCCATATGCTTTAGAAATTGCCCATGATTGCGGACAGCCACAATTCAAATCCATGCCATCAACATACGGATATATTAACAAGGAATGTCCTCTAAACTTGTGGTAAATTCATTATCACGCGCCTTTTTACTATTTATAAATGAATCAGCTATGATCATTGGTGTCAATGCCAATTTCACACCATGTTGACGAAGAAGCCGTCTGAATGCCAATTTTCTATATCGCACCATTGGCGCACTGACTTTGTAAATCTAAGTGATGTATTCTTTTCAGTGTTAAAAACATTTAAAATATCTATATTTGGCCTTTGTTCATATTATTGCAAGTTAAATTCGCAGATAATAAAAATTATAAAATTAAAAAAATTGCTTCAAAAAAATGTTTTCATACATTTAAAAAATTAATATGGGCAATCCCCGATTATTAAAATCATACAAACAGACAAAATTGGTTAATTCGTTGTAGTTCTATAAATAGAACGAAAACAGCAACAAAACCAAAGTTTCTTTGAAAACCGCCGTACCAAGCATAGCTTTAACACATAATTGCATACGAAGTATGCAATGTGTAAAAGATTAAAATATGCAAAAAGAAGGCAACTGGGAAAAACTTTACAACAGGCATGACGTAGCTGAATGGGTTTATAACCATTTCAACTATCGTAGGAGTGCGAGTTCGACTCCCACTCCCGGGAGAAAAGGCTTTGAAGAGATTTACAAGGTATAATCGAAACAGCTGTCGCCTTGTCCGTCCTGATGTCACGTTGTTTAAATTTTTCCCAAATTATTAAATAAATTATAAAATTAAAAAAAATGCTTCAAATAAATGTTTTCATACATTTAAAAAAGTAATATGGGCAATCCCCGATTATTAAAATCATACAACATTTATTTACATTTTCCAATTTTGGTTATGCTCTTTATTTCGACGCGCAACTTGTAAACAAATGTCAAATCCGAACCGCGAGTCACACGGTGAAACCTTTGATAACATTACGAAATTGCCTGACGATGAATTCGTGGCGGTTTTCGAAATGGTACCATCGCAATATGCCAGTATATGTTTCTTTCTTTCTTTTCAGTTTCTCTTAGAAAAACATAATAATTGAATATTCAATTATTATAAGCCGGTGTTAAGCTCATGAACTTTTTTCTTAAATTTTGATGTTGCTTCAGCGCGGGCCTTGAACCCAGCACCCTCAGTGTTGTAGGCGAAGTACGCTACGACTACACCACAGCGCCGCCAGAGTCTTGAACCAGCAAAAGCAATAAGTCAAGCTTAAATTCCTTTGTTTTAGGAAAACCCTCATTTTTTTGATCTTGATGAAAAAGTTTATGTTTCATGAACAATTTACGCTTATTGTGAGCAACTTGTTGGAAAGGATATCTTATTATTCCGTTTGTTCGGGTCGTTGAAAGCTCTTATACAGGTTTTGAAACATTATAAATGTGTCAATTAGGCTAATTCCCGACTATTTTTTTTTTTTTTATTAGTTATCTTAGCTGAAAAATACTAAAAGTTTATCCACATTTAAGCAACTCTCCACATTGTTCATAAAGTACGAGCCCTCGACTTTCAAAGAATTTCTGCTGCATTAACCGAATTTCGGACCGGAGGAAGATATGTTCCATCAACTACTAAGAGCTGCCCAAAGAACTATAGGTTGACTTAATTTTACATATTTTCGAGTGGGAACACTTGACGTGAAAAGCCCTTATAGTAGACTATATCTGGGAAACGATTAACGGAAACGGTCGCACAGTGGATTAGTTCAGATCATACCATGTTGAGCTTTCAAGGGGTTATCTGACATTGGACACCCGTCTGTGCCACACTTCTTAACCCTAACATAGCGGGACCAAAACTTATTTGAGATATTTGAAGTAATGAGACTGGAAAAAATTGGTTTTTTTATTAAAAAAAAAACACCCCTTTAATATATGTTCATATATATATATAAGCACAGTAGTGATGAACAAAGTGCATCGATATTCAAATTTAAATAACAGCTGCTATTTGCTTAATGAATTGAAAGGGCTTATAACTTTACTACCCTCAGAAATGGCTTATTTGAAATACCTTTTCGTTTTTTTTAAGACAACAAAAAGTTTGTATATATAAGTAATGTACTGTCTTTTAGTTTATTTGCATTCAATTTAAAATGCGCCTGTTTAAGAAGGAATCAGCGATAATTGTCCAATCGAAAGTTATAAATTATGTAAATATTTAGGCATCAGTAAGTCCCTTGAAACCTAATAAGCTTATGCAAGAGACATTCAACAAATATACAAACACATACATAAATATACATTTAGAATTTTTACATTTGTAATAAAATCATTTTGACATTTTACTAACACATCAATGACGCAACGTGACAGCAAAAAGCCGATCTGTTTACGTAAATGATTTTCGAACAATTTCAATGTTAACACACATTTTGACAAATGAAATTGAAATTTGAATTTGAAATGCAATAGCGACACGTGTTAATTGGATGTGCCACACGTCAACCCGCCCCTTCATTTCAAAGAAAACTTTCGCCAAAGCATACGCTGTGGCTCTGTGACTACTCATTGTGTGACAAATCCGCCCTCCCTGGGGTTTACATTTAGCAAATTGTTTACACAGGTTTTCTTTATAATTGAGCTCAAATATTTTGAATTTTTTTGGTATTGGGTGCATACATACATACGTTTTGTTTTTCAGATATTTAAAATTGAACTTGTAACATACTCTACTAGACAAAAATATCTATTGAAAAAAATAATCTAGTTGAGTTTACTTTGTATGATAAAGCCCTTCAGAATAATGCATGCCTTAGAAAAAACACTTACCTAAAATGAGGAAAACATTTTCTAAAAAAATATTCACCCGTAGTGTTAGTGAAGCTGAAAATTTGTTCACTAAAATTTAAAAGCTGGTAATGAAAATCATGATGAAATGAGTATTCAGGTGTTCTCATTCCGTTGACGTTTTCCCTTATTCTGACAAGTTTTATATATTTTAGGAGCCTGAAACGTTTCTAGCACTCTGACATCTTTTAGTAAAAAAAAAATTAAAATAATTTTCATAGCTTTCTATCTTTGTATTGCAGCAACGATTTTCCCTTCCACTCTGTCGTCGGCCGAAAGCTTCCGACAAGTGGCTTTGGAAAATACTAAATAGCTTTGATGCAATAAGCAAATGTATCGTATTTTATTTTATTTCACTTCATTTTATTTTATTTTACTTCATTTTATTTTATTTTATTTAATTTTTCTTTTTTCTATTTTGTTTTTTTTTTTTATTTCACTTAAATATTTACATATTTATTTCATTGTACTTACTTTCATTTTAACTTTATGTTATTTTGTTTAACTTTTTTCAATTTTTTTATTTTAATTTTATTTAAGTTATCTTTTTAATATAACATTTTTTTATATAAAATGCCCCAAAAACGTTACAACCAACAAAAGCCTAAATACATAAAAGTAAATACTTAATCATAGCTTTGCTATACCCAGATCAGTACCGAAAAAAATTTGATTGAGCCATGTCCGTCCATCCGTCTGTCCGTTAACACGATAACTTTTTTATATATAACATTTTGGAAAATTCAAAAAACCTGATTATTTAGTAAATAATACACCTAGAATATTGAAATTTGACGTGTGAACTGATATTGAGACTCTTGATAAAAATTTGAAAACAATTTTTAAAATCGTGGCACCGCCCATTTGTGATAAAATCAATTTTACAAATATTATTAATCATAAATCAAAAATCGTTAAATCTATCCTAACAAAATTCGGCAGAGGGGTTGCCTTTACTATAAGGAATGCTTTGAAGGAAAATTAACGAAATCGGTAAAGGACCACGCCCACTTTTATATAAAAGATTTTTAAAAAGATCGTAGACGAAAATAATAACCTGTACTTTGCGAAAAAGAGCTTTGTAAACACTAACATTTTTGAAAATGGGTGTGGCATCGCCCCTTTTTTGTCTGAGCAATTTTCAATGTTTCGGGAGCGATAACTCCAAGAAAAATTTACATATCGTAACAAAATTGGGTAAACATATTTTTCTTATAGCAGGAAATATTTCTAGTAAAAATGGACTAAATCGGTTAAATCGCCTTCTTTTATATAAAAGATTTTGTAAAAGTGCGTAGATGTAGGTAATAAGCTATTTCTACTAAAGGTTGGAAAATTTCGTTAATAACCCTGCCCTTTTTTTGTAATAATGCTTTTTAGTACAATGGCACTTGTGTGTTTATGTTTATTGTACTGTTATATCTTTGCTTTAAAATAAACAGTAGGGAAATCCCCATATCTGAAGGAAAACTGCATTATTACCCGCTCAAGGTCATTCGTGTTAGCCTCTGTATCCTTTATGCTTCTTTTAAACGAAAATTAGTTCAGAATAGAACCATATGCATATGTATTATTGTGTAGCCTTGTATGTAACCTATTAAGCACACACAACAAACAACAACAGCACTTCAAGTGTACAGCTGGGTATGTAATTTCGGTTTCACCCGAACTTAGACTTCCTTACTTGTTTTTTATTAATAATGAAAATAACGCATTTGTTTCTTGTCTCTGGTTCTGTATTTCCAACAAAAGAGTAAGGGTATATATACATCTCTTCGTGTTTTTTGCAGGTCTAAACACTAACTTCTTACTGAAAAAATGATCTGTTTCTATAGACAACAAAGCAATTTCTTTAGAGTACATATACAGCTTTACATACGCAGTCACACGTATAGCGTCTGTGTTGGCTTATGTATTAGTATCACTTTTAAATTGATATTTTCGCGCTATATTTAACTAAATTTAAATTATTCTAAGGGCCTGCACTGCTGCTTGAGAAGACCTATCGATACATATGTATATCAATGTTTATTCTTTAGAATTATAGTTTGGCCACAACAGGAGCGCGAAAATTTCAACTTGCCTATTTATATATCAAATCTTGGATATATATTGTAACGAATTTGGTGCAATACCGCTTTTTTGCAATTTTCTGCTAAACTGTTGAATAAATAGCTCCAAAATTCAATACTGCAAAATGGTCTTTATTAGACTACTTTCACAATAACATTTCTACTTCTCGACAGATAGCGTGCTTAAATCAAACTGATAACTGCTTACTCAGCTTTAACTCCTTTTATACTCTGTGATGTCTCGTTTGCATACTTCTAGGCGTTTCTATTTGTAGAATTTACTCTCCGTTTACCAGATATAAATTTCTCAGCTATAACTACAGACGCACGATTATTATAGCTTCTCGCATAGCCATATGCGCGTGTATATGTGAGTGATACTTCCACAGATGATTGCCTACTTTTGGGAGTATCTCAGATATATGCATGTGTTTGTGCATTTCTCTCCGCTGCTTGTATGGACATATGTATAGGCATAATGATTGATTTGTTGATGTTCATACAAGTCACTGCTTAGTATTGGCTTAGAGATGATAGTATCTCTTAGCGTTGCTAATATTCTTCACAATATATACTTAACGTTGTAAATATGCGAATTCACCTTAAATTTTGTGCTAAATTGCGCACCTTTAATTCCCTTGTTTTCGAGCTTTGAAATGACTTTGTATTTATTTACTTTCTCATTTTCGAAACTGTGCAGCTTCCGGTTTCGGTGCTATGAATTTTCTTTAGTTCAATTTACAGTGTAACATATTCGCGTATGAATGCAAGTATGTATGTAAGTGGGGTATGTGTTTTTGTATGTTCACAATTTTGTTTACTCCCAGCCTCCGTTACAGTAGTTGGTAAACATGATTGAACATATAGAGCCTTTCCTTAAATACTTATTTATTGCCAGCTTTGATGGAGTGTTATTCTGAAGCTTCAATAATTTTACGCGTACAAACAAATATTCACATCTCTGTAAGTATGTATATGTTTATCTAGCCAGCTTTGTTCTCATCAATGGCTTTCTTGTTGCAACGTCGATTGAGTTGACGTCAAGTTGTTCGAGGCCTTTACCACCCAATAAGCATTTTTGTTCTATATAAACTTGCATTTGCTTTTGAACTGACCTTATTCTCAAATCTTAAAACGTTAGATATCAATCTTATCCCAAATAGTAGGCGATCTTAAACTCAAACTGAAGGGAAATGTTTTGAATTGGGCTTTTGTTCCTTACCCAAATTAAGAAATTTTATAAACTAGTTGAAAATTAATATTTGAGAAGAGCTTTTAAGACTCCAACTGTTCCTATAATCTGTAAAGTTTCAATGAAAACAAAACTATAACAAGTGTCAGTCACCAAGTACCAGATTACGGGCGTTAATCTCATAAGATGCAAAATGCTACAACTTCATTTGAGTATTCATTGTTTCTTCAACTTTTATGAATTTGTGTGCTGGTGTTTATTGGGTAGCGATTAATTTTATTTTATGTTCTACAAGGCTTACGCTAACATCATTTGTAGCAGCTATACAAAATACTTATGAACAAATAGATGGATACATATAATATTAACGTTTCAGAACTCACTTGAATAAAGAAGAAAGATATTTTATATATACACACTTCTTGAAGAAGATATGATAATGTATCGAGGAATGTAGAAGAATTGGAAAATCGTTCATACATATATGAGCCGAAACACATACACTGAGGGAAAAAACAAAGGTAAAACTTACTATAACGAGGCTAATTCTACGTTAAACAGCTATGATAGTTAACCAAAGCTGTAATTTGTCAAATCAACTATGGAAGAGTAATTTTTACCTTGAAAAATAGTGTTGTAATTATAAGATTGTTTCTTTTCAATTCAAAATAAATTAATGTTGATTTAAAAATTCACATTTTTTATTCAACTTCGCAATAGAGTTGATTCAAATCTGACTTTGTTTTTGTTTCAGCAGTCAGTATGCAAATTTTCCTATGTTGGCTTAAAAATGTAGTTTTTAAATAACCATTGAAAAGATGTTTGTTTGACTTTTTTTCAAGATTGCTTTAAACACGCCTTCAATTTTGGTTTAATTATGTAGGACTCTTTACTTACCATTGAAAATTCCTATATATGGGGCATGTCCTGTGTCACGGACGCGAAATTCGCATGAATTTAAACCTGGATAAAAGGGAACATAATCAGCGAACTTAATGCAAATTATGATGTTTGCAAACCACTACCAGAATGCTTCATTCCATAAAGATTTTGTCGACATTAAACATTTAAGTTCTGATATATATCCATATATAATGTGGTTCTGACGCGACATGTAATAGAAGTAATTTTCTAATGCTTGTGAAAGGATACAAAAGTTAGCGAAGCTTAGAGGCAAACTAATAATCCTTTAATGGAAATCTGATGGTCAAAGGAGACTCTTTGTTCGTAGATTTACGAAATCTTAAATATCCTTTTAAAACGTTCGATTTTAAGTTAAAGCAATATACGGACGTGATATAACGGACGTGAAATTTTTTTCTCACTGAATAACACTATGTGGCACTGAAAATTTATCCTTTGCGAGCCATATCTTGAGTTGTAGGTCTAGTCGGGTATACAAAAGCTGCATATTTGGAATTGCGAAAACACCAACAAAATTTGAAGTTAGAGGCCGAAAACCCCTCTTTAATTGACGCAGACATACACTGGTATATTACTTTACATCTGTTTATTCTTGGAATCAAATTTTAAACCATTGAAAATGTCAAATTTTGTTGTTTTTAACGATGTCCAAACCCTACCGTCATTAACGGCAATATTTCAGAAATAGTACAAAATAGACCGTAATCTTGAATTTTCGCAAAAGTCTTTCATTTATTTCGAGTAACCGCTTTTTCGACTATTTTGCTTGTCGATATGCACAAAAGAATATTCACTTAGAAGCCGTTAATAATTTTGTGTCCAAAAACTCACAAACATAATAAATTCATTGAAATTTGCCTCAGATATTCAACTTTGACCATTTCTAGTCGAAAAATATTTGTACAGCAATGAACTATTTCACAATCTCATAGAAGCAAAAGAAAAATTAGGGTAGTTTCTACTGCTTTTTCTGTAACTTCATATTAAATTCTTAAATACAAATACCAAACCTTAAGTAATCTTCAAAGTATTTATATCTTTGAAAGTGGAAGTCATAGTAGATTATCACAGAGTATCAACTTGTATATGCTAACAAAGAAGATAGTCAAGACAACTGATGTCAATTTGAAAAAATTGTGCAAACATTTTAATTTTCGATATGTTTTGTAAGAATTCTCTGACATTTCTAAAAGCAAACTAATATTTTGTACACCGCTTTAATTGCAAAAATATCCTCTTTTCGATGACGCATAAGTTTTGTTCGTAAGCTAAACAAAAATAAATTTAGAGGCCAACTAAAATGTAACTTTTCAATAAAATAATATAAAAAATGTTTAAGTTAAACGGTTTTATTGAAAACAATGCTTACATTAAGTAGTAATAATACTAAAAGATAGAAAATAATTAGGTAGGTCCTAGGTACTAGTTATCACACTCCTCATCAATCTAGGGCGTTGATCACGCGTCAAATTTCTATTGATAGTCATAAGTAAGACCAACTGAACCTTAATCAGGTTTTGCTACGCCTCACATTTTTAGAAATTTCACGCGCCCAACGCTTTTATTTAATTGTCGGATCAACGCCGTAGTATTATTACTACTTAATGTAATTATTGTTTTCAATAAAATTTTTTTAAATTATTATTTAATTTTCTATCTTTTAGTATTATTATTACTTAATGTAAGTACTGCTTTCAATAAACCCGTTTAACTAAAAAATTTTTTATTTATTTTATTATACTGACTAACAAAATTTGAACTTATGTGCTTCAAAGTATTTTGACGTCTCTTCTAACGGGAGTAGAATTTTTATACTGAAATATCAATAGCAAAATTTGCACTTATGCAGGCGCGGTTCCAGCAGCACTTCTAGGGGGGGACATTTTTTTTAATTATATATAGTGATAACGTAAAATAGTAGACCAAGCAAGAAAAATTAAAAATTAGTAAAAATCCGTTTTGCGATAGGAAACTACTATGTATATTAGTATTATATATTTCAGGGATGCACCTTAACGTTAAGCTAATCGTTTATCAAAGAATTTCCACCGTTTCCGTTGAAACACTTCGAAATATTATCGATAAAGAAATTATCAAGATAAATTGTATCTCATTTTTAACCGAAACGAAAAGCCTTCGTTAACGTTAAAAACGTTAACAAAAACGTGATACTTTATGTTTGAACTGTGCTGGCAATGCTATAGCCATGGTAAAGCCGTAAGGTGGTAACAGCGAGCGGACATACACACACAAACGCCATGTAATTTGTTTGTGTAATTCGTTGGTGGTAATATCAAAAATACTGTGAGAAATGTTCGTACTGTCAAAATTCATGAGAAAAGTTGCAATCAGCTTGGCTAATGCTTTCACCTTTAATGACTCCGCCATCAATCAGCTTTGCCAGCATAGTTTGAAATTAATAATCAACATAAACGATTCGATTTCTTTTTGATATGGCAGAAAACGAAATAAAATCATTTCGTTAATTTGACGTTCTTAACGTTAATAAACGAAAAGAAATGACTTTGTTTCGTTTATTAACGTTAATTATCGTAACGAAATGATATCGGTTCGTTGGTTAAGCATGCCTGATATATTTCATTGCAGTCAATATTTCCTCTGTATATGATGCAATTGTTGAAAAAAATAAAATCATAAAACAAGAAGATGTGGTCTTATTTTCCGAAAACTTTATTTATTTTAAGATTTTTAAGAGAAGTTAAAATATTTTTAAATTCGAAATATCTCTCATAATTTTTCACAGTCGAAAATAATGAAAATACGTGCTCCAAAGTATTTTGACGTCACTTCTACCGGACTGTGTATAATTTTGTTCAAATAGCCAAATCGGACAGACAAGTACGAGTTTTTTGAATATCTCAATTTTTGCGACACCTAGCGTGAATTTTTTTTACTAAAGCGGTTTCTATTTCTCTAATTCAAATATGATTTCCAAATATGAGCCAAATCGGACCACAAATACAATTTTTGTGAATATCTCGATCCTTGGGCCACCTGGCGGCAATTTTTTCATAGGTCCCTTTCTATTCATGTATATATTATGTGTTACAAATATGAGCCAACTCGGACCACAAATACGATTTTTGTGAATATCTCGATCCAAGCGCCACCTAGCGGCAATTTTTTTCATAGGTCGCTTTCTATTCTTGTATGTATTATGTGTTACAAATTAAATAATTAAAATTATTTATAAAATAAACAAACTTTTTGAACTTAGATTTTTGCCTTGTAGGTTCATTTAAAAAAATAAAAAGAACACGCAAAAATGTCTGCCGTAACTGTTCGTAGTTTCCAACAAAGCGGTGCCGCTGAAAACGGGAATTATACCGGCCGCTCTTTGTCGGTCGTAACATAGCGGCATCGCTTTTGGAACGAACCAAGCCAGTACCCTGATCTTTCACTAAATGCCTATAGTCTCAAAATATATTATAGTCCAAATTCTCATAAAAGCGTTGAGATATCGCAAACAAATTTCTTTTCTGTAAAAGCCTTCATAAGGGGCTTTCATTTGGTATACATATTGTACAAACATATTCGAAAAATACCCGGTTCTATATACTGGTTCTCATGACCCTAAGAGAGGGAGTTAAAAATGTATTCCCAACCGTAAGTTTGATCTCGGCTAAAACAACAGTGAGTAATGCGACAGTCCGTTTAAACGGTTAAGCCCCAATTAAGTACGTCCTAAAAAATTGTTTGGAAAAAATTAATATCTTCAATGTACAGACATCTATCTGTTATAATTTTATTATATGTATGTAGAGGAGTGCAATTTATTAATTCTTTAAATAAATTTTTCAACTTCATCTATCAGATATAAGAAAATATGTTTCAAATAAATTTATTAGGAAATAAGCGATAATTTTAACAAGCGTTTGGGCGCTTCGAATTTTGGCATCCTCACAATCTTGACTGCTAATGCTGTTTGAGAAACAAATTATGGAACCAAAAAGATGCCTGAATATATAACTAGGCGTTTAAAATTGGAAACGTAAGCCCATGACTAAGAATGATTTTGGTAAAAAGTAAAATATAAAATCTGTCAGAAATCTTGCAAAAATTGCGATATTTGAACCCGGTTTTTATTATGAGTTTATAGGAACATAGATAACCTTGTTACTTCACTAACTTGATTACAATATTATGGACGATTTCTTGAAGCTTGGCCAAAAAAAAGAACGGCTTTCGATTGACATCGATACACTTTTGCGGAAACCCCAAATATAAAAAAACATCAGAAAATCAAGTTGGAAAATTACAAACGCATTAAAACAATCAAGCACGTTAGGAAACACCAAAACTGACAACCGCAACTCTAAAGTGACATTACAACGGCTTAATAATACTCTTAACTGGTGACAAGTACACAAAATTAATGTACGATATATGTATTTGTCATTTTCTAAATTTATTTACAAATTATATTATCATTACCAGCATATTTCATTGTAATGACAACACTCATCTATCTAATTTTTCTTAATATCTCGCTGAAGCTTCCCACTTTATATCATCAGAGTGTATTTTGATCGATCGCCTACATCAATTACCCACACATGCGGGCATACACACACAATGACCACATGAGAAATTGTACAGTTAGAGCTGTTATTTTTGTTGTAAATACAAAATAAATAATTTGTGGGGATTTATTTATATCGCAAATCTTATTGCTTTGCGTCGTTCAATGCCACTCGTATTGAGTATAAGTTAATAAAGTTATTGTTGTTTGCAGCTTTGTATATTTGTATTCACTTTAATTTAATTTCATTTCATTTGATACACACAAAATGATTTGAATTGCAATTTATTTGACCAAACACGCACATTTATTAACGCAGCCTACACACATGCATACACACACAATACAAACATATTCATAAGTGAAGTACCCACTGAAACATATACCTACTTACGCCCTTACATTCGCTTGATGGCGCCGGGACGAAGGCCATTGCTAGGTAGGTTGGGGGGACAATCGGTGGCCACATGCGCTAATAATACTTTTTAATTCGGTGTATGTAGGAAATTTAGGAAAACTAAGTACATACATACATACGGGTATATGTGAGCAGTAGCACAGTGTAACTTTGTTCAAATGGACATTTATGAGACTGGAGAAGTTTTTACATTCATCGGAAGAAATCTCTGTATTTTCAAATATTTTCGTGGTAGGTACTTAATGGCTTTTTATACTCAGTTGAGCAGAGCTCAGAGAGTATATTAAGTTTGATTGGATAACGGTTGGTTGTATATATATAAAGGAATCGACATAGATATAGACTTCCATATATCAAAATAATCAGGATCGAAAAAAAATTTGATTGAGCCATGTCCGTCCGTCCGTCCGTTAACACGATAACTTGAGTAAATTTTGAGGTATCTTGATGAAATTTGGTATGTAGATTCCTGATCACTCATCTTAGATAGCTATTTAAAATGAACGATATCGGACTATAACCACGCCCACTTTTTCGATATCGAAAATTTCGAAAAACCGAAAAATTGCGATAATTCATTACAAAAGAGGGATAAAGCGTTGGACAATGGGCGTGGCACCGCCCACTTTTAAAAGAAGGTAATTTAAAATTTTGCAAGCTGTAATTTGGCAGTCGTTGAAGATATCATGATGAAATTTGGCAGGAACGTTACTCCTATTACTATATGTACGCTTAATAAAAATTAGCAAAATCGGAGAAGGACCACGCCCACTTAAAAAAAAATTTTTTTTAAGTAAAATTTTAACAAAAAATTTAATATCTTTACAGTATATAATTAATTATGTCAACATTCAACTCCAGTAATGATATAGTGCAACAAAATACAAAAATAAAGGAAAATTTCAAATTAACCAATCCTTTTGAAATTTGGTAGGGACATAGATTTTATGACGTTAACTCTTTTCTGTGAAAATGGGCGAAATCGGTTGATGCCGCACCCAGTTTTTATACACAGTCGTCCGTCTGTCCTTCCGCATGGCCGTTAACACGATAACTTGAGCAAAAATCGACATATCTTTAATGAACTTAGTTCACGTGCTTAATTGAACTCACTTTATCTTGGTATGAAAAATGAACGAAATCCGATTATCACCACGCCCACTTTTTCGATATCGAAAATTACGAAAAATGAAAAAAATGCCATAATTCTATACGAAATACGAAAAAAGGGATGAAACATGGTAAGGTAATTGGATTGTTTTATTGAAGCGAAATATGATTTTAGAAAAAACTTTATAAAATGGGTGTGACACCTACCATATTAAGTAGAAGAAAATGAAAAGTTCTGCAGGGCGAAATAAAAAACCCTTAAAATCGTGGCAGGTATTACATATATAAATAAATTAGCGGTATCCAACAGATGATGTTCTGGGTCACCCTGGTCCACATTTTGGTCGATATCTGGAAAACGCCTTCACATATACAACTACCACCACTCCCTTTTAAAACTCTCATTAATACCTTTAATTTGCCCTCACTAGGGTAGGCACCTTGTCGTTGGTGTGAGGGCTTAGCCGAACTCCATAGCGCTCGACTATGAGACGGAGCTGTTTAGGACTGACATCTACGCCGTTTCGCCTCATAGGAGGGCGGCGGGATGTCGGTGACCAAGAACTGCCAACCCTCTAATCCAGGGTGTTATGCGGACCGTGCCTATTGGACGATTTGCAGCCAGGGGATAAATTCGGCTGTATTCGAACGGAGCCTTCCCGATACCGGGCCATCTCGGGAAGTATTTATGGCCTTACCGCAGTAAGGGGCGCTGCTGTGGCGGACGGTTCTTTCCCCGTATATAATACTGGACCGCTGAGCCCGCCTTGTCGGGCAGGTGGTCGTACGACCAAGATGAACAACTCATTACCTGAATGTAATAAGGAGGATGTAAAGAGGAGGACTGAGTCGCAATCCAAGGACGACAAATACGAATTAAGCGATGCGTCGGACTCGGGGAGCGAGAGTAGTGCTGATTCAATGAACTCCGTGTTGGAGAAGCACACAAATGAAAACGGAGTAGAAGAGTGGAGAAGGGTACGGAGCAGAGGAAGTAAAAGAGCTCTCTCGCAGTACCGTGCAGCACTAAGAATTGTACAACGCTTGGGAGCAGTGGTCGACCCAACAGAAGTGGAGATCGAGCGCTTGGAATGGGCCCATGAAGCGGTAGAAGTAGGTCGAAGGCAGTTCAAAAGGTTTGCTGCGAGAAACCCTCGGTTCTGCAACCGGTACGAGGAGGAAGAAGCGTCGAATGGCAGAATGAAGAGGCAACGTTCGGCAGAAGGCGACAAGCCTGCTTTCAAGAGGCAGAAAGGACCCAGTCCTAGAGCCGCGAGGCAGGGCAGTCGCATAGACAAGACAAGTAGGCCCAAAGCTGTAAGACAGATGGGTTCCAATAGCGAGGTAGCAACTACCTCGAAAGCTGCCAGTCAGAGGGAAGTTCCAACTACGGAAGTAGGAGATAAGCCAAAGGGAGATAACGCTAAGACTCCGGCTTTCTCGGAGGCGCTAAAGGGAGTTAACGCGAAGACTCCGGTGTTCTCGGAGGTTCTAAAGGGAGATAACACTAAGACTCCTGCTTTTCCCGAGAAGATGAGTGATGTGGCAAAGCAGTCACTGACTGTGGCGCTGGTTGATCGTAGCAGTCCGTTCGGACAAATGACTACTGAAAGGTGGAGATCTGTGGAAAGGGAGCTTATTAGCTTAATGCTTAAGATGATGCGGGAACAACCAAGTAAGCCCCTTCCAACCTTTGATTCGGGGGGATGGTATAATGGTGTGAAGATGATAGCGTGCGACAACATCGCGAGCTTGCGGTGGCTGGAGGAAGTCGTTCCAAACCTCCAAAGGCAAGGCACGAACGCGCGGTTTGAGGTGGTGGATAAAGCGCAAATCCCCACGGTACCAAAAGTTAAGGTATGGATACCATGCGTGATGAAGTCGGAGGATACACTGCGACTTCTGCAGAATCAGAATCCGAACATACCGACACAGGATTGGAAGGTACTTACTGTATCTCGGCCTACCGAGGATGGTCAGTTCTACATCTTCCAAATAAACAAGCAGTCGGAGGATATTTTGTACACGCAGCTTGGCAAAATGTCCTTTGGCACTGGCAAAATTTACATGCGACTCAGGAAAAGAAGTCCCGAGGATAAAAATCCTAACACGCTGGAAGTGGGCGAAGTCGAAAAGGACCTCAGAAGCCTAAGGGAAAAAAGACAGGTGGAGGTCCCCGACGTCACCACGAACGTGCTAGAAGAGGACCAACCGCTAAATGGTGCTGTGACTCGCACAGAGGAACACACGGCACAACATTCACGAGGGGCTGAAGGGGGCCTCGAATATTCTAAACCAAAAGGGCAAGAGGAGGACGACGACGTCAAGACGAAGGTGCTGGAGGGGGACAAACAGCCCAATGGTGCTGCGAGTCCTACAGATAAACCTCCAACACAGTAAAGTGGCGTCGAGCGAACTCCTCCTAACCCTTGAGGAGGGTTCGTTTGACGTGGCGCTGATCCAGGAGCCGTGGCTCTCATCGGGAGGAAAGGTTTCTGGACTTAGCGCGCGCGGGTTTGGCGTTTACTACGCACAAACGGAAGGACGGGTGCGAGCTGTAGTAATGGTAAGGAAACAGCTGCATTCATATATGCTGCCTAATTACACCACCGAGGATCTCGTAGCGGTGGCCGTTGAGCAAAAGAATAAGCAGGCATTTATCCTGGCGTCCTGCTACATGGCCCATGCTGCGGAGGTTCCACCGATGGAGTGCAAAAGGCTAGTACAGGAGGAAGGGCGCAAAGGGCGGTTGGTCATAGGCGCAGATGCAAATGCGCACCACAATGCGTGGGGAGGAGCAGATACGAACGAGAGAGGCGAATCTCTATTTTGTTACATCCTGCAAACCAATTTGCAGATAGCCAATAGGGGAAATGTTCCTACATACATTGGTCCAACATCCAGCAATGTTCTGGATATTACATTGAGCTCCGAGCGTGATATATCAAGGTATGATTGGATGGTTCTCGATAGACCATCCTTCTCCGACCATGCGTATATAAGCTTCAGCATCCCACTAAAGAGGGTAGAGAAGGGAGGAACCTTTAGAAACCCTAGGGCAACGAATTGGACTAAATTCCAGAAACATGTAGAAACGAAACTGGGACAACCCAAAGAGGTTGCTAATGTAGAGGAACTGGAGGAGTCGAATGAATTCCTAACAAGGACGCTTATGACTGCGTATAACAAAGCTTGCCCTCTAAGAAGATTCAGAGGAAAAGCAAAGCCGCCATGGTGGAGCAATGAGCTGAGTCTTCTAAGAAGACAGGTAAAAGAAATGTTTAAACTCGCAAAGACCGCGGAAATCGAAGCGTGTCGGGACGAGTACAGGGATCTACTGAGGATCTACAAGCGTGAAATTGCCAGGGCGAAGAGAAACTCATGGAAAAGTTTCTGTACGGACATAGAGTGCTCCAGTGAAACAGCACGGTTGAAAAAAGTCCTAGCAAAGGGAAACATAGTCCAGGGACTAATAAAGAAAGAGAACGGGGAATGGTCACGTGATAGTGAGGAATCCCTTGAGGTGCTTCTCGATACACATTTCCCATCGGGAGACGGTTTAGAAGAACCAGCAGACATCACTCACACTTCGATCACGGAGCTAGTGGTGTCGGGCTTGGTGACCGATACCAAGATCGAGTGGGCAGTGAAGACGTTTTCTAAGTTTAAATCGCCGGGCCCAGATGGTATATTCCCGGCCATGCTACAAGTATCAAGTAGGGCGGTCGTGGAATGGCTTAAAATAATATTCGATGGGTGCATAAGACTGAATCATGTACCGCACTCTTGGAGAACTGCTCGTGTAGCTTTTCTACCAAAGGCGGGGAAGATCGGTCACGTGTATCCCAAAGACTATAGACCCATTAGGTTAACATCATTTCTGCTCAAAACCTTTGAGAGGCTGATAGATGTGTACATAAAGTCCAACGTGGATGAAAAGCTGCTCTCCACAACACAGCATGCGTACACCAAAGGCAAGTCGGTAGACACCGCATTGCATAGGGTGGTAATAAGCATAGAGAAATCCCTGGAATATAAGGAGTATGCTCTAGGAGTCTTCTTGGACATTGCCGGGGCTTTCAATAATGTTGCAAAATGGGCGATTATGGATGGTCTTAATTACATTAAAGTACATCCTGCCTTAATCAGATGGATCGGCTGCATGTTAAATTGCAGAAAGATTACATCACAATGGGGATTGTACGAGGCCACGAAATCAGTGGACAGGGGCACGCCGCAGGGAGGGGTGCTATCACCTCTGCTGTGGACACTGGTCATCAACCAACTGCTCAGGCAATTCGATGAGGGACCCGTAAAACTTACGGCTTACGCAGATGACGTTGCAATTGTCATAAGTGGAAAATGCCTTCCAACGATTAGTTCTTTGATGGATCGGGCGCTTCGGGATATTCATACCTGGGCATCTAATGTCGGGCTGAAAGTCAATGCGGAGAAGACGGATATGGTCTTGTTTACAAAGAGGTACAAGGTCCCAAATTGGACCAGGCCTAAGTTAGGAGCGGTGACCTTACAGGAGAAACCTTGCACAAAATATCTAGGAATCATCCTAGACAGTAAGCTGTCATGGAAGCTCAACGTGGAGGAGAGGGTCAAGAAGGCCTCAACGGCACTCTATGCATGTAAAAGAATGCTGGGGTGTACGTGGGGCCTATCGCCCTCTCTTTCTCATTGGGTTTTTACAGCGATTGTAAGCCCTATTCTATACTATGGAGTTCTTGTTTGGTGGAAAGCCACACAAAAAACAACATACCTCAAAAAATTAGAGGGGGTATGCAGACTATCGATGCTTTGCATTACGGGAGCCCTGAAAACAACCCCGACGGCTGCACTGTATGCCATTCTGCACATTCCACCTGTAGACCTGGTAGCAAAGAACAAAGCATTAACGACCGCAACCAGGCTCGGTGCTTCGGGGCAGCTTGAGCGCCGACCATATGGCCATAGTAGTATAGCGTCCTCAGTCACAAGACGAACAGACTACATGATTCCCTACCTGCACTTTGAGGGAGATCTTAAGGCCACAATAGAGGTGGACGGTTGGCGCAAGGGTGCGCAAATGGCGGACGAGGCGATACATGTGTACACCGATGGTTCCAAAATAGTGGAAGGAGTAGGGTCTGCGGTATACTGCGCTGATCCGGAATTAAGCAGATCCTACAGGCTGCCGGATTACTGTAGCGTTTTCCAAGCGGAAATATTAGCCGTAACCAAAGCAGTAGAAACCCTGGAAGAGAATAGCTTAAGCTGCAACCGTGTTAACTTTTATATTGACAGTCAAGCAGCAATTAAGGCAATAATCTCGCATAGCACAGCATCTAAATGCGTGTTAGAGTGTAAGCAGTCTCTGGAGAGAATCGGGACAGGGAGAAGCATACATCTATATTGGGTCCCAGGGCATATGGGAATAGATGGGAATGAAAAAGCGGACGAATTAGCTAAAAAGGGCGCATCCCTTGAAGCTTGCTCCGTAGACGTCCCAATTAGATTGGGCGAGATTAAGCGAAGGCGAGAGGTGCACATGATCGACCAAGCAGAAAAGGCGTGGGTTCAAGCGCGGGGCTGTAAAGTGTCGAAGATTATGTGTAGGTCTTACAACCTTAGACTAACACAGTTGCTTCTATCATTAAAAAGAGAGGACTGTAGACTCATGACGGGTATTCTGACTGGACACTGCCTTCTGGCGTCACATGCCTTTAAATTAGGCTTGGTCAGTGATAGCAGGTGTAGGAAGTGCGGGTTGGATGAGGAAACGATCGAGCACGTTCTGTGCTCGTGCCCTGCACTTGCCAGGCTAAGACTCCAGCTATTAGGAGTGATACAGCTGTCAGATCTAGAAGCAGCAAGTGGCTTAAGTCCTAGGAAGCTTCTAGTATTTGCCAAGAGGACGGAGTTATTTTATAACATAGGTCCTGGTTTTTGATAGGGTTTTTCAGTTTGGTCGTTAAAACAAACTTCTGGTAACACTACGGACTCAATCAGTCTATGTGAGGTCCTCATGGACCGGCCAGTTCAACCTACCTACCTTTAATTTGATACCCATATCGTACAAACTCATTCTAGAGTCACCCCTGGTCCATCTTTATAGCGATATCTCGAAAAGGCGTCCACCTATAGAACTAAGGCCAACTCCCTTTTAAAATACTCATTAACTCCTTTCGTTTGATGCCCATATTGTACAAACAAATTCTAGGGTCACCCCTGGTCCACCTTTATGGCGATATTTCGAAACGGCGTCCACCTATAGAACTAAGGCCCACTCCCTTTTAAAATACTCATTAACACCTTTCGTTTGATGCCCATATTGTACAAACAAATTCTAGGGTCACCCCTGGTCCACCTTTATGGCGATATTTCGATAATGCGACAACCTATACAACAACCACCACTCCCTTTTAAAACCCTCATTAATACCTTTAATTTGATACCCATATCGTACAAACACATTCTAGAGTCACCCCTGGTCCACCTTTATGGCGATATTTCGAAACGGCGTCCACCTATAGAACTAAGGCCCACTCCCTTTTAAAATACTCATTAACACCTTTCGTTTGATGCCCATATTGTACAAACAAATTCTAGGGTCACCCCTGGTCCACCTTTATAGCGATATCTCGAAATGGCGTCCACCTATGGAACTAAGGATTACTCCCTTTTAAAATACTCATTAACACCTTTCTTTTGTTACCCATATTGTACAAACGCATTGTAGAGTCACCCCTGGTCCACCTTTATGGCGATATCCCTAAATGGCGTCCACCTATAGAACTAAGGCCCACGCCCTTTTAAAATATTCATTAACACCTTTCATTTGATACCCATATCGTACAAACAACACATTCCAGGGTTACCCTAGGTTCATTTTCCTACATAGTTATTTTCCCTTATGTTGTCACCATAGCTCTCAACTGAGTATGTAATGTTCGGTTACACCCGAACTTAACCTTCCTTACTTGTTTTACTTTTTTTTTATTTCACGAATTTAATAAAACAAATTCATCACATCGGATGACCTTTACCGGGGCAGTATAAAATACTCCTGAATAGACCTTACAATTTTTCGCGAACACAAGCGAGTGTTTTGAAACTCGAGAACTCAGTTTCTCGCAAGATTCTCGAATCTCGGAGTACTCGCTTGTGCTCGAGAAGAAATCGCAAGCTCTATATAATAATAATGCTAATTCAGCGACTAAATAATGAAAAGTAAAGTATGCTGTACTTAGGCACTTAAGAAAGAAATCATAAGGATATCATATGGACTCAGTTAGTTTTGATAAATTGTATCCGATTTTTCAGCCAAATATCGCTCCAGTTGACATTTCGACTTTGGAAATTATAAAAAAAAAACTTTTTACAATATGCAGTAGCAGAGCGCAATCCGATTTGCTGTAATCAGCGGTTTTAGTTGTTGTTGTTGTTGTTGTAGCAGTGCTTCGCCCCACCCAACAGCCGCGACCGATCACAAATTGTCATCGATATCCTCTAACGGGAGTCCAAGGAAACTTGCTGTTTCAACAGGGGTGGACCATAATGAAAGGGGTGTTAGAGGCATTGGTTCCACATTACAATTAAAGAGATGGTTGGTGTCATGTGGGGACACATTGCAAGCGGGGCATACATTTTGTATGCCGGGGTTGATTCTGGATAGGTAAGAGTTTAACCTGTTACAGTATCCAGCACGAAGTTGAGCTAGAGTGACTCGCGTTTCCCTGGGGAGAATGCGTTCCTCTTCCACAAGTTTTGGGTACTTTTCCTTGAGTACTGGATTCACCGGGCAATTCCCGGCATAAAGGTCCGACGCCTGTTTGTGGAGTTCACCAAGGACCTGCTTGTGTTTTTTGCTTCATACGGCTGGGTTCTCAGGTGCCGTATTTCCTCAAAATGCTTACGGAGATGACTCCTTAAGCCCCTAGGCGGTGTTGGCTCATCAATCAGATGTCTGTTTGGATGCCCAGGTTTCTGGGTATACAACAGGAACTGTTTGGTTAGCATCTCATTTCTCTCCCTGATGGGGAGCATTCTCGCCTCATTATGTAGATGGTGTTCTGGGAACATAAGAAGACAGCCCGTGGCGATTCTGAGAGCAGTATTTTGGCAGGCCTGTAGCTTCTTCCAGTGGGTAATTTTTAGGCTTGGCGACCATATGGGTGACTCGTAGCACGTAAACGGCTGGTCAATTGCTTTGTATATAGTAATGAGCGTTTCTTTATCTTTTCCCCAGGTACTGCCAGTAAGGGGCTTGAGGATTTTATTACGGCCCTGGATTTTCGGAACAATTGCGGCTGCGTGCTCACCAAAATGTAGATCCTGATCAAACATCACACCCAAGATTTTGGGGTGTAGGACAGTCGGTAGCGTAGTGCCATCGACGTGGATGATCAAAATGGTCGACATTTGGGACGTCCATGTTGTAAATAAGGTCGCGGAAGATTTAGTCGGTGATAATGCCAGGTTTCGCGAGGCGAAAAAACTGGAGAGATCAGGGAGGTAGCCGTTTATTCTGATGCAGCGATTTTAGTCTTATCGGATTATTTAGGTATTTTTTTTGTTTTGAACTATAGTTTCATATGTGGACTTACGCACCTTTGATATGTATCTAAACACTTGTTAGATTTGTACGACTGTTTGAGTCAAAGGTATCGTCATGTGAAATGAAGAGCGTTTAAGAGGTTGCGAGAGATATCCTTTGATGCTTTGTTGAATTTTCGAATGTCTCTCAACTTAAAGTTTTTGCAACGACCTGGCCAAGAATAACCTATTTTTAACCAACCTACTATACCACACTACATTTATAAGCATTTTTTATATGAAATGGCGGCCGTCGTGGTGTGATGGTAGCGTCCTCCGCCTACCACACCGACGATCCTGAGTTCACGCACCGGGCAAAGCAACATCAAAATCTTAGAAACAATTTTTTTCAATTAAAACAAGATTTTTCTAAGCGGGGTCGCCCCTCGGCAAGCACTCCGAGTGTATTTCTGCCATGAAAAGCTCTCAGTGAAAACTCATCTGCCTTGCAGATGCCGTTCGGAGTCGGTATAAAACGTGTAGGTCCCGTCCGGCCAATTTGTAGGAAAAATTAAAAGGAGCATGGATTGGAAGAGAAGCTCGGCCTAAGATCTCTTCGGAGGTTATCGCGCCTTACATTTATTTTATTTTATTTATATGAAATCTGCATAAGCTGCGTATGGAGTAAGAACATAGCAAGATATAAAGTAATACATATAAATTGTTCGTTTTTCACGCTGTTTGGCATCGCTTTTTGTATGTGCATTGAGTCGAGAGCGGGTATTGAATAAGATTGATTGTGTGAACAGATTTTTATCCCTATGGTAGAAGAAAAATTCGTTTAATACATTCTTAATCGATTCTTATCAAGTTCATGTCAATTAGGGTGTTTTATTTTTAATATCTCTCCAACCTGAAAATCTTACATTCCTACTCCCCTTTATAAATCTTCATGGTCCAAAAATGTAACTTATTTACCTTTTACGAAGAAAATCGAAGTATGAATGGTAAATTAGTAATATTGTTGTTAAATTTCAAAACTTTAACTTCCAATCCCTTACTAGTCAGAACTAGATATTCTGTGACAATTGAGAAAAAAAGAAGTTAATTAATTCTCTCTGTCTAAAGGTTTTTTGTTCGTAAATCAGGTAAATGTGTTGGCTGGTGGCATCGGGATATTTAAAAAACAAGCCCGAATTGGGTAATTTGGCAGTTGAGTTTTCAGAAACTTCCCGATAAGATAGAGTCCTAAAGCTTTGAGTATACATCGCTTAGAACCCCATTAAAACACAATATTTAGGAAAAAAAATATTCTAAATGGGACAGGGATCGAGATATTCTAGGTGGTAAAAGGGTCGAAAAATTGGAAAAATAAACTTAGTCCGCTGGGTGGCGCACGACGAAATTCATAGCAGACTTGGAATCCCGCATTAGACTTTTAAGTAGCTTCCCGGTAAGGTAGAAATACTTGATATTTTAAGGATATTTCAGAGGCAAAAAAATGCAATAAATATAACAATTTCCAATAGAGGGGAGGGGGCGCTGGGGGAGCCTTATCTTACGATCCATTTTAAGCGACTTGCCATTGAGCTTTAAACTTGAAATCTATAAAGAAAGAACTGAAGTTATAGACGTTTAATATCTTCTTTATTGCGATGTTTCTAGTCTAGATGGACTTTAAGTAATTGTTGAACTAAGTTCGGTAGTTGCGCTCTACATTTAAAGTTTTGTTTCTGAGCAACTGTTAACCTTGAAGAACTATTTTTAAAGTTTCATAATCAGAATCAACAGTTTGACTGTCTTTAAATAAACATTTTCCACTGCATTTTCTTTTTGTTTACATATATAAAGAAAGTACTTGAAATGTTGCGCCTTCCTTTTGTTCTATTCTTGGTTTTTGAGTTTAATCGTTGAGCAAACTTCCAATAATAACATAGATTCATTCAGTCTTTGTCTGTTCAACCTAACATAAACTTTAGTCTATATAACGAATTTCTGCGTTTGATAAATTAACTTTGGAATTTATGTAGAAGTTAACAGAAGCTAAACTTTTAACTTTAAAGCAATCCCGTACGTTTTATTGATACTCTGACGTTGTTGCAGCAGTGCTTCGCCCCATCCAATAGGTGCGACTACTCTCGGATTGTCATCAATATCCTCTAATGACGCGTGCAACTTCCACAGGGGTGGACCAGAGAGAAAGGGGTGTTAGAGGCGTTGGTTTCACATTGAAATTGAAAAGATGGTTGGTGTCATGTGGAAACACGTTGCAAGCAGTAAATACCTTATGTATGTCGGGGTTGATTCTGTATAGGTAAGAGTTTAACCTGTTACAGTACCCAGATCGAAGTTTTGCTGGAGTGACGCGCGTCTCCCTAAGGAGATGGCTTTCCCCTTCTGCGAGCTCAGGGTATTTAACTTTAAGAGCGGGGTTCGCCGAACTATTCCTGGCATAAAAGTCCAACGCATTTTTGTGGATATCACTGAGGACCTGTGTGTGTTCTTCTGCTACATACGGCTGAGATCTCAGGTGCCGTATTTCATCATAATACTTGTGGAAATCACTTCTTAAGTCCCTGGGAAGGGGATCCTCTTCAATCAGATTACAGTTCGGATGCCGAGGTGTCTGGGTATTCAACAGAACCTGTTTCTTCAGCATTTCATTTCTCTCATTAGTGGGAAGTAGTCTCCCGTCACTGTGGTGGTGATGCTCTGGGGACATAAGAAGACAGCATGTAGCAGTTCTGAGAGCGATGATGCCTTTAGTCTCGGCAACCATATCGGGGACGCGTGGCATGCAAACGGCCTGTCAATTGCTTTGTAAGTGGTAATGACCGTCTCTTTATCTTTACGCCAAGTGATGCCTCAAGAAATTTGATGATTTTATTATGGCTCTGGATTTAAGGTACAATTGCGGCAATGTAGGTCCTGATCGAGTTTCACACCCGGAATTTTTGTGTGTAAGACAGTTGGTAGCATAATGCCATAGACGTCTAGGTCCAATACGGTCAGTCGTTCTGAGCAGTTTTTAACTTTTAGACAGTTGAACCTAGGATTAATTTTTCAGCGACATCTGTCAATCAAAATAATAATAGAAATTTTAAGATTGATGTGAGCTGCACCAACTCCAAAATGCTTGCCTAAATATTATCTAGTATTTTTAGTTCGTTTTCGAGCTCATTATATTCAATTCACGCTCTTATGATATATAAAGTGCTACATTATATACATATTTACTTCGTTCAACATTTCTATTTTAAGAGAAATACTTAAATAGTAAGCACTTGTAATTATAAATGTGAAGCGATTCTTAGAGGCTAATATAATAGCGATTGTGATCAGTTAAGTTTTTAGCCACTGCTGCGTCAATCGTTTAACGTCTTTCACACATCGTTAAGTCGGAACTTTTTAAAGGTGTAATAAAATAATAGCCACATTCATTCACTCCAATCATTACACATGATACCTCTTTCACATCTCCTGCCTACTGTGTACCCGGCACGGTGCTTAATAATCAATACACCAGACACGGCAAACCACTTATTTATGTACTCGCAACAACCGGTGTGCGGTGCACATCACCAAATGTTCAACAGCAGCCCGCAGCGCATTGGGCACAGATTACTCTATTAGCAAAGATGCGACGAAGCCGCAACAGAACAAAATACGTTGAAACAATGAATCTGAGTCTTACTCAACACGAATCCAATCAGTCATCAGGCGTCCGACAGGCACATCGACACTCCTGAAACAAAATGATTTCATATTCATGTATGATTGTACTGATGGGAAGAAGTAAATATGATTAAAAGAAAAAAATCATACAAAGCTACATTTTTGCGTAAAAAAGTACTTCTGCCTGTTCGGACGTTGGAACAATTGGTGGCAAAGGGGCAAATCGTTCCTAATGTTGGAAATTCATCATCAAAATCATGCTGACTCTCCTGCTCTGTCATAATTATCTGTTCAGCTTGCTATAATATAAGAGTCGTATTTTATTCGCATTCCATTGACCCTACATAACATTAATAATCAGTTCAGCCGCGCTGAGTTGTGAGTGTGAGTGTTGGCTAGTGTGATCAGTGAGTAGAGAGTGAGTAGTCTTAAGTTCATATGAGCGGCTCGTGTTGAGTGATTAATGATAATAACATAACTTATATTGTTGGTTGATGCCTGCTGGGCTGGGAGAAAGAGGTTGAGGAGCGATTGAGCTCCACAGTTCATAGCTTCACAAATCGTATGTGGCTTTACAATTTCACCTTTTCAACTCACTCTTGAGCATTCTTTCTATCTACGAACTAGATACTACGGAGAAACTTTCGGCATCATATCTGAACGTCGCTCCATTACCATTGTTATGATGCAGCTACTGCCATAATACGCCTATAGCTCGCCGATGTCTCACACGTCTGATTTACGTCCGACACAAATGAAGTTTTAAATTGTTTAATTCTCAACGTGCCGCATTTGACTCCTTCTTCTCCGTTGTTGCTGTGTATCCTCATGAGTAGCTGCAGACGGTGACGGCGCTTCTAGCCTAATTGTTGTGTTGTCAGTTCTGAGTGTGAATTCTTTATCATACTTCTAAAGTGTAAATACCGTTGTGAGGAATGCCGCCTTAATGTGAATGCAATTGAGTTGTGAGCCACATACGAGCGTGTTAATTATTGAAGCTAAGGATTAATTTCAAAATGATAGAAAAAGCGATGCTCAGTGGGAGATTATGACATAACCATTTAAGCTGAACAGGGTAGTTAATGGGTGAGATGTTGTTTGGTAAAGCACCGGTGTACATACATACATACATGCGTATTTGGATATTGTATTTTTGGGTTGATCCCTAACGATTTAGGAAAGGCGAATGTTGAAGACGCAGCTAATTTACATCAGTCTTCAAGTTTTTGCTTTCTCTAGATTATTTATTTATTTCATATTTCTTAGAACATAGGTACTTCAGATCCCGTTGACAACGCAACATGAAGAAAAGTGATGTCGTCCCAAATTTCCATTGAGCTAGAAACTTGGAACCATGAAATACATTTGCTCAGGTTTTAAGTAACTTCCCGGCGAGAAATCTAGTTTTAATTATGGTTCATGGCACATGACAAAAAGTTTGGCTTGGGGTCGCACAGATATACATATATACATATGTATGTAGATATTAAAGAAAATCGTACGGATCGCATGGACTCTTGCGTACTATTTTTGAGACACTTCCCATTGCGTTAAAAACTGAAAACCTCACACGTAGTTGGGAAGCCGGTGACAAAGAGCGATTTCAGCAAACACAACTGTTATTAAATCGCACTGTTGGGCACTCAATGGTTACGATTTTACGTCAAATTTTTGATCAAAAATTGTTTTCGCTACATTCATTGCACTGTGCGGCAGTTTTTTGACATTTTAAAGTGTTGGTTACGATTACATGTTTTTTCTGTAAATATTATGAAGTGTGAAAAATCATTTAAGAAGCCATGTTCCTTAAAGTATAATATCAATTGCTTCATTTGGCAGTTGGGTTTGCTCGTCGTTTATAAAGCAAAATTTCTATCACTCAATTGACGAAAAAATGTTTGCCACGTATCAATAAAATTTGTGTTCGCTGAAAGCGCCCAATGCATTAAACGAGAGACAATCCAGTTTCAAGAAACTTTCCGTTGAGCTACCAATTTGCAATTGCACACATAGTTCTGAGGACCAAGACAATGAAACGAAAAGATAAAATAATTCCGCTGGGTGTCGCACTGGTCAATAAAATAAAAAAAATTCATATCAGACTTGAATTCTTTCGAGAGATTTTAATGTATGTTCTTAGCAATTTAAAGGCTGAAATATTAAATGTATTCCAATTTATGGACGTTTAATATCTTATTCACAGCGAAGTTTCCAATCTAGATAAACTTTAATATGTTACTATCTTACTAATTGAGCTCTACCTTTGTATTTTTGTGTCTGATAAGCTCTTTACAACAAATCTGTGTTTAATAACACATTTTCAGCTGCATTTCGTCCATCTAACTATATAAAGGCATGAGGACAAGACGAAGTACTTGCTGCCATTCATGAAAGAATCATGGACATGGTCGAGGGAACGTGGGATGTTTCTATATACGAGGTATAATGATGAGTTTTACGCAGATATGAAGATAATGCAGCGAATAAAAACCGAAAATCTTCACTGGCTATGTCATGTTATGCGGATGGACGAAGACGCTCCGACCAAGAAAGCTTTTCAGCCGACACCGCAGCAGCGTTGAGGGAGGGAGGTGGAAGAAGACTTGAAGTCAGCTATTGATTTCACACCCTCAATTCATAGTCCTAGTGCTGTTTGCCGCAACATATACATATATGTATGTCTTTCTTTATATATGTATATAGATAGATCAAGTCATCTTAGTGCACAAATATTAGTACATGTACATGCAGATTTAGTTATTTATTTATTTCTATGAATATGAATATACAAACCAAAAAATACAACTTTTGTTTAAGGACTTTAACGACACGTTTAAAAATTTTAACGAAATAGTATTTTTCAATATTAACAATTTAACTCTTATAAATATATACAATCAGAGAAAAACGCCGTTCTAAAATCCAGCACCACCGGACTCAACTCAAGCTTTTCATGTTCTTACTTTTTTGTTCTTGAAAAACGAACGACCTGTTCTCAAAACAACAACCTTGTTCTTGAACTGACTTTCTTGAAAAGAGAACGGCTGGTCTTAAAATTCGAACAAATGTTCTATTAATGAGAACAATGTTATTAAATTAATTTCAAGAAAAAAGAAACGGTATAATTCGTGTGCACTAAAATGTTAAATACAACATTTGGCATCATCTACCAAGCAGTTGTCCCCGCGGCTACGATGTTGCGGTTGCGATCGTGTGGCGCGAGTTCGATCACCGTCAAACTCTGAAGTTTTTTAAAACAATTTTTTTATATTCTATTTTTTTAACTCTTATTTTTCGTTCAGTTCCACTCATATATGTACAGCTAATTCTCAAACTTGTTATGAAATGTTTCAAGTATATATTAAGATTGCATCAATAAAAAAACAATTTCTCAATAAGACAAAGACATGAAAAAATGCATATTATGGGTTTTTTTTTCATCTTTTTAATAATAGATTTTTTGTTATTAATATTTTTTATTAATTACAAAAAAATTATTATTAATAAAAATAAATAAATAAATGGGTACTAATTGGAGAAATCACCTTCCCACTGCATTCCCCACCCTCCACCAAATGATCAAGAAAAAACCGTTCTTGAATTGAGACCGAAAAATGTTAAATTGACCACAAATCGTTCTCGAAGCGTGAGAACGAAAATTCTTAAATCAAGCCCAAGTAGTGCTTCAAAAGAGCACTGAAGGTTAACACATCAATACCGAAGTGGTCATAAAATACGAACGGTGTGCTTGGAAAAACTGTTCTTAAAACAAGCCCATCGGTCACGAGTTAAGAAAAGGCGTACTTAACAGACTTTTGTCAACGAATGTTCTTAATTTTGAACTTGTTTCTTTCGTTTTAGAACGATTTTTTCTCTGAGTGTATATATTCTCAAAATGATATGAAATGAAAATACATACATACATACATCCATACACATCTACAAATGTACTCCAGAAGTTAGATAAAGCGAATGCTGGCTTTTTTCAACATTCTATCTAATTCAACATGTATGTATGTGACGCATAATGTAATGTGGGGAATGACCCACTCAGAGCAAGTTTTCTCGTACCGTTCACAGCGACCAACCATGCGAACTGCATTTTCAACCTGTTACTTTTGTGTTACAACCTGTTACTTTTGTGTTACATCTTGAAGTTTCACTCTCGTAATTTTTTAAACGCGCCTATAGAAGTATAACTTCAAATATTTGTCGTGACAGAAAATCAAATGATGGGTTACACAAGGTACCTGTTGACCGTTAAAGCCTTACTGGATCCTCGAGACTCTCCAACTTAAGTATTTGAGAAAAAAAAAAAAAAAAAACTATTCACAAGACCACGATGACTGCCTTCGCGTTGTTTATGGAAATTTTCTTCTTTGAGACTTATAAGTGACATTGTCCTAATTCCAATTATGAAACCTCATATGCAGTGACATAACCCTGAGCAAAAACTTGGGCCAATGTCACTGCAATGGGGGTAAAAAACTTGGGGCTATGCCACTTGGGCTTATGTCATGGCGCTGTATAATATCACCGTACCTCGGCTGCCACAACACCTTACCTCGGAACTTATTTGAAGGAAATCCTATCTCAGATTTTTTACAAAATGTCCTAACTCGGTTTAAAATCTATTGAACGTATGCTGCTTTAAAGTATTTTTGGAACAAATTTCGAGAAAAGACATTATTTGATAAAATTCTGAGACATGCTATTTTTTAAAGAAACTCCGTGATCGGGCTTCGAAGAACGCAAACAATTTATAATATAAATATGAAGGTCGTCTTTGAATCGACAGCCGAAATAGGAGGAGGCTTTATTTTCTCGATACATCGTAAAACGCTCTACTTTAATGCAAATATCTTTAAATCAAAACACCCATGTTGAATGCATCATTAATAAGTTTTTAGAATCGTACCTTCTAATCATCTTAAGTTCTCTTGTGTTTATTCTGCTAAGAAACTCATTCAACTTGATGCCATCCGCCCAGCGCTACCTGTCCTCAAAGCTTAAACATAAACTTTAATTCTTGCCTCATTCTGGGCACGAGATCGGCGTAATCTAAGCATTGTAAGTGACAAAAGAAGTTGCTTCAAGGTTATTTGGCCGTAGTTAATACTAACTTCTGATTAAAATTAAGACGTTGTATAGCGTCAACATTTACCAGCCCAATTTTAAAGTTGAATGAATAAAACCAATATTTTCCACACAATTGACTTAACATACATACATATATGTTTGCATGGATGTATGTGTGACATATCAGAATAAGGATTTCGTGAAATGCGATACGCTGGCACCTACCTAAGCGACACATCATTATTATGATTCCATTGGTTGCCCAGCTCAATTTGCAATCGGGCGGATGTCGACTGGTGGCTTTTTTTTGCACAGCGAGCTGCTCCGAATAGCTGGATGAATTGTTGGCTGGCTTGCTGGTTGTCTGCCGGGTAGGCTGACGTCTTACCGTTTCAAGTCGAACTGTTGAAATTCAAAACTTGGAAATTCTTAATCGGCTCATGTCAAGCAATCTTATAATAGTCAGTGAAGTGAAGAGGTCGAAATGGTAACATGACCACCACAGAAAGTCTTGCATACGACAAAACAGCAAATCAGTGTTTTATGATTTTTTTCTTCTACATACTCTACGTTTCACAACCAACACACGTACAAGGATGTAGCATGAAACTTATTCCAGTGGTGCCCCTGCTGTTTGCCTCTGTGCTACCCCTTCGTTTTGACCTTCACGAAATGACAACAAATATGAAATCGTATTAAAATCAAATGAATGAATGCATTAGCAGAATATACTACATATTGAGATGTAGAAAATGTTTCATTTCATATGTCAAAGCACAGAATGTGTTAATCATTTAATAGCACAAAGTCTTTTCTTTGCTTGTTCAGATCTTGGTAGGCATTCTTAGGGAAATTTATGTAGGTTTTAAGATTGCCGAAATCAACGTGTGAGATAAAGAATGTGGCACTCAATATTCACACCTTAGAGAATTAGTAAAGATTTCAAACAAATAAATAGAAGCTGAATTCGTAGTCGTCATTAATAATCGATAATAATGTGAGAATTATTTCATTTCCAAAAGGCATTGGTCTTAAAAATTACCTACACTCAAAACCGTGAAATTGTTCAAATTACTTGAATTTTCTTCCCACTTCAAATACGAACCAAACAAATGTACGCTTACATGCTGTTATGTGTAATAATACTTACATAGATATATTCAACCATGTTTTAGTTATCATATAAAGCTACCCCCACGGCGACGATCGCTTGGTTAGTCCATGGGAATTTTCTAAGCGGAAGTAGTTGCATATTATATAACGATGCATACAAGTAATTGTATCAAAAAATTAAAGAAAAAAAACTTTTTTAAAAATAAGCTTTTATTATTTTGGTTAATAAAATTAACTAAAAAGTAAACAATAAATTGACTCTAAAGAACTATAACACTTTATAAGTTCATTGTAAGCTTAAACGATAATTAGGCTTTTTCGTCTGCGACAAAAAAATTCTATATCGTACATAATTATATATTTTTAACATTAAAACTTTACTTACTTACTTACTTAATTGGCGCTTAACCGTCTAAACGGTTATGGCCGTCCAACAAGGCGCGCCAGTCGCTCCTTCGCTCCGCCAACCGGCGCCAATTGGTCACACCAAGGGAGTTTAAATCGTTTTCCACCTGGTCCTTCCAACGGAGTGGGGGCCGCCCTCTACCTCTGCTTCCATAGGCGGGTTCCGATAGAAACACTTTCTTGGCCGGAGCATCATCTTTCATTCGCATAACATGGCCTAGCCAGCGCAGCCGCTGCGTTTTAATTCGCTGGACTATGTTGATGTCTGCGTATAGCTCGTACAGCTCATCATTAAATCTTCTTCGGTACTCGCCATCGCCAACGCGTAGAGGTCCATAAATCTTTCGAAGAACTTTTCTCTCGAACACTCCCAAAGCCGCTTCATCTGCTGTTGTCATGGTCCATGCTTCTGCCCCATATAGCAGGACGGGTACGATAAGTGACTTGTAGAGTATGATTTTCGTTCGCCGAGAGAGGACTTTACTTTTCAATTGCCTACCTAGTCCAAAGTAGCATTTATGGGCAAGATTGATTCTTCGCTGGATTTCAGTGCTGATGTTGTTGCTAATGTTGATGCTGGTTCCCAAATAAACGAAGTCTTTTACTATTTCGAAATTATGGCTGCCAACATTAGCGTGGTTGCCAAGGCGCATATGCGCTGACTCTTTGCTCGATGACAGCAGGTACTTCGTTTTGTCCTCATTCACCATCAAACCCATCTTTACCGCTTCTTTTTCCAGCTTGGAGTAAGCAGAACTAACAGCGCGGGTGTTTAGGCCGATGATATCAATGTCATCAGCATATGCCAGTAATTGCACGCTTTTATAGTATATTGTTCCAGTGCGGTTAAGTTCTGCAGCTAGTATAATTTTCTCCAGCATCAAATTAAAGAAATCGCACGATAGAGGGTCACCCTGTCTGAAACCTCGTTTAGTTTCGAACGGCTCGGAGAGGTCCTTCCCAATTCTGACTGAGCTGATGGTGTTGCTTAACGTCATTTTGCACAGCCGTATAAGTTTTGCGGGGAAACCAAATTCAGACATAGCGGCATATAGGCAGCTCCTTTTCGTGCTGTCGAAGGCGGCTTTAAAGTCGACGAAGAGGTGATGTGTGTCGATTCTCTTTTCACGGGTTTTTTCCAAGATTTGGCGCATTGTGAAAATCTGGTCGATGGTAGATTTACCAGGTCTGAAGCCGCACTGATAAGGTCCAATCAGCCGGTTCACGGTGGGCTTCAATCTTTCGCACAATACACTTGAAAGGAGCTTATATGCGATATTAAGAAGGCTGATTCCACGATAGTTGGTGCATTTTGCAGTATCCCCCTTCTTGTGGACTGGGCAAAGAACACTTAGATTCCAACCGTCGGGCATGCTTTCGTCCGCCCATATTTTGCTAAGAAGCTGCTGCATGCGCCTTACCAACTCCTCGCCGCCGAACTTGAATAGCTCCGCAGGCAATCCATCAGCGCCCACGGCCTTGTTGTTTTTCAATCTGGTTATTGCTATTCTAACTTCGTCATAATCGGGCGGGGGGACATATATTCCATCATCATCGATTGCGGGATCGGGTTCTTCATCTCTGCGCGGTGAATTGCTGCCTCCATTTAGGAGAGCAGAGAAGTGTTCCCTCCATAATCTAAGCACTCTATGGACATCAGTTACAAGGTCGCCGTTTTCATTCCTACAGGAGTTTGCCCCGGTCTTAAAACCTTCCGTCTGTCGCCGTATTTTTTGGTAGAATTTTCGGGCGTTATTCCTGGTGGCTAGCAGCTCAAGCTCCTCGCACTCACGCCTTTCTGCTTCTGCTTTTTTCTTCCTGAAAAGGCGTCTCGCTTCCCTTTTCAACTCACGATAGCGTTCACACACTCCTCTTGTCGCGCTCGCTTTTAACGTAGCCCTGTAGGCAGCGTCTTTTCTTTCGGTTGCAACGCGGCATTCTTCATCATACCAGTTGTTTTTTCGTGGCCGCCGGTAACCAATTTTTTCCTCGGCGGCAGTATGAAGTGCTTTGGAGATATGCTCCCACTGCTCCTGTATTCCTTCAGGATGAGTTGTGCCCTCAGAGAGCAGGTGTGAGAGTCGAGTTGCGAAATCATTGGCAGTCTGTTGTGATTGAAGCTTTTCGACGTCTAGCTTTCCTTGTGTTTTTTGTTCCTTGTTTTTAGCCGCGTTGAGGCGGGTGCGTATTTTGGCTGCAACGAGATAATGGTCCGAATCGATGTTAGGTCCTCGGATCGTTCGCACATCTAAAACACTGGAGGCATGCCGTCCGTCTATCACAACGTGAACGATCTGATTGCGAGTATTTCGATCAGGAGACAGCCATGTAACTCGATGTATCTTTTTATGCATGAACCTCGTGCTTGATATGACCATGAGATCCTAAATGTTCTTAATTATACCATCAAAATTTAACACGTTTTTTATTAGAACAATTAGGACTGTGATATAAACTGTAAGCTTTAATAATTTAGGTGTAAAGTTTTAATGTTAAAAATATATAATTATGTACAATATAGAATTTTTTTGTCGCAGACGAAAAAGCCTAATTATCGTTTAAGCTTACAATGAACTTATAAAGTGTTATAGTTTTAGAGTCAATTTATTGTTTCCTTTTTAGTTAATTTTATTAACCAAAATAATAAAAGCTTATTTTTAAAATTTTTTTTTCTTTAATTTTATTTTTTACTTTTTAGTTCGTTTTATTAACAAGTAATAGAAGCTTGTTCTTAGAAAAGCCTTTTTCTTAAATTTAATTTAAATATGAATTTTTTTTTAATTTTTAGTAGGGTAAATTATTATGGCTTTGGCCGTGTAAATTATTATGGTGTATTTGTATATTTTAGATTTAATGCACAATTAATATGTGTGTGTTTGAGCGGCCAAATAATAACAGTAGTATTGCTAAAGTGCTGCTTAGTTGATGGAATGTCGCTAATTTCCTAGCGATGATCAGCAGATTGTCAATATTTCGTTCAACGGACGCGCGAAATTGCCACATCTGCCTAAATTTTCCAAGATTTTCCATTCTTGATTTAACTTAAGCTGTTATGCCAATATTTTTCAGCCAGCTCTTTTCAAATAGGTAATTTTTCCAAAAGCAAAATAAATTACAGAAAAGATTACAGAGTTAAACAGCCTTAAAAATTCAGCTTCTCAGTGTATACTTATCCGCCTTGCAGATGCCGTTCAGGGTCGACCTTAAACACAACGCAAATTGGAAGAGAAGCTCTGCCTAAAATCTCTATCAAAATTTCTTTCAAACGGATCATTCACAAAAAATTCCTACATTACTCTTTGATGTTTGTTTGCCTTAATTATTTGCTCCTGGGGTTGCCTTTGTTCTGCTACAATATAATGATTGAACGATTTTTGAATATGTGCAACACATACATATGTATATAGCTAGAAATTGTGGGAAGGAATCAATTTAAGTAAATGGGAGACTATATGTGGGTTGAGGGAAATCGATTGCAATTAAGAAGCTGCTTAATCAGGAAAGTTTTGGGACGCATTCTGCATTTTTACCTCTGATAATATATACATCAAAATCATGGCTAGTTGCCTAAAAATGACCAAAGTGGCAAAAACGACCAGCTGACCAAACGGGGTTAGAAGGGACCATTTTTGGCCCAAATGAACCAAAGTGGAAACCGTGCTATGTTGCATGTCTTGCCTCGAAAACACTCGGCAAAGGTGTATGGGAGTGTAACGAATGTGGTCAGGCCTTTGCCGGATATGAATCCGTACGCTCTAGATCTGTGGAGTTTGGTCGCCTCTAGTGCTCTATGGGGCTAGTGTTTTTAAAAAGAAATGACTGAATTCATATTCGGGAAGATTGATACTTCTGGTTACTCCTCAAAACCAACAAGGCTATATTGTAGGGCTTTAGTAAAGACAACAAAAGCACTGGTTTCCCTTCCTATTTCAAATTTTATTTTTTGATTAGATGTTATCCCCATATTGAAACGATTTATGGGCATTTTAACTTTGATCAAACGAAGTCAATATTCTAATCAAGCCTTATAAAAGTTTGAATAAAGGTGGCAAAATGAAGGCAAACAAAACCGATGACGAATAGCTTGGCAATGAACACTCAATTCGCTGTTTTCCGATTTGCGTCGTTGTTGTTGTAGCTAAAAAGACACTCCTCGAAGATTTTGAGGAGTGCTATCGATGTTGATGGTCTTTTGTCGGATATAGATAGGGCACGTTCCGGTAACAGGCACAATTTAGGTACAAGCCGACCATCTCGAGAACGATTTAATATAACCACATTGAACCTTCTAGGTCATCCCGCCACCTAGTTCCATGAGGAGCTTGGGGTCGTTTACAATTGGGTTGGATAAGCTATAAATTGCGCTGGCAACTCCTTGACAGAGTTGCGCTACACAACCACTTCGATCATTTGGGTATTTTACTTCCCTCTTACCACAGGCATACCTGGCGCCGGTAAATTCTAAGCCCCCCAACCCCATGGGGAATTCCAATTTGCGTCGTGCTACCTTTTGGTTTTTCCTACAAAGTTTCGAACCTACATGTTAAGAATTCCACCTTAAACAATATGAACTTGAAGCTTTCGATATGTTTCAATATTATGAGCTTTGGTAACAAAACGGCTGCTCGTAATGGCATAAGCGAATCGAGATAAATATAATTTTCATATATGTATATCAAAATGCTCAGGATTAAACAAGGAATTGATCTAGGCCATATCCGTCCGTCTGCCCTTGATCACAATACCTTGAGTAAATATCGAGATATGTTATTGAAATTTGGTATATGTGTTCCTTGACACTCTTCTCCCATGTCTATTTAAAATGAGCGAAATCGCATGATGAGCACGCCCACTTTTTATATATATAACGCTTTGGAAAATACAAAAAGCCTGAATATTCTGTTAATAATACACCCAGAATATTGAAATTACATATATGCCATTTTTACTATAAATATTTCTTTTTATAAGCCAAAGATTTGTATCGAATTCTGTTAAAAGGGATTTATTTTTGTTGGGGCTCTAGAAATCTTGTGTAATGTTTATTGAAATATGGGCGTAGCACCGCCTATTTGAAAAAAAGGTATCCCGATTTCCTTTTACAATAAAACTTGGTAAGTGATATATCATTGTTACAAAACAATTTTTCGCTAAAATATTGCTTATTATTCTAGTCTACCACCATTTAAAACATTTTTCACATAAAAGTGGGCGTGGTCCTTAACCGATCCCTTCCGTTTTTGCTAAAAATATTTCCTGCTATAAAGAAAAAATGTATTCCCATTTGAATTATTACGTTATGTTACTTTTTCTTTTCTTTTTTTCAAAGAAAATTGCTTAGCCAAAAAAGAGGCAAAGCCACGCCCATTTTTAAAAATTTAAATATTTTCTAACCTTTTGTTATAATTTCATTTAGAAAGTAAAATACCATGATATACCTTAGCCGACCTCGTCCATTATTTTCTTGGTCATAAAAGGGGCGGTGCTACGCTATCGCGTCTTATATATTTTTTTATCTTACGAATGATTTGTGATAATTTATATCGGTACACAAAAAAAGAGAACCAAGTACTCGTCAACAGCAGAGATAGTATTTTCAGAAACAAATAATTTCGGAATTTTTGAGAGGTGTCCGCTTCTTTAACAATCGGTACTGACAAGTTGTTATTTTATTATCGTCGAGTTATTGTTTTGTTATCGCCTTGTCATCGGCTTCTTATTGGTTTTTTATCGTCTTGTTATTGGTTCATCGACTTTGTATTGAAGTTTTAGCGGCACTTGCCTCATAAGAAACCGAAGACTCGTCCATAACAAACAGACCTATAGCAGATTGGTTACATACCCATAAAAAACCTATAATTTATGATACCAAATCGAAAACGTTTTGATAACATATTCATAATTTTTCAATAACAAATCGATAACTTTTCGGTAAAAAATCAATAAATATCGATAACAAATCGACAACTTTTTGAAAACAAACGCATTTTCGGAAAAAATCGATAAATAATCAATAACTTCTTTTTAATTTTTCCATGATTAATTATTAACTTTTCAATAATAGAATAATAACTTTTCGATAAAGAACTGATAACCCGACGATAAAAAATGTATAGCTCATCGATAACCTTTGCTATAATAATATATATTTTATAGCGAATTCATAATACCTCAGTAGCAAATCTAAAATTCGTCTATACCTCGTCGGTAACACTCCTACATTTCTATAGCAAACCGATAACTCGTCGATAAGAAATTGATAGCTCATCGATAACAAAGCGTTATCACCGCGATAACAAGTTGGTAACACGCTGTCCGCTTTCGGATCTGTTTTCTTATCTTTCCTTTTCTTTGCTTTACGTTCCTTGATTTGATGTCTTTTTTCGCCCATATCAACTCCACAACGCTACAGTTTAGTGACTTCACTTACACCTACATTCTGTATTCCTCCTACCGTGAGCAAAGATGTTTACACATCAAAAAGGGGGCTTAACTATTGACGGCAAGTCGGGTCATCATTAGATGGAGCTTAACCAGGTGCGCTTTCTTGGCCAGTGCGTAGCAGACATATTCGCATGCAAGCAATTCTTTGCGTAAGGTGCGTATCAATTCTCTTATCACAAGTGTTCCCCGCAGTAATAGTCCCCAAATCTGTTCGTAGACTTTTGGCTGCAGATATTCAATCTTATATGCGATATTATGTAGGTTCATTCCTTTTTCGTGAACTGGGCAGAGCATACTTAAATTACAATCTGGAGGCATGCGCTCGTCTGATCATACTTTGAATCGGATTTGGTGCCCGCTCTTATTTTTTAGATTATTTGCCTGCATGTTTGAACAGCTCGGACGGTAGTTGGTAATTTCCACGGCATTTTATTATTTCTTAGCCGAGATATTGTCATTCTTACTACGACATTATTGGGTGACAGAACGCATGTGTAACCCCCGCAGGAATTGGTTTAATTTATTTTAGTGCTTAATACGAATACGAAAGAATTTTATCTCGAGCACCGGACAAAATACCGAAATAAAAAATAGCCATAAACATTTTCCCTTTAAAAATCTTTCTTAGCAGTTAGCTCAATAGGTTCCTTATACATAGATAACTTATAAGCAACCCTGCAAAAAATCATGCGATCATGCGGTCTGCGATTGATCTCTTTTGTCCACATTGAGGTATAATTGATCCCCTATAGTCCCTTTTGGGTAATTTGGCATCAGTCGGTTTGAAAATTATGTAGCCAATTGAAAAAAACAATAAAAAACAAATAGCAATGAAATTAATAAAATAAAAAGATTAAATGTGATTGAATAGCATTATTTAAGAAAAATGCGGAGCTCTATACCGAACCTAAAATACGAGGACCATATGTTCAATTATCGTAATATATGTTTTGTTTTTATTATTCTACAACAACAATACGAAAAAAAATATTAAGAATATTGTATTAGAGTTTAAAAAATTATAAAATCCGTAATAAATTCCGTACGGGTAGAAAGAGGCCTTGTCCGACAGTACCCATAGGTGAACAAAAGGGACTTGAGTGGCTCTGGCTGTAGAGGCACGAAGAAAATATGTCCGACACAACCAGTATGGATACAAAGAGGGCCCGTCGGGCACTTCCCATAGGGATACGAAGGGGAAGTGTCGAACAGTACAGAAAAGATCCATCCGACAGTACTCGTAGGGGTAAAAAGAGAGGGCGTCGAACAGTACCCAAAGGGGTACAAAGAGGAAGTGTCGAACATTACAAAAAGGATCAGTCCGACAGTACTCGTAGGGGCATAAAAAGGACCAGTTTGGCACTACCCGTTCAGGCATAAACAGTTACATTTGGTGTCTCCATAAGACGTGCTCAAACAAAAAGGGACCACTCCAACCCATTTAAAATTATCAAAACTAGCCATAGTCGCATACTCCCCGGATTCATCGTAGACTAGTCGCATTTTTTGCAGGGAAATCTTCGATACATATATGGAAATGATTTACATATATTACCCAGAATAAGCTAAGGGGTTCATTAACTGGTATATACATTAAAAGTCATATTATTTCACATTATTTATTGTTATTTAAAAAATTTACTTAAGTTTTTTTCATTTTTATCTTTCCAGAATACAACATAATCAAAACAATTCCGGTCTTGTTTGCCGCAGTCGTCGACCGGAAGGTGCTCCTTCCCCGATAGCATCAGACACATCCGATTCAGACATTTCTTTGGGCACCCACTCACCTGTTCCTAGTAGTATACATCTACAGCACAGTCCCGGCTCCGCTTCGAATGGTGCTAATGATCGCGATGAAAGTCTCAGCATTGATGGTGATAAGCCGCGCGATTTGGCCACCTCCATAGCGGCCAGTAATCTAATGGCAGCATCAACGTATGCCAATTCACCATTATCCACCTGCTTGCCACCATTCAAATTGGATACAGCCACGAGCCTTTTTAATGCAGGTTGTTATTTACAAAGTTTCAGTAATCTTAAAGAAATGTCCCAACAATTTCCAATACAACCGATCGTCATTAGACCACAACCACATTTGGCTGCACAGGCGCACACCTTGAATGGTAGCCACCTGCATGCCGCCATTAATTATACGACACCTGCTTACTCGGTGGATTGTACACCACCAAAAATACGCGTCAATTCTCCAGAAAAGCTCAATTCAACCGCCAACAGCATAGCGGCGACCCTAAGTACGGTAGCGGCGTTACAAGATACTTCAGCGTATCAACATCATCATCATCATAGCGCACAGTTGTTACATAGACCATTCTCGACATCACCAGAATTACCGCGCAACAACCATAATACTGCACCACCGGAAATTACATGATATGCCAGTCGTAGACATCCTTATAAACGATAATATGCTATGCTAGTTAAAGATGTGTATCTTCGGGTATTCTACTATTGTATAGATATTTACATACGTATTGTTAAATGATTGTTGCACATTTGAGAACTCAGTTTATTTTTACCGTTATTACGTGCCTCCATTCAAAAAGTGTTGTTACAAATTTTTTTTCGCGACCATCGAAAGTGTTAACGGTTTCTTGTGCCGACAAACTCTCAGGCTTACTTTCGAACACTAAAGCATTTGATATGCTGTCCCCAGCACATCTAATTGATACTCGAGATAATTAACTTTTATGTTCGCGAATTGCCCTGTTCTTACGCTGCATTTGTATTTCCTTCGCTCTTAATTTTGACAACAGTAAATCAGAAAAAAATGCTTATTTCAAAGCTGCAATATTATTTTTAAGATATTTGCAACTTCTTCAAACAGTTTTTATAGCCAATAACTTTAGGGGTATTCGTGACCGGCTTATGTGATAATATTTTTTACAAAGTTTACAAGAACAAAATACACTGACAGCAAATATTTTTTCAGCAAATGAGTTTAAACCGAGCTGAAGTGAATACCCCCTTATGAAATTATTATTTTCTTAAGAATTTCCTTTCTTGTTTCCATTGATTCAGTTGCGTTGTATAAATTTTTGGTTTGTGGGTTTGTCTTGGACTTTCTGCCAGATTTCTAAAACAATTTGAGAAATAGTATACATAATTGTAACTCGCTATATAGTTCGGAATGAATTAAGATCAGAGGTGGCAAAGGTATTCAACCTGCTGAAATTGCATACCGCGCTCCGAATTTTGCTATGTTCTTTACAGTCGTTCATAGCAAAAACGCAGTTTCTGCGCCTACAATTTACTCATTAACTAAACAAGTACTCATTTAAAATTCAAAATGATAAAACAAAGTTTTAACTTTGATGTTTACTTGAAATATCTTAGATTTCCCAAATAAAAATTAAATTTTCTACCATTTTACTTTTTAAGAGCGGTATACAGTTCTAAAGATAACCAAAAAATCTATATAAAATCATACTTTAGAAAAGTTTCTACTACCATTTTCTAAAGATTTTCAGGAACAAGTTCATCCGGCCACACTGGGTTTGCTAAGAAATAATTAATTGTGCTTGGTTCTTGAAGAAAAAGTCAAATTTCTAGCGGCAAACAAATTAACAAAGCTATGCCAATTTCATACAGAGGCCTAATGAAATAATTAGTCAAGTTTTCTACATTAAAGTCCTTGTTGAACTCAATCTTCCATACAAAATCAAATTCTTAATTATCTCATTATTGCTTTATTGAATGCCTAATTAGTAAAAAATATAGCCGGCTTTGCTTGGCGTTTCGGATTTTATTGACAATGTTACAAATAACAATCAAAAATAAATTATTTTCAATAAGTTACAAAAAATAAAAAAACACCAGAAAAATGCAAATTTGTAGTATTTAGATGTTCGTTAACGAGGCAAGTGGCGCCGTGTGAAAAGGCAAAAATAATTATTTCATTAAACGAAATTGTGATTCCATTAAATTTCTGTGTGAAATTCGTTTTAACATTTATTAATTTCAATTAAAATTCAATATATTGTGTGTATTGTGCGCAAATCAAAATGCGTCGTCAAGTGTCAAAAATTCTTGACTACTCCCTTTTGCATGCACAAGAAATAAGTTAAAATATTTCTTCAGCGTTTACTTTAGAGCTGCGTAGCGCCTAGACGGCTATAGACGGTAGTATACAGTTAACTTCAGTTGTCCCTTTAATTTTTTGTTTTAATTTATTTTGTGATACTCCTATTGTTCAATCTTTGCTGCTAAAAGGTTCTTAAAAAAATAACTTTCGGTTTCCGAGTGATCGAAATCCTCTCTCAACTGGTGTGTGGGATGAAAATGATTGAAAAAGGTTTTACAAGGTATACGTCCCAGACCTATAAAACTCCCCGCCCTAAAACAAAAAAAATGCAGTACATGTTTTCCGATGCATTTTGATGAATTGAGTCCGAATCCCTTATGAGGTTTGGCGTTGTGGATCCCGGTTCTGCCCTACGCTTTAATACACTCAATCGCTTGTGTTCTCCGATTTTAAGGTTAGCGCCGAATCACGGCCCGTTCGTTTAATTGCTAAAACAATAATAAGTGCGCAGAAAAGTAGTCATCATTTAGTATCCTTGATTACAAAGAATAACAGCCCTAACTCTAATACTCTTACATAAGAATTAGGCGGTTATTCCTTATGACCGTATGGTACTAAATGTTGCATACTTTTCTGTGTACTTGATACTGTTTTAGATATATTTAGCGATGGCGTAGGGTGGGGGGTCAGATCTGACAACTCTTTTCTTTGTTTGGCGATGTTTACGATTAGAACAGTTTTAGGTGATTCCTTGTAATGCATGTGCCAAACTTATCGTTTCTTAAAACTTAACGAATTTGAACGTAATAAGAGTGAAAAAAAGCTTTGCGAATAAATAGTGCAAAATCAATAAATGTTCAGTAATAAAGCTGGCGAAATCCTGCACTTCAAAGATCGTAATCTAAAGATATAATATAGTATATATAGAATGCTGACTTAGATGAATAGAGAATTTGAAATATGTAAATCACTATTTTTGTACCTACACAGGTGCAAAGGAATAAATATCAAAATTAAATTATTTAAACTAATGACATTATAATTTTATTTGTAGAATGCTTATTTCATTACTAATGATATGCTAATGTGTGCATACATACATACATTCATGTGAGGATTTTCTGAGCTTGTGAGGAAAACCAATCAATTACACAGCAACGCTTAACTTTTTTTTAGTTTGTTAAATCTCTAAATTTTGCTTTCAAAATTTATATACACTGCCGCTCATATGAATAGGTTCAAAGGTATTGCCGCGTTCAGAACGTATTTATATTGAGTTACCGCAGCTTTTTTTTTTACTGATTTGAAAGATTGCTTGAGTACCGAAACTGAGACAAACACTTATATATATTATATTTTTAACTCAGAGTTAATATAACATGAGGGGTTAAACTCATGCATTTTTGACAAATTTTTTAAATTAACTCCTTTTTAAAAAGATAACTAGTGGGCCTTAGTTAAATTCAACCAAAGGTTGTATCTATGTGCGTAATTTTTTTCCACACCTTGAAGAAAATCATGGCCATTAGAACATTTATGTTCAAAAGCAAATGTGTTAAGATTTCTTGAAAAGTTTTGAAAATATTCAAACGCGTCGATGTTGTGCAGACGGTGCAATAATCTCTGGGCCATACTATAGCATCCCTTCAACGAATCGCACTAGTTTCGTGATATCGCATGAAAAGACGCTACTAGTGCTTATTCTGTGAAGCAAAGTCCATATAGGCGAATAAAAATCACGGTCTACAAGTCCACCAACTTGTTCTGATGTATGGATAGGAGAAAAGTTCTCCGGAAGATTTATGGTTCTGTTCAAGACAAGTATGTATTTTCAAATATTTGGCATTTCACTACAATTTAAATCGTTTGATTATATTCTGATGACTTATGAGGGTTTCTTCTCTAAAATTAAATAGAAATTCCAAAGCGAAAATATTTGCACCTATAAATTATGTATGTATATATTCTAATCAAATTTAAAGCTGTGAAATTGTAGAAGCTCTCCGAATGAACCGCGGTGTATGTGTGTGGAAATAAATGGCGAACCTTATATTGAATGATCTAATGATTCTAAGGTATAGATATGTATGTGTATGTATATATTTATGTATACAAAATATATATAGTATATCACATACCCATTAAACATTCACACATACCTGGCATATTCTACATCACATATGAAGCCTAATAAACGTATTAGTTTAATAAATTTTTAAAACATTGAAGTGTTAGCATTGCGCAAATCAGTAAAAAAAATTAATGACATATAATTAAAGTTAATTTTCAACATACCCTGCTACTACTCATTTGAAAAATGTTGCATTCGTTTTTCGATAATTTGACTACATATGTACTATGATTAATTAATTAATGTATTTTACAAATATTTTGCACAATATCAATTGTTTTTGTAATTAATACCGGCAAATACCATAAGTTGAAATGAAAAAACAACTAAAATTAATAAATATATTACCTATTAAAACCGCATGTTAATTTTGAATGAGTGTAAATAGACTGTAAGAAGAAAAAAATAAAAATATGTATGTATATTATACGTATTGCTATTTTATCATTAGAATGCAATAAATGAGTTAAGATAATATGACACAAAAAATGTTTACCTTTTTTAATTTGAATATGGAGAGCAGAAAATCGGTTCTGAAAAGCATTATTCGACGATATAAAAATTAATAATGTAAGTAATGTTGGTACTAATCCCTCAGAAAATTAATGTTTGCCCAGAAGAAGGGGGCTTCAGTTAAGTGCTAAAAAAGGAGCTGACAAAAATTGGTCATAAACCTGCGCATGGGACTGAAAGAGACCTGACTGACTCAATAATAACAAATTCTGTACAGTCACCCGGTTGAGGAGTTCGAGAAAATATCCGACTAGCTTATGGGGATCGTTCTCTTTTCACAGCGACTTTAGAAGGCACATGGTTTGATAACTACATCTTGCACCTTGGTTTTTGCACCTCGATTTATCACGTTTGCTAGAGTGCATCAACAAGGACGAAAGAGTCGGCGTTAAACGTGATCGAGTGACTGGGATTACTTGCCCTGTAGTAAGCCACTCCCCATAACACTGCCATCAACTCATTTCAGTTTATGATGATTCGAGTTCCGGGAGCCGAATTTACAACATTTGGAAAAGACAGGGCCGGATTAACAAGTAGGCAGAATAGGCAGTTGCCTGGGGCCCCCGATTTTAGGGGGCACCGGAAAAATGAAAAAGACTCCCAAGATTTTCTTACAAACATAAAATTCTGGAGAGTGAAAGAAAAATATAATTAGAACTAAAAATAAATTTTGCTCAAATAAATAAAACTCAATAGACCGCATTCAAACAGCGACGACCGACGAAATAAACAAGGTTCCTAAAAAGGGCATTTCCGACTCATTTGACAAATTGTATAGGCATGCAAAAATGTGTATCGAAGTGAAAGGAGAATTATCTCAAAATGTACACTGGTAGTTTTTATTTTGAAAAAATTCGGTTTTTTTTGGAACAGAGGGTGTAGAAGCCCTCAAGCGGAAATTACAACTAGAATGATAAATGAGTGAATGCTTAATGATGGATGACAAATAAATGAATGTATTGTAACGAATTTGGGGATTTCTTGATATTGTGCACCTTCTGCTAACGTTCGTATCGCTGAACTGTCGAATAAATAATTCCAATATTCAGTATTGTAATATGATCTTTATTTAGTCTACTTTGGGACTAGTAAAATTATATTTCAATATCGCGTACTTCACAAAAGCGTGGTTAAATCGAACAGATCATATATTTTAAAAGAGGTTACTTCGGCTTGGTATTTTAGCTTATCTGTTGATTCGACTCCTGATGCATCGCATGTTGATCAATTGTCTATTATTTTAAGATATGTTTCTCCGAACGATTTTCAACCAGTCGAAAGGTTTATAACTTTTCTTAGGTTGGAAGGTCATACTGGTGAAAGTCTAGCGAATCAAACTTTAAAGTTTCTTACTGAAGACTGTGGTTTAGATATTGAAAATTGTAAGGATAATCATATGACAACGCAGTAAACATATCCGGAAAGTATAAAGGTGTGCAAGCAAGAATATTAAGTTTGAATGTGATCCATGTTCCCTGTTCCGCGCATTCTCTTAATTTGGTTGGAGAGCATGCTGTGAAGTGCTGTTTTTATGCAGTAGATCTTTTTCGCCATTATGCAGACATTATATAATTTTTTTCCGCTTCTACCTATCTTTGGGGCGCATTAAAAAATGAAATAAATGAGAAAACTTTGAAGGCATTGTCAACTACAAGCTGGGAAGCACATTCGAATGCGACGAATGCAGTTTACGATTCATTTGATGTCATATTAGAGGCTCTAGAAATCATTGCTGATGATGAATCACAAAATACTGATACTCCTTATGAGGAGACGTGTATCGCGAATAAATTGCAAAAATTCGAATTTGGTTTCATGTTGATTTTATGGAAGTTTATTTTGACTGCTATGCGTTCAGTGAGTAAGTCATTGCAAAGTGAAAAAGCAGATTTTCAAACGTGTGATTTTTTGTACGGATTGTTAGAAGAGAGTTCAGTTTCATTTCGTGAAAAGTTCATGTTGATTTCCAGGAAAAAACAAAACAATTATTACCTGGTGTAGGTTATACAAAAATCGTAAAACGTATTCGTCGTAGAAAAAACAACCTAATGACGGAAATGTTCCAGAAGTCCAGAAGTAGAATTTTAGCCTCGCGATGATTTTAGGACAAAATGTTTCCTCGAAATCATCGATAATCTTCACAGTGAAATCAAACGACGTTCGAAAGTGTGTATGGAAGTTTCGGAAAGATTTGCATTTCTCATCAACTTTTCTCTAAGTGATGGAGACCTCCACAAAGCTATAAATAACTTTGTTCGTTTTTATTCTAGAGATTTGGAAGAATTTTGCAGTCAAATGAAACAATTCCAAAGTTACGTGAACTCCAGATACATTAATGCACAAAAAACCCATAGTCATTTGTATAAGATTCTAATGGAAGATCAATTAGCCGCTGTATTTCCTAACACAGAAAAAGCTTTTCGGATTTTTTTAACATTAATGATCACAAATTTTTCTGCCGAACGATCCTTCTCGCAATTAGAAAGAATCATAGCTGAAAGGGCTGCAACGCGACAAGAGCGACTCGAGATGTTAGGTATACTTTGCATTTTGTCAGATTTATTGAACAAAATCGATATTGATGATATAATTGATGAATTTGCCGAAAACAAATGTAGAAAACGACATGTTAAAAATGTAGATAGTAATTTTATTGATATTATTACATTGTGACAATAAAATGTTTATGAAAGATATTAGTTTGTATTTTTTAATCGAAAAATAAGGGAACGGACGTGAAAAAAAAGGGCACGCAAATTGATGGTTGCATAGGGCCCCGTTGAGGGTTAATCCCGCCCCTGGCAGAAAAAAACAGTACAATATTTATTACAGCAAGGCGACCCTAGTTCTTATAAATCGTACGGTGATTTATCTCGGCTGCTCATAAGTCAATTTGAAAACGTGGTATGAGAACTTTTGAAATTTTTTTTAATAACGCCCTAAACCAGAACGCTCTATCTCAGAATTGGTTTCAAAATCGTTTTATCGGAGTATAAATGCAATAAAAAGTGACGTTAGATAGAGCGTTTGTAACAAATCAGAGGTACGACTTTTTGAAAAATTATCAGAGATAGGGCATTTCCGAATTGGTAGCCGATATAAAGTGATACCCCACCCAGCCTTCCAAATACGAATACTTAAAAAAAAAAATCTATAAAAAACGGCGCGTTGCAAAAAATAAAATAGAGCCAAAAAACCACAAGTCCAATAAAAATTTAACACGGTCAAAAGCATACCTTTACATATATAAATATGATAATCAATTAAGACTCAAAACAGCCGTATTTATGTATCGTTCGTTGACCTTATCCACTAATTTTAAATAAGAGTATAATAATTTGGTGCGATATTTTTCCTACGAAATTTCCTCCCTGGTGAGACCTTAAGTCTGCCTACTCTGAAGGAATATACTAAGTGGCTTTGTAGGTATGAGGGAAGCTTTTCACAAACATCTTTATATTACACTCAAAAGGAAAGTGGAGTATTGATAAAAGCTGTCACATTTCCCTTGAACATTTTTCCAGGGACTCCTCACATACTCCTGTCCTTCGTGGGAGGAATGCAAATTAAAAACTTCTTGGCAAGTTCTAAAAGGGAGTTTTTTTATTACTCTTCCGCCTACAATATATTTATAGTCCAAAAAAGGAGGGCACAAAAAAAGTATTCATAGTACATATGTATGTGGTCGGAATAAAGCGAAGTCAGGGGCGGATACAGAGAGGGTTGGTGTCGAAATTCTGTTTATACAAAATTCTAAAAACAAAATTCTGCTTTTTAAAATTCTGATTTCTTAAAATTCTGCTTTCTAAAATTCTGCTTTCAAAATTCTGTATTACAAAATTCTGTATTAAAAGTGCGCCATGCACAGTAATTCTGCGTAGAACACCTTTCTGCATAGGCGGCCTTTGGCCGCGCTTTTAAAAAATAACCCTGGGCTACGCCATGCCAAGTCCGGGTGTGTGGTATAACCGTGGCTACCGCCACCGTGATTTCCTTCTGCGTAGTATAACCTTCTGCGTAGGCGGCCTTCGGCCGCACTTTAAAAAAATAACCCTTAGTCGATCCAAAACCGGCTACGCCATGCCATGATTCCGGAATTTTGACTTCCAGAATTAAACATGCAAAATTTTGAAAAAGCAGAATTTTAAAAAAGGAGAATTTTGTTCAAGCAGAATTTTTTTGCAATTTACAGAATTTTCTCACCCAGAATTTTGTAATACGGAATAATGACACGCTCCCTACAGAGAGACACTTTGGAGGGAGAACTTCACGAAAAAATATCCGATTTTTTCGGTAGACACTATCGATTTAATCGGTGGTGGCGTCTAGCGGTATTTTTTTTTTTATATATATTTGAGTTAACCGAAAAAAATTTAAGTCAGCATTGCTCAGTCTATCCGTCAGCCTGTTTGTCCGAGGGGTCATCATCACATGTTTTTTTGCTATAACCTTCATTTAAAGAGATGTATTGTGATGAAATTCAACATTCTAGTTCTTTCAACCATGACTAATACTCCTGCTTATTATGATATCATGGGCCTAAATACCCGCGCCGTTAGTTCTGCTTACTCCAAACTGGAAACAGAAGCAGTAAAGATGGGTTTGATGGTGAATGAAGTCAAAACGAAGTACCTGCTGTCATCGAGCAAAGAATCAGCGCAAATGCCCCTTGGCCACCACGCTACTGTTGGCAGCCATAATTTCGAAATAGTAAAAGCCTTCGTTTATTTGAGAACCAGCATCAACAGTAGCAACAACATCAACTCTGAAATCCAGCAAAGAATCACTCTAGCCAATAAATGCTACTTTGGACTAGGTAGGCCAACGAAAATTATACTCCACAAGTCACTTATCTTATCCGTCCTGCTATATGGTCGTACCCGTCCTGCTATATGGACCATGACAACATCAGATAAAGCGACTCTGGGATTGTTCTTTTAAAGATTTAAGGACCTCTATGTTAGGCTATCCTGCTTGTATTTGTTTATCTGCTTAATTCAGTTTATCTCATTTCTACACTAACAACACAATTGAGTCATTCTGCCTCTATAGAGGCAGGATAGCCTAATGGTTAAGACAACTCCAAGTTTCACCGTGTGATTTGCGGTTCGAATCTCGGTGAAACCTTTGATAACATTACGAAATTGCCTGATGGGAAATGCGTGGCGGTTTTCGAAATGGTACCATCGCAATATGCCAGTAAATGTTTTTTTCCTTTCTTTTCAGTTTCTCTCAGAAAAACTTAATAATTGAACATTCAATTATTATAAGCCGGTGTTAAGCTCATGAATTCTTAATAATAAGTCTAAATAACTAATTATTATATTAATTCGTTGTCCTTAAGACCGGGTTTGTTACTTTTCAAAAAAGGAAATAATACATTAATACACAAGTTATTTTATATTAAATTACTATACACAGAAAATGAGTAAATTAGAAAAATTAACAAAACAAAGTTCATAGACCGCATAGCTGACCATTTCAAAACCTATGACGGTATGTCATCAGCGATCGACACATTTCAGTCTACGGAAATGTGTTCTAATAAAGAAAGCAAGAGCTTAAAGAAAACTCATATGGACTGTTACAAAAATCCTCGTCTAATGAGATAATAGCATCTGACTTGCGCATTCAATTGACGGTGGTAAAAGAAACTTTCAAAGCGCATTTGTGGCTTGATGCGCTAAACGTCAAGCCTTCAATGTGTGATTCGCTGATCATAAGCCGTAATGGGTTTTGAAATAGTCGGCTATACGGTCTATGAAATTTGTTTTTTTTTCTAATTTACTCATTTTCTTTGTTTAATAATTTAATATAAAAAACTTGTAAATATATAAATTTTACAAAAATAACAAACCCGGCCTTGAAGACAACAAATTAATATTTTTGTTTTAAATATTATTATGAAATATTAGAAATATCAAATAAACTTCTCCGTCACCCCTCTTCTGCAAGTAACGAGTTCCAGCAACAAAAATATTTGTGTGTAAACAGCGACTAAACAAAACGAATTGAAACAAAATTGTTTACATAATACATAAAAAAGGGTAACTTTGTACTAAACGTAGTTCTCTCCCTCTCTCCTCTTCCCAAACAAGTTACAGTTCTGCGTATTTTTTATACTAAAAAATCTCACAAAACCTCTTTTTATGCACGAGATTTCACATTAATTTTATCGTGGGCATGTATATGTTATTTCTATCAAATAACTAATATTTAGGAAAGTGAAAAATGCAGCTTTAATAAAATATAGCTCCTCTGACCATGTACTATAGGTTAGGTTAGGACGAGCTGGCCCATCACATAGACTGTACGTGCCCATAGGATAGGATAGGTTAGGTGGTAGCTGCCCTGATAAGGATAGCTCACTTGGACAACACGAAGGTCCGTTGTGATACCACATACACCAAAAATACCGGTGACTTAGATCTAGCTACTCAGAGAATCGTTGGGTAGCAACGATAAAGCTCCGAATGATACCGATCTAAAATTTGGATATATTCTCGGGAGATCCAAGTGAGTCGCGACCGAAGTACTTTCGCCTAGTTCTGGCAAAAGCTGGACAATCAAGCATAAAGTGATTTGGTGATTCCACCTTATCATCCACCATACAGCTGCAGCAGGATGGAGTTTCCAGTATATTGAGACGTACCGCATGGATACCCATGGGACAGTGCCCTGTCAAAACCCCAATGACCATTGATAGGTGAGCCTTAGTGAACCCAATTATTTCAGCAGACCTCCTGCCATCCACTTTTGGCCAGAAAGATCTAGCTACCCTGCAAGACGTGGTATCCGCCCAACGTTTGCTGAGCTGATTCGAGGCCCAGCTATGGAGGAGCAATCCACAGGTGGCCAGCGGGATCCCGAAATCCCTACAGCCATCTTCATCCGGTTCAGTTGTACCGATGCGGGCTAAGAGATCCGCTTGACAGTTACCCGGGATATCACTATGGCCCGGGACCCAGATAATCTTAATTGTAAAATAATTCGATGCAATCGCAAGCGAGGTCAGACACTCCGAGACCACCCTCGTTCGCACTGTAGTTGAGCTCAAGGCCTTGATAGCCGCTTGGCTATCAGAGTAGATGTTAAATTCCCTAACCGTGGTAGCACTGGAGAGCATTCCATCCACCGCATCCTTAATCGCATAAATTTCCGCTTGGAATACACTGCAGTGATCAGCCAACTTAAACTTGCGGCTTAAATTTAGCCCAGAAATTTGCCTCTGACTAGGATAGCGAGGTCATCTGCATAGGCAACCACCCGACAACCATTGGCTTCCAGCTCCATAAGAAGCTCGTTGACTACCACAACCCAGAGGAGAGGAGATAGGACACCCCCCTGTGGCGTGCCCCTGCACACCTTCCTCTTAATTATGGCCCCTCCCCACTCCGCTGCGACAATTCTACCGCTTAGAAGTTTGCTAATAAATTCAACCAGAGCCGCCTCGACTCCTAAACCCACCAGAGCTCTTTCGATTGCCCCCGGTAAGACATTGTTAAAAGCTCCCTCGATGTCTAGAAAGGCACCCAGAGCATACTCTTTGTGTTCTAGGGACCCCTCTATTTGCTTTACAATCGAATGGAGAGCCCTTTCCGTCGATCGCCCTTGCAGTACGCATGCTGTGAAGCCGACAGTAACCCCCGAGGTATCCTTTCCCGTAGGTACAGGTCAATCAACCGCTCAAACGTCTTAAGAAGAAACGACGAGAGACTGATTGGCCTGAAATCCTTAGGTGATACATGAGAGCTTCTGCCGGCCTTCGGAATGAAAATAACCCTAACCGTGTGCCAAGACTTCGGGATATAGTTAAGCCTGAGGCAGTTAGTATATATGATGGCCAACCAGCGGCAGGAAATCCCCAAAGATCTTTGAAGCTGCGCAGGAATAATTCCATCCGAGCCCGGAGACTTATAGGGCTTGAACGACCCTATAGCCCAGGTTATTTGACTTTCCCGTATTGGAATGGCAGGCACTTCTGCATGGCCAACGACCGCCGACCATGTAGGCGAAGATCCCTGCGCAACTGGGACATCGGGGAAATGATTGTCCAGTAAAAGCCTTAGGGACTCCCCGCTACTCATCGACCAGTCCCCACCATCATCTCTTAGATACCCCAGATGAGCGGGGTTCCTAGAGAGTATTTTTCTAAATCTCTCGGATTCATTGCAGCCTTCTACGTTTTGGCAGAAGCTTCGTCATGCATCTCGCTTGGCTATCCTTATTTCATATTTATAAATCCCCAGACTCACCTTATATAGCTCCCAGTCCGAGGGTAATTTACTCCTCCTGGCTCTGTTGAAGAGCCGCCGACTGGACGCTCTTAGGTCGTCAAGAGAATCCGACCACCAGGGCGGCGCGCCCTTCCCCCTGTAAGTTTTCAAATGGCAGGACAGCTGAAAGGCGCTATTGCTTGCCGAGGTGAAGTTTTCCACCAGAACGTCTATCTCAGATTCGGACAGGCCCGAACTAATGATAGGCACCGCAGGCAGTAGCTCTCCCAGCTTCCTACAATACAAGTCCCAGTTAGTACTTTTAGGGTTCCTAAAAGATATTTTACCGGGACGTTCTTCGTTCACTGAGAACTGAATATATCGGTGATCAGAGAAGGAGTGCTCGTTGAGAACCATCCATCCAGATATCCGACCTTCCAGTTCTCTACTAACCAGGGTGAGGTCCCTTACCGCAGTAATAAAAGTCGGGTCATTCCCCCTGTTACATATACAAAGTCCCTCATCTACAATAAAAGTAAATAAAGAATCACCTCTAGTGTTGGTATCCGAGCTTCCCCAAATGCTATGATGGGCATTATCATCGGCACCGATGATCACGCCAACACCTCTCCGCCTTGCTTCAGCGGTGATTTCACCCAGTATCGCAGGTGGTGGTCCCTCTACGTCCCCGTGGGGCATGTACGCTGAGACCACCCACATTTCATTACTTCCTCGCTCGAGGCAGACCGTGGTTACGTTAGCATTGCTGAAATTAGAGAGAATAAAAGCTTTAATCTCTTTTTTAACAAGCACACAGGATCCAGGCCTACTTGCCTCCCCATGCACCAAGGTGTTGAATTTTCCAGTCCTTAATCCAGAAATCTTACTGCCGTTACTACTCAGCCACGGCTCCTGGACAAGGACTATATCCACTCCGCCTTTTTCAAGGCAGAGCAACAAATTTGCGGAAGCCGCCTTAGAGTGCTGAAGATTGATTTGACGGATTTCCATCAAAAGCGCTCTTCTTCCGCACCCCATCCTTGGCGGATTCGTATTATTCTTGTCCATTCTAAAAAAGTCCCCCCTCAAGGCCGCTATCCTGAGCCGATTGTGTAGTCGCCCTTTAACGGTCTCGTGGTTATCTATGCTACGCAGGGAGGCCACGCGAGGGTTGACGCATTACCTTATGAGTAATGCGTTCAGAGCCAGACCGGACGCGAAGCGGGAAAATCTTCAACCGCACCTACACCACCAACTTAACGGCGACGGAGCCGGAACGTACTTTGAGGCCCGCCACGGTTTTAACGGGACGTGGGCATGTGCAGCATTAGCCTACCAGCCATTTTGGTAGGGTTTCACCCCGACCTACTAAAGTGGCGGAATACCGCACCTACCAGCCCAAAGTCATCAAGTCCAAATTTAATGTCAAATCAAAGTCCTAAAACAGTCCAGTTCGTCACCGTTGTGTACCGATCTTGACTCTTAAAGAGTCCTCCCTCCCCTGATCTCGGCACAATGACTCAGGGGGTGCGGGTTTTATCGAGTTGTCCTCTCTAGATCCGCCATTATCAGTAGAAGCAGGGGCACCTCGTGCAGGACGTGAAAACTAATCACGCGTGACATTCGTCACTATGGCCGGTCTAAGACTGAAATCAGTCCCTGATCCAGAGCCTGAAACCACTTATGATACCCAAGCCAAGTGTCTTAGCCCCCGTACGTGCCCATAGTGTTACCAAAATTTTTCCTAACAGCCAAACTGAAAAATTCTATAAAATAATATGACGGCCGCCGTGGTGCTCGGGCGAAACCGTATCGAAAATTTATAAAAGGGATTGTTCAATTAAAAAAACATTTCTCCGAGCGAGTCGCCTCTCACCAGTGGTTAAGCAAGGACTCCCGAGTGTATTTCTGCGCTTCCCAAGGCAGTCGGTTCTTTCCCGACCAAGGACTGTCATTTTAGTGTGACCCAATAAATGCTACTTTGGACTAGGTAGGCCAACGAAAATTATACTCCACAAGTCACTTATCTTATCCGTCCTGCTATATGGTCGTACCCGTCCTGCTATATGGACCATGACAACATCAGATAAAGCGACTCTGGGATTGTTCTTTTAAAGATTTAAGGACCTCTATGTTAGGCTATCCTGCTTGTATTTGTTTATCTGCTTAATTCAGTTTATCTCATTTCTACACTAACAACACAATTGAGTCATTCTGCCTCTATAGAGGCAGGATAGCCTAATGGTTAAGACAACTCCAAGTTTCACCGTGTGATTTGCGGTTCGAATCTCGGTGAAACCTTTGATAACATTACGAAATTGCCTGATGGGAAATGCGTGGCGGTTTTCGAAATGGTACCATCGCAATATGCCAGTAAATGTTTTTTTCCTTTCTTTTCAGTTTCTCTCAGAAAAACTTAATAATTGAACATTCAATTATTATAAGCCGGTGTTAAGCTCATGAATTCTTAATAATAAGTCTAAATAACTAATTATTATATTAATTCGTTGTCCTTAAGACCGGGTTTGTTACTTTTCAAAAAAGGAAATAATACATTAATACACAAGTTATTTTATATTAAATTACTATACACAGAAAATGAGTAAATTAGAAAAATTAACAAAACAAAGTTCATAGACCGCATAGCTGACCATTTCAAAACCTATGACGGTATGTCATCAGCGATCGACACATTTCAGTCTACGGAAATGTGTTCTAATAAAGAAAGCAAGAGCTTAAAGAAAACTCATATGGACTGTTACAAAAATCCTCGTCTAATGAGATAATAGCATCTGACTTGCGCATTCAATTGACGGTGGTAAAAGAAACTTTCAAAGCGCATTTGTGGCTTGATGCGCTAAACGTCAAGCCTTCAATGTGTGATTCGCTGATCATAAGCCGTAATGGGTTTTGAAATAGTCGGCTATACGGTCTATGAAATTTGTTTTTTTTTCTAATTTACTCATTTTCTTTGTTTAATAATTTAATATAAAAAACTTGTAAATATATAAATTTTACAAAAATAACAAACCCGGCCTTGAAGACAACAAATTAATATTTTTGTTTTAAATATTATTATGAAATATTAGAAATATCAAATAAACTTCTCCGTCACCCCTCTTCTGCAAGTAACGAGTTCCAGCAACAAAAATATTTGTGTGTAAACAGCGACTAAACAAAACGAATTGAAACAAAATTGTTTACATAATACATAAAAAAGGGTAACTTTGTACTAAACGTAGTTCTCTCCCTCTCTCCTCTTCCCAAACAAGTTACAGTTCTGCGTATTTTTTATACTAAAAAATCTCACAAAACCTCTTTTTATGCACGAGATTTCACATTAATTTTATCGTGGGCATGTATATGTTATTTCTATCAAATAACTAATATTTAGGAAAGTGAAAAATGCAGCTTTAATAAAATATAGCTCCTCTGACCATGTACTATAGGTTAGGTTAGGACGAGCTGGCCCATCACATAGACTGTACGTGCCCATAGGATAGGATAGGTTAGGTGGTAGCTGCCCTGATAAGGATAGCTCACTTGGACAACACGAAGGTCCGTTGTGATACCACATACACCAAAAATACCGGTGACTTAGATCTAGCTACTTAGAGAATCGTTGGGTAGCAACGATAAAGCTCCGAATGATACCGATCTAAAATTTGGATATATTCTCGGGAGATCCAAGTGAGTCGCGACCGAAGTACTTTCGCCTAGTTCTGGCAAAAGCTGGACAATCAAGCATAAAGTGATTTGGTGATTCCACCTTATCATCCACCATACAGCTGCAGCAGGATGGAGTTTCCAGTATATTGAGACGTACCGCATGGATACCCATGGGACAGTGCCCTGTCAAAACCCCAATGACCATTGATAGGTGAGCCTTAGTGAACCCAATTATTTCAGCAGACCTCCTGCCATCCACTTTTGGCCAGAAAGATCTAGCTACCCTGCAAGACGTGGTATCCGCCCAACGTTTGCTGAGCTGATTCGAGGCCCAGCTATAGAGGAGCAATCCACAGGTGGCCAGCGGGATCCCGAAATCCCTACAGCCATCTTCATCCGGTTCAGTTGTACCGATGCGGGCTAAGAGATCCGCTTGACAGTTACCCGGGATATCACTATGGCCCGGGACCCAGATAATCTTAATTGTAAAATAATTCGATGCAATCGCAAGCGAGGTCAGACACTCCGAGACCACCCTCGTTCGCACTGTAGTTGAGCTCAAGGCCTTGATAGCCGCTTGGCTATCAGAGTAGATGTTAAATTCCCTAACCGTGGTAGCACTGGAGAGCATTCCATCCACCGCATCCTTAATCGCATAAATTTCCGCTTGGAATACACTGCAGTGATCAGCCAACTTAAACTTGCGGCTTAAATTTAGCCCAGAAATTTGCCTCTGACTAGGATAGCGAGGTCATCTGCATAGGCAACCACCCGACAACCATTGGCTTCCAGCTCCATAAGAAGCTCGTTGACTACCACAACCCAGAGGAGAGGAGATAGGACACCCCCCTGTGGCGTGCCCCTGCACACCTTCCTCTTAATTATGGCCCCTCCCCACTCCGCTGCGACAATTCTACCGCTTAGAAGTTTGCTAATAAATTCAACCAGAGCCGCCTCGACTCCTAAACCCACCAGAGCTCTTTCGATTGCCCCCGGTAAGACATTGTTAAAAGCTCCCTCGATGTCTAGAAAGGCACCCAGAGCATACTCTTTGTGTTCTAGGGACCCCTCTATTTGCTTTACAATCGAATGGAGAGCCCTTTCCGTCGATCGCCCTTGCAGTACGCATGCTGTGAAGCCGACAGTAACCCCCGAGGTATCCTTTCCCGTAGGTACAGGTCAATCAACCGCTCAAACGTCTTAAGAAGAAACGACGAGAGACTGATTGGCCTGAAATCCTTAGGTGATACATGAGAGCTTCTGCCGGCCTTCGGAATGAAAATAACCCTAACCGTGTGCCAAGACTTCGGGATATAGTTAAGCCTGAGGCAGTTAGTATATATGATGGCCAACCAGCGGCAGGAAATCCCCAAAGATCTTTGAAGCTGCGCAGGAATAATTCCATCCGAGCCCGGAGACTTATAGGGCTTGAACGACCCTATAGCCCAGGTTATTTGACTTTCCCGTATTGGAATGGCAGGCACTTCTGCATGGCCAACGACCGCCGACCATGTAGGCGAAGATCCCTGCGCAACTGGGACATCGGGGAAATGATTGTCCAGTAAAAGCCTTAGGGACTCCCCGCTACTCATCGACCAGTCCCCACCATCATCTCTTAGATACCCCAGATGAGCGGGGTTCCTAGAGAGTATTTTTCTAAATCTCTCGGATTCATTGCAGCCTTCTACGTTTTGGCAGAAGCTTCGTCATGCATCTCGCTTGGCTATCCTTATTTCATATTTATAAATCCCCAGACTCACCTTATATAGCTCCCAGTCCGAGGGTAATTTACTCCTCCTGGCTCTGTTGAAGAGCCGCCGACTGGACGCTCTTAGGTCGTCAAGAGAATCCGACCACCAGGGCGGCGCGCCCTTCCCCCTGTAAGTTTTCAAATGGCAGGACAGCTGAAAGGCGCTATTGCTTGCCGAGGTGAAGTTTTCCACCAGAACGTCTATCTCAGATTCGGACAGGCCCGAACTAATGATAGGCACCGCAGGCAGTAGCTCTCCCAGCTTCCTACAATACAAGTCCCAGTTAGTACTTTTAGGGTTCCTAAAAGATATTTTACCGGGACGTTCTTCGTTCACTGAGAACTGAATATATCGGTGATCAGAGAAGGAGTGCTCGTTGAGAACCATCCATCCAGATATCCGACCTTCCAGTTCTCTACTAACCAGGGTGAGGTCCCTTACCGCAGTAATAAAAGTCGGGTCATTCCCCCTGTTACATATACAAAGTCCCTCATCTACAATAAAAGTAAATAAAGAATCACCTCTAGTGTTGGTATCCGAGCTTCCCCAAATGCTATGATGGGCATTATCATCGGCACCGATGATCACGCCAACACCTCTCCGCCTTACTTCAGCGGTGATTTCACCCAGTATCGCAGGTGGTGGTCCCTCTACGTCCCCGTGGGGCATGTACGCTGAGACCACCCACATTTCATTACTTCCTCGCTCGAGGCAGACCGTGGTTACGTTAGCATTGCTGAAATTAGAGAGAATAAAAGCTTTAATCTCTTTTTTAACAAGCACACAGGATCTAGGCCTACTTGCCTCCCCATGCACCAAGGTGTTGAATTTTCCAGTCCTTAATCCAGAAATCTTACTGCCGTTACTACTCAGCCACGGCTCCTGGACAAGGACTATATCCACTCCGCCTTTTTCAAGGCAGAGCAACAAATTTGCGGAAGCCGCCTTAGAGTGCTGAAGATTGATTTGACGGATTTCCATCAAAAGCGCTCTTCTTCCGCACCCCATCCTTGGCGGATTCGTATTATTCTTGTCCATTCTAAAAAAGTCCCCCCTCAAGGCCGCTATCCTGAGCCGATTGTGTAGTCGCCCTTTAACGGTCTCGTGGTTATCTATGCTACGCAGGGAGGCCACGCGAGGGTTGACGCATTACCTTATGAGTAATGCGTTCAGAGCCAGACCGGACGCGAAGCGGGAAAATCTTCAACCGCACCTACACCACCAACTTAACGGCGACGGAGCCGGAACGTACTTTGAGGCCCGCCACGGTTTTAACGGGACGTGGGCATGTGCAGCATTAGCCTACCAGCCATTTTGGTAGGGTTTCACCCCGACCTACTAAAGTGGCGGAATACCGCACCTACCAGCCCAAAGTCATCAAGTCCAAATTTAATGTCAAATCAAAGTCCTAAAACAGTCCAGTTCGTCACCGTTGTGTACCGATCTTGACTCTTAAAGAGTCCTCCCTCCCCTGATCTCGGCACAATGACTCAGGGGGTGCGGGTTTTATCGAGTTGTCCTCTCTAGATCCGCCATTATCAGTAGAAGCAGGGGCACCTCGTGCAGGACGTGAAAACTAATCACGCGTGACATTCGTCACTATGGCCGGTCTAAGACTGAAATCAGTCCCTGATCCAGAGCCTGAAACCACTTATGATACCCAAGCCAAGTGTCTTAGCCCCCGTACGTGCCCATAGTGTTACCAAAATTTTTCCTAACAGCCAAACTGAAAAATTCTATAAAATAATATGACGGCCGCCGTGGTGCTCGGGCGAAACCGTATCGAAAATTTATAAAAGGGATTGTTCAATTAAAAAAACATTTCTCCGAGCGAGTCGCCTCTCACCAGTGGTTAAGCAAGGACTCCCGAGTGTATTTCTGCGCTTCCCAAGGCAGTCGGTTCTTTCCCGACCAAGGACTGTCATTTTAGTGTGACCCCATCTAATTTGTTTCATCCCTCCCATAAATTGTCATCCTCCCAGCAGCTCCTTGCAGCAGGACTGCTCCATATTCTCTTACTCCGGGAAGGCATCGAACCCAATCCGGGTCCGTCTCCTGACCCCGGTCCTGAGAAATGGTTTTGCTGCATCTGCCGGAAAAGAATCTTTTTAGGACGGTCATACTCTGTTCAGTGTGTCTCGTGCAAGGGATGGTTGCATCGGACAGGTTGTTCTGGGCTTGATCCCAAAACCCGACGTCCACGTAACTTTTATAAATCTTTTGTGGCTCCTTGCTGTTCACGCCCAAGGGCGTCCCGTAGTCTACGCCTTATCCCCCCCCCCCCCCCCCCCCCCCCCCCCACTACCTTCCAGCAGCCCCGCTGCTCAGCAAGCCACAACAAGTACCCGCTGCTGCTCGTGCCTCACGGCGCCAACAACTCAAACAGCTGATACCACTCATAACTACTACCTTCGTAGTAGAGTTGGTAGCAATGCTGAGCATCAGCCCCTGCCCCCGTCTCCTCCCCCCCCTCTTTTCCGGCAGCAATCGTGCAGGTCAGGGAAACAGACTGCACCGTCTGCCAGCACAGAATATATAAGTTTGCGACATCCGCGCAATGCAGCTCCTGCCTTGGGTGGTGCCACTTTCCCAGATGTTCTGGTCTCCGCGACGGCAACCCCCCGACGGGTTTCATCGCGCCATGTTGCCAGGTCGCAAACCCAAATCATCCTGGTACCCCAATGCTTGCCCAAGGACGCCCAGTCCCAGGGCCACAACAGCAATTGCGTCCTGGCCTTCCACAACCCAGGCGTAGTCACCCGTCACTTACCCCCAGAGTGGCGACGTCTCCCCTTATGCACTTCAGAATCCTGCAGTTAAACTGTAATGGACTAACTGGGAAGATCACGGAGATAGTCAATTTCATGAAGCGGCACAACATCCCCATTGCTGCGATTCAAGAGACTAAACTCACAGCAACATCTGCATTGCAGACCTGCTTTGGGTATAACGTCCACAGGAAAGACCGCGAGAGCGGAAATGGAGGCGGTCTCGCGTTTATCATACACCACTCTGTGCAATATTATATATTTGATCCTGGCATCGACCGCAGGGACAATGTCTTAGAACGTCAAGGCCTATCTGTCCGGTCAGGCGATGCAAACCTAGAAATCATCAACATCTACATCCCTCCTGCCACCTGTTGCCCCAGTGGATACCGCCCTAATATCAGGGCCTTACTCACTGGCAACAATCGCATTATCCCAGGTGATTTCAATGCCCATCATGATCTATGGCATTCAAACTTGCGGGCGGACAGTAGGGGTGAGATGTTGGCGGATCAAATAGAAGAAACGACGTTCTGCACAATAAACGGAGACGCCCCCACACGTATGGTAGGAAGCTGTCACAGCTCGCCAGATATCTCTATCGTGAGCGCAGAACTCGTAAACTGCGTCAACTGGCAGCCGATGGTAACATTGGCATCCGACCACCTGCCCATACTTATTTCGCTTGAGCGTACCGCCGACTTCATCGTCACTGAAAAACACACTTTCATAAAATTCAAAAAAGGAAAGTGGGAAGAATATAAATCCTTTACAAACAGCCGCTTTGTTGCCCTCCCTATCCCGACTGATGCCCGCCAAGGGGAGCGTGCTTCCATAAGGTCATTAAATCCGCCTAGGAACATTTTATTCCCGCCGGGAGAATTCCCGAAATCCGGCCCCACTTCCCGGCGGAGGCCGCAAACTTAGCGAGAGAACGTGACCTTATAAGACAGCTTGATCCAGGCGACCACCAAATAAGGGATATAAACCAACGCATCAGATTGCTTGTGGATGAACACAAGCGGGCGAAATGGGAGGAGCACCTAAGAGGTTGTAACCTCTCTACCGGTGTGGGTAAACTTTGGTCCACCGTAAAGTCCTTATCGAATCCGACTAAGCACAAAGACAAAGTTTCCATCGCCTTTGGCGACAAAGTGCTGTCGGATGCGAAACAATGCGCGAGCGCTTTCTGCCGGCAATATATAATGCATCCTACGGTCGACCAAGATAGACAGAGAGCCAATAGACACGCACATAAACAAATTCAGCGCGTCACCAATCACCATCACCGCTAAAGAGGTTGAGGACGCCATTGGTCGCGCTAAACCATCCAAAGCAGTGGACCCAGACGGCATAGCCATGCCGATGCTTAAAAGCCTAGGGAAAGAGGGTTTCAAATATTTAGCGCATGTCTGCAACCTGTCTCTTTCCACCTTTGTCATACCTGAGAAATGGAAAATGGCCAAGGTGGTCCCGCTACTAAAGCCTGGGAAACCAGCTAACATAGGTGAGTCGTATCGTCCGATATCTCTCCTATGTCCAGTGGCAAAGACGCTTGAAGCCATTTTGCTCCCTTATTTCCAAGCAAATTTGCAGCTAGCCCCTCATCAGCATGGCTTCAGAGAACTCCATAGCACTACCAGCGCGCTAAATGTCATTAGCACCCAGATAAATTGCGGTTTAAATCAATACCCCCACCATAGAACAGTACTCGTAGCGCTAGACCTATCAAAAGCTTTCGATACGGTCAACCATGGCTCGTTACTGCAGGACCTGGAAGGGTCTATCCTTCCCCCATGTCTTAAAAGGTGGCATTATCATCGACTAAATCTTCCGCGACCTTATTTACAACATGGACGCCCCAAATGTCGACCATTTTGAACATCCACGTCGATGGCACTACGCTACCGACTGTCCTACACCCCAAAATCTTGGGTGTGACGTTTGATCAGGGTCTAAATTTTGGTGAGCACGCAGCCGCAATTGTTCCGAGAATTCAGAGCCGTAACAAAATCCTCAAATCCCTCGCTGGCAGTACTTGGGGAAAAGATAAAGAAACGCTCATGACTACATACAAAGCAATTAACCAGCCGATTACGTGCTACGCGTCACCCATATGGTCGCCAAGCCTAAAAATCACCCACTGGAAGAAACTACAGGCCTGCCAAAATACTGCTCTCAGAATCGCCACGGGCTGCCTTCTTATGTCTCCAGAACACCATCTGCATAATGAGGCGAGAATACTCCCCATCAGGGAGAGAAATGAGATGTTGACCAAACAGTTCCTGTTGAATACCCAGAAACCTGGGCATCCCAAGAGACATCTGATTGATGAGCCAGCACCGTCTAGGGGCTTAAGGAGTCATCTCCGTAAGCATTTTGAGGAAATACGGCACCTGAGAACCCAGCCGTATGAAGTGAAAAACACAAGCAGGTCCTTGGTGAACTCGATAAACAGGCGTCGGACCTTTATGCCGGGAATTGCCCGGTGAATCCAGTGCTTAACGAAAATTATCCAAAACTTGCGGAAGAGGAACGCATACTCCCCAGGGAAACGCGTGTCACTCTTGCTCAACTTCGTTCTGGATACTGTAACAGGTTAAACTCTTACCTATCCAGAATCAACCCCGACATACAAAATGTATGCCCCGCTTGCAACGTGTCCCCACATGACACCAACCATCTCTTCAATTGTAATGTGGAACCAACGCCTCTAACACCCCTTTCCTTATGGTCCACCCCTGTTGAAACGGCAAGTTTCCTTGGACTCCCGTTAGAGGATATTGATGACAATTTGTGATCGATCGCGGCTATTAGGTGGGGCGAGCATTGCTACAACAACAACAGTGTATTTCTGCCATGAAAAGCTTCTCAGCGAAATTCATCTAACTTGCAAATGTCGGAATCGGCATAAAATATTAGGCTCTGTTCCGCCAATTTCTAGAAACAATTTAAAAGGAGCACGACGCGAATTGGAACAAAAATTTTGTCTGCTTAAGCTCCACGTAGGTAAATCGTGCCGAGTATTTGATATAACTCCATCCCTTGTCGAACACCAGAAACTTTCTGGGACCTATCCCACTCGCCACTTTTAGACTTGATAGCTGTGTCACTGCTAATAACTGGAACCTAAACCTGGCGAGTGCATAGAACCTGCTTGACGGTTTGCTCCTATAGTCCTCACTTCCTACAGCTATCACTGACGAGGCCTTATTTGCAAGCAAGCAAGGCAAGAAGGCAGTTGCTAATGAGAATATCTATCATGAGCCAACTTCCCCTCTTTACAGTTATAACTTTGTTTGCCTAAGATCTTAAGGCTTGCACATGATCCCTGACAATTTGCAGTCCCGCGCTTTCTCTCCACGTCTATAAACATACATCAGTTTTGTAATCTAGTGACGCCGTCGGTAGAGAGTAACCACGGGATATTTGGAACATTTATGTTTGTACAATGATCGCACGGAAAGTTAAGTTTTATCTTCTTGCAAGCAGGCTCACGATTGTTCCCGTTGAGGTGCCTCAGGAGTAGTGGATTGAGCGAATCCAATGAATATACGCCTAAGCCGTAAAAGGCGCTCCATACACTTCTTTTCGATAGTGAACGTGAATAATTTCTTTTGTACTACTTGCACACAGCGTATTATAACTTGTATTGGATAACGGTTGGTTGTACAGGTATAAAGGAGTCGAGATAGATTCCATGTCTGCCCGTTTTCCCGTCCGTTAACACGATAACTTGAGCAAATATTGAGATATCTTCACCAAATTCGGTATACGGGCTTATTTGAACCCAGAATAGATTGGTATTGAAAATAGCAATCGTTTAAAATTTAAAGAGAAATTTTATTTAGTAATGGTAAGCGTACTTATTGTGACATTTGCACATATTCGTGCCAAAAAGTAAGCAAATGGATTGAAAACCACACTCAATTTCATATATCTCCCAAGAAAAATGAGGTACTGAAAGTAAAACACCCTATATTTATGTCCTCGCCAGTGCTTTTCGTTTGACACCGATATTGCATTAACGCGTTCTAGGGTCCAAATTTAGGTCAATACACCCAAGCCTAAGTTGAATTTTTGAAATAATAACCCTCCCATATTGATACCCTCATCAATACCTTTCATTGATATGGTCACCTTAATTGGCAAAGGCTATAACCAACACATTTTTCCAAACTGCTTTTTTCACTGGTTGGATGGGGGTGATATTTCCAGACCGATTAGAGATAAAGGCCTATTCTCGTACATATACATAAAAAATTGCATTAAAAATCATTGCGCAGACTTATAACGCTATTGCTCCGCTTTTCAAAAAAATTTATACAATGGTACTAGGACCTATGCTACTAGCTGCTTCTAGATCTGATAACTCTATCACTGGAATCAAAGCTTGAGTTTTACCCTGGCCAACGCAGGGCACGATCGTTTCCTCCTCTTTTTCGAGAAAAAAAACCTCAAAGTTTTTAAAGTGTTTGTCAAAAGTTGCAAACTTTTATAGCGGTTTCCTTTATAATATCTTCGTTTGTGTTGCAAAAATTAAAATATTAAAATATATTTTATGCCGGGACGACCCACTTGTTTGTTTGATAAATGTCGATGATATTATGAAGCAAGTGTTGGATATTATAGTGTGAATTGATATTTTCCTGAAAGAGTAACATTTTCAGATATCGAATCACGCACTAACTAAATTTTGAGAAAACAAAATTATTTTTTTGCTCACTATTTTTCGGAAGTCAAGAAAATCCAAATTAAAAAAAAATTTAATGATGAGCTGTACGAACTTTATGCAGAGGTCGACACATTGGACAAAAGATTAAAACCCCCAAGTCAGAAAAAGACGAAATATAAAATACACAAAAAGCTAATACAACTATTAATAACGGTAACACGATTACTCGAGGGGGTTTTGTATGAAAATTTACTGGTGAAACAATTTGAGTTACAGTGGCTCGCTAATAGAAAATGTTTTTCCTGAAATACGATTCCAAAAGCATTAAATAACTGAACCTCAAATGGTTTATGTTCTTATACAAATAATCGTAAATAAATAGAAATTTCAATTGGTAGGCAGATTACTCTTTAAATATGTGAATAGCGTTCAGCTGTCAATGTGTATTGAGAAGAATATGCATTCATATATAAATTAATATGTACATATGTACATACATATGCGTTTTATGCACTTAAGTATGGCAGTAATTTGCCATTTTGTATTATTTTATTTTGAAATAAAATATCAATTTCTGTGTAAACAATAACAACAGAAGCTAACCCACACTCAAAACTATTCCTTCATATGGATTGATATGTGCAATGTGATTTCACATCCTCCCATATATGTATATGTATTTGTATGGAAGATCATAGCTCCCAGCAAAAAATGTTATAAGCACTCTTTTCTGCAGAAGCTGACACTTTCATATACATAAATTGTGTAAAAGTTTCCTTGCACCTATTTTACAGTTTTGTTTCTCCCGACTGTAAGGTACCATAGCATTAGACAAGTGGTGCACAACGCCGGCAGAGCTTCGAATACAAACGCAATTTTTTTTTTTGTAGAATTATATGGTATTATAGCATTTTCAGGTCAAATGAAACTTTTTTCAAGTCAAATGAAAGCATACTACTAAGGTAATTGTCAATATATTTATATCGTACTTTATAACGCTAAGTATTTATCAAATTTTTCTTTAAGACAACTATTTCTAATTAGCCACATTGAAGGCAAAATTTTTGCTTAAATTTTCTTTGTGAATTTAAGCTGCAGTCAAGGTCGGCTTAGTTTAGCCTTGCCTTTTGATCGTTTCAATTTTTAATAGATAAAGTAGCAGGGTTATACGCTAGGCAACTTATATTCTACAGTTTAACCACCCACTGAAAATAAGCACCTATATTTTTTACTTGTATCTACTCCTCTTATATATAAAGCACATTCTTCTTTTACATATACTTCGTTAATAACGTAGGAATAAAGCAACGTAGAGAACAAAGAGAAGGAACCAAAGAGCATGATGTGAGCGTATTTCCTATTCACTCTCTGACACCAACTTACACATCGGTTGAATCCTCTGTATTATGCTTTTCTCTTTGACCAACGTCTTACCAAACAACATAGAACGATAGCAAGGTATTGAGAGAAACATTACTTTTACCAACTAAATAGTAGAGCATGTGGACTGTGGAGAGATCTTTTTTAACTATGCTGAAAAACATAACGGTAAAAAGTGATATTTTCTACTCTATGGCGTAGTTACATTTCACTTCACTCGTTTGGGCCTTTGAAAACATATATATTTGATTTTATTCCATTATTTTTCATTGTATATTGTATCTAAATGTAATACTTAGAATATATATATTAGAATAGGTCGATTTATTAACCGATATCGCGCCATCGATTTTTCGATAGGATTTTGGGTCAGGAAAAAAAGTTTCACTACGCATACCCAAACAAATAATTTTCGAGCCTGCGAAATTTAATTTTTTTTTACTTTTTTGCTTTGATTTTTAAGACTTCTTTCATGACCTACTAAAAAAATTTTCGGAGATTAAGTTTCCTTTAAACTATTCTGATCTATTTCGTTGTAGTGCGAATAAAAACAAAGTTTATTCCACCTTACGGCCCAACGTTTCGCCAAATTTCCTTGGCATCATCAGGGGCGTAATATTTTTAGATGTGGCGGTTGACAAAATTACAAATGAAAACTAAACAAAATTTACAAAAGTTGCACCATTAATTACATAGAAAATCGGTACCATCGATTTGTGGTACACTTTGTCACATTAAATACTATGAACACTATACAATTTTCATTTGATTGTATAATTTTCATGTATACCGACGTTTTAAGCGGAAGTTTTTGGGTCGGACAGGGTATACATATAAGAATAGATACAAGTAAAAAATATAGGTGCTTATTTTCAGTGGGTGGTTAAACTGTAGTATATAAGTTGCTTAGCGTATAACCCTGCTACTTTATCTATTAAAAAATTGAAACGATCAAAAGGCAAGGTTAAACTAAGCCGATCTTAACTGCAGCTTAAATTCACAAAGAAAATTTAAGCAAAAATTTTGCCTTCAATATGGTAATTAGAAATAGTTGTCTTAAAGAAAAATTTGATAAATACTTAGCGTTATAAAGTACGATATAAATATATTGACAATTACCTTAGTAGTATGGTTTCATTTGACCTGAAAAAAGTTTAATTTAAAATGAAAAAAGTTTCATTTAAAATGAAAAAAGGTTCATTTGAAATGAAAAAAGTTTCATTTGACCTGAAAATGCTATAACATGGAGAGTGTTTGAGCATCGAACTCATTCATGAGATATATACTGGCTGAAGTACAAGCTAAACCTGATTGCTTGCGTTACTGAATCTCTGTCGCTGCGCTCACACGAAGCTCTGCGAAGCTCCCGAGAGCACCACTGCGTTATGGACGGGTCACAATCAACTTTTTCGTTTAACGAAATCTTAAGCATTATTGTAGGTATTTTTATGAATAACCGCAGATCGAGCGGTGCCAGCGCCATCTGGCATACAAAAGTTTGTAATCTTCAACTTTTGCTATATGTAAAGCATAAGAAGAAGAATTCAACATTTCTTTTGGCTAAGGGTGCTGTCACACTTCGCAAGTGAAATTATTTTTCTCTCTCATTGGTACTTTTCTAACATTCTTCACTGTTAAAAACTGCATTTTAACATAAACAAGTAAGGAAGGTTAAGTTCGGGTGTAACCGAACATTACATACTCAGTTGAGAGCTATGGTGGCAACATAAGGGACAATAACCATGTAGGAAAATGAACCGAGGGTAACCCTGGAATGTGTTTGTATGACATGTGTATCAAATGAAAGGTATTAAAGAGTATTTTAAGAGGGAGTGGGCCATAGTTCTATAGGTGGACGCCATTTAGGGATATCGCCATAAAGGTGGATCAGGGTTGACTCTAGAATTCGTTTGTACACTATGGGTGTCAAACGAAAAGTATTAATGAGTATTTTAAGAGGGCGAGGGCCTTAGTTCTATATGTGGAGATATCGCCATAAAGGTGGACCGGGGGTGACTCTAGAATTTGTTTGTACTATATGGGTATCAAATGAAAGGTGTTAATGGGTATTTTAAGAGGGAGTGGGCCATAGTTATATAGGTGGACGCCATTTAGGGATATCGCCATAAAGGTGGATCAGGGTTGACTCTAGAATTCGTTTGTACGATATGGGTTTCAAATGAAAGGTGTTAATGAGTATTTTAAAAGAGCGTGTGCCTTAGTTCTATAGGTGGACGCCTTTTCGAGACATCGCCATAAAGGTGGGCCAGGGGTGACTCTAGAATTTGTTTGTAATATATGGGTATCAAATGAAAGGTGTTAATGAGTATTTTAAAAGGGAGTGGGCCTTAGTTCCATAGGTGGATGCCTTTTCGAGATATCGCCATAAAGGTGGGCCAGGGGTGAATCTAGAATTTTTTTGTACGATATGGGTATCAAATGAAAGGTGTTAATGAGTATTTTAAAAGGGAGTGATCCTTATTTCCATAGGTGGACGCCGTTTCGTGATATCGCCATAAAGGGGACCAGGGGTGATTCTAGAATGCGTTTGTACACTATGGGTGTCAAACGAAAAGTATTAATGAGTATTTTAAGAGGGCGAGGGCCTTAGTTCTATATGTGGAGATATCGCCATAAAGGTGGACCGGGGGTGACTCTAGAATTTGTTTGTACTATATGGGTATCAAATGAAAGGTGTTAATGGGTATTTTAAAAGGGAGTGGCCTTAGTTCGATAGGTGGACGCCTTTTCGAGATATCGCCATAAAGGTGGACCAGGGGTGACTCTAGAATTCGTTTGAACGATATGGGTTTCAAATGAAAGGTGTTAATGAGTATTTTAAAAGAGGGCCTTAGTTCTATAGGTGGACGCCTTTTCGAGACATCGCCATAAAGGTGGGCCAGGGGTGACTCTAGAATTTGTTTGTACGATATGGGTATCAAATGAAAGGTGTTAATGAGTATTTTAAAAGGGAGTGGGCCTTAGTTCCATAGGTCGATGCCTTTTCGAGATATCGCCATAAAGATGGGCCAGGGGTGAATCTAGCATTTTTTTGTACAATATGGGTATCAAATGAAAGGTGTTAATGAGTATTTTAAAAAGGAGTGGACCCTAGTTCTATATGTGGACGCCTTTTCGAGATATCGCCATAAACGTGGACCAGGGGTGACTCTATAATTTGTTTGTACGATATGGGTATCAAATGAAAGGTGTTAATGAGTATTTTAAAAGGGAGTGGGCCTTAGTTCCATAGGTGGATGTCTTTTCGAGATATCGCCATAAAGGTGGGCCAGGGATGAATCTATAATTTGTTTGTACGATATGGGTATCAAATGAAAGGTGTTAATGAGTATTTTAAAAGGGAGTGGGCCTTAGTTCCATAGGTGGATGCCTTTTCGAGATATCGCCATAAAGATGGGCCAGGGGTGAATCTAGAATTTTTTTTGTACAATATGGGTATCAAATGAAAGGTGTTAATGAGTATTTTAAAAAGGAGTGGGCCCTAGTTCTATATGTGGACGCCTTTTCGAGATATCGCCATAAACGTGGACCAGGGGTGACTCTAGAATTTGTTTGTACGATATGGGTATCAAATGAAAGTTGTTAATGAGTATTTTAAAAGGGAGTGGGCCTTAGTTCCATAGGTGGATGCCTTTTCGAGATATCGCCATAAAGGTGGGCCAGGGATGAATCTAGAATTTTTTTGTACGATATGGGTATCAAATGAAAAGTGTTAATGAGTATTTTAAAAAGGAGTGGGCCTTAGTTCTATATGTGGATGCCTTTTCGAGATATCGCCATAAACGTGGACCAGGGGTGACGTTAGGATGTGTTTGTACGATATGGATATCAAATTAAAGGTATTAATGAGGGTTTTAAAAGGGAGTGACCCTTAGTTGTATATGTGATGGCGTTTTCGAGATATCGACCAAAATGTGGACCAGGGTGATCCAGAACTTCATCAGTCGGGTACCGCTAATTTATTTATATATGTAATACCACGAACAGTATTCCTTCCAATATTCCAAGGGCTTTTGATTTCGCCCTGCAAAACTTTTTCATTTTCTTCTACTTAATATGGTAGGTGTCACACCCATTTTACCAAGTTTTTTTCTCAAGTTATATTTTGCGTCAATAGACCAATACAATTACCACGTTTCATCCCTTTTTTCATATTTGGTATATAATTATGGCATTTTTTTCATTTTTCGTAATTTTCGATATCGAAAAAGTGGGCGTGGTCATACTCGGATTTCGGCCATTTTTTACACCAATACAAAGTGAGTACAGATAAGTACGTGAACTGAGTTTAGTAAAGATATATCGATTTTTGCTCAAGTTATCGTGTTAACGGCCGAGCGGAAGGACAGACGGTCGACTGTGTATAAGAACTGGGCGTGGCTTCAACCGATTTCGCCCATTTTCACAGAAAACAGTTACTGGCATAGAAGCTATGCCCTTACGAAATTTCACAAGGATTGGTAGATTTTTGTTCGATTTATGGCATTAAAAGTATCCTAGACAAATTAAATGAAAAAGGGCGGGGCCACGCCCATTTTGAAATTTTCTTTTATTTTTGTATTTTGTGGCACCATATCATTACTGGAGTTGAATGTTGGGATAATTTACTTATATACTGTAAAGATATTAACTTTTCTTTTAAAATTTTAATTAAAAAAATTTTTTTTTAAAAAGTGGGCATGGTCGTTCTCCTATTTTGCTAATTTTTAGTAATCAGACATATAGTAGTAAGGGTAACGTTCCTGCCAAATTTCATCATGATATCTTCAACAACTGCCAAATAACAGCTTGCAAAACTTCTAAATTACCTTCTTTTAAAAGTGGGCGGTGCCACGCCCATTGTCCAAAATTTTACTATTTTTCTATTCTGCGTCATAAGCTCAACTAACTTACCAAGTTTCATCGCTTAATCCGTATTTGGTATTGAATTATCGCACTTTTTCGATTTTTCGAAATTTTCGATATCGAAAAAGTGGGCGTGGTTATTGTCCGATATCGTTCATTTTAAATAACGATCTGAAATGAGTGCCCAGGAACCTACATACCAAATTTCATCAAGATACCTCAAAATTTACTCAAGTTATCGTGTTAACGGACAGACGGACGGACGGACGGACGGACATGGCTCAATCGAATTTTTTTTCGATACTGATGATTTTGATATATGGAAGTCTATATCTATCTCGATTCCTTTATACCTGTACAACCAACCGTTATCCAATCAAAGTTAATATACTCTGTGAGCTCTGCTCAACTGAGTATAAAAATACGAGACAAAATGTCTTAGCAAGTATTTTTATTGTATAGTGAGAATGTTTTTAACAGTGCTTCGCAAAATTTTGTATGTGAATGGGAAAGACGAAATAATCTTATATTGCTAAGTCTGAAGCTCCTTTATATTTACAAACGCGAAATCTTGCGTGATTGTGGTTATGTAACTGTCATGCATATGATTGCGTTGAACGCATCTATATAAAAAAGTTCATTGTGGTTCGGAAATAACAGTCGAGGGAGGTAAACTAAACTAAAAGTGTCAGCATCTGCAGAAATTCGTTCTGATGAGGCCATTGGACGTTCAAAATCCATAATAATAAGGATTCTGTGTCGCAGCCTAGCTTAATTTTAAGGCTAAAAAAACGAAACACCGTTTTGACATATATTTCTGAAAGAATAGTAATCAATTTTCAGTATTCTAAAATAATTTTAATCTTTATGAGTAACGTAGAAAAACTAGATATTTTATCAAAATTCGTCAATTAAATCCTTCTAATTCCATGAATTTTGCAGCTAAAGCTATGCAAATCAGTGTCAAACCCGTTTTTCGAAAAAATTCAATATTCGAGAAAATTTTATAAAAATATGTAATATGTACATACTTTTTTATTTGGGGTTCTCTGTATTTTTTGAGCATACAAATTTGGAGCCCAACCAAGTTTAGTCCCGCAGAGTTATAGGTTTCTCAAAATTTGCTCTGATTTTTGAAATTTTCGAGTGGTGTTTAAGACTTTCGTCCATATAGAAAAAGTGCTTCACACTTTTCATACGGAAAACTAAAACATCCTTGGAAAAAAATTGACAAAAATCAATGCGAATTTTGAGAAACTTATAACTTGTACTTTGTGAGACTCTACTTGACTGGGCTACAAGTTCATTCAAAATGTTCGTAAAATTTTCTCGAATTTAAAATTTTTTCGAAAACATTTTGAGATTGAGATCTTCACACCGATGTTATTTACACTGATTTCAGTAAAGCATTTGACAAAGTTTCCCATTCATTGCTTATCCACAAGCTAGATCGACTTGGTTTCCAACCAGGTCTCACTCAGTGGATATCTTCTTATCTCTGCGGTAGAACGCAACAAGTAATTTTTAAAAATACTCTTTCAGAGGTCATTAAAGTTCCTTCTGGCGTCCCACAGGGCAGTCATCTCGGTCCAATTCTGTTCTTGCTATTTATTAATGATATTTGTACCATAATAAAATATTCCAAAATTTTAATGTATGCTGATGATGTAAAACTTTTTAGGTCTTATGAGTCTATTGAAGAACGTCCATTGCTTCAAGCGGATTTAAACTGCTTAGTTGCTTGGTGCAACGCGAATTCAATGCCGCTGAACATCAATAAATGTAAGTTCATGTGCTTCTCTCGGAGATCTTTGCCAGCAGCCTCTTACGTAATTGATAATTTTTGTCTTGCATCAGTAAATTATTTTGTTGACTTGGGAGTTACGATGGATGCTAAACTTAGTTTCAACCTTCATATTATGACTACTGCCAATAAGGCTAGAGGTGTTCTATCATTCGTGAAGAGATGGTCTAAAGAATTTAGTGACCCTTATGTAACCAAAGCCCTTTTTACCACATTGGTTAGGCCGATACTAGAATACGGATCAGTAGTCTGGAATCCGCGATATCAAGTTCATGCAGATAGGCTTGAGTCAATACAGAAGCAATTTTTACTTTTTTCTTTAAGGAATTTTCATTGGGACTCTGCATATAATCTTCCACCTTATACTAGTCGGTTAAGGCTTATCAATCTTCCAACTCTCGCTAGCCGTAGAGAAATGCTAGGAGTATTATTTATGGCTAAACTACTGAATGGACTAATTTCTAGCCCCTTTCTTTTGAACGAAGTAAACTTCAATATCCCATCACGAGCGTCAAGACATTACAAACCTCTTCTTTTGAGGCAGTGTAGAACTAACTTCGAATTAAATGAACCTTTCCGGTGTTTGTGTTATGATTTTAACTCTCACTCGAATTCATTTGATATAACGGATTCACTTTTTACTATAAGGAAAACTGTCCTATCCTATCTTAACTCGTAACAAAATAAAAATAAAAATAAAAAATAAAAATCTTTATATGCTAAATCCTTAACTTATTTAACAATTTACTATATGTATAATTTTCTACTGTTATGTATATAATACTCAGCTGATGATTTTTATTCTGTAGCTGAGCAGTTTTAGATCTCGACGCTTAACAAACCTCCGCCTATCAACAACTCGGCAAAAACAAAAACAAATCCGTGCGTCATGCGGATGCGCCCCTCGTGTCGGTTGGGCGGGCTTTGGAGGGTATTAATCCGTTGGGTTTATTATTATTATTATTATTATTGGTTTGGTAGTAACAAAGTACATAGAAGTATTTAAAAAAAAAACTCGAAATATAACTGAAATTCAGGAAATTACAACTGAAGCTCAGAATGTTCAATTGAAGTTCAGAAGATTACAATGGAAGTTCAAAATTTTCAATTATACTTCAATTATTATTTTCCGAAGTTCAATTGTAATTTTCTGAACTTCTATTGTAATTTTCTGAATTAAAAAGGAAAATTCTGAGCTTCAGTTGCAACTTTCTGAACTAAACCTAAAAAAGGTGTAGTAAGGAATTTAACTAGTGACTGGAAGACAGACAGCATGGTTTCCCGAGGTGGCATTCCACAATCGATGCCATAGCAAAATTTATAGAAGCAGTAAAGAATGCTGAGAAAGCGTCCTACAGAGCAAGGCCTCTAGTGTTGCTGGTCAGGGTGGACGTCAAAAATGCTTTTAACTCATCCAGGTGGGAGGACATGCTTGAGGTACTAGAAAGCACTTTCAATATACGGCAATATTTGCTAGAAATTTTAAGGGTCGTGCTGATCACGGTCTCCAAAACGGAGATCGTCATCCTCACAAAGAGGCGGATTCCCACTACCAGGAAAATGACGGTTGGGGACCAGTCAATAGAAACACTCTCTTTAACGAAATATCTGGGAGTGAGGTTAGACAGTAAACTCACGTTATTGGGTCACATGCGAGGAGCCTGCGAAAGAGCTGCGTGCACAATAGCGAATTTTCAACGCTACGAGCGTTCCATAGCGGGACACTCTGTTTTGATTATAAAATCTATCCAAAGCAATTAGAAATATTTTCCATAAGTGATACACAGTTACAAAAAGTATGAACCTACATTAAACTGCCCGGTCAATAAAGAACTAACAGGTTTTTTGTACTACGTATAAAAACCGAATTTGGTTTAAAATTTAGATTATACTGGTTTTCGCGCAAAAAACTCTGCAGAACCTTGTTTCAATTTTAAAACTGAGACATCATCTACACTTGGACCAGAGTCGTGCACTGTACTCACAGAGCTATCACGTCTGTAAATACGTATGTATATCTAACAAAACATGTCATAGCACTTTATATGTATAACAAAATATTGTGAAGAAGAATCTATGACTTGCAACACTCTTTCTAAACAAAATTTTTTGTTTTAGATTTTCAGCAGAGGCTCAAATATTTTTGGTTTTTCAAATGTAGATAAAAAAATTTGATTTTTCTGACTAGAGACATCGTGTATCGGGTAAACGATCGTATTGAATCAAAAATACTCGAAACGCACAGTATGTTGTTGTTGCAGCAGTGCTTCCCTCCATCCAATAGGCGCGACCGATCACAAATTGTCATAAATGTCCTCTAACGGTTGGACTCCCTTTCAGGGTGGACCATAGTGAGTTAGAGGCGTTGATTCCACATTGCAATTGAAGAGATGGTTGGTGTCATGTGGGGACATATTACTAGCAGTAAATACTTTAGGTATGTACCTATGTAATGAAAGTGTAACCCCATTTAAACGCACAGTATCGATACTGAATTCACAATTTATAGGTTTGGGAGCACTGTGTGGTTTAATATTGCACATTGAAATATTGATCTCGGCATATATTTGATTGATTAAAACATAAGTAGCCTAGGGTGGTCCTTATAAACGAAATGAACGATTGTCGTAATACCAAGGTCAAAAATATCACCACTCCTTCCGGCTCGAAGGACCACACGCCGTTGTAAAAGCAGAAAGTACAACCACCAAGGTACGCGTAGTATTTAACGCCTCGAGCCCTACGGCCAACGGCAATAGCTTAAACGATATTCTCCTCCCAGGCCCAGTTCTACAAGCCGATCTACCCATACTTATCTTACGATGGAGACTATACCGCTTCGTATTCAATAGCGACATCGAAAAGATGTATCGACAAATTTGGGTGAACGAAAATCACACCAAATTTCAACGTATTGTGCATCGCACTTCCCCGAATGACCCTATTAGTCTTTACGAATTAAAGACGGTTACCTTCGGAGTGAATTGCGCTCCATATCTCGCGATAAGAACGCTCCTACAACTAGCAGACGACGTCTCAAACTCGCACCCTACAGCGGCTAGCATACTGCGAGAATACATGTATGTAGATGATGTGTTAGCGGGTGGACATACGATCACATCGACTATTAAAGCCAGAGATGAAATTCGTCAAGTCCTACAATCAGCGGGCTTTCCACTTCGCAAATGGACCTCCAACTCAGAGGACATTCTAAGGGACATCCCCAAAGCAGACCTGCTCAATGAAAACTTCCTGGCATTCGAAGATACCAGTTCAGTGAAATCATTAGGTATTCGATGGAATGCCCTCTCCGACTTATTTTATTTTCAAGCAGGGACGCTGGACAACCCGGAAAATATTACGAAGAGAGCGATACTATCAGCAATCGCCAAACTTTTCGATCCCTTGGGATGGCTGGCACCAATGGTCATTGTGGCAAAAATACTCATGCAAAGTATTTGGTTGGAAGGCACCGCTTGGGACGAACCAGTATCTACCAGTACGCTGGAACGATGGAAAACCTTCACCGACCAGTACCATGAAATCGATAAAATCCGGATACCTAGATGGGTCAACTTTTCACCAGGAACCGACATCGATATCCATGGATTTTGTGACGCATCCGAGAAGGCTTATGCAGCAGCCATTTACATGCGCGTCAAAACGGATGATAATGTCTGCACGAACCTGCTCCTAGCCAAAACCCGAGTAGCCCCAGTGAAAACTCTTTCTCTTCCACGTTTGGAACTTTGCGGAGCCGTGCTGTTAGCGGAAATCACCGAATCAATTTTCAGGAACCTCAAGTTGGGACCAGTGAACGTGCACCTTTGGACGGATTCAACTATCGTCCTCGCATGGATAAGGAAACCGCCGTGTTCCTGGTCCACTTTCGTCGCACATCGGATCACCAAGATCATCGACATGGTCGGAAATAAGGACTGGTTGCATGTAAACTCAGAATCTAACCCAGCAGATTTAGGTAGCAGAGGATTACCTGCGTCTGAATTGGTCAACAATTCGTTGTGGTGGCAGGGACCTTCTTGGCTGCAAGAAGACACTTCCCAATGGCCAGCACAAGAAAGTGACTACATCACCTCCGTAGAGGAAAAGAGGGCGAAGACCTGCGCAACAACAACAGTAAATACTATCGATGTTCTTCAACGCTTTTCCTCTACGGAAAGGTCTCCTTCGAAAGTTATTTCTTCGTAGTTTAGGAGACCGTCTTAAGCTACGTTGGAGTTTAGAAGAAGGCTTCACTATGGAAAGTGAGTTACTTTTTTTTTTTTTTTTTTTTTTTTTTTTTTTTTTTTTTTTTTGGATCCCGCGGATCCGATTTGTGATCCCAGGGGGTCGCGCGCAATGTGTTTACGGCGTAAGAAAAGACAAAAGCAAATGTCATCGAGTGGCAACCTTAATTCGTTCATTCAAAATGTCATTCATTCATAGAAATGAGTGTAGAGACAATTTTGAATGAATTTTCATTACAAAGAAAGTATGTTCTGGGTAAGTCGGTTTTTGCAGCGATTGTATAGCTTTTATAATTTTCCCTTTTATTTCTTTTCAGCTAACGAACGGACCTGATTGGCATTAATTGTAGTTTTTGGTTTGACTGCAAGAGATTAATTAATAAACCAAAACGAAAATGAACCTTATTGCCTCGGTTGTAAAAGGTTTTAAGGTGGCGAAAGTTTTTCGTGAAAATACCGATGAAATCAATGCGAGTAACTTTTCTCCGAATGGAGCCAATTTGATTTCATGCGGCGAGGATGATCCAATTGATATTTACGATTGCGAGAAAGGGACACAGTCCGAACGGTTAGTTCAAAGAAGTATCCCATTGATTTAATACGATGGACCCATGCCAGCAATACTGCAATTCATAGCTCAACCAAAGTCGATGATACCATGCGGTATTTAAGTCTTCACGCTAATAAGTACTTATGATGCTCCCCTGGGCATATCTAAAAGTAATATCCCTTGCATTTCGCCTGTCGAGGATACTTGTCTCTCCGGATCCTTGTATGAAACTTTACGATTAGGGGATGAATTTGCTTGGCCGAGCCAATAATATTTTATTACTGGTGGATGCATTTCATGGCGCTCCTTTACAAACATTCGCTGGTTATCCCAACCACTAGGGCATTCCTATTGAAGCCAGGTTTAGTCCTGATTCTGTCGTGTACCGTCGCGAACGCCCGACCGAGGTCGGAGCTTAGATTTAAGGCCACTAATGCAAATCGTGTTTTGAGGTTTAGTCGAAGTCTCGGCCAAACGTGGGCCATATTTAAGCTGCGGCAATGGTTTAACCCTTATTTCTGTAGGCGGCTGGTATGTTTTTATTTGTTTGCTTATTGTTGTGGGATTCGCTCGAAAGGGAGTGGGTTCGTATCTGCTCTAGCATATGTATTAAACATGGGTGTACTCAGTGTGCCAGCGGGTTTGCCTTGCGCATACGTGTCTCGAAGCCAATGGTCCGCGTATACGATTCGCATGGGGTGAGACATAATTTGCGGTTGTGAATGTGTACTTTCGTGCGCGAATCCCTTCGAGTTTTTCGGTTCACTTTTGGACTTTTCCAAAACATTTTCCCGCAGCAGTTGAAAAGCTGGCTGGTGTCATGTGGGGTGCTGACACAGGCTGTGAGGTATGCGTCTTGACCGGAGGTCATCCCGGACCCGTACAGTGTGTTCAGTTGGCTCCGGAGTATAAGATGCTTGCATCGGCCTGCGCAAATATGGCATTTTGACGACCAGCCGCGGAGGACGGGTTACAATAATGAAACACTATTTGAACCTACATCGCTAGGTTAGTTTTGGCTATAGGAAGTTGACTGTCTAAAAATAAAATCAAAAAACTAACTAACTGTACTCCAGCTGCCACACCGGACATCAGTACACTTAGCTCCTCGGCAGATGGATAGCGCTACAATGGCCGCACAATTTAGTCGCCGTTTCGAACAACCTTTGCGTTCTGACAAAGGTCTGTATTGCGTTTTTCACATTAGTAGCCCCCGCTAGTCCAGTTCTATGGACCATTGCGCGAATCAACAAAAGAAATGGAAATATTAGGTATTAACATAGAAATGTTTCAAAGGTTATTACATTTATGCTGGCGTAATACAAATTTTTTTTTTTTTTCTTTTTTCGTTCGTGCAGTTTAACACGATCGGAAACTGATGGGGATACATTAAAGAAGCTGTTGCTTTGGGATCGTGGTAGTCGTTCATACTCCTACTTTATAGAAATTTCAGCCAATTCTATGAATTGGGATCGTGTGATTGATTATACCCAGTATTACTGTCGTTCGTGGCAATTTTTTTTTTGTATTTTACAGCGCGTCCAGTACGTTATATAAACTTGTGGGCACGCATAATACGGTTAATAAGGTATTTCATGTGGTTGGCTTGGACGCTATGTATACTGCTGCAATACAAAAAGTTATTAACGGCATTGTAGTGCCAACATCAAATGTGGCACGTACTGATATGAGCGCCATTGTTGTTTACGGTGTGAGCCGTACTCGTAATGCACTACTAAATGGTGATTACGTTAATTATCATTGGGATTCAGGTTATACATGTCATCAGTTGGGAAGTGGCGAAATAGTGGTGCGATTGGGACAACCGTGTATTTCGTTATGAAGAAAAACGCATGATTTTACTGGTGCAGTTGTGCACAATGGATGGGGTTGTCTTGATTTACCGGGTGAGTTTGAAATTAATAAGCTCTTAAATATACTAGGTCCCTAAGAAGTAGCAAAACACTACCGTCAAATTATGCATGCACTGTTAATGCCAATATGATATACGTTAAGACGCTCGATAGAGCAACAAATCGTTTTTTTTTAACGCATATATTTTCGTATGCAACGATATACATATAAGTAAACATATGTCTTTTGAGTATTTAAGTATGTACCAACAGATATTGATATCAACTTGGTCTGGTTGTAGGTACTGTGATACATGGCTCCAGAAATTCGAACAGGCAATGGTCATGAAAAGCAGTTGAATGGTGCTCATTGGGTGCACTTAAGGTTGACATGTTAACTGGCAACAGAATCACCAGCAAAACGCGAGGCGCCCTCCAAGTCTCGAGGGGACTTTGGAACAATATGACGGTGAGTAAATATTAGTGTGTAGTGGTTGCCGCTTATAAATTTGAAAGTGCCAAAAGTTTTTGAGGAAAGCATTCATTTTCTACCAAACATTTCGTTAATTGATAAAGTCATGTTGGTTTTGTCAGTCTTTCAGAAATTGTTTGCAGAACGCCGTGCGTTAGAATTTTGTACAAAAATACACTATCTCAAAATTTGCTTCGAAAACTTCCTATCTCAGCATAAGTTCAATGCATATTGGCGTAAGAGGCGTTAATGAAAGGCATTCCGAGGCACGGCGTTCCTCCAACCCAGTTCTGAAATAGGACGTCTTTGGACAGCTGTTTCGATTACACCTTGTAAATCTCTTCAAAGCCTTTTCTCCCGGGAGTGGGAGTCGAACCCGCACCCCTACGATAGTTGCAATGGTTGTAAACGCATTCAGCTACGTCATGTCTTAGTTGTTGTAAAGTTTTTCCCCATTTCCTTTGTGCGCATATATTTTCTAAACCCATCACACAATTCGTATGTATTTATGTGTTTAAGTTATGCTGTTTATAAGGCGGTTTCATAGAAACGTGGTTTGTTATTGCGGTTTTTGTTCTATGTACAGAACTACAACGAATCAACCAAATTTTGTCTCTTAGTGTGAATTAATCGGGGATTGCCCGTATTGCTTTTAAATGTATGAACATTTATTTCAAGCAATTTTTTTTTAATTTTATAATTTATTTAATAATTTGCGAAAAATTTAAACAACGTGACATCAGGACGAACAAGAATTCAATGGGAATTTTTTTTGAAAAATATTTTGTGGTAGGGCGATACTCTACGCAGCAGCCGCAATAAACTGACAAAAAATAAAGGAAATTGGCTTATTGCCTTAGAACTCTAAATTCCGGCCTTACCTTGGGCAGAAGAGTCCAACTTTTGTGCAATCCTGCAAAACAAGGAGGTCCGTTTAAGTCTTCATGGGAGGGTTCCAGGTGAACCGTTAATTTTCAAATATAACCTTTTCCCCAAATTCTTAAATAGAGACGAAGGTTCAGCACAATCATTTAATATGCTCAATGAGTGCATTTCGTTATGGTATCCCCACTAGTTACCAACGATATGTATTCTTTTTGCTTTACGCGAATCATTGACTAGTCGAGGGTTTTGACGTTGAACGAGGAATTTTTTGTAAATGCCAATACTTCATTTTCTGCTAAATCTTTCATAAATTGATAAAAGTCATGTCGGGTTGGTCATTCTTCCAGAACTTGTTTGAAGAATGCTATACGTTAGAATTTTATTCAAAATGCACGATCTCAAACCTGTCGCCAAACCTCCCATAATGAGTATGAGTGCAATGCATTTGGTCGTAAGACCGGGTTAATGAAAAAAAAACATTCCGAGATGAAGCGCTCTTCAATCTAACTCTAATCTGGGGCGGTTTTGCGACAAATCTTGAACCGGGAAATTTTGACAAATTCCTGTTGGCCTCCTCGCTCTGGGGAGTGAGTGAATTTGGGTGTTTTCTGGTGTCCTCACTCTGGCTCGTCCCCGGGGAGTGAGTGTATTTTCTGGTGTCCTCGCTCTGGGGAGTGAGTGAATTTGGGTGTTTTCTGGTGTCCTCGCTCTGGGTGAGCGAGTGAATTTGGGTGTTTTCTGGTGTCCTCGCTCTGGGTGAGCGAGTGAATTTGGGGTGGTTTTCTGTTCAGGGGGCCCCCGGTGTCTTCGTGCGTCTCGCTCCGTATTCAGGTGTAGGAGTCCCTCCGGCAGACTCGAAACGAGACCGGAGGTAGAGAAAAAAAAGAGAAGATGTAGGATCGCCCTCCGGTAGACTCGCACCATCACGAGACCGGGGGGTTGATTAGGGCATAGCCACAAGCTTAGGGATAGCGGGGCATCACGGCGCGTGGTTGAAACGCGTCTTCATGTCCCGCGCTCCCTTTCCCCATTGCCATCGCGTAGTACGTTTTAGGGTTCCCCTCCGGTAGACTCGCACCATCACGAGACCGGGGGGTTGATTATAATATATGGCTCGGGAGAAGCGCAGGCTTAGGGGTAGAGAGACACGAAGACGCGGGTTCCTTAATTTGCTTTCTATGCTATCACTAACCGTGGGCCTCTAGTTGTAGGTAGTCGGGGGAGATAGTGTTGTGGCAGATGGGCGATCTGATTAGGATGGTTGGTTGGCCTCGTTCCGGGTGAACGAGAGCTGGGTTTGATTTTTTTGTGAAGGGAGGGGTATGGAGGAATGGAGGGATTGTTAGGAGGAGCACTTAGCCTTCTCGCAATCCGGCTCTTCCGTTGGAAGAAGGATCAGTTTGACCAAAGGTCGTCTGACTTGACCCTTCTCGGTTTTGAGGTCGACTACGCGTACTCGGTCATCTTCGCCGGGGTGTACGTTGACAACTCGACCTAACCTCCATTCGTTGGGAGATAAGTGGTCCTCTTTGAGGACAGCGAGATCTCCCACTTTGATATTTTGTTTGGGATGCTTCCACTTCACTCTTTTTTGAAGTTCGGATAGATATTCGGTTTTCCATCGCTTGCAGAAAGTGTGATGGAGGGCTTTGAGTTTCTGCCACCGATTGATCATCGAGGCAGGGCTCTCACTAGCATCCGGCTCTGGCGGAGCCAGTAGATGGCTGCCAGTGAGGAAATGACCTGGAGTAAGCGGCTCAAGGTCCGTTGGGTCATTGGATGCCGGGCTGAGCGGCCGCGAGTTCAGGCATGCCTCGATGCGGCACAAGAGTGTATGGAATTCCTCGAATGTAAATTTGTGTGGTGAGGCTATCTTTTTGAAGTGGCTTTTGAAGCTTTTCACTCCAGCCTCCCACAGCCCTCCCATGTGGGGAGCGCCCGCAGGGATGAAATGCCAAGTGAGTGACTGGTGGCTGTACTTCGAGACAGCATTGTCTCGGGCTTGTGCCATGAAAGTTTTGAATTCCGATCGTAGGGATCGTGAAGCTCCGACAAAGTTTGTACCGTTGTCGGAGTAGACGTTTTTGGGACATCCGCGTCTAGATATAAAACGGGCAAAAGCCGCAAGAAATGATGGGGTGCTGAGGTCAGTAGTGGCCTCCAGATGAATCGCTCGTGTGGAAAAACACACGAAAAGGCAGACATAGCCTTTGGATAGTCGACACCCTCTGCCGCGGTAACTTTTAATGTCGAAGGGTCCGGCAAAGTCGACTCCAGTATTCGTGAATGCACGGCTGAATGTCGTGCGTTCGCGAGGGAGAATACCCATAAGTTGGGTCTGAGCACGCTTTCGGTGTACAGTGCAAACTTTGCAATTGTGAATTGTAGCCCTAATCATAGTTTTGATGTTAGGTATCCAGTATTGGGTGCGTATCAGACGCAACATGAGTTGGTTCTCCCCATGCAAACTTTGTTGATGAAACATTAGGACTGTCAGCCGGGATAACCGACAGTTGTATGGGAGGAGGATTGGGTGGCGTTCAGTAAAAGCTAAGTCCTTTGACGCCCCGAGTCGCCCTCCTACCCGAATGATGCCATCTTGGTCTAAGTAGGGATTAAGTGAGAGTATTACACTTTTCCCTCCAATTGGTTTTCCGGCCTTTAGATCATTATATTCGGAACTATAATGTTGTTTCTGATAGATTTTAATTAAGATTTGGGTTACTGATTTGATCTCATCAGGAGAGATTAAAGGTGACTCGACCTGAAATGATTTTTTTGTTTTGGGGTGAGTTCTTCGGTAGAACCTCATTACGTATGAGAGCACCCGTAAAGCCCTAGGTAGGTCTGAAAAGCGTTGAAGAACATCGATAGTATTTACTGTTGTTGTTGCGCAGGTCTTCGCCCTCTTTTCCTCTACGGAGGTGATGTAGTCACTTTCTTGTGCTGGCCATTGGGAAGTGTCTTCTTGCAGCCAAGAAGGTCCCTGCCACCACAACGAATTGTTGACCAATTCAGACGCAGGTAATCCTCTGCTACCTAAATCTGCTGGGTTAGATTCTGAGTTTACATGCAACCAGTCCTTATTTCCGACCATGTCGATGATCTTGGTGATCCGATGTGCGACGAAAGTGGACCAGGAACACGGCGGTTTCCTTATCCATGCGAGGACGATAGTTGAATCCGTCCAAAGGTGCACGTTCACTGGTCCCAACTTGAGGTTCCTGAAAATTGATTCGGTGATTTCCGCTAACAGCACGGCTCCGCAAAGTTCCAAACGTGGAAGAGAAAGAGTTTTCACTGGGGCTACTCGGGTTTTGGCTAGGAGCAGGTTCGTGCAGACATTATCATCCGTTTTGACGCGCATGTAAATGGCTGCTGCATAAGCCTTCTCGGATGCGTCACAAAATCCATGGATATCGATGTCGGTTCCTGGTGAAAAGTTGACCCATCTAGGTATCCGGATTTTATCGATTTCATGGTACTGGTCGGTGAAGGTTTTCCATCGTTCCAGCGTACTGGTAGATACTGGTTCGTCCCAAGCGGTGCCTTCCAACCAAATACTTTGCATGAGTATTTTTGCCACAATGACCATTGGTGCCAGCCATCCCAAGGGATCGAAAAGTTTGGCGATTGCTGATAGTATCGCTCTCTTCGTAATATTTTCCGGGTTGTCCAGCGTCCCTGCTTGAAAATAAAATAAGTCGGAGAGGGCATTCCATCGAATACCTAATGCTTTCACTGAACTGGTATCTTCGAATGCCAGGAAGTTTTCATTGAGCAGGTCTGCTTTGGGGATGTCCCTTAGAATGTCCTCTGAGTTGGAGGTCCATTTGCGAAGTGGAAAGCCCGCTGATTGTAGGACTTGACGAATTTCATCTCTGGCTTTAATAGTCGATGTGATCGTATGTCCACCCGCTAACACATCATCTACATACATGTATTCTCGCAGTATGCTAGCCGCTGTAGGGTGCGAGTTTGAGACGTCGTCTGCTAGTTGTAGGAGCGTTCTTATCGCGAGATATGGAGCGCAATTCACTCCGAAGGTAACCGTCTTTAATTCGTAAAGACTAATAGGGTCATTCGGGGAAGTGCGATGCACAATACGTTGAAATTTGGTGTGATTTTCGTTCACCCAAATTTGTCGATACATCTTTTCGATGTCGCTATTGAATACGAAGCGGTATAGTCTCCATCGTAAGATAAGTATGGGTAGATCGGCTTGTAGAACTGGGCCTGGGAGGAGAATATCGTTTAAGCTATTGCCGTTGGCCGTAGGGCTCGAGGCGTTAAATACTACGCGTACCTTGGTGGTTGTACTTTCTGCTTTTACAACGGCGTGGTGGGGCAGGAAATAATTATCCGAATCGTCGGATGGAATATTCTTTTCAATTTTTCTCATATGTCCGAGCGTTTCATATTCTGACAACACTCGAACATATTCTTTTCCTAAATCTGGGTTTTTTATTAGCCGTCCCTCATTCCGGAAGAATTGAGAGCATGCACGCTTCAGGGATGGTCCTAAGTTAATATTGTTAGGGTAATCCTGCCGGAATGGTAGTGACACGGTGTACCTTCCATTCTCACTTCGCTGCGTTGTTTCTTTAAATAGTTGTTCGCAGTACCTTTCATCCTCATTTAATATTTTATTTTTGGGTACATTTTCTACCTCCCAGAAAGCTTTGAGTTGGTTGTCTAACGCAACCTCGTTGTAGAAAGACATAATGCTCTTCGTTGGATTCGGTGCTTCCATACGACCGGTTAGTATCCAACCGAACACTGTCTCTTGGGCTAAGAGTGTGTTTAGCACATTCTTCTTTATACCGCTCATTATAATTTGGGGATATATGTCTCCGCCAAGTATGAGGTCTACGTCTTCGTTGACGTAGAACCTCTTGTCTGCCAAAACCAAGTCTGGGAATGCCTGCATAGTCATTGCGTTGATATGGCAGGATGGAAGATTCCCAGTGAGTTTCGTTAGAACTAGTACGGGTGTAGTCAGGCTGAAGCAGGGATCCACTGGTGAACGTAGTTCGATGTTGGATGCTTCTTTCACCTGAGCTGACACCGCATTTGTGATGCCTGAAACATGGGCATGCATTTTCCTCGCTGGCAAATTGATTCTGCGTTTCAGTCTTTCAGTTATAAAGGAACATTCAGACCCAGAATCAATTAATGCTCGCGCGGAGAAGTCGGTACCATTATGGTGAATGTGTACGCGAGCAGTTCCTAATAGCACACCTGTGCTGGAATTGGCATGGCAGGATTTGACATTCTGGTTCGTAGAAGAAGGTGGTTGTCCCGATTCCTGTCTTTTCCGTGCCTGTACCGAAGTTGATGGGGTATTATCCGCATCTTTGAACGGGTTGCGCACCACCGGTTGCTGAAGCGTGTCCGCATGCAGGAGCGTGTGGTGACGAGAGTGGCATTTGGAACAGTTGTATGAACTGGTGCACCTCGTCACTGTGTGTCCTGGGGATAAACAATTCAGACAACCATTTGTGGATTTGACGAATTTAATCCTTTCTACCGGATTTAAATCGCAAAAACGTGAACAGTTGCGTAATCTGTGCTCCGTAGATTTGCACATTTTACATATTGATTTTGTTGTTTGCTTGGTTACTTTGGTTTGAAAAGCACCAAGTCTTTTTGTAGGGTTTTCCGTCGACTGGCGCGACGTGTTTGATTTTTGCACTTTAGAAGTGGCATTCCCTGTAAAACCAGACACGGTTTCAAGTGTCTGGAAACGATTTGACAAGAATTTGTCCATATCCTCCCACTTGGATATGTCCGTCTTGTGGTCAATGCTCTGCTCCCATAGAGCCATCGTATTCTCAGGTAATTTTGTCGAACATAAATAAGTAATAATCGCATCCCAATTTGAGACGTCAATCTGATGTGTCTTTAAGGATGCTAAACAATTATTTATGTCGCGCTGTAAGGTTTTGATGGAGCTGCCGCACTCACTATCTATCTTTTTTAAATTAAACAAAATTTGTAGTTGTGAGTTTACGAGAATCCGTTTATTCTCGTATCTCTCACATAGGTTCTTCCAGGCTGTTTCGAAGCCTTCATTTGTCAAAGGACATTTCTTGACAATGTCCTTTGCCTCACCTTGGGTTTTTTGGTTAAGGTGGAATAACTTTTCTACCGGGCTTAGGCGACTGTTGTTTTTGTATATGGCCGTGAACAGGTCACGAAACGTTGGCCAAGATAGGTAGTCGCCCTTGAACACCTCAGTATCACAGGCTGGCAGGCGGATACTATGTTCGCGCGCGCGTTCTCCTTCCGGTTTGACTGCCCTATCTTTTTCCTCCTTCAATTTAGTTTGAATTTCAGCCATGTTCGACATGCATCTTAGGAATACGGCATATGCCGCTTTATGCTTGATCTTGACCGCTGCAATTTTCTTTGCGTCGAGCGTGTCAGAGCCAAGCAACTCCTCTAGGGCGTTCTCTGCTTTGTCCCACTTAGCTTGCAACTCTTTTTGCTGTATTGCAAGAGTGTGTATAGTGTGCAGAGCCGCATTGATATCATTAAAATCGGCCTCGAATTCGATTATTCGATCGGCCAATCTAATGTAGGAGTCCATGTTCATGGTTGAAAAGTGGAGAGCGAATTAACCAAGGGATATAAACTTGAAAAAACCTGAGCGAAACACCCAACCAACAACTATTAAAATTACGCAGAATTGATTATTACTTTTAATTTGTTTATTTTTGTCTGACTTTGCAGATTATTGTGCCGTAAAACAGGGAGCAGGGGGAAGCAACACCAACGTGTTTTGTGTAAATAAAGGGGGCCACTCGCCACTTCCAAGTTAAATTGTATTGTATACTAAGTGCGCGCGTTGATATAAACTCGACGAAAAGTGTGAAACCGTGAAATAGATCTTATGCAACAAAGAACAAAAAACTGTGTAACAAGATTAATTAGAGAAATTAGTGAAAAAAAAATGTGATGCAAAAAGAAAATTTAAATCGAATGGCGTGAAATTTTATGTGAAAGTGAGGTTATGTGTACCTCTTCCTTGTGCTGTGTCCGGAGAGCCTTACCGCTGGTGGGGGGACAGACCAGATAGTCACAAGGAATCTTAAACGACGTTAATGCAACGCGTTTGCACTTATTTTCCTTTTTGGCACTACACAGTTTTTTCACACTTTTCGCGGTTAACTACGATCACGTATGGCACTTTAGATCGATTTTTCGCACTTTTATTTATTATTTTAACCAAAAAAAAATGTTGCAAGAAATATTGCACTTACTGTGAGCTTTTTGGTGATTTGTATGTTTTGGTGGTGATGTGGCAAGATGACTTGTGGTGTTGCTGATGGCTTAATCTGGCTGTCGCTTGCTCAGTGTTTTGCACGCTGGTATTAAATAATATACTATCGAAATTTTGTGGTATAGCTGTTGATGGGCAAATATTTTTCCGTATAACTTTTTATGTTAGGAATTCTGAAGTGTGTGCGGTCAGCTATGATGCTTTGTTGTGGACTGTAATTTAGGTGCTGTTTTCAATTCCTGGTGAAGATGGACCAAATGTTCGGCCTGAGTGCGTCGTAAACCGGCAGTGGGTAGGCGCACAAGGGTCGATCTCGCTCAATGGATGATTCACTCAATAGAAAAGAAAGAAGAACACGGGAGGAGTTTCCTCGTTATAAAAATGCACTTTATTGGGTAGAGGGATAATAAACTTGTTACAATATTACCTGAATATGCTGGAACACGGCAGAGATCGCTGGCGGCAGATGCGTATGGTACGGCTGTTGAAATCAAAGAGGCCGGTTGTATAGCAAGCTACAACCGTTGACCCGCAAAATCCTCCGTTTTGGAGGGGAAGGCACCCACACATCAACCCCGACATGCATATGCATGAGTGCTGACAAAAAACACACATACACGTACATGTACATGCATGCACATGCATGTGGCGGTGAGGGTGTGGGTGGTTACAAATTAATTCGAGTATCGAGTATCGATTCGCAGGGTTGCATTGGGGGGATCGCAGACAGATGCGGAAAAGGTTAAGCATCCTGCCTAAACAAAGTCCCTAGTTCAGAAATTGTTTTAAGAATGCCCTATCTGATAGATTTGATTCATGTTAACGTAAGTTAGGTCATTTTTGAAAAATATTTTGAGTTAGGGCGTTTTTGTAATGTCAGTCGAAATAGGGTGAAATTTCACTCAATAGCCGACTTATGATATTACACTGACATTTAATCTGATATTTTACAAAAAGCAAATATAATAAAAATTAAAATTTTTCAGCAATTTGCGAGCGCAAGGAGCGCTAAATGGTCCGCAAAACAATAAATTTCTGGAAAATTTGAATTCCTATTATAATTGGTTTATGGGACATATCAAATTAAGTGAGTCGATCCATATTGTGACGAATATTAGTGACACTAAGTGATACTCACATCACTAATCTGGTTCTAAGTAAATAAAGCCACAACAAAAATAAAGCAAGTAGTCACTTGTATCTACATAAACGAATCAATCATTATGTCTACACATATGTAAGTACACGCAGCGGAGAGAAACGCATAAACACATGCATATATCTTATCTGAGATGCTCACAAAAGTAGGCTACATCCCTGCCAACCATGACTACCCACTTTTAACGACTTTCCCATGAAATTCCAACACCATCAAAAATTTCGTTGTCAAAAAATTCAATTTTTTGGGTTATTTTTCAGGGTGGAAAAAATTTCCCATAAATAGAATGAGTGCGAATGAATACGCATGAGTGTCTTGCTTACAAATATCCCAAAACAAGGGAAATAAAGAAAAATTATATGACGAGCACGTTTGCTAATTTTTAAATTCAATAAATTTTCGGAAAAACATTTAAAGTTTTAGCAATTAAATTGCGAAAAAGTGAAAGTGTAAATTTTCGTGAAAAAGTATTGAACGTTCTGCAATTAAATTGCGAAGAAGTGTGACAACGAAAGCTGGAAGCGGTCATCGAAGTTTTCATCATCACAGGATTTGTTAAGTATTCCAAAATAATATTAATATATTATGGTGTCACCATAATATAGAGATGCATATGCGCTGATGCACCTATATATTACGGTGTACACCAAAACCAAGTGAAGTGCTAAGACCCTGACAACGTTCAGGAAGATTTCATGGTGCCATCATAAAATATATATATGCATGCGCCTGTACATATGTATATCCATAATAATGTATGTCAAAACGGGTTCAGTGCAAGGCCCCTGACAAAGTTCAGGAAGATTTTATGTTGTCACCATAAAATATATATATGCAATACATTAAAAAACTTCCCTACAAGAATACTGACTATCATATGACTATCATCTGATTGTCAGCAATGTCAACCTAACGATCAGCACCTCATACAAACTTTCTATCACAAACTTAAGGGGACTTGCGCAAATGTGATGTAAACATCTGTGTACGTGTGAGTTTTTGTCTCCTTCTTATACACCAACATCGCCTACTGATTAAGTATATAGCCGTACTGCTCACTCTCATTCCTTTTCCTGGATCAGTGCTGACCCTCTAACTATCAAAACGTGTCATAAATGATAGTTTACTGTAGATATCAGGTTTGACTGTTATACTATCATAAATGACCATTGTTATATTCCACCAAAAATGAAACAATGCTTTTTGCTTTTTATTTACTTTATTTCATTACGTTTTTAATTTTGTACGTGGTAAAAGCATACGTGTTTCTTATATGTTTAAAATGAATAGTTTTATAAGAATTCGAGTTCAGAATGTTCAATTTAAATTCAGAAAATACCAAAACAACAGAAGAGCGCTTTCCTCATGCGGAAACACATTCAACAATGAATCACCACTAACCACTATTATTTTTCGCGTATAAATTTTTTGAGTGCGCCCCATACATTCCGACAGTTTTGGTATTTTTTAATATTATTTTCGATTTTTTTCTTTTAGCATGGAGCTTTGAAATGCTCTCTTTTTCATTTGTTAAACTTATTTTTTATATGGTTTTCGTCGGTTAAAAATGACGGAATTTAAAAAATAACAAAACAACCGTGATAATCATTTGATTGTCATATGACAGTCAGTAGTGGCAACATGATTAAATCGCATAAACTATTCTCGCATACATAAAATTCCGTTGAGAATTATGTATCTGTCTCACATGCATAATGGTATCTGCTGTATGTTCTTTTGTTCTGTACCAGGTGTCCGAGGCTTTCCCAGTTTGAGTCCTTTTTCATGATTATAGGCTGTCGTTGGGAACATGCGGACATGCGTGAGCGATAAAAGGAACATACATAAATTTGAGTATCAATGTTTACGTCATCGCAGGATCAGCATTGTCAATTACAAGTGTGAGTGTATTAGTAAAACTATCAGCGTTTCTTGTAGGGTTATTCACAATCCATCTAAGATACTGCAGCAATTGTTTTTGAGAATAGAAGAAATGATAATTTTATTATAAATTTTAAGAAGGATGAGGACAGTTTCTTCTTAAGTAGAACATTGGGTTCTATAAAGATTAGTAACCAACAAAACGAAAATAGTTTCGTAGTTCGAGTTTTAACAAAAGTTGGAAACGTTTTTATAAGCCCCTTGTGTCCTCATCTGGATTACGTATTTTAGTAACTCAACTTATATATGAGGATATACATATAATAAACAAACAAAATTTAGTCATTAAGTATTATTCTATATCTGTAGGCTCTAGATTTATTTTAATTCCGTTATTACATAATTTATTTTATAAATTTGCATAGGTTATATATAGTTAAGATTGGCGTTGTAAATAGTAGTTTGTAGATATATTTCACCATTTCCTTTTACTATTTAAGTCTTTCCGTTTCCTTTTTCATTTTGTACATAATAACCTGCATTGTTTTTATTATTTATTTCTTTGTATAGAATTAGTATTAATATATTTTTAATAAAATAAATATTATATGAATTCACAAAAAAATATACATAATAGTTATTTTAAAAAGTTCTAATTTATTTGTAAAATTATGTATATGTATGTTCTACTTTGGAACTAAAATTTTCTAAATTAATTGTTTAATTTGTTTTTGCTTTTCAAAATGGGAAGATGAAGTCTTCTTAAAAAATTATGTTGAATTTTATTACAAACTTAGAATTTTCTTTTTCTTTTTTCTCAGCAATCGACTGGCAAAATTCGAAAAGCTATTGTTTAACCCGAGCTCTAAAAAAAGGGAAGATGAATTTTTTTTTTAAATTGTTTTGAATCAATAATTAATTTTGGCTTTTAATTTTATTTCAGCAAGGCAAATATTCACCTCAGCACTAGTGTCTTTCGTTAACCCGAACTCTAAAAAAGGGAAGATTCAGACTTCAGACAATTTTGTTGAATTGATTTCTAATTTTTACTTTTACTTTTCTTTTCTTCTTCTTAGAAATAAAATACTTCAACCTGCGTTATTCACAGGATGCAACCATAGCTTCAGTAAGCAGAACTTTGGAAAAGGTAAATAAAGCCCGTCTATGAAGTTATGTTGAATCAATAACTAATTTTGTCTTTTATTTTTTCTATTTTTCCAGTAGCAATATATCTTTTGGAGCATAAGGAACAGCATGACAACCGCTCACGCTGATATGGATCTGCTGGGAACGGAGAAAATATTTTTTTTTTGCATATTAGTTATATTTATATAGCTAGAAATAATGTTAAGAAATTTTATAAAGTTGTAACAAAACTGACTATTTTTCACTCATTGTAAACGAGTAATAAATGCTAGTATATATCAAAAGAAACGTAATTTGATTATTGATTGATGATTTTTAAAATTTTTTGGAAAATAAGAGATACATGTATATAGCTAGGGAAAACTTGGTAAAATTTTGTAAAGTTGTAAGAAAATTGTATGTTTTTTACTCCTTGCAAATGAGTTTCATGTTTAAGCATATACCAAAAGAAATATAATTAAATTATTGTACTTTTGATAGTACTGTCAATCGAATCAAAAAGTTTTTTCCAAAATTATGTATATTTTGGAAAAACACCTCTGTAGTAAGTAATTTGTTTGCAAAGTTATACAAGCATTATTCATTCATTTTGGCTTTTTATTAAAAATAACTGACTGGCTCTCTGACAAATATCAAATTTTCTTAAATCGTGTGATGAAAAAGCTAATAATTCTTTTATTAAATAATAGAATTAAAAAGATACTTATCACAATAATCCTTAGTTTTAATTGATTTGAAGAATTTAGCTTATCGATTGAATGATTTTTAATGGAATTGCCCTTTTAGAAGCTCGACCTAATCAGCTTTGATATTTTATCAATTATCGAACTAATTACTTTGATAAATAAACAAATGTCATTTTAATGTTAAAAATCCGAATATTACACTGTTATTCAATATTATTTTATTTCAATGTTATTTTTATTTCTTTTTTAATTTATATACAAATTTTATAGTTTAGTAAATACTTAAAAAAAGATTGTGATTACAAATAATTATTATTTATGCTATTTAATAACTTTAAGACCGTTTTATCTTAAAATTTATGTGCGATGAAGACAAATTTAATGTAAAAAGTCCTTTTAAGAGATGTATTCTTAACATTTTATAATAAAGCGGCCTTTAGAACAATTGTAAATGAATATTTTATATTATTAAATAAACATTTTCATTAAAAATAAAAAAAAGTTTGGAGGTTTTTTGGGTATTTTAGACTTCTTTTGGGTATTTTTTGGGTATTTTGATAAACAGTTTGGGCATTTTTCGATATGGCATCCCTACAAAAATACAACCCTGTGTTATGGGAAATTTTTAGTTAGAGAGGAGCAACTATGCATTTTTCCTTATGGCACTTTGGTATAAGTGTGAGAAGGATGCGCGATCACACGTACACGACTCGCTCAAGGGGACAGTGGATAAAATCCGCACACTGCCTATACAAAATTATCCATCTTTTATCCACTTTTTTACTCAGTCATTATCCAATTTTTTACGCAGTTTTGGTTGGCATCTGTAGTTATAGCTGGTAACTAATTTAAATTCTAGAAAGGCCTAGAAGTATGCGAACGAGGAAATCACAGAGTATAAAAGGAGCTAAAGCTGAGAATCAGTAATCGGTTTGATTTAAGCACGCTATCTGTTGAGCAGTAGAAGTGTTATTGTGCAGTACTTTAATAAAGGCCATTTTATATTATTGAACAGTGGAGTTATTTATTCAACAGTTTAGTGATTCGAACGTTAGCAGAAGGTTGCAAATAAGCGGAATTTCCCAAAATTCGTTACCATATACACCAAGTCCATCATAAGCCAATTTTGGAAAACGACTGTTCCTTCTTTCTGCGTAATATAATTTATCTATTTCAAAATTGTATAAATGTTTACTAGATAAATATTAAAACCATTTAGCGAATAAAAACAGTGACAAATTAAGCCATGTTTGAAATAAAGCAGTTTTAACGTTGGATTTAAGCGCGTTCGAAGTATACCGTATGGACGTAGTTGGAGAAAGAAAATTGATCTAAACTTAACCAGTTTTGAAAAGCGCATTATTAATTAAAAGATAGCGGATTTTTTTTTGCTTTATTCGATGGCAAAATTTGAATACACTCGCTATTTTCAGCCATTTTTCTTTAAACACACTCAATTTTAACCGTTGAGCTCTAAAAAATTCTTAAATTATGTCACAAAATACAATAACAGAGCTCACTACGATTGGCTGAAATGGACTTAAGTAATTTTGATTTACAGGTACGGTAGGACTTAGTCAGCATTGAAAAAATGGCTAAACTAGAGTGCATTTTTTAGTCTAATCAATATGGATCATATTTGTTTATTTCAATATAGAGATTGGTCCGGTCAGTATATACCGCAATAAAAATCTCGAAAAATGTCATATGTGGACTTATGCAGTTTTGATATGTATCGACTCAAGTCTCAGTGTAATATCATTAATTGGTTGCTGAGTGAAATATAACCTTTCCCCTAGCTACGTCAATAGTGTGAATATCGCTTATGTTTCTTATTTATTGTTATTCAATAGTTTTAAGGCCTATACTAAAACTTTATTATCATTTTTATATTCCGGGCTTAAAGCTATGTTCTAACATAATTTTTTGATGGGACAAATACAGCTGAGTTTGTATGCGCACAACTTTACAATATCCAGCACATGTGCCGCTTTCCCGAAATTATATTTTGTTGAGCTACGCAAAAGAATTAATGGTGCAAGTACCCAGATACCGCATTTATGGTATGGCCGATGATGGCTATTGGCACAGTGACTGGTAATTGTGGCTTTCGAATCGGGTAGGTGCCTGTAGCCGGTTGGCGGGTTTGGTGACTGGCGCCAACGATGACACGTCCGGCGTTGTGGTTGCCATTTAGAAAACCAAATTGAAGATAACTTAAATAACACGAAACAAATGCGATGCGCTACATACTTACATATCTGCTAGTACTGAGCCAGATAAGCACCGAAGCAGCCAGGCAGCCATCACCAACATTGATGATGACACTGATGTCCCACTTGAGTGGTTTACTTAGCTGTCTTATGAAAATAGAGGCAAACGAATGATTCTATCATGAAAAAGGCGCAGATGCACTTTAAATGTGTATGAAAACATGTAAGTATGTATATGTGTGCGTATATTCAAATATACAACCTGGCTGCGATTATATCGCTTCGAATCAGATCTTCGTCGGACGACTTTTGTTGCCGCTTGGTGCAGTTGTTGCTTGCTCAGAAGCGTACTAAAAATTACGCGTCATTGTCAATAATATGCCATGTTCATACAAACAAAACTGTTAATATTTTCACCCACATACATACATACATATTTATTTAGCCATGTACCTCTGTAAAATATATTTATATAGAGGTGGTGCGATCAAAATAGGGAGATGAGGCGATTCTCTGTCAGTTGGTTGATATTCGCCTCTATTTTTACGCCTCGAAAACTGCTGCTTGCGCTTGGGAACTTAAAATTCATTCAGGCATTCAATACTGATTGCTGCGATATTATATTTGACGTTTGGAAGCATTGGAGGTAACAGTTGTTGTACTACATCTGGTATTTGCAGAAATTTAAATGCAGCCACAGATCTTTCGTGAATTTGTATATTTGAATATTGGCGTAAAAGTTCTACAACAACTATACAATCACTTGAATGTTTAAATATTTGTTCACCTCTGTAAGTAGAAAGTATTTGCGTTATAGGGTGATCGCAAAGGTTCTAAGAGGAATTTTTGCTCACGTCCTTCGGACTTCAAAACGGTTACCAGAATAGTTAAGCAGTCCTGCTATAGTGACACTTCCTGGCCGGATATATATTCGAGTCGTGGGATTTACGATCAATCTAATCGAATATAGGATACGTTATGCCGAATTTGGTTAGGTGTACGCGTCTTTTATACTGGGATTTAAGATGACCGAAGTTTACTTTGTTTTATTAGTACTTCCTAGCTTGAGTAATTTTCTCTTAATCAAAACTGTTTTTATTATGCTTAAATCGATTGTGAAACTGTGGACTTACTCTCGTGCTGTTTACTCTCGTGCCGTCCAACACGGAGAAGCACCTTGGGATTATTCTTAGCAGGAAGCTGGTTTGAAAGCCCAATGCCTGGAAGATATGGTGGTCAAGCCGATTCTCTTCTATGGAATTCTGGTCTGGTGGACCTCAATGGGCACTTCTACCATGGCCATGAGGGTGAAAAAATTGACACTGCTTGGAACTAGCAGAGTTTGCGTGCAATGCCTAGGTTGATGGAGAGGCTATTAGGCTTTGAGAGGTGGGACCAAAGCTTGTGAATCTCGGGCACTTCAGCACTCTGACCGGCATCTCGATGTCACCCGTTGCGCTACTTACATCATTGGATTTTAACATATCAGCTCAGATAGTCGGGCAGTTGCAAAAGCGCTAACCTCTGCCACAGTGAGGTTGAAGGCTGTCAAGGAGTGATTGAGCTCACTGGCTAGCATTCTTCACTTGGCTAGCATTTGTCAAAAGAACGTGACTGCCAATAGACACTTTGGGGCTGCGCTGGCTACTCAATCTATGCTTTTGACAGCTGAGTCTCTAAATATCTAAGTATCGCCTGAGAAATATCCCAGACCGATGCCTCCTTTAATCGTTACTTTATCTGTGACATTCTTAATAATTGCAAGCCAGTATTACCTATATAGAATGGGAACACATCATAAAAAATTTCCAAATGACCTGTCCTTTAACTGGACAGTAGCCCCTCTTTTTCTAACTTAATGTCTCCTCGACAAAAAGAGCACCGTCGGTGGAGACGGTCAGCTAGAATGACTAACTTCCTAGCGTCCTTTTGCACTCACAATTGGTTCCAGCCACTTTCTTACACATAGCTTTGACAACCCTATACGCAACTCAGCTTAAAGATGACAAGCGAAGCCCTTGCGCTGGAAAAGCTCTAGTACAAGTCTTTCATGGATATCGCCTCCACTCGATTCATTGCTCACTCAAACCATCTTTCAAATTATTCAACTTAACAACTTATTATTAATATTCTGCCGTAAGTACTTCGTGCAATCATGGAGATGTATTTCTTAATTAGGATGGAGTGAATTTTCCAATATTTTAACAGAATACGAAAAATCAGAGATTTGAAAAAGTCTCAACTTGCCAAATAGTAAATAGAACACCCTAGTGAACATATGCAAACACATTTATTCAAACATACGTACATACATAGCAGGCATGTCAATGCATCATCTTATACATAAGTGCTTCCTTCTTCATGATTTTCTGAAAATTATTCGAATCAAATTACAAGGTGAGTCGCACTTTCGAGTGGTATGTTTGGTGATGGGCCAACCACTTGAGCCGACAAGCAATTATCTGCCTAAATCCACAAGCAAAACGGCTAACAAAATGTGAAGAGGAAACCGGGTCAAACAAGAAGCTGGTGCATTCGAATGACGAGATGAAGTATTGATGCCGATGATGCGAATGTTGTTGATGATGTTGAGACGCGGAAGCGAATGCTACTGTGGCGACGAGTATTGTGTGAAAGTAAATGCAAGACTACCTACATACATACATAGTACATACATTTTTTTGTTGCAAGACTTCAAGTTTTAGTTTAAATTGTTATAAGGATGGAAACAAATGTGAAAATTTTTAGCTAAGTGTAAAAGTTACATTTTCAATTTCATAATTTCGGTGATCAATATGCATCGGTTGTTTTGTGCCCCAATTATAGTATAAATAAGCAAGCTCTTCAATGCAAAATTAAAAGGGAGTGGCACATGCGTACCAAAATAATAAGTTGCTTAACCATTTTGTATTGTATTTGATTCTAACCAAATATTAATAATCGAGGAGATAATGCGAGGAGCCGGCTTAACTGATCAAATGTCTGGACATTATAAGAATACGATAGGAAATCGAATAAATGGTGGAAGAGGTTTTCTATCGTTTGATAATGATGATAGCCGTAAATGCTTGGGTTGTTTGAAAACAACTTCAATCAAAACAAGATGACATTCGAATTATTTTTAGTTACCTTAGCTGATGCATTGATCCACGAAACCACATCCGTTCTACGACCACTTAAACCTGGACGACCACACAAACCTCATCACGGAAGACAATTTATCTCCCTGGTGAAGGTACTACACGACGTCGTTGTACCAACTGCATTTCTCAAAAATTCAAACTATTACTAAGATAAAGTGTAAGGTGTATCAAGTGCTACTTTGTGGAAAATGCTTTGCTCTATTTCATACGTAAATTTTATCTATCCCCATGACACAATAAAACCAAACAGGTGAGTCAGTAGTACAAGAACAAAAATTTGACGGCCCTCATAATCCGGTAATAAATTTTAAAATAGTATGGAAAGAAATTTTTTGGCACTATTTTGCTATTTTTTACTGCCTTAGTAATGTAATGCGCAGAAAAACAGATAGAAAAGAGAAGAGAAAACAGAGTAAATATGAAGAAAAAGTAGTGGAAGTTAGAGGGAAGTCGGATAAGTAAAGAGAAGAAGAGGAAGATGGAGAGTGAGAATAGATGTAAGAACGTTGAGACGAAGTTGTAAAAAGGCTTAATAGGAAGATTAAGAATAAAGAATAGATTAAGAGTAATAATTAGAGTTAGACTTAGAGCGGGAAGAGTAAGAGGAAAAGCGGGAAGATTTACGGAAGAATGAAAGGGATAGGGAAATTGACTGAGCCGATTGTGGTAAACTATAAAATACAGAGGGGAGGGTCAATAAGCTTTGATGATATGGCTTTGATCATACGACTTGGAGTATTTCAGGTTTGTCTAAACGTTTCCAGGGTTAGCCGGAGCTGCTTAAAATATATCAGAAAGGCATTGATGTAGTATTTTTTATTATGATACTGAAAAAATCAATGCTGCAGATGAGTAAAGAAGCAACACTTGAATTTATGAGGGCGAATAATGTCAAATGCGACTCTATTTTGTAATATTGACTTCACCTGTCTGGTTTACTGCTGCTTTACCAACTTTTTTTTCCAAAATTCAATAAAATACTGTTAACTATATGTCATATTTACATTCTTGTGTATGTTGTTGTTAACTACTAGTGTTTTTTACCAGACGGTTGGTACATACATATTTGTACCACATAACATCCCGGGATGGTGCAATGTTTTACCACCAGCCCTACGCTACCCTGTCATTGTATTTCAGATTTTCTTTGATTCATATATTACATATCACCTACTGTCAAAGAGGATAAATATAATAAGAGGCGTCACTCGTTACTTGTAGCCATTTGCTCGATGTTTTCTTCGAGGTAGTCGCTGGTTTATCTTGGTCGAAATGTGCATAAAATGTCATCTAGACATTTTCGTGGGGTATTTGTGTTTATTTTTCCGACTGTATTTAATTAACTAATAAATTCTCTTTCCAAAAATCACATTTGCATTAGGTGCCTACACCGCATGGATAAATGGGAGACAATTCAAAAATGTCCAGAGAGTTACTCGCCACTCGTAGCTGACTGGTGGCCATTGGCAGATCGTGAGCTTGGCTGTTGGGGGGTGGAGAGGGGGGAGGGGGGATGGTATCAAAAAGTTTCATACATTTTGTTTTATTATGTGCCTACTGCTATTTTCATGCTCAAGAAAAATGCAAAATTTTTCTTGAATGTTTGGTTTTGGTCTGTGTACAGCGCTTAATAATACCAAAATGTAAGCTTTCGATTTCTGTTTTTAAATACTTTCACGGCCGTGGAAAGAGGGGGGGGGGGGGGGGGCAGCCAGGGCAATTGCCCTGGGGCCCTGAAGGTTTTTGGGGGCCCGGCGAGGCCACGCAGTATTAACAGTACTCTAACTAGGATTTCATAGATACATACATATTTTGTGGCTACAAAAAATTGTTTTAAAATTGAAAATCACTTAACTAAAACCATAAGCATCCGATCAAATACTATGGGGCATAGTCAAACGTTTTTGACACAATTTTATAAGCGCTATCTGTCAAAAATGCTTCAACTACCCTTCAAAAAACGCGAGTACTCTATAAATATTGTAAGGAATACTCCTTTGGGAGTATAGAACTGCTCCAAATCTAATCTGTATTCATACAAAAAATGTGATCCAATTAACATTGCGATGTCCTAGGAGAGGAGTAGGTGATCCCACTCTCGCTTTGTTTGTGAGTATTCCATAGAGTACATACGTGAGAGTAAATTCCAAATTACTTTCACTGTAGTACTCCATGGAGTACCCACAGAGGATCATATGCCAAAGTACTCCAGAAAAACTACTCTATGGAGTACCTGCGGAATAGTATTCCCTAAACTGCTCCTGAAATATTACTCCATGGAGTACCTAAAAGAGATTACTTGTGAAACTGCTCTCAAAACATTACTCCTTGGAATACTAGCAAAAGAGTACTCGTAAAACCACCCTCGATGGATTACCTAATGGAGTACCTACAGGAGATGTTTAAGAAAGTACTCTGAAAGCATTACTCCTTGGAGTAGTTATGGAAGAGTACTTTTAAAACCATCGCTAGAGAAGAATCCACCCAAAATAAAACATAAAATTTATTAAAAAAAATCATATTAGTTTTTTTATTCACGCAAATGCTAAATAATACAAGAATATTCGTAGTATAAAATATAAAAGTTGTATTGCCCCTCTTCATTTACATGTATGTGTATATTGTTATAAGTAATTTGTATAAAATGCTTCAATTAAAAATTAACATCAGAAATTCAGTCATAAAGTTATTTAAAATTGTAAATAACAAATATTTATTATCGACATATGAATACTAAATTTAACTAATAACTTTTATTTGGCTTGGGTTTTTCTCCTCATGACTTGTAATTATTAAAACTAAAAACAATATCACAAACTCATTCAGAATGGCAATTAAACAAATAAATATGTTATTTTTGCTTTTTCTATTGCATATGGACATATATTACATTTAAATGTTAGCTTTTTTATTTGTTTCCTTTATTTTGCATACAAATTACGCGACTCTTTATATTTTTATTATGTCAAAATCCTAAATTTGGAATTATAAAACCCAAATGCATTTACAAAGTTATTCAAACATAATATTCATTGTTCAAATATTTGAAAGTTCATTAAACTTCTATTTTCTTAAAACTATGTTTTTATAAATATATTTATATAAAGATCCTATTGAGTTAGATATAATTCCATTTATTCTTCCTTTTTGCATACTTTTTGGGGCATACTCATAAAAAGATATAATAATAATTAATTAATAAATTAATATAAATTCATTTGCTTACAACTATTTTTAAACATTTAGGCACAAAAAGTTTCTTTTGATTATATTTAATTCTTTTTAATTTATTTCATTTTTTTTTTTTTTTTGTGTAAAACGACGATGTTTAAAAACAAAAACATAAATGCATTTTCGAAATTAATAAAGAATAATTATCACAATTCATCTGGTAAATTCATATAATTTCAATTACTTTCAATTATGCCTAAATTAATTAATTTTTTCTTTATTTCATATATATTTTTTGTTTTTTCTTTGTGTAAAACGACGAACTTTAAAATACATAAATGCTTTTTCGAAGCTAATAAGAGTAACTATCACAATTCATTTGATAAATAATTATTATTTCATTTACTTAAAACTACTTGTATACACATATATGCACAAAAAGTTTTTATTCCTTAAATTTCATTTCTTTTTCTTCATTTTTTATTTTTTTTTTCTTTGGGTTAAACGTCAAAATTTAAAATCAGAAACATAAATTCATTTTCGAAGTTAACAAAAAATATGTATCGCAATTCATTTGATAATTTAATATAACTTCATTTACTTAAAACTATTTTTATATACATATATCTACATATAGTGCTTATTCGTTTAAATCTATATTCTTAACTTTTTGTTTGTTGCTCCAAGCATGTCTAAAGTGCCGTTTTTTTACTGCTTGAATTGCAAGCCTTAATTCCTTTTCTGCATTAGGAGAATGATGGCAGCTGCAACTGAAATAAATATAAAAATTTTTAATATAAAAATTATAGATTTAGCAAATTCGGTTTATTTGTTCAATATCTATTCCGACATCTGAGTGGAAGATTACATACAAGATTGCTATCTCGAAAACTGGCCAGAAACACAAATATAAACATGTAGGAAAACGACCTATAAACAATCGCAGTGATGGCATAACATTATATGGACTGCAACATGAATCCCGCGGGCTCGATGCCCAGTCAAGGTGGAAAGAAGTTTTTCTAATTGCCATACAAAACATATTGAACATGTATGGGGGACCTACATAGCACCACTGGCACTACCAATAGCATTAGCGCAATAACGTAGTGCCGCGCTTTGTTATCATTACTTTTTGACATTGTTTTCATTTGCAAGAAAATTTTGTACCTATCATTCGTTATTAAAATATTTGCATATCTTCGCAAGATTTTGTAGATCAAAAAATTATGGACAAAAGCTGATACCTTCATAGGTTTGTGTTTTTGTCAATATTCAGTGTATGTTCGGCAGCGATTTAGTTTGGCACTTTAATTTGCACACAAAAGGGTGTCTCGCGCGTCTTTTGACACCTCTCTCGATATTTTTGGTAGCGTATTAGCAGTCGACCCCTCAACTAGACCTTTACCGACAATTCAAACACCAATTTGCTTGTAATTAAAAACTCTTTTTAAGAGCACATTTTTTATTTCTGTGAAATAAATTTCTATTTTTAAAATTGTTGCAAAAGCCGTGCAAAAAAAAAATGGTCTGGGGCACATCTACTCTCTATTTACTCTCTCATTTACTCTCTATGATATTCCGTTGAGAAAAAAAATAATTTAAAAAAAAATGTTTAAGTTGAAACGGTTTTATTGAAAACAATACTTACATGAAGTAATAATAATATTAAAAGCTAGAAAATAATTAAGTAGGGCCTAGGTATTAATCATCACACTACTCATCAATCTAAGGCGTTGATCAGACAATTAAATAAAAGCGTTGGGCGCGTGAAATGTTTAAAGAGTGTGAGGCGTAGCATAACCTGATTAAGGTTCAGTTGGTCTTATATATGACTATCAATAGCTTTTCGTCTTTATTTAATTCCTATTATTTCTCATTCTATTTAGTTCATTTAGTGACTCATTATTACAAGGACTCTTTCCTGACAATTTGTTACAATCTAAGTCCTCAATACATAATCCTTTCAAAGATTTTACTCGACTCTGCGCAACGTATGCTTGTCCCTTCTCCAACTCCAAAATATTTTGATGTCACTTCTACCGGACTGTATGTAATATTTTTTTCAAATATGAGTCAAATCGGATATCATAGGTCGCTTTCTATTCATGTATGTATTATGTGTTCCAAATATGAATCAAATCGGACTACAAATACGATTTTTGTGAATATCTCGATCCTTGCACCACCTAGCGGCGATTTCTTTTCTTATTATTTCATTGTCATCGGGTTCTGAACTATATTCCAAGTTTCAAGCTCGCAGCTTATCGGGAAGTTACTTAAATTTCAATTACAAAATTCGTTCACAACGGCCATGCATGCAGCCGTGCGGCCTGCCTGTCAAGTCAATCTAAATAAAACCATTTAAAAAATGGCCCGCAGTATTGATGCTAGATATTTTCATTTCCACACCTTGTATTTGAAGATTTTCCATACAAAATTTTATTTTTCAAATACTTTAAATATTGAACATTTGAATATTTTTTTCTTTGAATATTTAATTTATGTTCTGTAAAGTATTTGAAACATAAAATTTCTCGACCTTTTGTGCTGCTCCGATTCTCAATAGAGTGTAGAGTAGGGCCCTTACATATAAAGTGATAGGAGCTCTGTAGGGTGCCATGATCTACGTCGTGTTTTGAACGCAGAAAATAGCAAAATAGTAAATACGAACGATATGCTTTTTGCGGTAGTGCTATGGAGTAGGTGGGGCGTAGTCTTCTGTGGTCATTTCAGGATCATTTTGGTCGCTACCGGAAGGTTTTTGGGACTATTTCTGGGTTATTTCTGGAGAATTATATAAGGTATCACTTTGGGATAATTTTGGGATGGTTTTGTGGACTATTTAAGAGTAGTTTTAAGATCCTTTTGAGGCTGTTTCGGGATCTTTTGTGGACTATTTTGCGACTCTCCGTGGTCATTTTCTTATTATTGTATGACGTATTTCAAGATTATCCTGCGTTCATTTAGGGTTCACTTCGAGGTAATAACATGCAATGAATTGCAAACTTAGTTTCAATCCTCGTATTAGTACCATAGTCAATAAAGAGAGAGGGGTTTTAGCATTTGTGAAAAGATGGTCAGAAAAGTTTAGCGAACCTTGCGTTACGATAATCCTTATCCCAACATTGGTGGGGCCGATATTAGAGTATTGGCTCATAATTTGGAATTCGCGTAAAAGGTTATAATCAATTCAAGAACAGTTTTTACTTTTCACCTTGAGAAATCTTCAATGGGACTCTTCGTATAATCTTCCTCCTTACACTAATCGGTTAAAACTTATAAGTCCTCCTATCCTTGCAAGTCGTAGAGAAATGCTAGGAGTAATATTTATGGCTAAATTATTAAATGGGTCGATTTCAAGCCCATTTCTTTTGAACGAAGATAACTTCAATGTTCCATGCCGGGTTTCGAGGCATTATAAACCTATAATTCTTAAACAATGTAGAACGAATTTCCAATTAAACCAACCTTTCCTGTGTTTGTGTGAAGATTATAACTCTCACTTGGGAATAATTGATGTTTGGGACTCGCTCTTTGTAATAAAAAAAGTGTTCTATCTTCTGTTTTGGATCTATCCTATTTGTGTATCTATGTATATTTCCCAGCTGATGAGTTTCTCTGTAGCTGAGCAGTTTTAGATCTCGACGCTTAAGAAGCCACTGCCTTTCAAAGACTAGGCAAAATTTAAAATTAAAAAAATTATTAATTACAAACAAAAATTAATAATTAAAATAAAAATAAAAATATATAGATACTTGAAGGCAATGAGCTGCCACAACGTCGGAGAAAAAAAAAAAACAAAACAAAAATATCTGTTATTTAATAGTCCTTAATAATATGTAATACCAAAAAATACCAAAAATTGTCTGTTATATCACCTAATCTATCGAGAAACACTCAGAACTTAGTTACGAATTTAGCGCTGACATATCTCTGAAACAAAACGCAGTTGTAGTGTGTTACTGGCTCTAAAAGCTGTCACTCCCCGGTACATATTTAGGTTCTTGTCACTCAAGTATGTATTCGTAATTAGGCATATTTAAATTTAATCCTTTGTGTTATATAAAAAGTGGTCCAAAATTACATTTAAATACTTTTTTCACGTGCTCTAGAAATCGGGGATCAAAGCTCTAATGCCAATCGATTGTCACTCATCACAACTCGGTCCATTTCGAGCGTAATTTTCATCGTAGAAAAATCGCAAAGTGGAAAAGTCCTGACGTCGACTTTATTTTTGAAGCTGAAGATATTTGCGATGGCATCTAATAAGTTCCCAAAAATTGCAAAAGACATATATTTTTGACCACGTTTGAAATTTTTACCAATTTTGAAAACCGAATAATCGTTGAGTGGCGGTTATTCGAACAATCGAAAAAATCAAATATTCGAATAGCAATAGCAATAGCGAATAGAAAAATCAAAAAACCAATAATCGATTAATCGAATTATTCCAATAGCCCCGAGTTTGAATTACTCTCTGCAGATACAATACCAAACGTTTCCAACGCATGCTGCTCGAAGTCAGTCAGCTCAGCCACAGGATTGACTCCTCCACCAGTTTATCGTCGCTCATTAAGGAGTCTTCGAGCCCGAGCACGCATATGCTTCCCCCAGTTTCCTAAACTCTGCAAATTTATAAGGTTTAAAATATAAGCTAGTGCTTGTCAAACAATTTAAAAAACATATATTTACATATTAACGATCCAATTGCTGCTTTTGTGGCCAATGCAACATTTTAACAACAAACATACCACAATCTATCTGATTTATTTAAAACAAAGAGTATAAAAATTTATTGTTTAATATTTGCTCTTTCCGCAAAATCAAATATTTGGATCAAGGAAAAATTCTCGCAAAAGTTCGAGGCGGTCCCTGCAAAATGCGATATACCATCGGAACTGGGCTTCCCATAATTAAAAACTAATATGCATATATTGAATTCCTAAGAATTTTCCAAGAAATTCACGGAATTTACTTACTTGATTATCTCCATTTTGCAGGTTTTTTTTTGTTAACACAAGCATGTATATATGTACGTATTCTATTTAAAATTTCCCCACAGACACTGGTGAGTTTTTCGATGATGACAGCGTTACTACTTGGGCCAGAACCCCGTATAAAAGCACTGATAACGATATTTGGTCACACATTGTTCTGGGTACTATTTTACCGGTAACGCTGAGAATCGGGCGTAAGAGAATGATTAAAAAATACATTGCATATTTGAAGGCGCAAACATAATGAAAACATTTCACGGCATCTATTTTTCAAAAGATTTTAGCGTTGGTACGATCTCCGAAATATTATTTTATTCGTCCAAAAAAGGAGCTAAAACTACCCTTCAATGGGGGATCTAAAGACTTAAAATGCTCCACAAAAAATACTTCGTGAAATTTAACTATATGAAACTTACTTAAGTGTCGTATTAATAAAAACTGATAAACCATTATTTTCCCAGCTGCTGCTCTTTTTTATCGTCTTCTTTGTTTCTTGTTGAATCACCTAAAACATGCCCTCTACCATCCAATACAAAATGCATACATTCACAAACATATGTATTTACGACTCTACGATATCAATGCGTTGCATCTTTGAACATCCGGCATTTTACTTTGCCTTCTGACACCAAAAAATGGCTAACTGGCGGTGACACAACAAATGAGCAAATGACAAATAAACGCAAATGCGATAAATGTGGAAATGAGCATTTGCAATTGTCGAAATGTCTCGTAATGTAATGCTAAATAATTGATTTTACACTCAAGCATTTAATGTGTCATTCATATGACAGTTTGGGGATTTCTTTGTAATCGTCCGATGAGCACAAGCGCGGAAGGAAACCACACACTCAAACAAATACCTATGTGTTCTCACAGACACTCTCCCACAATTACAGGTTTATGTGTTTAATATAAATTCAAACATGCCGTAACTCAGCCCATCATCACCCACAAACAATAGACAAAATCAGCCGCTCGTTGGACGGACAGCGGCAAAAATGGATGACTGAAAAAATTACTGCTGTTGTTTTATCAAATTAACTCACATTGTAAAATATGTATGTTTGTATGAAGGTTACACTTGCATATATATTTATTTGCTTATATAATTTCTAAAGGGTGACAAACCAAATACAAACAAACAGACAGCTCTCTACTACTTTTAGCCGCGACTGATTCCGGTCATACATATATTTAGGATATAGAAGATAGAATACGTTTTCTCAGATGCAGACAGTTCCGCATTCGATGCGTACAGTGTGAGAGATGACTCAATTAGTGTAACCACAAAATAAGAGCGTAAAAAGGTTTATTTAAAATTGAATTTATGCACCCTTCGGCTATACGGAATATTTTATTGTTTGTTGACTTATTTTGGCATATTTTAAAAGCACAGTGGTGCGTTTCGACAATGATGTAGAAGGTCACTTTTCTCTGCGCGATAGAACAACGTGGCTTCGAACTGGAGTCTATCGGAAGGGCTAAGTACATCATTAACAGTTACATAGGCATTCTGATTATTATTATGAGTATCTTTGGATCTTCATTGGCTGCCGAACATCGAAAATCGAATTTAAAATTTGTATTATCACAGCTCATCGCTGTCGAAATTTTCGTTGTGTATCTAATTTTGAATCGAATAGAAAATTGTTGTCGACGCTGTATCGAATTCAAAGAAAATTGTTTAAAATGTAAGTTTTTTGTGTTCACCTTCTACTTTTTTGCTACATAATTGTTATTTATTTTAAACTATTTGTAAATAATAGGTCCAATGTCGTATTGTATTGATATGGAGGAAAATTCAAAAATTTACCATCCAAATGCTGTGTGAGAGAATCTTTGATTGGTGCAGTTTGCTTCGAGCTACATAAGCGTTAATTTTTACGATTCTGATTTGAGTATGTATGCGTTCTTTTTCTAATTGACATGACAATTATATTGTAACGAATTTACTGCAATTCCTCTTATTTGCAACCTTCTGCTAAGTTCGAATCACTAAACTGTTGAATAAATAACTTCACTATTCAATAAAGCAAAATGGCCTTTATTAGACTACTTGAAAGTACACTTATACTTCGCAACTGATAGCTTGCTTAAATCAAACTGATTATCGTGCCTCAACTGTTGCCGCCTTTTATACTGTCTGGTTTCCTCGTTGACATATTTCTAGGCGATTTTTTTCTAGAATTTACTAGTTAGCCATCGGATATAAATTTCTCAGCTATAACTACAGATGCACGATTTTATAGCTTCTCTCATAGCCCATGCGCGTGTATATGTGACCGATACTTGCACAATTGATTGCATACTTTTGGGAGTATCTCAGATATATGCATGTGTTTGTGCGTCTCTTCTCCGCTGCTCGTATGGACATATGGGTAGACATAATGATTGATTTGTTGATGTGCATACGTGCCACTGCTTAGTATCGGCTTAGAGATGATAATATTCCTTAATTTGCTAATATTCGTCACAATATGTAACATCGAAGTTTTTGAAATTGTTAATGACTAGACATAATCGCGGTTCAGTCGTGTTTTTAGGCCACAAGGTATTCTTAGGAAATTAGAGGCTGAAGGCTTCAAATGCTGATACTAAAGGCAGTTGATAATGATCCGAATCAGTCTGTAACATTCAGAAACGTTTTTATCATTTTTTATTTTTATGGAACGGATATCGACTTCCACATATAAAAGGAGTTTTCTTTCGTATTTCCACGCCTAAAGTTGTTTAATTTGATGCCACAATCAAAACTTAATATGTAATTTTGAGGCTTACACTGTGCTATCCTTTTGTAAATAATATCAAAACATTTTTGGGCACTGTATGCATGAAATTTAATGTGAAAAAGTTTCAGGCCCTGACATTGTTTTCATTAAATGAGCAAATGTAGTGTAAATAAACAATTTCGTTTTGAATATAAAAATATGCGCTAGTAGAAATGTACATAAACGCTTAGGTATATTTATACATATGTAAATACTTTTATGTTGGTTTGAAACTGAAGGTATTAACACCGACTAACACCCCTATTATGAATTTTCATACGATAGACGATAAACGCTTGCTAGCGTATCGTAAAAAATCAGCTTTCATATTGCGATTTCCACACGCCCGATAAATGTACTATTGTGAATGACAGCAGAGTTTTGTTTAAAAATTTTTGTGAATCTATACGAAACAGATAGCAAAACAAAACGTAAATACTAACAATTTAATTGTTTTTTACGCAAAAGTGGCAAAAGTTTTTAAAAGCTGTAATAATAAAATGTTTTCTGCAACCTCTGTTGCCTTTTTTATAAACTCAAATGAACAAATTGACGAAACTTGCATAGAGGCCATAGAAAGAAGAAAATTGAGAAATGTTTCCAATCTTCTTGAAATGAATTCTACACTGTAAGTACTTGACATAATTAAAGTAAAAAAAAGTTGAATAAAAACAAGTAAGGAAGGCTAAGTTCGGGTGTAATCGAACATTACATACTCAGTTGAGAGCCATGGAGACAAAATAAGGGAAAATCACCATGTAGGAAAATGGACCTTGGGTAACCCTGGAATGTGTTTGTATGACATGCGTATCAAATGGAAAGTATTAATGAGTATTTTAAAAGGGAGTGGGCCTTAGTTCTATAGGTGGGGACGCCTTTTCGAGATACCACCATAAAGGTGGACTAGGGGCGACTCTATAATGTGTTTGTACGATATAGGTATCAAATTAAAGGTATTAATGAGGGGTTTAAAAGGGAGTGGTGGTAGTTGTATATGTGAAGGCGTTTTCGAGATATCGACCAAAATGTGGACCAGGGTGACCCACTCCATCATCTGCAGGGTACCGCTAATTTATTTATATATGTAATACAACGAACAGTATTCCTGCCATGATTCCAAGGGCTTTTGATTTCGCCCTGCAGAACTTTTCATTTTCTTCTACTTAATATGGTAGGTGTCACACCCATTTTACAAAGTGTTTTTCTAAAGTTATATTTTGCGTCAATAAACCAATTCAATTACCATGTTTCATCTCTTTTTTCGTATTTGGTATAAAATTATGGCATTTTTTTTCATTTTTCGTAATTTTCGATGTCGAAAAAGTGGGCGTGGTCATAGTCGGATTTCGGCCATTTTTTATACCAATACAAAGTGAGTTCAGATAATTACGTGAACTAAGTTTAGTAAAGATATATCGATTTTTGCTCAAGTTATCGTGTTAAAGGCTGAGCGGAAAGACAGACGGTCGTCTGTGTATAAAAACTGGGCGTAGCTTCAACCGATTTCGCTCTTTTTCACAGAATACAGTTAACGTCCTAGAATCTGAGCCCCTACCAAATTTAACAAGGATTGGTAAATTTTTTTTCGACTTATGGCATTAAAAGTATCCTAGACAAATTAAATGAAAAAGGGCGGAGCCACGCTATTTTGCAATTTTCTTTTATTTTTCTATTTTGTTTCACCATATGATTACTGGGGTTGAATGATGACATAATTTACTTATATACTGTAAAGATAAATTTGACTTTAAAAAAAATTTTTTTTTTTAAATTGGGCGTGGTCGTTTTCCGATTTTGCAAATTTTTATTAGGCATACATATAGTAATAGGAGTAACGTTCCTGCCAAATTTCATCATGATATCTTCAACGACTCCCAAAGTACAGTTTGCAAAATTTCAACCCACCTACCAAGGTTCATCGCTTTATCCGTCTTTGGTAATGAATTATCGCACTTTTTCGATTTTTCGAAATTTTCGATATCGAAAAAGTGGGCGTGATTATAGTCCGATATCTTTCATTTTAAATAGCGATCTGAGATGAGTGCTCAGGAACCTACATACCAAATTTCATCAAGATACCTCAAAATTTACTCAAGTTATCGTGTTAACGGTCGGACGGGCGGAGGGAAATGGCTCAATCAAATTTTTTTTCGATACTGATGATTTTGATGTATGGAAGTCTATATCTATCTCGATTCCTTTATACCTGTACAACCAACCGTTATCCAATCAAAGTTAATATACTCTGTGAGCTCTGCTCAACTGAGTATAAAAATATATAGATTTCAGAGTATGACTTAACAGAATTAGAAGGCAGTTTGCGCGCCCGTAAAAATAGGTCATCCATCCCAAATATTTAGGTTTGTGCCACTTTAAGGTTTCTTGCCCAGGGTGTTGCAACAGAGTGTTTAGGCTTTAGTTTGATTTTTTAACAATTTTACATTTACTTTTATTTAAATAGCTCCCAACGTATCGTGCAAAAATTTATCAACGATAGCTAGCGTAGAAAATTGAATAGCTGGTGCGGTAGTTAGCGTATGGCAATACGACGATAAACGATAAGGATCGGATTTCACACGCTAGAATTTATTTCATAATACGGTATAACAGATTGCAAGCGTTTATCGTGTATCGTATGAGTTCATAATAGGGGTGTAAGAGTTTGGAATGAGTAAACAAATAAAAGCATAAAGAGTTGACATAAGGGTGTTTGCGTTGACAACTTATAGTTTCCGAAAGGCATTTTAGTATAATATTGAAGTGCGTTGAAAGAAAACTCGTATTGTTTGCACAATTTTTGACCTAAATTTGAATTGCGAGCTACATACAATTTTTAAGAACTGCAGATATTCTGCGAAAATACAAGGAAGAAGCTCCATGGTACAGAGTTTCTGATGCTCTGTTAGGCTCTCTCTATTTTCTCCAGATTCTTTTCAATCTACTTTCGCCTACTTTGGGTATTCAAACAGTCTGATATTTCAATTGCTCTTACATAATTTTCAGCTCTGAATACAATTAGTAAACAAATTTTGTGCCAACTACCGGCCACCGTGGTGTGATGGTAGTGTGCTCCGCCTACCACACCGTATGCCCTGGGTTCACACCCCGGGCAAAGCAACATCAAAATTTTAGAAATAAAGTTTTTCAATTAGAAGAAAATTTTTCTAAGCGGGGTCGCCCCTAGGCAGTGTTTGGCAAGCTCTCCGGGTGTATTTCTGCCATGAAAAGCTCTCAGTGAAAACGCATCTGCCTTGCAGATGCCGTTCGGAGTCGGCATAAAACATATGTATGTCCCGTCTGGCCAATTTGTAGGGAAAATCAAGAGGAGCACGACGCAAATTGGAAGAGAAGCTCGGCCTTAGGTCTCTTCGGAGGTTATCGCGCCTTACATTTATTTTTTTTTATCAATAAATAAAAATTAAAGAATAAATATATACATACCTCCGAAGAAATTTAGGCTGACCATTTTTTTCCAATTTGCATCGTGCTCCTTTTTAATTTTTCCTACAAGTTGGCGGACGGGACCTATGTAAATTAGACTGGGTCGATTTATTAACCGATATCGCGTTACCGATTTTTCGATAGGATTTGGGCTCAGGAAAAAAAGTTCCACTACGCATAAAAAAAGTAATTTTCGAGCCTGCGAAAAAAAAATTGCCAAATGGTAAATTGTGCGACCAAAACACTCCCCAAAACCCAAAATATATATTTTTTATTTTTCAAAAAACTGTTATCGCCAACATTTTTACAACAGTTTTTTGAAAAGAAACATTTTTTTTGGGTTTCGGGGAGTGTTTCGGTCGAAAAATTGACCCTTTCGCCATTTTTTTTTCGCAGGTTCGAAAATTATGTTTTGGGTATGCGCAGTGAAACTTTTTTTCCTGAGCCCAAATCCTATCGAAAAATCGATGGCGTGAAATCGGTTAATAAATCGACCCTGTCTAATGTACATAGGTCCCGTCCGTCAACTTGTAGGAAAAATTAAGAAGGAGCACGATGCAAATTGGAAAAAATAGTCAGCCTAAACTTCGCGATATCGGTTAACTTTCGTCCATACAAATCGTCCATACAAAATATTTAGTTCCCAAACGAAAGTTAAGCTCATAGGAAATTATGTAAAAAAGCTGAAGCTAACCTTAGCAGTTAAGGTTAAAGTAAGCCCACATGAACTGAGAACAGTCATGGCAGGGTTAAGCTTTGGTCAACTTGAACTGGAGTTTAAACTCGCAATAAAACAGGTGACCTATCCTATGGGTAACATCAGCATCACAAGTAAAGTTTACATCCACGGCGTATGAGTAATATTCTATTGCATCCTGAATTTTTTTGTTGCATACTTTTGGGGCGGATGTAATGCTGGCCTATCTAACTAACGGAGAAAAGCATTTCTGTGTCTAAAAATTACTCCTATTTTATTACTTTCTTAATATTAATTCGTTTCATCGCTCATCATATTATTTATATTTCGTATAATTTTGTGCACATTGTTTTTTATTTGTATCACAATCTATTCCTCACACATGACCGAGCATTTGAAGAGTTTTAAAGTGGGACCGGTTAACTTGTTCACGGATGGGTCAAAGCTGGAAGGAAAGGTTGGTGGGGGGGGGGGGGGTCTTTTGTCAAGAGCTAAATTTAAGCCGCAAGTTTAAGTTGGCTGATCACTGCAGTGTATTCCAAGCGGAAATTGCTGCGATTAAGGATGCGGTGGATGGAATGCTATCCAGTGCTACCACGGTTAGGGAATTTAACATCTACTCTGATAGCCAAGCGGCTATCAAGGCCTTGAGCTCAACTACAGTGCGATCGAGGGTGGTCTGGGAGTGCCTGACCTCGCTTGCGATTGCATCGAATTATTTTACAATTAAGATTATCTGGGTCCCGGGCCATAGTGATATCCCGGGTAACTGTCAAGCGGATCTCTTAGCCCGCATCGGTACAACTGAACCGGATGAAGATGGCTGTAGGGATTTCGGGATCCCGCTGGCCACCTGTGGATTGCTCCTCCATAGTTGGGCCTCGAATCAGCTCAGCAAACGTTGGGCGGATACCACGTCTGGCAGGGTAGCAAGATCTTTCTGGCCAAAAGTGGATGGCAGGAGGTCTGCTGAAATAATTGGGTTCACTAAGGCTCACCTATCAATGGTCATTGGGGTTTTGACAGGGCACTGTCCCATGGGTATCCATGCGGTACGTCTCAATATACTGGAAACTCCATCCTGCTGCAGCTGTATGGAGGATGATGAGGTGGAATCACCAAATCACTTTATGCTTGATTGTCCAGCTTTTGCCAGAATTAGGCAAAAGTACTTCGGTCGCGACTCACTTGGATCTCCCGAGGATATATCCAAAGTTGAGATCGGTATCATTCGGAGCTTTATCGTTGCTACCCAACGATTCTCTAAGTAGCTAGATCTAAGTCACCGTTATTTTTGGTGTATGTGGTGTCACAACGGACCTTCGTGTTGTCCAAGTGAGCTATCCTTATCAGGGCAGCTACCACCTAACCTATCCTATCCTAATTATAAGTTTCTTAATGAATCAATTATGAATACAAATGTTTTTCAGTGCCATAATATTTTTGAATAACTTTCAGTTGTCAATTTGTTTGTGTAAAAATGTTTTTTATACCGAAGTGCCCGTTCATCATATGAAAGTGCCTTTGCTTTGCACTTAAATATGAAAATCAAAAACTTCCATATGAATTTTATTTATATGTGAGGGCATTCGGGAGTGCTTTGAAAATTGTTGTTTTTATTTGGAGTGTAGATTTGTATTTGTGCCTATGATTCAGGGCAAAATAAAAACAAAAGTGCTATAAGTGTATAGGGCTTGAGCAGCTCTGACTATTTGTATTAATTTTTCATTTATCGTTCATCCTACAGCAGCCAGAATGGAAAATGCAAAAGAATGAAGAATAAACAGGGCCTTCCATAGAGCGCCCACAGAAGTGGGAGATTAATTTCTGCATATCCACATACCCTTTACCACTGAGTCACCATATCCTCCTCTGCTCACAACTGCACTATAAAAGCAACAGACCCGTACTTTTCTAAAGATAAGCTGCGCTTCAACACAAAGAGCTATCACCTTTGTCTCTGGCGTTTTTTACCTCATTTTATTAGGCCCGACGTGGTTGGCACAATGCTTCTGACTAAAGTACAAATGTACCGAACTTAGGTAAACAATTACTTTAAGTTCATATAGATCATGATACAAAAAATGGAGGTAGTTCCATTTAGTGTGACGTTAGCCACTTGACTTTTGGACAATGACAATTTCACCAAAAACTAGCTACCAGATTGAAAAATTTTACGAATTTTTCTAATTTTGATGGATTTCATATCAACGAATACGACTAATTACTTTCATAGTTATTTTAAATAAGAATAAAAAAACAAATGAGCCGCATGCGTTGAATATATTTTAATACGAAATATCAGCCTAGAAAAGAAGGTTTTAATACGTTTTTCGAACTCTCGAAAATTGCTTTGGTGGAAAAAACATGGATCGAAGTATACAAAGCAAGGGAATATAGCCTTCTTAAGTGTCCGTACGTTTGCTCAGAGCATGCTGACCAAACATACACGTTTGTCAATCGATTGCCCAAAGGAGGTCCTTGTGGATACAACAACAACAACAAGAGTTTAGCATACTTAACGCAATTTTTTTTAATTGAATGGTCGTAAATTGGCCACAACCCCACATTTTTGATTTATTGTATAATTCAAGCGTAGCTCTTGAGGTGGGAGAACATTGCCCTATATCTCTGCAGGTTAGCAACTAGTTCGTTTGCCCGTTGTACCAGGGGTCACCTTGGGGAAAGCCCCGGCTATACATATTCTGTGCCCTTTTAGCATTGACATGGATGTGGCCTTTCACAAACCTAACAAATTAAACACCATGCCTTGAAAAATATCCACTGTAGAAGCATGATAATAGGGCCATGCTAGAACAATAGGATTTTTCGTGTATTTTTTTCTGTCTAGGGGTCAAGCTGCCATAAAGAGTCATTAACCAATATATGAGTCATTATCCACTATTTTTCAATAAAATTGCATGTTTTACTATATTCTCAATCGATACGTATGCACATAAATCGTATTAAGCATATTATTATTGTCTGAGATGTCTATTGCGCTTTCATCCTTAAGGAAATTTCCATCCCGAAAAAACACAATTTCGTCTTAAACAGTAACGGTATGGCAACGCTTCTAACAAAACAACAAAGATTATGAAACTTCAAAAGGCCCCAATACGTCAAAAAATTTTGAGTGGAACTACCTTCTTTTTTATACCATGATATAGATTAGACTCTTTTCAGAAGATAAAAAGAGTATATTAATTGCGATCTATATTTATCGTTTGTTGTCTTATAAGCTAGTGATAAAGCTTCAAAAAAAAATTTATCCACATTATGTTCGTGTTTAAGCACAATTTTTCTGCTGAGTTTTGATCCATTTAAAAAATGGTAGTTTAAAAATTTGTTGTATCTCTTTTTTTATTTCTTATTTTAAAAGCTCATTTTCTGAGCTTAAGGAAATTTGTTATAGAGGAGTACACGCGGATCATAACTTTCGTTGGTGTATGCTTTCACTAAAAGAAATTAAGTCAGATTTGTGGTATACGTACATACATATGTGTACTTATTTAAATCTTTCTCACCACTTGATATTAAAGCCTGGGTTGTCCGTTATTGATTTTCCACAAGGACCGCTAATTAAAATAAATTTAAGCAAATATGAATTGGCACATTTGTGTGTATATATTTCAAAGTATGAAATCATAACCTAAGCTGGATATTTAAGAAATATTCTAGATGCACTGATTATATCGCAACATACAAATTTACGTACATACATTCATAGGAGTGTGCTATGTATGTAAAGCGCCAAATACACGACACGAAAATTTCCGCGAACATTCCGCAATCTTGTTCGCAGCTTTGGCCATACACCATACGAACTTTTGGCCGAACATTAGTTCTCTTTCAGACAGCGATGAATACGGACAACAATTGTGCTGCAGCAATATTGCTCGCTGTGGCAATTAGGCGTAATTCTATTACAATAATCTTTGCTTTTTACTTGCCACAATGGTGGCAAAGATTTATACATTTCAATAAATTCACTCAGAAATTTTTTATTGTCCATTTTACTTTTCCGCGCACGTTTGTTCCGTTCAGAAATTACTACGATTATGAGCTATTTCGCCATACACGCACGAACAGTTCAAAATATTTAAATTTTTGGCGAACATTTGCGCGAACTGGCAAACACCACCATACACGACAGAAAAGGTCGCGGAAACATGACATAACGGGAATGTTCGCGGAAATGTTCGTGTCGTGTATTTGCGCTTAAGTAAGCAAATGTAGATATTGACATTATTATTTAATTGTGTTGAAGTCTATTTGTCATTTTACGCTAAATATTTGTTTAATAAGCAACCAAAAGCAAACAAAGCAGAGGAATAAGATATATTTACATTTACAACCCTTTGACATTTCACGCCTTATTTAATCACTATTGCCAACATTAAGTAGGATTGTTGTTCAAACAAACGTAAATACGTTTAAACGCTTATGTTGTATTTGTATGGCACATGTCAGCCTTTTAGCAGTTTCCATCCTCCGCTCTATACAAATACAAGTGCGCAGATAAAATTTAACAAATGCTCAAAAATTTGCCTTTCTTCCGTAGTTTTCTCTGCCGCTTTTCACCCGCAAAAGGGTGACCTCCTTTAAAGGATAACAGGTCGCTGATGTTCCAATACTATTTAAATGAACAATCTGAAAAATAAATTCTTTGTTGACATATGTAAATTGTTTGTATGTTCTGAATTTGAACTGTTTCACAAAGAGTACTGCCTTATTTGTTAAATTATGTTGGCAGCAATTTAAAGTCGGATGTGCGCATGGCAAACAATGCTTTGAAGTGTCTGAAGACTCAATTGTTGTACTAAGGAAATCCAAAAAAAATGTATATGCAAATGGCCTCAAGCTGCTGCTGCACTTCTACAATCGAAAATTTTTCTTACTCTTCATAGTAGAGTGTAAGTAGGATGGCAAGCTTTTCATGTTTTTGTTGTAAAGTATGTTGTATTTATAAATTCAATGACCCAGTAAAAAATGCGACTAGACTTTCATCATGCGACTTATATTACTTTTGCTCTTGCCATATGGACTGCTTCCTTCTGTTCAAAAATGAAATGTGAAATTTTGGTATTATTGCACATAACTTTCCAATCGCTGACTCATTACCTCGTTAGCCGATACTAGGCAGTTGTGATGTATATTTTATTATCTATAATATACAAATAAGGGGGTTTCCTTCCTGACGCTATAACTCCAGAACGCACGAATCGATTTTCACGGTGCATTCGTTGGAAAGGTCTCGGGCTCCGTGAAGTTTACAGCAAAGAAAATTGAGGATCGACGCACAGGGTCTCGAGATATAGGCCAAAACATGGACCCGTGTACCCCTAGAATGTGTTTATAGAATATGGATAACAAATGAAAGCTGTTGATGAGTGCTTTAGTAGAGGGTAATTTTCATACCCCGGGTGACTAGGGTCTCGAGATATAGGCCAAAACGTGGGTCCGTAGTGTTTTTACATTATGGGTATCAAATTGAAACTGTTGATGTGTGCTTTAGTACAGAGTAAGCTTTACACCGCTGGGTGACTAGCATCTCAGAAATAGGCCAAAACATGGACCCGGATACCCCTATAATGCGTGTGTATTATGGATATCAAATAAAAGCTGTTTCTGAGAGCTTTAAAGTAATTTTCATTGTGGTATTCGATTTAGTCGCATCAACCTGGCAAAACTGATAAATATGCATGCGAAACCGAAATAAAGACATGAATTAATAATACCCACATACCTATTTACATACGTCCTAATCGATTTGCCTAAAACTTGGTAAATAGATTTGCCTATATTAGTATTTACGATGCTTTTTTCCAGGAAGTAGACTGGGATTAGGACTAGTACTGGGACTGAGACTGAGACTGAGGCTGAGACTCGGAGTGGCACTGGGATTGAGACTCGGAATGGGACTGGAACAAAATACATACCACCCTCTGGGACTGGCAATAAGATATGAAAAGAATGAGAAAAACTTGAGAGAAGAGAAAAGAGAGAAGGAGACTGAGAAAGAGATAGAATGAGACGAAGATGAAGATAGATCAAGCGAAAAATACGGAGGGAAGAGTGAATACAAAGATTAGGAAAAAGTGTAGAGGGGCGAGGGCAGATTTAGACGGAAAAAGTTTATTAAAATGTGTGCAGATAGACTAAATTTATGGCAGAACAACGTCTCCCGGGTCTGCTAGTAATCTATAAAACCATAGCACACGTGGAAAGGGTATAGCCAGCACTAACACATACAACAATGTCAGCCTTGAAATCCAGCGAGGAATCACTCTTGCCAATTAATGTTACTTTGGACTAGGCAGGCAATTGAAAAGTAAAGTCCCCTCTCGGCAAATGAAAATCCTACTCTATAAGTCACTTATAGTTCCCGTCCTGTTATATGGGTAGAAGCATGGACACTGCCAACCTCTAATGACATGGCTCTGAGAGATGTAGGACCCTTCACGCGTTGGCGACGACGAGTGCCAAAAAAGATTAAATGATGAGGTGTACGAGATTTGCGCAGACATCAATATAGTCCAAGGAGGTTTGGAATTGAGAGGTCCCACCACGCTGAAGGGACCAGGTGGAATTGATTTAGAGTCAGATTATGTATAACGCCGTGACACTTTGCGTCGTAGTCACTCACATTCACAGTCACCACTATATAATACCAACAATTTTAAAAATGCATTCAGGTTCACTGTCACTCATTGGCGTGAATTAATGCTCTTATATGATAAGAATTTTGGTTCACACGAGAAAAAATGACTCGATGTGTTATACATAATTCACCCCCTAATTTCATTTGGTGTTACCAATTGGCACAAGTTAACACAACGAAGAAACTACTGGTGCGGCTTGTTGGATGGCTTTAACCGTTTCAAAGGTATATCGCTGTTATACGTTCACGCAGATAATAAAATGTATTCCAAATGTATGAGTTTGCAACTGTTCAACAGTCATCTGTACCCTATAAAAACGTATCCAGGGTGACTCTCTTTAGAGATTAGTCACAAAATTGTTTCCAGTGCAACATTTGAATGCATAAGTCACGTGAACATCCACAAATATTATCAAGCGCCAGATGTTACGAACTTAGTTTACCACTTATTTGTTATTCATAAATTTATTTACTGTTATTAACTTTATTGGTATTATTAATGCTGTAAAGTAAAAATTTTGTCTCGATGAACTTTTATGAAAGTAAATATGGTTGCCACTTTAATTTCGGCCTCACGCCTAAGTCATTTCGTTGTTTGGCAAATATGTTTCTCCTAGCCATCCCTTTTTACTACACTAGTTACAGATAATTCTTAATATTTCTGTTGTGTTCACAGTGCTTCGCCCCATTCAATAGCTGCGGCCAGTCACAAATTGTCATCAAAGTCCTCTAAAGTGAGTCCAATGAAACTAGCACTTGCAACAGTGCCTTAGAATTATAACAGAGTGTTAAGATACATACATATATGTCGAGTATATAAGATAGTCTTGAAATGGTTCACATATTATTGTCTACAACTCGAATATGAACAAGTAAGGAAGGCTAAGTTCGGGTGTAAGCGAACATTACTATGCAGAGCTATGCAGACAAAATAAGGGAAAATCACCATGTAGGAAAATCAACCTAGGGTAACCCTGTAATGTGTTTGTATGACATGCTTATCAAATGGAAGGTGTTAATGAGTATTTTAAAAGGGAGTGGGCCTCAGTTCTATAGGTGGACGCCTTTTCGAGATATCGTTATAAAGGTGGACCAGGGTGACTCTAGAATGTGTTTGTACGATATAGGTATCAAATTAAAGGTATTAATGAGGGGTTTAAAAGGGAGTGGTGGTAGTTGTATATGTGAAGCCATTTTCGATATATGGACCAAAATGTGGACCCAGAACATCATCTTTCAGGTACCGCTAATTTATTTAAATATGTAATACCACGAATAATATTCCTGCCAAGATTCCAAGGGCTTTTGATTTCGCCCTGCTGAAATTTTTCATTTTCCTCTGCTTAATATGGTAGGTGTCACACCCATTTTACAAAGATTTTCTAAAGTTATATTTTGCGTCAATAAACCAATCCAATTACCATGTTTCATCTCTTTTTTCGTATTTGGTATAGAATTATGGCATTTTTTTCATTTTTCGTAATTTTCGATATCGGAAAAGTGGGCGTGGTCATAGGCCGATTTCGGCCATTTTTTATACCAAGATAAAGTGAGTGCAGTAAGTACGTGGACCAAGTTTAGTAAAGATATATCGATTTTTGCGCAAGTTATCGTGATAACGGCCGAGCGGAAGAACAGACAGTCGACTGTGTATAAAAACTGGGCGTGGCTTAAACCGATTTCGCCCATTTTCACAGAAAAGAGTTATCGTCATAGAATCTATACCCCTACCAAATTTCACAAGGATTGGTAAATTTTTGTTCGACTTCTGGCATTAAAAGTATTCTAGACGAATTAAATGAAAAATGGCCGAGTTGCGCCCATTTTGAAATTTTCTTTTATCTTTGTATTTCGTTGCACCATATCATTACTGGAGTCGAATGTTGACATAATTTACTTTTATACTGTAAAGATATTAAATTTTTTGTTAAAATTTGACTTAAAAAAAATTTTTTTTTTAAGTGGGCGTGTTCGTCATCCGCTTTCGCTAATTTTTTTTTAATAGGGGTAACGTGCCTGCCAAATTTCATCATGATATCTTCAACGACTGATAAATTACAGCTTGCAAAACTTTTAAATTACCTTCTTTTAAAAGTGGGCGGCGCAACGCCCATTGTCCAAAATTTTTCTAATTTTCTGTTTTGCGTCATAAGGTCAACGCACCTACCAAGTTTCATCGCTTTATCCGTCTTTGGTAATGATGAGATGAGCGCCCAGGAACCTACATACCAAATTTCGTCAAGATACCTCAAAATTTACTCAAGTTATCGTGTTTACAGGCGGACGGACAGACGGACGGGCATGGCTAAATGAATTTCTTTTTTCGCCCAGATCATTTTGATATATAGAAGTCTATATCTATCTCGATTAGTTTATGTCGTTACGGATTACCGTTATGCGAACAAAGTTAATATACTCTGTGAGCTCTGCTCAGCTGAGTATAAAAATAGGTAGGTACTTTGTGTGAGGATGCATAGCTTCACGTTTTTTGTGGTCTGCATGTAAAAACTATGACTACGAATCAAAATATATATGGCATAAACGTAACTATTTGATGTAATTTGATGAATTTTGAAGCTTCTAGCTGTTAAAATGGGGCAAAAAAGACAGTTTATATGGGGTATATAATATATATACCACCGATCTCTATGATTTTTTCAGACAAAAATATATGCTATATACGTAAGCATTTGGTGAAATTTGAATCTTCTAGCTGTTAAAATGAGGCTGAAATTGCGAAAAGTTTCTTATCTGAACAATCGGTTGTGGGGGATATATACTATATATACGACCGACCTCATCAATTTTTTCAGACAACAATATGTGCAATATACGAAAGTATATGGTGAAGTTTGAAGCTTCAATCTGTTAAATTGAGGAAGATATGACAAAAATCCTCTTTTTCTGAAAAATCGGTTGTATGGAGGATATATGCTATAGTGGTGCGATCCCGCCGGTTCCGACAAATGTCTAATCGGACACCCAAATACACCCGCTCACCAAATTTTTTCAAGATATCCCAAAAATTGAGGGACTAGTTTGCATACAAACAGACACCCGGACAGACGGACATGGCTAAATCAACTCAGCTCTTCATCCTGATTATTTCGGTATACCTAATGGTGGGTCTACCTATTTTCCTTTAAGGTCTTACAATTTTGGCTTTCGTGACGAAATTAATATACCATTTCATTTTCATGAAAGGTATAAAAAGAAAGCATAATAAGACTTTTAACATACCGGGGATTTCATATATTTGTTAGAGGTGTCAACCAATATGTATACCCGGCTACACATACAACTTTTGTTTAAAGCAGACTTTAATTTTTTTTTTGCCATTATACTAAAGGAATCTCTTATTTTCATAACATTTAAATAAATACAGTGGGCGTCAGATAGAAGTTTACGTACACATTTTACTTTGACTCCTGTGAGTTCCTACAAGTGGAGACGTTCACAATAGTAAACAGCCTCGATCACCTTAAATTGCTGTTCGATTACTTAAATCATTTGCTTCGTAGTATTTTTCAATAATTTTTGTAGACGACTGGTATATTACAAACCTTTCTCCCATTCTCTGACGATCCGTGGCAGCCATTCTCCCTGTCAACCTTACTTGACAGGTAGGTATGGCAATGGAGGCATAGAAAGATACTTCACTTGTAGGAATTCACAATGACTTTGACAATGAAGTTAAAATATACAAATTACGTGAAAATTAACTGAATGAATGCTTTGACGCGAACACGAAACGAAAAGTTAGGCAACATGTAATTTTTAAAAACTTTGACACCTGCTGTATTTAATCTTCTTTCATTCGCAGCATTTATCAAATTTAAGAATAAACAAAATATCAACAGATCAAAAAATATTTATAATAGGGGGATTCATGAAAGCATATAAACTTATAAGGTGTAAAATTATATCCATTTACACACGCTGTTATATGAACGCACCTAGTAATACTCTTGATAAACTTGATTGTTTTTCAGCTGTATTATTGCCAAAAATTTTTTTGATTGTTATACAAATTAAAAAGTGCTAAGATTAAGTGAAAAATCAAAACTAAAACGCATTTACTTACTGTTGTTGAAGATTTCTGATGAAAATGACTGCTGTAGTGTCTGCAAGGTTGCATACCTTTAAGTTTACCGCGTTTACACAATGAAATGTGCGCGTAAATTTATACAAATTGTGTAAATGATTTTTATACTCAGTTGAGCAGAGCTCACAGAGTATATTAAGTTTGATTGGATAACGGTTGGTTGTACATATATAAAGGAATCGAGATAGATATAGACTTCCATATATCAAAATAATCAGGATCGAAAAAAATTTGATTGAGCCATGTCCGTCCGTCCGTCCGTCCGTTAACACGATAACTTGAGTAAATTTTGAGGTAACTTGATGAAATTTGGTACGTAGGTTCCTGAGCACTCATCTCAGATCGCTATTTAAAATGAACGATATCGGACTATAACCACGCCCACTTTTTCGATATCGAAAATTTCGTAAAACCGAAAAAGTGCGATAATTCATTACCAAAGACAGATAAAGCGACGAAACTTGGTAGATGAGTTGAATTTATGACGCAGAATAGAAAATTAGTAAAATTTTGGACAATGGGCGTGGCACCGCCCACTTTTAAAAGAAGGTAATTTATAAATTTTGCAAGCTGTAATTTGACAGTCGTTGAAGATATCATGATAAAATTTGGCAGGCACGTTACTCCTATTACTATATGTACGCCTAATAAAAATTAGCAAAATCGGAGAAGGACCACGCCCACTTTTAAAAAAAAATTTTTTTTAAAGTAAAATTTTAACATCGCGGGTTCGAATCGAGCTCAAGGCCTAACAATAATTTTTTTATCATTATTATTGTTATGTTATGATAATGAAGACAAACAAAAAACCGCTGTGGTGGCTGAATGGTTATAGCAGCGGAGCCTAAACGTTGCCGATGAAGGAATTTAGCAGTTCCCGAAATGGATCTATACAACGAGCTTTGGCAGTTGTCTAAATTTTTTCTTTCTTCTATTCTAATTTAAAAATTTTTTCAATTAAGAAAAAATTTATCATAACAATAATAATGATAAAAAAAATTATTGTTAGGCCTTGAGCTCGATTCGAACCCGCGATCTTAAAATCAGTAGGCCGATATAACAACAAAAATTGGTAAAATTTTAACAAAAAATTTAATATCTTTACAGTATATAAGTAAATTATGTCAACATTCAACTCCAGTAATGGTGCAACAAAATACAAAAATAAAAGAAAATTTCAAAATGGGCGTGGCTCCGCCCTTTTTCATTTAATTTGTCTAGGATACTTTTAACGCCATAAGTCGAACAAAAATTAACCAATCCTTTTGAAATTTAGTAGGGGTATAGAATCTATGATGCTAACTGTTTTCTGTGAAAACGGGCGAAATCGGTTGATGCCACGCCCAGTTTTTATACACAGTCGTCCGTCTGTCCTTCCGCATGGCCGTTAACACGATAACTTGAGTAAATTTTGAGGTAACTTGATGAAATTTGGTATGTAGGTTCCTGAGCACTCATCTCAGATCACTATTTAAAATGAACAATATCGGACTATAACCACGCCCACTTTTTCGATATCGAAAATTTCGTAAAACCGAAAAAGTGCGATAATTCATTACCAAAGACAGATAAAGCGACGAAACTTGGTAGATGAGTTGAATTTATGACGCAGAATAGAAAATTAGTAAAATTTTGGACAATGGGGGTGGCACCGCCCACTTTTAAAAGAAGATAATTTAAAAAAAAAAATTGGATTGGTTTATTGATACGAAATATAACTTTAGAAAAAACTTTATAAAATGGTTGTGACACCTACCATATTAAGTAGAAGAAAATGAAAAAGTTCCGCAGGGCGAAATAAAAAACCCTTAAAATCTTGGCAGGTATTACATATATAAATAAATTAGCGGTATCCAACAGATGATGTTCTGTGTCACCCTGGTCCACATTTAGGTCGTGATCTGGAAAACGCCTTCACATATACGACTACCACCACTCCCTTTTAAAACTCGCATGAATACCTTTAATTTGATACCCATATCGTACAAACACATTCTAGAGTCACCCTGGTCCACCTTTATGGCGATATTTCGAAACGGCGTCCACCTATAGAACTAAGGCCCACTCCCTTTTAAAATACTCATTAACACCTTTCTTTTGATACCCATATTGTACAAACAAATTCTAGGGTCACCCCTGGTCCACCTTTATGGCGATATCTCGAAACGGCGTCCACCTATGGAACTAAGGATTACTCCCTTTTAAAATACTCATTAACACCTTTCTTTTGATACCCATATTGTACAAACAAATTCTAGGGTCACCCCTGGTCCACCTTTATGGCGATATCTCGAAACGGCGTCCACCTATAGAACTAAGGCCCACTCCCTTTTAAAATACTCATTAGCACCTTTCTTTTGATACCCATATTGTACAAACAAATTCTAGGGTCACCCCTAGTCCACCTTTATGGCGATATTTCGAAACGGCGTCCACCTATAGAACTAAGGCCCACTCCCTTTTAAAATACTCATTAACACCTTTCTTTTGATACCCATATTGTACAAACAAATTCTAGGGTCACCCCTGGTCCACCTTTATGGCGATATCTCGAAACGGCGTCCACCTATAGAACTAAAGCCCACTCCCTTTTAAAATACTCATTAACACCTTTCTTTTGATACCCATATTGTACAAACAAATTCTAGGGTCACCCCTGGTCCACCTTTATTGCGGTATCTCGAAACGGCGTCCACCTATGGAACTAAGGATTACTCCCTTTTAAAATACTCCTTAACACCTTTCATTTGATACCCATATCGTACAAACGCATTCTAGAGTCAACCCTGATCCACCTTTATGGCTATATCCCTAAATGGCGTCCACCTATAGAACTATGGCCCACTCCCTCATAAAATACTCTTTAACACCTTTCACTTGATACCCATATCGTACAAACGCATTCTAGAGTCACCCATGGTCCACATTTATGGCGATATTTGGAAACGGCGTCCACCTATAGAACTAAGGCCCACTCCCTTTTCAAATACTCATTAACACCTTTCTTTTGATACCCATATTGTACAAACAAATTCTAGGGTCACCCCTGGTCCACCTTTATGGCGATATCTCGAAACGGCGTCCACCTATGGAACTAAGGATTACTCCCTTTTAAAATACTCATTAACATCTTTCGTTTGATACCCATATTTTACAAACGCATTCTAGGGTCACACCTGGTCCACCTTTATGGCGATATCTCGAAACGGCGTCCACCTGTGGAACTAAGCATCACTCCCTTTTAAAATACTCATTAACACCTTTCTTTTGATACCAATATTGTACAAAAAAATTCTAGGGTCACACCTGGTCCACCTTTGTGGCGATATCTCGAAACGGCGTCTACCTGTGGAACTAAGGATTACTCCTTTTAAAATACTCATTAACAGCTTTCATTTGATACCCATATCGTACAAACGCATTCTAGAGTCACCCCTGGTCCACCTTTATGGCGATATCTCGAAAAGGCGACCACCTATACAACTACCACCACTCCCTTTTAAAACCCTCCTTAATACCTTTAATTTGATACCCATATCGTACAAACAAATTCTAGGGTCACCCCTGGTCCACCTTTATGGCGATATCTCGAAACGGCGTCCACCTATGGAACTAAGGATTACTCCCTTTTAAAATACTCGTTAACACCTTTCTTTTGATACCCATATTGTACAAACAAATTCTAGGGTCACCCCTGGTCCACCTTTATTGCGGTATCTCGAAACGGCGTTCACCTATGGAACTAAGGATTACTCCCTTTTAAAATACTCATTAACACCTTTCATTTGATACCCATATCGTACAAACGCATTCTAGAGTCAACCCTGATCCACCTTTATGGCTATATCCCTAAATGGCGTCCACCTATAGAACTATGGCCCACTCCCTCATAAAATACTCTTTAACACCTTTCATTTGATACCCATATCGTACAAACGCATTCTAGAGTCACCCTGGTCCACCTTTATGGCGATATCTCGAAAAGGCGACCACCTATACAACAACAGCCACTCCCGTTTAAAACCCTCATTAATACCTTTAATTTGATACCCATATCGTACAAACACATTCTAGAGTCACCCATGGTCCACATTTATGGCGATATTTGGAAACGGCGTCCACCTATAGAACTAAGGCCCACTCCCTTTTCAAATACTCATTAACACCTTTCTTTTGATACCCATATTGTACAAACAAATTCTAGGGTCACCCCTGGTCCACCTTTATGGCGATATCTCGAAACGGCGTCCACCTATGGAACTAAGGATTACTCCCTTTTAAAATACTCATTAACATCTTTCGTTTGATACCCATATTTTACAAACGCATTCTAGGGTCACACCTGGTCCACCTTTATGGCGATATCTCGAAACGGCGTCCACCTGTGGAACTAAGAATCACTCCCTTTTAAAATACTCATTAACACCTTTCTTTTGATACCAATATTCTACAAACAAATTCTAGGTGGACCCTTTGTGGCGATATCTCGAAACGGCGTCTACCTGTGGAACTAAGGATTACTCCTTTTAAAATACTCATTAACACCTTTCATTTGATACCCATATCCTACAAACGCATTCTAGAGTCACCCCTGGTCCACCTTTATGGCGATATCTCGAAAAGGCGACCACCTATACAACTATCACCACTCCCTTTTAAAACCCTCCTTAATACCTTTAATTTGATACCCATATCGTACAAACAAATTCTAGGGTCACCCCTGGTCCACCTTTATGGCGATATCTCGAAACGGCGTCCACCTATGGAACTAAGGATTACTCCCTTTTAAAATACTCGTTAACACCTTTCTTTTGATACCCATATTGTACAAACAAATTCTAGGGTCACCCCTGGTCCACCTTTATGGCGGTATCTCGAAACGGCGTCCACCTATGGAACTAAGGATTACTCCCTTTTAAAATACTCATTAACACCTTTCATTTGATACCCGTATCGTACAAACGCATTCTAGAGTCACCCCTGGTCCACCTTTATGGCGATATCTCGAAAAGGCGACCACCTATACAACTACCACCACTCCCTTTTAAAACCCTCCTTAATACCTTTAATTTGATACCCATATCGTACAAACAAATTCTAGGGTCACCCCTGGTCCATCTTTATGGCGATATCTCTAAACGGCGTCCACCTATGGAACTAAGGATTACTCCCTTTTAAAATACTCATTAACGCCTTTCATTTGATACCCATATCGTACAAACGCATTCTAGAGTCAACCTGATCCACCTTTATGGCTATATCCCTAAATGGCGTCCACCTATAGAACTATGGTCCACTCCCTCATAAAATACTCTTTAATGCCTTTCATTTGATACACATGTCATACAAACACATTCCAGGGTTTCCCTCGGTTCATTTTCCTACATGGTTATTTTCCCTTATGTTGTCACCATAGCTCTCAACTGAGTATGTAATGTTCGGTTACACCCGAACTTAACCTTCCTTACTTGTTCATACAAAATTTGACAGCTCGTTTACGCACTAGATAAATTTATACGTTTACACACTTTATAAGGCATTTATAAGGTTACATGAGTCCCCCTAATAACCAAAGTTGCTATAAAACGTGTTTCAATGCATTTTTTCCTAGTGCACAAATTGGGATTTGCCGCTTCATTGTGACTTAGCTATTGCGCTCCATACTTTGAATATCCTAATTACAAAGTTAAGTTTGGCGTTAAATTCTATCTGCTGCCGCCCGAATTCGGATTCACCGAGTGCTGCACCCTCCTTTGCCAAGTCATCAATCTTTTCGTTACCTTCTATCTCTTTATGACAGGGAACCCAGTTCAGATGTATGTTCCGGCCTGAACGAAGTTTCTCCAACGCTTCTATGCATTCCACGACGCTTCTTGATGAAATACTGTAAAAGGTTATTGCCTTAATCGCCGCCTGACTGTCAGTATACATAATACATATTGACGCGACTACATCTTAAGCACGCTTCTTTCATAGCTTCTGCTGCTTTCTTCACGGTTATAACTTTTACCGGAAAGGCCCTGCAGAAATCTGGAAGCCTGTATGATAAACTTGTTTCTGGATCAACACAGTGAACAGCAGATCCGACCAATTCCATTAGTTTGGAACCATCGGTATACACGTGTATAGTATTATCTGCTATTTCTGCACCCTGGCGCAACCCTCCCAGTTCAATTGTGGCCCCCAGAACTCTTTCAAAGCTCAGCCATGGGAACATATATTCTGTTTGATGATTAGATAGCGCTATTCTGCTATGGCCATATGGTCTGTACTCAAGCTGACCCGAAGCCTGAGTTTTTAGGGCTCCCGCAAATCATTGATAATCTGCATATCCCCTCTAGTTTTTCGGTATACGCACTTTTTGTGTGGCTGTCCACCAAACAAGGACCCCATAGTAGAGTATGGGTTCGACAAATGCCGTAAACACCCAATGAGAGTTTGCGTTATTGGCACCACGTGCATCCTTGCATGCGTACAGTACCACGGAGGCTTTTTCGCTCTCTCTTCCACATAGAGTTTCCACGACAACTTACTGTCAATTATAACTCCATAACTATTTTGCAATACATTTTTATTGTAGGATTACCCTCAAAGCTTAGCCTTTGTCGAAACAGGGACCTTATATTTCCTAGTGAATAATACCAGATCAGTTTTTTCCGCGTTGGCGGTTAACATAACTGCAGATGCCCAAGCTTGTACATCACACAGTGCCTGATCCGTCAGAGAGCTGATTGTTGTTAGGCATCTGCCGCCGGATGAACTTCAATCGAGTTGAGACTGTCCATGATTGCTCGTTTCAAAACCCTTTCCATAGCTTCAACAATGTCCTGAAAAACAACTGTGGCATATTCCTGGTGTTTCAGGGCCTTTTTCTATATTCATAGCCACCCTCTGCAATGCAGTATCGACTGACTTTACTTTGGTGTAAGCATGTTGTGCTGAAGAAATAGTTCCTCATTCACATTTGATTTTATATACACTTCTATTATTCTCTCTAGGGTTTTGAGCGGAAAAGATGTCATACTAAAAGCACTGGTTTACAGCAAAAATGCACCAGAGACGCCATTATGGAATTCCTATGTAATATCACCCCCTTATTCCGAAAATCAAGGTTATTTTTAATTCTAGGGTAACGTTTTGGAGATATTTACGAATAACGGTTTTAAAAAAATAAAAAAAATATTATGGTCTTAAGCCCCAGTAGAAAATATGCTTAATATTTTATGCATGTATAAATTCGTAGTGCTCATGTTAAGAATATATCTTGTCCCTGGTACAATCATAGTGTTAAATTAGCTATTAAAGTGCGTAATAGGCTTCACTCAAAATAGAGGAGAACCAAAACTTGGGCACAGTACAAGGCCGCCCGAAACAGAGCTACTGCCCTAACCAGAGAGGCCAAGCGTAAATTCTGTGATTTTAAGTTGAACCCTTCCCTTTCATTGAAAGATTTATGGCGCAATCTTAGAAACTTGAATGTACATGGAAGACTGAAGTCAGAATGTAGTATTGATCCCAATGTACTAAATTAATATTTTAATAGCACAGGTAAAAACAGTGATAGTCCTCCGACCCAAGACTTCACAGAGCAGCATGAACTGAGTGAGGAGTTCAATTTCGTTAGCGTCACTGTGACAGTAGTTGTTACTTTGGTCATGGCCATTAAGTCCAATGCAGTTGGAGAGGGCGGAATTTCCTTAAAATTTGTTAAGCTGGTATTGCCTTTCATCCTGGGAACGCTAACACATGTAATTAATCATATTTTCACTGTCTCATCTTTTCCTTCTGCATGAAAAATGGCTATCATAGTCCCTGTTGCGAAGAAGAATACTCCCACTAACCCTTTTGACCTAAGAGCGTCCAGTCGGCGGCTCTTCAACAGAGCCTGGAGGAGTAAATTACCCTCGGACTGGGAGCTCTATAAGGTGAGTCTGGGGATTTATAAATATGAAATAAGGATAGCCAAGCGAGATGCATGGCGAAGCTTCTGCGAAAACGTAGAAGGCTGCAATGAATCCGCGAGATTTAGAAAAATACTCTCTAGGAACCCCGCTCCTCTGGGGTATCTGAGAGATGATGGTGGGGACTGGTCGATGAGTAGCGAGGAGTCCCTAAGGCTTTTACTGGACAATCATTTTCCCGATGTCCCAGTTGCGCAGGGATCTTCGCCTGCATGGTCGGCGGTCGTTGGCCATGCAGAAGTGCCTGCCATTCCAATACGGGAAAGTCAAATAACCTGGGCTATAGGGTCGTTCAAGCCCTATAAGTTTCCGGGCCCGGATGGAATCATTCCTGCGCAGCTTCAAAGGTCTTTGGGGAATTCCTGCCGCTGGTTGGCCATCATATATGCTAACTGCCTCAGGCTTAACTATATCCCGAAGTCTTGGCACACGGTTAGGGTTATTTTCATTCCGAAGGCCGGCAGAAGCTCTCATGTATCACCTAAGGATTTCAGGCCAATCAGTCTCTCGTCGTTTCTTCTTAAGACGTTTGAGCGGTTGATTGACCTGTACCTACTGGAAAGGATACCTCGGGGGTTACTGTCGGCTTCACAGCATGCGTACTGCAAGGGCAGATCGACGGAAACGGCTCTCCATTCGATTGTAAAGCAAATAGAGGGGTCCCTAGAACACAAAGAGTATGCTCTGGGTGCCTTTCTAGACATCGAGGGAGCTTTTAACAATGTCTTACCGGGGGCAATCGAAAGAGCTCTGGTGGGTTCAGGAGTCGAGGCGGCTCTGGTTGAATTTATTAGCAAACTTCTATGCGGCAGAATTGTCGCAGCGGAGTGGGGAGGGGCCATAATTAAGAGGAAGGTGTGCAGGGGCACGCCACAGGGGAGTGTCCTATCTCCTCTCCTCTGGGTTGTGGTAGTCAACGAGCTTCTTGTGGAGCTGGAAGCCAATGGTTGTCGGGTGGTTGCCTATGCAGATGACCTGGCTATCCTAGTCAGAGGCAAATTTCTGGGCACCCTGCGCGATGTTCTGCAGGGCTACCTGGATACTGTGGCTAGGTGGGCTGAATCATGTGGATTGGCGGTCAACCCGGGAAAAACGGAATTGGTCCTTTTCACAAGGAGATATAAGATACCCGATTTCAGAACTCCCTCGATTGGAGGGGTACCGTTGTACTTTCTGATAGGGTTAAATATTTGGGGATTGTTTTGGACAAGAAACTGTCCTGGAGACCCAATGTGGAAGATCGGGCCAGGAAGGCCGCCATTGCCTTGTACTGCTGCAGAGGAGCTATCGGAAAGAGATGGGGACTCTCGCCAAGAATAGTACACTGGCTTTATGAGATGGTGGTCAAACCGATTCTGCTGTATGGGGTGCAGGTCTGGTGGAAAGCACTGGACACGGCGAGCACCTCCAAAATGTTAGTGTCAGTGCAACGGAGGGCGCTGATCGGTATCAGTGGCGCTCTCAGAACAACACCTACCTTGGCACTGAACGTCATGCTGAACATATACCCAGTAGATATTGCGGGAAAGGCGGCCGCGGCAAGGTCGTTGGTGAGGCTTCGTGATATGGGATATAGACTTTCTGACCGCGGACACTCTAGCCTTCTTACCAGTTTCGACTTCATCCCGGACAGAACGGACTACTGTATGCCGATTACTGCTCCCTATACAACCTTCACCCCAGTTATTCCAGAGAGAGAGGATTGGGGAAGAGGAATTATCTGGGGCATGGGATCGGTTAACTTGTTCACGGATGGGTCAAAGCTGGATGGAAAGGTTGGTGGGGGAGTCTTTTGTCAAGAGCTAAATTTAAGCCGCAAGTTTAAGATGGCTGATCACTGCAGTGTATTCCAAGCGGAAATTACTGCGATTAAGGATGCGGTGGATGAAATGCTATCCACTGCTACCACGGTTAGGGAATTTAACATCTACTCTGATAGCCAAGCGGCTATCAAGGCCTTGAGCTCAACTACAGTGCGATCGAGGGTGGTCTGGGAGTGACTGACCTCGCTTGCGATTGCATCGAATTTGTTTACAATTAAGATTATCTGGGTCCCGGGCCATAGTGATATCCCGGGTAACTGTCAAGCGGATCTCTTAGCCCGCATCGGTACAACTGAACCGGATGAAGATGGCTGTAGGGATTTCGGGATCCCGCTGGCCACCTGTGGATTGCTCCTCCATAGCTGGGCCTCGAATCAGCTCAGCAAACGTTGGGCGGATACCACGTCTTGCAGGGTAGCAAGATCTTTCTGGCCAAAAGTGGATGGCAGGAGGTCTGCTGAAATAATTGGGTTCACTAAGGCTCACCTATCAATGGTCATTGGGGTTTTGACAGGGCACTGTCCCATGGGTATCCATGCGGTACGTCTCAATATACTGGAAACTCCATCCTGCTGCAGCTGTATGGAGGATGATGAGGTGGAATCACCAAATCACTTTATGCTTGATTGTCCAGCTTTTGCCAGAACTAGGCGAAAGTACTACAAAGTTGAGATCGGTATCATTCGGAGCTTTATCGTTGTTACCCAACGATTCCCTAAGTAGCTAGATTTAAGTCACCGTTATTTTTTGTGTATGTGGTATCACAACGGACCTTCGTGTTGTCCAAGTGAGCTATCCTTATCAGGGCAGCTACCACCTAACCTATCCTATATCCTAACTCTTCTGATTACAGGCCGATAAGTATTTTGCCGACCTTTTCTAAAGTGTGTGAGTCTTTAATGGCCTCTCAAATATCGTCGTTTATATAAAAACATAATCTTTTGCTCCTTTACAGTCAGGGTTTAGACCTAAGCATAGCTGTGCTACAGCTGGAGGTCTGACTCTTCTTTGCCTCTTGGATTTTTCCAAGGCATATTACTTGGTAAGCCATGATCTACTTTGTAAAAAGCTGAAATACTACTTTGCATTTTCTAATAGTGCTGTTAAACTTATGGACAGCTATCTGACAGGAAGATCTCAAAAGGTAAAGGGTAGAGCTGGGTCTTCGTCGTCAAGTGGTGTTGGATCCGGAGTTCCACAGGGGTCTATGCTTGGTCCGCTCTTGTTTAGTCTTTTTGTTAATGATGTTCTCTGTGTGCCAGTATGTCAGTGTGCATGCCTATGCTGATGACATTCAGTTTTATTGTCCAGTCGAATTGGTCTTGTCGAGAATTTGTGCTTGAAAATAAACTGTGATCTGCTAGCCATTTCCGAATGGGCCCGGAAAAATTGTCTCCGTCTAAACGCGTCCAAATCGTATATGTTACCCATCAGTAATAGTACTGTCATGTTGAAGATATTCCCCAGCTTTTTGTTGGTAATAACTGTCTCATATTTACTGACAAGATACAAAATTTAGGTTTTATTATGAATTCTTCACTGACCTGTTCGAACCATATAAGCAAAGTTGTAAGCAACGTGTACACTGTTTTGCGCAGGCTAAGAATGTCAGCCTCGCTTACACCCTTAGACACAAGAAAAAAATTAGCTGTGCAATTAATCCTACCTCATATTACATATTCGGATCTTGTATATTGTAAGCTGGACTCTGTCTCTTCTCATAAAATCCTAGTTCTGTTCAATAATGTTACCCGCTACGGTCCCGGCTTAAAGCAATATGACCACATCTCCTTGTGGAAGAATAAACTTCTGGTATGCAGTATCTTAGATTATCTTGCAGCTGGGAACTGTATATTCTTGTATAAGCTTATTGAATTCAAAACTCCTAGCTATCTTTACGAAAAGCTAAAATTCACAAGATCTAATAGGCTTCATAATTTAATTCTCCCTAAATACTCCTACTTTTCTTCGCGGCTTTTCTTTGTTCATGCTGTGCGACTATGGAACTCCATTCCTGAATCTGTTAAGGCAATCATAAATCGAGGTAACTATAAGATCGTTATACAGAATTACTTTGGCACTAATGGGTGAATGTAACTGCGTTACGTTATTTTCTCCAACAAATACCGTGTTTAATTCTCATACATTCTAATATAAACATACGGAATTCGTTATATATAAATAGTTTTAAGTTATTATTTTTGCAATTCCTGTATTTATCTATAAGTTGATGTACTACAATGACTATGTCTTAACGATACAGCCATTCTTTACTACATAAATAAATAAATAAATAAATAAAATGGGGTCCACTTAATCATACATATCTCAAGAACGAATTGAGCAATTCCAAACCGGTCAAAGATAACAAACAATGATTACGGATTTTTCCAATTTTTGTTTGTAAAAATATAAAAAAATGTGTACTTTGCGAGGAAGGATCTCGAAAACTTTTTATTTTTTTGCAGATTTTTTTCTCTCTAAGCTCTGTTGTATTACAAAAAAAATAAGCTTTCACTCAATAAAATCGATGAACTAATACAAACGTTATAAGCATTCAAATAAATATATCCATATAGTAAAACTTAAGTACCGTACAAATAATAGCGTATGTACATACATATGATTCTGTCTTAACTCTATGATCTTATTTTATAATTGAACAAGTAAGGAAGGCTAAGTTCGGGTGTAACCGAACATTACATACTCAGTTGAGAGCTGTGGAGACAAAGTAAGGGAAAATCACCATAGTGTAAAAAGAACCTAGGGTAACCCTGGAATGTGTTTGTATGACATGTGTATCAAATTAAAGGCATTAAAGAGTATTTTATGAGGGAGTGGGCCATAGTTCTATAGATGGACGCCATTTAGGGATATCGCCATAAAGGTGGACCAGGCCTGACTCTAGAATTTGTTTGTACGATATGACTATCAAATGAAAGGTGTTAATGAGTATTTTAAAAGGGCGTGGGCCTAAGTTCTATAGATGGACGCCGTTTCGAGATATCGCCATAAAGGTGGACCAGGGGTGACTCTAGAATTTATTTTGTACGATATGTGTATCAAATGAAAGGTATTAATGAGTATTTTAAAAGGGCGTGGGCCTAAGCTCTATAGATAGACGCCGTTTCGAGATATCGCCATAAAGATGGATCAGGGGTGACTCTAGAATTTGTTTGTACGATATGACTATCAAATGAAAGGTATTAATGAGTATTTTAAAAGGGCGTGGGCCTAAGTTCTATAGATGGACGCCGTTTCGAGATATCGCCATAAAGGTGGACCAGGGGTGACTCTAGAATTTATTTTGTACGATATGTGTATCAAATGAAAGATATTAATGAGTATTTTAAAAGGGCGTGGGCCTAAGCTCTATAGATAGACGCCGTTTCGAGATATCGCCATAAAGATGGATCAGGGGTGACTCTAGAATTTGTTTGTACGATATGACTATCAAATGAAAGGTATTAATGAGTATTTTAAAAGGGCGTGGGCCTCAGTTCTATAGATGGACGCCGTTTCGAGATATCGCCATAAAGGTGGACCAGGGGTGACTCTAGAATTTATTTTGTACGATATGGGTATCAAATGAAAGATATTAATGAGTATTTTAAAAGGGCGTGGGCCTAAGTTCTATAGATAGACGCCGTTTCGAGATATCGCCATAAAGATGGATCAGGGGTGACTCTAGAATTTGTTTGTACGATATGACTATCAAATGAAAGGTATTAATGAGTATTTTAAAAGGGCGTGGGCCTAAGTTCTATAGATGGACGCCGTTTCGAGATATCGCCATAAAGGTGGACCAGGGGTGACTCTAGAATTTATTTTGTACGATATGGGTATCAAATGAAAGATATTAATGAGCATTTTAAAAGGGCGTGGGCCTAAGTTCTATAGATAGACGCCGTTTCGAGATATCGCCATAAAGATGGATCAGGGGTGACTCTAGAATTTGTTTGTACTATATGGGTATCAAATGAAAGGTGTTAATGAGTATTGGGCCTTCGTTCTATATGTGGACGCCTTTTCGAGATATCGCCATAAAGGTGGACCAGGGGTGACTCTAGAATTTATTTTGTACGATATGGGTATCAAATGAAAGATATTAATGAGTATTTTAAAAGGGCGTGGGCCTAAGTTCTATAGATAGACGCCGTTTCGAGATATCGCCATAAAGATGGATCAGGGGTGACTCTAGAATTTGTTTGTACGATATGACTATCAAATGAAAGGTATTAATGAGTATTTTAAAAGGGCGTGGGCCTAAGTTCTATAGATGGACGCCGTTTCGAGATATCGCCATAAAGGTGGACCAGGGGTGACTCTAGAATTTATTTTGTACGATATGGGTATCAAATGAAAGGTGTTAATGAGTATTTTGAAAGGGAGTGGGCCTTAGTTCTATAGGTGGACGCCTTTTCGGAATATCGTTATAAAAGTGGACCAGGGGGACTTTAGAATGCGTTTGTACAATATGGGTATCAAACGAAAGGTGTTAATAAGTGTTTTAAAACGGAGTGGGCCTTAGTTCTATAGGTGGACGCCTTTTCGGAATATCATTATAAAAGTGGACCAGGGTTGACTCTAGAATGCGTTTGTACAATATGGGTATCAAACGAAAGGTGTTAATAAGCGTTTTAAAAGGGAGTGGGCCTTAGTTCTATAGGTGGACGCCTTTTCGGAATATCGTTATAAAAGTGGACCAGGGTTGACTCTAGAATGCGTTTGTACAATATGGGTATCAAACGAAAGGTGTTAATAAGCGTTTTAAAAGGGAGTTGGCCTTAGTTCTATAGGTGGACGCCTTTTCGGAATATCGTTATAAAAGTGGACCAGGGGTGACTCTAGAATGCGTTTGTATAATATGGGTATCAAATGAAAGGTGTTAATAAGTGTTTTAAAACGGAGTGGGCCTTAGTTCTATAGGTGGACGCCTTTTCGGAATATCGTTATAAAAGTGGACCAGGGTTGACTTTAAAATGCGTTTGTACAATATGGGTATCAAACGAAAGGTGTTAATAAGCGTTTTAAAAGGGAGTGGGCCTTAGTTCTATAGGTGGACGCCTTTTCGGAATATCGTTATAAAAGTGGACCAGGGTTGACTCTAGAATGCGTTTGTACAATATGGGCATCAAACGAAAGGTGTTAATAAGCGTTTTAAAAGGGAGTGGGCCTTAGTTCTATAGGTGGACGCCTTTTCGGAATATCATTATAAAAGTGGACCAGGGTTGACTCTAGAATGCATTTGTACAATATGGGTATCAAACGAAAGGTGTTAATAAGTGTTTTAAAAGGGAGTGGGCCTTAGTTCTATAGGTGGACGCCTTTTCGGAATATCGTTATAAAAGTGGACCAGGGTTGACTCTAGAATGCGTTTGTACAATATGGGTATCAAACGAAAGGTGTTAATAAGCGTTTTAAAAGGGAGTTGGCCTTAGTTCTATAGGTGGACGCCTTTTCGGAATATCGTTATAAAAGTGGACCAGGGGTGACTCTAGAATGCGTTTGTATAATATGGGTATCAAATGAAAGGTGTTAATAAGTGTTTTAAAACGGAGTGGGCCTTAGTTCTATAGGTGGACGCCTTTTCGGAATATCGTTATAAAAGTGGACCAGGGTTGACTTTAGAATGCGTTTGTACAATATGGGTATCAAACGAAAGGTGTTAATAAGCGTTTTAAAAGGGAGTGGGCCTTAGTTCTATAGGTGGACGCCTTTTCGGAATATCGTTATAAAAGTGGACCAGGGGACTTTAGAATGCGTTTGTACAATATGGGTATCAAACGAAAGGTGTTAATAAGTGTTTTAAAACGGAGTGGGCCTTAGTTCTTTAGGTGGACGCCTTTTCGGAATATCATTATAAAAGTGGACCAGGGTTGACTCTAGAATGCGTTTGTACAATATGGGTATCAAACGAAAGGTGTTAATAAGTGTTTTAAAAGGGAGTGGGCCTTAGTTCTATAGGTGGACGCCTTTTCGGAATATCGTTATAAAAGTGGACCAGGGTTGACTCTAGAATGCGTTTGTACAATATGGGTATCAAACGAAAGGTGTTAATAAGCGTTTTAAAAGGGAGTGGGCCTTAGTTCTATAGGTGGACGCCTTTTCGGAATATCGTTATAAAAGTGGACCAGGGGTGACTCTAGAATGCGTTTGTATAATATGGGTATCAAACGAAAGGTGTTAATAAGTGTTTTAAAAGGGAGTGGGCCTTAGTTCTATAGGTGGACGCCTTTTCGGAATATCGTTATAAAAGTGGACCAGGGTTGACTCTAGAATGCGTTTGTACAATATGGGTATCAAACGAAAGGTGTTAATAAGCGTTTTAAAAGGGAGTGGGCCTTAGTTCTATAGGTGGACGCCTTTTCGGAATATCGTTATAAAAGTGGACCAGGGGTGACACTAGAATGCGTTTGTATAATATGGGTATCAAATGAAAGGTGTTAATAAGTGTTTTAAAACGGAGTGGGCCTTAGTTCTATAGGTGGACGCCTTTTCGGAATATCGTTATAAAAGTGGACCAGGCTTGACTTTAGAATGCGTTTGTACAATATGGGTATCAAACGAAAGGTGTTAATAAGTGTTTTAAAACGGAGTGGGCCTTAGTTCTATAGGTGGACGCCTTTTCGGAATATCGTTATAAAAGTGGACCAGGGTTGACTCTAGAATGCGTTTGTACAATATGGGTATCAAACGAAAGGTGTTAATAAGCGTTTTAAAAGGGAGTGGGCCTTAGTTCTATAGGTGGACGCCTTTTCGGAATATCGTTATAAAAGTGGACCAGGGGTGACTCTAGAATGCGTTTGTATAATATGGGTATCAAATGAAAGGTGTTAATGAGTATTTTAAAAGGGCGTGGGCCTTAGTTCTATAGGTGGACGCCTTTTCGAGATATCGCCATAAAGGTGGACCAGGGGTGACTCTAGAATTTGTTTGTACGATATGGGTATCAAATGAAAGGTGTTAATGAGTATTTTAAAAAGGAGTGGGCCTTAGTTCTATATGTGGACGCCTTTTCGAGATATCGCCATAAACGTGGACCATGAGTGACTGTAGAATGTGTTTGTACGATATGGGTATCAAATTAAAGGTATTAATGAGGGTTTTAAAAGGGAGTGGCCCTTAGTTGTATATGTGAAGGCGTTTTCGAGATATCGACCAAAATGTGGACCAGGGTGATCCAGAACATCATATTTAGGGTACCGCTAATTTATTTATATATGTAATACCAAAAACAGTATTCCTTCCATGATTCCAATGGCTTTTGATTTCGCCCTGCAAAACTTTTTCATTTTCTTCTACTTAATATGGTAGGTGTCACACCCATTTTACCAAGTTCTTTTCTAAAGTTATATTTTGCGTCAATAGACCAATACAATTACCATGTTTCATCCCTTTTTTCGTATTTGGTACATAATTATGGCATTTTTTTCATTTTTCGTAATTTTCGATATCGAAAAAGTGGACGTGGTCATTGTCGGATTTCGGACATTTTTTACACCAATACAAAGTGAGTTCAGATAAGTACGTCAACTGAGTTTAGTAAAGATATATCGATTTTTGCTCAAGTTATCATGGTAACGGCCGAGCGGAAGGACAGACGGTCGACTGTGTATAAAAACTGGGCGTGGCTTCAACCGATTTCGCCCTTTTTCACAGAAAACAGTTATCGTCCTAGAATCTAAGCCTCTACCAAATTTCACAAGGATTGGTAAATTTTTGTTCGATTTATGGCATTAAAGGTATCCTAGACAAATTAAATGAAAAAGGGCGGAGCCACGCCCATTTTGAAATTTTCTTTTATTTTTGTATTTTGTTGCACCATATCATTACTGGAGTTGAATGTTGACTTAATTTACTTATATACTGTAAAGATATTAACTTTTCTTTTAAAATTTGAATTTAAAAAAAAAAATTTTAAACAGTGGGCGTGGTCGTTCTCCGATTTTGCTAATTTTTATTAAGCAGGCATATAGTAATAAGTGTAACGTTCCTGCCAAATTTCATCATGATATCTTCAACGACTACAGCTTGCAAAACTTCTAACTTACCTTCTTTTAAAAGTGGGCGGTGCCACGCCCATTGTCCAAAATTTTACTATTTTTATATTCTGCGTCATAATTTCAACTCACCTACCAAGTTTCATCGCTTTATCCGTATTTGGTAAGGAATTATCGCACTTTTTCGATTTTTCGAAATTTTCGATATCGAAAAAGTGGGCGTGGTTATTATCCGATATCTTTCATTTTAAATAGCGATCTGAGATGAGTGCCCAGGAACCTACATACCAAATTTCATCAAGATACCTCAAAATTTACTCAATTTATCGTGTTAACGGACAGACAGACGGACGGACGGACGGACGGACGGACGGACATGGCTCAATCGAATTTGTTTTCGATACTGATGATTTTGATATATGGAAGTCTATATCTATCTCGATTCCTTTATACCTGTACAACCAACCGTTATCCAATCAAAGTTAATATACTCTGTGAGCTCTGCTCAACTGAGTATAAAAAGTTATGTGTCTTGTTTTGACGCTTATTTAGATTAGGATCGGTTTCTCTTGTGAGAAACCAACAGTAGTCATCCATCATAGCGACGTCCCAGAATCCTTGATACCGACTTTCAATCATTTTCATTTGCTGGTGAAAACTTTCGCCATGCTCGTCACTTTCGTCGCCAAGATTTTGCGAGAAAAAATTTAAATGGGAGTGTAGAAAATGAATCTTTAAAGACATATTTACTCCTGAAAGAAAATAAAAGAGTATATAAGATAAATACATAAGTGACACATTAGTATATAATTTTCTTCGGCTGGATTTATCTTTCAATTCAGAACAAATTTTTTTTTTACATTTTTCTCGTTCTTGTTTGTTCGGAACTGGACGATGAATTCATATTTAGGGCTATATATTCTCATGTAAATTTTAAAATTTTCATACAAATTTTTTGTTTATCGGGCAGATAGGTTTTAAATTTAACTGAGAAAACGGTCTTAAATATGTTTTTTATTTACCCATTTCCGCATAGTTTTTGATTAAGTCGTTCACTATCACCTCGTAGTTAGGACTTTTGTGTTTGCCTAAAAAAGAAGTAAGGACCTTTTCAAAAGAATCCCACGCTGCTGCCTCCACAATCGACAATCGTTCTTTGAAATGGTTATTGGTCATCATTTTCCTTATTTGCGGTCCCACAAAAATCTCTTCCTTTATTTTTGCTTCTGAAATCTCTGGAAAGATTGTCTTTAAATGATGAAAATCTTCGCCTTCTTTGTCCAAAGCCTTGACAAAGTTTTTGATAAGGCCGAGCGTGATGTGGAGCGGAGGTAGAATTATTTTTTCTTCTTTATAAGTGGGGAGTATTTTATGTTATCCACCCCAACTTGAAACTCGATTCGTTCTGGCCAATCCTTTATGATGTAGTGGTCTTAACGAGTTCGGTTATCCCATATGCATAGAAAGCAACAGTATTTTGTGTATCCACTTTGTAGAGCACATACCATTCCAAGGACTTTAAGATCGGCACATATTTTCTAATCATGTTCTTCGTAGTTGATTAATTTGAGCAATTTTTGCATTATCTCATACGTTTCCTTCGTATTTACTGCATGCACGATCGAGATGGCTTTTGGTTGCCAACATGCAATAATACGGCCTTTAAACTTAATTTATTTTTCGAATTCTGCGCCACTGCGCTCACACAATGCATTTTCTTCGTTGTTTCCAGGGTCTGATTGTGAACCTCCGCCACTGCGCGGCGTATTTAATATCTGGCAAAGCCATTGCCAATACCAGCAAAAGCAAATAAGCTTTCGAATAAGCCACCATATCCAATTCTAGCCTTTTGAGAAGCTCTGTGTATTCCCACATCGTGAAAAACCAAATTTTATACGTACTTCAATATTTCTCATAAAACTTGAAAAGCAGTTGCAATTGAAACCGAGTGTAGGCGTGTCTTCGGTTACAAATAATTTGACACTTATGCTTATTGTCTCATTAGCGAAGAGTCGAAGTAGGAAATATAAAGCAATCATAATTAGAACAATAGAATTTCAAGAAATTCCCTCAACTTAATAAGATTTTTCTAATTTAAGAATGAGGAAGAAATCCTAAGAACGAAAAATGTATTTAATTTAGAGAATAGAATTCCACAAAAGGTAATAAGTAATAAGTAATTTGAATTTGAAAAACGAAACCGAAGCCAGGGTATGTATGTATGTATGTACGTATTCAGATGGACCGATGGCTGATGGTGAAAGATGAAACGCCTCTGTCGGTGCACTGTTCAATGGAGGCGTTAAAGCGTCATAAGACCTTTTTAAAAGCCATTTATTATGCGGACTACATACCCGAATACAAACTGAAAACTGTGCAAAACAATTCGATTGGTTGGTTTGTGATTGTATGTGAATGCGATGCAATCAATGTAACGGGTCATATCGAACAGAGATGTGTAAGGATCAAGATAGCCAACTTGATTGTGTTGTCACGGATATGAGGATTGAAGTTACAATGTAGCGTGACACCGTTGCTGACATTTTCACCCATGTCGTAAACGGTAATAATGATGCTGATGGTGATGGTGATGCTGATAAGCGTCGAAAACGACAAATGACAAAATTGCAAACCGAACAGTTTGTTGAATATGAAGAGAAATGAGTGTAGCAATGAAATATCCAAAGTGTTTGTTGTATTGCAAACAATTAGAGAAATACAGATTAAGCAAAAACGAAATATCACACACATACATATGCATATCTTCATATGCATATGTATGTATATTTCCTTCATTTGTCTGCTTTGTTATGACTCTGGGGTTTGCTATGCGGTTGTGGTTTTAATAAATTTTAGAGATTGTAAAGCGGATTAGGAGTACATTAAATGAAAAGGTTTTCAGTCGAAACAACAACAATCCAACGTGGCTTACATTTACAGGCTGCATCATCAAAATTCATGAGCAACCATATTGGGTATCTACTTATATGCGTACATATGTACATATATGCGTATGCCTACAATAACAAATACAATGGAATATAGTGTTTACCTTTTTTGTGGCTTTTGGATTTAGAAACAGATTTTCTGATTAAAAACTGCTCAATGGTGCAAATAAATACGTCAAAATCAGCAGGGGTTTGAATGACATTTGTATGGGCAAAAATGTCTCATGAAGGGGAATACACAGAAGTGTTGGTTATATATTCATAAACTTGTGCAGACATGTATGTAAGTATTTTGTATTTAGTATATGATACACTACTGTGTTTAAGTGCAATTATGTACTGACTCTATGCTACTGTTGCAATAAAATCAAATTGGTATCACTTCTCACCCATACATTCATACGTATCTATTAATTTATGTCTAAAGTTTAGACTCTAAACGTGAAAGTTACCCTGCAGAACATTTGAATGTAAAATGATAATGTACCTTTAAACTTATGCCCGATTTTTCAGTGCGATAATAAACATAAGTTATTCAATAAGTTAGATTCCTAATAAACATTTGGGCTTGAGTCTCATTAGAGCTCAAGTTGAGATCTACCATATTTCTCAATGCTCAGGCGCTGTTTCTCAACAGTGACTTATCTCGAGAATCATAGCGTTCTCAACAAAAAGGTCATTTTTCAAGATGTGCTTATCAAGTTGGGAAAAAGATTGTTCTCAACTTGTACTCGAATGTGATTCTCTAATAACTTGAATGTAAGATTCCAATGAAGCGGTATTTTCATAAAATAAAATAAAATGCTCAATATGTTTGTACAAATGAGTTTTAATTACTACCACTTCATCAATGCTATCAACCAACTTTAGTGGTGCGACCTTTGAAAAATTTCTATATTCAAATTTAATTCAACGCGATTTCTTAAATATAGATTTGAGAGCTATGGTTTCAAAAAATGTCTCTAAGTCTGAAGAATGATGTTGGATACAAACGTAAGAACTATAAACTTCTCAACGGTTGGAAAACTATTTTTTCGATATTTATTTGTTAGCTTAGCCAAGAGTTGAGTCAAAACTCCACAAAAAGCACTATTTACAGCTTTAAGTGTCAGTTATTTCATTTATATTAGAGGAGAAGTTGTAAAACGACTGAAATGGCGGGAAGTATGGTGAGGACTTATGGGTGCAGCAGTTTATAAATAATAATTGATAGTCCCTAATTTCATAGTCATATATTACGTGAAAAACCCCGCCAGAACTAGATTATGAAGGAAAAAAATGAGAAAAGTTGCATAGGGTATGAGATTTCGAGAAGTTAGCATTTGTCAAAAAATAAAACAAAAAACACAATTATCGTACTATCCAAAAAATCTCCAGTTCTTTTTTTGCTTTAACATTCCGCTATATAATGATTTTTCAATCAGACAGGAGCCATTCGATCATTTATGCAAGAAAAAACACAGTTCAGATTTGCATAGTGGGTATATTGCACAGCCTACGAAATTTTTGTGATTGTATTAGCATAAGTGCGACAAGTAAATTTTAAATTTAGGTACAATCGATTATTGAATACAAAAACAAAAGTCGGCACTCTGATGGTTGTGAGTGTACCCAGCCTGTAGTAGAAATATGGAAGTATTACATATGTATATGTTTTCCATATAAGTTTCCCGATTAAATGTGCTGAAAAGTGTCGATATCATAAATGAAGGTTCAAATATAACTTTACTAAATTTGTTGTTGCTATTTGTGACCCGATCTGCAAATGGTTCATATCAATGTGTTGTGATTGAGCTGTACTACCGTTCCAAAATAGCCAAAAGAAAAATAACTGTTCTTTATTGATTATGACTGAAATAGCTCATAAGCTGTTGGTCAAATTGAAAAGTTGTATATGGAGATAGAAAATCTTAAACGGGGTGAACATTTTTTTAGCAGTTTCATATATGGAGTTGAAGATTTTTTGAATATTACAAAAAGGACGTTTTAAAATGTTTTAAATGCAACGGGGCAGTTCTAAAAGCTATTCAATTTGAGTGAAACTTTGTACAGCCTATTTTTAAACCATAATTTATTATAATCCGCACGACAAACTTAATATTTGCAAAAAAAATTATATGCAAATAACGAATAATTTAATACACATAATTTTTTAATGCGCATAGACTTACATAGTTCTGTCAATATAGGAATTATAATGGGTAAATGTAGTTCCCCTAACCTAGGATGCGACTCAAACATAAATACTTCATCAGAACTTTGTGACGACCCCCGCTACTAATCTTATTTATGTGTATAAGTAAGATAGTTCACTAGTAGACAGGATTGCTTTACCCAGTGACGCGACATGTTCTTCCAATTCCCACGTTTTTTATTAAATAATCCCAACATTTTTACATTATTTATTTGCTGAACGCTCTTTACCACGTACAATCCAAAGTTATCGGTGAATTGCAAAAAGTTGTCAAAAATTAAGACAACAGACCTGATATACGGTCAGAATGTCGAAATATTTATAGTTATATTATATGTATATTGATAAGGGGCGTGTAATTGACGGATTTTGGAACAATTTTCTCTCGTTCATTGTAAATTTTGGTTTGTAAACAGAGTGCTATCTTCATAATCTTTCCACTCTCCATCAGTTGCTTAACACCTAGTGTTTACCACATTTTTTCTTAAATATTTCAATCATAGAGCAACCTATTGGCCAAACGTAACTTATGTACTGGTTCAAAAAATGTGTCTAACGGAGTAGTTTTAGTTTATACTATGATGGTACGCATGACCAGATAGCTTGGCTTGGCCCGTCAGATTATAAGTAATCAAGGTCGTAAGTCACAGAAGTAAGCTTATAAATTCTTTCCAAACAAACGCAAACTACACATTTCAGTATTGATTATTCCTGATGATTAGTGTTGGAGAAGTAGAATAGTTTAGCATTTTCTATAGCGGTCAGTTTTGGTTGTTGTGATTGTACCCGAATTCTGTTTTGAAAAACGTTCCTATTGGGTGTTAAAAGATATCTGTACTTAAAGCCGACATCGTGTTTGTTATTTTTGGATTGCTTAAGCAAGAGAACTTTTCCATTTTCTAATCTGGGTATTGGCATTGTTTATCCAGCTGCATTCAAATACCTATAAACTACTTATGTAAAATATACATATGTATGTATGTACATACACACATAAATACCGTTATGTATATTTTGCGAGTTTGTCAGTGTTCAGTATCCATGGCGAAACGGAAAATGACAATACAAGGACAATGATGATGACGATGGCAAGGATAATAACATCAAACCGATTCCGCGCATCATTCTCTATATTTTTTGTCATCTCAAAAGATCTGTCCTTTACAAATTTAATGAACACCGCATTTTTTGCTAATACTTAACAGGAATGATGAGTTTTGGAATGTTGAGGCGCAAAAAAAATTGTTGTGGCGCCGTTGATTAGTCATTGTAAGTAAATCTACTGAAAAGTAAAGTGCATTTTGTAGAGATTTTTTTGAGGATGGAATTTTTTTTAAGGGTGGAATTTGAGCGGATGAAAGGGAAGGGTCCTTGGGTCCGAAACCGCGCGATATGTCAGAATTTCCACGCAAAGGTTACGTCTTTGATCGCTATAAGGGCCAGGGACTGCCTTTGTTACGGTTTCTTTTAACTATGTAGAACGAAATAAATGATTTTCATAGAAGATCTGTAATAAAAGCTGTCACGAGGTCAGGTGTGTTAAGACATATTAAAACATTTTATATATTTTTATCGATATACATCAACCTCCTTCGCAGATTATCTTCAGGTGATTTATACATCTGACTTTGGGCAAGCTTTCTTAAAGGATCCTCTATGAATATGATTTAAGAAGTCAGTGATAGAAAAGTAGATTAATTTCCTTCATTTATGTGTACTGTCTTCATTTTGAATTGGTTTGCCCTTTAATGGAGAAATTAGTTTTTTCTGTTGGTGAAGATGCCTCTCTACAAAGCGGCAGGCGTGGCTTTGAATTTTCGCGTTCCAGTCAACTTAGTAAATTATCTTAATAAAGAAAATAGTATTATCTGTTTGCGATTAAATATTGACCTGCGTATCACGAGCGTGTGTATGGGCAATAAGAATATCGCATGAAAGATGTAACCAGGGAGCAAGTCGCAAATTAAAAAAAAAAATTTTTAATTTTGCATACAAAAATTTATTTATACATTGTCGGCGTAGAGTGCAAACCTGTCAACCGACATAAAACAAATGGCAGACAAAAAGCTATTTAAACTTTCTTATGAGAGCATAGGAAGTGAACTCATCATAAAATTGATTTACTTTGTGTGTGGCCAATATTTGATAGTACTGTTATGCGTAGTCGATGTATTACCTCCTGCTCTGTCATGGTTGAACTAGCCGATCCGTAAGGACCTCACATAGTCTGAACGAGTTCATAGTCTTCCTCCTGCTCAATTAAGCTGCATCGAAAAGTCATTTTGAAAAAATGGTACTTAGCAGGTTTGCACTCCGAGCCGACGATAAGTACGAAAGTTTTATTCACTTTACCACTACACTATAATAAAAAAAAATTTATTTGTAAATCGTGGTTGACTCCCATTGTTCGGAATGTACTACTGCCATAATAACCCTCAATTGTAGGTCCCAGCAATTTGCTGTTGAATACATTTCCGATTTCTCGCCTTGTCTGGCTGTACCCTCGGGTCTTACGAAGGCATCCATCAATCCTCCTATGGTTTCTCTGCTCGGAAGAGACAGGATGGTACGAACGGAAGGTCGAGGGCCGACCTTAATCACCGGTTGATATTAAATGTTATGTAATTAATATTTTTGCTTATTAGGAAAACTTTTAAAAGTAATAAATATTTCCAGATGATTGCAGTAGCATACTTAAGTAAACTGCCATATAAGCATCATCGGATAATTTTTAATGCTTGCAATTTTGCAGGTTTTCTCTAGGAGTCGAAGCCAGAGAATTCTGATTACTTTCCGCAGTAGCCCACCCACCGTAAAGCTATACTGCGTATGTTGACGTGTAGGCTTTTTTCAGTCTATAAAAGCTTACATTTCTTAACTGTATTGTGTGAAGCACGAATGCTATTTTTCATTAATTTACATACGTTTTGTATTAAAAATGTAATAAATAATTGGTGGTGAATGAGGACAAAACGAAGGACCTGCTGTCGTCGAGCAAAGAGTCAGCGCATTTGTGCCTTGGTAACCACATCATTGTTGGCAGCCATAATTTCGAAAAAGTAAAAGCCTTCGTTTATTTGGGAACCAGCATTAACACAAACTACAACTTTAGCTTTGAAATCCAGCGAAGAATAACTTTTCCCAATAAATGATACTTTGGATTAGGTAGGAAACTGAAAAGTAAAGTTTTCTGTCCGTTCTGCTATATGGTGCATAAGCATGGACATCAGATGAAGCGGCTCTGGGAGTGTTCAAGAGAAAAGTTATTCGAAAGATTCATGAACCCGTACTCGTCCGCGACGGCGAGTACCGAAGAAGATTTAATGATGAGCTGTGCTGGAAGGACCAGGTGGAAAACGGTTTAAATTCACTTGTTGTGAGCAGTTGGCGCCAGTTAAACAAGAAAAGAAGCGATTGGATCGCCTTGTTGGATGGTCATAACCGTTTAAACGGTTAAGCGCAAATAAATTAAGTAAGTTAAGGTGAAAGTCTGATAGAACAGAATAAAAGATAGTCCAACTGGTAATTAAAGTAGAAACCAAAATGTCAGTTGATTTTCGCTTGACAGAGATGTGAGGCGCCTTACGTAAACTTTTTCAAATTTCTCTCCGTCCATGCTGGTGAAATGCTTACCGCGTTGATGAAGTAAAAACTTTCTTTGTAAAAAAGATTTACGATTACATGTTAAATAAAAATGTAAGTTAATTTTGCATTAATCTGCCTTGTTGCGCCCAAGAAATCTCTCAAAAAACGGCACATGCTATGCTGCTTGTTGCCGTTAACTTAACGGCGTTAAGAATGTACATATGTATGTACATACATACATACACATGTAACAAAAAAAATTTAATATCTTTATTAGGTGTTTCAAATGTGTGAAACGTTTAGGCTGGGAAATGCTTTGATTAAAAATTAGAGCGGTAAAGTAACCTTTTGAAACACAACGTGTGAGCGTAAAACAACAAATATGTGATATGTACAAATGTATGTAGATATGTATGTAAGAGTAATTTGTATATTTGTATGCTAATATGATACATTATGTTGTATGCATTATGTTTTTATGTATGTAAATACTTTCCACTATTCAACTAGGCTCACATGCTATTATACATACATAAGTGCTCGTAAAATTTGAAAATTGAAAAATAGTATTAAATTACCGGAAAGGCGGACGCTTAAGTCAAATCAAAATCATCGTTCTGCTACAACCAGCCAAGCAAAGCAAAATTTTACTATTTTTAAAGCATGAAATGAATGAAAATTGTTGAACGAAACGAACTCGTTGCTGTGGTTCAAGCCATGTGTGGCATGCTACACACACACACACACACACTCATATCAACATTGCTTTGTATGTTGTATATTGTCTGGATTTGATTATGAATTAATAAAAATATTTGCCCGCAGGCGAGATTTGTATTTCGTTCCTGATGACTCGCCACATTTAACTATGAACTCTACACGCAAAATCAGTTTAGCTCAACAAACAATTTTCGAGTTACGAATTTGCGAAGCTAATGTTGAACATCCCCCTTTCACGCTCTCATGGCTTTGCATGAACCATGCCAACGCTCTTGCCGCGTCCCCCGTATGGCTTTTGCCTACTACAACAACAATGTAATAAAAGCATTTTCCCACTTTGGTGTTGGATTTTGATGTTGATGTTACTTTGGCTTTTTGGATTTAGTAAATACAAATCCGCTACACATAAAACAAAAAAGAAAAAAGAAAACAACAACAACAACAATAGAGATAGTAAAAGCAAGAAAGCAATTTGTGTAACTTGAGGATAAATGCTTTGTGCTCTCTTTATTGAAAGATAATTGGGTTCGTTTTGTCATGAGGTTGATGAACAAGACAAGCGGAAACGTTGCTTATTTTTTGGTTTATTGCTCGCTATCTTCGCTTTGGTTTTGCAAACTTACCAAATTTCAATTGAATTGAAATTCAAATTCACTTAGATAATGTAGTTGAATCAATCATCATTTGGGCATGAATGGACCCCTTGCAAGGACAGAATTCTCTATATATGTATGTAGTTGGCAATCCATGTGTGATTTGTGCGTTGGCTTTGCACACGAAAGGGAATTGTTGGAAAGGAGAATATGTACTTGCATGCATGCGCTTTTATTATTATATCATCATGTAACATTGTTGAATATTAGATATTAGTTACATATTACATTGCATTTAGATTTACCCACATCATAAAAGTATTTAAAATAGACAGGTTACATATACTTTTTATTCCGCCTAAAAACTCTTAAAACATTTTCTAGCGGTCACAAGTAAAATTAGAATTTACATGCGATAAAACGATTGTGGGGTGACATAAAGCCAACGGCCATAAGGCCAGCTGACGTTTTGACCACTTCAAAGGCCTTAAGGTCGATTGGCTACTTTAAATCTGTTAAATTTATAACATTTTTATACTCAGCTGAGCAGAGCTCACAGAATATATTAATTTTGTTCGCATAACGGTACCCCGTAACGGCATAAACTAATCGAGATAGATATAGACTTCTATATACCAAAATGATCTGGGCGAAGAAAGAAATTCATTTAGCCATGTCCGCCCGTCCGTCCTTCTAACCGTGAATACGATAAACTCCCGGGCACTCATCTCAGATCGCTATTTAAAATGAACGAAATCGGACTATAACCACGCCCACTTTTTCGATATCGAAAAAACCGAAAAAGTGCAATAATTCATTACCAAAGACGGATAAATCGATGAAACTTTGTAGGTGAGTTGAAATTATGACGCAGAATAGAAAACTAGCAAAATTTGGAAAATGAGCGTGGCACCGCCCACTTTTAAAGGAAGGTAATTTAAAAGTTTTGCTAAATGTAATTTGGCAGTCGTTGAAGATATTATGATGAAATTTGGCAGGAACTTTACTCCTATTAGTGTATGTGTTCTGAATAAAAATTAGCAAAATCGGATGACGAACACGCCCAATTTAAAAGAAATTAAATTTTAAAAGTCAAATTTTAACACAAAATTGAATATCTTTACAGTATATAAGTAAATTATGTCAACATTCGACTCCAGTAATGATATGGTGCAACAAAATACAAAAATAAAAGAAAATTTCAAAATGGGCGTGGCACCGCCCTTTTTCATTTAATTCGTCTAGAATACTTTTAATGCCATAAGTCGAACAAAAATTTACCAATCCCTGTGAAATTTGGTAAGGGCATAGCTTCTATGACGAAACTGTTTTCTGTGAAAATGGGCGAAATCGGTTGAAGCCATGCCTAGTTTTTATACACAGTCGACCGTCTGTCCTTCCGCTCGGCCGTTAACATGATAACTTGAGCAAACATCGATGTATCTTTACCAAACTTTGTTTACGTACTTATCTGAACTTACTTTATCTTGGAATTAAAAATGGGCGAAATCCGACTATGACCACCACGCCCACGTTTTCGATATCGAAAATTTCGAAAAATTTAAAAAAAATCCCATAATTATATACCAAATACGAAAAAAGGATTAAACATGGTGATTGGATTGGTTTTTTGACGCAAAATATAACCTCAGAAAAAACTTTGTAAAATGGGTGTGACACGTACCATATTAAGTAGAAGAAAATGAAAAATTCTGCACGGAGAAATCAAAAGCCCTTGGAATCATGGCAGGAATTCTGTTCGTGGTATTACACATATAAATAAATTAGCGGTACCCGACAGATGATGTTCTGGGTCACCCTAGTCCACATTTTGCTCGATATCTCGAAAACGCCTTCACATATACAACTAAGGGCCACTCCCTTTTAAAACCCTCATTAATACCTTTAATTTGATACCCATGTCGTGCAAACACATTATAGAGTCACCCCTGGTCCACCTTTATGGAGATATCTCGAAAAGGCGTCCACCTATAGAACTAAGGCCCACTCCCTTTTAAAATACTCTTTAATACCTTCCACTTGATATCCATGTAATACAAACACATTCCAGGGTTACCCTAGGTTCATTTTCCTACATGGTGATTTTCCCTTATTTGACAAAGGATGAAGGAAGATCGTCACCCTCGGTCTACAATTTGGTCGATATTTCGCAAACTTATGTGATATGGAATTAAAAACCACTTATAAACCATCTACGAAACCCTACGAAACCAACGTAGCTATAATTATGCTCAGATGAGCAGAGCTCACAGAGTATATTAATTTTCTTCTCATAACGGTATTCCGTAACGGTATAAACTAACCGCGATAAATTTAGACTTCCAGGGTGAAAAAGAAATTCATTAAGCCATGTCTGTCCGTCCGTCTGTCCGTAAACACGATAACTTGAGTAAATTTTGAGGTATCTTAATGAAATTTGATATGTGGATTCCTTGGCACTGATCTCAGATCGCTATTTAAAATGAGCGAAATTAACTAAGAATAAAGAAAATAATTAAGAGCGCTTCGAAAATATTTTAGGGGTGATTTAAAAAAAAATATAAAGAAATGCGTTCAAATTTAACCAAATTTTCATATTTAAAGAAATATTCAAATAAAACGAATTGATAGCTGAAGAAAGATAGCAAAGGCAAGTTGCTCCACTTCTTAGTATTACCATTTGTATGTATCCATGAAAAAGAGAATTTTGTCTCCAAAGCTCTCAGCTGAGTATGTAATAATCGGTTACACCCGAACTTAGACTTCCTTACATGTTCAAGTTAACTTTATGGCCATTTAGGAAATTTCCATTTCACCCTATGCCTATTTCGGACATTTTACTGTCTTTACGTAACTGTAATTCAGTTGTTGACATATTGAATTCTTTTCCGGCCCCGGTTTTATTTTCCGTTTCAAGTTTCCCTTCAGGGTCTGGATTCTTTTCTGGCTCCGGTTTTTCCAGTTTTTTACAAATACATATGTATATTCCGTATTAGAATTAATTTTTTTGTTTGAGTGATCGTCTTTTGTGTAAAAATCTCTTAGCGAAAAATTTGTATTTATTTTAGTTTTTTTCGCTGACTTAGGACACTCCTACCTTGGTTTTTCAACCAATGAAGATTATTTTAGGAAAAAAATATAATTTTGGGCGTACTGTTAAATCTGTTACCCCTTGGCAAAACAGATGCCAAAAAAATAAGAATAATGCTTGACATTCAAAAAAAAATCATCTTTTATGGATCGTTAAATAAATATTTATATGGAGTAAATATTTACATGACGGCTGCCGTGGCCAGGATGACAGTTATCCCTTCCCACTAAAAACCTACTGTGACTATGCCGTGTAAATTTTATTGGGAATTTATACTCTAAGGCGCAAATGTGTAGCCACATTAAACATTTGCAAGTATTATTTTACTTACACTGAAAGAAAGACTGGTAAAATCAACCGAAATACGGGTCAATTCAACCGAAATTTCTGTTAATTTTTATCCATCGCAACAAGACGTTGAATCAACTGCACACAAATCGTTGATTCGTAATGGACCGTTTTGGTAGTCAAATTAACATAAAAAGTTGTTGAGACAGCTTTGTACGAAAGTACGTATGTTGCCATATAAAACAATAAATGTAAGGCGTGATAACCTCCGAAGAGATCTAAGGCCGAGCTTCTCTTCCAATTTGCGTTGTGCTCCTGCTGATTTTCCCTACAAATTGGCCGGACGGGACCTACATGTTTTATGCCGACTCCGAACGGCATCTGCAAGGCAGATGAGTTTTCACTGAGAGCTTTTCATGGCAGAAATACACTCGGAGCGCTTGCCAAACACCGCCAAGGGGCGACCCCGCTTAGAAAAATTGTCTTCTAATTGAAAAACCTTATTTCTAAAATTTTGATGTTGCTTTGCCCGGGGTGCGAACCCAGGGCATACGGTGTGGCAGGCGGAGCACGCTACCATCACACCACGGTGGTACTTACTAACCGAACGTCAATTGGACTTACATCAAATATGCTGGCACACATTAAACATTGTACACTTTATTATTTTGTTTTATTAAACGCACTTTCACCAAATTTTATAATTTATAATTTATTTAGTTTATAGTCTTGAACTTCGCTTTGCAAATAGAAATGAAAATAGTAGTCACTAAACTGTTTCTCAATTCTTTCAGTTGCAGCTCAGCTCATTCTCAGTTTCTTCTCTCGCATGTAGTTGCCACACTTGATTGTTTCTCGAACAAAACTTGTAGTATAAATGTTTGACATAACATTTTAAATAGAGAACTTGTAAGTTATAAAAAGTAAATAATCAAATCGCTATAATGTAATTCGCCATTGGAGTAACTTTACATGTAATTCGGTAAGTTTAATTTTCGTAACACTTTAAGTTGAAACGATTCCAAAACAACTCAAACTTTTATGTTGTCGGAAACATCAACATTAAAAAAGGATATTTTTTTATTATCTTATTAAATTCGTTCGCGTGAGTGAAAATTAGTAAAAACTTGAACAAAATGTTACTAACTTTGCAAAAATCCTGTTCGTTCAAACAAACCCTTTGCAACAAGAGGGCGCAATTTTGAATTTCGCTTGGAGGAGAAGTTGCAAAATTGTACGCGGTAAATAGGTGTCCCGGTATCTCATAATTTTTTGCACAGTAAATTAAAAAATTGTTTTTCGTTTTGTATTGATAACTGAAAAACTAGTTTTTTATTGTTTTCCCATTTTGTGTGTTTTTTCGATTTGGTGGTTTTCTTATTTTGGTATTTTTTTTTAAACAAGTCGTCATAAGTACAAAGTAGAGAGCGCAGTGAGCGTAAAATTCTCTTTAAAATTTGCTCATGTATTGACTGTTGATCGCTGTTGAAATTACCAGTGAGATCAATTGTGTTAACAGAAAAATCAGTTAGATTGACCAGGAATCTGTCAATTTTACAGAATTTTGTTAACTTAAGAGCGACAATTTCTCTTCTGTTGAAATGACTAAACTAATTTGTTCGTTTGGCAAAGAACTCGTTCGAATTAAAATAGATCCTATTTTTTGATTTTACTAGCACCATTTCTTTCAGTGTATGTAATTGATGTGTGTACCTCTTTTTACTTTATTGAAATGTTTATATGCCACTTAATAATGGCTTATTGTTTATTTTTACTTCCTTTATATTAGTTTCGTTTGATATTTTTGTGCCAACTTCCATACAAAATTATAGAATTTTACAAACCATTTTTGAGGAACTTCGTGGAAAGTAATATTTTTGAAACTTCGGATACACATCGGAGTCTGATGACATGAGGGTGAAAACTTTGCTAGGTGATCCAGGGATCGTGAAATTTCTAAAAAACGTCCAAATTTGGAAATTTTGCTTTCAAGTTTTAAGGAACTTCTCGATAATCCAGAGGCCTGATACTTTGAACAAAGCTTTGGTCTCTATAAGTGTGTAATATTTAGGATAAAAGAGTTTTCTAGATGGAGCATTTGTCGAGATATTCAGAGATATTTAGAAAGTTGAAACATTAAGAACATAATTCAGAACCTCATGACAATGCAACAAGAGGTAAACAAATTTTCGCTAGGTGGTCCAGGGATCGTAAAAATTCAAAAAAATCGTCCTAGTTTGGAATTTTTGCTTTCGAGCTTTCAGGAACTTCCCAATAACCCAGGGACTTGAAACTTTGAAAGAAATGTTGCGCTTGATTACGTAATAACATTAAGGATAAACGAGTTTTCGTATTGGACAGCGATCGAGATATTTAGAAAGTCTATTTATAATTTCGTCCTTGCTTGGAATTTCCCGATAACCCATAGACCTGAAAATTTTAACGAAACTTCGGGCTTTATTGTGTGGTAATATTTAGGATAAAATAGTTTTCTAAGATAGGAAATAGTCTTTCGATTTACTAACATTAGTACCTTCATAAAAAGTTCTTCCTACAAATTATTTTGTCCCCTCTAAGCCATTTGGAAAGTTAGCAGGCCTTGAAGGTAGGAAGCTCTCCTACCATACCTCAGGTTCCACGGTAAAGTGGCCTGAAAAGTAACACTAAAATACTTTGGAGTAAGTGGTTTGATAAACATTCCGAGTATATTTCTACAATGAAAACTTACTCAATAAATTTGTAGGTCCCGCTGAACAGAAGATCGGTCTAAGTCTAAACAATTTATAATTATTATTATTGCGGAATAAAGGAAAGGTATAAAAGAAAAGGTTAAAATTAAATAAAATCTTAATTAATCTTTTTATATTTAACACATTTCTTTGTCTTCGCTAGTTCTTACGACCGACACAAGCAGCCGTAGGATTAGATTTTCTAGTAACAGAGGTAAAAGTAAGGTCCTGGTTTGTCCATACTTCCTTAAAACGTTTTTTGGAGAAAACGTTTATTGAAGGATTTAATGTTTAATGGCACTTGCCGAGGTTATGAACCTGGGACTTTCTGCATAGTGAGCAAAAACACTTCTGCCACACCATGGCGAGGAAAGTTTTGCTAGTTTTAGTGATTTGGATCTTCAATTGTAAGAATGGAACCATCTCCGAAATTTTGGAGGTCATAATGGATCGCCAAAATTTTTGGAAATAATTTTTGAGACGCGACTTCGAAAAGTTTGAAAACCCCAGGTAATTCTGGTATTTCAGCTGTTTCGATTAATAATAAGTAACAGATATTGAAAATTGGAGATCAAAAACCAAATTGGCGCAGCGGTTCGAAAAATTTATTATTTTGTTGTAGCGTTTTTTATTACACTCAGCTGAGCAGAGATCACAGAGTATATTAATTTTGTTCGCATAACGGTAACGGTAACGACATAAACTAATCGAGATAGATATAGACTTCTATATATCAAATTGATCTGGGCGAAAAAAAGAAATTCTTTTATCCATGTCTGTCCGTCCGCCCGTAAACACGATAACTTGAGTAAATTTTGAGGTATACTGAGGAATTTTGGTATGTAGGTTCCTGGGCACTCATCTCAGATCTATTTAAAATGAACGAAATCGGACCATAACCACGCCCACTTTTTCGATATCGAAAATTTCGAAAAACCGAAAAAGTGCGATAATTCATTGCCAAAGACGGCTAAAGCGATGAAACTTGGTAGGTGGGTTACCCTTATGACGCAGAATAGAAAATTAGTAAAATTTTGGACTATGAGCGTGGCACCACCCACTTTTAAAATAAGATAATTTCAAAGTTTTGCAAGTTGTAATTTGGCAGTCGTTGAAGATATCATGATGAAATTTAAAAAATTTTAAGTCAAATTTTAACAAAAAATTTAATATATTTACGGTATATAAGTAAATTATGTCAACATTTAACTCCAGGAATGATATGGTGCAACAAAATACAAAAATAAAAGAAGATTTCAAAAAGGGCGTGGCTCCGCCCTTTTTCATTCAATTTGTCTAGAATACATTTAACGCCATAAGTCGAACAAACATTAACCAATCCTTTTGAAATTTGGTAGGGACATAGATTCTATGACGATAACTGTGAAAATGGGCGGAATCGGTTGAAGCCACGCCCATTTTTTATTTACAGTCGGCCGTCAATCCTTCCGCTCGGCCGTTAACACGATAACTTGAGCAAAAATCGATATATCTTTACTAAACTTAGTTCACGTACTTATCTGGACTCACCTTATCTTGGTATAAAAAATGGCCGAAATCCGACTATGACCACGCCCACTTTTTCGATATCGACAATTACGAAAAATTTAAAAAATGCCATAATTCTGTACCAAATATGAAAAAAGGGATCAAACATGGTGATTGAATTGATTTTTTGACGCAAAATATAACTTTAGAAAAAACTTTGTAAAATTGTTGTGCCACCTACCATATTAAGTAGAAGAAAATGAAAAAGTTCTACAGAGCGAAATCAAAAGCCTTTGGAATCTTGGCAGGAATACTGTTCGTGGTATTACATATATAAATAAATTGGCGGTACCCAACAGATGATGTTCTGGGTCACCCTAGTCCACATTTTGGTTGATATCTCGAAAACGCCTTCACATATACGACTAAGGGCCACTCCCTTTTAAAACCCTCATTAATACCTTTAATTTGATACCCATATCGTACAAACACATTCTACAGTCACCCATGGTCGACCTTTATGGCGATATCTCGAAAAGGCGTCCACCTATAGAACTAAGGCCCACTCCCTTTTAAAATACACATTAACACCTTTCATTTGATACCCATATCATACAAACACATTCTAGAGTCACCCCTGGTCCACCTTTATGGCGATATCCCGAAATGGCGTCCACCTGCAGAACTATGGCCCACTCCCTTTTAAAATACTCTTTAATACCATCCATTTGAAACCCATGTCATACAAACACATTCCAAGGTTACCCTAGGTTCATTTTGATAATTGTGGTTTCCCCTTATTTTGTCTCCAAAGCTCTCAGCTGAGTATGTAATGTTCGATTACACCCGAACTTAGCCTTCCTTACTTGTTTGTTGTTTCCGTTGTTGAACGCGTGTTGCTAACTTTAACCACAGACTACCTGCATATAAATTTCACTCAAATAAACATTCGTACTAGAAAATTTACAGTTATTTTGGATACACCCTAATTTTCTTTTAGCCAGCACATTCCCATAAATGAATATCATTCCACCTATGCATTATAAAATTTTGTAAATATTTAGATATAAATAATACGTTAAAGTGTGCTAAGCTGACTGATGGCTTAAAACTTAGCATAATCCGATCTAATCCACACTAAGCGAACCTACATGAAAAGGTAGGAACATATGAATATGCTGAATACCCAAGTATTGTCAAACCGATACATAAATATTATTGGTTTCTATTGTGCGACTGAGCACATTTTACTTCAGTCAATCGTATTGGCTTTATGGCACATTATCCCTTAAATCGAGATCACACCAAAAACAAAAAAACAAGTAAGGAAGGCTAAGTTCGGGTGTAACCGAACATTACATACTCAGCTGGGAGCTTTGGAGACAAATTAAGGGGAAACCACAAAAAGCAAAATGAACCTAGGGTAACCTGGAATGTGTTTATATGAAATGGAAGGAATTAGAGATTATTTTAAAAGGGAGTGGGCCATAGTTCTATATGTGGACGCCTTTTCGGGATATCGCAATAAAGGTGGATCAGAGCTGACTCTAGAATTTGTTTGTACGATATGGGAATCAAATGAAAGGCCTTAGTTCTATATGTGGACGCCTTTTCGAGATATCGCCATAAACGTGGACCAGTAGTGACGCTAGGATGTGTTTGTACGATATGGATATCAAATTAAAGGTATTAATGTGGGTTTTAAAAGGGAGTGGCCCTTAGTTGTATATGTGATAGCGTTTTCGAGATATCGACCAAAATGTGGACTAGGGTGACCCAGAACATCATCTGTTGGGTACCGCCAATTTATTTATATATGTAATACCACGAACAGTATTCCTGCCAAGATTCCAAAGGCTTTTGATTTCGCTCTGTAGAACTTTTTCATTTTCTTCTACTTAATATGGTAGGTGGCACAACAATTTTACAAAGTTTTTTCTAAAGTTATATTTTGCGTCAAAAAATCAATTCAATCACCATGTTTGATCCCTTTTTTCATATTTGGTACAGAATTATGGCATTTTTTTAATTTTTCGTATTTGTCGATATCGAAAAAATGGGCGTGGTCATAGTCGTATTTCGGCCATTTTTTATACCAAGATAAGGTGAGTCCGGATAAGTACGTGAACTAAGTTTAGTAAAGATATATCGATTTTTGCTCAAGTTATCGTGTTAACGGCCGAGCGGAAGGATGGACGGCCGACTGTGAATAAAAACTGGGCGTGGCTTCAACCGATTTCGCCCATTTTCACATAAAGCAGTTATCGTCATAGAATCTATGCCCCTACCAAATTTCACAAGGATTGGTTAATGTTTGTTCGACTTATGGCGTTAAGAGTATTCTAGACAAATTGAATGAAAAAGGGCGGAGCCACGCCCATTTTGAAATTTTCTTTTATTTTTGTATTTTGTTGCACCATATCATTCCTGGAGTTAAATGTTGACATAATTTACTTATATACTGTAAAGATATAAATTTTTTTGTTAAAATTTGACTTAAAAATTTTTTTTTAAGTGGGCGTGGTCGTTCTCCGATTTTGCTAATTTTTATTAAGCATACATATAGTAATAGGAGTAACGTTCCTGCCAAATTTCATCATGATATCTTCAACCACTGCCAAATTAAAGCTTGCAAAACTTTTAAATTACCTTCTTCTAAAAGTGGGCGGTGCCACGCCCATTGTCCAAAATTTTACTAATTTTCTATTCTGCGTCATAAGGTCAACCCATCTACCAAGTTTCATCGCTATATCCATCTTGGGTAATGAATTATCGCACTTTTTCGGTTTTTCGATATCAAAGAAGTGGGCGTGGTTATGGTCCAATTTCGTTCTTTTTAAATAGCGATCTGAGATGAGTGCCCAGGAACTTACATACCTCAAAATTTACTTAAGTTATCGTGTCTACGGACTGACGGACGGACGGGACGGACATGGCTAAATGAATATCTTTTTTTTTCGCCCAGATCATTTTGATATATAGAAGTCTATATCTATCTCGATTAGTTTATGCCGTTACAGATTACCGTTATGCGAACAAAATTAATATACTCTGTGAGCTCTGCTCAGCTGAGTATAAAAAGGTAAGTGCAGCAATGATATAAATCCCGCACCAAGCACCCATATATGTATATTGGCACAGGCCTAAATTTGTAGATTTTTTCACAAAACGACACATGCACACATACATACATACATATGTGCATACTCGTTGATGCATGGAACTGACACGGATCACCTATACAGCTCATCTAACTGGTCACAGGTAGATAGATGGCACAGTGTTTTTAAAGCAGATGGGAGCAGCGAAAGAGCTATAAAAGTAAATGCGCTTATTAAGCATTATACACACATGCACGTACGTATGTATGTTTGTACTTAGGCAAAAACAAAACGCATTTTTAGCCAGAAGTTAGAAAACACCAGTGTCAATACGATAAACAGGACTCTAAGCGTTACACAGCAATTGTCTGGCAATTGCGAATTAAACTTTTGTTAAATTATCGTTAAGTACACACGCACCGATTGAATCGGCACAACCATTGATTATTGTTGATAGGTATAGTCGCCTGTCAGTACAATAACAAATTCACTCATACAGCTACGGAGAGAGAAATAGCATTCGCCGTCAATATAGTATGCATTAAGCTGGAACTATTTCTGACCGTAGACCTCGCAACTTAAACCCTTGAGGTGTGGTATTCCTCAAGGCTCTTTTTTGGGTCCCTTGCTGTTTAGTACATTTGTGAAGAGCGTATTTTTGACATGAAAATATGCAGCTTTCCACGCTGACGATATTCTGCTGTACCCATCTGATCCCTTTAGTGCTGTCAATGTGGTTGTCGAAAGTCTAAACAATGATAAGGACTCCTATTGCCGCTGGGCCACTCAAAATTGTCTTTGCCTAGGTGCAGAAAAACCATATGTCCTACCCATACATAGCATCAAAATGATAGAAGAGGGCATCCCAGCTCTCACTTAAAATAATTATGCACTAAAGCTGATCAGTAAACTTGGGATTCGCCATCAACTCATCTCTTAGCTGCAAAGACATGCCATCTCAGTTGTGGGTAAATTTTATTTCACTCTAAGAAACCTGAGACAATCTGCACATTTCACTCCGTTTAGTATTAGACGGGAAATGGCACTACAGCCTATACTACCATACTCTGAGCTAGTATACAGTAGACTTGATTCCTGTATTTCTCATAAAATAGACGTTCTAGACGTACTGTACTAATTTTTGAATAAATAAATACTAAATAGATATTATTTCTTAACTTTCTTTAACTGTAAGATATTCGCATCTACATAGTGAGCATAAAGAAATGCCGAACAGGCAGTTTTTGCAATCTAGCTAAAAACTGCTTGGTCTAGCCCCGCCTCCAAGAGGGTTAAAGGAAAATCTCCATAAACACTTGCACCTGCCAATACACCCGCTTAATCTAAAGCCGCTTAGACAAAGTCTACACAAAATCGGTGAACGCCTTTGCCAGGACGCGTCCGATGAACCCCGTTTACAATATACACTATCCTACTCTGGCAAAAGAAGAAAGCACACTATGAAGGGAGACACGAGTTACTCAGGCCAACTTCGTTCTGGATACTGTAACAGGTTAAACTCTTGACTGCTTGTCTAGAATCAACCCCGACATACGTAATGAATGTCCTGCATGCGATATGTCCCTACACGACACCAACAATCTTTTCAATTGTAATGTGGAACCTCCACCTCTCACAGCAAAGATCCCTACGCACTCCGGTCTTGTCATTTCGCATGAGCGGACGTGCGGTGCCATCTTCGGCTCAACGTCAATTTTCGGGATTTTTTGCGTTGAGTGGAAAATAAAATAGGCCTCAAGGTTGGCCTCGGTGCTCCCCATCGGACATTTTGGCGGAGTTAGGAGATGCGATACCTCCCTGACAGGAGTTAGGGTGGTATTCTTGCATTCCTAACAAGAATCAAAAATTCATTGAAAGAACATGTCGTCTAGCCACATATGGAAAACAGTACACAGTTATTCTCAAAATAAAACAAAATGGGATAGTGAAAAAACTTGGCGTATAGCCACATTTATATAGAAAATGTATTTAAGCCGAATAAATGAAAATTGAAAGTCTGGCATGGTGCCATTTAAAATACCATACGTTATATACAAAATGCGAAATGCGATGAAAGAAATTTCTCGAAAGTGAAATCAAACAAAATAAGACTGGCGTGGTGCCACTTAAAATACCAAGAATACATATTGAACAAATTGAATGTTGAGTACATATTTGACAAATATTGAACATACATATTGTAACGAATTTACTGCAATTCCCCTTATTTACAATCTTCTGCTAACTTTCGTATCGCTAAACTGTTGAATAAATAACTCCAATATTGAATAATGGAAAAACGGCCTTTATTAAAGTACTTTACAATAACACTTATACTTTGCAACTAGCTTGCTTAATAATCAAACTGACTTAACTAGCTTAAATGAAACTGATTTCCAGCGCCTCTACATACTCTCTGATTTCCTCGTTCGCATCTTCTAGGCGCTTCCATTTCCAGAATCTACTAGTTGTCCATGAGATCTCAAATTTCTCAGCTGTAACTACAATTGCACGATTTTCTAGCTTCTCTCATTGCATACTTTCAGGAGTATCTCAGATATATGCATGTGGTTTTGCCTTGCTTCTCAGCTGCGTGTACCTACATATGTGTAGACATAATGATTGATTCGTTTATGTAGATATAAGTGACTGTCTGCTTTATTGTGTTGTGACTTCATTTACTAGGGATGTGAGTATCCCTTAGTGTCACTCATATTCGTCACACTGCCCTCCACCTAAGTCTGATCGTCCCGATCAGACAAATATCCCGATCTAAACGCCGCTAGCATCTCCAAATGTACCACTCTTCTACTCCGTGGTTTCCCAGTGGTTTGTATGCGGTAGGTGGTATCACTGATCTTCTTCCCAACTACGTCGAATCTTGGAACCTTTCCGCCGGTGAGGGTTGTATAGCAGTACCAAATCTCCCTCTCGGAAACCTTCCGAATTATTTTCCTTGTCGTACCTGTGTTTCATCTTACTACTTATTATCCTGGATTGTTCCCTCGCACTCTACTGCAATAACACTTATACTTTGCAACGAATAGCTTGCTTAATAACCAAACTGATTCATAGCTCAAATGAAACTGATTACTCGCCTCCACTGTTGTCGCCCTTTTATACTGTCCGACCTCCTCGTTGCATATTTCTAGGCTTTTCTAATTCCAGAACTTACTAGTTAGTTATAAATTTCTCAGCTACAACTACAGATGTATAATTTTTATAGCTTCTCTCATACCCCATGCGCTTGTATGTGTGAGCGACACTTCCACAATCACAATTGCATACCTTTAGGAGCATTTCAGATAAGATATCTACATGTGCTTGTGCGTTGCTTCTCCGCCGCGTGCACGCGCATGTGTAGACATAATGATTGAATTATTGATGTGAATTCACGTCACTGCTTAGCATCGGCCTATAGATGGCAGTACCCCTTAGTGTTGCTAATATTCGTAACAATATTAATTTATTCACATTGTAAATATCGACGTGGCATATGAAAAGTTACACTTTAAAATTTTTTTACAAAGAAATCCGATGAAAAAAATTGTGTGTTACTTTTCGTATGGCACGTCGATATGTACATATTAATTTGTAAGAACTGGTTTAAAGAAGCAGTCGAGACTTGTTTGTTTTTTTTTTCTTTAGTGTAATAGCTTTTGACAATTTTCGCACGCATATTAATAAGATCTGATATCTTATTTGTATCATTATTGTTCTCATACCGCTTTCTCAAGGTATTGGGGTATCCAACTGCTTCCGAAAAACTAACTTTCTGTTGTTGCATATTTTGCTCGATAGCTGATTCTTCGTTATCATTATCGAACACTTTGTAATCTTCGTCATCTTCAGTAATTTGAACGTCGTTCCTTTTTAGAGCGCTACGTGGACGCTCAAGCTCGGTCAACTTAGCCGAGCGTTTAACTTTCTCGAGAGTTAACTTTTTCGCGATTCTACTGTACAACAAAAAAACTTTGTTTGAAAAAGATAATATTTTTGTAAATTGAATCCAATTTATTAGAATGCATGGACTGATAAAGATAGCAAAACGTAAGTTTTTGAATTCCTTTTGCGGTACCTTGGTGTTTCCGTTGCGTTGTTTGTGGATTGAGAACATATCCATGAAGGCGTGTGTTTTCGAAGTCAGCCGTTGACGCAGCCTAAGCACCAAACGACGCAAAAGTCGAACGTTCACTGAGCTTTTCATAGCAACAGAAATCTGAAAATCCTAATATAAGAGCATTGCGGAAAATTAGATGACACTCAAAGAACATAGAAAATAGAAACATAGAAAATATTCAAAAGAACGTGTGGTGGGCAAGAGTAAAGCATAAAATTGCAGATATGTAACTTAACACTGGAGCACTTTAACTTAAGATAGGTAAAATCCAAAAACCAATACCTAACACTTTTATTTTAAATAATAATCGCAATTTAACAATTTCGTAACTCGCACTTTAATTTCGTTAAATAATAACTAAAATCCTATGGTTTTTGATAGTCTTGAGGTGCCTCTGTGGCACCCTCCCACTCGCATTCATCGTTGGTTATTCAATACGCCTTTAAGAGTCTGATGTCAGTGTTATAATTCTCTGTCCATAGCTGTACATGCATGTGTAAATGTGTTAAGACCAGTTCAAAAGGTCACATCGTTATTTTCTAACAAAGTATCAATATTCGAATTTTGGTAAAGTGTGTAGAACGTTTAATGGTTTGTCGATTTTTTTCTACATTGCCTTTCCTGCAAGTGACATAATCTGCAGCTGGGTTACAGAAATAAGTAGAATGTCAAATTGGTTGCTAGCGCTCGTCTTGTTGGTTATATACTACCACCGATATTGATATATTAGTCGGCAAAGTCTGCAAATCCGCATTAAGGAAGCATTTTGAGTTAAAAAAAAAGTGATTAATGCAAAGTAGGTAATAATGGAGTAGTGAAACTGCATGAGTTCACATTCTGCTTTGTCCCTAAATACAACAAAATTGCCTCAAAATCGGAAAATCGGTTTTAGCGGCAATGTTTACGGAAGTTCTATATAATCTCCTCTTAAAGCCCATTTGTGGTTTTAGTCAAATCAAAATAGCGTCTAATTATGGCCAAAATCTTTTGTTTTACGATGACTGGTAAATTCGTGTTATAGAGAGCCATCGCTGCCAGTAAGAGTTCTGAGTAAAACTATACACCTCTGCATTTAGTCTCGAATCATTCTCTATCGGATTTATTACGGTATCTTAATTCATCATTTATGAGTTCCGTAGAAAAAACAGGCAAAGAAGTCTAAGTTGGATTGCAGTGTCGATTGAGTGATTGACTAACTTAATTTTAACAATATTTGAGTGGTATCTTTGGTAATGAAACGTCGAAATTTACGAAAAGGTTAAAGACTAAAAAAAAATAACTTATCATATATTCGCGAGACAAATTGTGTGCAGATTTCAGCAAAGTTAAGTATTTTTGATATTATTTTAACATTTACTGTCCTTTTTATATTTTTTCAGAATGGCGTCCACCAGAAAGCCAGCAGCAAGAACTAAAGGAGCATTATTTGCAGTTGGTTTCACGACGAACTATACACCACAATTTTCTTCAAAAATCACAAATTAAACTTCAAAATAAAAACAAGTAAGGAAGGCTAAGTTCGGGTGTAATCGAACATTACATACTCAGTTGAGAGCTGTGGAGACAAAGTAAGGGAAAATCACCATATTGTAAAAAGAGCCTAGGGTAACCCTGGAATGTGTTTGTATGACATGTGTATCAAATGGAAGGTATTAAAGAGTATTTTAAGAGGAAGTGGACCATAGTTCTATAGATGGACGCCATTTAGGGATATCGCCATAAAGGTGGACCAGGCCTGACTCTAGAATTTGTTTGTACGATATGGGTATCAAATGAAAGGTATTAATGAGTATTTTAAGAGGGCGTGGGCCTTAGTTCTATATGTGGACACCTTTTCGAGATATCGCCATAAAGGTGGACCAGGGGTGACTCTAGAATTTGTTTGTACTATATGGGTATCAAACGAAAGGTGTTAATAAGTGTTTTAAAAGGGGGTGGGCCTTAGTTCTATAGGTGGACGCCTTTTCGGAATATCGTTATAAAAGTGGACCAGAGTTGACTTTAGAATGCGTTTGTACAATATGGGTATCAAACGAAATGTGTTAATAAGTGTTTTAAAACGGAGTGGACCTTAGTTCTATAGGTGGACGCCTTTTCGAGATATCGCCATAAAGGTGGACCAGGGGTGACTCTAGAATTTGTTTGTACGATATGGGTATCAAACGAAAGGTGTTAATGAGTATTTTAAAAGGGCGTGCGCCTTAGTTCTATAGGTGGACGCCTTTTCGAAATATCGCCATAAAGGTGGACCAGGGGTGACTCTAGAATTTGTTTGTACGATATGGGTATCAAATGAAAGGTGTTAATGAGTATTTTAAAAGGGCGTGCGCCTTAGTTCTATAGGTGGACGCCTTTTCGAAATATCGCCATAAAGGTGGACCAGGGGTGACTCTAGAATTTGTTTGTACTATATGGGTATCAAATGAAAGGTGTTAATGAGTATTTTAAAAGGGCGTGGGCCTTAGTTCTATAGGTGGATGCCTTTTCGAGATATCGCCATAAACGTGGACCAGGGTTGACTCTAGAATGCGTTTGTACAATATGGGTATCAAACGAAAGGTGTTAATAAGTGTTTTAAAAGGGGGTGGGCCTTAGTTCTATAGGTGGACGCCTTTTCGGAATATCGTTATAAAAGTGGACCAGGGTTGACTTTAGAATGCGTTTGTACAATATGGGTATCAAACGAAAGGTGTTAATAAGTGTTTTAAAACGGAGTGGGCCTTAGTTCTATAGGTGGACGCCTTTTCGGAATATCGTTATAAAAGTGGACCAGGGTTGACTCTAGAATGCGTTTGTACAATATGGGTATCAAACGAAAGGTGTTAATAAGTGTTTTAAAAGGGCGTGGGCCTTAGTTCTATAAGTGGATGCCTTTTCGAGATATCGCCATAAAGGTGGACCAGAGGTGACTCTAGAATTTGTTTGTACTATATGGGTATCAAATGAAAGGTGTTAATGAGTATTTTAAAAGGGCGTGGGCCTTAGTTCTATAGGTGGATGCCTTTTCGAGATATCGCCATAAACGTGGACCAGGGGTGACTCTAGAATGCGTTTGTATAATATGGGTATCAAATGAAAGGTGTTAATGAGTATTTTAAATGGGCGTGGGCCTTAGTTCTATAGGTGGACGCCTTTTCGAGATATCGCCATAAACGTGGACCAGGGGTGACTCTAGAATTTGTTTGTACGATATGGGTATCAAATGAAAGGTATTAATGAGTATTTTAAAAGGGCGTGGGCCTAAGTTCTATAGATAGACGACGTTTCGAGATATCGCCATAAAGATGGATCAGGGGTGACTCTAGAATTTGTTTGTACTATATGGGTATCAAATGAAAGGTGTTAATGAGTATTTTAAAAGGGCGTGGGCCTTAGTTCTATAGGTGGATGCCTTTTCGAGATATCGCCATAAACGTGGACCAGGGTTGACTCTAGAATGCGTTTGTACAATATGGGTATCAAACGAAAGGTGTTAATAAGTGTTTTAAAAGGGGGTGGGCCTTAGTTCTATAGGTGAACGCCTTTTCGGAATATCGTTATAAAAGTGGACCAGGGTTGACTTTAGAATGCGTTTGTACAATATGGGTATCAAACGAAAGGTGTTAATAAGTGTTTTAAAACGGAGTGGGCCTTAGTTCTATAGGTGGACGCCTTTTCGGAATATCGTTATAAAAGTGGACCAGGGTTGACTCTAGAATGCGTTTGTACAATATGGGTATCAAACGAAAGGTGTTAATAAGTGTTTTAAAAGGGCGTGGGCCTTAGTTCTATAAGTGGATGCCTTTTCGAGATATCGCCATAAAGGTGGACCAGAGGTGACTCTAGAATTTGTTTGTACTATATGGGTATCAAATGAAAGGTGTTAATGAGTATTTTAAAAGGGCGTGGGCCTTAGTTCTATAGGTGGATGCCTTTTCGAGATATCGCCATAAACGTGGACCAGGGGTGACTCTAGAATGCGTTTGTATAATATGGGTATCAAATGAAAGGTGTTAATGAGTATTTTAAGAGGGCGTGGGCCTTAGTTCTATATGTGGACACCTTTTCGAGATAGAATTTGTTTGTACTATATGGGTATCAAATGAAAGGTGTTAATAAGTATTTTGAAAGGGAGTGGGCCTTAGTTCTATAGGTGGACGCCTTTTCGGAATATCGTTATAAAAGTGGACCAGGGGGACTTTAGAATGCGTTTGTACAATATGGGTATCAAACGAAAGGTGTTAATAAGTGTTTTAAAAGGGGGTGGGCCTTAGTTCTATAGGTGGATGCCTTTTCGAGATATCGCCATAAACGTGGACCAGGGGTGACTCTAGAATGCGTTTGTATAATATGGGTATCAAATGAAAGGTGTTAATGAGTATTTTAAATGGGCGTGGGCCTTAGTTCTATAGGTGGACGCCTTTTCGAGATATCGCCATAAACGTGGACCAGGGGTGACTCTAGAATTTGTTTGTACGATATGGGTATCAAATGAAAGGTATTAATGAGTATTTTAAAAGGGCGTGGGCCTAAGTTCTATAGATAGACGCCGTTTCGAGATATCGCCATAAAGATGGATCAGGGGTGACTCTAGAATTTGTTTGTACAATATGGGTATCAAACGAAAGGTGTTAATAAGTGTTTTAAAAGGGGGTGGGCCTTAGTTCTATAGGTGGACGCCTTTTCGGAATATCGTTATAAAAGTGGACCAGGGTTGACTTTAGAATGCGTTTGTACAATATGGGTATCAAACGAAAGGTGTTAATAAGTGTTTTAAAACGAAGTGGGCCTTAGTTCTATAGGTGGACGCCTTTTCGGAATATCGTTATAAAAGTGGACCAGGGTTGACTCTAGAATGCGTTTGTACAATATGGGTATCAAACGAAAGGTGTTAATAAGTGTTTTAAAAGGGCGTGGGCCTTAGTTCTATAAGTGGATGCCTTTTCGAGATATCGCCATAAAGGTGGACCAGAGGTGACTCTAGAATTTGTTTGTACTATATGGGTATCAAATGAAAGGTGTTAATGAGTATTTTAAAAGGGCGTGGGCCTTAGTTCTATAGGTGGATGCCTTTTCGAGATATCGCCATAAACGTGGACCAGGGGTGACTCTAGAATGCGTTTGTATAATATGGGTATCAAATGAAAGGTGTTAATGAGTATTTTAAGAGGGCGTGGGCCTTAGTTCTATATGTGGACACCTTTTCGAGATAGAATTTGTTTGTACTATATGGGTATCAAATGAAAGGTGTTAATAAGTATTTTGAAAGGGAGTGGGCCTTAGTTCTATAGGTGGACGCCTTTTCGGAATATCGTTATAAAAGTGGACCAGGGGGACTTTAGAATGCGTTTGTACAATATCGGTATCAAACGAAAGGTGTTAATAAGTGTTTTAAAACGGAGTGGGCCTTAGTTCTATAGGTGGACGCCTTTTCGGAATATCGTTATAAAAGTGGACCAGGGTTGACTTTAGAATGCGTTTGTACAATATGGGTATCAAACGAAAGGTGTTAATAAGTGTTTTAAAACGGAGTGGACCTTAGTTCTATATGTGGACGCCTTTTCGGAATATCGTTATAAAAGTGGACCAGGGTTGACTCTAGAATGCGTTTGTACAATATGGGTATCAAACGAAAGGTGTTAATAAGTGTTTTAAAACGGAGTGGGCCTTAGTTCTATAGGTGGACGCCTTTTCGGAATATCGTTATAAAAGTGGACCAGGGTTGACTTTAGAATGCGTTTGTACAATATGGGTATCAAACGAAAGGTGTTAATAAGTGTTTTAAAGCGGAGTGGACCTTAGTTCTATAGGTGGACGCCTTTTCGGAATATCGTTATAAAAGTGGACCAGGGGGACTTTAGAATGCGTTTGTACAATATGGGTATCAAACGAAAGGTGTTAATAAGTGTTTTAAAACGGAGTGGGCCTTAGTTCTATAAGTGGACGCCTTTTCGGAATATCGTTATAAAAGTGGACCAGGGTTGACTTTAGAATGCGTTTGTACAATATGGGTATCAAACGAAAGGTGTTAATAAGTGTTTTAAAACGGAGTGGACCTTAGTTCTATAGGTGGACGCCTTTTCGGAATATCGTTATAAAAGTGGACCAGGGTTGACTCTAGAATGCGTTTGTACAATATGGGTATCAAACGAAAGGTGTTAATAAATGTTTTAAAAGGGCGTGGGCCTTAGTTCTATAAGTGGATGCCTTTTCGAGATATCGCCATAAAGGTGGACCAGAGGTGACTCTAGAATTTGTTTGTACGATATAGGTATCAAATGAAAGGTGTTAATGAGTATTTTAAAAGGGCGTGGGCCTTAGTTCTTAAGGTGGACGCCTTTTCGAAATATCGCCATAAAGGTGGACCAGGGGCGACTCTAGAATTTGTTTGTACGATATGGGTATCAAATGAAAGGTGTTAATGAGTATTTTAAAAAGGAGTGGGCCTTAGTTCTATATGTGGACACCTTTTCGAGATATCGCCATAAACGTGGACCAGGGGTGACTCTAGAATGCGTTTGTACGATATAGGTATCAAATTAAAGGTATTAATGAGGGTTTTAAAAGGGAGTGGCCCTTAGTTGTATATGTGAAGGCGTTTTCGAGATATCGACCAAAATGTGGACCAGGGTGATCCAGAACATCATATTTAGGGTACCGCTAGTTTATTTATATATGTAATACCATGAACAGTATTCATTCCAAGATTCCAAGGGCTTTTGATTTCGCCCTGCAAAACTTTTTCATTTTCTTCTACTTAATATGGTAGGTGTCACACCCATTTTACCAAGTTTTTTTCTAAAGTTATATTTTGCGTCAATAGACCAATACAATTACCATGTTTCATCCCTTTTTTCGTATTTGGTATATAATTATGGCATTTTTTTCATTTTTCGTAATTTTCGATATCGAAAAAGTGGACGTGGTCATAGTCGGATTTCGGTCATTTTTTACACCAATACAAAGTGAGTTCAGATAAGTACGCCAACTGAGGTTAGTAAAGATATATCGATTTTTGCTCAAGTTATCGTGTTAACGGCCGAGCGGAAGGACAGACGGTCGACTGTGTATAAAAACTGGGCGTGGCTTCAACCGATTTCGGCCTTTTTCACAGAAAACAGTTATCGTCCTAGAATCTAAGCATCTACCAAATTTCACAAGGATTGGTAAATTTTTGTTCGACTTATGGCATTAAAAGTATCCTAGACAAATTATTTTGTTGCACCATATCATTACTGGAGTTGAATGTTGACTTAATTTACTTATATACTGTAAAGATATTAACTTTTCTTTTAAAATGTGAGTTTAAAAAAAAAAAAATTTAAAGTGGGCGTGGTCGTTCTCCGATTTTGCTAATTTTTATTAAGCAGGCATATAGTAATAAGTGTAACGTTCCTGCCAAATTTCATCATGATATCTTCAACGACTGCCAAATTACAGCTTGCAAAACTTCTAAATTACCTTCTTTTAAAAGTGGGCGGTGCCACGCCCATTGTCCAAAATTTTACTAGTTTTCTATTTTGCGTCATAAGTTCAACTCATCTACCAAGTTTCATCGCTTTATCCGTATTTGGTAAGGAATTATCGCACTTTTTCGATTTTTCGAAATTTTCGATATCGAAAAAGTTTCGTGGTTATTGTCCGATATCGTTTATTTTAAATAGCGATCTGAGATGAGTGCCCAGGAACCTACATACCAAATTTCATCAAGATACCTCAAAATTTACTCAAGTTATCGTGTTAACGGACAGACGGACGGACATGGCTCAATCGAATTTTTTTTCGATACTGATGATTTTGATATATGGAAGTCTATATCTATCTCGATTCCTTTATACCTGTACAACCAACCGTTATCCAATCAAAGTTAATATACTCTGTGAGCTCTGCTCAACTGAGTATAATAAATCAAAAAGATCAATGGAACCTTCTTGTTCAGGTATCTCAGCAATAAAAAGTGATCTTGTAATTTTATTTGTACGTTTCTAAGTATTTTAATTAATTTTTTTTCATAAAGCGTAAAAAACGTGTTTTTGGCTATATATGGATACATATAGTTGTGATGCAACTAGGATCGAGCAAAATTGATTTCATTTAAAAATACTTTGACAATCATAGTTTCATTCTGTAAAAAAAAAGCTGCGCTATTGCTGCGCACTTTTACAGAATATCGATTTATATGATATAACCTCACATAGGTTGAAATATATAGAAATTCTCGATAGGGAATAAAATATTACAAGTGCAAATTATAAACCAAACAAAATAGAAGTCAACATTGTTGTTGTTTTTAATGGTTGCTCGATTAGTGCTTATTCCCTTACATATGGCATAACTATGAGGAATTTACATAAGTATATTTTTAAAAGTGAGCTAAATCCTGTTTTGTTTCAATGACGAAATGTAATAATTTACATATAAATGTATATACATTTGTACGCAGATTTATAAAACTATATCTAAATTTAACAATTTTATTTATAATAGGTTAAAATTTTGTTATTCAGCTGTCAAATAATGTATAGGGTGTATGTGAAACCATAAAGATTGACATTGCATATTTTTGTGTTAATTGTGATTCTTGTTATTGTTTATTGTGTTACCTACTATTTTTTTTAGTAAATTAAAGCTGGACTCGATTCGATTTTCTCTCGATATAATCGATATTTTTTTGAGAAAAGAATAATCGATGCATAAAAACAACCTTGGTGGGTCCAATGCCGACTATGTGATCCAGAATATTTCGGAGCAGACCATCTTCATTGCATAGATCGGTTCTCCAAAATATCGAGTCGAGTCCAGCACTTATAGTAAATGTCATGCGTACTAAATAAAAATAATAACAGTGATAGGCCTAAATATGTTTATTTTTTTTTATAGGAACGAGTTCAAATACTATTTGGGTTACACGTCAAACCTCTATAATATAATGAAAAACTCTGGCTGCGATCAATTTACAGATAAATTTAACTTTTTATGTGAAAAAGTTAAAGAGCGCGTGAGGCCATTAGTTGAAAATGTAATTGAGTGCAATGATAAGCTAATACATTTCATCTCTGAGTTCAAAATTCGTTGGAACAGGTCCTTTAGACACGAAGATCGTTTTTTAAAGTAAACAAAAGTTGGCTTGAAACCTCAACAGGTTTTTTGCATTCAAGGCAAAGTAAACGTGGTCGGAAAAAAGTCTCATTTGATGAATCGTGTGAGAAAACGAAGCAAAGAAAAGTCCGAGTTTTAAGAGACGAAACGCCCTTGTCTGTATTAGCTTATGCTACCCAAATAAGCTTAAGATCTGCAGGAAAGATTGATGCATCTAAAGTTATCAAGGAAATAATTAGCTCACCTTCGAGAGCAACAAAATATCGCCAATTTGCTGCGAAAACAACCACACATTCAACACAAATGTCTAAAGAAGAAGCGCTATCAATTTTAGTTGAAACTAAGTTATCTCGACAACAATACAATATTATAAGTAAATCTTGTCCAGAAAGATATCCTAGCTATACTTATGTGCAGTCTGCAAAACAAAAATGTTATCCTAACAATGAGTGTATTCAAATAAGCGAAACTTCAGCACAAGTGAGCTTGCAAGCACTTTTAGATCATACTGTACAGCGTTTGATTTTGGTAAGCCAAAAAATGATTGAAACATTAAACGAAGAGGAAATGTCGCGACTTTGCCTTGCTCTAAACGGGGGTTCGATGGAAGCTCTGGCCATATATCCTATAAGCAAAGGTGCCTCGAGCCAGATGCATGCGATTCATCAGTTTTTATTACCTGTCTTGTTCCACTAAGGCTAACTTGTGGAAGCAAAATTATCTGGCAAAATCCTAGACCTGCATCTACTTGATTTTGTAGACCATTAAAAATAGAATTTATTAAAGGGTCATCAGATGTTTCTCAAAATGAAAAAGATAGAATTCACAGGGAAATACAAGGTCTTTTTCATTCGGTTGTGTTTCATAATGATAAATATTTAAAAATTAAGCACGATTTGATTTTGACTATGGTTGATGGAAAAGTATGCAACGCCTTAACCGAAACAACAGCCACGCAAAAATGTTACTTATGTGGCGCAACCTATAAAGAATTCAATGAAATCGACAATATTGTAACGAATTTGCTGCAAATCCTCTTATTTGCAATCCTCTGCTAAGTTCGAATCACTAAACTGTTGAATAAATAACTCCAATTTGTAATAATGCAAAATGGCCTTTATTAAAGTACTTCACAATAACAAACTGTGCAACGAATAAAAAAAAAAAAAATAAATGTAAGGCGCGATAACCTCCGAAGAGATCTAAGGCCGAGCTTCTCTTCCAATTTGCGTCGTGCTCCTCTTGATTTTCCCTACAAATTGGCCGGACGGGACCTACATGTTTTATGCCGACTCCGAACGGCATCTGCAAGGCAGATGAGTTTTCACTGAAAGCTTTTCATGGCAGAAATACACCCGGAACGCTTGCCAAACAGTGCCGAGGGGCGACTCCGCTTAGAAAAATTTTCTTCTAATTGAAAAATCTTATTTCTAAAATTTTGATGTTGCTTTGCGCGGGGTTTGAACCCAGGGCATACGGTGTGGTAGGCGGAGCACGCTACCATCACACCACGGTGGTCGCCACGAATAGCTTGCTTAATAACCACACTGATTGATAGCTCAATGAAACTCTACTATTCAAAATAACACTGCTATTGCTCGCTAGATATCGTCTTAATCAAACTGCTTGACAACTCAAATCAAACTGAATTACTTCTTACTCGCCTGCCCCGCTTTTATAGTTTACGCTGCATACTTCTAGGCTCTTCGATTTCCAGAAGTTACTAGTTAGTTTCGGCTACAAAATCGCCAGCCACAACTACGTGCACAAATTATTGCTCTCTCTTGTGACAACTCAGCTCCGCTGCTCGTATACGTACATATGTGTAGACGCAATTATTTATTCGTTTATGTAGATACATAATGATTGTATTATTGATGTGAATGTTTGTAGTTTACAGTCTCTCGCGCATACATAGGCGTATAAGCAAATGCATCTGTGTGTGACATCTTTCGACTGCCTTATATATGTGTATACATGATTTGATTATTGACGTAAATACTGCTTATCGTGGCCTTGGCATCGCCTCAGTGATGGTATAACTTAGTGATGTTAATATCCGTGACACTGCCCTCCACCTAAGTCTGATCGTCCCGATCAGACAAATCTCCCGTTCTAAACATTGCCAGCCTTTCCAAATGGACCACTTTCATTTTGGTTCGTGGTTTACCGATGGTTTGTATGCGGTACACTACATCGTTGATCCGTTTTACAACTTTGTATGGGCCTTCCCAATTACACTGCAATTTCGGGGAAAAACCTTTTTTTCGTTGCGGGTTGTATAACAGCACCAAATCTCCTTCCTAAAAACCTTCTGAATTAATTGCTTTATCATATCTGGCTTTCATCTTGTCACTCATAATCTTTGTTCGTTGCCTTATCAGATCATGTATTTCTCTTAGCTCTTCTTCCAAATCACTAGTGGATTTCCTGACATTTATCTCCGCATTGGCATCTATCCCAAACTTCAAATCAGCTGGCAGTCTAAGGTCATTGCCAAAAATTACTTTTGCAGGGGTTTGGCCCGTTGTCTCATGCACTGCTGATCGGTAAGCCATCAAGAATAATGGTATGCGGGTATCCCATTCTTTATGGTACTTGTCCACTACTTTCCTTAAGTGCTCCTCCAATGTTCTATTGAATCGTTCTACCATACCATCGGATTGAGGATGCAATGCAGTTTTCCGTGTTTTTCGAATGCCCAATGACTTACACATTTCCTGGAACACAGCTGATTCGAAATTCCTGCCTTGGTCAGAATGTAACTCCATTGGTACACCATACCTTGCAACCCAATTGTTTATATACACTTCTGCTACCGTTTCCGCTTCTTGATTTGGGATTGGGTATACCTCTGGCCATTTGCTGAAATAATCCATAACTACCAGTACATATTTGTTTCCGCCGTTGCTAGTAGAAAATGGACCGGCGACATCCATAGCGATCCTTTCAAATGGCGCACCTGAGTTATATTGCTTCATCTGGCCATGACTTCGTGTTCTGGGCCCTTTCGCTCTGCTGCAAACCTCGCAGTTCGCAATCCACTCAGTGAGCGACTGACGGCAACCAACCCAATAGAATCTCTGTTAAATCTTCTCGAGCGTCTTCGTGATTCCAAGATGACCTCCGCTTGGACCATTATGCAGCTCGCTGAGCACATCAGGAATCCTCTTTCTGGGAACAACTATCAGTTTATTCTTGTATTTACCATCCTCACTCTCCCATACTCGATGAAGGCAACCGGATATCAATTCTAAACTGTTCCACTGTGCCCAATATGACTTCGCAATGGGACTCTCTGCTGACATCTCTTCTCTGTTTGGTCTTTCATTTCGTTCGAGCCCTTGCATAACACGTGACAGATCTGCATCTTCTAGCTGGCACTTTCTTAGCTGTTCCTTGTCCCATTCATCTGTACATGTTATAGTCATTAGCCGGACATCTAAAATGTCTTCTTTAGCCTCGGATTTTGAACAGTGCTTGCATTCCAAAGTACATGGTCTTCGTGACATTGCATCGGCATTTCCATGGGGACTACCTTTTCGATGCTCAATGGAAAAGTCATAGCTTTGTAGTCGCTCGATCCACCGTGCCAATTGTCCTTCCGGATTACGGAACTGCAGTAGCCATTTTAAAGCTGCGTGATCTGTCCTGACACGGAATCGCTGGCCGTAGAGGTATTTGTGAAAATGTTTAACGCACTCTACCAATGCCAACAGCTCTCTCCGTGTAACGCAGTAGTTCCTCTCTGGGTTTCCAATCGAACGGCTGTAATATGCAACTACCTTCTCCTGTCCATCGACCAGCTGTGATAAAACGGCTCCTGGCATATCCACTCGCATCTGTATCTAGAATAAATGTTGCTCCTGGAATCGGATATGCTAACATTGGGGCAGTGCACAAACGCTCCTTCAATGTTTGGAAAGCCACTTCTTGCTCCTTCTTCCATTCAAAAGGTTTATTTTTTCTTGTAAGCTCATGGAGGCTACGGGCTACGCTGGAAAATTTTTGTACAAATCGGCGGTAATATGTGCACAACCCAAGGAAACTTCTTAATTCATGTAGGTTCTGTGGTCTTGGCCAATCCTTTACAGCCTCTATCTTTTCGTTCGCAGTGCAGATGCCCTCTGTCGTTACCTTGTGACCCAAATAATTTACTTCCTTTTTAAACAGCGCACACTTTTTGGAACGTAACTTCAGACCGGCGCCAGCTATTCTTTGGAAAACTTCCTCCAAGTTCTTAAGATGTTCATCGAAATTCTTGCCCAATACGATGATGTCGTCCAGGTACACCAAGCATGTTTTCCAATATAGTCCTTTCAATACCTGATCCATGAGTCTCTCGAAAGTAGCTGGTGCATTACATAGTCCAAAGGGCATTACTGTAAATTGCCAAAGACCATCTCCGACGCTGAAGGCTGTTCTCTCTTTGTCTTCCTCCTTTACCTCCACTTGCCAGTAGCCGCTTTTCAAGTCCAGTGTGGAAAACCATTTCGTACCAGAGAGCGAGTCCAGAGTGTCGTCAATTCTTGGCAATGGGTAGCTATCCTTTTTCGTAACGTCATTCTACTTCCGGTAGTCCACGCAAAACCTCATTTTTCCATCCTTCTTCTTTACAAGTACTACCGGTGAGCTCCAGGGACTAGCTGATGGTTCGATGACGCCGCTGTCGCTCATTTCTTGTATAATTTGACTCACAACTTCCCGCTTCGCCAGTGGAACACTACGTGGAGCTTGACGGATCGGCCTCGCATCTCCAGTGTCAATTTGATGTTTCACAACGTTGGTGCGGCCTGGTTTAGAACCATCCTGGTCAAATATGTTCGCGTACTTTAGGAGCAGTTGTTTTGCCTTACTCTGATATGCTTCCTCTAGCCCCTGCGTCCATGCCGTGATGTCATTTGAAAGACTAGTATTACTAGCTGAAACGTGTTCCTGGAGCTGTTTACAGTTAATAACTACTTCAGCCTCTTGGCATCTTCCCAAAATAGCTCCTGTAGTCAGTTTGAGTGGTGAGTTGAACTCATTGAGTACTCTTACCGGAATACGTCCATCTTGTTTTGTCATAGCCAGGGTTTTTCCTACAAGTATGTTCAATGCTGATTTGTTTGCTGCTTCGACAACCCACAATTTGTTTGTCCCACAATCTCCATCAACCTTTGCCCAGATGACTGCTTCGGATTTTGGTGGTATTCGCTGACTCTCTTCCACCAGCACTCGTTTACTGCTGTAGCCTCCCTCGTAGCCGAAATTAAGTGGTACATCCATGTTCTTATATCGCATCGTCTTGCTTTGCATGTCGATCTTGATGCCCTGGTCGATTAAGAAGTCCACTCCAATTATGATTTCATCAACAATCTCTGCCACTATAAAATTGTGTACTACCGTGACGTTCCCAATTGCGACTTCACATGATACTTCTCCTAGAACCGTGCTGTCTTCTCCAGTGGCTGTACGCAATCTTGCTCCATGCAATGGTGTTATCTTCTTGTTGACTAAATCCGCTCGAATGATGGAATGAGATGCACCCGTATCTACAGTCAGTAAACGTTCCTTTCCATCCACATGTCCTCCGACAGTAAGATTGTTTGACCTTCTTCCAATTTGTGAGATAGAGATTATGGGGCATTCAATTGAGGGAGCCAGCTGTCGCCCCTTTCGGCTGACTCGCTTTAGCTTAACGATTGAGTGGACTTGGAGATTTGCTCATCTCCTTCAGCTCTGCGTTTACGGCCACCCACATTGTTGGAGCTATTGGCCCCGGTGCTGCAATGTCGTGCAATATGACCTGGGTTGCCGCACTTGAAACATTTAATAACTCCGGCATTTTTCTGTTGTGATCCCTTCAGTGCTTCCAAAATTGTGTCTACCCATTCTGGCCTTTCTACTTCTACACGATGGGCTTTATATGCTGGTTTACTCATTAGGGAGGCAGTTTCCTGAGTCAATGCATGTGATACCGTTTCAGCAAATGTCAGTTTTGGGTTCGCGTATGTAGCTCGCTTCGTTTCCACGTCTCGTATGCCATTTATAAAACTCTGGATTTTTACCCTCTCGGTGTATTCCACGGGTGCGTCCGCATTTGCGAGATGAGCCAACCTTTCAACATCTGAAGCAAACTCCTGCAATGTCTCATTTGCTTTTTGGTAGCGGTTTTGCAACTCAATTTGGAATATCTGTTTTCTATGCTCGCTTCCATAACGTCGTTCTACAGCAGCCATCAATGCTTCATAATTGTTCCGCTCTCCTTCGGGAATCGCCTGTAGGATTTCCGCTGCTGGCCTCTTCAATCCCACGAACAGTGCAGCAACTTTATCTTCCGCATTCCAGTTGTTCACTGCTGCGGTCTTCTCAAACTGTAGCTTGAAGACCTGGAAAGGAACAGAGCCGTCAAAAGATGGAGTTTTTACCTTCGTATTACTCGCTGAAGCAGCCGGCCGATTAAGTTGCAACTGCTCCATACGACCTTTTAATTCATCTACTTCTGCCTGAAATTGAGCCATTTTTGCATCCTGCGCTTCCAGTTTTGATGATACCTGTTCCAAAATTTCTGCCGACATTTCAGATATACGTGCCTCTTGCGCTTCCAATTGAGATGCCATATATGTCTTTTGATCTTCCAATTGAGATGACACTTGCGACGTCATTTCTGAAATACGTGCCTCCTGTGCTTCCATCTTGGATGTTATGCGTGTCTCTTGTGATTCCAGTTGGGACGCCATATTTGTGGATATTTGTGATGACATTTCTGTTATGCGTGTTTCCTGGGTTTCCATTTTTGCCGATATCTGTGATAACAAAGCCAATATCGCATTATTCTCGCTGCTTGCGACTGGACTCGGACTTCCGTTCTTCTCTTCAATTTTTGTTGTCTCGTCCCCATCAGGATAAAAGACATACTCATCCACATCAATTCCTTCTGCTTCCATTGCCTCTCGTAGCCGTGCCTGAAGTTCAAGTTTAACGCCGCTTGTATTCAATCCACGGCTCTCCAACTCCCTCTTCAGTTGCTGGATCTTCAATTCACTGAACTTTGCCATGTCCTTGTTGTCCTCTGGAATTTATTCAACAATTCCTCTTCTGACACCAATTGTAACGAATTTGCTGCAAATCCTCTTATTTGCAATCCTCTGCTAAGTTCGAATCACTAAACTGTTGAATAAATAACTCCAATTTGTAATAATGCAAAATGGCCTTTATTAAAGTACTTCACAATAACAAACGGTGCAACGAATAGCTTGCTTAATAACCACACTGATTGATAGCTCAATGAAACTCTACTATTCAAAATAACACTGCTATTGCTCGCTAGATATCGTCTTAACCAAACTGCTTGACAACTCAAATCAAACTGAATTACTTCTTACTCGACTGCCCCGCTTTTATAGTTTACGCTGCATACTTCTAGGCTCTTCGATTTCCAGAAGTTACTAGTTAGTTTCGGCTACAAAATCGCCAGCCACAACTACGTGCACAAATTATTGCTCTCTCTTGTGACAACTCAGCTCCGCTGCTCGTATACGTACATATGTGTAGACGCAATTATTTATTCGTTTATGTAGATACATAATGATTGTATTATTGATGTGAATATTTGTAGTTTACAGTCTCTCGCGCATACATAGGCGTATAAGCAAATGCATCTGTGTGTGACATCTTTCGGCTGCCTTATATATGTGTATACATGATTTGATTATTGACGTAAATACTGCTTATCGTGGCCTTGGCATCGCCTTAGTGATGGTATAACTTAGTGATGTTAATATTCGTGACAATATGATAAAACGGGCTGTAAAAACAGAAAACCTACAATTTGGTCTTTCCATACTTCACGGTTGGATTCGGTTTTTTGAATGTTTGCTGCATGTTTCTTATAAACTTCCAATAAAAAAATGGCAAGCACGTTCGGATGATGAAAAACTGTTAGTTTCTCAAAGCAAAGCACGCATTCAAAAGGAATTTAAAGAGAAAATGGGATTAATCGTTGACCAACCAAAGCCCGGTTTCGGGTCCTCCAATGATGGCAATACTGCTAGGCGTTTCTTCCAAAATAGTGAAATGTCAGCAATTATAACAAAACTTGACCTGGGGCTAATAAAAATGATGCATACAATTATTGCAGTTGTTTCTAGTGGTCGTCAAATTAAGGTGGACCAGTTTCGCGATTACGCTCAAAGTACGGCAAGGTATTTTGTTAAGTCTTACCCCTGGTACAAAATGCCTCCCACACTCCAAAAATATTTTATTCATGGACCAGAGATAATATCCCACGCTTTGTTACCTATCGGTCAATTGACAGAAGAACCCCTCGAAGCAAGAAACAGAGATTTTAAAAACTATAGAGAAAATTTTTCTCGAAAATTTGGCAAAAAAAGAGACAAATGAAGATATATTCAAAAGACTTTTGATCTCTTCTGATCCATTTATATCAAGTATGCGAAAACTACCTAAAAAAAATTAAGAAATTGCCGATAGAGGCACAAAATTTGATAATTATGGACAACTACAGCAATGAAAATGGCGACAATAGTTCCGAAAGTGACTCAGACGAAGATGATGACGATCTTTATTAAAAATTAAGATAATTAGTATTTATTATATATTACTTTCTAGACTTAACAATAACTTATATATGTTAAGGAAAAAAATATATACAATGTCGAAACATTACAACTGAGTAAAGTAATTTCCTATGTTCTCTTCCAGAAGATGATGATGAAGAAGGAAGTATTGTCAAAAAATATAAAGATTATTAAGATAATAATACAAATTATGTTTAATTTGTAATTTATGATGATCAGAACTTTACCAAATTATAAGTTAACATATAAATTATTTTTAAGAGGAACGACTAAAGTTTAACTTTTTTTGATCTGTACTAATGATATTAAAAACTCGATAAAAAAAAAATTTCACTAAACTATTTGCGGATTTTTCTTTTTTTTACTTCATTCGGTTCTAAGCATATAATTACACCAAAATATTTTAAATTAAATGCTCGTATGAATTGATCTCCATTTTCAGGCTCGATTACCCCACTGAGCGGCGGCCGCCGTGGTGTGATGGTAGCGTGCTTCGCCTACCACACCGGAGATCCTGGGTTCACACCCCGGGCAAAGCTACATCAAAAATTTTAGAAACAAGTTTTTACAATTAGAAGAAAATTTTTCTAAGCGGGGTCGCCCCTCGGCAGTGTTTGGCAAGCACTCCGAGTGTATTTCTGCCATGAAAAGCTCTCAGTGAAAACTCATCTGCCTTGCATATGCCGTTCGGAGTCGGCATAAAACAAGTACGTCCCATCCAGCCAATTTTTAGGAAAAAAATAAGAGGAGCACGACGCAAATTGAAAGGGCAGCTCGGTCTTAAATCTCTTCGGAGGTTATCGCGCCTTACATTTTTTTTATTACATACATACATATATAGAGAAAATGATATCAAAAGCTTTTTAGTTAAATACAAATACTAATCAAATATTTATATGCGCTTTTCGTTGTGTTATCTCTTCTATTATATGAAATGTATCTGAAATTAATGAAATTCTCGATTTTTATTGATTATAGCGAAAGAGGCCTACAACTTCCGACTTTGATAAGGAAATGTTACTGTATATGTACATATTAGAGATATAGGCTGCCGATTTGAGACGTTTTTCGCACGACGCCGCCGAATGTCAAAAATATCGGCGCGGCGGCGTTCGGTGCGTTACTATATTTACTACTCTTTTAAGTCTGTCTAGGCCGTTTATTGTTCATCTCCAAAATTGGTCAGATATGGTCGAGAGGGGTATCAAGGGATGCGCATCACTGCCAGTTATAAAAATCCAATTGCGAAATTTAACACTTTCTAACCGTTCAAAAGTTATTTAAGAAAACAGGTGATTTCAATGCCAGCTTAATAACGATTTCGTATCACCGAATTCACTAAGTTATTAAAACAAAACAGTTAAAGAAAAGTTATAAATAAATTTAAATGCTCACTTCGCACAATTTTTTCAAAAAATTAATGATATACAATGAATTTAAATAGAATGTCCCAAGTCGAACATATTTTCAAATTGTCCTCAAGTTGTTAAAAAAGCAAGTTGCGCGAAAAAGTGCCAAATTTTATATCCCGATTGGCTGAAAGAATAAGCGAAATCAGTGATGCAAAATCCTTCAGTAGGCTCCAGTTGTTTAAATTCTCCTTTGAAATGATTCTCAGCTCATACTTAAGTTGCATATATATTCAACACGTATGAGAAGGGTTTGAAAAATCGCTTTATTTGCTTAACTATAAAATAGCGTCTGAAATCTTAATTTTGATTTTCACACATCATCATTCAAAACCAAAGTATCCCGGTTTGACATTTCCTAAAGTTGGCGGCCCTATCCCCAACTAGTCCCTTGGAGTGAATCACATTGGATATAGCCTATCAAACATGCTTAAATACGACCTACACGTGACGGCTCCAGTTACAAATGTGAATACGTAGGCACATTTTTTAACCAGGTTAGGCGTTGCCCTTCGCAAGAACACTCAAAGTGGGGATAGTCGAACTTGTCTGAAAACTGAAGGCGGTCATCCATAATGAGCTCTTATATCATAAGGCCGGAAACGAAGACTATTGAGGTCAATGTATCGAACACAAACGTCTGCAAATTTTGGTCTAAATTTCTAAACTTTTTTTTTATATAGATGCGCCAAGGGTTATACGATTTTCACCCATGAGTTACATAATGGGCGGCAACCTTGACCGAATAATTACTTCGTAACGTTTCAGAGGTTTTTTTTTTTTTGTCACTCGGAAGCGACAAAACCATCCGTCAGCATGTCTTCGGAGTTACACCTAGAGCTTCGAGGTAAGTGACGTCGATGAAGGTATGAGTTCGAAGTCGCAGTCCTATGGCTTCTGTGCTGGAATATGGTATAAGGGCCAGGATGCGTGGTAGCGACTGGCGGGATTGCTACTGTTCGCACGTCGGGAATTGTAGCTCTTAAAACAGCCGAAAAAAAGAAGCTGCCCTTTGTCACGATCAACAATAAGCCAGCACTGATGCTAATCGTTAAAACTGTGCCACGAGAGTCATGACTATTAGTAGATAATTGATAGCAACCGTAAGTCGCCTTTGTGCGTGACCAGCATGTAGCCATAAATGATTTAAAAAAATCGTGGCGACGCACAGTGTTTCGTGTAGAACAAGCTAGCTGGACAAAATTATTTTATAAGATTTTCCGTTTCATATGCAGTCATTTATTACAACTACGTAATTTTTTTCAGCCAAATGTTCTTTTTTTTATTTTTTTCCAAAATTTTACTTCATATGCATACATTTGCTTATTTCATATACAGTAACATATGTACATACATATTTTGTATTTATTTGAGTATTTATCCTGGCACTACAATTTTTACAGAATTATTTTATAGTACCAGTCAGGAATGTAAAAGTGAATTACAATAATAATAATAACAATGTAAATAATTAAATTAATTATTACAAAAACTTAAAAGTAAAGTATCATACAAAGTAGAAAAGATAATAGATTTAAATTGAATAAAACCTGATCCAACAAAAAGTTATAGGGTAGGTTATCTTTTATAATTATGTTATTATTCGCTATCATCACTTTCATTGGATGAGTCACTTGTGGAATAGTCATGAACATCAGCAACACTACTGTGAAAGCTTGAAACAACTGGGGTATTTATTGACTCCTCAACATTGTCGGGGGACAGTAAATTTAAGACTTCTGAAGTCAGACTTTTAAATTTTTTCTTAGGTATCTCCCTAAAACTGTTAACTAAAGGATCCGATGTTATAAGCAGCATATTCATAAGATCTCTATACGTGGCTTCACGCGACTGCTTTTGTGTGTTATCAGCCCTGAATCGTCTCAAATCTTTGTTACGGGCTTCCTGTGCTTCCTCAGAAAGTTGACAAATAGGTAAAATTGCTGATTTTATAATATCAGTACTATGCACTAAGAATTTATGAACAGTAACAGGCATATTAAACCATGGATAGAGATCTATGTATAGTTTTTTAGTCTCAACCGCAAATTTTTCAAATTTTTGGATATTTATATTGTACCCAGATGCTAATACGCGAAGGAGAGTGTCGAATCTTTTGATGAGCGTTACATCCAATCCCGTAATCTCAGCACTAGCCTCAGAATTTTCGAAAAACCTACGAGCAGTGTTGCCGTCATTGGTATTGCCGAAACCTGGTTTTGGTTTATCTTCATCAATCCATTGTATGTACCTGTTTTTATGCCTTGGTGACTGGTGCGGTAGGTTGTGGCAGGTTGAAGTCAATGATCTTCGCCTTTTTGCTTTTGGTGTGCTCTTGTTGACCTTGCGCGTTTATTTTTGTATGTTTTATGACTAGGTGTTTGTTCCCTGTACCAGGGAATTGGTTTTGCCGTTTGTAGATCAGCTTTAAAGGTTCAAATATCTCGTCGGAGCTGGTAGGTACATACATCCTATTTGATATGTAGAGATAACTAAATCAACAAAAAAAAAAATCAAAAATAGATGTGCAACGAATTCGCAATGGTTTTTTCTTTCGACTATTAGAGAATACTTGCGACTATAACATATGTAAAACTAAGCCCGGATGTCCGCGGATGTATGTAACTTTTTTGTCCCTAAATTTAAAAATATAGGGAAAAAATACCTTTTCTTCTTAATAACGGAATGTAAAATATATTGAAAATACTCTAATTGTGAAAGAATTACTATTAAAAAATTTTACTTACCTTCGAGCTTAGAATCCATCAAAAAATTATATAAAAGTGCTCACTTAAAAGAAATATGGAGCTTAATATTCAACAAGAATTTTGAAAATTAATCAATGCATTTTACGGCCACTCCTGCATTCTTACTTCAATTACTCAATATATATGAGCAGAAATATCAAAAAAAAAAAGCAAAAATCCCGTTATTTTGTTTTCTTTCATTTCTCATTACACTTTTCTTGGAATAAGAACTTTGTTTTTGTCCAGCTAGCTTGTTCTACACGAAACACTGTGCGACGTCGGGTATTAGAGTTCGCCCAGATCATCTCCTTCGGTGAAACTACGCTACAAAAGTGTGACCATTTTAAGTATTTCTCCCTCTCTCCGCAAGGAGCTACTCCCGAAATTTTTTGAACGATCCACGAGATTTTGAGGCACAAACCGCGGATATTTCCCAAATGGCCGAAACGTCGACTTCCTTAAATACATATAAACAAAACCTTTATAAATATTTTTTTTTTATTTAATTTTCGCTTTACATGACTCCCAGATACTCATCCGCAAGTTAATGATATTGTTCCAGATCGTCAAAAATACGATTGACGTTAGCAGTATGTTTCCATATTCATTAGTTGTGGACAATATGATACTCTGAAATCCAGCCATTCAATTCAGAGGTTTACGCCGATCACTTTGTCGGCGCGCCGTACACGCCGCCGCCGCCCGTATATAATAGAGTCTACGCCGCCGCCGCCGATTAAGTTACCGGCATAAACATCTAGTACATGTGTATATAGATATCATTGCATTTACACATATATATACGCATGTGTATCTAGTAATAAATGTGCGATTGCTTCAGTAGACGCAATATGTTTACGATTTTATACATACAATTTATAGACATATGTATGTACATAGGTATGAATGAAAGTTCATTAAGGATGTTGCAAATCAAAGCGGAGCTTTTTCAAAGCGAACAGTAATTGGCATGAAAGCTATGCTTACGCGAAAAATATATCAGATTTTAAAAAACGTGAACGTGGCCATTTATAGATATTTCCAATTTTCGCCTGACTTGCTGAGCAGCGGGGCTGCTAGAGTGTAGTGGGGGACACTAAGGCGCAGACTATGGGTCGTAAAAGTTGCGAGGGCGACGGGTTTTGGAGCCTAGCCCAGAACATCCCGTCCAATGTAAACATTCCTTACACGTGACGCACTGACAAGAGTGTGACCGTCCTAAAAAGACTATTTCCCCGCAAACGCAGCAAAACTATTTCTCAGGACCGGGATCACGTACAGGTCCCGGATTGGGCTCCATACCTTCCCGGAGTAGGAGAATATGGTGCAGTCGCGCTGCAAGGATCTGCTGGGAGGATGACAATTTGGGGGAGGGACGCAACAAATTAAATGGGGTTACACTGAAATGATAGCTCTTGGTCGGGAAAAATCCGAAGTCGGTCCGGTACATAGAACCAGTTGACTTGGGAAGCGTGCTTGTTCGATCATGGGGCCTGTAGGATCTATTTGTTTTCGGTACCATACCGCAGACCCTACTCCTTCCACTACTTTGGTACCAGCGGTGTATACGAATATCGCCTCGTCTGCCATATGAGCGTTCTTGCGCCAACCTTTCACCTCTATGGTAGTTTTAAGAGCCCCTTCCAAGCGCAAGCAGTATTTGGTGCAAACTTACCAATAACGCATTCATCGCATTTTCAACACTTCGATCGCAAAGTCGTTGACTCCACATTTTGACTTCAGATGCGAAATCACTTTCGGAACAATCCAGTAATTCTTCATTAACGTTGTAGAGTACTGTGCATTGCCTTTCATCGCATCCTTGCTTGAGAATAACTGGCCAAAGCTTCGGAAAATTGATTTGCGCTTTTCTAAGCGACTTTGAAGGTGACAAATATAAGTGTAAAGAAATGGCACATAATTAAAATTTGATTCTATAGAATTCTATAGCTCCTTGAGGCCCAATAATGGAGCAGTTTTTCTGACGATTGCAAACGATTTTGTCAGTTGCAAACAGCAACGGTAACTAGAAAATCAATGCTTTAGCAAACTGCGAGTAACTGATATTTTGGGTTTTGTTTATGATCATTAAATTCGTTACAAGATGAGACAGTATCTCGTATACGCAATACACATTCGGTAATTTTTGAAACGATTTACCATGCCAATACCAGCAAATTTTTTTTAAACAACTAAAAAGGCCAATCATTTAACAAGTAAGGAAGGCTAAGTTCGGGTGTAACCGAACATTACATACTCAGTTGAGAACTATGAAGACAAAATAAGGGAAAATCACCATGTAGGAAAATGAACCTAGGGTAACCCTGGAATGTGTTTGTATGACATGTGTATAAAATGGAAGGTATTAAAGAGTATTCTAAGAGGGTCATAGTTCTATAGGTGGACGCCATTTAGGGATATCGCCATAAAGGTGGACCAGGGCTGGCTGGTGAAAGGTGTTAATTATTAATTTAAAAGGGAGTGAGCCTTAGTTCTATAGGTGGACGCCTTTTCGAGATATCGCCATAAAGGTGGACCAGGGGTGACTGTAGAATGTGTTTGTACGATATGGGTATCAAATTAAAGGTATTTATGAGGGTTTTAAAAGGGAGTGGCCCTTAGTTGTATATGTGAAGGCGTTTTCGAGATATCGAACAAAATGTGGACCAGGGTGACCCAGAACATCATCTGTTGGGTACCGCTAATTTATTTATATATGTAATGCCACGAACAGTATTCCTGCCAAGATTTCAAGGGTTTTTTTATTTCGCCCTGCAGCACTTTTTCATTTTCTTCTACTTAATATGGTAGGTGTCACACCCATTTTACAAAGTTTTTTCTAAAGTTATATTTCGCGTCAATAAACCAATCCAATTACCATGTTTCATCTCTTTTTTCATATTTGGTACAGAATTATGGCATTTTTTCATTTTTCGTAATTTTCGATATCGGAAAAGTGGGTGTGGTCATAGTCGGATTTCGGCCATTGTGTATACCAATACAAAGTGAGTTCAGATAAGTACGTGAACTGAGTTTAGTAAAGATATATCGATTTTTGCTCAAGTTATCGTGTTAACGGCCGAACGGAAGGACAGACGGTCGACTGTGTATAAAAACTGGGTGTGGCTTCAACCGATTTCGCCCTTTTTCACAGAAATAAGTTATCGTCCCAGAATCTAAGACCCTACCTAATTTCACAAGGATTGGTAAATTTTTGTTCGACTTATGGCATTAAAAGTATCCTAGACAAATTAAATGAAAAAGGGCGGAGCCACGCCCATTTTGAAATTTTCTTTTATTGTTGTATTTTGTTGCACCATATCATTACTGGAGTTGAATGTTGACATAATTTACTTATATACTGTAAAGATATTAAATTTTTTGTTAAAATTTGACTTAAAAAATTTTTTTTTTTAAAGTGGGAGTGGTCGTTCTCCGATTTTGCTAATTTTTATTAGGCATATACATAGTAATAGGAGTAACGTTCCTGCCAAATTTCATCATGATATCTTCAACGACTGCCAAATTACAGCTTGCAAAACTTTTAAATTACCTTCTTTTAGAAGTGGGCGGAGCCACGCCCATTGTCCAAAATTTTACTAATTTTCTATTCTGCATCATAAGTTCAACTCACCTACCAAGTTTCATCGCTTTATCCGTCTTTGGTAATGAATTATCGCACTTTTTGGGTTCTTCGAAATTTTCGATATCGGAAAAGTGGGCGTGGTTATTTTCCGATTTCGTTCATTTTATATAGCGATCTGAGGTGAGTGCCCAGGAACCTATGTACATACCAAATTTCATTAGGATACCTCAAAATTTACTCAAGTTATCGTGTTAACGGACGGACGGACGGACGGACATGGCTCAATCAATTTTTTTTTTTTCGATACTGATGATTTTGATATATGGAAGTCTATATCTATCTCGATTCCTTTATACCTGTACAACCAATCGTTATCCAATCAAAGTTTATATACTCTGTGAGTTCTGCTCAACTGAGTATAAAAAATATGATGATGACTCTGGATAAAAGTTGTTCTCGAAATTAAAAAAAAAATTACGACTATTGAGCGCGTACATGATTATTGTATCGCACAGAAGAGTCTAAGGCAATACGAAAATTTAATAAAATGCTATGTGGGGCGGCAAAAGATCTGTTTGCATTACTTCATTAATTTACTAGCATCTGTAACTGAAACATCCCTTTTTTCATTTTCTAAAATTTTAGATTACGATTTCACCATATTTCAATATCAATATCTTGTGGTTTGAGATAAGCCCGTACACCAATTAAGGGGAGTATTTTTGATCAAATGATAGTGTTAAAGAAAGCACCGATGAGAGCATACCTCAACACCTGTGAGGCGCCTCGGGATCTTTTAGCTGGGAAGGTCTTCATGGCAGAACACACTATTTGTGGTTGCCAAGTTTCGACCCCGCTTTTATAGAAACTTGCACTTAGATACTTTTTTTACCAACAAAAAAACTTGACCCCGTATGTGCAAAAACATTCGAGGATGCCCACAAACACATTCGGAACATCCCTTGTATACATAACTAAAGAGGGGGAATTAATAATTAAAACGTACGTTCATAAACATACCTACATATATATACATACATATGTAAACGAATGTGTAAAAGCGTTGGTTAGCCAAGTACTCTGTTGGAATGAAAGAGATAACTATATTATTGGGAAATCTATGTAATACGTGTAACGAAGACCGTTGCGTTGACATTAATTTCTTTGCCTTGGTTATGGATGGGTGGATGAATATTTGAGTATTATACATGAAACTTGATTCATTGTTGGTTGGTTAATGTGCAGAGAATTAAATTGAAACTTAGCAATCCGTTCATCATTGCGATTTTGCTATTTTACGAACGAAGCACTTTTGGTGTTTTTGCGTTAATTTAAATTTCAACAACGCGATTTAGGAATAATATTAACTAAGCTACCTACAAGCTGCAGCTGTTGCAGCAGTGTTACTTTTTATGACACAGCATCACGTTCTTTGGAACATAACATCTAAACCCAGAAGAATTAAACTAGGGGTACCACAGGGGGGTGTCCTATCCCCGCTTTTGTTTAACTTCCTTCACCACCAGAAGGAATCACTATTGTATCATACGCCGATGACTGCACAATAATGGCCACAGGCCCATGCCCACTTATCGCTGAGCTTTGTAATAAAATAAACAGTTACATATATCCCTGATCTCTCCACTTTTTTCGCCTCGCGAAACCTGACTGTGTCACCAAGCAAATCATCGGCGACCTTATTTACAACATGGACACGGTAAATGTCGACCATATTGGACATCCACGTCGATGGCATTACGCTACCGAGAATGCAACCGCAATTGTTCCTAAAATCCACAGCCGTAATAAAATCCTCAAATATCTTGCCGGCAGCACTTGGAATTAAGGCAAAGAAACGCTCATTACAACTTACAAAGCAACTGACCGGCCGATTGCATGCTACGCGTCCCCGGTAATGTCGCCGAGCCTAAAGGTTACTCACAGGAAGAAAATACAGGCCTGCCACAACACTGCCCTCAGAACCGCTACCGGCTGTCTTCTTATGTACCCCCTACACAATGTGGCGAGAGTACTCCCCATTAGGGAATGAAATGAAATGCTGAACAAACAGCGTCTGTTGAATACCCTGAAACCTGATCCCAACAGACATATGATTGATAAGGGCACACCTACTAGGGGCATAGGAGTCTTCTCCGTACGCATTATGAGGAAATACGGCACCTGAGAACACAGCCGTATGAAGCAAAAAATCACAAGCAGGTTCTCAGTGATATCCGCAAACAGGCGTCAAACCTCTATGTCAGGAATTGCCCGGCGAATACAGTTCTTAAAGAAAAAACCCAGAACACGCAGAAGGGGAACGTACTCTTCCTAGGGAAACGCGCATTACTCTAGCTCAACTGCGATCTGAGTACTGTAACAGATTAAACTCTTACCTATCCAGAATCAACCCCGGTGTAAAAAATGTATGTCCTGCTTGCAACGTGTCCCCACATGACACCAACTATCTCTTCAATTGCAATGTGGAACCAACGTCTCTAACACCCCTCTCACTATGGTCCACCCCTGTTGAAACCACAACTTTCCTTGAACTCCCGTTAGAGAATATTTATGGAAATTTGTGATAGGTCACGCCTATTGGATGGGCGAAGTACTGCTACAACAACAACAACGTTCTTTGGCAAAGTTTGATCAGCTGTGGCAGAGTCGCGCGTTAGTTGATAATCACGACCAAATCAAACACAACATACAAATTTTCACTGCGCTATTACAGCACATTATCAGCTAGAGTATCAGCAACATCCCATCTATTAAGAAGCACTTTAGCAATACTGCTGTTATTGTTTGGTGACTTGAACACGTCCTAATACTATAATACTGGAATTGCACGGGCTAAAAAAAAAACTGCATGCTCAGAGAAGCTCTGAGATAAAAACTAAAATTTTGATATTAATTTCCCAAATTTTCAGATTGTTCATGTTATAAACCGATACCTATGTACATACATTTTTTTTATTTTGAAGTTATTTTCTTAGAGGACCTCAGTTCTAGTAAGGCTTCAATTTTTGTTATTAACTTAGGGACCCTCTAACCGGCAACTTGGAAATACTAATCCGAAATTGTTGGGAATTTCTTTATAGCATAATTAGGTCACGGGAAACTGAAAACGGTCTCTCCGTTTGTCATTAGGTCCATTCGTTTCCGATCCACATGAGATTAAAGAAACAGTGCTTCCAGACACTTACCGGTTTGTGTCAAAAATAGAAACAGATAAAAGTTCTATTAAATATGCCGCCCAATTCTAAACACAAATTCCGTGCGAGTTTTTTCCCGTGTAATTAGGAACACACGAAGTGGGTTACTTTAGTAGGGACAATACTCCAGTAATCGGACACCCCCCAGTAATTGGACACTTTTCACTTTAACCGTTTGAAATTTAAAAAATTCAATCGAAATAGCCACTAGTTTATATCGTTTTCGCCAATTCCCGTTATGTCAAGAAAGTTAATATACCCTGTGAGCTTTGCTCAGCTGATCGTCAAAATATTATTAAATGCATTTGTATGGAAGTTAACCTTTATCCCGCCATCGATTTTTCGATAGGATTTGGGCTCTGGAAAAAAAGTTCCACTACGCATACCCAAAAAAAAATCGATTTTTCGACCAAAATTCTTCTAAATCTCCATAAAAGAATTTTTTTTTTTTTCAAAAAACTGCATTTACCAATTTTGCTTTTGCCAATTGACACGAAAAAAATACATAAAAAATGATTTGGAGCCTTGAAAATGAAAAAATGCATAAAAAATCGAAAAAAATCGTTGAAATTTTGCAGGCTCAAAAATTATTTTTTTGGGTATGCGTAGTGGAACTCTTTTTTCCTGGGCCCAAATCTTATCGAAAAATCGATGGAGCGATATAGGTTAATAAATCGACCCAGTCTAATCAGCATGCCCGGATACTGGAATTGTGCGGCTGCTAAAAAGGTTTAACTATTGCACGACTTAATACATTACTTCACACACGCAAACTAAAAGTGAAACAACAAGAAATCAAAGCAAATTGAAATTTCTACTGAATTTTTTAAATTCTAAAATCAATAAACGGTTTGCAGCATAAAACTAAGGGGTTACTTGTATTTTAAATTAATATGTGCCTTTAGCCATTATAAGCTGTAAAAAAAATGTATATGTGTTCGTTTGATATGAATCTATATTCAAATAGGAAAAAATAAAATTGTTTCAAAAATTATATAACCTCCAGATTAGCGACATTCGTAGTTAGGTTAAAATATAATACTGTGACGACACTGTAGCAACACTAAGGGATACTCTCATCTCTAAGCCGATGCTAAGCAGTGACTTGTATGCACATCAACAAATGAATCATTATGTCTACCCATATGTCCATACAAGCAGCGGAGAGAAAACGCACAAACACATGCATATATCTCAGATGCTCCCAACAGTAGGCAATGGTTTGTGCAAGTATCGCTCACACATACACGCGCAAATGAGAAGCTATACACGTGCATCTGTAGTTATAATTTTATAGTAGATAACTAACTAGTAAATTCTAGAAATGGAAGCGCCTAGAAGCCTGCGAACGAGAAATCACAGAGTATAAAAGGCAGCAACAGTAGAGGCACGACAATCAGTTTGATTTAAGACGCTATCTGGCGAGCAATAGAAGTGTTATTTTGAAAGTAGTATAATAAAGGCCATTTTGCGTTATTGAATAGTGGAGTTATTTATTCAAGAGTTTAGTGATTCAAACGTTTGTAGAATGTTGCAAATAATAGGGATTGTACTAAATTCGTTTCAATTGGTGTCAGAAGAGGAATTGTTGAATAAATTCCGAAGATTGCAAATACAACTTGGACATGGGAAATTTGATTGAATTGAGCCGTGGATTGAATACAACCGGCAATAAGATCGAACTTCAAGCACGGCTACGAGAGGTATTGGAGTTGGAAGAAATTAATGTAGACGAGTATGTCTTTTTTCCTGATGTGGAAGAGTCAGCGACTAAAATGGAGGAGAAGATAGAGACTCCGAATCCATTGGCAAGTGTTGACACTAACGCGATACTAGCAGTGTTGAACCAAATGTCGTCACAAATGTTATCCCAACTGGAATCGCAAAAGACAGATATAACATCTCAACTGGCAGAACAGAAGACAATTATAGCATCCCAACTGGAGTCACAGGAGACACGTATAACATCCAAGATGGAAACTTAACTGGAAGAACAAAAGACATATATAGCATCCCAACTGGAATCACAGGAGGCGCAAGTGTCATCTCAACTGGAAGACCAAAAGACATATATGGTATCTCAATTGGAAGCGCAAGAGGCACGTATATCTGAAATGTCGCCAGAAATTTTGGAACAGGTATCATCAAAACTGGAAGCGCAGAATGCAAAAATGGCTCAATTTTATGCATAAGTAGATGATTTAAAAGGTCGTATGGAGCAGTAACAACTAAATCGCCCAGCTGTTTCAGCAAGCAATCCGAAGGTAAAAACTCCATATTTTGACGGCTCTGTTCCTTTCCAGGTCTTTAAGCTTCAATTTGAGAAGACATCAGCAGTGAACAACTGGAATACTGAAGATAAAGTTTCTGCACTGTTCGTGGCATTGAAGGGGCCTGCAGCTGAAATCTTACAGACTATTCCAGAGTACGAACGGAACAGTTATGAAACATTGATGGGCACTGTCGAGAGACGTTACGGAAGCGAGCATAGGAAACAGATCTACCAAATAGAATTGCAAAACCGCTACCAAAAATCTAACGAGACTTTGCAGGAGTTTGCTTCAACATTGAAAGATTGGCTCATCTTGAAAATGCGGACGCACCTGTGGAATACACTGAAAGGGTAAAGATTCAGAGTTTTATAAATGGCGTACGGGACGTCGAAACAAAGCGAGCTACATACGCAAGCCCAAAGCAAACATTTGCTGAAACAGTATCCCATGCACTAACTCAGGAAACTGTCTCACTTTTGAGTAAGCCAGCGTACAAAGCTCATCGCGTGGAAGTGGAAAGGCCAGACTGGGTAGACACATTTTTAGAAGCATTAAAAGGAACGCAGCATAAAAACGATGGTGCCGTCAAATGCTTTAAGTGTGGAAAGCCAGGGCACATTGCACGTTATTGCAGTACCAATCCCAATAGTTCCAGCAATGTGGGTGGCCGAACACGCAGAGCTGAAGGAGATGAGCAAATCTCCAAATCTACTCAGTCGTTAAACTAAAGCGAGTCAGCCGCAACGGGCGACAGTTGGCTCCTTCAATTGAATGCCCCATAATCTCTATATCGCAAATTGGAAGAAGGTCAAACATTCTTACTGTCGGAGGACATGTGGATGGAAAGGAACGTTTACTGACTGCAGATACGGGTGCATCTCATTCCATCATTCGAGCGGATTTAGTCAACAAGAAGATAAGACCATTGCATGGAGCAAGATTGCGTACAGCCACTGGAGAAGACAGCACGGTTCTAGGAGGAGTAGCATGTGAAGTCGCAATTGGGAACGTCACGGTAGTACACAATTTTATAGTGGCAGAGATTGTTGATGAAATCATAATTGGAGTGGACCAGGGCATCAAGATCAACATGCAAAGCAAAACGATGCGATATAAGAACAGGATGTACCACTTAATTTCGGCTACGAGAGAGCCTACAGCAGTAAACAAGTGCTGGTGGAGGAGAGTCTGCAAATACCACCAAAATCAGAAGCAGTCATCTGGGCAAAGGTTGATGGAGATTGTGGGACAAACAAATTGTGGGTTGTAGAAGCAGCAAACAAATTAGCACCGAACATACTTATAGGAAAAACCCTGGCTATGACAAAACAAGATGGACATATTCCGGTAAGAGTACTCAATGAGTTCAAGTCACCACTCAAACTGACCTAAGGAGCTATTTTGGGAAGATGCCAAGAGTTGCAGTAGTTATTAACTGTGAACAGCTCCAGGAACACGTTTCATCTAGTAATACTGATCTTTTAAATGACATCACGGCATGGACGGAGGGGCTAGAGGAAGATTATCAGAGTAAGGCAAAGCTACTGCTCCTAAAATACGCAAACATATTTGACCAGGATGGTTCCAAACCAGGACCAATGTTGTGAAACATCAAATTGACACTAGAGACGCGAGGCCGATACGGCAAGCTCCTCGTAGTGTTCCACTGGCGAAACGGGAAGTTGTGAGTCAAATCGTGCAAGAAATGAGCGACAGCGGCGTCATAGAATCATCAGCTAGTCCATGGAGCTTACCTGTGGTACTCGTGAAGAAGAAGGATGGGAAAATGAAGTTTTGCGTGGACTACCGCAAGCTGAACGACGTCACGAAAAAGGATAGCTACCCATTGCCAAGAATTGACAGCACTCTGGTCTCGCTCTCTGGTACGAAATAGTTTTCCACACGGGACTTGAAAAGTGGCTACTGGCAAGTGGAGGTGAAGGAGAAAGACAAAGAGAAAACAGCCTTCAGCGTCGGAGATGGTCTTTGGCAATTTACAGTAATGCCCTTTGGACTATGTAATGCACCAGCTACTTTCGAGGGACTCATGGATCAGGTATTGAAAGGACTACATTGGAAAACATGCTTAGTGTACCTGGACATCATCGTATTAGGCAAGAACTTTGATGAACATCTTAAAAACTTAGAGGAAGTTTTCCAGAGAATAGCTGGCGCCGGTCTGAAACTAAATCCCAAAAACTGTTCGCTGTTTAAAAAGGAAGTAAGTGATTTGGGTCACAAGGTAACGACAGAAGGCATCTGTACTGCGAATGAAAAGATAGAGGCAGTAAAGGATTGGCCAATTGCGAAGTTTCCTTGGGCTGTGCACATATTACCGCCGATTTGTGCCAAACTTTTCCAGCGTAGCCCATAGCCTCCATGAGCTTACAAGAAAAAATAAAGCTTTTGAATGGAAGAAGGAGCAAGAAGTGGCTTTCCAAACATTGAAGGAGCGTTTGTGCACTGCCCCAATGTTGGCATATCCGATTCCAGGAGCAACATTTATTCTAGATACAGATGCGAGTGGATTTGCTATAGGAGACGTTTTATCACAACTGTTCGATGGACAGGAGAAAGTAGTTGCTTATTACAGACGTTCGATTGGAAAACTAGAGAGGAACTATTGCGTTACATGGAGAGAGATGTCGGCATTGGTAGAGTGCATTAAACATTTTCACAAATACCTCTACGGCCAGCGATTCCGCGTCAGGACAGATCACGCAGCGTTGAAATGGCTTCTGCAGTTCCGTAATCCGGAAGAACAATTTGCACGTTGGATCGAGCGATTACAAAGCTATGACTTTTCCATTGAGCATCGAAAAGGTAGTACCCATGGAAATGCTGATGCAATGTCACGAAGACCATGTAGTTTGGAATGCAAGCACTGTTCAAAGGCCGAGGCTAAAGAAGACATTATAGATGTCCGGCTAATGACTATAACGTGTACGGATGAATGGGACAAGGAACAACTAAGAAAGTGTCAGCTAGAAGATACAGAACTGTCACATGTTATGCAAAGGCTCGAACGAAACGAAAGACCAAGCAGAGAGGAGATGTCGGCAGGGAGTCCCATAGCGAAGTCATACTAGGCACAGTGGAGCAGTTTTGAATTGATATCCGGTTGCTTGCATCGAGTATGGGAGAGTGAGGATGGTCAATGCAAGAAGAAACTGATAGTTGTTCCCAGAAAGAGGATTCCTGACGTGCTCAGCGAGCTGCATAATGGTCCAAGTGGAGGTCATCTTGGAATCACGGAGACGCTCGAGAAAATTAAGCAGAGATTCTATTGGGTTGGTTGCCGTGAGTCAGTAACCGAGTGGATTGCCAACTGCGAGGTTTTCAACAGACCGAAAGGGCCCAAAACACGAAGTCATGGCCAGATGAAGCAGTATATTTCACGTGCACCATTTGAAAGGATCGCCATGGATGTCGCAGGTCCTTTTCCTACTAGCAACCGCGGATACAAATGCGTACTGGTGGTTATGGCTTATTTCAGTAAATGGCCAGAGGTATACCCAATCCCAAACCAAGAAGCGGAAACAGTAGCAGAAGTGGTTACAAACGATTAGGTTGCAAGGAATGGTGTACCAATGGAGTTACATTCTGACCAAGGCAGGAATTTGGAATCAGCTGTGTTCCAAGAAATATATAAGAAGTTGGGCATTCGAAAAACACGAACAACTGCATTGCATCCTCAGCCCGATGGTATGGTGGAACGTTTCAATAGAACATTGGAGGAGCATTTAAGGAAAGTAGTAGGCAAGTACCATAAGGAGTGGGATACACACATATCATTATTCTTGATGGCTTACCGATCTGCAGTACATGAGACAACGGGCCAAACTCCCACAAAGGTAATTTTTGGCAATGACCTTCGACTGCCAGCTGATTTGAAGTATGGGATAGATGCCGATGCGGAGAGAGATGTCAAGAAATCCACTGGTGTCTTGGAAGAAGAGCTGAGAGAGATACACGATCTGGTAAGGCAACGAGTAAAGATTATGAGTGACAAGATGAAGGCGAGATACGATAAAGCAGTTAATTCGGAAGGGTTTCAGGAAGGAGATTTGGTGCTGTTATACAACCCACAACGAAAAAAAGGTTTGTTCCCGAAATTGTAGTGTAATTGGGAAGGCCCATACAAAGTTGTAATACGGATCAACGATGTGGTGTACCGCAAACCAACCATTGGCAAACAACGAACGAAAATGAAAGTGGTTCATTTGATCGAGAGATTTGTCTGATCGGGACGATCAGACTTAGGTGGAGGGCAGTGTGACGAATATTAGCAACACTAAGGGATACTATCGGCGGCCACCGTGGTGTGATGGTAGCGTGCTCCGCCTGCCACACCGTATGCCCTGAGTTCGTACCCCGGGCAAAGCAACATCAAAATTTTTGAAATTAATTTTTTCAATTAGAAGAAAATTTTTCTAAGCGGGGTCGCCCCTCGGCAGTGTTGGCAAGCGATCCGAGTGTATTTCTGCCATGAAAAGCTCTCAGTGAAAACTCATCTGCCTTGCAGATGCCGTTCGGAGTCGGCATAAAACATGTAGGTCCCGTCCGGCCAATTTGTAGGGAAAATCAAGAGGAGCACGACGAAAATTGGAAGAGAAGCTCGGCCTTAGATCTATTCGGAGGTTATCGGGCCTTACATTTATTTTTTTATTTTTTAAGGGATACTATCATCTCTAAGCCGATGCTAACCAGTGACTTGTATGCACATCAACAAACGAATCATTATGTCTACCCATATGTCCATACAAGCAGCGGAGAGAAGACGCACAAACACATGCACATATCTGAGATGCTCCCAAAAGTAGGCAATGGTTTGTGCAAGTATCGGTCACACATACACGCGCATATGAGAAGCTATACACGTGCATCTGTAGTTATAATTTTATAGTAGATAACTAACTAGTAAATTCTAGAAATGGAAGCGCCTAGAAGTATGCGAACGAGAAATCACAGAGTATAAAATCGCAGCAACAATAGAGGCACGACAATCAGTTTGATTTAAGGCGCTATCTGGCGAGCAATAGAAATGTTATTTTGAAAGTAGTATAATAAAGGCCATTTTGCATTATTGAATAGTGGAGTTATTTATTCAAGAGTTCAGTGATTCGAACGTTAGTAGAAGGTTGCAAATAAGAGGAATTGTACTAAATTCGTTACAATACCTTAGTAAAAAATATTGTGACGAATACTAGCAACACTGAGGGGTACTATCATCTATAAGCCGATACTAAGCAGTGACTCGTATGCACATCAACAAATCAATCATCATGTCCACCCATATGTCCATACGAGCAACGGAGAAAGACGCACAAACACATGCATATATCTTGTCTGAGATGCTCACAAAAGAAGGCAATAATTTGTGCAAGTATCACTCACATATACACGCGCATATGAGAAGCTATAAACGTAGTTATAGCTGGTAATTTTATAGCTGATAACTAGCTAGTAAATTCTAGAATAGAAAAGCCTAGAAATATGCAACGAGGAAACCAGACAGTATAAAAGGCAGCAACAGTAGAGGCACGACAATCAGTTTGATTTAAGACGCTATCTGGAGAGCAATAGAAGTGTTATTTTGAAAGTAGTCTAATAAAGGCCATTTTAGATTTTCGAATATTGGAGTTATTTATTCAACAGTTTAGTGATTCGAACGTTAGAAGAAGGTTGCAAATAAGATGAATTCCAGCAAATTCGTTACAATATTTTATATATATATATCTATGTATACTTAAACTGAAAACTAGTAAAAAATAGTCCTACTTCAAGCAAGTCAAGGTGATGAAGACTTCGTTGCATTTTTTTAATTCGCCATTCTGATAGATATCTCTAAGAAAAGGGATGTAGTTTAAAAGATACATTTTTCTAAGATGTAAATGTTGCGTTTTGATGTGGACCTCTACAGTTGTGGTTCGCTGTCGCTTATTTCGTTATAATTCTCAACATCAGGGGCGGAAGCTGTTATTCCTTTTATAATGTAATTCCTTGAAAAACTATTAATTTTGGACTTTTAATATATTTGGATCAAGATAAAAATTATTTTCGGATTTTTATTACCTGAGTCCGATGGAAACAATTTTTTTTATTTCGGATAAGCCGTGCCTTTGTTATCAAGCCGGACTTTAATTTTGGCCTTAAACAATAAAAGTCGGGATTTAACTTTTATTTCCGTTTTTTATTTTTAAAGTCCGAGTTCAGCTAGTTCTATCGGACTCAAAAATAAAAAGGATGCATTATTCGACATGATATTGCTATAGGGATACCTGAGAACTCAAACATTTTCACCTAGTAAAATTTTTTGACCCAGACTTTTTCGACTGGGGAAAAAAATAATTATTTCGGTCCCTGCTCAACATCATTTTAAATTCCATATACATACTTATATATGAAAGAAATTTTTTGTTGCATCACACCCACTTGGTCCGGCAAGCGCAACTTCGTATAAATCCGTGCTTTTTGGTAAATACCATATCGTATGCTTTTCATATTTCTTGTGGGGAACATTGAAAATATTTCCCCATATACATCCCAAATCACATTTAAAACGGTTAAACTATTTCATGGTGAATACACTTTTGCTTATGGTGAATAAACGCTAGGTTGCATGTTGCATGAAATACTATCCGTGGTAAATGCACTTTTCTCGTTTGGTGAATCTACTTTTCCCTCAACCTTAGTCATTTGCGCGACATCTGTCTGCTCAGCTGGACCATGTCAGTGATGCCAAGTTACTAAAATGGAATTTTTTCACAACGAGAAGGGAGAATCCACTGCTTACGATCCATTGCATGCGAATGTGATGTGAATCGTTTTGCGATTTACCATGATCCCGCAATTTCATGTTAATTTAACATATCGTTACAGAAAATTCGCAAAGAATTAAATATAGTAATGACCGCATCACAATGAATTTCCTAATGTTCATAGTTCTGATGCAGAAGGAACTTCGTCACAATCACGCAAGATGTTGCGTTTGTAAATATAACAGAACTGAAACTTATTTCGGTTTCCTTATATAAAAAAAATAAATGTAAGGCGCGATAAACTCCGAAGAGATTTTAGGCTGAGCTTCTCTTCCAATTTGCGTCGTGCTCCTTTTTAATTTTTCCTACAAATTGGCGGGACGGGACCTACTTGTGTTATGCCGACTGCGAACGGCATCTGCGAGGCAGATGAGTTTTCACTGAGAGCTTTTCATGGCAGAAATACACTCGGAGTGCTTGCCAAACACTGCCGAGGGGCGACCCCGCTTAGAAAAATTTTCTTCTAATTGAAAACCTTATTTCTAAAATTTTGACGCTTCTTTGCCCGTGGTGTGAACGCAGGCATTCGGTGTGGTAGGCGGAGCACGCTACCATCACACCACGGTATCCGCCATCATATAGCTTCAAAAAAATTCGCGAAGCACTAGCCTTGTTTTTTTTTTACACGCGTATACGTTTCGTTTGCGCCTGAAAAAAAAACGCCTATCCTCACTTAGATAATGCTTAGGAGACCCATCTAGCGGCTGTGGTTAAACAACTAGCTACAGCAACAGGGTGTACCGAAAAGCGGAGACACAACGCTCTGACATATGATGAATTTCATATCAAAGGCTGAAAAAACGTACATTTTGAACCCGACACCCTCAGAATTTGATGAAATTTTGCATGGAGTTACATCTTACCCACCCAAACACAACCTCATTTTTAGAAATTGCATTTTCGAAAAATTGTGGGCGTGGCAAGGTATCGAAATATCCGAAAATATTAGAAAAATGACGATAATAGGTACTTTTAAAGTGTGATTACCACGGAATGGCTTTACCGATTTCAAAGATCTTCATACCATTAGAAAGGTATTGAAATAAGCTTTCAAAAAATACACTGTAAAAATTTTTTAGTACACTGAAAAAAAATGTTTAAATAAAATTTAAAACTGAAAAAACACTTCAAAGATCAACCGATTTTGAAAAATAAAATTTTATTTTAGAAAGGTCTATTTAATATATATAACATATCTGAAAACTAAAATGAGGTTTTTTTTTTTTAATTTATTTAAGTAAATGCATCTCTTGGTTACTTTCTCATATTTGGATATCACGCGTAAATTAATCAACCAATTTGAAAAATTTTTATACCGTTAGAAAGGTATTAAAATCACCTTTGAAAACATATACTGTAAAGATTCTATATAACACTGAAAGAAAAAAAAATTTTAATTTTTTTCTACATTTTTTTTTAACTGGGAAAACACTTCAAAGACCAAGCGATTTAAAAAAAAAATTTTAGAAAGGTCGATTTAATATAAAAGCTAGAATGGTGTTTTTTTTCTTTTAAAAAAATTTATAAGTAAAACCATCTCTTGTTAACTTTTTTTTTTATTTTGCTATTATTGTGTAACAAAAAAGGTACCTAGCTATACTTTGGAAGTTATACAGATACAGATACTATGACTAAGTATTCTGATAGATTCGAACAAGAATCGTATTATCAAATTTTTCAGACACGCACAATAAATAGACATACACTTAATAAAGTTAATTTTTTATTTTTATTTATTTAGATTTAATATACAACTTTGCGCAGCTCATACTGCTGACTTTCGGAATATTTGCTTACTTTTAGTGATGTTTCATCTAAAGGTACAAAAGAATGGAAGCTTTGAGTTCCCGTAATAGTTTTGGCATTTTTGTATCTTGAAAGTAGCTCTTCTTTGTTTTGTTGTATTCATCAGCGTCTGCGTAAGCAACTTCTATGGAGGTGTTATACGTTTGTGAAGCCCAATGATAAAGGTCCTTCGCCGTTTGAATTTGATTTTTATTTGCCATGCTATAATTCCGAGCGCCTCTTTTTAATGTCCCACCCATATCATCACATGCAGATTTTCCATGGCTAGTTGCGTAAAAGTGCCACTCAGCGAATATTTCGAAATCAATTTTATGATGACATAAATTAATTAAGTTGTATTTGTTTTTGTACTGTGCTCCTGCACCATCTGACACGTAGATAATTTTCGTAATTGAATTGCTTATATTAGTCTTAACAAAATTAGTAATTTTTGAAATACATATATAGATGTAGGTTTTCATCAATAAAACGCACTTTTGGTGTATTATATAATTCAATTTAATTCAAATTTTAAATTATAGTAATTGTATACTTGAAAAGTTTAGAATATCTGTCGTGGACTAGCAGCCTTAGCTTAAGAATTTAATACTTCATATCTGTTTTACTGCATTCCTATGCAACTCTGTATTTTATTTCAATTTAATTTCAACGGCTTCCTTTGGCTTCACTCTTTCACGAACGAATACCGAGGAAGCACGAATAAGTAAGTGAATTAATTTCAATAATACCATTTATGTACTATAAAATATGATTTTATAGATATTAAAACTCCAAAATCAAAATTTGTAACCAGAAAATTGCTGCCATGTGAATAAACGAGTTTTTAGTATATTCGTGCATTTTATTATTTGCCGGCGTAATAACATTTTAATATTTATTCCACAATCTGCTGTACTAATCCGCCACTTTACATATATGCATGACACGCTACAACTTTAGAAGGAGAAATTTAAAGGGTACATCGATTTCAAAGATGTCAAATTCAAGGGAAGAATCGTCCAGTGAGGATGAAAATGAACGTACAATGATCGCCAATGAAGCTAAACTCGCAGAACTTCAACAGCAAATACGTAAGTTACAACTTTCTTTAGAAGCCTCCGAAAAAGAGAGGTTATGTCTCAAAAACACACTTGCATCGACAACCGCCGCCAGCCATGCAGATGAAGCAAAACTAGAGTTACTTGCCAACTCTGATGCTACACTTGCCTCATCGATGAATGCATGTATATCTACCGCCGCTAACTTTGCTATACCCCACATAGCACATACAAGTTTTTTTAATGCATGTACATCTACCGCCGCCAATTTTGCCATACCTCACATACCACATACAAGTTTTTTTAGCACTCCTTACTGTACTAACTCGAATCCTATTACTTACGTCGACACATTTTCACCCCGCAATCATCAAACAATGCCTATCTGTGGTATGAATACGAATCCACAGCCAGATAGCAGCATGGAAACCATTGCAACTCAAGTAGGTCATACCATTGGAAACTATTCCACTCCCCTTTTACCAAACACAAAATCGATCTATGTCAATTCTACTGGTGCTAATCATGTACCGATTTCGTCGCCAATACGAAACAATGCCCAAACGTGTATTCAACCATATAGCCAGCCTTTCATGCGAAAAATTCAAGATTTGCCACAGTTTTCTGGTTTGCCTGAGGAGTGGCCTATGTTTGCTGTAGCTTATAAAGAGACAACGCATTTATATTCATATACAAACATGGAAAATTTATTACGGCTACAAAAAGCACTGAAAGGAGATGCCCGCAACAAAGTTGAATCATTATTAATACATCCATCAAGCGTGGATGCAGTCATGTCATCGTTGGAGTTCCATTTTGGACGACCAGAAGTACTCATACGCCGTCAGCTCGCTAAAGCAAGGTTATTTCCACCCATCACCGCTGGAAGAATCAACGAAATCGCCAACTTCAGTTCCATGGTAACCAATTTAGTTGCATTTTTGGAAAATGCTGGAGCTGTTCCGCACCTTACAAACCCAAGTCTACTCGATGAATTGGTGGGCAAGTTGCCATTATATAAGCGCGAAGAATGGGCGCGTCACAAGTTTACAATAAATACACCGTACCCTACAATTCGCGACTTTAGTTTATGGTTACAGCAAGTTTCTTTGTATATTGTAATGGCCACTGAAGTAAACAAATTATCTGACAGCCCAGAACAGCTGACAAGAAAATTGAATAAGTCAGCAAATACCGTACTTGCAATATCCGAAGAAAATTTTAAGTGCCTGTTTTGCAAAGACAACCATAAGCTACATCAATGCCAAGAGTTTAAAGATGTTGATTGTGAAAAACGATGGGAAATTGTAAAAGCAAACAAGCTTTGTTTTGGCTGCCTGTATCCGGGCCATAGTATGTATAACTGTTCGCGTCGTCGTGTGTGTAACATTTCGTCTTGTCAGAAGTATCACAACAAATTACTGCACAATCAGACAAATCAAAATGCCACTAATGGCAGCTCTGCGATAACCGAAACGCCTATAGCTACTATCAGCTCCTGTCAATCTTTTCGAGAATCGTCAATGAGTTCGAAAAGCGGATATGGAAACATACAAAATAAAACTTTATTAAAATTCCTTCCAGTTAAATTACATGGTCCAAAGGGTTGTATAGAAGTAATAGCCTTTATTGATGAAGGTGCTAAAGTTACGTTGTTGGAAGAAGAAGTAGCAAATGAAATTGGGGTTACAGGTAAAAAAGAATTACTACGCCTGAAATGGTTCGACAACAAGTCGACTAATGAAATTTCTAGACTTGTAAATTTAGAAATTGCCAGTACTTACAGAGATAATGTAAAGTTTCTTATGAAAGGTGTGCGTACTGTTAGGAAGTTGTTGTTGCCCCCGCAGACTTTGGAAGCGAATATATTTAAGAAGCAGAATGCGCAGTTAAACGAAATACCAATACAGAGTTATACTAATGCGACCCCGAAAATTTTGATAGGAGTTCCGCATACTAATTTGATACGCCCTTTACAAGTCGTAAATTTTAATGAAGGTTTCACTGTTCACGAGACGAAGTTAGGTTGGGTTTTGTTTGGGTCTGATGAGAATTGTTCTGATTCAGCAACCATTTGTCACGTACATGTAGATACTGCTATGGATGAGCTTCAAAAACAAGTCGCCGATTATCTTGCTTTGGAGAAGTTTGAGACTGATTTGCCCCTCATAAAGTCAGCTGACGATATTAGAGCTGAAAACATTTTAAGTAATACAACCAGATTTGTCAATGATAGGTATGAGACAGGCTTATTGTGGAAAAAAGATGCGGTTACTTTCCCAGATAGTTATAATGCTGCGCTAAAACGACTTCAAACGGTAGAGCGTAAAATGCTCTTGGATAAAGAATACGGAAACTGGCACAAAAAGAAAATAGAAGAATACGTAGAGAAAGGTTATGCAAGGAAAATTAAAAGTTATGAAGCGAATTTGTCAGACGAGCGCGTATGGTACTTGCCGCATTTCGCAGTATACAATTTAAATAAAGGCAATAAGCCAAGGCTTGTTTTCGATGCTGCCAGTACCGTTGACAATATTTCTTTGAATTCGACGCTTATGAAGGGTCCTGACGAGTTTCAGCCGAAATCTTTACAGACGATTTTATTCAAATTTCGTGAAGGGAAGGTAGCCATTTGTGGGGACATAAAGGAGATGTTTCACCGTATTAATATACGCGATGAAGACGTAAATTCACAGCGGTTTCTCTGGCGTGATGGAGATATATCAAGGGAGCCTGATATATACGTCATGAAGGCCATGATTTTCGGCTCCATCTGTTCACCGTGTTCTGCTCAATTTGTGAAAAACTTAAATGCATCAAAGTTCGGAAACGCGTTTCCAAGAGCTGTTGAATCGATTGTCAACCGGCACTACGTTGACGATTTTGTAGATAGCTTTTCCGATGTTGAGGAAGCCATAATCGTGACAAAGAAAGTTATAGAAATTCATGGACGAGGAGGGTTTGAGCTCAGAGGATTCGTTTCCAATTCTACTGAGCTTCTAATGGCTATAACAACAGCGCCAACAAGTGAGTGCACCACAAAAAATATGTGTAAACCTGAATTATCTAGCGAGAAGGTATTGGGTATGCATTGGGAAGCTAAGGGCGATGTTTTTTTCTTCAATTTGACTTTCGCTAGAGTACCGAAGGCCGTTCTGGAAGGCAGTCGACGACCTACAAAGGCAGAGTTGCTGAGTTTTAGTATGTCAATTTTTGACCCAATCGGGCTAGTTGCTAACTTGACTTTGGTTCCAAAGATCTTATTGCAGAGGCTGTGGCACATCAATATAGGCTGGCATGATGCAATTCCTGATGACGTTTACGATAAATGGTACGAGTGGTACAAATCCTTAAGAAACCTTAGGTCATTTAATACCCCTAGATGTTACAGTCAGTATCTTAAAGATCCTTCTGCCAATGTCCAGTTACACATATTTGTGGACGCTAGCGAGTTAGCATATGCCGCTGTTGCTTACTTTCGTATATTGCATACTGACGAGACCACCGTTGCTTTTGTTTTAGCAAAATCTCGCTGTAGCCCTTTAAAACCCATGTCCATACCACGACTGGAACTTCAAGCTGCTGTTTTGGGGACGAGGTTAAGCCGGATAATAATTGAAGGTCACACAGTAAAACCAAAATCAGTGACCTACTGGTCAGACTCGAAAACTGTGATTCAGTGGATTCGGTCAGATGCTCGTCAATACAAGCAATTTGTTAGTAACCGAATTTCGGAGATCCTCCATACATCTGGTATTACTCAATGGAGATGGGTCCCCGGGTCCCTAAATCCTGCTGATGAAGCAACGAGGCCGCAGTCGTGTAATACGTTCTCAGTACACTCCAGATGGTTGAATGGACCCGCATTCTTAAAGGAAACCGAAAAGCAATGGCCATCATTTCCAGATATTTCTAACAACAACAACGATGCAGAAAAGAAGGCAAAGCAGCTATATTCAATCAGTATGGAAGTCAATGTTATACCCTTTACAAAATTTTCAAATTTTTATAAATTTTTAAAAGTTATGACCTGGGTACGATACGCCATGGTAAAATTCCTTGCGCTAATGAAAAGAAATACGAAGCTTTGCAAGGTACAACTGAAAATATCTGGGAATGAAATCTACGAAACAGAGGTATTTTTGGTTCGGCTGATTCAGAAAACAATGTTCAGCGACGAGATAAAATCATTGCAGGAGGGGCTCCAACTTTCAAAGCAAAGTCCGTTGTTTAAGTTAACTCCCGTACTAGACGACAAGGGATTAGTAAGGCTTGGAGGTCGTATTGACAATGCCCAGTGTTTACCATTATCTACACGGAGACCAGTATTGTTGCCGAAGGAACATCCAATGTCGCGACTTATTGTTCGCCACTTTCACGAAATTTTTTACCATCATAATACAGGCGCCATTATATGTGCGATTCGGGCTAAATACTGGATACCGAACGTCGGAACTCTTTTAAAATCCGTAAAAAAGGAATGCCAGTTTTGCACGAATTCAGCAGCTATACCGAGACCTCCGCTAATGGGTCAATTGCCAGCTGATCGACTTGAACCTTACGTAAGGCCATTCACGTACACCGGTCTTGACTACTTCGGACCAGTCATGGTCTCAATTGGTCGACGTCGTGAGAAGAGGTGGGTAGCATTATTTACTTGCCTAACAATAAGAGCTATACACTTAGAGATTGCCAAGGACTTGTCGACCGATGCTGTAATTTTGTGTCTACGAAACTTTGTTAATCGCAGGGGTGTTCCAGTTCGCATACGCAGTGACAGAGGAACGAATTTTGTTGGAGCCAGCAAAATTGAGTGGTTGCATGTCGCAGAAGGTATAGGGGATGAGTGTGCTCGACGTGGTATTGAGTGGGTTTTTAATACACCTGGAGATCCATCGGCTGGCGGTATTTGGGAGCGCATGGTAAGGAGTGTTAAACGCGTGTTAGCATTTTCGCTGAAAGAAGTAGCTCCACAAATTGAAACTTTGCAAAGCTTACTCATCGAAGCTGAGAATTTGATTAACTCTCGCCCGCTTACGCATTTGTCAATCGATAGTAGTGATTCCGATCCACTGACACCCAACCATTACCTTTTGGGCTGTCATAGCTACATCCAGACTCCTTCAAGTTCGACTACAATTTGTTTAAGGAAGCAATGGCGAATATTACAACAACTGAAGCAGACGTTTTGGCGCAGGTGGATTCACGAATATCTGCCTAATCTCACTCGACGCACTAAGTGGTACCAGAGGGTCGATCCCATAAAGGTTGGTGATGTGGTTATCATTTGTGATAGTGACGGTAATCTAGGCGAATGGAGGCGTGGAATGGTGCGGGAAGTATACCCAGCTGCAGACGGTCAAGTAAGGTCAGCACTTATAAAAACTTCAAATGGCATCTTGAAGAGACCAGCGTCAAAGTTGGCAGTACTAGACGTGCGTAGTGAACCTCAGATAGCGTGCCCTCCTTCGGCTCACGGGGGGCGGGATGTCGTGGACTAGCAGCCTTAGCTTAAGAATTTAATACTTTCATATCTGTTTTACTGCATTCCTATGCAACTCTGTATTTTATTTCAATTTAATTTCAACGGCTTCCTTTGGCTTCACTCTTTCACGAACGAATACCGAGGAAGCACGAATAAGTAAGTGAATTAATTTCAATAATACCATTTATGTACTATAAAATATGATTTTATAGATATTAAAACTCCAAAATCAAAATTTGTAACCAGAAAATTGCTGCCATGTGAATAAACGAGTTTTTAGTATATTCGTGCATTTTATTATTTGCCGGCGTAATAACAATATCTGTGATACTTAGTTTATGGTAGTTTTAATATTTGTTCATATTTGATTCATTTAGTTTTTACACATCTAGTTTTAAGGAAATGTATACGATAACTGATTTCATATCTGTTAAGAATTTGTTCCTTTAGTTTTTACACGTCTAGTTTTAACTGATTTTACATTTGTTTTTTAATTTCTACACATCTAGTTTTAAAGAAATATAACCGATTTTACATTTGTTAATAATTTGTGACCGGTCGGGTTGAGTCGATAACGCGCACTGAACTCATGTAGCTGGACTGAAAATGGATGTTTGTGTTTATTCGCAAATTGTATTTGTGTAGGTGTTTAGCCGAAATGGATATTTGTGTATCATATTATGATACAGGTTGCCTGGTCAAATTCCTACAACTCGGCCCTACCTGACAATACGTTCGCCCTCGAATGCGGTTGCCACCATTTCATATTGTCTGCAGAAGTTGTCGTTGTCCGACGCCCTACGCAATTTCCTACCCGTTCAACTTTATATCGATCGTTACTCAGTTTTTTGACTACTTTGTACGGCCCTAGAAACTTTGGACGTAACTTCATTCCTACGCCAAATTGTGTCCGCTTTATTGCCACCAAATAATTTTCTTTATACTGTGCTCCTGGCTGCCTATTCTTATTGTAAGCGTTTCTATTTTCTTCTTGTACTTTTTCAATACTCTTTTTAGCGTTATCTATTAAAATTTCTCTCTCTTTATCAAAGCTGCTAACTGCTTCTTTGTCTAATATTTCCTTTAATCTCAAATCCTCTTTAATCCGCATTTCACATCCGGTAAGTAGTCTAAATGGAGAAATTGCAGTACTACGACTAGGTGAGTTGTTTATATACTGTTGAGTTTGGCCTACATACTTGTACCACTGTCCTGGATGCTCATGCGATAGTTTCGCCAGCATAGGTACTACAATCCGATGCATGCGTTCTACTTGGCCATTTCCCCTAGGGACACCGGTCGTAATTAACAGGTGCTGTATGCTATTGCTTTCGCAGTAGTTCTCAAAATTATGTGACGTAAACGCTGCTCCCCTATCCGTTATAATTCTACGTAGATTCCCAAATACCGACGCTTGCTTCGATAACCTGTCTAAAACTGCGTCTGACCCAGTATCTTTTGTGGGGTAAAGCCACACAAATTTCGAAAATGCGTCTACAACTACTAGAATATAACTATATTGTTTGCCTGTAACCGTCATGGGTCCTACATGGTCAATATGATATGTTTCCAGCGGATGGTCTCCTTTATCGATAGGTGATAAAAAGCCTTCCTTCTTCCCGGTTTTGGCGTTTATTATCAGACACTCTACACAATTCTTGACTATTTTTTCAACTTTAGATTCTATTTCCGGAATAAAGTACTCTTTCTCTATACAGTCTCGTGTTTTCTTAATTGAAAAATGACCTTGTCTATGAGCTACCTGTATTATTTCATCTTCCAACGAACTCGGCACTACTATTAATTCCTTATTCTGGTCTTTATATAATATATCATGGCGGATATAAAAGTCTTCGTAATTAGTAGTTTCTAGTATTTTCCGGATTGCGCGAGTCCATTTGTCGTCCAACTGAGCTTCCTTCAATCTATGACGTAACGAGTCGTTTATCAACATGCAACTCAATCTGCTAAGAGCATCTGCGTGTTTCATTTGTTTTCCTGACCTATGTTCCACCGTATAATTAAACTCCTGAAGGAACATGGCCCACCTAGCAACTCGCGTTGGTACGTCTTTCTTTTTAAGAGTCATTGCAAAAGCGTTGCAATCTGTCACTATTTTAAATGGTAAACCTAAGACGTAAACTCTCCACTTCTTAAGAGCTTCTACTATGGCGAGTACCTCAAGCTCATAAGAGTGGTAGTTTTCTTCCGATGGCTTAGTCTTTCGGCTCATGTACATTACCGGGTGAAACTGTTGATCTTCTGGATCTTGCTGCATAAGCACAGCACCGTAGCCATATTTGGATGCATCTGTGTGAATTTCCGTAACGGCTTTTGGGTCATACAGCTTCAATACCGGAGATTGTACAAGAGCCTCCTTCAGTTGCTGAAAAGCGACGGTTTGTTCATCTCCCCACTTAAAATCTTTGTTTTTCCGAAGCAAGTCAGTCAGAGGTTTCGCTATTATTGCATAGTTTTTAATGAATCTACGAAAATAGGATGTTAAACCCACAAACCTCTGAACTGCCTTCTGATCTTTCGGGATCTTGAATGTTTCTACTGCTCTCGTTTTTTCTAAACATGGGCGTACCGTATTTTTTTCTATTATGTAACCCAATAAATCTACTTTCCGCTTTAGAAAACTGCATTTTTTCCACTTTATGCGTAGTCCTGCATTTGCTGCTACTTTCAAAACCTTTTCTAACTTGAAAATTCCCTCTTTTTCGTTTGCGGATGGAATGATCAAGTCATCCATATACGTAACATTAGTATCTTCATTGATCAGTTCCCTAAATATCGCGTTTATGTATCTGCAGAAAACTGCGGGAGAATTCGATATTCCGAAAGGTACATACGAAAATTCGAATTGGCCCTTATTTGTCACGAACGCCGTATATTTCCGCGAAGCTTTTTCGACGGGTACATGGAAAAATCCATTTTCTAAATCCAGTGTTGTAAACACCTTATACCCCTGCAGTCTCTCAACTACCTCGTCCATCAACGCCATGGGAAAATTATCACGTACGATTTTCTCATTTAGCTTCCGGTAGTCACAGCAAAGACGTTTAGTTCCGTCCTTTTTGCCTACCAACACAATCGGAGAAGCGTATTCTGAGTTACTCGCAGTAATTATACCTTCTTCCAACCACGTCTTTATCTGTGTTTCTATAACTTTCTGGTCCTCGTAAGATGTTCGCCTAGGGCGTTGATAAACTGGCGTATCATCTGTTAGGACGATCTTCATTTCAACTGGTGATTCAATACATTTAGATGGTACATACTGACTAATCAACTCGGCAATGGCGGCCGAATCACCTTTACTGAGGTGAGTTAGGTCGCATTGTGAACTTTTCACTTCGTCAGCACATAGACATAATTCTGGAAATTCTACCTTCAAGTCTTTAATGCTACTGTCAGAATTCCCGTCCTCATTTTCCTCCTTATGTTTGTACATAAGCACGTCACCATCTTTTCTGATCATTATGTCGACCTGATTTAATATTGAACGCCCTAAGATAGCTGGATAATCCATGTCTCCATCTTTAATGATATGGAAGATTATATCCAGCTCCAACTCGTCTACCAATGTCTTTGCATTAAAGCAACCTGAGGTGCATATTTCTCGATGGCCTATTCCTTCTAGTCTCCGCTTATCTTTGATTATTTTTAAATGAGGATCTAACTGGCTTACCGTTGATTGCCTTATTAAGCATAACCCACACCCCGTATCCAGCAAAACTGGGAAAATAGTGCTATCAATTCTTACTTTTTTAAACTTTAAATCCCTATCTCCTCTCGAAGGTGTCCATTCAATTTCTTTCACCGTATTTGAATTGGATTTTTCTGATTTTACTTTAACACTCGCTTCCGGAAATTGATAGGATTTGTGTCCTACCTTATCACATTTAAAGCATTTTACTTGCTGCGCTTTAGTTGCACAGTCTTTAGCTACATGGGATGCATCGCCGCACTTAAAACATTTTTTCTCACCTGCCCATGACTTAGTCTTATCATTTTTCGACTTAAACTCTACTTTGGTGGTTGTTGACTTCATTGAAATTTTGTCATAAATTTTTATTTGTTCCTTAAGCTCTCTGATACTTTTGGCTTGGTACAAGACGGTCTTATTGGACCTAGTATTCGGTATCCCTGCCACAAAGTAATCTAAGAGACTTGCCTCATCTAAACTAATCTTTTTTCCAATTTCCATTAATGCATACAGAAATTCTAAATACGTCTCATTCGATTTCTTATGCCTGCTTCCCAATAGTTTGTGCACCTCCGCCGAACATAAACTAACTCCGAACTCTTCAATAAGAGCTGTTTTCAATTTACTCCAGTCTTTCAGACCAACTTGACTTCTAACGAACGACCTCGCTGCTCCTCTGAGCAGCTGCTTAGAGTAAATGAACTTGTGGACCTCGGTCCAACCTACAGTTTCTGCACTCTCCTCGAATTGTTCTACCCACTGGTTAACATCGAAATCATCTGTTCCGTTGAATAAAACCAAGCTGTCTTGTATATCCCTAAAAGTGAAATGGGGACTTGCGACTGGCCTAGGACTGGCGACAACTTCCTCCGTGACTGACTCAAAATCATTTTCTTCTTCCTCTTCTTCGTTAAGCAACCCGTAATGGTTGAGAAGCCTATCTCGCAGATCTTTCTTCAGTCCATCTACAGGTAAATCTAGTTCCCTAAGTTTTCCCTTAATAGTGCTACTGTCATATCCAATATTTCTTGAGCCTGCATTTCGAAGTTTTGTTAAAAATGCGTACATATGTAAAAATATCAAATTTAATTTTCCCTAAGCACTTGTTTCAGCTTTTGTAAATAACTTCTTTTTTTTTTTTTAATTTTTTGACTCCTATAAAATTTACCTCGCTTTTTATTTTCAACAAAAATTACGCAGACAAAAAATTTATTAATTTTTATGAAATATACATCTTACTTTTAAATAATTCAATGCAAATTAACCGCGTGAGAAATTTATTGAAATTTACTTAACTTTTTATAATTAAAACAAATTCCGCGAGCAAAATAAATGTAGGTAATACATATTTCTAATCTACTTATCTATTTTCTGCATCTGGGTATTTCGCCTTCCGTGATCACTGCTTCTGCTGACTGCTGCCGCTTTTCGTTCTGCTACGCTCGCTGCTTTTCAAGTTGTATATATTTGTTGATTTTCTTTTTCAATTTTTACATTTGAAAAGTGATTTATATTGTCTCTTTTATTCACACTCAGGCAGGTTGCTCTTTGCGTACCATTTATATATTTACGTCTATCTTCCTTCTGCTTACAGGCAGAGTCAACATATGTACATTTGCATATAAGTCACAGCTCTTTGGCGTATGTACACACACGTATTTTCTTATTGGAAAGGAATAACACTTCTTTTCTGCGCATGCGCCTACAGTCCTTTATTTGACTATTTGCGCACAAAACAATGCAAACCGCCTCTTTGTACTTGTTCTCTTTTACGCTTTTACATTAGTATGTGTTCACTACCGACTGCACTCACTATTTGTTTCATGCACACATTGGTATATTGCAACACTCATTTAATTCCATAACGAAAAGTAACAACTTCGTGCATACGAAGTGTTCCTCTCATTTTACGAATAGTGAAGGATGACCATATACGCTAAGTACATATGTATGTACAAAACGTCACCCTGATTTGGTTTCAAACATTTAACGTTTTTCTTATTGAGAGTAGATATGTATATGCGTACAGCTACTGACGCTTCTATGTGCTAAGCTTATTACACACAACACAATTTTGGCACGCTTGTATATCTGTATCAACGACGCACAGCCTATTTATGTGACTTTCTAGAAACTTCTATATGCCAAGCTCACTACGCAGCAACACAATTTTGTACACTTGTATGTATATCTGAATCAACGACGCGCAGCCTACTTATGTGAATTTCTAGAACCTTCTATGGCGTTCTTTGTACAGTTCGATCAAAAATAGCACTTTAGACAAAATTTTTTACCCACGTAAATGGTACACCTCACCACCGTTTACAACTACTTTTCGTTTTTCTGTGGGTTTTCACCTTTTTTCATTATTCTTTTGTTGAAATTTGTTCTTCATTAATAACTTTAGCACCATTTAACGTGCTCTCTTTTTCGGGTTTTCAATCGGTCGAGCCCCCAATTTGTAGGTTTTCATCAATAAAACGCACTTTTGGTGTATTATATAATTCAATTTAATTCAAATTTTAAATTATAGTAATTGTATACTTGAAAAGTTTAGAATATCTGTGATACTTAGTTTATGGTAGTTTTAATATTTGTTCATATTTGATTCATTTAGTTTTTACACATCTAGTTTTAAGGAAATGTATACGATAACTGATTTCATATCTGTTAAGAATTTGTTCCTTTAGTTTTTACACGTCTAGTTTTAACTGATTTTACATTTGTTTTTTAATTTCTACACATCTAGTTTTAAAGAAATATAACCGATTTTACATTTATTAATAATTTGTGACCGGTCGGGTTGAGTCGATAACGCGCACTGAACTCATGTAGCTGGACTGAAAATGGATGTTTGTGTTTATTCGCAAATTGTATTTGTGTAGGTGTTTAGCCGAAATGGATATTTATGTATCATATTATGATACAGGTTGCCTGGTCAAATTCCTACATAGATGAACTGCTATGCTATCATGGATATTACAATCGGATATTATGGCAAAGGTTCTATGAATTAAATTATTGTTATCTTTGTAATAAATAACGAAAGGATGTATGGTGGCTTGATTATTATTCCAATGATATCCTTGAATGGCATCTTGTATAACAAACGCATAGTTTTCAGCGAAATCCATTTGAATTAGCAGTTCTCCTGGCAGCAGTGTCATTTTTCGTTCACTTACGAAGCGGGACTGGCGCTTAGCTGTGAAATGGTGTGACACCAGCTTATTGATGTGTTGTACAAAATCGTCAACAAATGTGTTTGTAGTAGAGAAAATGGTCCCGAGATTACATTTGAGTGTTGTGTTCCATTTTTTGTAAATGACTTCTTGAATCGAATTTTTTTCGTAATATTCCAACATCATCGTTCTAAGGTTCGTTAAATTATCGTAGCACCGACCACACATTGATACGAAACACTCACTGTTTTCTATATTACCATTACAGACAACGAATTTAATAACATCTTTATAGCTTCTGAAATTATGTTGACCTTCCATCGATTTCAAACCGGATTTGTCGAACATCAGTTTTACATTCTGATGTAATGTGCACACACAAACATTTTGCTGGTTTCCAACCCCAAGTTTGATACAATTCTCTGGTCGCAACATGATAAATTTTGTAAATCCTAATTGAAGTGAAGGATGTATTTTTCTAAATTCATAGTAAGTTTCACGAAGCGATGACAGCATTAGTCTTTTTTGAACTTTCTCGCGTATGTTTCCTTGTCTTACTACAATTGAGTCCTGTGACTCAGGCATGATTCGGCTGATTTCATCATCTTCATAAAACAATTTTACTGTGTTTAAAGTTTGTTCAGGTAAACTACGCCTGTCCATGCTAGAGCGTTTGACGTCCGAAAACTTTGTTTTATTTTTTTGTATATCTTTGCTAATTTTTATCAATTCGTAAGATAAATCATGCCCAAAAATGTCTTTAGTTTCCTTAGATGTCATGGTGTTTGGTAATAGAGATAACATTTTTTACTTATCCAAATTATTTGAGCAGTTTTCGATTTGATATTTCATGTTCTCTAAAATTTGTTCGTAGTAAGCTTTGATCTTCTGACAAAGTTGACAGTGAACCACCTCCAAGTGAATCCGAAATACTTTGCGCAATTTGCTGTTTTTTTTTGCAGTATGAATCCCTTTCTAAATATGTTCGTTTCATTGGCGATGGATGGCTTCCAAGATGAGGAATAACATGCTTATTTATATTGTCGACGAGTTCGTTGCGTTCGAGTGATTTAGTATAGCTGCTGCATGTTGGAACTTCCTTATATTCTTGATACAATTCACCGCTAGTCAAGATTTCTTGTGCCTCTTCACTTTCCGTTTCAGTAGAACGCTGATTATCAGCAATCTTGGTAGCATCCTTAAGTTTAAAGCGACAACTTTCGCAAATACGGCAACGATGAATGTCGGAGACTGCTGGAAAATGCTCAGATATCAGCGCTGCTTCGTTTAAGCTAATGTTTCGAAGTTGAGAGGAACATTTTCTTGATAGCTGCACACATCTGTATTTATTAGTTGATTCCATATCAATGCCTAGTTTCGTTCTGGTCTGTGTCTATCCGTTGTGTTGTTTTTTATAGTCCGTGGGTGCTGTGGCAGGTAATGTCAATCTATGTATCCATGGTAGGTAACGCTAATATGCATGTGTGTGTGCGCGGTATTGATACGTTCGAATTGTTACCTTTTTCAAGGGTTGTTTTTGTAGGTATCTAGACATACCGCTTGTTAGCTAAGCGGTAGGTAGAGGTAGGTAGAAATCGGTGATTTTTGCCGTTTGGTAAATTTTTCGTTTTTGCTTGTTCATTGTTACGTGTTTGGTTGCTGTACCTTCTTTTTTTGTAAACTAGTTTTAAGGGTTCAAATATTTCGTCAGAGATAGTGTTGGTTTGTTCGTCCATTATCCTGCCGTCAAATGTTTTTAACTTGTATATCTCCATGTTCTCAAGTACATTGAGCCGCCGACCTTTTCCTTGTACGTGAAGTATTCGAGCCGTTGTTTTGATGTTAGCTGGGGTGCACCCCACTGGAATAAAAATTTTTTACAGTGTATTTTTTCAAAAGGTGATTTTAATACCTTTCTAACGGTATAAAAATTTTTGAAATCGGTTGATTAGTTTACGCGTGATATCAAAATATCAGAAAGTAACCAAGAGATGCATTTACTTAAATAAATTTAAAAAAAAACCCCATTTTAGTTTTCAGATATGTTATATATATTAAATAGACCTTTCTAAAATAAAATTTTATTTTTCAAAATCGCTTGATCTTTGAAGTGTTTTCTCAGTTTTAAATTTTATTTAAAAAAAAATTTTATTTGTGTATTAAAAAATTTTCACAGTGTATTTTTTTGAAAGCTTATTTTAATACCTTTCTAATGGTTTGAAGATCTTTGAAATCGGTAAAGCCATTCCGTAGTAATCACACTTTAAAAGTACCTATTATCGTCATTTTTCTAATATTTTCGGATAGTTCGATACCTTGCCACGCCCACAATTTTTCGAAAATGCAATTTCTAAAAATGAGGTTGTGTTTGGGTGGGTAAGATGTAACCCCACGCAAAATTTCATCAAATTCTGAGGGGGTCGGGTTCAACGCATATTGGATTTGATATAAAATTCATCATGTGTAAAGTAACGACAGATGGTAAAAAAAAAAATCTTTCACTTTTACTTGTGTTCATTGATCCATATTTTTTCTCAACAGTGCCAACTGAATATTTCCTACATTTGGGCCACACCGGACAGCGTTTCGATAAATATGAACGTCCTGAACTTGTATTGTGTACATGAGTTTTTGTCTAAAAAATGTTTGGGTACCGATAGCTGTCAAGGTAATGCGGCAGTTACTCACGAACGTACGTACCAAAAACGTGTCAGTTGACACGACCTATCTTATGAGTGTACAATGTAAACGAAAACTCACCGACGTGCAACGCCCGTACGTACGTAGCCCGGAACGTAGAAATCAAAACAATTTTGATTTTTTCGGTAAGAACGTGTCAGCTGATCGCTCTCTCACAAGACAGAGTTGCCTAGTAAACGTTTGTGTGCTATGTTTGGACCAATTGCAGTTATTAGACAAAAAGGCCTAATGATTGTTTAAAATTTTGTTGAAATATCCTAAAATTATTATATAAAATTGAAGGTTACAACTAAATGAACTAGAAATTGTTATTCAGTATTTGTTTCTGCCATTTGCACCATGAAAAATTGCAATTCCAAAAGTTGATGTTTGCAAAGCATGCATGCAAACTGGTCAATGGCAACAGTGCTTTGCTCTAAACAATACACACACAAATATGTTATGTACATGTACACAGACATACACATTGATTCCTACGGGCTTGAGGGTTCGGTCAAACGTGTTTCGTACGACAAACGTCCGTACGTACGGAACATGTCGGTGGGTAACTGCCGCATAAACCTCAACTCATATCCAACATCAATGCCTCGCATTCAATTGTGGACGCTGTACGCACTACATTGGGCATAGTGTACAAGTACAATTGTGTTGACTTCTTTCTGACAGGCACTCGCTTAAGTGAGCATAACAGGAAAATCTGGGTTGCCATTGTTGTTTCGGTTGAAAACGGTCAATTAGGGTTCTGTGCAGAGACGTAAAAGATTGAATCAGGGTTTATGTATTCACAAAAGTGTTGCTGCTGCTCCACAGCATTTTAATTTTATATAATGGCGAAAAGTGTTCAGTTCAGAGTTATTGATTTTCATTAAAAGTTTAATTTATTACGGAGGGTTACTCCTTTAAGTGTAAAAAGCAGAGAAAACGTAGAGTTTTTCAAATTATTGTGAAAAACTTTTTAATTTGAATTTCTGTACCCAAGTCACTATATTTGTATAACACAATAATCTGGAGGTCAATTCCTTAACTATGAAAAACTGAAAAATGTACACTTATTGAAAACTCATTTGCACGTACAATTTACAATTTGAATTTAGTTGTGTTTTTATGCACAAAATTTTGAAACTAAAAACAAAATTTTCATTTGTCAGAAAAAATAAAGAAAAAAGAGCCTAATGTCAAAAAACCCTATCGAAATACAAACTGGCTTGTTTGTGTTTAATGAACTACGTTGTATTTTTCTTGTATTTCGTTAGTTTTTTTAAATATAGTTCACACACTTACACCAGTACTGAAACCTTATTGGCTCCCTCGACAAAAAATATAAGAGAAAATACATAGAAAATAAAGTAGTTGTCCCTTATGTATTTTTGTAAACAGCCTTAAGCCGTGGTTACTCACGAACGTACGTAGAAAAAACGTGTCAGCTGACACGACCTATCTTATGAGTGTGCAATGTAAACGAAAACTCACCGACGTGCAACGCCCGTACGTACGTAGCCCGGAACGTAGAAATCAAAACAATTTTGATTTTTTCCGTAGGAACGTGTCAGCTGATCGCTCTCTCACTAGACAGAGTTGCCTAGTAAACTTTTGTGCGCTAATTTTTGACCGTTTGCAATTTTATGCAAAAACGCCTAATTAAATTTTGAAAAATTGTGAAAATAATTCGAAATAATTATGTAAAAGTGCTGATTATAAATATTTAATCTATTTATACTTTTTTAATAGTATTCCGGCCTTTTACAATACCAAAAATTAAATTGGAAAAAGTTGATGTTTCCATAAGCATATGGTCAATGGCAACAGTGCTTATCTGTAAACAATACACACACAAATATCTTATGTACATGTACACAGACGCACACATTGATTCCTACGGGCTTGAGAGTTCGGTCAAACGTGCTTCGTACGACAAACGTCCTTACGTACGGCACACGTCGGTGGGTAACTGCCGCATTATGCGGCAAGTACTCACGAACGTACGTACCAAAAACGTGTCAGCTGACACGACCTATCTTATGAGTGTGCAATGTAAACGAAAACTCACCGACGTGCAACGCCCGTACGTACGTAGCCCGGAACGTAGAAATCAAAACAATTTTGATTTTTTCCGTAAGAACGTGTCAGCTGATCGCTCTCTCACTAGACAGAGTTGCCTAGTAAACTTTTGTGCGCTAATTTTTGACCGTTTGCAATTTTATGCAAAAACGCCTAATTAAAGTTTGAAAAATTGTGGAAATAATTCGAAATATATATGTAAAAGTGCTGATTATAAATATTTAATCTATTTATACTTATTTAATATGTATTCCGGCCTTTTCCAATATCAAAAATTTAATTGGAAAAAGTTGATGTTTCCATAAGCATGCATGCAAACTGGCCAATGGCAACAGTGCTTTGTTGTAAACAATACACACACAAATATGTTATGTACATGTACCCACCGACGTGTACCGTACGTACGGACGTTTGTCGTACGAAACACGTTTGACCGAACCCTCAAGCCCGTAGGAATCAATGTGTGCGTCTGTGTACATGTACATAACATATTTGTGTGTGTATTGCTTACAGCAAAGGACTGTTGCCATTGACCAGTTTGCATGCATGCTTATGCAAACATCAACTTTTGGAATTGCAATTTTTCATGGTGCAAATGGCAGAAACAAATACTGAATAAAATTTCTAATTCATTTATTTGTAACCTCCAATTTTATATAATAATTTTAGAATATTTCAACAAAATTTTAAACAATCATTAGGCCTTTTTGTCTAATAACTACAATTGGTCCAAACATAGCACACAAAAGTTTACTAGGCAACTCTGTTTTGTGAGAGAGCGATCAGCTGACACGTTCTTCGGAAAAAATCAAAATTGTTTTGATTTCTACGTTCCAGGCTACGTACGTACGGTCGTTGCACGTTGGTGAGTTTTCGTTTGCATTGCACACTCATAAGATAGGTCGTGTCAGCTGACACGTTTTTGGTACGTACGTTCGTGAGTAACTGCCGCATTAGAAGTGAAATCTTTCCATGTTACACGTGTGGCGATTTATATTTTGACTTTAATTTAAATAAATTTTGCTTTCCGTATGTTTCCGCATTGTTGCAGGCTACAAATCTTCTAGTATTCTTATTTCCGCGGAAATATATGCAACTATTTCATCTGTAAATACTACAAAGTTTTATTAAACTATCAAATGCAACTCAGCTTGAAGTACTCTTGCGTACCAAAAATGCAACTCTAGACCTGAGATTTGCATCAGGTGAGCGAGGCTGTTTGTAGTTTTGACGTTTATCGCTTAGCTGACACACTTGTATAGGTACACTATGACATTGGGTTCACGCAGTATGGACAAGCATATTGTTGATTCCAGTGGTAAGGCCACAATTTATATTTGTCTATTAATTAAATTATTAAAAAGATATTAGCTGTGTTTTTTTACTTCTATATACGTTTACGCTTAAACTTTATATGGACTGCTAAGCGACAAACTTTAAATACACCTCTGAAATTGCTGCGCATAAAATTTGTCCTACTAAATTTCAATACATATTATACTCAGATGTAACTGAAAAATGTGTTTATGTTTCACCCTCTACACAAATTCTATGTGTGTCCACAATTCATCGCAGCCGGTTCAGCTATATGTCATACCATATGGCTATCAGAGGATTGTGTCTCCGCTTTTCGGTACACCCTGTGATGTAGCTAGTTATTTAACCACTGCCGCTAGATGAGTCTCCTAAGCATTATCTAAGCGAGGATAAGCGTATTTTTTTACGCGCAAACGTAAACGTATACGCATGTGTAAAAAAACACGGCTGTTGTTATATTAGCTGTGTTGTTTACACGTCTATACACGTTTGCGCTTAAACTTTATATGGACTGCTAAGCGATAAACTTTAAATACACCTCTGAAATTGCTACGCATAAAATTAGTACTACTAAATTTCAATACGCATTATTTTCAGATGTAACTGAAATATGTGTCCATGTTTCACCCTCTGCACTAATTCCATGTATTCTATGCGTCCACTATCTATCACGACTGATTCAGCTATATGTTATACACAGAAATACAACAGAGGGTTGTGTCTCCGCTTTTCGGTACACCCTGTAACTGTAGCTAGTTGTTTGACCACTGCCGCTAGATGGGTCTCCTAAGCATTATCTAAGCGAGGATAGGCGTTTTTTTTCACGCGTAAACGAAACGTTTACGTGTGTAAAAAAAAAACACGACTATTAATGATATGGAGAAGCGCCAACACGAATGCAAGTGGTTTCAAACCTCTGGTAGGCAGTTCACCAGTTAACTGTCAGAAAAAATGTTAAATTGTCATTTTCGCCTCGATTCTGAACGTTACCGGTAAAATAGTTCCCAGAACATTACGTAACCGAATATCGTTACCAGTTCATTTATCCGCGATTCTGGCCCAAGTGGTAACGCTATTATCACCGAAAAACTCACCAGTGTCTGTGGAGGAATTTGAAAGGTAGTTTTCTTCGCTTTCACTGTTGTCACTTTGGTCCATTTGGACCAAAAATGGTCCCTTCCATCCCTATTTGGTTCGCTGGTCCCTTTTCTTCAATTTTTTTTCCTTTTTAGGCAGTAGCCACGATTGGTACTTTTCTTTCTTTTTCACTCAGGTAAAAATTCACAATATTGCCCAAAAATTCGCCACACTTTCGTTAGCTCCCATATAATTTTGAATTATAAATAATAACAAGTAAGGAAGGTTAAGTTCGGGTGTAACCGAACATTACATACTCAGTTGAGAGCTATGGTGACAACATAAGGGAAAATAACCATGTAGGAAAATGAACCGAGGGTAATCCTGGAATGTGTTTGTATGACATGTGAATCAAATGAAAGGTATTAAAAGAGTATTTTATGAGGGAGTGGCCATAGTTCTATAGTTGGACGCCATTTAGGGATATCGCCATAAAGGTGGACCAGGGGTGACTGACTCTAGAATGTGTTTGTACTATATGGGTATCAAATTAAAGGTATTAATGAGGGTTTTAAAAGGGAGTGGTGGTAGTTGTATAGGTGGTCGCCTTTTCGAAATATCGGCATAAAGGTGGACCAGGGGTGACTCTAGAATGCGTTTGTACAATATGGGTATCACACGAAAGGTGTTAATGAGTATTTTAAAAGGGCGTGGGGCTTAGTTCTATAGGTGGACGCCTTTTCGAGATATCGCCATAAAGGTGGACCAGGGGTGACTCTAGAATGTGTTTGTACGATATGGGTATCAAATTAAAGGTATTAATGAGGGTTTTAAAAGGGAGTGATGGTAGTTGTATAGGTGGTCGCCTTTTCGGGATATCGGCATATAAGGTGGACCAGGGGTGAGTATAGAATGCGTTTGTACAATATGGCTATCAAACGAAAGGTGTTAATGAGTATTTTAAAAGGGAGTGGGCCTTAGTTCTATAGGTGAACACCTTTTCGAGATATCGCCATAAAGGTGTACCATGGGTGAATCTAGAATGTGTTTGTACGATATGGGTATCAAATTAAAGGTATTAATGAGGGTTTTAAAAGGGAGTGATGGTAGTTGTATAGGTGGTCGCCTTTTCGGGATATCGCCATAAAGGTGGACCTGGGGTGACTCTAGACTTTGTTTGTACGATATGGGTATCAAATGAAAGGGGTTAATGAGCATTTTAAAAGGGAGTGGGCCTATAGGTGGACGCGTTTTCGAGATATCGCCATAAAGGTGGACCGGGGTGACTTTAGAATGCGTTTGTACAATATGGGTATCAAACGAAAGGTGTTAATGAGTATTTCAAAAGGGCGTGGGGCTTAGTTCTATAGGTAGACGCCTTTTCGAGATATCGCCATAAAGATGGACCAGGGGTGACTCTAGAATGTGTTTGTACGATATCGGTATCAAATTAAAGGTATTAATGAGGGTTTTAAAAGGGAGTGGTAGTTGTTGTATAGGTGGTCGCCTTTTCGAGATATCGCCATAAAGGTGGACCCGACTAGACTTTGTTTGTACGATATGGGTATCAAATGAAAGGTGTTAATGAGTCTTTTTAAAAGGGAGTGGGCCTTAGTTCTATAGGTTGTCGACTTTTCGAGATATCGCCATAAAGGTGGACCCGACTAGACTTTGTTTGTACGATATGGGTATCAAATGAAAGGTGTTAATGAGTATTTTAAAAGGGCGTGGGGCTTAGTTCTATAGGTGGACGCCTTTTCGATATATCGCCATAAAGGTGGACCAGGGGTGACTCTAGAATGGGTTTGTACGATATGGGTTTCAAATTAAAGGTATTAATGAGGCTTTTAAAAGGGAGTGGTGGTAGTTGTATATGTGAAGGCGTTTTCCAGATATGGACCTAAATGTGGACCAGGGTGACCCAGAACATCATCTGTTGGATACCGCTAATTTATTTATATATATAATACCACGAACAGTATTCCAGCCAAGATTTCAAGGGTTTTTTATTTGGCCCTGCAGAACTTTTTCATTTCATTCTACTTAATATGGTAGGTGTCACACCCATTTTACAAAGTTTTTTTCTAAAGTTATATTTTGCGTCAATAAACCAATCAAAATTCCATGTTTCATCCCTTTTTTCGTATTTGGTATAGAATTATGGCATTTTTTTTTTTTTTTTGGTAATTTTCGATATCGAAAAAGTGGGCGTGGTCATAGTCGGATTTCGGCCACTTTTATACCAATACAAAGTGAGTTCAGATAGGTAAGTACGTGAACTGAGTTTAGTTAAGATATATCGATTTTTGCTCAAGTTATCGTGTTAACGGCCGAGCGGAAGGACAGACGGTCGACTGTGTATAAAAACTGGGCGTGGCTTCAGCCGATTTTGTCCTTTTTCACAGAAATAAGTTATTGTCCCAGAATCTAAGCCCCTACCAAATTTCACAAAGATTGGTAAATTTTTGTTCGACTTATGGCATTAAAAGTATCCTAGACAAATTAAATGAAAAAGGCCGGAGCCACGCCCATTTTGAAATTTTCTTTTATTTTTCCATTTTGTTTTTGATGGAGTTGGATGTTGACATAATTTACTTATATACTGTAAAGATATTAAATTTTTTGTTAAAATTTGCCTTAAAAAAAAATTTTTTTAAAAGTGGGCGTGGTCGTCCTCCGATTTTGCAAATTTTTATTAAGCATACATATAGTAATAGGAGTAACGTTCCTGCCATATTTCATCATGATATCTGCAGCGACTTCCAAATTACAGCTTGCAAAAGTTTTAAATTACCTTCTTTTAAAAGTGGGCGGTGCCACGCCCGTTGTTCAAAATTTTACTAATTTTATATTCAGCGTCATCAGTTCAACTCACCTACCAAGTTTCATCGCTTTAACCGTCTTTGGTAATGAATTATCGCACTTTTTCGGTTTTTCGAAATTTTCGATATCGAAGAAGTGGGCGTGGTTATAGTCCGATATTGTTCATTTTAAATAGCGATCTAAGAGGAGTGCTCAGGAACCTACATACCAAATTTCATCAAGATACCTCAAAATGTGTGTTAACGGACAGACGGACATGGCTCAATCAAATTTTTTTCGATCCTGATGATTTTGATATATGGAAGTCTATATCTATCTCGATTCCTTTATACCTGTACAACCAACCGCTATCCAATCAAAGTTAATATACTCTGTGAGCTCTGCTCAACTGAGTATAATAAAATGTCAATTAAATGTACCAGAACAATAACGTTTCACCTAGGATATAATTTATGCCAGGCATTAAAAAGAAAAGTGTTGGCAAACACATCGCCGTTAATTGTTGATAAAATAACCGACTAATCAAAAAAACTCTTGTTTCATAATAATATTAATAACGGCTAGATATTTCGATCTGTTATCAAGCACTATGTAAATATATGAATAGCGAGCACTCTGCCGTGAACCTAACATTTTCAAAACTTATACAAGGAAATTCTATGCATTACTTCTGGTTTGACACGTTGATATTTAAATCTTTCTCACCCAGCTCAATGAGTTCAAGGAATTCCAGGACTATTGTGGTGTTAAGCCACGCAAGGTAATTGAAAACTAAGTATCTTGGCACAAGAAATATTTTAACTCTAAGACAGAAGGAGGCATATGCAAAGGAGATTTGATTTCGGAAGAAATGTTTTGTATAAAATTATTCCCGTGGGTGCTAGCAGAACCCCTGAGACCTGGGATCAAAACTCACACTTACTGAATCTAGGCTCTGATATGAAGTTTAAACGTTAAGGGAAAAAGAAAGTATCTATAAAAATAGCACTAACAAAATTGCCTAGTTTCATTTATGATTTACTGAGTTTTCCACATACATACATACATAGTTCGGCAACCACAGAACGCAAATTTTGAACCATTTCTTACTAAAACCTAACTGCACTATACATTTTATTACATTGCAATCAAACATAATGCTAGAGCCAAGAGCTTTGTGACCAAAACTTGGTTCACAACGTTTGGTTTGTGAAAGACATAGAATACTTATCCTATGTCAAAATATAATACCATTTTTGGTTGCATCCAGATATATATCATATATGTAATACTTCTATATCACTACTACTGAACCAGTCATGCTTAACCAACGAACCGATATCATTTCGTTACGATAATTAACGTTAATAAACGAAATGACTTTGTTTCGTTTATTAACGTTGATTATCGTAACGAAATGATATCGGTTCGTTGGTTAAGCATGCCTGTACTGAACTGTGCAGCCTGTCAAACATTACAGTACAGATACAGTGTTGCCAGGTTAGCCTTTTCGAGGCTAGATTTAGCCTTTTTTTTGCCTTTAGCCTCGAAATTTTGTGTTTAGCTTCGTGACTTTTTTCTAGCCTTTTTTATTCCGAGTGTATTTTTAAAAATTTCTAAGATAAAATAATTTCAATAGTTCCTGTGAACACCTAATACCTAATAATATGAGTTCTCTACAAAAGATTAATTCTTTTTCTGCTGAAAATTCGTTGAAAATTTCAAAGCCATATGTATTTTCTTACTTTGAAAAAGAGAAGTATAGTTATTCTTCAAGTCAAATAGCATTAATAGAGCTGCAGTGGCGAAAACTTATAACTATACAATGGAAAAATGTACACTCCACCATGGAATTTACATAAAAATGCATTAAACGAACCTCCTTTTTTAGAACTTGTCGAATCCATATTTAGTTTTTTAGTATTACCACTCAGTAACGCGGAGGTTGAAAGATTTTTTAGTGGAATGAAAATTCTGAAAACTAAATTAAGGAACAAACTAAAAATTAAAATGCTTAATGCGCTGCTTAATATTAGATGTTCGTTAAAACGATTATCTAAATGTTGTAATGACTTTGAAATTACCCATGATCTCATATCTATGGTAAATAGACAAACTTTATACCCAGACTTAAGGTCTTCTGATTCTTCAGACGGGGAATATTTTATATAAATAATTAGATTGTAATATTTTTTTTTGTATATACACATATGCAATCATTTAAAGTAATTCCATGTGCTAGTCAAGGAAAGTGTGCCTGATATATTTTGAAACAGGAAGTTATGCTTAAGTTATTTTTATAAGTTTTTATTTACAAATGTGTAAACTAAAATATAAAAAAATTTAATGAATTAACCAAAAAATTGCTGGCCTTTTTTTAGCTTCTTTTTTTTTCTAAATTTTGCATTTTCTAACCTTTTTTTTTGCCAATCTAGCTTCTTTTTTTTGCATCACCTGGCAACACTGTACAGATATACAACGAGAGGAGACAAAATCTCGAAGCTGTCGCTAAATTTTTGTAAAAAAGGGGCTTAAATATTTCAGCGCACAAAAATAAAGGTCCGTTTGTCGCACCATCTGTGGACGTATGTAATATTTGTATAGTGTCAGAGAAAGCTTTAAGACAAGTTCTCAAGTCATGCCCAATTGGAAATACAAAATTAAGTTTAATAAATAACATTTTTCAAAATAAAAGTGATGCATTCTACAATAGTATCATGGACGATCACATAGCCATCGAAAATTTATTTAGCAATGACATCTTTAATAATCACGAAAAAAAGCACGGACGAAAAAAAGAATATGTTAGAAAACAATTTACAAAATTGATATAATTTCAACACTAATAGCAGCCAGCCCAGTACTCATATTTTGTTTACTTCATCAAAAATTTACTTCTTTAAAAAGCTCAAAATAAGTAAAATTTTGAAAACGTTTATATATTGTTTCTAATTCACTTTAAATTATTTTTAAAAATGTTTAAAGAAATGCGAGTTGGGATGTATGTATAAGTATATTTTTATACTTGCATATTTGAATTGTTTTCATTTCAAAAATATGAATTACTCGCCTTGTTTTTTTTTTTTTTTACTATTTATGTAAATAATGTACTTTTTATGGCTGCAGCCCACGTTTCAATAATAAATACATCAAGCCATGTATTTTATAACAGTTTATTAGATTTTATAACAATTAGTATGCAGAAGTTGTGTAAAGGGGATAGTGACCCGTTGTTACCCCTTTAATACTTTTTTTACACACGCTACTACAATTCACTATCACTAACAAAGCCCGCGCATGCGCAGAACATACATTTGCACAGTTTGACAGAAAATTTGCACATTAGGAAGATAGGAAGATATTGATATAGAAGCATAGTGTACAAGAACAAGTGTGTTGACTTCTTTCTGACAGGCACTCGCTTAAGTGAGCATAACGGGAAAATCTGGGTTGCCATTGTTGTTTCGGTTGAAAACGGTCAATTAGGGTTCTGTGCAGAGACGTAAAAGATTGAAACAGGCTTTATGTATTCACAAAAGTGTTGCTCCTGTTGCACAGCATTTTTATATCATGGCGAAAAGTGTTCAGTTGAGAGTTATTGATTTTCATTAAAAGTTTAATTCATTACGGAGGGTTACTCCTTTAAGTGTAAAAAGCAGAGAAAACGTAGAGTTTTTCAAATTATTGTGAAACACTTTTTAATTTGAATTTCTGTACCCAAGTTCACTATATTTGTGTAACATACGAATCTGGACGTCAATTCCTTAACTATGAGAAACTGAAAAATGTACACTTATTGAAAACTCATTTGCACACACAATTTACATTTTGAATTTAGTTTTGTTTTTATGCTAAAAATTTTGAAACTAAAAACAAAATTTTCATTTGTCAGAAAAAATAAAGAAAACACGGCCTAATGTCAAAAAACCCTATCGAAATACAAACTGGCTTGGTTGTTTTGAATGAACTACATACGTTGTATTTTTCTTGTATTTCGTTAGTGTTTTTAAATATAGTTCACACACACCAGTACTGAAACCTTATTGTCTCCCTCGACAAAAAATATAAGAGAAGAAAAACAATGAAACGCCGTACGTTATCTTTGCTTTGAAGCGACCAAAGCGTTTATATAATTTTGCCCTTACGCATTTGTGTAAACAGCCTTAGAAGTGAAATTTTTCCATGTTACACATGTAGCGCTTTATATTTTGACTCTAAATAAATTTTGCTTTCCGTATGTTTCCGCATTGTTGCAGGCTAAAAATCTTCTAGTATTCTTATTTCCGCGGAAATATATTCAACTATTTCATCTGTAAATACTACAAAGTTTTATTAAACTATCAAATGCAACTCAGCTTGAAGTACTCTTACGTACCAAAAATGCAACTCTAGACCTGAGATTTGCATCAGGTGAGTGAGGCTGTTTGTAGTTTTGACGTTTATCGCTTAGTCGACACACTTGTATAGGTACACAATGTATAGAAGTACTATAATTCGTTTGTTCAGCTTGAATTAAAGGAAAATCTTCACTATGTTCAGTAAAATTTTAAATGGAAACATCCTAAAATTTTGTATTTTATACTAATAAAATAAAACAAAAATTGGATCCTTTTTTTCGACAAATTTTGGTCCCAAATGAAAACATGGTGTGGCAACCGTGTTCGCTTTATCGAAAATGTCTCCCTTGTAGATACGAGGTTAACGAATAAACGGCACGATGTGTATATGCATATTATGCATGACAAGTTTCTACATAGGTATATTGTAATTTATTCTGTGAAAGTACATAATGTAAACAAATATGTATAGCAAGAGGCAACACTTTTTTACTATTGTCTTTACATATTTGCGCTCACAATTCTTTATTTTTCAGTTCTGCCTTTTTCTAAACAACAGCTGCTGTGTGGTTATTTCGATGTACCTAACCACCTGCTTTTGTGGGTAAAAAATTATCCGGCTACTTTAGCGGGTAGAATACCAAAAGGGTGTAAAAGTTGCTACATGATTTCGTTACCGTGGTGAAGAATGTTGTTACCACACTAAAATCGGGGCGTTTTGTAAAAAATTTTGAAAGTTGCAATTGAAGTTCTGAAAGCTCGGGAATTTCAATTGAAGTTCAAAAAATTACAACTGAAGTTCAGAATTTTCAATAGAAGTTCAGTAAATTATAATTGAAGCTCAGGAATTTCAACTGCAGTTCAGAAAATTACAACTGAAGTTCGGAAAATTACAATTTAAGTTCAATTATAATTTTCTGAACTACAAACAGAAATTCTGAACTTCAATTTTAATTTTCTGAACTACAAATATAAATTCTGAGCTTGAATTTAAATTTTCTGAACTTGGATTGAAATTTTTGAAATTCAATTGTAACTTTCGAACCTCAATTGCAGCTTTATGAACTAAAATAAAAAGGTACCTATAGCATTAAAATTTGCGAATTACAAGTCAACTTACTCAAATTGTGAATTGCCTACTCGCGATTTGATGGTTTACTGCAACCAATAGGTTTCTTCTTCTTTTGTTTTCTATATCATTAATTAATTAATTTAGTCAAAAGGCGGTAATATTAACGTAAAAATACTCGTAAAGTTACACGTATATAACTTAAAAATGGCTGCCATTTGACAGTTAACGTGAATGTAAGAACAGTAGAGCACTATAGTTTGTTTACATTTCGATAACCTAATACCGTATATGTGTGAGCAGTATGGACAATCACGTAAATAGGTACGACGGAATGCACTGGTCACAAAAGTTACCGCCGCCCTGTACAAATGTTACTGAACGATTTACGTGTTCCATCGACACAGATTTTACTCATTTTACTAACCAATTTACGGGTACAGTTTTCGCTGGGATCTTGGTTGATTGTAGCGATGTTATTGGAATGCATAAGTTTGTGTTAAACGCATCTATATGAAAAATGTCATTGTGCCGCGGTCTTTGATTTTGACAATTTTCGTTGATTGCAGACATATTTCCGTCAGTTGAGTGATAGAAAATCGGTTATATGAACGGCGAGTTAAGCGAACTATCAAATGAAATAATTGTTCTTAAACTTTAAGGAAATTATATTTTATACTAGCCTTTACCCGCGGCCCCGTCCGCAAGGAGAAATTTAAATATATGGGCTATTCGCGTTAGCCTGCTTATCAAGTTATCTGTTTAACATTTTTTTTTCTGTCTAATGCATTTTATTTTTGAATTTGAGTAAAAAAAAAAGAACTAAATGAGTTGATAACCTGATAGGATACCAACTGATCCCGAAATTATCCAGAAAAACTACGAAACGACCCCCACGCTATCGCGGACGGATCCCGAAAACCATCCAGAAATGCCCCGAAAGGGTCTCCAAAAGTTCCCGGAATAGTCCCAAAAAAACCCGAAATGACAACGACACGATTCTAGACGTATCCAGAGAAACACACAGAAATGATCCCTGAAGGTGTTCTAAAATCATCCCGAAAAGTTCCGAAATGACCCTGACGGGCTCTCGGGCGGATCTCAGAAACCATCCAGAAAATATCCAGGAAGGGTCACTAAATTATCCCGACATACTCCAGAAAAAGTTCCGAAATGGCTTCGAGGGAATCCACGACGGATCGCGAAAACTATACAGAAATGATTCCGGAAGGATCCAAAATGATCCCGAAATAGTCCCGAAATGACCCAGATGCGATCCCGCACAGATCCAGAAATGATCCTGGAAGGGTCCAAAAACTATCCCGGAAAAGTAACAAAAAATCCAGAAATGGGTCCTACGCGATCCCGGACGGATCCAGAAATGATCTCGGAAGGGTCCCCAAATGATCCCAAAATGGTCCCGAAATGACTCTGATGGATCCGGCAAACCATCAAGAAATTATGCCGGAAGGGTCCCCAATTGATCCCGAAATAATACAGAAAAAGTAACGAAACGATCCCTAGAGGATCCCCAAATGATCCCATATTAGCCCCGAAAAGGTCCCGAAATAACCCCGACGGGATCCCGGACAAATACCGAAAACCATCCAGAAATGATGCCGGAAGGGATCCCAAATGATTCCGAAAAAGTCCCGCATTGATTCCGACGGGATCCCGAACGAATACCGAAAATCATCCAGAAGTGATGCCGGAAAGGTCCTCAAATGATCACCTAATAGTCCCGAAATTACCCTTAAGGGATCCTGGACGGATCCCGTAAACCATCCAGAAATGATCCCGATATAGTCCCGAAGAAGTCCCGAAATGACACTGACGGTATCCCGGACAGATCCCGAAATCCAACCAGAAATGATCTTGGGAGGGACCCCAAATGATCCCGAAAAAGTCCCGCAATGATTCCGACGGGATCCTGAACGGATACCGAAAACCATCCAGAAGTGATGCCGGAAAGGTCCTCAAATGATCACCTAATAGTCCCAAAATGACCCTGACGGCATCCGGGACTGATCCTGAAATCCATCAAGAAATGATCTTGGGATTGGGACCTAAATAGTCTCGGAAATTACCCTGACGGGATCCCGGACGAATCCTGAAAGCCATCCTTAAATGATCCCGAAAAAGTCCCTAAATGACCCTGACGGGACCCCGAAAGGATCCCGAAAACTATCCAGAAATGATGCCGGAAAGGTCCTCATATGATCTCCTAATAGTTCCGAAAAGACCCTAACGGATCCCGAACGGATCCCGACAACTATCTAGAAATGATGCCGAAAGGGCCCGCAAATGATCCCGTATTAGTCGAGAAAAAGTCCCGAAATGACCCCGACGGGATGCCGGAAGAATCCCAAAAACCATCCAGAATTGATGCCGGAAGGGACCCCAAATGATCCCGAAAAAGGCCCGACGGGATCCTGAACTGATACCGAAAACCATGCAGAAGTGATACCGGAAAGGTCCTCAAATGATCACCTAATAGTCCCAAAATGACCCTGACGGCATCCCGGACAGATCCCGAAATCCATCCAGAAATGATCTTGGGAGGGTCCCAAAATGATCCCGAAATAGTCTCGGAAAAGTCCAGAAATTACCCTGACGGGATCCCGGACGAATCCTGAAAACCAATCTTAAATGTTGCTGAAAAAGTCCCGAAATGACCCTGATGGGACCCCGAAAGGAACTATCCAGAAATGATGCCGGAAAGGTTCCGAAAAGACCCTGACGGGATCCCGAACGGATCCCGACAACTATCCAGAAATGATACCGAAAGGGCCCGCAAATTACCCCGTATTAGTCGAGAAAAAGTCCCGAAATGACCCCGACGGGATGCCGGACGAATCCCAAAAACCATCCAGAAATGATGCCGGAAGGGACCCTAAATGATCCCGAAAAAGTCCCGCAATTATTCCGACGGGATCCTGAATGGATACCGAAAACCATCCAGAAGTGATGCCGGAAAGGTCCTCAAATGATCACCTAATAGTCCCAAAATGACCCTGACGGCATCCTGGACAGATCCCGAAATCCATCCAGAAATGATCTTAGGAAGGTCCCAAAATGATCCCGAAATAGTCTTGGAAACGTCCAGAAATTACCCTGACGGGTTCCCGGACGAATTCTGAAAGCCATCTTTAAATGATCCCGAAAAAAGTCCCGAAATGACCCTGACGGGATCCCGAAAGGATTCCGAAAACTATCCGGAAATGATGCCGAAAGGTCCTCAAGTTATCCCCTAATAGTCCCGAAATGACCGTGACGGGATCCCGAACGGATCCCGACAACTATCCAGAAATGATGCCGAAAGGGTCCGCAAATGATCCCGTATTAGTCGAGAAAAAGTCCCGAAATTACCCTGATGGGATCCCGGACGAATCCCGAAATCCATCCAGAAATGATGCCGAAATGGTTCCCAAATGATCCCGTATTAGTCGCGAAAAAATCCCGAAATTACCCCGACGGGATCCCGGACGGATCCCGAAAACCATCCAAAATGATGCCGAAAGGGTTCCCAAATGATCACATATTTGTCGCGAAAAAGTCCCGAAATGACCCCGGCGGGATCCCGAAAACGATCCAGAAATGATGCCGGAAGATCCCCAAATGATCCCGAAAAAGTCCCCAAATGACCCCGACGAGATCCCGGACGGATCCCGAAAATGATCCAGAAATGATGCCGGAAGAGCCCCCAAATGATCCCGAAAAAGTCCCCAAATGACCGCGACGAGATCCCGGACGGATCCCGAAAACCATCCAGAAATGATGCCGAAAGGGTTCCCAAATGATCCCGTATTAGTCGCGAAAAAGTCCCGAAATTACCCTTATTGGTTCCCGTACAGATCCCGAAAACCATCCAGAAATGATGCCGGAAGGGAACCCAAAAAATCCCGAGAAAGTCCCGAAATGACCCCGACGGGATCCTGGACGGATACCGAAAATCATCTAGAAATGATGCCGGTAGGTACCCCAAAATGATCCCGAAATTGTTCCAAAATGACCCCGTGGGGATCCCGGACGGATCCCTAAAACCATCCAGAAATGATGGCGGAAGGGACCCCAAATGATCTCGAAGAAGTCCTGAAATTACCCCGACGGTATCCCCAAAACCACCCAGAAATAATGCCGGAACGGACCCCAAAAAATCCCGAAAAAGTCCCGAAATGACCCCGTCGGGATCCCGAGCGGATGCCCAAAACTATCCAGAAATGATGCCGGAAAGGTCTTCAAATGATCCCTTAATGGTCTCGAAATCACCCTGACGGAATCCCGGACGGATCCCGAAAACCATCCAGAAATGATGCCGAAAGGGTCCCCAAATTATCCCGTATTAGCCGAGAAAATGTCCCGAAATGACCCCGACGGAATCCCGGACGAATCCCTAAAACAATCCAGAAATGATGCCGAAAGGGTCCCCAAATGATCCCGTATTAGTCGAGAAAAAGTCCCGAAATTACCCTGACGGGATCCCGGACGAATCCCAAAAACCATCCAGGAATGATGCCGGAAGAGACCCCAAAAAATCCCGAGAAAGTCCCGAAATGACCCCGACGGGATCCTGGACGGATACCGAAAATCATCTAGAAATGATGCCGGTAGGTACCCCAAAATGATCCCGAAATTGTTCCAAAATGACCCCGTGGGGATCCCGGACGGATCCCTAAAACCATCCAGAAATGATGGCGGAAGGGACCCCAAATGATCTCGAAGAAGTCCTGAAATTACCCCGACGGTATCCCCAAAACCACCCAGAAATGATGCCGGAAGGGACCCCAAAAAATCCCGAAAAAGTCCCGAAATAACCCCGACGGGATCCCGGACGAATACCGAAAACCATCCAGATAGGATGCCGGAAAGGTCCTCAAATGATCCCCTAATAGTCCCGAAATTACCCTCACGGGATCCCGACGGGTACCGAAAAACATCCAGAAATGATGCCAAAAGGGACCCCAAATGATCCCGAAAAAGTTCGAAAATGACCCCGACGAGATCCCGGACGAATCCCGAAAACCATCCAGAAATGATGCCGGAAGGGAACACAAATGATCCGGAAAAATTCCCAAAATGACCCCGACGGGAACCCGGACGAATCCCGAAAAGCAACCAGAAATGATGCCGGTAGGTACCCCAAATGATCCCGAAAAAGTCCCAAAATGACCCCGACGGGATCCCGGACGAATCCCGAAAACCATCCAGAAATGATGCCGGAAGGGAACCCAAATGATCCCGAAAAAGTCCCAAAATGACCCCGACGGGATCCCAGACGGATCCCGAAAACCATCCAGAAATGATGCCGGAAGGGACCCCAAATGATCCCGAAAAAGTCCCCAAATGATCGCGACGGGATCCCGGACGGATACCAAAAACCATCCAAATGTGATCCCGGTAGGTACCCCAAATGATCCGGAAATAGTCCCGAAATTACCACGTCGAGAGCCCCGACGGATCCAGGAAACTATGCAGAAATGATGCCGGAGAGGCCCTCAAATGATCCCTCGCGGATGCCGGACGGATCCCGAAAACCATCCAGTAACGATGCCGAAAGGGTCCCCAAATAATCCCGTATTAGTAAAGAAAAAGTCCCGAAATGACCAAAACGGGATCCCCGACGGATACCGAAATCTATCCAGAAATGATGCTGGAAGGGACCCCAAATGATCCCGTATTAGTCGAGAAAAAGTCCCGAAATGACCCCGACGGTATCTCGGACGAACCCCGGAAACTATGCAGAAATGATCTCGAATAAGTCCCGAAATGACCCCGTCGAGATCCCCGACGGATCCCGGAAACTATGCAGAAATGATGCCGGAAAGGTCTTCAAATGATCTCCTAATAGTCCCGAAATGATCCCCGACGAATCCCGGAACCTATGCAGAAATGATGCCGGAAAGGTCTTCAAATGATCTCCTAATAGTCCCGAAATGATCCCGAACGGATCCCGAAAACCATCCAGAAATGATGCCGGAAGGGACCCCAAATGATCCCGAAAAAGTCGCGAAATGACACCGACGGGATCCCGGACGGATCCCGAAAACCTCCAGAAATGATGGCGGAAGGGACCCAAAATTACCCCGAAAAAGTCCCGTAATGATCCCGGAAACCATCAAGAATTTATCTCTCAAAGGTACGCAAATGATCCCGAAAATTCCCCGACTGGATGCCGAACGGATACCGAAACCCATCCAGAAATGTTGCCGGAAAGGTCCCTAAATGTCTGCGAAAAAGTCCCGAAATGATCCCGGAATAGTTCCGAAAATATCCCAAAATAACCCCGACGGGATCCCGAAAACTATACAGAAATGATCCCGGATGGGTCCCAAAATTATCCCGAAATAGTACCGAAAAAGTTCCGAAATGACCCCGGCGGGATCCTGGACGGATCCCGAAAACCATCCAAAAATGTTCCGGAAGGGTCTCGATATGACCCCAACGGTATTACAAATAAGGCGAAGCTAATTGTAGAACCATTTTAAAAAGGCAGAAGGCGCGTTAGAGCGAATGAAGAGTTGCAAAGAAACATAAAGGTAAAGCTAATAAAAGCGTGCTAATAAAAACAATTGATGGAGGGCGGATGGCGGGAGGAGAAGTACCGCTGCTCGTTTTTCCAAAATTGTTTAGATCTCGATCATTATGTGCCAGATACCAAAAACTATTGATTTAGGAGAAAATTTATATTGAGCTATAACAATTTATAGATTTTACACCAGAGTGGTAGAAGGGGGGGGGGGGGGGGAGCGGAGGGTGTCACCGCTCACTTTGTAAGCCCACGACTTATTTTACCCATTGAGTCTGTAATATTGGTGAAGGCCAGTATACGTAAAGTTATAATGTGTAAATAATTATTAAAAAGTAATTGCTCGATGGGGTCGTGGGACCGCCACCCCTCTTTCCATGTTCGAAAAAAATTTCGCTAGTAGACAACTGTCTGTGTCCCAAATTTCATCAAAAACCGTGTAGCCATTCTGGCGTGATTCAGTCGCAAAGACTAAAAAATATAATAATTAAATTATAACTGTTCGTAGGGGGCGGGGACCTCCCCCCTTTTGAAAAATATATAGCTAGTAGATCCTTCTAGACTATTGGCTATATGTGTGCTAAATTTCATCCAAATCCGTCCAGCCGTTCTTGCGTGATTGAGTCAAAAAGACAAACATCCAAACTTTCCCATTTATAATATACTAGCCTTTACCCGCGGCCCCGTCCGCAAGGAGAAAATGAAATATATGGGCTATTCACGTTAGCCTGCTTATCAAGTTATCTGTTTAAAATTTTGTTTCTGGGTAATGCATTTTATATTTGTAATTGAGTAAAAAAAGAACTAAATGAGCTGATAACCTGATAGGATCCCCAAAAGATCACGAAATTATCCATAAAAAGCCACGAAGTGACCCCTACGCTATCGCGGACGGATCCCTAAAACCATCCAGAAATGCCCCCGAAGGGTCTCCAAAAGTTCCCGGAATAGACCCAAAAACCCGAAATGACAACGACACGATTCTAGAGTTATCCAGAGAACCACACAGAAATGATCCCTGAAGGGTACAAAATTAACCCGTAATAGTCCCGAAAAAGTTCCGAAATGACCCTGACGGTCTCCCCGACGGATTCCAAAAACCATTCAGAAAATATCCAGGAAGGGTTCCTAAATTATCCCGACATATTCCAGAAAAAGTTCTGAAATGACCCCGAGTGGATCCACGACGTATCCCGAAAACCATACAGAAAGGGTCCCAAAATGATTCCGAAATAGCCTGAAATGACCCCGATGGGATCCCGCACGGATCCAGAAATGATCCCGGAAGGGTTCCAAAACTATCCCGAAAAAGTAACAAAAAAAAAAAATCTCGAAATTACTCCTACGGTATCCCGGACGGATCCAGAAATGACCTCGGAAGGGTCCCCAAATTACCCTGATGGATCCGGCAAACCATCAAGAATTGATGCCGGAAGGGTCCCCAAATGATCCCGAAATAATATAGAAAAAGTTATGAAATTACCCCTAAAGGGTCTCCAAATGATCACGAAATAGTCTCGAAAAAGTCCTGAAATTACCCTGATGGGTTCCCGTAGAGATCCCGAAATCCATCCAGAAGTGATGCCGGAAGGGTTCCCAAATAATCCCGTGTTAGCCCTGAAAAAGTTCCGAAATGACCCTGACGGGAACTCGAACGGATCCCTAACTGACCCTAACGGGATCACGGACAGATCTCGAAACCCATCCAGGAATGATCTTGGAAGGGTCTCAAAATGATCCTGAAATAGTCTCGGAAAAGTCCAGAAATTACCCTGACGGGATCCCGTACGGATCCCGAAAACCATCCAGAAATGATGCCGGTAGGTACCCCAAAGGATCCCGAAATGACCCCGTCGGGATCCCGAACGGATTCCTAAATCTATCCAGAAATGATGCCGGAAAGGTCCCCAAATAATCCTCTAATAGTCCCGAAATGATGCTGACAGAATCCCGGACGGATCCCGAAAACCATTCAGATATGATGCCGAAAGGGTCCTCAAATGATCCCGTATTAGTCGCGAAAAAGTCCCGAAATGACCCCGACGGGATCCCGGACGGATACCCAAAACCATCTAGACATGATGATCCCAAAAAAGTGCCGAAATGAACCCGGACGGATCCTGAAAACCATCCAAAAATTATCCCGAAATATGTACGAAATGACCCTGACGGGATCTCGAACAGATCCCTAAATGACCCTAACGGGATCACGGACAGATTCCGAAATCCATCCAGGAATGATCTTGGAAGATACCCAAAATGATTCCGGAAATGTCCTGAAATAACCCCGACCGGATTCCGGACGGATCCCGAAAACCATCCAGAAATGATGCCGAGAGGTACACCAAATGATCCCGAAATGATCTCGACGGGATCCCTTACGGATCCCGAAAACCATGCAGAAATGATGCCGGAAGGGACCCAAATGATCCCGAAAGAGTCCTGAAATGACCCTGACGGGATCCCGTACGGATCCCGAAAACCATCCAGAAATGATGTCGGTAGGTACCCCAAATGATCCCGAAATAGTTCCGAAATGACCCCGTCGGGATCCTGGAAACTATTCAGAACTGATGCCGGAAAGGTCCTCAAATGATCCCGTATTAGTCGAGAAAAAGTCCCGAAATGATCTCGACGGGATCCCCTACGGATCTCGAAAACCATCCAGAAATGATGCCGAAAGGAACACCAAATGATCCCGAAATAGTCCCGAAATGACCCCGACGGGATCCCGGACTGATCCCGAAAATTATCCAGAAATGATGCCGGAAAGGTCCTCAAATGATCCCTTAATAGTCCCGAAATCACCCTGAAGGGATCCCCGACGGATCCGGGAAACTATCCAGAAATGACGCCGGAAAGGTTCCCAAATGATCCCCAAATAGTGCCGAAATGACCCTGACGGGATCCCAGACGGATCCCGAAAACCATCCAGAAATGAAGGCGAAAGGGTCCCCAAATGATCCCGTATTAGTGGCGAAAAAGTCTCGAAATAACCTCGACGGGATCCCGGACTGATACTGAAAACCATCTAGAAATGATGCCGGAAGGTACCCCAAATGATCCCGAAAAAATCCTGAAATGAATCCGACGGGATCCCGGACGAATCCCGAAAACCATCCAGAAATGATGCCGGAAGGGAACCCAAATGATACCGAAAAAGTCTCTAAATGACCCCGACGGGATCCCTAACGGATACCGAAAATCATCCAGAAATGATGCCGGAAAAGTCCTAAATGATCACCTAATAGTCCCGAAATGACTCTGACGGGATCCCGGAAGGATCCCGAAAACCATCCAGAAATGATGCCGAAAAGTCCCCAAATCATCCCGTATTAGTCGAGAAAAAGTCCCGAAATGACCTCGACGGGATCCCGGACGAATCCCAAAAACCATCTAGAAATGATGCCGGAAAGGTCCTCAAATGATCCCGTATTGGTCGAGAAAAAGTCCCGGAATGACCCCGACGGGATCCCGGACTGATCCCGAAAGCTATCCAGAAATGATGCCGGAAAGTTCCTCAAATGATCTCTTAATAGTCCCGAAATCACCCTGAAGGGATCCCCGACGGATCCCGGAAACTATCCAGAAATTATGCCGGAAAGGTTCCCAAATGATCCCCAAATAGTGCCGAAATGACCATGACGAGATCCCGGACGGATCCCGAAAACCATCCAGAAATGATGGCGAAAGGGCCCCCAAATGATCCCGTATTAGTGGCGAAAAAGTCCTGAAATGACCCCGACGGGATCCCGGACGAATTTCGAAAACCATCCAGAAATGATGCCGAAAGGGAACCCAAATGATCCCGAAAAACTCCCGAAATGACCCCGACGGGATCCCGAACGTATACCGAAAACAATCCAGAAATGATGCCGGAAAGGTTCTCAAATGATCCCTTAATAGGCCCGAAATGACCCTGAAGGGATCCCCGACGGATCCCGGAAACTATCCAGAAATGATGCCGGAAAGGTTCCCAAATGATCACCAAATAGTGCCGAAATGACTCTGACGGGATCCCGGAAGGATCCCGAAAACCATCCAGAAATGATGCCGAAAAGTCCCCAAATCATCCCTTATTAGTCGAGAAAAAGTCCCGAAATGACCCCGACGGGATCCCGGGCGGATCCCAAAAACCATCTAGAAATGATGCCGGAAAGGTCCTCAAAAGATCCCGTATTGGTCGAGAAAAAGTCCCGGAATGACCCCGACGGGATCCCGGACTGATCCCGAAAGCTATCCAGAAATGATGCCGAAAGCGTCCGCAAATGATCCCGTATTAGTCGAGAAAAAGTCGCGAAATGACCCCGACGGGATCCCGGACGGATCCCGAAAACCATATAGAAATGATGCCGGAAGGTACCCCAAATGATCCCGAAATAGTCCCGAAATGACCCCGACGGGATCCCAGACGGATCCCGAAAGCCATCCAGAAATGATGCCGAAAGCGTCCCCAAATGATCCCGTATTAGTCGAGAAAAAGTCGCGAAATGACCCCGACGGGATCCCGAAAACCATATAGAACTGATGCCGGAAGGTACCCCAAATGATCCCGAAATAGTCCCGAAATGACCCCGACGGGATTCCGGACGGATCCCGAAAACCATCCAGAAATGATGCCGAAAGGCTCCCCTAATTACCCCGTATTAGTCGAGAAAAAGTCCCGAAATAACCTCGACGGGTTCCCAGACGGATCCCGAAAGCCATCCAGAAATGATGCCGAAAGCGTCCCCAAATGATCCCGTATTAGTCGAGAAAAAGTCGCGAAATGACCCCGACGGGATCCCGGACGGATCCCGAAAACCATATAGAAATGATGCAGGAAGGTACCCCAAATGATCCCGAAATAGTCCCGAAATGACCCCGACGGGATCCCGGACGGATCCCGAAAACCATCCAGAAATGATGACGAAAGCGTCCCCAAATGATCCCGTATTAGTCGAAAAAAGTCGCGAAATGTTCCCGACGGGATCCCGAAAACCATATAGAATTGAATCCGGAAGGTACCCCAAATGATACCGAAATAGTCCTGAAATGACCCTGACGGATCCCGACAACCATCTAGAAATGAAGCCGGAAGGTACCCCAAATGATCCCGAAATAGTACCGAAATGGCCCTGACGGGATCCCGGACGGATCCCGAAAACCATCTAGCAATGATACCGGAAGCTACCCCAAATGATCCCGTATTAGTCGAGAAAAAGTCCCGAAATTACCCCGACGGGATCCCGGACGGACCCAGAAAACCGTATAGAAATGAAGCCGGAAGGTACCCCAAATGATCCCGAAATGACCCTGATTGGATCCCGGACGGATCCCGAAAACCATCTAGCAATGATGCCGGAAGGTACCTCAAATGAACCCGTATTAGTCGAGAAAAAGTCCCAAAATGACCCTGAAGGGATCCCGAAAACCATACAGAAATTATGCCGAAAAGGTCCCCAAATGATCCCGTATTAGTCGAGAAAAAGTCCCGAAATCACCCCGACGGGATCCCGGACGGCTCCGAAGCCCATCTAGCAATGATGCCGGAAGGTACCTCAAATGAACCTGTGTTAGTCGAGAAAAAGTCCCAAAATGACCCTGAAGGGATCCCGAATGGATCCCGAAAACCATACAGAAATGATGCCGAAAAGGTCCCCAAATGATCCCGTATTAGTCGAGAAAAAGTCCCGAAATGACCCCGACGGGATCCCGGACGGATCCCGAAAACCATCGAGAAATGATGCCGAAAAGGTCCCCAAATGATCCCGTATTAGTCGAGAAAGGGCCCCGAAATGACCCCGACGGGATCCGGACGGAACCCGAAAACCATCCAGAAATGATGCCGAAAGGGTTCGCAAATGATCCCGTCTTAGTCGAGAAAAAGTTCCGAAATGACCCCGACGGGATCCCGGACGGATCCCGAAAACAGTCCAGAAATGATGCCAGAAGGGTCCCCAAATGATCGCGAAATTGTCCCGAAATGATCCCGGAATAGTCCCGAAAATGTCCCAAAATAATCCCGACGGAATCCCGGACGGATCCCGAAAACTATACACAAATTATCCCGGAAGGGTACCAAAATAATCCCGGAATAGTCCCGAAAAAGTCCAGAAATGACCCCGGCGGGATTGCGGACGGATCCCGAAAACCATCCAGAAATGATCCCGGAAGGGTCTCGATATGACCCAAACGGGATTACAAATAGAGTGAAGATAATTATAATTATAAAACCATGTTAATAAGGCAACAGGCGCGTTGGAGCGAATGAAGAATTACAAAGAAACATACAGGTAAAGCTAATAAAAGCGTGCTAATTAAAACAATTGAGGAGGGCGGATGGCGGAAGGAGGAGAGTACCACTGATCGTTTTTCCAAAATTTTTTAGATCTCGATCTGTATGAGCCAGATACCAAAAATTATTGATTTTAGGACAAAATTTACATTGAGTTATAACAATTTATAGATTTTGATCGATAGGGGAGAGGAGGGGGCGGGGGGTGTATCACTGCTCACTTTGTAAGCCCTCGATTTATTTCACCCATTGAGTTTGTAATATTGGTGAAGGTCAGTATACGTAAAGTTATAATGTGTAAAAATTGTTAAAAAGTAATTATTCGAAGCGGTCGTGGGGCCCCCTTTCCATGTTCGAAAAAAATTTCGCCAGTATCCTATTATCTCTGTCCCAAATTTCATCAAAATCCGTGAAGCCGTTTTGGCGTGATTCAGTCGCAAAGACAAAAAAATATAATAATTAAATTATAACTGTTCCTAGGGGGCGGCGACCACGCCCCTTTTATAAAATATATAGCTAGTAGATCCTTCTAGACTATTGGCTATATGCTTGCCAAATTTCATACAAATCCGTTCAGCCGTTCTTGCGTGATTGTGTCACAAAGACAAACGTCTGGACAAACATCCATACATCCAAACATCCAAACTTTGCCTTTTATAATATATATTAGATTAGATTAGAAGTAAAGGCAACCTCTCTGCCGAATTTTGTTACGATAGGTTTAACGATTTTTGATTTATGATTAATAATATTTTTAAAATTGATTTTATCACAAGTGGGCGGAGCCACGCCCATTTTAAAAATTGTTTTAAAATGTTTATCAAGAGTCTCAATATCAGTCCACACGTCAAATTTCAACATTCTAGGTGTATTATTTACTAAATAATCAGGTTTTTTGTCTTTTCCAAAATGTTATATATATAAAAAGTGGGCGTGGTTATCATCCGATTTAGCTTATTTTAAATACCAATCTATTCTGGGTCCAGATAAGCTCGTGTACCAAATTTGGTGCATATATCTCAATATTTACTCAAGTTATCGTGTTAACGGACAGACGGACGGACGGACGTGGCTCAATAAAAAAATTGTTTCGACACTGATGATTTTGATATATGGAAGTCTAAGTCTATCTCGATTCCTTTATACCTGTACAACCAACCGTTTTCCAATCAAAGTTAATATACTCTGTGTGCAAAGCACGCTGAGTATAAAAAGGTTTAAATATTGCAGACTTCACACACGTAAACTAAAAGTGAAACAACAAGAAATCAAAGCATTACTTGTATTTTAAATTAATATGTCCCTTTAGCCATTATAAGCTGTAAAAATGTAAATGTGCGTTTTTGATATAAATCTATATTCAAATAGGAAAAAATTATATAAGCTCCAGATTAGCGACATTCGTAGTTAGGTGATTAATATCTTATGGTGTTTTCTTTTCTGAAATAAATTGTTGCCTAAGTAAAGCTGCAGACATTGGTGCTTTATCGGTAACAGTATCGGTAACAGTATCGGTAACCTTATAACAGCTGATTCGACCAACCTTATGGGAATCAATGCAATCGATTATTGGTGCCGCTAAGATCGTAACCGTATCGTAACCGTATCGTAGCCAACCAATTGGTCTTTGGTTTACCGTCGTAACGATAAACAGCTGATTACGTTAAGGATACGACTACAGCGATACGACATACGGTACCAATGACTCCCGCTTAAATGGTAAAGCCTTAATAGAGTTACTCCTACCCCAGAAAATTTTCAGCATTTATAGTTCATGCAAAGAACATAAATGGCTGCCCCGTGTATTAGCTGATTTTCATTTCGCTGTCCATGACAATAAAAATTCATTAGCAATTATTTCCTTCATTTCAATTTTCATCGCTAAAAATTTGTGAAGTTACGAAAATAAATTGTCACGATCAACTGGTTAAGCAGAGTTGTACTGCCACACCGCCATTTTATGCAGGGCTTGCCAAAATAAGTGTTTATATTATATTTAAGTTGCATTAGTTGTATTTGAAAACTGTGCAACAATATATAAATAAGCAAGTGTTTTGGTTTCAATCAAGCAAAATCAAAAGTGAATTGTGTATTAATTGGTATAGTGAAGCAGTGTGTAGGAAAATAAAAATTAGTCAAGGGGATCAAGGTCAACAACCGAGAATATAGCAAAACAAAGACAAGTGTTGTGTTTACAAACAAAAAACATATTGCCAAAATAGGTGTTTAATTATATTTAAGTAGCATTTGTTGTATTTGAAAGCTATGCAACAATATATAAATAAGCAATTGTTTTGATTACATTTCCAACGTGTATTTGTGTCGGATTGAGCTTGCTTTGTCTAATTGGAAAATGTCAAAAGCGCAAGTGTATCGATCTTTAAATCTGCAACCTGCAACGGTATATCTGATTAAAGGTAAGCTTTAAAAAAATGTCTAACGAACTTCAATTGTTCGCCAAGAGTGAATGCGTTTAGTAGTGAATGAAGGTGATTAAGTATTTTAATAACAAAAAAAGAAAATGCCAAGTGATAGAAGGTGCGTGGTTTTGGTATACGGTCGTACATCCGTATCCGAACGCAAAGTGAAGTTTTCCTTATGCCGAAGAACATGAAGGAGCAGTGGTTTGCCAATTTAAGGATGCAGGAGCACCAAAACGTACTGGTGTACGTTTGCCGCCTTCACTTCCCAAAGGAAGCCTATGGAGATAGGCTTAAAAGAATGCTGTACCCACAATTAATTTGGGAAAGTATATTTAATTGGAATATGCTTGTATATAAAAGTGAATGTGTTGCGTGAAGTGATTACCTACATAGTTGGGCACATTGCAATGTCAACCTTGGCCAAAAGGCAGAAAAGTGTTTAAAGCTTATGTTTATCTTTTGCTTGCTTCATTATTTTAAGTGAAGTTTACTGACTTTTTGCTAAGGACGACATTGCAAACATTTTTTAAAATTTTTATTTTATTTTAATTAAATTTTATTTTAATTTTATTTTATTTTAATTTAATTTTATTTGGTTTTACTTTACTTGATTTTATTTACTTCATTTTATTAAATTCAATTTTATAATTTTTTTTTTAATTTTAATTTACTTTGCTAAATTTTATTTTATTTTTTGTTTGTTTATTTTTGTGCCAGTGAATTGTATCTTTAATATTAAATTGGATCACCCATACCCCATCTTACCACCGCCAACCGCCTCCCTTGAACCTTAATCTATTATCTACTAGCTAAACAGTTTTCAGGACTTTTTGGGACTATTCCGGGACCTTTTGGATACCCTTCCCAGAACATTTCTGAATAATTTTCCGGATCCGTCCGCGATACCGTCGGGGTTATTTCGTGGCCTTTTCGGGATCATTTGGGGACCCCAGCCCATTTAGTTCTTTCTTTTTTATTACAAAAATAAAATATATTAGACAGAAAAAAGTTTTTTAACAGATAATGCTGATAAGCAGGCTGGTACCAATTTCACACAGAAACTAACCAAATATATTCCTATTTTTGAAAAAGCTACATATAACTTACAGTTCCCAGGATAGGAACCTTAAAAAAATTAAAGTTGTGACGAACCAGCAGTTCGCCAATGGTTAAATCAGACACAAGAATTCAATTGAAATTCGCAAGACAAATTTATTGTGCACTGGTGGCAACGTTGCACTGGTGGTGTTAACGTTGCAGATCCCACCACCATCAAATATTTCGCAATCGATGAGTTGTGCGTGCACGTCAATATTGCCTATGCTGCATTTCTCACGGGTTGTTGATCGTGTTGTGTTACCATTCGCTTGCGCGTGGACTACGTCAGCGAAAGTTCTATATTGGCCAACAAACTCACATGCACGGCAACGTGAGTAAAGGGTGCGCCATTGGGGGTATTGGGAATATGGGTGTGATAACTCCTCCCCCTTTAAAGATCTGCGTCCCGCAGATCAAACGAAAAACGTGAAAGGTTTATGGTAGGTATGGAGTGGTCAAGGCTCCCTGTTGGTTGGCTAGTTCCTGAGTAATCAAGCTCAAATGTAGATGTGTCCTTCGTGATCGTATTGGCCTTTGTGCGATATGCCCCGTGTTCGAATATTTCTGGAAGGTTTAGCTTTCTAGTGTACCATCTCCATAGGATAGCAGCGGCCACGACTATTCCGCATACTGTTAGGGCTTCTGTAATGATAGACAAATTGATTTTTTCATTAACGTATCCCAGATACCTTACGTTGTCCATTGTGATATCGTGGACATATTCCAGGTTTATCTTCATTGTATGATTTTTAACTTTGGAAAGGATGGCTGGCAGAGCCTGCACTGTTATAGCTTGGTTGCTGGAGAAAACTTGGTCACCGATCTTGATAGTTTCGTTGTTTAGTTGGATTACGTAGGCGCCGTTGATGGTGTTTGTGGAATTATTGCTCCTGATCACGCCTTGGTAATTCGAGAGGAATATCGTATTGTCGTTTACCAATTCTATAGTCGATCCATTTCTCCTGGTGAAGTGGCAGCTAGCGTCTCCCCCTTTTAGTAATCGTGGTATGCAGCTATCTTCATCCAATTTTGATAAGGAGTCTGACCTGCATACTGTAGATGAACTGATTAGTATACAATTACCCGTCAACCCGTAAGTTTCCTCTTGGTTTACGAGCATCCTGTCAAACGGTAGGTCCAGCTGTTTGTGTCCGTATATGCCGGCGCGAGTGATCAGCATATTATATTTTTTGGCTGTTACCTTCGGCATTGAGAGCACATAGAGAAGCAGTGTCCCATTTGTGTATACTGACGGTTGACCGTACTCAATTGCTTCGATTATATTTTCGTACGGAAGGGTCTCCATTTCCGATAGCACCTGATTGATCTCGTCATTGTCAAGTAAGTTTGTGTTGACAATACCACTTTTTGCCAGCTGGCATGCCCGCACTATTTCGTTGACCTCTTCGCGAACGAGCAGGATATTGTGCAGTGCATTTTGATCAAATTCTGTTGCCTCGTTCTCCTTTGTAACATAGTTTGTGCGGTCCATCACCTCGTCAATTTTCTTCACGATGTCTTGGGTGGCCGTAAAAAGCTTCTTGTTAACTTTATATTGGTGGTTATTGCTCTCAATCACTTCGTTTTGGCTGCGGAGAATATTATTCCAGTCGGTTGCGTCGGGTGACCCTGCCAACCATTTCCATGCTGAGCCCAGCCAATCGATTGAGCGGGTTTTCCTAACTTTGCTTGTGTTGCCCGTTAATTCCTGGAGTCGCTCTAGTGTTTGGTTAATGTAGAGTTGAGCCAAAATCTTGTCGTCGGTTCGCTTCATTAGCCGGCTTGTCAATTCTTCCATCTGCATGGTAATTGTATCATATTGTTAGAGGTTGATAGCGTGAATCAGCTTGAATGATCCGCCAATGATCCACCCATTTCCGTCCTGGATGGTTATGATGGGTTCTTTATAGTGGAAAATATGAAGGGCGTTGATGGCTGGTGCCAGCAGTGGGAATCTGCAAGGATGTTATTCTTGTTAGTGTGTTAGTAAAGTAATTCCTAAGTTACTTAAAAATTTTGTTAGGATTTGTAGTTGTTACTAACTAGTGTGAGAAAAGAAAAATTTAATTTTGCCTTTAGGGCTGTAAATGTAGTTATTAGTGCTAGGTTTACAGAAAGGGATTTTATTTTGACATTTTATTATTATGCAAAGCTTTGGTCTTCTTGCTTAGATAAAATATTTTTTAGTGTGTGAGTAGCTTTTATTTATTTATTTATGCTTTTAGAATTAAAAATTTCGATACATGTTTAGTACAATATCTATAGGAATAGTTTTCATTGTCATTGTGATTAGTCGAGAGAAAAAAAAAGGATAAAAAATAAAAGGGTGGTAGTTTTTCTTCAATTATTATTTTTTCCCTTATTACGTCTTTAAAATGGGAGAAAATAATTTGTTTTCTTGTTTAAGTGTATTCCCCATTTCTTGTGCGTGAGCAAAAAATGTGACTCTAAATTGCGGTTAAAAGATTTGTAAGTTGTAATTTTGATTAGTGGGGGAAAGGGAGACAAAATTTAAAAATATGAAAGGATAAAAAAGAATGGTTTATTGTTTTTATTTATACTTTTTTGTTCTATAATTTTTCATTTCCCTTTTTTCCTTGTGCAATAAAATAAAAGGAAAAAGGAAAAGGCAAATTTAAAAAAGTTTTTTCTTTTCTTCACTCAACGGATTAGTCGAAGAGGATAATTTTTTTTTTGTTTTTTTTTTTTTTCACTCAACGGATTAGGCGAAGAGGATAATTTTTTCTTTTTTTCACTCAACGGATTAGGCGAAGAGGATAATTTTTTCTTTTTTTTTCACTCAACGGATTAGGCGAAGAGGATAATTTTTTCTTTTTTCACTCAACGGATTAGGCGAAGAGTATAAAGTCTCATATTTTTTCTTCCTGCGGATTAGGCGCTAGGATTAAGTTTCAATGTTTTTATAGGCTAGAGGATCATACTGTTCTCGAACCAGCTATGGGGGATCGTGGAATCCGGTTTGGGAGTGGCGTAGCCATTTGTCAAATTCGATGGCGTCACAACCTACTAAGGCACGATATGTCCCACTAACAAGCCCGCTCTTGTAGTAATGATCATTTCCTTTTGTTTCGATTTCTTTTCGTTTTTGTTTTTGAGTTATTATAATTTTTTCATTTATTTTTCTGTGATTTTTTCTCAATATTTTTTATTTTTGCAACGATGTTTGCTTCTTTTCTGAGTTATGTGCTAGGATGTGTGTTCCTGCGTTTGACATTTTTAATGTGGGTTCTGTGAATTTTTTTACCACTGACTGTGGTTACTGATACCCTGTTATCCTTTGCGACAATTTTCTTTCTATATATGGGTTTTTGTTTACCCTTCACGTATATGACATCATTTTCGTCATAACGCTCAGGTAAAGACCTTTTCATATTATGTCGTTCAATCTGGGCTTGCTGCTTTTCTGTCAACAAAGTTTTCAAATATTCATTGGTCTTCCTACTTTTTTCTAGAAGTTCTTGGTAGCTGGAAGCTCTTGCGCGGTTGAAAAATATTTCGCTGGGCTTCCGGTTTGTAACAGAATGGATAGAATTGTTATATCGATCTACTGCTATGGTTACTAACTGCTTTGTTTTAAGGTTTGCGTTATCTGCCTTTAGGCACCTGATGATTTCGATTAAAGTGGAATGTAGTCTCTCCACCTGACCATTCACTTCGCTTCTCTGGGTCGGTGTGCGATACAACCTAACTCCTAATGATTCCAAGAGGTTCTGTATAATTGGACTAATCAGACCGCGCTCGTTGTCGGTCACTAGGATATCTGGGGTCGTAAAATAGTGTAGGAATTTCACTATTTTGTCCTTAAGGTGCAAAGTAGACTTGTTTCGCAAGTGAAAGAGTTTCGCAAATTTTGAAAATTTGTCAATACAACTGAGAAATTTCTCTACTTGTATTTCAAATATGTCCACGTGAATAATTTCACAAGGACGTGATGGGATAGGTGTGTTTTGTAGTTCTGGTTTATTTGGATGTCTATCGTATTTGTTAATTTTGCACGTCTCGCAGGACGAGACGTATTTCTTGATGATGCTGTTCATTTTTGGGAAGTAGTATTTCTCTAAGATTTGCTTTTTATTTTCGGTGGCGTTGCGATGAGCTTTTTGTGCTCTGCCCACACTATCTCGCAAATCCTATCAGGATCTCGCAAATCCTCTACAATAGACTGAGTTACACGGATTTTATATTGCATAAAATTCTCTAGGTATAATTTTTGGAGCAGCCCTAGATTACCTTCTGGCATTTTAATGCCGTTGACAACATTCGGCCTAAGCTTCTCTTTGAGTACCCTAATAAGCTCCTCTTCAGTGATACCTTCTATCTTTAGGTAGTGTCTCGAGTAACCTGGATGAGGATCTTCAAATATTTCTAGTCTGCCCCTAAATACAAGCTGGTTCCTAAATACGTTAAGGGGCACTTCAACGAACGGTATGAGGTCAGAATTGTCCTGTTCTGCACTGTGGATCGTATCATCGTCCTCGCTTTCAGAGTTCGCTATTGATCCTGTGGTTGCGTTCCGACTGGCGGCTTCGGATGTTGATGTTGTGAGTGGGTTTGCTTGAGTTTTGAGTCGAGACAGAGCGTCAGCCACGACGTTAGATTTCCCTGATTTGTAGATTATCTCGTAATTGCATTCCTCAATCCTAGCCTTCCAACGTTTTAGCTTGGCATTGTAATTACGATTGCTTAGAGAGAAAGTTAACGGTTGGTGGTCAGTAAATATACGTATCTTTTTAGCACCATAGAGGTAGTTCCGGAGGTTGTCCAAAGCCCATACGATAGCAAGCATTTCTTTTTCGTTTGTTGCGTATTCTTCTTCTGTAGTGGATAAACTCCGCGATATAAACGCTATGGGTTTGTCCTTGCCATCGTGGTCTTGTGATAGTACTGCCCCAATAGCGAAATCGGAAGCGTCCGTCGTCAGGTTGAAGGATTTATCGAAGTTAGGGAAGGTCAAGACTTCGGAGGTCGTCAATATCTCCTTGAGATTCGCGAATGCTTCTTTGGCTTCATCGTTCAAGGTAATCGGCACCTTTTTCGATTGAGTTGCCCTTACTTGTGCATGTTCCCCTCGTGTAAGGTTGGTAAGTGGCTTTGCTATCTTCGCGTAATCGCGAATAAACTTCCTATAATATGAAGTTAGCCCTAGAAAGCTCTTGAGTTCTTTTAGGTTCGATGGAGGCAGCATGTTTTTAATGGAATTGACTTTCTTTGGGTCAGGGAGTATTCCTTCGGGAGTCACGATGTACCCCAAAAATTCCACACTTCTTTTCAGAAATTGCGTCTTTTCAAGATTGACCTTAAGACCCGCAATCAAAAGCCTGGCAAGGATAGTGTCGATGTCCCTTAAATGTGTAGCTTCGTCTCTGCTGAAAATTATGATATCGTCGATATATACGAAACAAATACGACCTATGTATTCCTTTAGCACGTCGTCTATCAAGCGCTGGAAGATAGAGGGTGCATTTTTCAGACCGAAAGGAAGCCGCAAAAGTTCATATTTTCCATTCATTGTGGAAAATGCGGTTTTTGCGATGTCGCTGTCCTTCATTGGGATTTGGTGGAATCCCGAAGTAAGGTCGAGTGTCGTGAAAAATTTCGCATTACCAAGATTAGCGATAGTGCCATTGATATCAGGGATAGGGTACGTATCGGGGATTGTTACGGCGTTTAGCCGCTTAAAGTCAATGACCATTCGATATTTCTTTTCTCCATCGGATTGAGATTTCTTTAATACGATCCATATGGGTGAATTGTAGGGACTCTTGGAAGGATGAATGATGCCTTCTGATAGTAAGTCCCGGATTTGCTTTTCCACCTCCTCGCGCATATTAACGGGGTAGGGGTAGCTTTTTGTATAGATGTGGTTCTCGGTTACAGTTTTAATCTCTGCCTGGACATTGGTGTGGATTTCCATGCTTCGGTCGACCGGTCCGAACAAAATTTCATATTTTTCTAGTATCTGGTATAGCTTATTTCTTGTAAAGTGGGTAATATTATTATCAAGGGGGATATTTGTACTGATACTATTCACCTGTCGCGCTTTTTTTTCGTTTAAGAGGCAGCAGAATGTCTGGTTTTAAAATGAGAACATTCAGTTCACGGTCTAAGACTGCCTTGATTTCTGACAACGTATCGTCGCCTATTATTCCGTCGAACGATTTGAGGCCTGGGAGAACAAAAAAGGTGGTGAGTAGGTCTTTGCCTACAAATTTAAAGAAGTGTCCACATATTTTCCTGTCCACCTTTATAGTTCCACCCGCGGAGATTACATGAAACGGCTTTTCTACCGGTGAAGTATTTTGTGCTATGCATTCACTTATATAATTTTTATTCGCCCCCGTATCCACTAAAAATTCTAGAATACCCAAATCTTGTGTAGCGTATTCTAAATACGGTACGCCGGACACGAGGATCCCATGGTAAAATTGACCTGATCGCCTGTTGTTTGTTCGCTGTTGTTGTTGGTTGAGGTGCTCGGGCTCTCTTCTTCGTCTACTGGAATCAGATGGAATAATTTCTGTTGCTTACTCGGGGTTTTGTTTGCATATCCTTGGTAGCTTGTAGAACTTGCCCCCCTTTTTGTATTGTCGTATCTAGAGAATGTGCTGTTGCCTCTTTGTCGGCTCTGTGAAGATGGTTCGGCATCCATTCTTACTACCGTGTTGTTTCTCCAACTTGGGGTGCACTGGTTGCTCAATTTCGTTTGACCTGAGCTTGGGTAAGAGGGCCGTTGCCCTGTTTGGTTGTTATCTCTCCAGCTGCGGCCCGAATTGTCTAAATTAGGATAATTTCTTCCATTGCGGGAAAAAAATTTTGGAGCTGAAGGTTGATAATTGTCATTTCTATTATCCCTGTGGACGGGTGGGCGGTAGATTGCATTCCTGCGATCCACATTCAAAATTTTGAGGCATGCAGAGTATGCCTCAGGTAGGGTTTTCAGGTTTTGGACAAGAAGCAGGGCAGGAAGATCTCCGTTTAGCCCTCTTATGAAGACATCTAACGCCCTTCGGCGGTGAGCCTCGGCCAATGCCTGTATGGTTTCTCCGTGTACGTATTTGTCTACCTTTATTGTATTTATCATTAAAGAAAGCTGTTTCTGCACTTGAGCATAAAAATCGGACATCTTTTGCCGTCCTTGCGACATTAGTGTCAGTTGTTGCTCTAACGTTTCTATGTCCCTAATGTCTGCGTAATGCAGAGAGAGGATTTCCTGTATCCTCCTCCAGTCCGAATCTAGGATATTGTGCGCCAGCAGCGCAGAATCTGCCGCGCCCCTAATCTTCCCTCTAATGTGCCTTAAGATAGCAGTGTATATTGGCTTATGCTGCACTATTTCATAATCACGTATAACTTGTTCGACGCTATGGACCCAGGAGCCGTAGTGCTCCCGTGATCCATCGAATACCTGTAATTCTTTTACACAGTCGGGTAACTTAGCGACCTCCGCCAGTTCACTCTCTGTCCGAGGACTCACTAATGGCTCTACTATTAGTTCTTTCCTGGTGTCCGAAGACTGCCTTCGCACTTCCCGCACTTGGGCCTCTAGCCTTTCCAAATTATCACTCAATCCAGACAAGGATTCATCGCTGTTCTTTGATTCTACACCTTTGAGTCGTTGGTCAATTTTTTTGAGTTGGGCTAGTATGGCGTTAATGGCGCCATTCTGTTCCGTAAGCGATTTCTTCACCTCGTCTGCGTCCATGGTTTTATCTCTGTGAAAAAATAAGAAAAGAAATATACAGCAGGGATTAGTTTATACTCACAAGATCCAATATATCATTGGAACTTTCTATTGAGATTTTCGTAAGGAAAAAATGTATTTATCTGTATTTTCCCTTTGCTAGTTCACTCTTTTTCACTTAGAACTTTTTCAACGTGTTGAAGATTTGTTTATTGTTTTTTACCCAGTTTTTTCTTTATCTGGGTTTTAGTTCACTTCCTCTTTCATTTAGAACAAGCACTTCGCACCGATTGCTCGGGCGCCACTTACAGTTCCCAGGATAGGAACCTTAAAAAAATTAAAGTTGTGACGAACCAGCAGTTCGCCAATGGTTAAATCAAACACAAGAATTCAATTGAAATTCGCAAGACAAATTTATTGTGCACTGGTGACACTCACTATCATAACTAACTCTAAACATAATTACTTCTTCCCATGAAACCTTTAACTCTACGCTACTTATGTTAACGTTGCAGATCCCACCACCATCAAATATTTCGCAATCGACCAATCGCTTGCGCGTGGACTACGTCAGCGAAAGTTCTATATTGGCCAACAAACTCACATGCACGGCAACGTGAGTAAAGGGTGCGCCATTGGGGGTATTGGGAATATGGGTGTGATAACTTATATTATATATATTTTTTTGGTGTTTTTCATATATGTAAAGGTGCGTCCACACCAGTAACAAAACGTGTTACAAACAGTTATATAACCAATGTTATGTAGCTTGTTAGAAATACAACTGAAAAATGTTGTATAACACGATGTTGTGTACCTTTTTTTCTGTTTTTATAGCAGGTTACCTGTTACCCAGAGGTTGTCGGTAAAGATCAAAGGAATTAGATAACTTGGTTGTATAACAAGTTGCAAGTGTTTTAAAACAATTTTTATACAACTTTGCTATTTCTTTACCGATGGGGACGTACCTTAATACTACTATATTGCTACAAAAGGCTACGTACAATCCCAAACATCAGAGTGCCGATATATTGCTATTTAAACTTTTTAATTTTGATTTCAGACTTTGATTTTTCAAAAAGGATTAGGAGGCAATCAGTTCACAAATACCCGATAAGTACTGAACTGCATAATTCATCGGAACATTTTTTTATTTTATGATGAATTTATTAACTATGTCATGATCTATTAGTGTGGGTGAACATAGGTTTTATGAAAAGTACGGACACTAAGGAATCGGACAATTATACGAAACCTAAACTAATTTTGAATTCTGTCTGTTGCACTTAGTAATAAGTACTTTTTGCAATTTTAAGGTTATGATAGAGAACCTCCGTACAAATACATTGACCAGATATCAGAGCGTAGAGCTTGTTGTGGATGTAGGCCAGATAAGCGCCTTACTACTTACGAGTTCCCGAAAACAGAAGTAGCCCGTCATATGTGGATAAAAGCTTACAATTTAAAGCGGTATGACGTAGCCAATAAGACGCTATATATTTGCCAACGTCACTTAGCCGGTAAATATATTTCCACAGAGCGATTGCTTGACGGAGCTTTCCCCACGTTGCTTTTAGCACAACAGAACAAACCTTCCCCACTCAAAATGTGACACCCGCTAAAACCCCTGCTCCAACCCTAAATTTGACAACAGGGCCAAGCGTCAAACAAAACGTCCAAACTTGTTATACAGAAAGAGAGCGAATCGTTGATGCTCCACCGTTAAAAGAAAATATTGTAAAGTCGCCTATAGTTTTAAATTATCAAAGCGATTCGTCAAACAATTTGATAAAGCCAACCGTCAAACGTTCGCTTAAGGGACCAGGCGAAATGACGTTAGAGGAATTTGATCTATTCTCTGATCTTCAAGAGAAGCGACAACGTTTGGACGTACGTTATAGTTGGGAAGGGTTAGATGAAAATGTTGAGATAGTATGCGACCATGAACGATTTGCTAAGAATGCTCGAAGGCACATAAGAGTTAACGGCAAACTACGCAAAATTATTCAAAAATTGAAAAAAGAAAATGCCACTCTTAAATTACAAATCAAACAACTTAAGCGTTCAAAATTCACGCCTGCGGGAGGGGCAAGCAGCGATGCCATAATATTCGCGCAGATGATAACCGGAGCCAAAGGTAAAACGTGTTTACCAGAACAAAAAAGTTGGCTCAAAATGTAAATTATATGTCAACGAAATCATATAATTTCCCTGCAAAAACGCTCCACGTCATCTGACTAGTCATTTTACCGTCATTGTGCGGTCACGCCCCTTGTTAAATTTTAGTCACGTTTGTTCAGGCTTCGGTAACTTTTTTACACTTTTTTCCCATTTCGTACCTATTTATGTGATTGTGCTTTCCGCTCCCACTTATAGAATGTGAGCATAGCATTGTTCTGCTCACACACGTCACAATGCGCGTCAAATGGCGGTCATATTTTCGCTTATTTCACTCTACATTTTCCAGTCATTTGACAATCAATTTTACTGTGGTTTTACCATTTATATAACTTCCATATAATTTGAATTTTAACTGCCGATTTACTTTACCTGGAGCAGCCACATGATTAAAATACCAACCAAAAAAATTGAATTTTCAATATTTATTTTTAAATATAATAACCAAACATAACATATAATATAAACATTTATTTAAAGCATATCATTAGATTTAGTCATTTTTTTCCAAATAAAGAATAAAGAATGTATGAGGCCCCTAGATGCAAAACCAGATATGTATTTAAAAATTTTAAAATATTTAAATTTCGACAATATTGCCTAGCCAACATTCTAAAAACCGTTATTGAAAGTTCATAGCAATTTTAAAAATTTCAGCTTTTTTGTGCTTTTCTAAGTTTTAAATATCATGGATTCATCTGGTTTTGTATCTTGGAGCCTCATATATACATGAAATTGCAACTTAAATTAATACATTTAATATGAAAAGGAAGTAAGTACTTTAATAATAACATAAAAATATATTAATTGCTTTGAGATATATTGCTGCTGCAGCTAACTTTATATTTGGACGATTCACAAGTGTGTTATATTCATGTAAAATTTGAGTTGTTTACATGGTTTCCAATACAAAATTTGATTATTTGATTCAATTTAAGTCTACAAATTAAAGCTAAGTAGAAATTCAGATTAGATTTACTCTTTTTTTTCAGATCAAGAATATTCAAAGGTGTCGTGGAATCCGATTGCTGTCGTAATTGAATTTGAAAGTAATAAAGTAAATTAAAATATGAATTTAAAAATGTTGGACTAGTAATTAAGTCAGACTTATTATTGTTCTACATTTAATCATTCAAGCAATAATTGTGCACACCTTAGCAGGAGTATTGATTGGTTTCAAATCTAATTCCAACAGCAATCGTGTCACGACATACCTTATTATATATGCACATGAAATTGTAACTTAAATTAATACAGTTGATGTAAAGAAAAGTAAGTATTTTAATAATAACATAAAAAATATATTAATTGCTTTGAGCTATATTACTGCAGCGTCGTCTTAGTGGCCAGCACTGTACATAGCAAAATATTGTTATATTACAATATATTATATTTATAATAATTAAATGCTTACAAAGCTTAAGCGTTTTTTGTCTTAAATTTACTGTCAAATTAAAATTTTAATAAATTTCACACTTCAAACGCCGCCGCAACAACTTACACTAAACCAGTAAAAGAATGCGTAATCCTTTTTCATGCTCAAACAAAAATTGTTCAAGCTTTTGTTGGTCATTAAATAGCCATTGATTGTTGATGTTCATGCAATAGCCATTGGTGGGAATTGAATTTCGTCATAAAGTAGCGAAGGCACGGTCCTGCGCAAGATATGATGACATGATGATATTTCATGCTCCAAAATTACCACACGTCTGCAGCTAATAATTATTTCTTATTTTTTAAATACCGCCTCTGTTTGCATCTGTTGTGGGTTAGGGTTATGCATTTGCTGAGGTCGTCCTTAAACGTTAATCGACCTAGCAGTTTGAAAATTTCTAGAAAATATTAAAAAAAATCAAAAAAGTCAAGTCATGTTATAAGTATGTTTTAAGACAAAGAATTACCAAATAAAGCAAAGTGCACTATTTTAAGCTTTGAGAGTGCTGTTTTATTATTTCCACCACTCCAGTTAAACAGATCGAGCACATCATCGCTGAATATATGTTTTACCACACCACAAAGATCGCCGGACGTGCCCTTGAGAGCAAAAAAATATGTAATCTGCAAATAATGTTGCTATGAAGTAGTATATAAAACTAAGAACAACGAGTATAAACATTGTACAAAACATTAACAGAGGAAAATCACTTACAACTGCGTCCTCGAAATTTTTGTCTTCCATCTTTTCCTCGAAGTCAAAGACTGCATCGAGGGTCCTCATTGGAAGCATCTCTGTGATGTCGGTGTGGAGATTGTCTCCACTTTCGCCGGTGATCCGAGAGACCATTTTATGTACTCTCTTTAGTATCAACTACCTTGGTTTCCCGTACCACTTTTTGGTGCGCCATTACATCTGTTTTAGGATTATCTACAGGGTATGTATGAAAGTAATTATTTAAAACTATATTATAAATTTGCTCCCTATCATAAAAAATATAAACATGTCTTTTTTAAAAACATTTGCTTTGTTTTGTATGACTTACATCGTTTTCCAAACTCTCCAGGCGCTGTTCCATGCTCGTTTGCTTGTCTAAAATTTAACGTAGCATGCCCATAATATCTGGGTCGGAATCCATCGATACGGCTGGTGAAATAAGATCGCTCTGGTTGTGACGCAATGGTGGCAGTGGATCGGGCATGTTTCTGGAAGCCTGTGCAGAGGTGCTTTGTATGTCTTCAGCAATTACAGCTATATTGTCTGTTCGCACTTTACCAGATGTGACTACTTCCGATTGGGTTACATTGGACTGCTGCGGTGGTGTCACTGAAACACGACAATGGAAATGGCTGTGAATGTCTGTGTCAATTGTTCTGGTTGAAAAAATTAGCCTTTAGTTACACAGGCATTGAAGTCTGAAGAGAGCTGCAGTTTCCTTTTTTTCAAACTCTGTGCAGAGGTACATGGAGTTTGCTCAAGAAAAATGGCATCCTGGCTGTGATGCATTGGTTGAGTTTGCTCATACCCAGCAGCAAAAATATTCTGGCTGTGATGTTTAACTAAGGAAGAACAAAATTTGTTAAAATTTAGTTTTAACAATCAGACCAATTCTAAATATTCTCGCGGAATTTTGTTCTCGCGGATTTTTTTATTCCCGCGGAAATATTCCTCCAATTCTGTTCTCCTAGGGAGAACAATAATTGGGGAATAGGAATTTCGAATTTTCGAAGTCAGCTGTTTTGTCAATTGAAATTTCGTTGCACATTTCTTATTTTGTTTAAAAAATTTAAAAGTTTAATTATTGTTGCAAATTTGTTGGAAATTAAGAAATAAAATATAAACATTGCACAGTATTTATTGCATTTCATGTGGTATTCACTGAAATGAGTAATGAATTGGTGTCACAGCAACATCAACAGCGGAACATAAGAAGAAGACGGCCGCATAACACAAATCTGCCGGAGTTGAGTTGAATTCGTCCTTCATCATATGCCAAAATCTATTTAAGCCTTATTAAAAAATCCTTGCGCAATTTCTGGATGGCTGCATCAAATTTGTATACCAAGAGCTCTACCGTTGCTTATGATATACTTTTCAACTTAAAATAAAGAATATTGTGGTTGTAGTTGTTGTTGTATTAGAAGTGAGAATATTGTGGTAGAATATAAATACATCTTTTAGCACAAATTTGTACACATAAGTGTTCTTTCTTAAAATAACCAATTTCCTTTAACTATTTTGATGCATTCCCTTTAATTTAACTAGTGAAAAAACTCCTATGAAATGGCAGAGAAATCTCCCTCTCCCTCACATTCATAATACCTACTTTCCTCCCATAACCGGTTTCCGCTTTTTCGAACATTGTTCAGAATAGGAGGAAAGGGAGAAGTGAAAAAACTCACAAGGAATTTTTATTTAGAATACGAGGAATGGGAGAAGGGAGAAAAATCGCACGGAATTTTCGTTTAGAATTGGGCTGAATATTTAATTGGCAAACCTACTTTTTTTTAAAACCTGTGTAGGTTTCCAAAAGTCGCACGTAAATATGGCAGTTTTGCTGTGCTGCGGTTTTGGAGTTGAAAAATGTTTTCTGGCTTCTACTTTAGGAGTGGATGTCGCCGGTGGTGAATTGAAGGAAACGTTATCCATATTTCTTCACCAGAGATGTTTGGCACAAATAAAAATAAAAACGAAAAGCAAATTGTTAGTGTAGTATATTCAGGGTCGTTTTGTTAATGGCCAGTTAACTATAACCGGCAGTTTATTTCAAGGATGTGAAAACGGCCGTTAGTGTACAAACTCATGAAAGAGGTGGTACAAGATTGGAATTAAAATAAAATTAGCTTGAAAAGGTATGCAAAAATATTTATATTCAATATTTTGTTTCGGAATTTGTAATGGTTGTTCACTTACACCGCTCGCAAGTAATATATCAAGTGCAGGAAATGTTTCGACAGGTTCGGAGAAGTAACTACTTATTTGTTTAAAATTATAACCGATAGCTAGCTCTTCTCCTAATTATATACGAATATCTGTCACTTTAGATGGTCCCTTGTCTCGATTATAACAAAATGAATCTTTTTCTTTTTTAGGATTAATAATAAAACTGTCAAATTTAGATTTTTTTTGCTCGATTAAGCTTTTTATTTCTTCAAGTCGTAAATATAACTGCTGCAAAATGTTAGTGGGGGACTTTATAAGTTTCTTTAAATGCTGCATATAATTTTCAAATTTGTAGGCTGAAAAACAGTCTAAAGGACCAATTTCTTTTGCGCAATCTGGCAAATGCAATAAGCCATGAATATTAAAACTAATTTTATGGTCCCCGTAAATATCTCCAAATAAATTTACAAATTCCGAGAGTAATTGCTGGGCAGCGTTATTTTCTGACAAATACGATTTTTCGGAGGAGAGAATGCGTATATTGGTATGTAATAGAAGAAAATGATAGTACAAATCATCAGGAACACAAACCTTTAAAATAAATATTACCGAGTACAGTAAGAACTGTTTATATTCAGTAGACTTCCAAATTTTCATGTCATTAAAATTTCTGCAATTTCTCCCGAATTCAGACGGCACCCACGCAAAAACTAAAATTAACTTATCGTTCATAATACTAATATTCGAGTTATTAACTAATAGACCGAGCAACTTCTTAAAGCCTTCCGCGATTTACAACCAGATTGACTGAATTTTGTGTGTGTTAGTGCAGTCGGGTGGCTTCGTGACACACGTATTTGTTGTCGGCTACACGTTGATGAAAATCAAAAATTTTTGATTTTTTCATTTGACGCTAGCTTATTTGATAGTCGCGGGGTGTGATTGACAAAACGCAGTGTTGTATTTAGTTTGTGTCGACATTCAAAATGAACAAGTGCGCGGAAGAACAGCAATTTATATTAAAATTTATTGAAAATTATCAATGTTTAGCAGCTTTATGGAATGTAAAGCTTTTATTATTATTTAACGAAATTTTTATAATTTTTTTTTATTATTTAATAAAACTGCTGTAGTTGCAAGTAAAAAAGAGTCATCATCCGATGACGACATATTCACGTCCGAACGCTACGGTTTCTCAATGCAAATGTTGATTGATGGCTTTTTATTTGCTAGTCGCGGGGCAAGCGTCAAATACCCGACACGCACACATACAAAAATTCAGTCAATCTGGTTGTAAATCGCGGAAGGCTTTTAAGCGCCAAATACACGACACGAATATTTCCGCGAACATTCCGCAATCTTGTTCGCAGCTTTGGCCATACACCATACGAACTTTTGGCCAAACATTAGTTCTCTTTCAGACAGCGATGAATACGGACAACAATTGTGCTGCAGCAATATTGCTCGCTGTGGCAATTAAGCGTAAAAAAAAGAGAGAAGATCGCAAAAAAAGAATTTGGTGCAAAGAATGGTTTAAAAAACGAGCAGTTCTTGGACAAAGTGAGCTTATTAAAGAACTGGAATTCACGTCACAAAATGATTTTAAAAATTACGTTGGTATGAGCAAGGCAACATTTGACCAACTTTTACAAAAAAATTTGCCACTCATAATTTTTATATAATTATATATAATTTTAATTTTTCGATTAAAGTCGCATAATCATTATTCTTTTTAATTCTATTACAATAATCTTTGCTCTTTACTTGCCACAATGATGGCAAAGATTTATACATTTCAATAAATTCACTCAGAAATTTTTTATTGTCTATTTTACTTTTCCGAGCACGTCTGTTCCGTTCAGAAATTACTACGATTATGAGCTATTTCGCCATACACGCACGAACAGTTCGCGCAAATGTTCGCCAAAAATTAAAATATTTTGATTTTTGGCGAACATTTGCGCGAACTGGCAAACACCCCCATACACGACAGAAAAGGTCGCAGAAACATGACATAACGGGAATGTTCGCGGAAATGTTCGTGTCGTGTATTTGGCGCTTTAGCTACACCTAAATCCACGAGATGCATGGGATCTAGAGGAAACTGAGAAACCATTCCAAAATTAGCTGCTTCTAAAACATTTCCTTCTTCCCGAAAAGTCAAATTGTGGTGTGCCTGATCTTTCCTATTTTTTAATGAAAAATCGGTTCTTAATACGCTGGACTCTTTACAAAAACACACTGTTTTATTCAAAGTTTTCCCGACTTGACAATACTTAGAGCAGCCATTATAAGCGTTATGGTTTTTAACTGCCGTAATAAAAGCTCGTGCGGGCGAGTCACAAATAAATAAACGAACATCAAACTTTTTTAAGACTGGATGCACGAATCGGCCACAAAACTTTTTTTGAGCTGTTAAACACGTTCAATCCGTCTATTCCAACATCTATTAAAACCTCGTCTTTTTCATTCAAATATAGAAGCGATTTAGATTTAGAATACGATTGAATACCAAAATACGCGAACTCTCCACCCGGAATATTTTTTACAACCAAATTACTTATGCTTGTCTGGAACAAAGTTTGTGCGCACAAAGGAAATTCATTGCAGCCCATTTTGTGTAATGCTACAAGTAATTTACTTATATGCGATTGATAAGTGATGCATTCCACTGCCCATGATTTCAATATTTGGAATTTAGTATCCAAACTTGGACCTAATTCGTCTTCATTTTCTGAGCGAGAGTATGAATCACAAAAGGAAAACGAATTTTCTGACCCGAAATCCGAGCCAGGAAAGGTAAAGGAATTTTCCAGACTAGAATTTGGCAAAACCGCGGAAGCTCCGCCATTTTCATATTCCCCCTCTGCAAATATACATAAGCACTTATATTTTTCCGCACTTTCTTCACACTCTTTCTTTTGTATGTACAACAACGTGTATAGATTGTACGCTTCATGCTTTGTTTTAATATTTTCACTTTACTCACCAGTAATATATTTATCGAATGAGAATTATCGAATGTCCACGTTAGTTTGAGGAAGAATGAAAACGATACTAAAAAGGAAAGATTTCAAAGTAATTTTTTACATCAGCTAAGAAGCGCTCAAAATTAAAAAACATTTTTTTTTTGTAACTCTATTTAGAAATCCATCGTTTTGGCGAAGTTTTTACATAAATAAGGTGTAATAAGACAGTTTTGGTGTTCTTGAACATTTTTTGAAAGTTTTCAGTAGCTCTGGACAATGACGAATGACAGAACAAAGAAGAATTTAGAGCGAGACAATTGACGGCTTACTTCACCTGATTATTCCACTATGGGTAAGTATTAGCTTTAAAAGGAATCAATTTAATATAGGATCATTATTATTAGCTAAAGCTAACCTTTTCCAAAATATACAAAAAAATCCCAAAAAAACATCCGGATGTGACACCCGAATGACTCCAGAGGATCAATAGAGAGTCACCAAAATCATTCCGAAATTACTACGAAGTGCTTCCAAATAACCTATAAATAATCCCCAAATGAGCCTAATATATCACCCAAAATGATCTCGAGATGACCCCGAAGTGACCCTTAGCTTAGAACAAGATTACTGTTTTTGTGCGATTTTATTAACCTGATTATGTAGAAGATACAATTAAACAACAAATCCAAACGGCAATGGTGTAATCCTACTATACCGCTCCTGATATACGGCGAAGAGAAATGGATGCTACCAATATTAGGTGTTCGTATTATAGAAAAATTTACCTTTGGACCAAGGAAAATTTTCTAATAACTGTTGGAAATAATTGGAAAATGTTCAATTACATACCTATCTTTTCAATTACTTTCGAAAGTATTGCGACAGAAATCACCTTTGGCAAAAATTAACCTAAAGTATCTTCTCAATGACCCCAAAAAATACCAAAAATCATCCGGATGTGACACCTAAATGACTCCAGAGAATCAACAGAGAGTCACCAAAATAAAAAAGTTGTATGTAGGGTGGCAAGCGTAAGGTTCCCTTGAACGAATCAATCAGCCCAATTCTAAACGAAAATTCCGTGCGAGTTTTTTCCCTTCTCCCATTCCTCGTATTCTAAATAAAAATTCCTTGTGAGTTTTTTCACTTCTCCCTTCCCTCCTATTCTGAACAATGTTCGAAAAAGCGGAAACCGGTTATGGGAGAAAAGTAGGTATTATGAATGTGGGTGAGAGGGAGATTACTCTGCCATTTTATAGGAGTTTCTTCACTTGTTAAATTAAAGGGCATGCATCAAAGTCGTTAAAGGAAATTGGTTATTTTAAGAAAGAACACTTATTTGTACAAATTTGTGCTAAAATATGTATTTACATTCTACCACAATATTCTCACTGTTAATACAACAACAACCACAATATTCTTTATTTTAAGTCGAAAAATATATCATAAACAACGGAAGAGCTCTTCGCATATTTGACTCAGCCATCCAAAAATTGCGCAAGGATTTTTTAAGAAGGCTTAAATAGATTTTGGCATATGGCGAAAGGCGAACTGAACTCGACTTGGCCACCAGAAAATTGCTTTGCAGAATGAATGCAGGCACCTCCGGCGGATTTGTGTTATCCCGCCGGTCTTCTTCTTATGCTCCTCTGTTGATGTTGCTGTGGCACCAATTCATTACTCATTTCAGTGAATACCACATGAAATGCAATAATGTGCATTGTTTATACTTTATTTCTTAATTTCAAACAAATTGACAAACAATAATTAAACTTTACAATTTTTTAAACAAAATAAGAAATGCGCAACGAAATTTCAATTGACAAAACAGCTGACTTCGAAAATTCGAAATTCCTATTCCCCAATTATTCTTCTCCCTAGGAGAAAAGAATTGGAGGAATTTTTCCGCGGGAATAAAAAAATCTGCGAGAAAAAAATTCCGCGAGAATATTTAGAATTGGTCTGAATATAAAAAACTTCATTGTGGCTCGGCCTTAAAATTCGATGCACAAATTTCACTATCGACTACTATCCAGTTCTACTCAGCTGTCAATTGCATACACATCTGTAACTGTTGATAACAAAAATGGTAAACCTTAAAACAATGAAATATATACAATTGAAAAGATGGTTGGTGTCATGTGGGGTGGTAAAAGTTTAACCTGATAAACCTAAGTTCACTCACGAACTTTAATTTGCGTCCACGAAATGGTATGCTGATTTAATATTCAGCCCAATTCTAAACGAAAATTCCGTGCGATTTTTTTCCCTTCTCCCATTCCTCGTATTCTAAATAAAAATTCCTTGTGAGTTTTTTCACTTCTCCCTTTCCTCCTATTCTGAACAATATTCGAAAAAGCGGAAACCGGTTATGTGAGAAAAGAAGGTATTATGAATGTGAGGGAGAGGAAGATTTCTCTGCCATTTCATAGGAGTTTTTTCACTTGGTTAAATTAAAGGGAATGCATCAAAATAGTTAAAGGAAATTGATTCTTTTAAGAAAGAACACTTATTGTATAAATTTGTGCTAAAATATGTATTTACATTCTACCACAATATTCTCACTGTTAATACAACAACAACTACAACCACAATATTCTTTATTTTAAGTCGAAAAATATATCATAAGCAACGGTAGAGCTCTTGGTATACATATCTGATGCAGCCATCCAGAAATTGCGCAAAGATTTTTTAATAAGGCTTCAATAAATTTTGGCATATGACGAATTCAACTAACTTGGGCGCCAGAAAATTGCTTTGCTGAATGAAAGCAGGCAACTCCGGCAGATTTGTGTTATGCGACCGTCTTCTTCTTATGTTCCGCTGTTGATGTTGCTGTGGCACCAATTCATTGCTCATTTCAGTGAATACCACATGAAATGCAATAAATACAGTGCATTGTTTATATTTTATTTCTTAATTTCCAACAAATTTGCAACAATAATTAAACTTTTCAATATTTTAAACAAAATAAGAAATGTGCAACGAAATTTCAATTGACAAAACAGCTGACTTCGAAAATTCGAAATTCCTATTCCCCAATTATTGTTCTCCCTAGGAGAACAGAATTGGAGGAATTTTTCCGCGGGAATAAAAAAATCCGCGAGAATATTTCGAATTGGTCTGATTAATTTCTTTCAGGGCTGGATCGAAGCACAGCTGAATCCCAGCGAGTATATTGGCGAGCCTCAGGTGCTCGCAACTTTCCGCAGCTACTTAGCAAATTAAAGAGCGATCTGGAAGCTCTTCCGCCACCAAGTTGCACAGCAGAATATCTGAAAATTACTTTCCTTGGCACTGGCTCTTGCATACCAAATAAAACACGTAATGTAAGCGCTATTATGGTACAATCCACCGCTTATATGTTACTCGATTGCGGTGAGGGTACGTTTGGCCAAATTGTACGGCTTTATGGCAAAGCGGTTGATTATGCGCATCTGCATTGGTTATGGGCATACAAAAGCGTCCAATGTGCACCGGTTATGTTTCTAGGGCTCGTGGCAATATGTCCTATCATCGTGGTGGTGGCATGCGCACTAATGTATTGAGAGGCGGTATGCGCATCATACGTAGCAATAATAGGAATGAATCAAATGATTTGCCGTAAGCTGATGTATGCACAGAAATATCATCAACGTCTTATAAAAATACACAAGGTAAATTTAACACAAACAGATGAATTATATCTAACGAAACAAATTGCATCAAAACCATATGCATTTGAGTTAATTGAATTAAGTTGAATTGTATGAAAAATGTCTTGAAACTAATTAAAAAATTAACTTTAAAAATAAAATTTTGTTTTGCAAAATGAACTATGGATGTGAGATCACTGAAAGCAGGATCGTGTATGACGAGCATTTGTGGTTTCGGTGTGCTTGTTGTAAATGTATATTCTATAAAGAATCTTAATTTTGCAACAAATATAACAACTAATTTGATGTGCATGCCTAGCTACGTTTCCAATGCTTCAAATATAAGGACATACCTGAGACTTTATAGCGAAAAAATTTATTTTGAAAAATATATTAAATTATAATACTGATTGGGGTTTTTTATATTTATTAAATAAGAACTGCTGTGTTCATTGCGCTTTTAATATTTTTAGTTAATTAATAATATCTATACCCAAAGCAGCAATGATGGAGGCAACCACCAACATTAGCCGAAAATATGTTTTAAATAATAGGATTGAGTTTTTCCACTCGAAGCATTTTTGTAATAGAAATAAAACGAATAAATCTTTAAACCATAGTACATTAATGTATGTAGGTAACAGTTAATTTTGTTCACCATAATTAATTTTTACCAATTTTGGGTTTACGCCAACAGCGCCGACGTAGGGTATTGCGAAGTTCTTCAAAGAGTTCACGCACAAAGAAGGACGATTCATTCGACGAAGAAGGTAATGAAAAAGACAGCTTTGATAAGGATGATAGCAAGAGTGGCGATGAGGAGACGAAGAAGAAACCATCAAAACGAAGTAGTTCTAAACGCGACAAACTGAATATTGTGTCTCTTGTCGAGCCCGGTTAACTATTTCCCATATTTTGTATGATTTCTCGCTCCTAATGCGACCTTGCAACCTCGCAATATGTAGAAAAAATGGTAATAGCCTAGTTGAGGGGTCGACTGCTAATACGCGTCCAAAAATATCGAAAGATGTGTCAAACGACGCGTCTTGACATCAGTATTAATAATCCGAAGGCGGAAAATAAAAATTTTAGATTGTTCAATATATATTAACGAAAAACCGAAAAAGGACCCACGGTTACCTCCGAAACCGGGGGTGGAATCCATAGTATTTTTGCACAGAACACCTTTCTGCTTTGGCGGCCTTGGGCCGCGTTTATAAAAAATTACCCTGGGTGGGTCCAACGCCGGTTTGGAGACAAAAACTACATCCGCACAAAACACTTATGTTCAGAATTTTTTTGTGGGTACGCAACACAACAACAACCACATGAAAATCGCCAACTTCAACTGCAAATATCTCCGGACAGAGATAACATTTTTCTTCTCCGCCTTCGGATTATTGTTTTCGAGATTAATACGCGTCTTTTGACATCCCTCTCGATGCGTACTAGCAGCCCTCAACTAGACTTTTACCGAAAAAACTAAAAGGAGCACGACGCAAACTGGAAGCACCATACCTTGTAAACGTTGACTGATATTTTAAATAGCTGTTTATTTTAGAATCTAATCATCTATTGAAGGGCCAGGTCCCGTTGCCACCCTTTATCGATGGTCGTGACCTTGCATGCGATTGCTAAACTGTTGGAAAAAAATCATGTTAGAGCCATTGCAAGTTGTAGGAGAAGCTAACCTCAGAAGTACAAGCAATTATGAAAAAAAGAGCAGGGGGACATTATTTGTTTCAGATTATTTGACTTTGAGCAATATTTGAAGACCCCAGAATGGGGTATAAGTGCAGAAGGGGTATATAACTTACAATTTATCGTTTGAATGAAATCGCTTTTCGATATGTGATCGTATAACACGATACGGGTTCTGGTTTGGTTTTGTAGAGATTATAAAGTTTTCCGCTACTACATTTTTCAATTTAATCAATTGTTTAAAGTGCTTATCGTGAAATTTTACGCAATTTTTACTGAAATCTGCAATCGGTAAGTTCTCTCCGGAGATAGTCTTTTTTTAGTTTCAAGTCATAAAGTTTGTTAATATCCCTAAAACAGTTCTCTATTATTTCATTGGAGGTAGTACAATTACCTACGGGTTTCATTTAAACAAAAATTTTTCTTTTATTGAAGCAAAATTCACTATGTCAACGCAACACCATGAATGTCTCAGTTGTGGCTGTATCTCAGCACAGATGTGCGGCACCCATAGGCTACTTAGCCCCGCTGTGGCCCTACCGATATAAGAAACCTTCTGTCTTTAAAGCTGCAGCATATTTATGTGCTCTTAAACTTGTAAGGAGGTGTTTTTTAGACAATTAGCGCTTTTCTCACACTGCAGTTTTAGTTCCCTCAATAATTGGAAAAAGTCTGTAAATAGTAACTGCTCCTGTTGAAGTTTTTGTGTTGCGGCATAGAGTGGCTGAAAGGCATCCATTTCATTCATTTCATTCCATCCAATTCCAATCAATACCCGCTGTAACGATTTTTATTTCTTTAACAACGAACTCACGAATGTCATATCATATAATTGTCTTAACATCAAATAGGTTGAACTCCAGTGGGAGCCAACATCAAGATGTGGCAGGTTTAGGTTATTTTGCATTGAAATTAGCCTATAAATATCAGTATGTAAAAGTTTACATATGTAACTCTCTGGCAATAACAATATTTTTGTTAATGTCTTATTGTGTATGAACATCGATCGAACAGATATTTGAAATTGAAATGGTATCTAGCATTTCCATTACTTGTTGTGGTTGTAGCGATAAGGTTGCTCCCCGAAAGCTTTGGGGAGTGTTATCGATGCGATGGTCCTTTGCCGGATACAGATCCGGTACGCTCCGGTAACACAGCACCATTAAGGTGCTGGCCCGACCATCTCGGTAACGATTTATATGGCCACATTAAACATTCAGGCCATCCCTCCTTCCCCACCACCAAGTTCCATGAGGAGTTTGGGGTCGCCAGAGCCTCGTTTGTTAGTGAAACAGGATTCGCCGCGGATAGGTGAGGTTGACAATTGGGTTTGGAGAAGCTGTATATTTCGCTGGTTGCCTGAAGGGTTGCGCTACACAGCCCCTTGAATCTGGTATTTTAGTCGCCTCTTACGACAGGCATACCTACCGCGGGTATATTCTGACCCCCTGACCCGCTGGGGGGTTGTCTATCGGGTCTTTGGTTATATCATCGTTGTGAATCTCTATTGCATTGATCATTGTTTCTGCTTTGTCAGTTGCAATGCTATATATCTGACCCACACCAATGTTATGTTTGCTTAAAATTTCGATTATATTTTTTCGCTTACATATATTCCAAGCATTCCCGTATGCATCTGTATTACTCCTAAAGTTTTTACTGTTTCAGCTTTACCACTTCTTGAATCAATTATTTGTAAATTAATAACTAAAACGGTTCGACCCATTTGCGTGGCAACATCTATTTTCAAGGCTACTAATTTACCCTTAACCAATCGTTTTATTTCTTCTACAATAGACTGTTGTCGAGCCGAAGCGTAGTCATAACATTCCTAGAGGAAATTAGCAATATTGAAAATCTATAAATCTTATGAAATAAAGTCGCCAAATGCTATGTATGCACATAACTTCACACAGAATGCTCCGATTTTAAAACGGTTTTTTGCATTTGAAAGCTTAGCAACGTGAGATGGTACAGTTAATATAATTTGAAGGTATATATGATAGGGGCGTGGCAAATTGCCAAAATAAAGTGAAAAATCATAAAATTTTTTCTTAGACAGCTATAACTCATAAACGGATGTGTTATTGCAATTTTATTTTATTGAAATGTATAAGAAAAACGGTTCAAAAAACAATAACAATTTAAGTGTGTATATTGTAACGAAGCTTTTTCGTGCCCCGTTGCTTCTTTGATATTTGCTGGGGTATACTCGCCGTGCCCAGGGTACGTTTACAATAAATTTGTATTAAAGGGGCACATTGCAAATCGATTTAGTATAAAAACTTCACTCTCTTTATTGGTTCTAAATTCTATAATATAAAATAAAACGTGTTTGTATACTTCATATTCAATTTCACCTGGACTATCTTGCGGTATCCTTGATTGCGGTGGCGGGCCTTAGCGGTCCGGCCGTATTCCGTTAGCTGGGTCCCGTTAGTATGTGACGTCGGTGCCTTGACGCGCCTTATGACGGCGTCTCTCTCTGCTGCGGTGCTCTGTCGCGCCTTACGTCGGCGTCTACTTGTATTGCTGAGGCGCCGTGTTCCGTTAGACGGATCCCGTTAGTATGTGGCGTCGGTGCCTTGACGCGCCTTATGACGGCGTCTCTCTCTGCTGCGGTGCTCTGTCGCGCCTTACGTCGGCGTCTACTTGTATTGCTGAGGCGCCGTGTTCCGTTAGACGGATCCCGTTAGTATGTGGCGTCGGTGCCTTGACGCGCCTTATGACGGCGTCTCTCTCTGCTGCGGTGCTCTGTCGCGCCTTACGTCGGCGTCTACTTGTATTGCTGAGGCGATGCTCTGTCGCCGTGTTCCGTTAGACGGATCCCGTTAGTATGTTGCGTCGGTGCCTTGACGCGCCTTACGTCGGCGTTTACTTGTATTACTCTGCTGCGCCTTGCGTCGGCGTCTATTTGTATTGCTGGTTGCTGGGTGATTCTCTGCCACGCCTTGCGTCGGCGTCTACTCGTATTTGCTGGGCGATACTCTGTCGCGCCCTACGTCGGCGTTTACTTGTATTGCTGAGGCGATGCTCTGTCGCGCCCTACGTCGGCGCTTACTTGTATTACTCTGTCGGTGTACCTCTGCTGCGCTCTGCCGCCGCGCTTGGCGCTGGCTTAGCCTGGCTGCGCTATGCGTCGCCGAGTTGACGTGGCCTCTGTCGGCGTACCTCTGCTGCCGCGGTTCGCGCTGGCTTACCCTGGTTACGTTGTGCGTCGGCGGACCTCTGCTGCGCTTTGCTGCCGCGCTCTGCGCTGGTTTACGTGCGTTGCCGCTCTGATGCGGCCTCTGCCGGCGTACTTATACTGACTGAGGTGAGCGGGTGTCACCTGTCGCGGTTGCGCGTTACTGTGGCGGGGCCTTTGGTCTTTGGGGGTGATGCGTAGAGAAGGTCAACCGCAATCACCATTCCACGACTCGCTCCTATGAAGTGGATTCCTATTGCATAGAGAAGGTCAACTGCAATAGGGATATACTTCGCTAGTAGCTCTGGTCACGACCACAGCTCCGTGCTGACTGACTGCTGTGCTGCTGTGTTGCTCCTTTTATGGCTGTTGTGTTTGGTGTTGCTGGCTCAAATAGTTGCGTTCGCTCGTTGTGTTGCTGAGATTTGATGGCTGGCCGTGTTGCTGTTTAATGTTGCGACCGCTCGTTGTGTTGCTGAGACTTGTTGGTTGATCGTGTTGCTAGAGCCTTTTGTGGCCACTTGTTGTGTTAATGTCGTGTCAAATATGTTGTGGGGTCGTTTTGTGTGGGCCAAATTAATGAGGATTTATTTGGTCCTCACACTCCCCCCCCCCCCCCCCCCCCCACTTCAGAAATTTAGCCCTCGGTGCCCAGTATTCGTATGCGGGCCCTGCCTTTTACCACCGTGACGGTGTATTCCCGTGTGCGAAAACTTTACGCGGGAGCGTCCTTTGCCTTCGGCGATGCGTCGGAAAATGTCTCGCACGCTTTCTGCAATTTTCGGGAATTGGTTTAGCGTTGATCCATCCGCGTCGTGGGCCTCGATTATCACCTCTTGGTGGCCTGCTGTTGTTTGTTGTGGCTCTGTTTCGGCGTCTGGTGCTACCGGTTCAGTGTTGTCTTCCGGGATTGGTTGTTTGACTGTGCAAGGATTGTATGTGGTGGTTATGGTTTTGTGATGTAATGGTGCGTGCGACGTCAGCGTACGTGTTTGCGTGTGTGGTTGCACGCATGTTGTTGACGTCGCCGCCTGTGGTGTTCGGTGGTGTGATGATACGTGCGACGTCAGCGTACGTGTTTTCGCGCTTAGTTGCACGCGTGTTGCTGACGTCGGCGCCAGTAGCGCTTGGTGGTGTAACGTTGCGTGCGACGTCAGCGTACGTGTTTGTGCGTGTGGTTCCACGCGTGTTATTGACGTCGGCGCCGGTAGCTCCTTCCAGCAGTACTACCCTGGGGCGCTTTGCTTCCTCCTCCTCGTAATGCTGGCGCATACGCTTGACGCTGTTGTTTAGTTTGGCGTTATGGCTCTCCATCTTAGGTTGTTGGTTTTTTTTTTTTTTTTGGAAAAGAAATTCGTAGCAAAAAAGCACGTGTTGTCACCTCGGTGGTTTGCGATAGAATGACCGGTTGTCGTTGTTTTGCATAATGCCGTCGTGCTTGAAGTTACTGCTGCTCGGTGCTGTTATATTCTGAATGGTTCCAGATGAGACTCCAGGGGTGTCGTACCCGGCGTTATCCGTTCTTGATGATGTCGAATTTTGAATAGTCCCAGGGCTGTCGTACCTGGCGATATCCGTTCTGGCTGATGGTGTACTTTGAATAGTCCCAGGGCTGTCGTACCTGGCGATATCCGTTCTGGCTGATGGTGTACTTTGAATAGTCCCAGGGCTGTCGTACCTGGCGATATCCGTTCTGGCTGATGGTGTACTTTGAATAGTCCCAGGGCTGTCGTACCTGGCGATATCCTTTCTTGATGATATTGAACTTGGAATAGTCCCAGGGCTGTCGTACCTGGCGATATCCGTTCTGGCTGATGTTGTTCTCTGAATAGTTTCTGGCGCGGCTCCCGGATTCGGTGTGTGCTGGGCAAGGGGTCTGGTTAGCACGAGGTGGCCTTCCCAACAGGATATGGTGGCTCCCATGCTTCCTAGTGTATCTAGGCCCAGTATGATGTCGTCGATCGCTCCGGGCATGACGTGTAAAACTGTGTGGAGTGACGCTTCTCCGAGGCGTACCTCAGTCCTTATGGCGTCGAAGGTGGTAGTGCTAGTCCCGTCTGCCATCGTTATTTTGGTGGCCACTCTCACCATTTCTCCGCTTCCCGAGTTCACCACACGTTCTGCTAAGCTGCTCGAGACGAAACTTCTTCATGCCCCTGTGTCGATGACTGCCTCGGCTGATTCCGCGCCGAGCTTGGCTACGGCGTAGAGGCGACCATGCTCTTGGTACATTGTTACTGCCGTTTCGACGCTAGGTCCCTTGGGCTCACGGCGCCTTCTTCTTCGTGGAGCCCTCTGTCGTTTCCCTGGCGTCGGCGGCAGCATTCGATGGTTCGTATGTCGTTGCGGCCACATTCCCAGCAAAAAATTTTCTGTGGGTTTCGGCACCTATTGGTGTCATGTCCTCGTTCGCCGCATCTCCTGCATACGCCGTTGGGGTCGTATCTCTGATTGCTTGGAGGCGTGCGGTTCGTTAGGTTCGGTGGTGGTGGTGGTTGTGTTTCAGGTTTTGATGGTGACACCCGGGTCGTGTCACTGGTGATGTATCGCGTAACTTCGCGGTGATGTCCACCTGATGATCTTCGATAGACCTCGCGTGTGTGCTCGTATTCTTCGGCGAGTGTCAGGAGCTCTGCGAGATTAGTGAAGTCCCTCCGACGGATGTAAAGTTGGTAATCGGGGTGGCTGTTACGGAAGATTCGTTCCAGCCGCTGTTCGCTGGTGTACCCTGCGTGTCTCATCAAGCTCTGGATTCCTAGTACTTAGTCCTTATACCTCTCCTTGTTGTGCTGCCTTCGTTGGCGTATGTCGTCGTCGAGCCGCTCGAAGTACCTGACTGGTAGGAAGAAACGTAAAAAATCCTTTTTGAAGCTTGTCCACTCTCCCCAGTGCGCATTGTTATTGCAGTACCATTGTAGCGCGGCGCCCCCTAGTAGCTCGGGCATGGTTTTAGGCAGGAGGTCCACGTTTAGCGCGTATACTTCGGCTAACTCCTCTAACCGTTCGATGAACGCTAACGGGTCCCGTCCACCTTCATACTTTACGGACCACTTTCTTACCTGGTCGATGATGGGCGCGAACACCACGGTCGGTGCTTGAGTTACCTGGCCTGTATAGTTCATGGCTGGTGCCGTCATTCCCGCTGGTAAGTACGGTTGCGTGGGTTGAGATGTGCCGGTTGATGATGCCGTAATTTCTGATGGTACGTGCTGTCGTGTGGGTACTGTACTCCTGGGAGGTGCCTGAGATGTACCGTTGGGTGGTACCGCTATTCCTGATGGTAAGTACTGTTGTGTGGGTACTGTACTCCTGGGAGGAAACGCGAATTGAGTTTGTTCTACTGTTGTAACGGCGACCTTCGGTGTGCCTCCTCCGTTCGACGGAGTCGGTGTCTTAACCTCACTTACGTCGCTCATGTGCGTAGTTTCCTTGTAGGTGGCTTGTAGGGATAAAAATTTTTCGTGGATTTCCGCGTCAACATTTGCTTTCGAAGCCAGAGCTGCTATGCGCTTTCGGATCTCCCGGGTGGTGACTGTGTGCTCAATACCCAATTCCTGTGTGATGGATATCAGCTGTTCCTTTGAAATTGTGTCTAACCACGTGGTATCGATCTGGTCGACCATTTTACGGTTAGGTTTCTCGTCAGGAATGTTCCTTCTGACGTGGTAACGATTTGCAGGGTCCCTGCTCGGGCGCCAATTGTAACGAAGCTTTTTCGTGCCCCGTTGCTTCTTTGATATTTGCTGGGGTATACTCGCCGTGCCCAGGGTTCGTTTACAATAAATTTGTATAAAAGGGGCACCTTGCAAATCGATTTAGTATAAAAACTTCACTCTCTTTATTGGTTTTAATTCTATAATATAAAATAAAACGTGTTTGTATACTTCATTTTCAATTTCACTTGGACTATCTTGTGGTATCCTTGATTGCGGTGGCGGGCCTTAGCGGTCCGGCCGTATTCCGTTAGCTGGGTCCCGTTAGTATGTGACGTCGGTGCCTTGACGCGCCTTATGACGGCGTCTCTCTCTGCTGCGGTGCTCTGTCGCGCCTTACGTCGGCGTCTACTTGTATTGCTGAGGCGATGCTCTGTCGCCGTGTTCCGTTAGAGGGATCCCGTTAGTATGTGGCGTCGGTGCCTTGACGCGCCTTATGACGGCGTCTCTCTCTGCTGCGGTGCTCTGTCGCGCCTTACGTCGGCGTCTACTTGTATTGCTGAGGCGATGCTCTGTCGCCGTGTTCCGTTAGATGGATCCCGTTAGTATGTGGCGTCGGTGCCTTGACGCGCCTTACGTCGGCGTTTACTTGTGTTACTCTGCTGCGCCTTGCGTCGGCGTCTATTTGTATTGCTGGTTGCTGGGTGATTCTCTGCCACGCCTTGCGTCGGCGTCTACTCGTATTTGCTGGGCAATACTCTGTCGCGCCCTACGTCGGCGTTTACTTGTATTGCTGAGGCGATGCTCTGTCGCGCCCTACGTCGGCGCTTACTTGTATTACTCTGTCGGTGTACCTCTGCTGCGCTCTGCCGCCGCGCTTGGCGCTGGCTTAGCCTGGCTGCGCTATGCGTCGCCGAGTTGACGTGGCCTCTGTCGGCGTACCTCTGCTGCCGCGGTTCGCGCTGGCTTACCCTGGTTACGTTGTGCGTCGGCGGACCTCTGCTGCGCTTTGCTTCCGCGCTCTGCGCTGGTTTACGTGCGATGCCGCTCTGTTGCGGCCTCTGCCGGCGTACTTCTACTGACGGAGGTGAGCGGGTGTCACCTGTCGCGGTTGCGCGTTACTGTGGCGGGGCCTTTGGTCTTTGGGGGTGATGCGTAGAGAAGGTCAACCGCAATCACCATTCCACGACTCGCTCCTATGAAGTGGATTCCTATTGCATAGAGTAGGTCAACTGCAATAGGGATATACTTCGCTAGTAGCTCTGGTCACGACCACAGCTCCGTGCTGACTGACTCTGGTTACGTTGTGCGACGGCGGACCTCTGCTGCGTTTTGCTGCCGCGCTCTGCGCTGGTTTACGTGCGTTGCCGCTCTGTTGCGGCCTCTGCCGGCGTACTTCTACTGACGGAGGTGAGCGGGTGTCACCTGTCGCGGTTGCGCGTTACTGTGGCGGGGCCTTTGGTCTTTGGGGGTGATGCGTAGAGAAGGTCAACCGCAATCACCATTCCACGACTCGCTCCTATGAAGTGGATTCCTATTGCATAGAGAAGGTCAACTGCAATAGGGATATACTTCGCTAGTAGCTCTGGTCACGACCACAGCTCCGTGGTGACTGACTCTGGTTACTTTGTGCGTCGGCGGACCTCTGCTGCGCTTTGCTGCCGCGCTCTGCGCTGGTTTACGTGCGTTGCCGCTCAGTTGCGGCCTCTGCCGGCGTACTTCTACTGACGGAGGTGAGCGGGTGTCACCTGTCGCGGTTGCGCGTTACTGTGGCGGGGCCTTTGGTCTTTGGGGGTGATGCGTAGAGAAGGTCAACCGCAATCACCATTCCACGACTCGCTCCTATGAAGTGGATTCCTATTGCATAGAGTAGGTCAACTGCAATAGGGATATACTTCGCTAGTAGCTCTGGTCACGACCACAGCTCCGTGCTGACTGACTCTGGTTACGTTGTGCGACGGCGGACCTCTGCTGCGTTTTGCTGCCGCGCTCTGCGCTGGTTTACGTGCGTTGCCGCTCTGTTGCGGCCTCTGCCGGCGTACTTCTACTGACGGAGGTGAGCGGGTGTCACCTGTCGCGGTTGCGCGTTACTGTGGCGGGGCCTTTGGTCTTTGGGGGTGATGCGTAGAGAAGGTCAACCGCAATCACCAGTCCACGACTCGCTCCTATGAAGTGGATTCCTATTGCATAGAGAAGGTCAACTGCAATAGGGATATACTTCGCTAGTAGCTCTGGTCACGACCACAGCTCCGTGCTGACTTACTGCTGTGCTGCTGTGTCGCTCCTTTTATGGCTGTTGTGTTTGGTGTTGCTAGCTCAAATGGTTGCGTTCGCTCGTTGTGTTGCTGAGATTTGTTGGCTGGCCGTGTTGCTGTTAAATGTTGCGACCGCTCGTTGTGTTGCTGAGACTTGTTGGTTGATCGTGTTGCTAGAGCCTTTTGTGGCCACTTGTTGTGTTAATGTCGTGTCAAATATGTTGTGGGGTCGTTTTGTGTGGGCCAAATTAATGAGGATTTATTTGGTCCTCACAATAAGTATGACATTTTCTTTCCTTGGCGTTTGATGTGTTTCCAAATTGTGTTGTCTCTGTGTTGGCTGTTGGCTTAGACTTTCTGCTCTTCTTTTGTTGTGGTGGTTTTTATATTCGCACTGAAAGGTAACAATGTTGCGCATATGAGTGACTACAATTTAAAATGTGAATGCACAGGGTGCCATCGCACCCCACCCCACCATGAATCGCGTAGGGATTCACCATTTATTCTGAGGATGGAAAGCCTTGACACCGGCCGACGCAGTACTCCTTTAGCTGTTTTAATCTCAACGAGGCGGATTTGCCTATCCTTAGCGGGAAACACTTTGGTAACTCGTCCCTTCTTCCACTGGATTCGCGGCTGAAGATCGTCGCAGACGAGAACCAAATCGTTGACGGCGATTGGTTTAACCTTGTCTTGCCACTTAGGCCTCACAAGTAATTGGGGCAAATAATGTCTCACCCATTGCTTCTAAATGCGGTCTTTCAGATTTTGTGCGATACGCCATTGTTTTCTAAGGCAAATGTTTTGATCGACTGGCTGCGCTGTTTGCATGGAATTGGGGCATCCCATAAGGAAATGGTTAGGAGTGATTGGGTCGTCCTCTTCCGATGATAAAGGCACGTCGGTAAGTGGCCTCGAATGTAAAATATTTTCCGCTTCGATCAACACGCTTCGAAGTGTGTCTTCCTTCGGTGCCTCCTCACGAAGTGTCTTTAGCAGCATTCTTTTTACGACACCTACAAGGCGCTCCCAACAACCCCCTGAACTTGTGTTGGAAGGGTAATTAAATTTCCAATCGATATTGCGGCTGGTGGCTTCATCTGATATGCGCTCAAAATTCAACATGCGATCAGCTTCCTTTAGCTCCCGTTGAGCGCCCACAAAATTCGTGCCATTATCGCCGCTGATTCTTATTGGAGTGCCACGTCGGTTGATAAAGTTTCGAAGACACAACAAAAATGCATCGTCGATAAATCATGCGCAAGCTCTAAATGGGCTGCGCGCGTAGTTAGGCACGTAAATATAACTGCCCATCGTTTTTCTCGCCGGCGACCAACGGTAACATTGAATGGGCCGAAAAGATCAACTCCTGTGTAAGAGAACGGCTTGACATAAGGAGTGACCCGATCCTCAGGCAACTGACCCATCAGAGGCGTTGCTGGTTTAGCTCTGTCTATGTGGCACGTTAAGCATGTACGTTGCACGGACTTCAACAGCGACTTGGCATGAGTAAACCAAAACTTTTGGCGGGCTTCGTACAATGTCAATGCGAAATTCTGATGGTGTAGTCGCTCGTGATACTGACGCATTATGAGTTCGGAGATGATGTGTTTGGATGGCATTAAAATTGGTTTTCTGGCCTCTACTGGCAAAACCGCAGCTGCGCCCAGGTGACCTTGGATTCGCATGATCTGATCGTTGTCTATAAACGGCGTTAATGAACGAATACTGCTTTGTCTATGGAGTTGCTCGTCTTTCAATAGGGCTGATACTTCTTCTGCATAAACTTCGCGCTGAACGGCTTTGACTATGTATATCTCTGCTTTATTAAGTTCGGCGGCGCTTAGCTCTGCCTGCAGACCGCCTCCATCACATGTCTGATAGGTGCTACGTAGTTTCAGCTCGCAGAACCCATGCCACTACCCATTTCATCTTTAAATATGAAGAAAAGCGATTCAATTTTAGTAAACAACGAGTTACCTTGGCTTGTATATGTAGGCTTGGCTTAATCTCCTCCTCGACTAGCTCGGGCATATGTGTGCAAGATGTGGCTGGCCAATCCTCAACTGAATGTAGCAGAAACTCGGGCCCATGCAACCATGGCCCACGTTCCTCAATCTTTGGTGGCCACTTTGGACGAGTGGCGACGTCTGTGGTACTGTTATCGGCCTGAATCCAACGCCATTGTGACGGTTTAGTTGATGCTAAAATCTCTGCTATGCGGTGACCAACGTATGGCTTAAATTTTCGTTCTTTCGAGTTGACCCAGTGTCGTACGGTTTGCGAATCCGACCAAAAATATGTTTGATTTACTTGGACGTTATGACCTTGGCGGAGCAAATTCGCAACTCGGACGCCTAACACTGCGGCTTGCAATTCCAATCTCGGTACGGATAATAACTTCTACGGGCGCCTTTGGTTTTGCCCGCGACAAATGTGACATCACAACCATCACTACTAGCGATTCGAAAGTACGCAGCCGCTGCGAATGCTGATTGACTGGCATCCACCACTACGTGCAACTGTATGGAAATTGTAGATTGAAGCTGCGGTGAATACCATCGTCTAACTTTAACAATATTAACGTGTTTTAGTTCGCTCCTCCACATAAACCATTTGTGATGCAGGCTACTCGGAATCGCTTCGTCCCACTCGATAGAATGTCTCCACACTTCTTGTACTAGCATTTTGGCAAAAAGCAAAAAATCGGCGATAATGCCAAATGGGTCAAACACCGACATAACTATACTGAGGAGTTCACGCTTGGTTGGAGCACGATTTCCTTCTAAAACGGCTTTTGAAACTCGGTGAAAATTAAGCATAAACTCAAATGAATCTGTCGTGGTGTTCCAGCGCATTTCCAATACCTTTTCATAGCTGACTCCGTTTTCTAGACTTATAGACTGTGGCATGTGTGGCTCTGCATTCAGGCTATCTTGCAGACGTTTGACGTTTGATACAAATCCGCGTAATTGAAACCCCCCTTCGGAATGGATATAAACGATGTCATTGCAAATCCGCTCAGCGTCTTATTCGTTCTTGAAACTGGCAACGAAATCGTCAACATAATGGCTTTCGACGATGGCTGTAGCGGCTTCTGGATACTGCTGACGGAAATCTTCGGTATTTTTATTTTTGACAAATTCCGCTATACATGGTGAGCATATGGCTCCGAAAACCATAGACTGCATAACAAAGTGCTCGACTGGCTGATTAGCGTTCCCATCACGCCATAAAAATCGTTGTGCCAGTTGATCTCGCTTGTTAATGAGTACTTGCGAGAACATCTCACGAATGTCGGCTGCGACTGCAACTGCCCCTTCACGAAATTTGAATAAAATGTTCAGTAATGGTTTGGAATGTTCGGGCCCTTTAAGTAGGCACGAGTTCAACGATACGCCATTTACTAGGGCAGCTGCATCGAACACAACTCTCATTTTCTCTGGCTTGTGTGGGTTATGAACTGCAAAATACGGTAAATAAAAATTAAATTTCAAGTTCATACGTACTTCTTCATCAGACAGCTTTCGGGCATAGTCTTTGTATTTGGCGGCAAAACGGGAATCGGCCTTCATCCTGCGTTCTATGCCCAAAAAGCGCTTGTACGCCATGTCGTAACTGCCCGGAAGTGCTGGTGGTAAATTTCGCCATAGTATTCCGCTCTCAAAGCGCTTGCCCAAACGTCGGGTGTTGTTGTGTAGCATCTAGCGCGCTATCTGATCTTCCTCAGATTCAATTTGATTTATTGACTCACCTATTCTGAAGTTATCGGCGGCAAAGTATTCGGTTAGCAATGCGTTTAGTGATGTTAGACCTTTTCGCTCACGGATATGCAATACAACTGGTGTTTGTGGTGGTGAACTGGTTGGACCGTAGGCTATCCAACCTAATTTCGTCTTAATGGCTACAGGGCTATTTTCGCTGGCTTGAACAGTCGGCTTTCGAAAATGATTGTGCTGGCAAATCAAGGCTACGCAGGGTGCACACGTTTCGAATATTATATGTTGATGCGGAATTTTTGCCTCTTATTTCCAGGTTTACCTTCGATAACTCTTCGGTTGTGCAGTTTTCGCCATACCATTGAAGCGTTAGTGGCTGTCCCGACCTTTGAAACCCAAACGTTTAGCTAAGTTATCTTCTATTAAGGATACGGCTGATCCCTCATCCACCATGGCGAAAACGTCTACACTACCGTTCGGCCCCATTAGCGTAACCGGAACGTATTTAAAAAATTGACCACTTTACCGGTCGACATCTCTAGAGTTTAGCACTGGCTGGGACTCACCTGTATTGCATGTAGCAGCTGTATTTTGAGGCAAACTCGAATTTTCGTGCAGGCTGCGATGATGGTATCGGCGGCAACCATCAACGTCACACATTCTTTTTGAACGGAATTTGACAGTGCTATGACCCTTACGTAGACACGAGAAGCAAAGCTGCTTACCTTTTACTTTTTCCCAACGATCGTGCACGCTCATGTTTTTGAAAGATTCACAGCTGGAGATTACGTGAGCGCCCTCACATACGTAGCACTTGATACCCTCTCCGCATTCTACTTGTTTTTCTCTTCCAACGTGCATTGTTCGACGCGAAGATTGTTGTTGAGGCACTGGCTGATGACTTCTAGTGGTCGTGTTTGACGGCGGAATGATACACACCAACCTGGCAAGTTCGCTTAACCATAATGAAAACTCCTTCACCGTTGCATATGGCCTTATATTGATGGCATGGCGTGTCCACTCATATTGTTTACTGGGTGGCAATTTCATGACCAGCTGCTCCAATAGTGTGGTATTTGAAAGACGCTGCTCACACCTGGCCGATGTTAAAAATCCGACGATGTTTCTTGTTTTAGTGGAGAATGCTATAATTTGATCTACTTTATTCTCGCTGATATTGGGAAACTGCTGTACTTTACTTATTTGGCTTCTTAGTAAAATATCTGGGCGCCCAAAATGAAATTCTAACTCTGCTATGGCATTTGGCACGACCAACTAGGCATTTATGCAAGCGCATTAAATTCTGACGATTGCTGTAGCGAAATGCCTGCGTTGTGTCCTTGAAATTCGCTAAGAACAGTGGCCATTCGTCAGGATTGCCCGAAAAACTTAGCAGGTCATATAATTTTGTCACCGATTCATTGCTTGCCAAGACTGTATCTTGCGTCGATCGCTCTGGTAGCGACACTGGTGAACTTTGCTGCGTTGCTTCTATAAGATATGTTTGTGGTACTTGTTGCGCCTCCCGTTCTATATTGCTTCGCAAACGCTCAATATCCCGCTGGCTTTCTTCAGTCGCCACCCTCAGCTCTGATACTGCATTGGTAAGTGCATTCAGACTCTCTACCATTGAGGCAAGATGAATTTGTGATGCTCCTACGTATGTTGAGTACTGTCCTGGCTCCGCAAATTATACACGTTGCCTCCCGGCATCTTGCTCATATATTGTGTTAGACGGTGCGATTAAATTTTTATTACACAAAATTTCGGACGAAAATAAGACGAATTATTTTATAAGTATTAATTGCGGTGGACAACAATTATATTTTTTACCGGCACGTACGGCAATTATTAAACGATCACTCCATTTTCTTTTTGACGGCACGATATCTATTTTAGCAAAATTACAGAATTTTTCTATTTCGCGGCACTGTACGCGACTTTAGCCAAAAAATTTTCCGTTTTACAAAAATCCGTAACTCGAACGATATCCAACAGCCAATCACAATAATTTGGAGAACAGTTAACTTGGAAAGATGATGTTATTGCAATTTTAGTTTATCGAAATGTATAAGAAAAAAGGTTCACAAAACAATAACAATTTAAGTGTATATATGTATGAAAGTTTCTTTCCTTGGCGTTTATTTATTTTTATTTATTTATTTATTATTTAAAGTCGACGACAAACTATGGTCGACTGCATAATATAAAAGATATATAAATATACAACTCAAAAGATAAAATTTAAGATATATCGAGCTTTCAACAATGTTATATTACAAACAAAGAAATATTAATGAACATTACTATTTAATTTCAGAATATAATAATAATAAGAAATATGAGCAGAAATAAGATCTTATGCCGAAATCTTATACTGGCGGAATGCATCAGATTCCGCTCAGCATGACTTCGGAATGCAGTGGATTCCAATCACCCTGTTGGAATGCAACAAGATTCCAATCAGCATGTCATGGGAATCCGGCAGTGCTAAGAGTAGTGTAATGAGGATACGCCATCACAAGGCATAAAAAAGTAACATGACCTGTGTTGTTGGAATGCACCGGATTCCAATCAGCTCGATGCCTGACCCATAAGATTATACTGCCGGAATGCATACGATTCCGGTCAGTGACTCTTGAAAAAGCATGTTTTTTACGTTGTTGGAATGCACCAGATTCCAATCAACACAGTACTGTCTTGTTCCTTCTTAATGAGACATGTTGATAAATGTTCCTCCATCCTTAAGCGAGATAGTTCCTGTTTTTTATCGAAGGAATAAAATGCCGGCAAATTAAATTAGCTTGTATCTCTTAAATTAGATAGGCAAGTATTGCATTACGTATAGTGGCAAAAGTACATTCAAGACTGATGCAGCTATACAAGTCATTGTAGTGCGCGCACCAGATAAGAAGAGGATTATTTTTAGCAAAGTTTCGTCGACAAAGGGGTAAATAGAAAGGAACGTAGTGTCTGGATACTCTAGGGGGAACCGCAAAAAACAAGCGGCTGAGGAGGTCCGCGGAATCAATTTCTCCAATAATGAGCTTATGGATGAACAATACCCCCAGTAATATTCTCCGATTTTCCAGAGTGGGTAAGTTAATAAGAAGAAGTCTACTTCTGTATGGAGGAAGGTGGAGACTTGAGTCCCAATTAAGGCCGCGCAATGCAAATATCAAAAATTGCTTTTGAACTGACTCAAGACGCTTTATATGCTTTTGAGAAACAGGGGACCAAACGCATGAGCAATACTCGAGTATTGGACGAACCAGCGATGTGTAAAGAACCTTAGTGAGGTACGGATCATCGAACTCTTTAGCCCATCTTTTAACAAATCCAAGTAAACCCAACGCTTTGTTGGCTATAGATGAAATATGCATGTTAAAATTCAATTTCGGATCAAAAAGGACACCTAGATCATTTGCAATAGATATACGCTCCAAAGGCGTACCATCTATTACATAAGATTTCAATGCTGGCTTCACTCGGTGAAATGTCATATACTTACATTTAGAGCAATTTAAAGCTAATAAATTTGTTGTGCACCAACATTGGAACGAGTCCAAGTCGGCCTGAAGAAGATCCAAGGAACTCAAATCGGTAGGACAGTAAGTGTAGCAAAGTTTTACATCATCCGCATACATTATAGTATGGGAATATAATATTGTCTGTGGCAAGTCATTAATGAAAAGGGCAAAGAGCAAAGGGCCTAGATGACTTCCCTGGGGTACGCCAGAGGAAACTCCGAACGATTCCGACAGATTGCACTTGAACAGGACTTTTTGGGTCCGGTTAGAAAGATAGCTTTTCAGCCACATTAATAGGTGAAACGGAAAGCCCAGTAAATCAAGCTTATGAATAAGCAACTCGTGGTTGACGGTATCAAATGCTTTGCTGAAGTCCGTGTAGATGACATCCGTTTGCTTGTTCGCTAAAAATCCTTCCATAACTATAGAGGTGAATACAAGCAAATTTGTAGTGGTTGACCTTTGAAGAATAAAACCGTGTTGGCATGGAGATAAAAGACTAGAACACTGATATTGCAGTTGATTGGTGACAATCTGTTCAAAGACTTTAGGAATGACTGAAAGTTTAGCAATACCCCTGTAGTTTTCAACTTTTGACCTACTACCTTTTTTATGCAGGGGTATAATAAAAGACTGTTTCCAAAGTGCCGGGAATGACGCAGATCCCAGAGATAGCTCAAATAATTTTAAAATAGGCTCATACATGTTTTCGGCGCAGTACCTAAGCACGCAGCTAGGAACACCGTCCGGTCCCGGAGAAAAGGTGGGCTTCAAAGATTGAAGACTCTGAAGAACAATATTACCATCAATAGCAGGATTCCTAATGTAATTCGAGCTATCTAAGCGATAGGGATATTGACCAGAATGAAAACCACTGGGTGAATACGTGGACTTAAAGAACTCAGAAAATAGTTCAGCAACGTCGTCATCAGTGCAAGCTTTTTTACCTCCAAAGGTTAATGAGGAAGGATACCCAGAAGTTTTCCGCTTTGAATTTACGAAACTGTAAAACTTTTTTGGATTTCTAAAAAAATGGGCTTTACAACAACTCAAGTAATTTTTATAACAAAGCTGATTAAGACGGTGAAATTTAGAACGAGCTATTAGATATTTAGAGAGGTCAGCAGATGCTCCAGATTTCTTGAACCTCTTATAAAGCCTAGATTTGATGTTATTAAGTCTGATAAGTTGCCTTGAAAACCAAGGGGGCTTATTCGAACATAGGGTATAGCGAGTAGGAATGCAGGTATCAAAGAAGCTATCAAGCGTACTGTAAAATATAGAGATAGCCGAATCGACATCAGTGCAAGCATAGAGATCCGACCAATCATGGGAAGCCAACAGATCATTGAGCATAATGAAATTCGCTTTGTAGAAGCATCTAGATCGGGGACGAGACTGTACTTGAATCCTACGGGGTAGGCTGATATCAAGTGATATCTCTAGCGTAGGGTGAAGAGGGTCTTCTGGAAGGGATAAAGGTGGTATTTGCGTAAGGGCAGTACCCACCGAGCCATCCACAAATACTAAATCCAGCATTTTATTTCCACTATTTGGAACATTGTTAATCTGTAAAAGAGATGAGTCTAACAAGCAATTGAGAAACTCATGTTGAGCAGTGGGAGTTAAAAAGTTTGAATCACTTATATTAACCCAACTAACTGTTGGCAAGTTAAAGTCACCAACAACAACAAGTCGATCGTTATCTCCCAACTGCGAATGCAAATCACAGATGGCCGAGCTATGACTAGCATAAACATCCATATCCGAACGAGGTGGTATATACGAACAGCAAACAATTACGCTATAGCTACCGAATGAAAGCCTAACTGCTATGAATTCGATATGGGAGATATTGTCCAGCGAAATCAACGCAGACGATAGGTTAGATTCAACAGCAATAAGGACACCTCCCGCTCTAGAGATGCGATCACGCCGATAAACAGCATATTTATTTGAAAAAACCTCAGAATTGTAATTATCAGGCTTTAGCCAGGTCTCCGTAAAAGCTACAACTTGTGCAGAAAAGTTGAAAGAATTAAGGAAGAATGGAACAAGTTTTGATCGTAAACCACGAACATTTTGATAATTAATGAGAAGACGGGACAGATCAGCAATTACCTTTGTGTTGTTATTACTGTGTTCGTCATACCGTTTTTTGGCTGTAATAAAACAGGTTCGGCCCTCGCCTTTCTCGTGAACAAGTGAACCACAGTATGCTTGGGCCAAAAAGAGGAATCAAGTACCTTATCGAAATATTCATCTGAAAGGGATATTTTAAATGAGGAGATGTCTCTCTCATATTTAAAGTTAAATTTATACACATTGATGTTACTAGTGGGTGCAACACCAAGTTTAGAGCAAACGTAATGAGCAATGTCATTTTCGGTAAGCGAGGCGTGTAATCGGGACACAAATACAGCCCTACGAGGTGGCACGGCAGTCACCTGCAAAGGAGTAGCGGATAGCGCACCAGAGAGCTGGGAAGGTGCGGCCGTTATAGCGTTGGTTATCGAGCCCGTACTATTTTTTTCAGGTACACTTGTATCGCTAGCAACAACCCCAGTATCGGTAACTGTTATTGTTGGAGCTAAAAATACCGGTGGAGGTGTAGGATGAATTGGGGAGTCCAGCGAAATCAACATTGGTGACGTAGAACAAACAGCCGCAAAGGTACCACTATTAGTTCGTGCATCGTTTAATTTGCCAGAGATCGTCTCACTGGAAGTCTCGACACAACCTTGTGGAGATTCTTGTGGAGATTTCTGAGCTGCATTGTTCATAACGTCTTTGGTTAGCCTGTTCGTATTAGTCAACGCGGTTGAAGGGACATTCGTAGGAGGACAGCTTTGCCCCTGACTCGAAGACAAGTTGGAGTCATTGTTGGGCATACATTTCTTTCGTTTTGGGGATTCAGATATCACTTTCAATTTTTTAAAGTGAGCCTCCATCGTTTTGAATCTTTCGTTAAGGTCACGAAACCCAATAAAAATGTTGTTGAACTCTTTCTGAGTTTGCCTCATAAAAGCTCGCATGTCATTTTCTACGGAACGACAATCATGACATGTCCAGTTCAGTCCAATTTTGCTGGATATTAGGTCAACCACCCGACCACCTATGTGAGAGAAACCGGCACAGATAACATGAGCCATATTATCACAGAGCCAACAACAAACATAAGTATCACCACGGGAAATTTTCTTTTGATTGGTGCACTTCTTGACACAGCAATCCAACATAATTGCAAAGTTAAACAAACCCAAAAGAAAAATAGGCAAAAGAAACTATAAGTATAAGATAAATTGAACAGCTGTTCAAAAATTATGGGCAAGAGTTATTTTGGAGCACTGGATGCAAATCGCAAGACAGCGTATAGCTAGCAGCGAACACAACACAAAGCAAAAAGGGCACACAATGACTTGCTAATAGCAGCTACCAACAAAAAGGTATGCAGTTATCACAAATTTTTGTGAAAATCTATGATATATGAACACACAGACTGAATGTTTAAATTGCACAAAAAGCCACTATGTATATTGCACTGTGTAAAGATTTAATACGAAATTAAACTTTTAAACTGTTTTCTATTCTATGAATAAATATTTATGAAAGATAAAACTTGTTTACAAAGTAAAAAGGTGGTGGAGATCCTATTTTATATCAACATTTATTTTGATTTGATGTGTTTCCAAATTGTCTTGTCTCTGTATTGGCTGTTGGCTTAGACTTTTTGCTCTTCTTTTGTTGTGGTGGTATTTATATTCGCACTGAAAGGTAACAATGTTGCGCATATGATTGACTACAATTTAAAATGTGAATGCACAGGGTGCCATCACAGGATTGATGGATTAAAAAAATTCTACTTTTCAGTAAAATATTTACCTTCGATCTGCATCAAAAAAAGTAACATTTTTATCAAAAATGCGTATGTGTGTTTGTTCGCTGTGAACTGTCCGCGCTAAATGCTTTTGAGTGAGGCTTGATGCGACACATACATACGTACATTTGTAGCATTCGCTGCGCTATTTAACTTCGGGCGTAGGTTTATAGGTATGTATGGATGTACATCACTACATAGTATATAACAAAGTCGCTCTTTCTGTCCCTATGTCCCTTTGAATGCTTAAACCTTTAAAAATGCGCAACGGATTTTGATGCGCTTTTTTTTTTAATAGATAAAGAGTGATTGAAGAGGAAGTAACGGATGAACATATTTGGCTGAAATTTGGTGGAGGGGTAGCTTAGAACCAGGAGACAGACATAGGCTAATTTTTTTTTTATCCCGTTCTGGATAGAGGCTTGAGATCAAAACGTGGACCTGGGTAATCCTGGGATATGTTTTTACAATATGGGTATCGAATGTAAGCTGTTCATGAGTACTATGATACGGGACCCCAGCGGGTTAGGGGATCAGAATATACCCGCGGTAGGTATGCCTGTCGTAAGAGGCGACTAAAATACCAGATTCAAAGGGCTGTGTAGCGCAACCTTTTAGGTTACCAGCGCAATATATAGCTTCTCCAAACCCAATTGTCAACCTCACCTATCCGCGGCGAATCCTGTTTCACTAACAGACGAGGCTCTGGCGACCCCAAGCTCCTCATGGAACTTGGGGGTAGGGAGGGAGGGAATGGCCTGAAGGTTTAATGTGGCCACATAAATCGGTCCCGAGATGGTCGGGCTAGCACCTTAATGGTGCCATGGTACCGGAGCGTACCGGATTTGTATCCGGCAAAGGACCATCACATCGATAACACTCCCCAAAGCCTTCGGGGAGCAACCTTATCGCTACAACAACAACAACTTTGATACGGGGTATTTTTCGTACCGCGGGTAACTAGGGTCTCGAGATATAAGCGAAAACGTGGACGCGGGTACCCCTAGAATGTGTTTATAGAATATGGATAACGAATGAAAGCTGTTGATGAGTGCTTTAGTACAGGGTAGTTTTCATACCTATTGGTGACTAGGGTCTCGAGATTGAGGCCAAAACGTGGACCCGGGTACCCCTAGAAAATGTTTATACAATATGGATAACAAATGAAAGCTGTTGATGAGTGCCTTAGTACAGGGTAATTTTCATAACTATTTGTGAAGCGTCTCGAGATATAAGCCAAAACGTGCATCAGGGTAACACTAGGATGTGTTTTTACATTATGGGTATCAAATTGAAGCTGTTGATGAGTGCTTTAGTACAGAGTAATTTTTATACCGCTGGGTGACTAGGGTCTCAAGATATGGGCAAAACCTGAACCCGGATACCCCTAGATTGTGTGTGTAATATGGATATCAAATCGATGGCCCCGAGCAGCTTTGTACCAACTCGTTGCGAACGTTTTGTTTTATCTTATCTCGCGCTCAGTTCAGTAAACTGTCTCAAATCGCGTTCTGCATTTCATACTGTACTAACTCGTGAGTTGCGTTCGTTTCATCTCATCTCGAACGCTGCGATGTAAACTATCTCAACTCAATCGCGTCTTTTCATAATGTCTCAACTCCCGGCGTTGCTTATATACTATCTCAACTCTGATTCCTACAATTTCGAGAACGAGCTACTTTAATGTTTAAGGTAAAAATAAAAATCCAAATCGAGTCCTTACAACATAAAAGTAATGAAAATAATGTAGAAACGTAATATCCTTCAACTTGACTATATAAAATACAACTTAACTCATATTTTCAATTTAAACAAAAGAATTTTCAGTATTTTCAATGAATAGAAATATTTTTAGGGGAAAAGCAAACAAAAAATTTTACAAGCGAGTGAAATTCTAAGCACCTATAATTTAAGGTGCTTAGCTAAGCGGCGTTTATTCCTTTGAATTTCATGAAAAATTTCGTATTTTGACATGTTGTATTTTTTGTCTTGACTGCATGAAACTTCAGAATAAAAAAAAACTATTATTTGAAATTTATACATTGAACACTTTGCCGAATTTCAAAATTTATTCAACACTGTGCTTTGTAAAATTTATAAAACGAAAGACAATTTTTTTTTTTTTTCAATAATATTTTCTTGTCAACGTTTGGTTTATTTTTTTGAAATAATAGGTGCTTTTTAGCTTCCTCCCTGAAATAATAACTACTTTCCAACGTCTATCCCAAACACCTGTTTACTGTTAAAACAAAAGAACAACAACGGAATAACTATTATGAAAGAAAAATAAAATTTATTTCAAAAATAACAAAACTTATAATTATTATGTTCCTGTTTTTTTCTGATAACGAAATATAATACGATTACTTGTAGGTACTTATTATGGTAGAAAATTAATAGATTAAATAATAAATAATAAAAAAGGCACTTCACTTGACCTCGTCTGAAGGTAGAAAAAAAATTACTCATCATTATCGGAATTCTGTCCTGAATTTTCTTTGTCCATTGCATTAAGAGACTTATAGAACGTGTGTCCAGTAGAAGGAATTGTCCCAGAATTGCACAATGTTATTAAATCTTTCAATTTCAAATGATCAATCGACAATGCAGTTTGGTATGCACATTTGAGATTGTAGTTGAGAAAACTTAAAGGACGGCTTTTGCTTTTTTTGTTAATACATAGTTCTTTGTACTCTGCGTCGAAGGTGTATCGAAAAGTGACTTTATTATCATCGTCTCCTTTGATACTGATTTCGCGAATTTTAGACAAATAAATTTTATTTCCTTCCACATCTTTCTCCCAATTTTGTTTATTTGCCAGATCTTTGAAATCAAAAATGTTTTCGCGCTCTATTTCAGATACTACGTAAGGTTTTTTACCAATTTTTGCAGTTTTCACGATAGTGATCCAATCATCTGGAGTAAAAATGGTCACGCCCTTACTTTTTCTTTCTATTAATGCATGCATAGAGTCTCCTTCATTCTGCGTGTGGCCTACTTCCAAAAAACGGTGAACAATATCGACTTTATACTTAAGAGATGCGAAATGAAACATCGAAAAAACGAAACGGTTACGATTTTGTCCCGCACAGTTGTCCGAGTAAAAAACGAATTTTTTCATACCTCCGTGGGCTTTTTTTCCGATAAAATCGAAAAGAAAGCTTGCGATTTCATTGGCCCCCTTTTTACCAATCGTTTCATTCCACAAATAGCAGAACCCCTCATTTCTCGTACAGTCATAGGCAGTAAAATTATAAATTGACAGATGCCGTTTATAATAGAAAGCGGAAGATTCAGCACGAGGACATGGCAAATCTTTTTGAAGGTCAAAGCAAGCAACACATGCAGTTTCATCTCCCCGAGCAGTTCTTTTGTCCGCATCTTTCATACTTCTGGCCAGATTTTTCGCATTGATGTGTTTATCGTGGTCCTTTTGGGTTTTCGTTTTCTCTTCAGGAGTTGAATGATCCCAAGTGAAACAAACATCACATTGGTCTTTTTTCGGTTTAAAAAAGTGGAGATCGAAATCATTATTGTCCCTGTACTGTCGCTCGGACGCAATCGTTGATTGAGTGGGATAATTTTCAGCCATCCAAGTTACGTAAAATCTGTACAATTTTCTTATATCAAGGGTTTCATCGAGATATTCACGATTGCTGTCCTTGCGACAGTAATGAGAGGGAACCTTTGGAAAAGCTGAAATATGCTCTCTAACGCTGGAAACTAATTGTGGTTTCAATCTGGATTTCCCATTTTTTCTACGTGAATCGGGCTGCAAGGCGCTGCTGCTTCCTTGCTTCTGTAAAGATGTCCTAACCCAAGCATCGTTGATATCCAAAGTATTTAAGAACATTGTTTTGCAAACCTGAAATGGTTTTGCAAACCTGAAAAATGGTCATATTAATGATGTACACATTCTTGTATACCTTTATGGTTTTTCCGTCGACTCGAAAACTGTAATTTCGAGATTCTTTTCTTTTCGAATCCCAACTAGTGGTTTTTGTTTTGATAGGCTGAGATGAGACTCTTTTTGTGAGATATTCCCACTTTTTCTCATGCGAAGTTAGGCTCCAAAATTCGCTGAAGAGAGTTTTTCTAGTTTCTTCACTTAGACGTGATCTGCATTTGATTCTACAATTTGCAGAACATTCTTCCTTGAGTGCGCGAGCTTCTTTGATTTTTCCACTTACATTAATATACGTTTTCCCAGCTTGTCTTGCTTTTTCTGATTTTTTTTCCAGTTATTAGGATTTCGCTGCCGCTTTTTAATGAGTCTATGTACAACCTCAGAATTTTCAGTCACAGTCAAGTCTTGTCCAGTATTTTCAGCCGCAGTCAACTCTTGTCCCCGTTCAATGTTTTCTGCCTCGCGTCCTTGATTAGGCTCAGTGGAACTATTTTCAGTTTCCAAAAAGTGCGCTATACTTAATTCTCTCTCTTCATTGGACTCCACCAGGCAACTTTCATTTTGCAACAAGTTCGTTGTATTTGACTCTTGTGCAACCAAAATCATATTCTGCAAAGGGGCAAGTCTAGCTGCTTGTCCGTAGTCATCAGCCTCTCTAGCATCTACAATAGTTGAAAATATAATTGCGATATATCTGCGATAAATTTGCCGTACGGTTCCATCCAGCCATTTTGCTATAATTTGTATTTGAATATAGGTATTTTATTGAAATTTGGCACACAATTCCCTTTGATCAGGACAGAGGTTTATACAAAAAGTGGGCGTAATAGTTGTATAGCCACGCCCCTTTTTATATAAAATAAATGTCATACAAAATTAATCCTTCGATTACTCCATCTTGAGAGATTTTGTTAAAAAGTGGACGATGCCACGCCCAGAAAAACAACTTTTTTCTGGCGTTGACTTGCCTCCAGGCAACCCACATACCAAATTTGAAGATCATAGCTCTCTTAGGTATCGAGTAATCGAAGGATTAATTTTGTATGATATTTATTTTAAATAAAAAGGGGCGTGGCTACACACCGATTACGCCCACTTTCCAAAGGTTTTTTCCTATTTCATTTGACACCCCTACACGATGCTGATGTTAGAATTTTATTCATATCGCTTTACAGGTTACAGAGATATACCGTTACAAACATATTTTAAAATTAGTATACATATTTTTATTTATATATATAAATGTAGGCGTGGCTATCATCCAATATTGATATTTTTTTGTGGAAAAGTGCCCGTCATACACTCAAGATGCGCACCAACTTTCATCGAAATATCTTCAACCGTTTTCGATACATCGGTATGGAGATCATACCCGTCTTAGGTATTGACGTATCGAGGAATAGGTTTTATATGGAATGCTCTATATATACATATAAAAAGGGGCATGGCTACATTCCGATTACGCCCACTTTTTGTAGAAACCTTTGTCCTGATGTTGTTGTTGTTGTTGTTGTAGCAATGCTCGCCCCACCTAAAAGCCGCGACCGATCACAAATTGTCATCAATATCCTCTAACGGGAGTCCAAGGAAACTTGCCGTTTCAACAGGGGTGGACCATAAGGAAAGGGGTGTTAGAGGCGTTGGTTCCACATTACAATTAAAGAGATGGTTGGTGTCATGTGGGGACACATTGCAAGCGGGGCATACATTTTGTATGTCGGGGTTGATTCTGGATAGGTAAGAGTTTAACCTGTTACAGTATCCAGAACGAAGTTGAGCAAGAGTGACACGCGTTTCCCTGGGGTGTATGCGTTCCTCTTCCGCGAGTTCTGGATATTTTTCTTCAAGTACTGGATTCACCGGGCAATTCCCGACATAAAGGTCCGACGCCTGTCTATGGAGTTCACCAAGGACCTGCTTGTGTTTTTCCGCTTCATACGGCTGGGTTCTCAGGCGCCGTATTTCCTCAAAATGCTTACGGAGATGACTCCTTAGGCCCCTAGGCGGTGCTGGTTCGTCAATCAGATGTCTGTTGGGATGCCCAGGTTTCTGGGTATTCAACAGAAACTGTTTGGTTAGCATCTCATTTCTCTCCCTGATGGGGAGTATTCTCGCCTCATTATGCAGATGGTGTTCTGGGGACATAAGAAGACAGCCCGTGGCGATTCTGAGAGCAGTATTTTGGCAGACCTGTAGTTTCTTCCAGTGGGTGGTTTTTAGGCTTGGCGACCATATGGGTGACGCGTAGCACGTAATCGGCTGGCTAATTGCTTTGTATGTGGTCAAGAGCGTTTCTTTATCTTTTCCCCAGGTACTGCCAGCAAGGGATTTGAGGATTTTATTACGGCTCTAAATTCTTGGAACAATTGCGGTTGCGTGCGCACCAAAATGTAGATCCTGATCAAACGTCACACCCAAGATTTTGGGGTGTAGGACAGTCGGTAGCGTAGTGCCATCGACGTGGATGTTCAATATGGTCGACATTGCCAGGTTTCGCGAGGCGAAAACACTGGAGAGATCAGGGAGATAGCCGTTCATTTTATTGCATAGCTCATCGATCTCTCGGCCTGGGCCTGTGGCCATTATTGTGCAGTCATCGGCGTAGGAAACGATTGTGACTCCTTCCGGTGGTGTAGGTAGCTTAGATATGTAGAAATTAAACAAAAGTGGGGATAGGACACCACCCTGTGGCACCCCTTGTTTAATTCTCCTTTGTTTTGATGTTTCGTTTCTGAATTGCACCGATGCCTGCCGACCACCCAGATAATTTGCGGTCCACCTTTTAAGACATGGGGGAAGGGTAGACCCTTCCAGGTCTTGCAGTAACGAGCCATGGTTGACCGTATCAAAAGCTTTTGATATGTCTAGCGCTACGAGTACTGTTCTATGGTGGGGGTATTGATTCAAACCGCAATTTATCTGGGTGCTAATGACATTTAGCGCGGAGGTAGTGCCATGGAGTTTTCTGAAGCCATGCTGATGTGGGGCTAGCTGCAAATGTGCTTGGAAATAAGGGAGCAAAATGGCTTCAAGCGCCTTTGCCATTGGCGATAGGAGAGATATCGGACGATATGACTCACCTACGTTAGCTGGTTTCCCAGGCTTTAGTAGCGGCCATTTTCCATTTCTCGGGTATGACAAAGGTGGAAAGAGACAGGTTGAAGACATGCGCTAAATATTTGAAACCCTCTTTCCCTAGGTTTTTAAGCATCGGCATGGCTATGCCGTCTGGGCCCACTGCTTTGGATGGTTTAGCGCGACCAATGGCGTCCTCAACCCCTCTAGCGGTGATGGTGATTGGTGACGCGTTGAATTTGTGTTTATGTGCGTGTCTATTGGCTCTCCGTCTATCTTTGTCGACCGTAGGATGCATTATATATTGTCGGCAGAAAGCGCTCGCGCATTTTTTCGCATCCGACAGCACCTTATCGCCAAAGGCGATGGAAACTTTGTCTTTGTGCTTAGTCGGATTCGATAGGGACTTTACGGTGGACCAAAGTTTACCTACACCGGTAGAGAGGTTACAACCTCTTAGGTGCTCTTCCCATTTCGCCCGCTTGTGTTCGTCCACAAGCAATCTGATGCGTTGGTTTATATCCCTTATTTGGGGGTCGCCTGGATCAAGCTGTCTTATAAGGTCGCGTTCCCTCGCTAAGCTCGCGGCCTCCGCCGGGAAGTGGGGCCGGATTTCGGGAATTCTCCCGGCGGGAATGAAATGTGCCGAGGCGGATTCAATGACCTTACGGAAGGCACGCTCCCCTTGGCGGGCATCAGTCGGGATAGGGAGGGCAGCAAAGCTGCTGTCTGTTGCAGATTTATATTCTTCCCACTTTCCTTTTTTGAAGTTTATGAAAGTGCGTTTTTCGGTGACGATGAAGTCGGCGGTACGCTCGAACGAAATAAGTATGGGCAGGTGGTCGGATGCCAATGTTACCATCGGCTGCCAGTTGACGCAGTTCACGAGTTCTGCGCTCACGATTGAGATATCTGGCGAGCTATGACAGCTTCCTACCATACGTGTGGGGACGTCTCCGTTTATTGTGCAGAACGTCGTTTCGTCTATTTGATCCGCCAACATCTCACCCCTACTGTCCGCCCGCAAGTTTGAATGCCATAGGTCGTGATGGGCATTGAAATCGCCTAAGATAATGCGATTGTTGCCAGTGAGTAAGGCCTCGATATTAGGGCGGTATCCACTGGGGCAACAGGTGACAGGAGGGATATAGATGTTGATGATTTCTAGATTTGCATCGCCTGACCGGACAGATAGGCCTTGACGTTCTAAGACATTGTCCCTGCGGTCGATGCCAGGATCAAATATATAATATTGCACAGAGTGGTGTATAATAAACGTGAGGCCGCCTCCATTTCCGCTCTCGCGGTCTTTCCTGTGGACATTATAACCAGAGCAGGTCTGCAATGCAGATCTTGCTGTGAGTTTAGTCTCTTGAATCGCAGCAATGCGGATGTTGTGCCGCTTCATGAAATCGACTATCTCCGTAATCTTCCCAGTTAGTCCATTACAGTTTAACTGCAGAATTCTGAAGTGCATGAGGGGTGACGCCGCCACTCTAGGGGTAAGTGACGGGTGACTACGCCTAGGTTGTGGAAGGCCAGGACGCAATTGCTGTTGTGGCCTTGGGACTGGGCGCCCTTGGGCAAGCATTGGGGTACCCGGTTGATTTGGGTTTGCGACCTGGCAACATGGCGCGATGAAACCCGTCGAGGGGTTGCCGTCTCGGAGACCAGAACATCTAGGAAAGTGGCACCACCCAAGGCAGGAGCTGCATTGAGCGGATGTCGCAAACCTATATATTCTGTGCTGGCAGACGGTGCAAACGGAGGCAGGGACTAAGAGTCTGTTTCCCTGACCTGCACGATTGCTGCCAGAAAAGAGGGGGGAGAAGAAGACGGGGGCAGGGGCTGATGCTCAGCATTGCTACCAGCTCTACTACGAAGGTAGTAGTTATGAGTGGTATCAGCTGTTTGAGTTGTTGGCGCCGTGGGGCGCGAGCAGCAGCGGGTACTTGTTGTGGCTTGCTGAGCAGCGAGGCTGCTGGAAGGGGATACGCTTAGGCGTAGACTACGGGACGCCCTTGGGCGTGAGCAGCAAGGAGCCACAAAAGATTTATAAAAGTTACGTGGACGTCGGGTTTTGGGATCAAGCCCAGAACAACCTGTCCGATGCAACCATCCCTTGCACAAGACACACTGAACAGAGTATGACCGTCCTAAAAAGATTCTTTTCTGGCAAATGCAGCAAAACCATTTCTCAGGACCGGGGTCAGGAGGCGGACCCGGATTGGGTTCGATACCTTCCCGGAGTAAGAGAATATGTAGCAGTCCTGCTGCAAGGAGCTGCTGGGAGGATGACAATTTGTGGGAGGGACGAAACAAATTAAATGGGGTCACACTGAAATGACAGTCCTTGGTCGGGAAAAATCCCGAGTCGCTCCGGTACATAGAACCGACTGCCTTGGGAAGCGCCTCTGTCCTGATCAGGGGGAATAGTTTGCTAAATTTCAATAAAATATCTATATCCAAATACAAATTATACCAAAAACACATATGAAGATGGACTGGAAGGCGGCCTGACGGACGGATGAATGGATGGAACCGTACGGCAAATTTTTTATTTTATTTTCGGTTGAGGCTACCGATTAAACCTGTTGAGGCTACAGTTTATTTTCGGTAGCGTCTACCAAAAAAAAATCGATAGCCTCAACAGATTTAATCGGTAGCGTTTACGAATTTTTTTTTTTTTTTTCAGAGTATGAAAAAAAAGCATGTACGAGGCTTTGCAGGTTAGAAATCTAAACAATTATTTTCGGCGTGGGAAAACTTGATTTGCAACTTACCTTGTACGTTTTCTACTTGCTGTACTTGGGGAGTAATTAGGAAATTAAAAGAATCTTCGACATCACTCATTGCCGTTTCCATTTTGGTTATAAAAGTTCACAACAAAATCAAAACCTGCACTTTTTCTTACCGATAACGATTCTACACTTTTTTCAGTTTAAATTCAGAAAGTTACAATTCATATTCAGAAAATTACAATTCAAGTTCAGAAAATTACAATTCAAGTTGAGAAAATTTCAGTGTACGCTTTATTGAAATTTTCTGAACTTGAATTGTAATTTTGTGAACTTGAATTTTAATTTTCTGAATATGAATTGTAACTTTCTGAATTAAAACTGAAAAAGGTGTAGTGCATACGGAACCACTAGTAGTTCGCCCTAAATCTCTTTTGCATGCTTTCGACTGAGGAATTTAACATGGTGATGTCAATTGTAGATTTTTGAACTAGAGAAAATCTAGTTAATGTCGGATTAGTTCTTTTTTGGCACGTAAGATATAGTTCTGAACCAGAAATTTGTCTCAATAGTTACTGATTCCCCTACATGGCATGTATACGCGAGTTGAGATAAAATAGAACGGAACATTTTTCTCAAACTAAGTTGAGCTATTCTGTTTAAACATATTTAAATATATAAATATATTTTTGATTGCTTTGGGATTTTCTCAGATAAATCACAATGGAAATATGTATTTGCAAAATAAAAATGGCAAAAAAATGAGTTGAGATAGTATATAAGCAACGCCGGGAGTTGAGACATTATGAAAAGACGCGATTGAGTTGAGATAGTTTACATCGCAGCATTCGAGATGAGATGAAACGAACGTAACTCACGAGTTAGTACAAACTGAAACGGAGAACGCGAGTTGGGACAGTTTACTGAACTGAGCGCGAGATAAGATAGAACAAAATGTTCGCAAGGAGTTGGTACAAAGGTGCTCGGGGCCATCGAAATGACAGTTTTTGCTGAGAGCTTTAAAGTAATTTTCATTGTTATATTCGATTTAGTTGCATTAACCTGGCAAAACTGATAAATGTGCATGCGAAGCCGAAATAAAGACATGAATTAATAATACCCACGTAACCATTTACATATGTACGTCTTATTCTATTTGCCTGGCAATAAGGGATAAAGAAAAATGGGAAAAACTTTAGAGAAGAGAAAAGAGAGGAGACCGAAAAAGAGATAGAGTGAGACGAAAATAGAGATAGATGACGCGAAAATAACGAGGGAGGAGTGAATAAAAGGATTAAGAAAATTGAGGGGGGGGGGGGGGGAGTGTGGGGCAGAGTTAGACGGAAAAAGCTTATTAAAATGTAGTGGGATAGACCAAATTTAGGGCAGAACAACGTCTGACGGGTCTGCTAGTGCATTATAAATTGGATGAACTATTTCGCGCAGTCCAAATAAGTAAGACGGCCCATACATGACACAAAAACCATGCGCAAATATAAAACGAAGAAATTTGTGCAAATGCAAATTTTGACATACACGGCTCAACACTGCACAATATTCATTTTTAAAGTAGCGCAACAAATGAAACACGTGTTTTAATTGTATAAAAAAGGCACTAATTGAATAAAAAATCACAATTTTTTTCCACAGTGCTGGTAGTTCACGGTATAAGTCGAAAAACTCGCACCAGAAGCGTTTATTTTCCATTGCATTTATAAAATATATATGTATTTTAATTGCAAGACCAGCTCAACTCATTGCATCACTGCGCAATATTCATTTTTCAACTAGCGCAACAAATGAAACATGTGTTCTAATCAGGCATGCTTAACCAACGAACCGATATCATTTCGTTACGATAATTAACGTTAATAAACGAAACAAAGTCATTTCGTTTCGTTTATTAACGTTAAGAACGTCAAATTAACCAAATGATTTCGTTTCGTTTTCTACCATATCAAAACGAAATCAAATCGTTTATGTTGATTATTAATTTCAAACTATGCTGGCAAAGCTGATTGATGGCGGAGTCATTAAAGGTGAAAGCATTAGCCAAGCTGATTGCAACTTTTCTCATGAATTTTGACAGTACGAACATTTCTCAGAGTATTTTTGACATTACCACCAACGAATTACACAAACAAACTACATGGAGTTTGTGTGTGTATGTCCGCTCGCTGTTACCACCTTACGGCTTCACCATGGCTATAGTATTGCCAGCACAATTCAAACATAAAGCATCACGTTTTTAACGTTAACGAAAGCTTTTCGTTTCGGTTAAAAACGAGATACAATTTATCTTGGTAATTTTTTTATCGATAATATTTCGAAGTGTTTCAACGGAAACGGTGGAAATTTTTTGATAAACGATTAGCTTAACGTTAAGGTGCATCCCTGGTTCTAATTGTATAAAAAATTATTTATTTTTGAATTTGTGTGAATTCCTGTTACAAGATAGAGATGGTCCTTACGCCTTCGATATTAACATTTTTAAGCAATAATTACTGATGTTATATTATCAGGAACCACAGGTAAACTGTGTAAGATTCACTACACACGAAGAAAAAAGCATGTGCAATATTTGCAGACATGCGCAGTTCTCTGCGCAAATAGCGCAACCAGTGCACACACCGGGTAAATCCTTGTGAAAATTGGTAATTGGCACAAGGATACTTGAGCCGTGTAATTGGCGTATAAGTAGTATGTCATCTTTTGTTATTATTTTTAAAATTGAAGAAATAAAATCCTCTTTGTTTACTTCGAAGGAAATCTTAATTTTTTTCCTTCGAGTCTGTTCGCAAATTTCTTGGCTATATTCTTCTGCATTTTGCAAAGTTCCGCAAATAATGAATACAGATTTGTTGTTTTTTGAGTCAAATTTATAGAAATTTTTTACTAATTTATCAGAATTTCTATCCATTTTTTAATTTATATACAAAATTGTATTGCACTTTCACAGCCGATTTTTTCTATTGTTTTTTTATTGATGGTAATAATATCCTCGATATCAGCAGAGTCCAGTGTTACAAAGGCATTTTTTTAGAAATTCAATACATGTTTTGGATAAAGCAGAGCATCTGTAAAGGTTTTATGGTTTTTTGTAAATATCTTTCAACAGAAATAAAATGTTTAATTTCCGCTTTCGTGCTCTATAAATGGAGGTCGAGTTACCACAATGTCCGCTTTACAAACGCTAAATTTTGGGTCAAACAAAATTGGGGTATGACATTTGCTCATTAAACTGAACCCACAATCTCTAATGAGCGCGTAGTTTTTTGTGATGGCGATTGACCGCTTGGCCACCTTACTGACAGCGATCACAATCTCATCACTTTTCACCTAAACGAATGGTTCTGAATACATATCGCACAGGTTACGATAAATACTGGCATGGGAAGCATCCAAGGCCCATCCAGTACGTGAAACCTTCTTCTTATAACCCTGATTTGGTGGTGGCACTGCAACAACCACAGCAGCCGCCACCACAAGCACAGGAATTAAAAAATCATATATATGTTTACATATATATACTTACCAATTTATATATCTTCTGCTTGTACTATATGTTGTAGTATGTTGGTAGGTATATCTCTGTCCGGATATATTTTAGTAAAAATTCGGTCGCAAAAGTTTTCCGTCGTCAAATACCTTGAATGCTGCATTATAAATGGCGGACTCGCAGACAATTTTTTGCGCTTAAAAATGACATATTTCACCATCCCTATGAATTTAATAGGTGCGAGGGAGCACGATACATAGTGGGAAAGCTAAAATTGTCAACATGCTATTTCATTTACAGAATTTTTCATTCCAAATCGTCACCCCTGTCAAAAATTCGTGTGGCTGTGTGCGTTTTTGGTCACACGATTTTTGCAGGGTTTATGCGGCAAGATTTAGGTTTGCACCTACCATTTAAAACCACTCTGCTTCAGGCGAGACCAATACGCTCCGTTCGCCCTGGTAACGATGCGCAAGTTACCGAAAATTTGAAATTAATCATACAAAAAATGTCAGAAACTGATCGGCTTTGCGTAAACTTGTGGGACGAAGTCGCAATAAAAAATGACCTGCAATATAACAATACCATCGACGTTATTGATGGTTTTGTTGATTATGGTGATGATACCAGAGAACCAGTTGTAGCCGACAAGTGCCTATTTTTTATGGTGAAGGGCATAACGTCTAAGTGGAAGTACATATTATCGTACTATCCAACAAAAACAGCGGCCAGCCAAGAAAAAAATAATAGATTTATTGTACAAAAATATAGATGTCGCACAAAGCATTGAGCTAACCGGGAAAGCAGCCTTATGCGATCTACGGACGGGGAATACAGCAGCATACTCAACCCTTAACGTCAACAAAAACAACACTCATTTAATTTACAAAGGCATAAAAATATACTTTTTTTTATTGCTGCCATTTGATTAAAGCGGTCCGAAATAATTTCTTAAGTAATAAAGAAATAGGTTCTGTTGATGGCACGAAAATGTTAAAAGGCTTTACAACATAGACAAAAAAAGTAATAATTTTAAAGTGTGCCCGAAATTAACCGACGCTCATGTTGAGCCGAGTCCGTTTGGAAAAATGAGTGTATCCATAGCCGTCCAATTATTAAGCCACTCTGTATATGCGGGTATAAAAATGTGTGCAGTAACAAATTTGTTTGGTAATGATCCCAAAATCTTAGCATCCATTGAGCCGACTCAAAATTTTATACAGCATTTTAATGATTTGTTTGACGAGCTCGACTGTCGATTTATTGCAGGGATGCACCTTAACGTTAAGCTAATCGTTTATCAAAAAATTTCCACCGTTTCCGTTGAAACACTTCGAAATATTATCGATAGAGAAATTATCAAGATAAATTGTATCTCGTTTTTAACCGAAACGAAAAGCTTTCGTTTACGTTAAAAACGTTAACAAAAACGTGATACTTTATGTTTGAATTGTGCTGGCAATGCTATAGCCATGGTGAAGCCGTAAGGTGGTAACAACGAGGGCACATACACACACAAACTCCATGTAATTTGTTTGTGTAATTCGTTGGTGGTAATGTCAAAAATACTCTGAGAAATGTTCGTACTGTCAAAATTCATGAGAAAAGTTGCAATCAGCTTGGCGAATGCTTTCACCTTTAATGACTCCGCCATCAATCAGCTTTGCCAGCATAGTTTTAAATTAATAATCAACATAAACGATTTGATTTCGTTTTGATATGGCAGAAAACGAAACGAAATCATTTCGCTAATTTGACGTTTTTAACGTTAATAAACGAAACGAAATGACTTTGTTTCGTTTATTAACGTTAATTATCGTAACGAAATGATATCGGTTCGTTGGTTAAGCATGCCTGATTTATTGGGAATAAAAATCCACTTAAGTGGTCCTTGTGGAAAAATTACGAGGGCAAAATTACCCGGCTACTCGATCACATAACTTGCCTGGAGTCGCTAAAGTTCAAGCGTAAGATATATTGCATTGATGGATTTATATTAACGATTCGCTCAATGATATAGGTATCACAAGATATATTTGAATCGCACCCAGACATAAAGTTTATTATGCTGGGAAAATTGAACCAGGATGCACTCGAAAACTTGTTCTACAGAGTGCGAGCGAGTCAAGGAATAAACATGCATCCATCAGCATACCAAATGCAGTATATTGTATCCAGGTTGGTGTCGATGAACATTTGATACACCGCTTTAAAGGCAAATGCACAAACTGCGAAGATGATGATGATGTGTTCCTGGAATGGATTGATGACAAGTCCACTAATACGGATGAGGTGGAAAAGGATCCAGATGAGCTTAAAAGTAGTCTGGATCAGACCCAAAACGATCCAGATGAACAGGCAGCCGTGGATAGCGAAGAATCAGCCGTGGATAAAGAAATCGCAGACATTATAATAGAAGATATTGTTAAACTCGATTGCCCAACAGAGATTCCGGTTCAAAGATATTATGCCGGTTATACAATAGGCAAACATTAGCCAAGAAAAGTACATGCGAAACGTGTTATATGGCTATGACGAAAAATAACGTTGATCTCACAAGCTCAGAAGCCTTTATATGAGCCAAAAGCTTTGTGGAAGAGAACCAAATTCTATATTCGCCAAATCGCAACGACGACGACAATAGACGTCAAAAAGCCAGAGACAAAGCCAAAACATATTAATAGCCGTGTTTTTTTATACTCTCGTATACGTTTACGTTTGCGCGTGAAAAAAAAAACGCCTATCCTCGCTTAGATAATGTTTTGGAGATCCATCTAGCGGCAGTGGTTAAATAACTAGCTACAGTCACAGGTTGTACCGAAAAGCGGAGACACACAACCCTCTGATGGCCATATAGCTAAATCAGTTGCGATGAATTGTGGACACACATAGAATACATAGAATTTGTGTAGAGGGTGAAACAAAAACACATATTTCTGTTACATTTGAGTATAATGCGTATTGAAATTTAGTAGTACACATTTTATGCGCAGCAATTTCAGCGGTGTATTTAAAATTTGACGCTTAGCAGTCCATATAAAGTTTAAGCGTATAGACGTTTACGTGTAAAAAAAAAACACGGCTAATATCTAGTATATCAAGCCATAGCAGAATGCCGCTAAAAGGATGCAGGCAGGACTGACATTTAGCAACCAGGTATGTATTTCCAAATTTAAAAAATTAAATTTTGATTTTTTATTTTTCTTTTGATATATTGTTATTTTTTAATATTTATTTTGTATAATAATTTTTTCTTTTATTATTAGCTGTGTTTTTTTATTCTTCTATATACGTTTACGCTTAAACTTTATATGGACTGCCAAGCGACAAACTTTAAATACACCTCTGAAATTGCTGGGCATAAAATTTGTCCTACTAAATTTCAATACGCATTATACTCAGATGTAACTGAAATATGCGTCTCTGTTTCACCCTCTACACTAATTCTATGTATTCTATGTGTGTCCACAATTTATCGCAACTGATTCAGCTATATGTTATACCCTATGGCCATCAGAGGGTTGTGTATCTGCTTTTCGGTACACCCTGTGATGTAGCTGTAGTTATTTAACCACTGCCGCTAGGTGGGTCTCCTAAGCATTATCTAAGCGAGGATAGGCGTTTTTTTCACGCGCAAACGAAACGTATACGCGTGTAAAAAAAAAAACACGGCTATTGCTTCCTTTTCAGATGTCAGATAACGGCTAGTATTGAATTAACACGTTTCGCACGCATTTGAATTCCTAGCTGGCATTAAGCAACCAGGTTAAATAATCTTTTATTTCTTTATTTATTTACATTACAGGAGGAGTGCTGGAACAGGACGAGTGATGGAATCCACTTTTTTTAGTTTTTTCTTTTCAGCTTTTCTCTTGTATTTCAGGTTTTTTCTTTTCAGCTCTTCTCTTATATTTCAGCCAAGTAGTTGTTGCGTACTACTTTAATTTTTTCCCTTTCAAGTGCATCTGAGCTTAGCTTTTTGAAGATTGGTTTTTGTCGAAGTGGATGAAGCTAGGTTTTCAAGAGGCAAGTAAATAAGATTCATTGCATATTTGAAAAAACTTCATACTTTAGTCAAACTATTGTGGTGCTTTTTTAAATATACACAGAATTGATTGAGTCAGAAATGACGAAATCGTGTGAGAAGTTGCCATTATATGACAGTAAGCAAGGTTCGCAATTCTTGTTAAAAAAATTGTCATATTCAACCAACCCTCTACCAAAAAATCCGTATAAGCACCAAACAGAGTGGATTAATAAGAGGGAGCATTGTAGAGTCGTTCATTCTCCATGGGACGGCTGCGCCAGGAATACACTGTGGTATTTAATATATAAATCACTATTTAATAATAAGCACTATTTATTTTTATAAAATATTTTTATTTAACCGCTCCTAAAAGTATGTTACAAAACGTTTTTAAATATTTCAACCGAATGAAAATTTTTGAAAGACAATATTTTACAATTGAAAAATAAAAATTAACAAGAACAAAAAAATTCAATTTATTTAAAGTAGGTACATTTAAAGTTGAATATAAATATAACCCTACAATACTCCCCGTTTTGCCCCTGCTTCGTTTTCACCATCGGGATTAAAAAAGTCATGAGCCTGGGCATTCGCGCAATTTTAGTGATGTAAATTGCATGGCGCCAGCGCCAATGCGGTGCCAGCTCAATGGTAGCTCATTGACGCAATGACTCCAAGCGAATTTTTGACGCTACTTAGTAGTAAGTGCGTAAAACATTTCGCTTGCGCTATTGAGTGAAACGACTTTTGTGTATCAGGCACGAGTTTGGTGTTATTGACGCTACTGGCAATAATGACACTGACCTGATCACGGTAGCGCTGGTAGTTCAGCTTTTGAATCAGAGAAAGAATTGATGACCCGTGTAAATTATTATGGCTTTGGCTATTATTGGTTGGGTTTTTGAACGAAATAAATGCTGCGGACATAACAACCGGAGTCATTTTTAGTTTTATATTTTAGTTTTAATGCACAATTAATATGGGTTTGTTTGGGCAGCCAAATAATAACAGTAGTATTGTTAAAGTTCTGCTTAGTTGATGGAATTTCTCTAATTTCCTAGCGATGATCAATAGATTGTCAATATTTCGTTCAACGAACGCGCGAAATTGCCACATCTGCTCAAATAATTACAGCAAAGATTACAGAGTTAAACAGCCTTAAAAAATCAGCTATGTTGAGGCGGACAGCATAGCAAAAAGTATGGTAAATTCCTCGCGCACCTGTCCTACAAATTCCACAAAGTTTTACAAGTCTACAATGTACTAGAGTTGGGTCGTTTCGTTCTGAACTTGTTCAATTGACCGGGTCTCTCAACTGAACAAGTGAACTAGATCTTCGATTTCGGTTCTGTTTGTTCTTTTATTTTATTGGTTCTTTTAGTTCGTTTTATCTAATGTTATTTTTTCTCTCTTCTCGTTCGCGAACATTGTAAATTCATACATACATTCGCAGAAATTCACAGTGAGCACAAATGTCGATGATGCCTCTTACACTAAAGATATGTGTGGTCATCTTTGTGTGTGGCACTGCTACAACAATATATGTATGGACTATTTATGAAAAACATGTTTTGTAAGAAACTAATTATTACATTTATTAAACTTGAAAAGTTCATATTTACAATTTGTGTCTGTACTCTTTCAATTTCCTTGGTCTTCCGAAATTTGTAACTTTTTTTGAAGTTAATTATACATATTAATATTAACTTATGTATTCATAACACATTTAAATATACCTACACAAAGCATTGCTGCATACACACCCCTATCTATACTTGTTGGCTTTTTTCGCGGGTGCAAGCAGCAGTGAACAAATTTGCTTGAAAAAAAAAAAGATCAGATGAACAAAAAGAACAACTTGTTCGTTCATCAGAAAAAGAACGAAAGATTCGAATCTCTGAAATGAACGAAAAAGCACAACTCTACAATGTACCATCTTATAATTTTTAAAATCTTTGGCACAACGGCATTTTTCATATACATAGATGCGTTTAACATATGCCCCTATTACCGTTTACAACTCAACTCTGATTGGGTTGAAATTTCGCAATTTGGTATTACGGATTACAACTCAACCTGTCAAAAAAATGTCGGTTGAGTTGTCTAGTCTAACAACTTTTTGTGGCATTACCGTTTACAACCTTGTGTTGGTGTAGTTGTCAAAGACGTCAAACTCTTACAACTGATTACTAGCAGTTGTCTCATACAATTTTGCAGTTGTTTTGAAAAAATTTTAAGTTTTAGAAGACGGTTCACCACCTAATTTTTAACAAAAATTTTCAAAGTTGGTATCAAAAGACACGTTTCGACCTCCGATTTAAGAATCCGAAAACAAAAATTAAAAATTTTATTTCTGTCATATCATTTCGGTTCAAATTTTCATGTGGTTGTTGTATTATGCCAGATTTTTTGTACACACTAATGCAGAAAGGTGTTGGATCTACCCAGGGTTATTTTTACAAATCGCGGGCAAAGGCTGCCAACGCAGAAAGATGGTCTGTGCAAAAAAACTGTGCATCGGACCTCATATTTCGGAACCTCTCGGGCCATTTTGTGAGTTTTTGTAAACATCTTTCGACAGAAATAAAATTTTTAATTTCCGCTTTCGAATCCTAAAAACGGAGATCGAAATACGTCTTTTGGTACCACCTTTGATAAGAGTTAAATGGTGCACGGTCTCATAAAACGTTACCTAATAAAAACAAAAAATTTAAAGCCGATAGTAAAACCTTTTTTAATCAAACAATAAACAACAATTTTGTATGGAAAAAACAACGTTTAAACGAAAGATTACATTGAATAATTTTTTTACTCTATGGAGCGACATTCCGTAGCTGGACGAGGCTGGTCGCAGTTCGGATGAAGCCAAAATAGGTGAAATAATGCGAAAATGAGTCCCATTGATACTAATTACTACTCCTGGGAATCCTTCGCGCAAATATGCTCCTCAATAATACCTAAAACCAGTCCAACACCAAAATCATTTCCACAGCATATTTGGTAGCTGCCGTCAGCAAGGAATCGGAGTGTGGCGCATAATTTTAAAATACGAAGGCGTATGCAGAAATGGTCCTTAATTTTGTTTAGTAATGAGCAAAATGATTCCTTTCAAATCTGCAAAATAACTTCATGAGAAAGCTGATCATTTGTCACTTAAACATTTTCTTACTTGGTGCTTGGTAGTTCCAAGGGATTGGAATGATCACGCGAATGTTTTCCGCATTCGCGACATGTCAATCACCAACATTTTCGCCGTTATAAAATAGATTTTCATATAATCTCCGTTTTGCTTTTATTTCGTAAATGCTTAAATTTCCTCCACAAATTGATCAGCTGTTCATTTATCTGTCAAATCATCACTTTCTGAAGTTGGCAACTCAATTCAACTTCAACTGAAATAAGTTGTAATTCGTAATACCAAACAGGAGTTGAGTTGTCTAAAAGTTGAGTTGTTTTAATTACAACCCAACTAAGTTGAGTTGTTCACCGTAATAGGGGCAATAAGCTTATGCATTCCAACAACATCGCTACAATCAACTTAGATGTTGCGTTCGTAAATATGAAGGAACTTCAGACTTTGCAATTGAAGTTTGCCCATTCACATACAAAATTTCGCGAAGCACTGTTATAAACATTCTCCCTATACAACAAAATACTTGCTAACATATTTTGTGTCGTATTCATTTGCTATATCGCAGTTTTTAATTACGAAAAATGTTAGAAAATTTACCAACCAGTGGGAAAAATAATTTCACTTGTAAAGTGTGCCAACACCCTTAGCCAAAGCAAATGTCAAATTCTTCTTCTTATGATTTGCTTGCAACAAAATTTGGGAGTTGGCTACTTTTCAGTATCAGATGGTGCCAGTGTCGCTCATTCTACCGTTCTCCATAAAATGCGTGCAATCTACTCATAATGCATAAGCTTGTGTTAAACTCATCTACATATGTATATGAAAAACTGCTTATGTGTCGGGGCTTTAAGACTTTTAGGCCATTTATTGTTCATGTCGAAAATTGGTCAGATATGGTCAAAAGTGGTATCAACGGATGCGCATCACTGCCGGTTATAAGAAACTAATTGCGAAATTTAACTCCTTCAACTGTTCAAAAGTTATTTAAAAAAACAGGCGTTTTCGATCTCAGCTTAACACGGACTTTGCATCACCCAATTCACCAAGTTATTAAAACAAAACACTAAAAGAAGTTATATAATAATTTTATGTGCTCACTTTGGATATATTTTTTTTTTTTTTCAAAAAATTAATAATGACCAATGAATTTAAGTAAAATGACCCTAGGCGAACATGTTTTCAAATTGTCTTAAAGTCGTTAAAAAAAGCAAAATACCCAAAAAAAAGATGCCGGTTTCTTAAAAAAATTTATATTGCGATTTTCTGAAAGAATTAGCGAAATCAGTGATGCAAAATCCTTTAGTAGGTTCTAGGGGCATAAACACTCCTTTGAAAAATCACGAATCTGGGTGTCGTAATTAACCCAAACCTAACTTGTGTTTACCATATCAACTCTGTTGTTGGTAAAGTGTATGGTACATTGCGCAATCTGAGGCAATCTGCACCGTTTACGACTCCTCAAATTAGAACAAAGCTTGCCGTAGAGCTTATATTGCCAATAATAACCTACTCTGAGCTAGTTTACAACAAACTAGATTCGTGCGCTGCACATAAAATTGAATTGCTTTTAATCAGGTAACTCGCTACGTTTTGGGTTACGCAGGTTCGATCATATTTCTGTGTGGTGGTTTCAACTCTTGGGATGTGACATATTCGCCTATCAGAAGGCTAGAAGTGTAATTTTCTTGTTTAGGTTGATTTCTACTAAATCCCCACCGTACTTATATGAAAAACTCACATTTGCTAGATCTCTCAGGTCATGTAGTATACCCTGCAAAAATTGTTGGATAATGTGGTCCACTGGAGTACTTACCATTATACTCCACTGTAATGCAGCAATGGACCAACTCATGTTTCTACACGAACATATTGTAAGCCGATCATTGCTCGTTTTTAACGATTGTAATCACTACACGATGTTTATTGGACTGTGGTTACTCCATGGATTACTCTGATGTAATGCGGAGCTGGAGTATATGGTCCAGTCCTAGGACATCGCAATGTTAATTGGAGACCATATTTTTTGTATGAATTGTGAGTAATTTTGGACCACTCAGTTGGTCCATAGCGAGTACTCCATACATGCATGTATGAAGTACTCGCGATTTTTGCAGGGTAGTACCCAACTTCAATTTGTTTGTTGTTTTTCGTCAACACCATTCGTATATGGAACTCAATCCCAGCTGCAATAAGAGGTCCCACACATAAGCAATTTTTCAGATAGATGAGTTTAACACATGCTTATGCATTATGAGTAGATTGCACATATTTTTATGGAGAACGGTAGAATGAGCGACACTGGCGCTATCTGATATTGAAAAGTAGCCAACTACCCAATTTTGTTCCAAGCAAATCATAAGAAGAAGAATTTGATATTTGCTTTGGCTAAGGGTGTTGGCACACTTTGCAAGTGAAATTATTTTTCCGACTGGTTGGTCAATTTTCTAACATATTTCGCAATTAAAAACTGCAATATAACAATCGAATACGACAAAAAATAGGTTAGCAAGTATTTTTGTTGTATAGGGAGAATGTTTACAACAGTGCTTCGCGAAATTTTGCATGTGAATGGGCAAGGCGTAATAAACTTCAACTGCGAAGTCTGAAGTTCCTTCATATTTACAAACGCAACATCTTGGTGATGTTATTGGAATGCATAAGGTTGTGTAAAAAATGTCATTGTGTCACCGCCTTAAGGAACAATGTAAACCAAAGCAATTATAAGCCCATTCTTTTCAATTATTTCTCCTCACATTAGGGGGACTCATGAAAGCATATAAACTTATGAGGTGTAAAATTATATCCATTTACACACGCGGTTATATGAACGCAGATAGCAATACTCTTGATAAACTTGATTATTTATCAGCTGTATTATTAGCCGTGTTTTTTAACACGCGCGTATACGTTTCGTTTGCGCGTGTTAAAAAACGCCTATCTTCGCTTAGATAATGCTTAGGAGACCCATCTAGCGGCTGTGGTAAAACAACTAGCTACAGCAACAGGGTGTACCGAAAAGCGGAGACGCAACGCTCTGATGGCCATAGGGTATAACATATAGCTGAATCAGTTGCGATGAATTGTGGACACACATATAATACATAGAATTAGTGTACAGGGTGAAACAAAGACACATATTTCAGTTACATCTGAGTATAATGCGTATTGAAATTTAGTAGGACAAAATTTATGCGCAGCAATTTCAGAGGTGTATTTATAGTTTGTCTCTTAGCACTCAATATAAAGTTTAAGCGTAAACGGATATACGCGTGTTAAAAAACACGGCTATTGCCAAACAAAATTTTTTTGATTGTTATACAAATTAAAAAATACCAAGATTAAGTGAAAAATCAAAACTAAAACGCCTTTACTTGCTGATGTTGGAGATTTCTGATGAAAATGCCTGCTGTAATGTCTGCAAGGTTGCATTCCTTCGAGTTTATCGCGTTTACACAATGAAATGTGCGCGTAAATTTATACAAATTTAGGGGACTCATGTAACCGTATAAATGCCTTATAAAGTGTGTAAACGTATAAATGTATCTAGTGCGTAAACGAGCTGTCAAATTTTGTATGAAAAATCATTTACACAATTTGTATAAATTTACGCGCACATTTCATTAGGGGGACTCATGATAGCATATAAACTTATAAGGTGTAAAATTATATCCATTTACACACGCGGTTATATGAACGCACCTAGTAATACTCTTGATAAAATTGATTGTTTTTCAGCTGTATTATTTCCAAAAAAATTTTTTTGATTGTTATACAAATTAAAAAATACCAATATTAAGTGAAAAATCAAAACTAAAACGCCTTTACTTGCTGATGTTGGAGATTTTTGATGAAAATGCCGTCTGTAATGTCTGCAAGGTTGCATTCCTTTGAGTTTACCGCGTTTACACAATGAAATGTGCGCGTAAATTTATACAGATTGTGTAAATGATTTTTCATACAAAATTTGACAGCTCGTGCGTAAACTAGATAAATTTATACGTTTACACACTTTATAAGGCATTTATACGGTTACATGAGTCCCCCTACTTTAAGTATAATTTTAATTAACTGTCTTTAATATGTCTACTATATCTATATATTTTATATCATTACTACTGTACTTTATATAGCGTCATTAACTTAGGTTAACTTCAGTAACACTGTGTATCCCTTTCTTGTGTTTCTCTGGTGTAGCTCGGCAGCATAGTGCGACAAAAGCATCCGTTGGAAAGTCTTCGGAGCTACACCTAGAGCTTCTAGGAAAGTGACGTCGACGAAAGTATGAGTTCGAAGTCGCAGTTTTATGGCTTCTGTGCTGGCATATGTTATAAGGGCCAGGATGCGTGGTAGCGATTGGTGGCCGGGATTGCTTCTGTTCTCACATCGGGAATTGTAGCTCTTAAAAACAGCCGAAAAACTGGAGGCGCCCTATCCCACGAGAGTTATGAGTAGACCATTAATAGCAACCGTAAGTCGCCTTTGGCGGCCACCGTGGTGTGATGGTAGCGTGCTCCGCCTACCATGCCGGATGCCCTGGGTTCAAACCCCGGGCAAAGCAACATCAAAAATTTTAGAAATATGGTTTTTCAATTAGAAGAAAATTTTTCTAAGCGGGGTCGCCCCTCGGCAGTGTTCGGCAAGCGCTCCGAGTGTATTTCTGCCATGAAAAGCTCTCAGTGAAAACTCATCTGCCTTGCAGATGCCGTTCGGAGTCCGCATAAAATCATGTAGGTCCCGTCCGGCCAATTTGTAGGGAAAATCAAGAGGAGCACGACGCAAATTGGAAGAGAAGCTCGGCCTTATATCTCTTCGGAGGTTATCGCGCCTTACATTTATTTTTATTTATAAGTCGCCTTTGTGCGTGACCGCCAAGGAGCCACAAATGATTTAAAGATATTGTGTTCGCGACGATTATTAGGAGTTATCCCTAGGTGAAACTACGCTTTGCACGAGATATGTATGCAGACAAAAGTGTGACTATTTTATGTATGTATGTATCTCTTTTTCTTTTCAGCAGATATTTATGTATGTATCTCTTTTTCTTTTCAGCAGACGCAACAGTACCAATTCCAAAGATCGGGGTTAGGTTCGAAGCCTCTCAGGAGTAAGCGAACGAGGGCAATCCCTCCGCAAGGAGCTACTCCTGAACATTTTTGAACGGTGTGCGAGATCTTGAGGCAAAAACCCCGGATATTTCCGAAATGGCCAACACGTTGATTTCCTTAAATACATATGTACAAACAAAACCTTTGCCAAATATTATTTTTTTAATTTGAACAATAAATACCTAAATAGGACACCGGCGTACGCCGCCAACGCCGATGAAATGATCGGCGTAAACCTCTTATACCTATATATGACAGAAATGTCGAATGTTGGATAAAACCCTAGTGTAGGTCTTTCAGAATTTTTTGTTTCATCACACCCACTTGGTCCGGCAAGTGCACCCTCGTATAAATCTATGATCTTTGGTAAATACTATATCGTATGCTTTACATATTTCTTGTAGCGAACATTGAAAATATTTCCCTATATAAAATCCCATTTAAAACGGTTAAACTATTCCATGGTGAATACACTTTTGCTTATGGTGAATGCACGCTAGATTGCATGGAAAACTAACTCGCCGTGGTAAATGCACTTTCCTCGTTTGTGAATCTATTTTTATGCGATTGCGCGACATCTATCTGTGCATAGCTTAGATGAATCATGGAATTTTTACACAAGAGGACGTTTTTCTAGATCCACTGCTTCACCATGTTTCCCCAAATTCATGTTAACTTAACATGTCGCAAGGCGTTACAGAAAATTCGCAAAGAATTGCATAATGGTGCATCACGATGAATTTCCTCATGTTCATATGTAGTTTTGATGCAAAGCGAACATCGTCACAATCGAGTAAGATGTTGCGTTTGTAAATCACCCCTATTATGGTTGTCAATAGTCAGAAAATTAGTGTCAACGCTCATGAATTGGTATCGGCTATATATGTAATACTACTTTATTGCTAATAAAATGCTCGCAATGTGTTTTGAATTTGAAATCAGCCCATAAAATTTTTGTGATTGTAGCAGCATACATGTGACAAGAAAAAATTTAAATTTAGGTACATTCGATTATTGAATACAAAATCCATAACGTTTAAACAGCAATATATCGGCACTCTGATGTCTGGGAATGTACCTAGCCTTTTGTAACAATAACCGTTTTTATACACGCGTATAGGTTTACGTTTACGAAAAAAAAAACGCCTATCCTCGCTTAGATAATGCTTAGGAGACCCATCTAGCGGCAGTGGTTAAATAACTAGCTACAGCCACAGGGTGTACCGGAAAGCGGAGACACAACCCTCTGATGGCAATAGGGTATAACATATAGCTAAATCAGTTGCGATGATTTGTGGACACACATAGAATACATAGAATTAGTGTAGAGGGTGAAATAAAGACACATATTTCAGTTACATCTGAGTATAATGCGTATTGAAATTTAGTAGGACAAATTTTATGCGCAGCAATTTCAGAGGTGTATTTAAAGTTTGTCGCTTAGCAGTCCATATAAAGTTTAAGCGTATAGACGTTTACGTGTAAAAAAAACACGGCTAATATTGGTATTGGAGTTGTCAAAGTCGGTAACTATTGACGGGTGTTGATGATTTTTTGGTATCGGCTATTGAATATTAAAGTTGTGTTGACGTGACGTGACACAAAATTTGTCAACATAGATTTTGATGACGACAAGCGCTACAATACGAAATTCGGCTATTAAAAATTTAAAATAAGCCTTATTTATTCTTATAAATACACGTTATTTATTTATTTTTAATTAAATTTCAGAAAATGGTAAAAATAACCAACAACAACCAATTCACGGAGCTTGTTGCAGAAGTTCCAACAAATTTTAAGTCCCAATAGCAAGGTATTGCAACCAAATTGGAATGATCTCGGACCACCACTCAAAAATGCTGAAGGTTGGCAAAAGGTGAAAAACCATTTCTTTTACTACGTATATATGTAGTTTAACTTTTTGTGAAATTCAAGGTTTGGAGAGGCCTTAAATGCAAGGTCAAAAGCAAGATTGTCCACAATAAACAAGAGTGCCGTGCCACGGGAGGGGGATGATACAGGCAATTGTTGCTAAGCCTACTGGAGGAGCAGGTTGCGAATTTAGTACATTAAAAAAAAAAAACATTTTTAATCGCAAACTTTACACTAAGCCAAAGAGGATACATATATAAGAGACGACAGTTTTCTACTCGGTGAAATAAGAAAAACGGCAGCATTTTCAATCGCCGAAAGCAAAGTTTTCTCGACTGGGTATCTCTAATTCTCTTGCCCACATATTCGTAAATTGTGCGGCGAAACAGAAATAAGTTGAGTGAATCAGGGCCCGTATTACGTGTTACGATCAGTGACTGAAAACCATTTTGACTCTAGCAATAACTATGGAACTGTCAAACGTTTTTTTTTAAATTATAATATAGAATGAATCCACCGAGTACTATTTGTCCCTAGTTCAAATATGCCGTTAATCCGATCCACCTTTCAAGAGCTATTATGATTTAAAAAATGAGTTTCCATCACGGATCGTAACACGTAATACGGGCCCAGCAAACTGATATACAAGAAAGCAAAAAACAGAAAAGTGTCAAAAGTTGTAAAAATTGTGAGGAATAAGCAAATAAAAGTTTGCAAATTGTGAAATTTATTGTGAAAATTGTGAAAAATCAATTAATATTAGTGTGAAGTGTAAAAAATGTTTAAGTTGTGCAAAAAATTATGAAGTGGAGTGCTTAAAAAAGGTCAAATCCATAGGAAGGCCATAAAATTGTGTTGTGAAGTATGTGTGTATGTCTGTTGAAAGAAACGAAAAGTTTGCAGACATAAAAATATTGTGAGAATATTAAAAAAATAAATAAATATAATTCTAAAGTGAATGAAATGCTAACAAATATTTATGTAGTGTGTTCAGAATTGTGTGAAATGTAGTGCTTAAAAAAGTGTGAAAGCCAAGACATTGTTCTATGCAGTATGTGCGGATGTCTGCAAAAGGAAAAAAGTTTGCAGCCAAGTAAAAATATTGTTAAAATCGTGAAAATTTAATAAGTATAAGTGTAAAGTGGGTAAATGGTAACAGAATAGAAGTGTTTTGTGTAGCTGTAAAGTGTAGGGATTACAAGCCAACCTAATATAAACGCACGCAAGTCATTTTCTGTCACAAATGTCTCATGAGCATACAACTTGTATGAGAGCAACCCAAATTGAATTTGCTGCGTGAAGAGCTAACTCGATTTCCAATTTTTGTTCTGCGTGACATTTAGATTTACGTTTACGTTTACGATAACGTTTACACCAGGTATGCTTAACCAACGGAACGATATCATTTCGTTACGATAATCAACGTTAATAAACGAAACAGTCATTTTGTTTCGTTTATTAACGTTGATTATCGTAACGAAATGATATCGTTTCGTTGGTTAAGCATGCCTGGTTTACACACATGCTTCACATTGTCACAACGCATGCTTATTATGGTTAGGGCAAAAAACGCCGGTTGTTTGCGTGCGCTAAAAAAACACAGTGCGGTTTTATTAGGTTGGCTTGTTACAAATAGTGTGAAAGCTACGAAGAAGGCCAAAACATTGTGTTGTCGAGGAAGTATGTGTGGTTGCCTGCACCAATTGGAAAAGTTGTTAAAGAAATTGTGTGTGCTCTGTGACAAGGAAAAGTGTTGTTTTATATATTTCCTATACATATATTGGATTTGTGTTTATAGAATCAATCCAATTATGTATAAATGTATATGTGTTTTGTTTACATCATAAAGGAAAAAGTTTTTGAGTGAGATGTTTCCCCCAAGGTGGCGCCAATGGATTTAACTGTTACTCCAAAAGGAGACAAAATTACATTTAATCTTCTCGTGCAATTACGCCAAAATGGGGCAAAAACTTCAATATCAAAAAGATTTTGGCGTGATAACAAGCTTTCTGATATTTTTCGAAATAATTAAGCGATTAATTCACGAAATTCTTTGTATAAAAAGAAAAAAAAAACAGGTTTTTTTCAAAACCATATTCAATAAATATAAATAATCAATTAAAATAACGCCTGCTTTCCGGAAGTGTGGCGTTTTCGGGCGCGGTAACAACTCTCGTTCGAAAGCGAATTTGTCATTTTTCTACGTTCCATCGAATCCTGAGCTCGCTTCTAGATGGAAGGAGAACCTCAGGATTCAGGACTTCACAAAGTCGGGAAGTTACGTGTGCGCACTGCACTTTCTTCCCAATCCAGTGGGAAATAATCGCCGTGCCAACGTTGAGATTGGGTAAGTATTAATTTTTTTAAGTGAAATTTGTGTAAATAATTACAAATTAGAATAAGTCCGCCTGTGATAAATCCCGTCGACAAAACATTGTTGGTGGGCTTGCCGATGGGTATTTACATAAGTCTGTAGGTACACATTTTGTTGGCATATGTGTGTGTGTGTGTGATATGCGCAGCTGAGATACAGGTGCAGAGATATTATAGCAGCTACTCCCTTTATCAAAAATCGCAAAAGAAGGTGAAATGTGATAAATGCGAGGATAGTATGCTTAAGTCTACGGTAGAAGAAGGAAATAGCTCGGAAGCCCTGATTCGTGCCAAGAATTACAAGCCTTACGAAGATTTAAGACTTGAGAATCCTTCCGACTATTTCTTTAAAATAAGCGCAGATCATATGAAGTGGTACCTTGAGATAATCCGTGTCTGCGCACACGTGCCTTCACCGAAGAAAACGATTATCGAGTACATTAAGCAGAAGTGTGATGAATGGTACTCGGAGTGGTTCACAGGGGAATGCACTGAGCACCGATTAAAATTTTTGGACTTTATGGTAACTGTCCTGCTGTACAAAAATGCTAAGTGGGTAAGAGCAGAGGAACAAGAGCAAAGGCGTCGACGACTTATTGCGAATTTGCAAAGGCTTAATGCGAAAAAAGCAAAGAGTTAAAAATGTTGAAGGCCGCCGAAAGTAGGGAAAAGGCTTGTCAACTACCTTCTAAAAAAAACTCAAAAACGGAAAGGAGGTAAGAAATCGGTGCATCCTGTTATAAAAAAGAAATAAAAAAGTGAAAGGAGAAAAAAATTTGTAGATTCCGCCAGGAGAATAGGACCCAAAGGAAAATGGTTCTGACAAATAAAAAGATGTAAGTTTATTTAATAATTTGGGAAAAATTTAAACAACGTGACATCAGGACGGACAAGGCGACAGCTGTTTCGATTATACCTTGTAAATCTCTTCAAAGCCTTTTCTCCCGGGAGTGGGAGTCGAACTCGCACTCCTACGATAGTTGAAATGGTTATAAACGCAATCAGCAACGTCATGCATTAGTTGTTGTAAAGTTTTTCCCAATTGCCTTCTTTTTGCATATTTTAATCTTTTACACATTGCATACTTCGTATGCAATTATGTGTTAAAGCTATGCTTGGTACGGCGGTTTTCAAAGATGTAAGTCCTATTGAGAAATTTACAAGGTGGGCCAAAACCTTAGATTTCTGCGATTCTGGGGCTAAATGATGCGACAGGTAATGGATTTTGGTTAATATTTATAAACAAATACCAATCTGCATATGCTAATAATTTTTCTCCAGTTCTTTTCTTTTCAGCCTTTAGCTAGTTGTTTGCTAATAAATCACGAATACCCTTTTAAAGTTGCATCAGGGCCTTTTCTAAATGCTACCATGAGGAAAAGCACCCGAATATGATATAAAATAATTCAAAATAAAATAATATTTCCAAATGCAGGTGAAACACATATGCATATTTAACCTTAACCGGTTAAATTGTGAGAGAAACTGTCACTACGTGTAGTAGCAATTTCGTTATTCTGATGCAAATATTCACTGCAAAAGTATGCAAACAAAATTAGTTACATTTTTCTTTTTTCGTTTCTGGTTTTCTTTTTAATTTCAGAAAGTAGTTGTTGTCATGTAAATATTTGTAGTAATTTAAATGAAACTACTAAAATAAAAACAAAACTAAATATAACTCTTCTTTTTTCGTTTCAAGTTTTCTCTTTAATTTCAGGTAGTAGCAAAAAGTATAAATATAATAAGAGCCACCAGTCTGCTACGAGTGGCGAGTAACTCTCCGAAAATCATAAAATTGATGCCGAATGTTTTCTAAGAGAGACATTTTTGAATTGTCTCGCATTTATCCATGCGGTATAGGCACCTTGTGCAACTGTGATTTTTGGAAAGAGAATTAATTAATTACAGTTGGAAAAATAAACACAAATACCCCACGAAAATGTATAGAAGACATTTTATGCACATCTCGCAAAAAAAAAAAAACGGTGACTACCTTAGAAAACATCGAGCAAATGGCTGCGAGTAACAAGTGATGTATCTTATCTTAATTTATCCTCTTTGGTAGTAGTTGTTGCTATGTATAAATATTTGTTGTAATTTAAGCAAAACTATGTACCTAACAATAATATTTCCTTTAATTCAATTATATTGATTTCAAAACTTTAAATTTACTGCTTGTTATTTCTTTAGTTATAGCAGAGAATTTTTACAAAATTGTTAATTAACTTTATTAAGTGTGGATTTTTTTTGTAATTTGAAATATACCGTTTTATAGCCCTTTCAATTCTACCCTATTTTGGCAAATTTTTTACCTTTTTGACTATTTTGCGTTTAAAATCTTTGATTACCTTATCAACTGACCATGCAATTTCAAATACATTGCGCTTGCAAGTGCGAACGAGCTCAAAAATATTTCGCTTTTGTTTTTTTGTTTGTAGGTCAGGTGAAGGCGGTGAAGAAAAAGATTTTTTTCTCCTCATTCGAAACTTCGGAATGTCCGAAAAGAAATGGAAATATGAAGTTTTGTGTGGTATAGCCTTATGCGTAAAAGGAATGGCATGTGTGCGTACGAACGCCAAAAACCTATTTTCATACATTTGACACACTCGCCAATTTTTATGAGTGCTAATATGAAAATGAGTGGTAATATAAAAATGTTTCTTGCCAATGATTCTTATTTCTTACACTTTGAAGACAAGGCAAGGTTGGATTTTTCACAATCTCTTTGAAAAAATAAATTCTATGGCGCATATTCATAGTCGAAATAAAATAGGTTTTAAATTTAGTTGCAGATTTTTTGACAGATAGCTCATAGAAAATTTTTTCAAAAAGTCAATAAGTCGACCTTCTGTTCTATTAATTTCCGTTCGGAACACTCTTTCCATTTAAGAATTTGGAGACTCGGTTTATATTTGGAATATTATGCATATTCCGACCTCGTGAGGTAGTATCAAATGAACGTATTCCGAATATTCTAAATTAACGGTTTATCCGGATCGCTCCCATGAATACTTAACGGAAAAGAGCTTTCCGAAATTTCAGAATAAAAAGGTGAATACTCCCTGTGTAGTAGGACCACACAAAAGCTTAACTCTTCTGTCAAAGGCAAGATAGGAATATAAAGTTGTAAGACAATAAGCCATTTTCTTTTATTTTTGTTTTTGTCAGTTCATTGCTGCTGCTGAGTAGCGTATCAACCCATGTCGGCTGCCTGTTCTATATCATCAAAGATGATCGAAAATAAAGATGTTGCTGGCGCAAACTTCGGTGGAAATCGGTGGGCGGATCGTAACAAAATTCTAGTAGGTCACTTTCACCACACCAAAAACATTAACACAATTTTTAACATAATTTAAGCTGGAGACATTGGTGCTTTATCGGTAACCGTATCGGTAACCTTTTAACAGCTGATTCGACCAACCTTATGAGAATCAATACAATCGATTATTGGTGCCGCTAAGGTCGTAACCGTATCGTAGACAACCAATTGGGTTTTGGCTTACCGTCGTAACGATAAACAGCTGATTACGTTAGGGATACGGATACAGCGATACGACATACGGCACCAATGACTCCGGCTTTAAGCGCACAAATACACTGATTGGAGTTTTAGAAAGTAAAAGTTGAAATTCTGAACACATTAGCTGAATAAAAATTGTACAAATAATTGTTAAATAACAAATACAGACAGTGGTAGTTTAACAAATTCTGCTGTGGTAAGTGGTGAATGTGACCTACTAGAATTTTGTGAAGCTTGCTTCACACGATTTTTCGTCCCTGCAACATCTTTATTTTCGATAATATTTGATATCATGCTATCTCAAAATATTTTACAAAAATTTCCCAATTCAGGATTTGTCACAAAACCGCCCTATATTAGAGTTAGATTGAAGAACATTTCATCTCAGAATGTTTTCATTAACACCCTCTTATGACAAAATGCATTGAACTTATGCTCATGTAGGGAGTTTTGGAAACAAATTTTAAGATAGTGCATTTTTGAATAAAATTCTAGCGTACGGTATTCTTCAAAAAATTTCTGAAATAATGACCAAATCAACATAACTTTATCAATTTACGAAACATTTTGTAGAAAATGAATTCTTTCCCCAAAAACTTTTGGCATTTACAAATTTATTATCACTACTAATATACTACCAAAGATACTTGTCTACTACAATTTCACTGAAGGGCATTGAATTATTCCCCTTTTTTCTTACTTTGTAAAAGCAACCCGTCCAGATTTTTCAATTTGGGAGTGTCAAATTGACATCATTGAAGAACAAACCTCTAGTAATTGAATCATGGTTTTGGCCTATACATATGTACGAGGCCAGACAGAAACTTTGAATGTGTTAGTAAGCGGAATCAAGACAAAATAAAAAATTTTTAATTTTGTCTGACTTCAATTTTTTGTTCTTCTTCTTATATTTGTGATTTTGTTGACGAGACGTAGACGGGAATGTAAGATTTCCTCGCCAAAATCTAAGGTTGTAGTAGTTTTGGCCTATATGTACGAGGCCAGACGAAAAGTTTGCATGTGTTAGTAACACAAAATCAAATTTTTAATTTTGTCTGACTTCGATTTTTGTTCTTCATCTTATGTTTGTAATTTTGTAGATGAGAAGCATGATTCAATTACTAGAGGTTTGTTCTTCAATGACGGCAGAGCTTTGACACTCCCAAATTGAAAAATCTGGACGGGTTGCTTTTAAGAAGTAAGGAGAACGGGTAATAATTCAATTCCCTTTAGCGAAAATTGTAGTAGAAAATGCCAACATGTTTTGGAGGAAATAATTCATTTTCGTCTAAATATTTCGTGTTATGTTGGTTTGGTCCTTCTTTCAGAAATTGTTTGAAGAATGCCGTACGTTAAAATTTTATTCAAAAATGCACTATCTCAAAATTTGTTTCCAAAACTCCCTACATGAGCATAAGTTCAATGCATTTTGTCATAAAGGTAGTTAATGGAAAGTATTCTGAGATGAGTCGTTCTTCAATCTAACTCTAATATAGGGCCGTTTTGTTACAAATCCTGAATTGGGAAAATTTTGAAAAGTATTTTGAGATAGTATGATTTTGAACAGGCAGCCGACATTGGGTGATACCCTACTCAGCAGCCGCAATGAACAGACAAAAACAAAAATAAAAGAAAATGGCTTTTTGTCTTGAAACTTTATAACTACCTTGACTTTGACAGAAGAGTTAAGCTTTTGTTTGATCCTGCTACACAGGGAGTAGTCACCTTTTTATTCTGAAATTTCGGAAAGCTCTTTTCCGTTAAGTATTCATGGAAGCGTTCCGGATAAACCGTTAATTTAGAATATTCGGAATACGTTCATTTGATACTACCTCACGAGGTCCGAATATGCATAATATTCCAAAAAAAAAACGATTATCCAAATTCTAAAATGGAGACGAATGTTCTGAACATACGGAAATAATAGAACAGAACGTCGACTTTTAATACGCGCCCAAAAATATCGAGAGAAGTGTCAAAAGACGCGTATTGACCTCGATAACAATAATTCGAAGGCGGAAATCAACATTTTAGCTCGTTTAAAAGATATTGACGAAAACCCGAAAAATGACGCCGGGTTGCGTTGGCAGCCTTCAGCCGAGCTTATAAAAAATTACCCTGGCCAGTCCACCAATGAGGTGGGATCAAAATTAAATGCAAAATCCCTTTGAAACAAAATCTTTTTCAGTGCACAAAAACATTACAACAACCACATGAAAATTGCCAAATTCAACTGCAAATATCTCCGGACAGAGATACAATTTTTCTTTTCCACCTTAGGATTATTGTTGTCGAGGTCACCTCTCTCGATATTTTTGGACGCGTATTAGCAGTAGACTCCTGTTCTAGACTTTTACCTGAATAAGTTAACATGCCCAATGAGTACATTTCGTTATGGCATCTCCATTATTTACTAATGACATTTTTACGTGAATCGATTTAATATTCGAAGTTTTGACGTTGAACGATAAATTCTGAATTAGTTTAGGTTTCGTATGTTCATAGGTTTGCGAAAGTGCACGATTCCTTGGTGTCCGTACTTTTCATAAATTCCTTGGTTTCCCTACTTTTCATAAAACTCATGTTCAGCCACACTAATAGATCATGGCATAGTTAATAAATTCATCATAAAATTAAAATAAATTGTATGCAGTTCAGTACTTATCGGGGTATTTGTAAACTGATTGCTTCCTATTTCTACTACTAATATTTTTCGAAAAATCGCAAAGAAACAACAAAGTTAACGGATGTCAATTCGATTTGGGAGCAAAATGGCTGCAATTGTCAAAAAATGTGTCTGTCGAGCAAACCTCTTGTGATTGAATCATGGATGAGAAGTAAGAAGAATCGACACAAAATCAAAACTTAAGATTTTGTATCAGTTTTGACTTTTGTGCTTGTCGATGAGGCGAAGGCGGGTATGGAAGTTAGGAACAATGTTTGTATTTTGTATGGTCGCCTATTATCATGCCAGCTTTCGATGGTCTTGAAATGCCCTTTTTAGCTTTGAGAACAATTTCTAACAGTTGAAAGTATTTCAACAAATTGTTTGGATTTGGTTAGCTTTTGAATTTCTGACTTCGAAATATATTTATATGTTATATTTGTATGTTGTTGTAGTACTTTTTCCTTTGCAGCATTCATTTAGTAATTACAGATGCGAAATGCAATTTATATTACTCCAGTAACCTTACATATTTTTTGATGGCCTGGTGAATCGGGATATTTTTCAAATTTTCTTCCTCTTTGGCTCTTTATTGATTTTTGAAAATGCAGAAAAAATAAAAAAATAAATAAATATCATGGAGTCGACGCGGTAGTTGAACTTAGAATTAATAAAAGTTGTTCGCGCAGCACAAGGCACTTAACCATAATTTCTATGCTTTCGATAAATAAGACGAATGCGTTATGTAGGAAGAGGGAAAAATAAAATTTTATGTAGATGAGGGAGGAAGACGGTAACATAAATTGTCTGCAGATGAGAAAGATGACAATATGGAATATCGATATTCGAAATTTAGTTGAGGATGGGGAATTTGTGAAGTAATATCGAGCAAATATATTGTTCCCTTTTTCTGATGGCCTGGTAAAATCGGCTGTTTTGGGAAAAATGGGCACCTTTCCTGATTCATGGGGAGAATCATCAATAATGGATGGATCAATATGATAAAAAATAAAACAACGAGCGGCATTTGAACCAAAAGTTGAAAAAAGAAAAAATAAATTGATCAAGTGACCTACACCTGCACCAAACATACTATTGGATAAATGCCACCTAAGACAAGTATTATACTCCCCCAGCGGGTTAGGGGGGACAGAATATACCCGCGGTAGATATGCCGCGGCCACCGTGTTGTGATGGTAGCGTGCTCCGCCTGCCGCACCGTATGCCCTGGGTTTGCACCCCGGACAAGGCAACATCAAAATTTTAGAAATAAAGTTTTTCAATTAGAAGACAATTTTTCTAAGCAGGGTCGCCCCTAGGTAGTGTTTGGCAAGCTCTCCGAGTGTACTTCTGCCATGAAAAGCTCTCAGTGAAAACTCATCTGCCTTGAAGATGGCGTTCGGAGTCGGCATAAAACATGTAGGTCCCGTCCGGCCAATTTGTAGGGAAAATCAAGAGGAGCACGACGCAAATTGGAAGAGAAGCTCGGCCTTAGATTTCTTCGGAGGTTATCGCGCCTTACATTTATTTATTTATTTTAGGTATGCCTGTCGTAAGAGGCGACTAAAATACCAGATTCAAGGAGTTGTGTAGCGCAACCCTGTCAGGTTGCCAGCGCAATATATATCTTCTCCAAACCCAATAGTCAACCTCACCTATCCGTGGCGACCCCGAACTCCTCATGGATGTAGGCGGTGGGAGGCGGGATGGCCAAGAAGGTCGCATGTGGTCATAACAAATCGTTCCCGAGATGGTCGGGCTTGGTACTGGAACGTACCGGACCTGCAACAACAACAAGTATTATACTTCAAACATTGTGGCGTTTTTTCGTCGGCAAAATGTATTTTTGTCTCAAGTTGCAAATATTTACATACATAGGTTTTTTCATTATTAAAATCTGTTGAGATTATTTACATATTAAACTTAAATAAAGCAAGTATGTTATCAAAAGCAATTTTTTATTAAATTGCATTTGCCTTTGGCTCTTTGCAGAAATAAGAAAATATGTCCAACTTAAAAAAACTCAAATTCTGCAAAGAGATCAACTCGACCAACATGGCGCGGAGTGAATTTACAATAAAAATTAGTAGCAAAATGTCAGAATTTGGGAGAAAAGGAATCAGCGATAACCCGGCGAAAAAAATTACGTTCGACATCTCGTCGCTTTGCAGCGAGCATTTCGCTACTTTTTCAAAACTTACGTCTCTTATATATGTATCCTCTTTGACTAAACAACAAATAACAACTGAACAAATTGTAAATAACCAATTGTTAAAAGTATAGGGATCGTAGTTTTTCTATAAAATTATCGATATGACTCTAACATGCCATTTCATTGCCAGCGTGTTTAAGTTAAAATCAGTAGTTTTGTCCACTGACAAATTGTTGAGCGAAACAGACCTCACGAGTCAAAATATATTGCCACAAAAACGACACTTGCGTGATTCGCTCACACACTAAACCCGATCATACAAAATACTTTAAAACAGAGCCGGCCAAAAGTTGCACATTGTGCAATTTGAGTTCGTGTTTTCACACAGACACTAACGATGTGCGATAACGATCGTATGCTTTTACTTGTCACTCACTAAAATCAACAGTGAATGCAAAAGGAAAAGTCCATGCTACTTTTTGGGCACATAATAAAAACAATATGCTGGAAGGTTAAAGTGACTTTTAATACGTTTTAGTTAGTATTATTAAGTTCCTTTGAACATACATATTAATATTGACAATTTAAATATTAATAATTAATAATAATTAATTAATTATTAATAAATATTGACAATTTAATATAAGTAACTTTTTATACGTTCTACTTAGTTTTATTAATTTTTATACATTTTTTTTATTGAATAACTTTATGTTTTGAAAATATATATTTCTATCTTTACATTTACTTTGTTTTATAGTTCCTTCTTAATGAAAAAGTGATTTTTTAAGTAAATTTTGCATTGAAGAAACACCATACCTTCTTTTATAAAAAAGTTTTATCTGGCTAGCTCGACCTCCGTGTTCTTAGTTATATGAATATAAGTAAATATTGTTAGGATTAGCTTGAAATCAAATAACCAGAGTCCTTTTTAAGTTCGAACTTCACAGTCCACATTTTCTTTTTTACACACATTTATGCAATTGTTTTAGTATTTTTGTGGCCGGCTCTGCTTTAAAACTTGATTATGTAAGCACGGTTATAACAAAGTGCAAGCGAATAGTATCGCTCTATTGCGTATTCCAAATTAAAAAATTCACACGGAACTGAATTTCCATATAGTCTCATTCAGGAGACGCCAACGCGTTGGAACAGCTCCTATAAAATGATAAAACGGATACTTCAAAAAAAGGATACAGTTTCACAAGTGCTACTTGACGCTGTAAAAGCTCCACCTCTCCTTATAGCAGAACAGCAATCTATTTTAACTGATATTGTAGATTTATTTGAGCCATTCGATAGTGCGATAATCTCCCTCATTATTCCAATTATTATGGATCTGTATCATCGTTAAAATCGTTGACATCCAGGGCAAACTCCGTACTGTGGAAAGTTTGGATGCCTCCAAATATCTTATAAAACACATCAATGCTCGGCTATCTCCATATGAGACTCGAACAGCTACAAAAATATCAACTTTAGTTGACCCTAGTTTCAAAACAGAGGCGTTTAGAAGTAAAAACAATGCAGATATGGCTGGCAGTGCATTAGAAAATGAAATTGCTACAACTGTGAAGTCTCAGAAAACTGCTTCAGGATTGAAAGAGCCAACAACACAGAATGAAGACTCCCAGCAGCTGCATTTTCACTATTTGCAGAAAAATATTAAACAAAAATCCAAATCTTCCCAAGTGGATGCGAAACAGTATTTGCAAAACTCACATACTTCACAAAATAGCTGTCCCTTGGAATATTAGGAAGGTAAGGTAGCAGTTTCAAGGCAATAGGGTGAAAATAATGTGTTAATTTTTGCATATACACGGACATGAGATGGCTTGTTCAACAGAATCAGAGCGAATATTTAGTAAGGCAGGATACATCATCTCAGACAGACGGGCATTGCTTAAATCTAAAAACGTAGATATGTTGGTTTTTACAAACAAAAATCAATGGTAATGCGAAGAATAGAAATGAAGATCTCAAATATTGTTCCTTATAATAAGTATGTTAACGATAGGCTCTCAATATAAGAAAACACTTCTTTTACTTTTTTTGTCGTTTAACGTACATGTATGATTATACCCGTACTCGTCTTTCGTCGGTGAAGTGCGAGTTGAATACGACCAATTTAAAAAAAAAAAATGTATTATTTTCGTTGAACATTAATTTGCAAAAAAGGTTTAAATATAATTTTTTTGTTTTTAAAGTCAATACTTTATTTGAAATATTGTTTCTTATGACGTAGACAGCAGACACGAAAACAGAAAAAGCATTTTTTTTTGTCAATTAAATTCCTTATTCCTTTTTATTTTCAATAAGTTAAGAAAATACTTTTTAACTGAAACTACGCAAACCATGACACAAATTGCTACTCATATTTTTGTGTCCGTTGCCGTATGTTGTCAATTGAAAGTTCTGTATACCTCATTGATTAAAAAGCTGCAAAAACGTATACTGAAAACATGTTACCTTACGTATGTAATAAATACTTCCTTTTGATATCACGCTAAACATATGTCGTTTCTAATGCCATAAACGAAGCGAGAACATTATATTGAAGTAGTAAGTTTTAAGGAAGAAATTGTATTGTTTAATGTCCCCAAGGTTGGTTTCCCTACATTTTGAAATAAAAGCTTCAAAAAAGCGCAAAAAGTATAACATTTCGGTATATACTATATGTGTAATATACTAATTATCTCACTCCCAAGAAAGGATCAAGTGAAGACCCACGTGGCATTCCTTGATGCTTCCAATTTTGTCGGCAGTCAACGAAACGAGAGAGAAACTGTCCTGCTTTATTTGTCGGGAAAAATCGAGTAAATGGTTAAGTACGTAAGTAAGTACATTGTTACAAAGAATAAGCAATATTTAAATAAACTTTGTTCATTTCGATTTAATCGATTAAATCAATTTTTCTCTAGAATCGAATCGAAAAAATCGATTCTTAAAAAAATCGAATCGAATCCAGCTCTATTGACAACCATAATAAGGGTGAATATAACAGAACACAGAACTGAAATTTATTTCGGTTTGCCAATTCGCGAAGCACTATTATTAACACTTCCCACTATTAAAGGCAAATACTTGCTAACCAGAGACCGTAAAGGCTCTGTTGCTAACATATTTTGACTGCTGCTGGTCATTTGTTAAAAGCAAATTTTAGTTGTGAAATATGGTAGAAAAGTACGAACGAGGGAAGAATAATTTCATTTGCTAAGCCCACAGATTAGATTGATACGAATATTTTGTTTACGCTCTCATATTTTCGCGAGGGATTTATCTGTGATTGTTGCCAGAAACAACCAGAAGATAAATCCCTCTGAACAGCTGAAATGCAAAAAAAAACGGGAACCAGAACAAAAAACGCGCTAAAATAATTGTCAAAACTATTGGATTTTGTGATATTGATTGAATTAATGATCCTTCGAAATTGTTTCAATATAATTAATTAAATACCGAATTATATCAGGTAATTATAATAATTTTGCGTTAACTAAAGTGTAGTGTACTGTTATTACATGAAATTTTGTATTTCTGTGGTAAATTAGAAAATGCCAAACAAAAGAAAGTGCGTCATTGTATATGGGAACGTGCACCATTTCTTTAAGTTTCACAATTGGGAGAAGGATGAAAAGAGGTAAGTTGAAGTGAGAATTTATTTTAAAAGTAGAAGTTATGAATTTCCGTCAAAATAATCAGTTAAAGCAGTTTTAATAATATATAACATTTAATATTAACTTTGTTGCATGCATGGTGCTGCTAGATCTAACGTAGCCAGAGTTCCCGAGTATATTTTTATTGCATTTTTTATAGAAACTAATTTCAAATTAGTATTGTAAATAATTTGTGCATTTATTTCTTAGCGTCGAGTATATTAGTCAATTGAACATACTAAAATTGCAATTAATGTATATATTGTAACGAATTTACTGCAAATCCTCTTATTTGCAACCTTCTTCTAATTTCGTCGAATCACTAAATTGTTGAATAAATATCTCCAATATTGAATAATGGAAAAATGGCCTTTATTAAAGTACTTCACAATAAATAATACTGCTATTGCTCGCCAGATAGCGTCTTAATCAAAACTGCTTATTACGCCTCTACTGGTGTCGCTTTTTTATACTCTCTGATTTCCTCGTTCGCATCTTCTAGGCGCTTCCATTTCCAGAATCTACTAGTTGGCCATCAACTATCAAATTTCTCAGCTGTAACTACAGATGCACGATTTTATAGCTCCTCTCATTGCATACTTTCTACTAGATACAACAAAGATTATCGAAAATAAAGATGTTGCAGTCGCAAACTTCGGTGAAAAGCAGCGGAGCGTAACAAAATTCTAGTAGGTCACTTTCACCAAACCAAAAATTTTAACACAACTTTTAAGATAATTTAAGCACAGAAATACACTGATTGGAGTTTTAGAGAGTAAACGTTAAAATTCTGAACACATTAGCTGAATAAAAAGTGTACAAATAATTGTTAAATGTAGTTATATGAAAATATGTTGTTTAGACTTTCCGTGTAACAACTAGGCGTATACGCAAAATATGTTGTTTAGACTTTTCGTGTAACAACTAGGCGTATACGCAACTTTCTCGTACTGAATATACAGATCCGACTAAATTAATAAATTTCTATTTAATATATATTATTTTATAAAATGTAATTTTTATTTTAATAGATATTTATCTTTTATTAAGTTTATATTCAAAACAATTTCTTTTTGTAATGAAAATTTTTGATAATCACAAAATCAATATTGAATATTAAAAATTGGTAAAACATTTCAAAATTACAAAATTCAAAGTAACTTAAACAAAAAGTTAAATGAAAATAATAACAATCCTACATTACTCCCCCTTCCAGAGAATTAACATTAAATAAATTAAATGTGACTTTCTTTTTTGTTCTAATGTTATTGTGATGAGTGTTAGGGTTGTTAGATAACGTTTCAATAATCCTGGTTTTAACCTGTCAATCGGGATTGTTTTGATTTCATTATCAATTTCTATTTTAAAATACTTCTTGTTTTTTTCAAGTACCTTGTATGGACCTTCATACGGTTGTTGTAAAGAACGCTTATTAATTAAACGAACAAAAACAAATTTACATGTTTGTAAATCTTTCGGAACATAAAAACCAACATTAGAGTTATGATGATTTAAACTCGAATGAACATTTCTAAATTTTTCACGTAATTTACCCAAAATTTCATTTGACGATGGATTTTCAGATGTTGGAACAATAAGTTCACCAGGTAATCGTAAATTTTGTCCAAGAACCATTTCAGCCGGTGTAGCCGAAATATCTTCTTTAAAAGTTGATCGCAAGCCAAACAGTATTAGAGGTAGCTCTCCATACCAATCTCTGGTTCCATTTGTAGCCATTAAAGAAGATTTCAATTGCCTATGAAATCGCTCTACAATGCCATTCGCTTGAGGATGATAAGCTGACGTTGTAATTTGATGACTGCCTAATAACTTTGTTAATTCTGTAAACAATTTTGAAGTAAATTGAGCACCCTGATCAGTAGTTATTTCTAGAGGTACACCAAACCGAGATATATATTCACGTAAAAATTTATTTGCAATTGTTTCTGCAGAAATTTCTCTTAATCCGTATGCTTCTGGCCAACGTGTGAACCTATCAATAATAGTCAAAATATAGCGATGTCCCTTTGAAATAGGTAAAGGTCCTACAATATCTAAATGAATATGTTCGAATCTTTTGTTCGGTATTGAAATTTTACTAACTGGTGATTTCGTATGTCGATAAACTTTAGATTTTTGACAACTAATACATTCTTTGGACCATATATTAATTTCTTTATTCATGTTTGGCCAAAAATATTTTTTTATAATTAGACGTCGAGTGGCTTTAGTACCCGGATGTACTATTCCATGTAACTTATCAAATACTGTTTTTCGTAAATTATTTGGAACGAACGGTCTAGGATAATCTCCAGATGATTCACACCATATATTGAAATTTAAAACAGGAATTTTAACTAATTTTAAATTTTGAAATGATTGTTGAGATACAAGGTTGTTTGGTTCATCTTGTTGTTGTTCCTTTTCTAAAATTTTAAAATTAAGTTCTGAATTTTGAATTGTTTCTATTTCAAATTCCCTAGATAAAGTATCGGCTACCACATTTGCTTGTCCAGTAATATGCTGGATATCACTTGTAAATTGTGCAATAAATTCAAGATGTCTGGTTTGTCGTGGACTACGTTCAGTTTTTGAATTTAGAGCAAAAACTAAGGGTTTGTGATCAGTAAACACAGTGAATTCTCTTCCTTCTAATAGATATCGAAAATGTTTAATATTAAGATAAATTGCTAATAGCTCTCTATCAAAAGCACTATATTTCATTTCAGCTGGAGAAAGTTTCTTCGAATAGAATGCGAGAGGCTCAGATTTATTGTTAAAATTTTGTTGTAGAACACCACCGACAGCCGTATTGGATGCATCTACAGTTAAAGTCAATTTTGCATCTTTGCTAAAATGATTTAACAATATCTTAGATGCAAATTTATCTTTACTGCATTCAAACGCTTTAAATATAAAATATATCTATGGTAATAATTAACCATACCAATAAACTTTTGTGTTTGTTTAATGGATTTTGGTAGTTCAAAATCTCGAATAGCTTTTATTCTATCTTCAGATGGACGTATTCCTAACTCAGAAATACTATGCCCTAGAAAATCAATTCTAGTAACACCAAAAATACATTTATTTGGTTTAACATTCAAACCATATTCAGACAAACGTTCAAAAAATATACGTAGATCTTTAAAATGTTGCTCTTCACTCTCACTTGCAACTAAAAGATCATCAATGTACGTGAGAACAAAATCTAATTCACCTACAACTTCATTGATGAATCTTTGAAAAGTTTGTGCTGAGTTCCTCAAGCCGAAAGGCATTCGAATGAACTCGAACTTACCAAAAGGAGTAGTAATCGCTGTTTTGTAAATATCTTCTTCTGCCATTGGTATTTGGTGATACGCTCTAACAAGATCCAACTTTGAAAATATCTTTTTATTTCTTAGATTCATATTAAAATCTTGAATATGTGGTAAAGGATAACGGTCAGGAACAGTAACAGTATTAAGTCTTCTAAGATCACCACAGGGACACCAATCATTACTCTCTTTTTTTGGTACTAAATGAAGTGGTGATGCTACAGAGGAATTTGATGGTCTACAAATTCCAGTTTTTACAAGAAAATCAAATTCAGTTTTAGCTACCTTAAATTTGATTGGGTCTAAACGTCTGGGTTTTGAGAAAGGAAGATTACCTCCTGTAACTAATCTATGAACTATGGTATGTTTAACTGGTTTTGAATAATTTGGCTCTTCTATAAGAGAAGGAAATTCTTTCAACAATTTTGTGTATTGATTTTCTACTGAAAAAAATTTTGGAAGAGAGATGTTACAATAGTACGAAATTGTGTTAACTGATAAATTTGTTAATGGATCTATTAAACGTTTGTTTTTAATATCAATAAGAAGTCCATATTTGCATAAAAAATCTGCACCTATAATTGGTTTTGCTATATCAGCGATCAAAAACACAAAAGGAAATTCTCTCCTTAAACCTAAATTAACATTTATAAGTTTTTTTCCATATGTAAAAATCGTTGAACCATTAGCTGCTGTTAAGATAATATCAGAAGATTTTTTTGTACACGAGAATTTTGAAACTGGAAGCACTGAAATTTCTGCTCCACTATCATTCAAAAAATTTAATTTATTTTCTTTGTCAAATATAAATAAACGACGAGTTGATACTTCTGAAATTCCATTATTCGTCGCTGCAACAACGGAACATTTTAGTTTTTTGGAGTACTATTTTTCACAAACGCACACGGTTCTTCACATCTCCTAGCTTTATTTCCGAATTTGTAGTGATATCTACATAACCAGTTGGGATTATCACGAGATTTTGAACGATATCTAACAGGACTTCTATAATTATTTCTACTTGTTGAACGTGATCTTGAATAATTCTGATTAATTTCTTTCCTAATTTCACTTAATTCCAAAGATAATTTTTGAACATTTTCACAAATTAAAGATGTTGTCTTAACCAAATTAGTAATAATAGCATTTTCTCCTTTAGAATTTTGAGAATTGTTTATCAAACAACTTCATTTTTACTGATAACTTCCCAAACGTTATCAGCTAATTTGGTTAGATCATTTATGTCATTGGAATTTGAACTTGTTAAAATTACATTCAGGTTTTTGGGTAATTTTCGCATCCAAAGTTTCTTTAAAACTTCTTGGCTAAAATTAGAACCAGAAAGTAGAACTAAAGATCGGTAAAATTCCGAAGGTTTGCGATCACCCATTTCAGAATCGGACAACACTTTATCTAATTTCGCATTCTCACTTATGGAATGCCTTTCAATCAAAATTTGTTTTAATGCAGAATATTTATTTGTTTCTGGTGGATTTTGAATAAAATCTAAAATGGTCATTATGACTTCCTGAGGTAATGCAGTAATAATATACTCATATTTAGTTGTTTCTTGAGTAATTTTTTTGGTATTAAACTGCATTTCAGCATGTATTAACCATGCTTCAGGACAATTTGTCCAAAATTGAGGAAGTTTTCATTATTGTTTTGATTCGCATACGGATTTATTAGATCATTTTGTGAAGAACCATCTTCTAAATTGATAAGCGAATCGTTAATTTGATGTGTTGATGTAGATGAATGTCTGTGGTGTGTTGGTGTATGATACATAATAAATTATATTAATTGAAATAAATTCTCAAAAATAAATATTATTGGTGATAATTAAAAATAATATTTAAGATCTCTGGAAAAGAGCGTTTACAATTTAAAAAGTTTTACCAGATAAAAATAAATAAATCTGTATTATTGACCAAAAGAAAAATTAATAGTATGTAAATTTATATCTGAGTAATTGAATTACGCAAAAGTGATATTAAATTAGAAAAAGAATAACATTAATACATAAATGATATTATAAAACAATATTAAATATGACTACCAACGTTTCACTACCACCAATCTATTACGCAAACAACGTTCAATGTTTGTGTTTCTTTTTCTATGTTATATGGATTTGCGTTATTTTGATTTAACGTTTGTCAACTACATACAATCCAAGATTCGATAATGACGTTGTAATTGTGTAAAGGGCATTATTGGTAATGTTCTGATGTTTTTATTGCTTTTTTTTACACTTAAATGGAACACAAAAACGGCAAAGTAGTTCCAAAGGAAGTTCACTGCGTTAGGCTAACGTTTCCGTTTTTGTTATACAAGAACTGTTTGTATTTCAACTTGTTAGAACTTTATCAGTTATGATGTCACTATCATTTCAGCTCTGGTGTGGCAAAATGTGCTCTAGATTTTAATTGAATTGAATGTCCGTTTGTAATATTAGTACCTCTATGTTATCTTTTCAGCTCTGGTGTGGCAAATCGAATTGAACATCCGTCTGTAATATTAGTACTTCTATGTATCTGCAACTGAACTCGACAAAAGGCGGGATCGCCAATTGTAGTTATATGAAAATATGTTGTTTAGACTTTCCGTGTAACAACTAGGCGTATACGCAACTTTCTCGTACTGAATGTACAGATCCAATAGTTTAGACTTCCCGTGTAACCACTAGGCGTATACGCGACTTTCTCGTACTGACTATACAGATCCGACTAAATTTATAAATTTCTATTTAATATATATTGTTTTATAAAATGTAATTTTTATTTTAATAGATATTTATCTTTTATTAAGTTTATATTCAACACAATTTCTTTTTGTAATGAAAATTTTTGATAATCACAAAATCAATATTGAATATTAAAAATTGGTAAAACATTTCAAAATTACAAAATTCAAAGTAACTTAAACACAAAGTTAAATGAAAATAATAAGAATCCTACATTAAAAAACAAATACAGACAGTGGTAGTTTAACAAATTCTGCTGTGATAAGTGGGGATACAAGTGACTGTCTGCTTTATTGTTGTTGTGACTTCATTTACTTAAGCGCCAAATACACGACACTAACATTTCCGCGAACATTCCCGTTATGTCATGTTTCTGCGAGCTTTTCTGTTGTGTATGGTGGTGTTTGCCAGTTCGCGCAAATGTTCGCCAAAAATCAAAATATTTTAATTTTTGGCGAACATTTGCGCGAACTGTTCGTGCGTGTATGGCGAAATAGCTCATAACCGTAGTAATTTCTGAACGGAGCAGACGTGCGCGGAAAAGTAAAATGGACAGTAAAAAATTTCTGAGTGAATTTATTGAAATGTATAAATCTTTGCCATCATTGTGGCAAGTAAAAAGCAAAGATTATTGTAATAGAATTAAAAAGAATAATGATTATGCGCAATATTGCTGCAGCACAATTGTTGTCTGTATTCATCGCTGTCTGAAAGAGAACTAATGTTCGGCCAAAAGTTCGTATGGTGTATGGCCAAAGCTGCGAACAAGATTGCGGAATGTTCGCGGAAATGTTCGTGTCGTGTATTTGGCGCTTTAGCATCAGACTAGGGATGTGAGTATCACTTAGTGCCACTCATACTCGTCACAAAATATTATATGAAGATATTCGGTGCCTAAGTATTTTTATGAAATATATCGTACTAAGCAGAAATTTTGTATTTTTTTAGTCTTCATCTTCTTTTTCTCAGTTGAGTGTAGGAAATATGAGAAATTTCAAAAAGATGAATCTAACTTTGGTGTTTTGAAACCCGGAACATGGGTGGTTTCATATTGCATTTTGAATGAAGATAAGGTTAAAGTAAGTAGTATTCAGTGTTACTGCATGTCTATTTCATATCATTGGTTGTAAGTCAGTGCAGTAGCAAATCGAAAATTAAGATTCGACATAATAACAATTAAGGAAGGCTAAGTTCGGGTGTAACCGAACATTACATACTCAGTTGAGAGCTATGGCGACAAAATAAGGGAAAATCACCATGTTGGAAAATGAACCTAGGGTAACCCTGGAATTTGTTCGTATGACATTTGTATCAAATGGTAGGTATTAAAGTGTATTTTAAGAGGGAGTGGGCCATAGTTTTATAGGTGGACGCCATTTAGGGATATCGCCATAAAGGTGGACCAGGGCTGACTCTAGAATTTGTTTGTACGATATGGGTATCAAATTAAAGGTGCTAATGAGTATTTTAAAAGGGACTGGGCTTTAAATTTATAAGTGGACGAGTTTTCGAGATATCGGCATAAACGTGGACCAGGGGTGACTCTAGAATTTGTTTGTACGATATGGGTATCAAACGAAAGGTTATAATGAGTATTTTAAAAGGGAGTGGGCCTTAGTTCTATAGGTGGACGCCTTTTCGAGATATCGCCATAAAGGTGGACAAGGGGTGACTCTAGAATTTGTTTGTACGATATGGGTATCAAATGAAAGGTGTTAATAATTATTTTAAAAGGGAGTGGGCCTTAGTTATATGGGTGGATGCCTTTTCGAGATATCGCCATAAAGATGGACCAGGGGTGACTCTAGAATTTGTTTGTACGATATGGGTATCAAACGAAAGGTTATAATGAGTATTTTAAAAGGGAGTGGGCCTTAGTTCTATAGGTGGACGCCTTTTCGAGATATCGCCATAAAGGTGGACAAGGGGTGACTCTATAATGTGTTTGTACGATATGGGTATCAAATTTAAGGTATTAGTGAGGGTTTTAAAAGGGAGTGGCGGCGTTTTCGAGATATCAACCAAAATGTGGACCAGGGTGACCCAGAACATCATCTGTCGGGTACCGCTTATTTTTTTTATATATGTAATACCACGAACAGTTATCCTTCCAAGATTCCAAGGGCTTTTAATTTCGCCCTGCAAAACTTTTTCATTTTCTTCTACTTAATATGGTAGGTGTCACACCCATTTTACAAAGTTTATTTCTAAAGTTATATTTTGCGTCAATAGACCAATCCAATTACCATGTTTCATCCCTTTTTTCGTATTTGGTATATTATTATGGCATTTTTTTTCATTTTTAGTAATTTTCGATATCGAGAAAGTGGACGTGGTCATAGTCGGATTTCTGCCAGTCGGATTTCTGCCATTTTTTACACCAATATAAAGTGAGTTCAGATAAGTACGTGAACTGAGTTTAGTAAAGATATATCGATTTTTGCTCAAATCGTGTTAACGGCCGAGCGGAAGGACAGACGATCGGCTGTGTATAAAAACTGGGCGTGGCTTCAACCGATTTCGCCCTTTCTCACAGAAAACAGTTATCGTCTAATCTAAGCTTCTACCAAATTTCACAAGGATTGGTAATGTTTTGTTCGACATATGGCATTAAAAGTATCCTAGACAAATTGAATGAAAAAGGGCGGAGCCACGCCCATTTTGAAATTTTTTTTATTTTTGTATTTTATTGCACCATACCATTACTGGAGTTGAATGTTGACATAATTTACTTATATACTGTAAAGATATTAACTTTTCTTTTAAAATTTGAATTTAGACAAATTTTTTTTTTAAGTGGGCGTGGTCATTCTCCGATTTTGCTAATATTTATTAAGCATACATATAGTAATAAGAGTAAGGTTCCTGCCAAATTTCATGATGAATCTTCAACGACTGCCAAATTACAGCTTGCAAAACTTCTAAATTACATTCTTTTAAAAGTGGGCGGTGCCACGCCCATTGTCCAAAATTTTACTAGTTCCCTATTCTGCGTCATAAGTTCAACTCACCTACCAAGTTTCATCGCTTTATCCGTATTTGGTAATCAATTATCGCACTTTTTCGATTTTTCGAAATTTTCGATATCGAAAAAGTGCGCGTGAAAAAAAATTATGCCGTTATATTTGCTAACAATAAATATTATCTCTCTAAAAACCATAGAAAACCTAGAACATTTTTCATTTCACTTTACTGTCAAAAGTTTTCTACACATAACAACAAAATTGTCTACGGTTTCTGCATTTCCCATACCCAAGCCAATATAGTCTAAAAAATTAAGAAAATATCCTACGCTTTCTTCGGATTTTAAAGTGAGACTATTGCCCTTATATTTAGTACAGAAAATTTGTTTACGGTTTCGGGTTTCGCTTCAATAATCCCTGTAGATATTCGCTTTGGATGAATCGCTTGGGTGCGGGACATACCAAAACAAAGAATCTCCTTGTATGTGATCTGCACTTCTCTAAAAAAATGAAAATGGACCGGAAACTACTTCCAGAAGCTGTTCCGGACCAAAATCTTCCAACAAATGTGCCTGATCCCAGTGCTTTGTCTGAAAATATAGATCTTAATTCTGTTGTCGAGTTAGGAACTGAGGACTTTGATCCAATTTTCAATTATTTAATGAAGCAAGCAACTTATATTTGCTTGGTGCCGTGGTAGAAGAAAGCCAGGAGGAAATAGATTTATTGGACATCGAAATACAGCGTGATAATGATTATTTAGCAATAGAGCCAACGGTTGTACAGAGGAGAACTTAAGCTTAACCTCTGGAGCAAGCAGAGAAAAGAGACTCGAAGAACAGAATTTAAAATTAAAGGCAGCCCTAGAAGAAAAGGATAGGAATATCATATATTTAAAGTACCAATTAGCAGAGATGGCCACCAAACTAAACAACTTGAAAAAAGAGTTAGCGGATTTGGAGGTGGGTTTCGATTCCGTCCGTAACTTGTGTAGCAATCTTACTCCGGCTATGGTACAAAATTCCTTTAAAAATGACAGTCGCCACTAAAATTTCCCGAGACATTTGAAAAATAAGAAACACTTATATATTTGTATGGGTTGCTCATTTCGGCGCAATAGTTTTTAGATAGAATTAAACTTTTTAAACTCATTTACTTATAACAAATATTTTTAATACACCAAAAAATAATGCTTATGCATACATTAACAAACGACAAAAAAAGTATGAGATACTAACTATATACCTAAAGGGACAATAATAAAAAAAAAATCAGGTATATCGTTAGTTTCAAGGGATTAATTAAAATTGATATTGTTAAAATTTATATTTTAAGGAAGCCTTTTCTTCTCGCAAAATTTCTGTTATGTTTTTATATAATTATAAAATTCAATTCAAATTAAATATAGCAAGCAGTTCTGCTCTAATTAATGAAGTAGTATATCTATTTCTTGTATCAGTCCATTTTAGTGCCATCTGAGAAAAAATTCTTTCTGCAAAGCAATTAGAGTTTGGAATACTAAAAATAAATTAAATAATTTCAAATATTCCCGGAAGATCGGTGTAGCGGAATTGCTTCGAAATTAAATTCCATTTTTCTATAGCTAGCATTTCACTTACATTTTTTTCAATAACAACATCAAGTGCTTCCCTAATACGTTGAAACTCTACATATCGAGAATCATTATTAAGGTCGCGTTTACTTATAAGCTGCGCAGCCTCCTCAAAATTTGCAAAGTTTAGGGGACCTCGTAAGTTTAGAAGCATAAATTTTGAAAGAACAAAAAATCGTTTTCCAAAGCTTCCTGTTCAAAAAGGGTAAGCCTTGATAAATATGGCTTTGTTTGACTGCCGAAAAACTGGTCAATTATCCTCTGCTTTATTTTATTAAATAATAAGCAAATCTCATGATGAACCTCCATAATAGTAAGAGAATTTTATTCCAATTTTTTGATCGATCTTTCTAAACTAAACATAATATTAGCCGTGTTTTTTTTTTACACGCGTATACGTTTCGTTTGCGCGTGAAAAAAACGCCTATAATCGCTTAGATAATGGTTAGGAGACAAATCTAGCGGCAATTGTAAAACAACTAGCTACAGCACATGGTGTACCGAAAAGCGGAGACACAACCCTCTGTTGTATTTCTGTGTATAACATATAGCTGAATCAGTTGTGATAAATAGTGGAGGCGCATAGAATACATAGAATTAGTGCAGAGGGTGAAACATAAACACATATTTCAGTTACATCTGAGTATAATGCGTATTGAAATTTAGTATTACTAATTATATGCGTAGCAATTTCAGAGGTGTATTTAAAGTTTGTCACTTAGCAGTCCATATAAAGTTTAAGCGTAAACGTATATATATGTGAAAAAAAAACATAGCTATTGTGTGCAAAAGCTATGTAAATAAGCTAAAACTGTATATTCACAGTTTTTCGTCTTAAATACATTTTCTATTAAGCGAGGGCACTCATTTACATTTTCTGCAAAATGCAATTTTAAAGCAGGCCATATGGCTGGTCGGTGGCCACCGGGGTGTGATGGTAGCGTGCTCCGCCTGCCACACCGTATGCCCTGGGTTCGCACCCCGGGCAAAGCACCATTCGAATTTTAGAAATAAGCTTTTTCAACCAGAAGAACATTTTTCTAGCGGGGTCGCCCTTCGGCAGTATTTGGCAAGCGTTCCGAGTGTATTTCTGCCATGAAAAGCTGTCAGTGAAAACTCATCTGCCTTGCAGATGCCGTTCGGAGTCGGCATAAAACATGTAGGTCCCGTCCGGCCAATTTGTAGGGAAAATCAAGGGGAGCACGACGCAAATTGGAAGAGAAGTTCGACCTTAGATCTCTTCGGAGGTTATCGCGCCTTACATTTATTTTATTTATTTTTTTTATATGGCTGGTTGGGACATGTTTTACAACATCTATCCACTGCATTTCGTTATGTTCAAACTCTGTTGCAAAACTTTCCTCGTTTTTGCAGACCGGCTGAAAAAGGACTAATTTTTAAAATCAAAACCTCGACGTCACAGTCCAATTTATCTGTACAATGCTTGCCAGCATTATGGAGTATGTGGTATTATCTGCTGAAAATGCTGAAACTCTTTCCAGAGATAGCTCGTTAGCTTCCAAACAATTAACAAGCATCTTTGTAACTTGATCTGCGGATTCGTCAACATTTTCGATAAAGTCTAGCAAACGATTTTCAACGCCAGTTTTTGTAAAGAATTAAAATTGAAACACCTTATAGTCGTTTATATATATGTTTGCTTTATTTGGCAAAACAATTTCTTCGACACTCGCGACTAGTGATGGAACGATATTTCGCTATTGGTGATTGCATCGCCGTTATTGACAAATCGCTAATAGCTATAGCTATTGCAATCCAAATATATCAGTGATTGGCGATTTTCCTTCATTCGATTCTTTTGAATAACAATCACCTCTAGCAGAATATCGCCAATAGCGATTATAGCGATTGGCGATTTTCCTTCAGCATGAAATTCTAATACTAAGGCAAGGTGCACACGAGGCTACGCGTCATAGACTACAATTATCATATAGCTACAATTTCTCTACGCCTCAAGATCTGCACACGAAGCTACTTTCGAGCGTCGCTACAAAAAGCAAACAATTATTGAAAAAAATAAAAAATTCAATTTCTTCAGCTATATCCGTCCCCGAAACCAAAGGAAAATAGGTATTAAACGTTGTTTGCATCCCCGTGCCTTTGTAAATTATGAAAGGCAATTTTAAACCACCGCGGACTAGAGAAAAGGGTGATTTCTAGTTTCCAACACTTTTTAATCTTCTAAACGCTTCAACAATGTCTAACCAAGCTGTTGTGGTATTTAATACTCTTTTTCGCTTTGGTAATATACCTTACACGCAATTTTATTAACTAAAGTAACATTTTTTGACCAATTACACACATTTGCATACAAAAAAATGTAAACAAACATCTTGTTCTTCCTTTTTTTCAAGCGTACGTACGCTCAGCAACCAACATTGCTGTACGCTTAGCTACACGAAAATGTCATGCTTTGTCGCTTTCATGCAGCTGACGCCTCGTATGCAGCTCTCGATTCAAATACATGTGTTCGGCATCAAAGCGTACAAATTTCGCCTGCAGCGTCTATGACGCGTAGCCTCGTGTGCACCTTGCCTGATAGTGATAGCGGGGATGCAATCATCGGTAGTGAAATATCGTTCATCACTACTCATCTGTGTGCTTTACTTTCCGACTGAGTAAAAAAGTTTATTGGCTACAAAAAGGAATAATATTCTCGAAAATTGGAAAAAATATACTTTTACACAAGTTTGCCAGCTATTATCGAAAAATGGGGATAGTTGTCTTAAGAACTAATGCGAGAAAGTTTTTGGTCCACTTGTGCGCCTAGAAACAGAATACGATAAAAATTTAAAAGAATCGCAAACACAGGAGGGTATAGAAATAGGATGGGACGTTGGCCTAAAAAAAGAAACAATAGCATATTTTACGCTTGCTAAAACTGATTCGGACATGAAACTAATGCATGTGTTATTTATAAGTTAACACTTCTAGGCTGTAGCCGTTAACAGTTTTATAAAATTTGTGTTTTTGATGAAAAAATAAAAGAATTATAGAAACATATATCACTCGTCTTATTGTAAACAGATTAACACAAAATTTTAGTTTTTTGGGAGAATGCAATTCAAGCTTTTTCATATGGTTTGTATATGGTTGAATTCTCCGGCTAATTTCTAGGGCACTGAAGTGGGTGGCTATTTTGAAGAATTTGCTATATTTTTCCCTCTGTATTGTTCATTAAAAATTGATTCACTTTACTGTACAAATATTATGCAGCCAAATACAACTTTCAGAATAAATTTATACGGAGTATTTCTGAATACATCGGTGTAGTATAATATAGTAAATAAATCATGTTTTTATGGTGTTACATATACAGATTTATTTCGGGTTGATTCATCTAGCATTTAAAAATCAAAGCATTTTCAATTAGCAAAATTTATAAAACAAAGATGCATAGATATCTATTTCAGCTAGTTTCATCTCACTGAGTGTAATACGAGCCTGAACATATTAGAATTTCACATTACATCAGTTTACAATAAAAGGTACATATTTTTGTCTTTTTATTCCAATTTTGGTTCATATATTCAATTAACATTCAATCTACTCCGGTAAACAAACTTAAACATTCAATTTTTATATCCAAGTATACAAATAATTGCAGATTCGCTTATCAAAGATAAATGAAAGCGATCGCCATAGCTGTAAAAAATAGCCATATTATTCACTGATAGCTCAAAATCGCTGTATCACCCATCATATATTCTGTATAGAATCGCTTGTTAAAATAAAGCGATCGCTATAGCTATAAAAAATAGCCGTGATTCAAAAATAGCCATATCTATTATCACCAATAGCTCAAAATAGCCATATCGTCCATCACTACTCGCGACGTGTCATTCTCAGTTGTTAGTTATCAACTATAGTTAACTATAAGGTGTTTCAATTTTAATTCTTTATCGTGTGAATCGTTTACCGCTCTATATTTATTATTTAACCAGTTTTTGTGTTGATTTGAATAATTTTTGCTTTCAACACATCATTTTATATACATATATTGGCATTATCTTTTTTGATATTTTAAATTTTCTTTTTGGTTTGTTACTATGATTCAAATAAATCTCTATATTTTCCTTATATTTATCTATTTATTTACTTTTTTGAATTCTATGAAGAAACTACAAAATCCCCAAAATTTATCAGAAAAATCCCCAATTTTACTTTCCTTGGATGTGGAACCAATCACCTATGTTTTGAAAAATGTGCATTTTGACAGCGCTCTCTCGAAACAAAGAGTTGCAAATCCATTCATCCATGGCTAAACCTAAGAGCACTCATATCTAAAGGCCGCGGCACAGTGAAATTTTTCATATATGTACCTAGATGCGTTTAACGCAATCTTATGCATACCAGTAACGACGCCACAATCAACCAAGATGTTAGCCGTGTTTTTTTATACACGCGTATACGTTTATTCGTGAAAAAAAAAACGCATATCCTCGCTTAGATAATGCTTAGGAGACCCATCTAGCGGCAGCGGTTAAATAACTAGCAACAGCCACAGGGTGTACCGAAAAGCGGAGACACGACCCTCTGATGGCCATAGGGTATAACATATACTTAGCTAAATCAGTTGCGATGAATTGTGGACACACAGAATACATAGAATTAGTGTAGAGGGTGAAACAAAAACACATATTTCAGTAACATCTGAGTATAATGCCTATTGAAATTTAGTAGTACACATTTTATGCGCAGCAATTTCAGAGGTGTATTTTAAAGTTTAAAGCTTAGCAGTCCATATATAGTTTAAGCGTATAGACGTTTACGTGTAAAAGAAAACACGGCTGTTGTGTTTATAAATATGAAGGAACTTCAAACTTGACACTCAAAATCCGTGTTTCTTTTTTTTACACGTAAACGTCTATACGCTTAAACATTATATAGACTGCTAAGCGTCAAACTTTCAATACACCTCTGAAATTGCTGCGCATAAAATGTGTACTACTAAATTTCAATACGCATTATACTCAGATGTAACTGAAATATGTGTTTTTGCTTCACCCTCTACACTAATTCTATGTATTCTATGTGTGTCCACAATTCATCGCAACTGATTTAGCTAGCTATATGTTATACCCTATGGCCATCAGAGGGTTGTGTCTCCGCTTTTCGGTACACCCTGTGGCTGTAGATAGTTATTTAACCACTGCCGCTATATGGGTCTCCTAAGCATTATCTAAGCGATGATAGGAGTTTTTTTCACGCGCAAACGTAAACGTATACGAGTGTATAAAAAAACACGGCTAAAGTCTATTTCGCCTTGTACATTCACATAAAAAATTTCGCGAAGCACTAGTATAAGCATTCTCCCTATACACCAAATATACTTGCTAACATATTTTGTGTCGTATTCATTTGCTATATTGCAGTTTTTAATTGCGAAAAATTGTATACTGTTTTCACACAGACGGCTTATTAAATAATAAAGGCAGTTTTCTACATTAAGACGCTTATTGAGCTCAATCTTCCCTACAAAATTCGAATCTATAATTAGCCGCGTTTTTTTTTACACGCGTATACGTTTCGTTTGCGCGTGAAAAAAAAACGCCTATCCTCACTTAGATAATGCTTAGGAGACCCATCTAGCGGCTGTGGTTAAACAACTAGCTACAGTAACAGGGTGTACCGAAAAGCGGAGACACAACGCTCTGATGGCCATAGGGTATAACATATAGCTGAATCAGTTGCGATGAATTGTGGACACACATAGAATACATAGAATTAGTGTAGAGGGTGAAACAAAGACACATATTTCATTTACATCTGAGTATAATGCGTATTGAAATGTAGTAGGACAAAATGTATGCGCAGCAATTTCAGAGGTGTATTTAAAGTTTGTCACTTAGCAGTCCATATAAAGTTTAAGCGTAAACGGATATACGCGTGTTAAAAAACACGGCTATTATTTCATTAGTAGCTAATGGAATGCCTTATGAAGTCAAAAGCACAATTCAAACTCTGTTGGGAGCGTTCAGTTTCTTAGTTTTTGGTGTGTTCAGTGCTTAAAAATTTCATTTGTCAAAGTAAATGTCATTGTCTGCATGGCGGACCGATACAAGGTGGCCGCATCGAACAGCTGATTATAACCTTTTTTTTATTTGATTTGATAAATGTACGATTTTGACATTTGTCCATCGAATTTACAAAAACAAAAGGGGGACTCATGTAACCGTATAAATGCCTTATAAAGTGTGTAAACGTATAAATTTATCTAGTGCGTAAACGAACTGTCAAATTTTGTATGAAAAATCATTTACCCAATTTGTATAAATTTACGCGCACATTTCATTGTGTAAACGCGGTAAACTCAAAGGAATGCAACCTTGCAGACATTACAGCAGGCATTTTCATCAGAAATCTCCAACATTAGCAAGTCATTTACAAGAATATCTTAGTACAGACGTTTTAGTTTTGATTTTTCACTTAATCTTGCCATTTTTTAATTAGTATAACAATCTAAAAAATTTTGTTAAACAATAATACATCTGATAAACAATCAAGTTTATCAAGAGTATTACTAGGTGCGTTCATATAACAGCGTGTGTAATGGGTATAATTTTACACCTTATAAGTTTATATGCTTTCATGAGTCCCCCTAAAGTACATCCCATCAAAAAACGCGAGTACTCTATAAATAATGTAAGGAATACTCCTTTGGGAGTATAGGACTGCTCCAAATCTAATCTGTATTCATACAAAAAATGTGCTCCAATTAACATTGCGATGTCATAGGAGAGGAGTATGTGATCCCACTATCGTTTTGTTTGTGAGTATTCCATAGAGTACATACGTGAGAGTACTTTCCAAAGTACTTTCACTGTAGTACTCCATGGAGCACCCACAGAGGATCATATGCCAAATTACTAAAGAGGAATTGTGTCGGAAAGAATTATCGAAGTGAATTTAATTTAAAATGAAAGTAAATGAAGGGGGGCAATACAACTTTTATATTTTATACTACGAATATTCTTATGTTATTTAGCATTTGCGTGAATAAAGAAACTAATATAATACGTATACGCATACGTGAATAAAGAAACTAATATAATATGTATACATAAAACCAGTGCGCTGTTGCATTTTATCAGAGTTGCCAAAGTCAAATTTTATTATTATTTATTTGCATGCAATATTTTACTTTTGGCAACTCTGTTCGATCGTCATCGTGTCATGATCACTGTCGTTAAAAAACGAGCAATGATCGGCTGATGGTGGTCCGCAAACGCATTGCAAAGGAGTATTGTTAGAGTACTCCAACATGAAGAAAATGGAACACGTAATCCAACAATTTTTGCAGGGATGGAATTCTTATTTATGTATGTAGGCATGTCACCATGCTGCCACCTTGTATCGTTCCGCCATGATGGTCTGTCATATAGCATTGTCATTTTATTCGCTTGACATTTCATCCTTCATACTAATCCAGCAGTTACTTCTGTGTGAAAGCAAAAAATTTACGATTTCATTAGAAGGTGAAATGAGATCATTAAGTTTCTGTGTGAAAACAGTATTAGAAAAGTTACCAACGAGTGGAGAAATAGTTTTACTTGCCAAGTCTGCCAGCACCCTTAGCCAAAGCAAATGTCTTACGCTTTGCTTGCACCAAAGGTTGAGATTTGGCTGCTTTTGATAATTTTCGTTGATACGTTGCAGACATATTTCCGTTAGTTGAGTGATAGAAAATCGGTTATATAAATGGCGAGTTGGGCAAATGAAATAATTACAATTTTTAAGTTTTAGGGAAACAGGTCTCTAAAATTAGATTTTATACTTCACTAGAATACATGGCGGAACCATACAGGGGGCAGCACCGCGTCAGCTGATTGGAACTTTTTTATTTGCAAAATATGGTATTATGTCAAATTCAAGGTGAATTCAAAATAATTGGTAATTTATATTGTAAAATTTTCGTTGTTTTATAATAAAACGAGTTTATTTTTTTGGCAAAAATAGTATATAAATTTTTAAACTGCGTTATTTGTTTAAAAAAAATTTTACGAGGAACTGGGTCGTTCTTCCAGGTACCTGCCGACGACGAAAAATGTTTGTTGTGGGAAAGTAGCTGCCAAATGTACCTTCGAAGAAAGGATTTCATTTCCGCAGAACATTTTTCGCGAGCGGAAATGATCTGCGGTGGAAGGAAGGCAAGATTACTGCCAAAAGCAATACCATTTCGGCCTTTGGCAAATGGTTCCAGCATTAGTTGTACGCTGGCAGCTCACGAAGCTTTAGACTCCAATTTCAAAATGAGTAAGTTGCCCTGTTACTTTTCAGTTGAAATTATTTTTATTAATTGTATAAAGTAAGCAATTCATAAGTATTCGGAGCATATGGATGTATAAATGTTGTTCTAATGTGTTTGAATGGATTCGGCATGCTCTCCGAAAAAGTACGCGCGTTAAATGGAAATGATCGAACATTTATACTGGTATGCACACATAGCTCCAATATTGATATCACATGCATACCGCTGGGTTACAACCCCGAAACACATAACCCGTTACATACAAAAATGTACAAAAATAAAACTTGACAAGGTTTTCTTCAAAATGTGCATACAAATATGCAATTATAAACTAAATATGTTTTTTAACTAGTTCTGGGCAATTTTTCCAAATGGAGTTTGTATGTAGTGAGGACAATTCTTTGGCTACAGCAAATAAAGACGTCCAAACACAAACAACAAGGGAGCTTGTAACAGACGCTGAAACCCAAACCCAGTAAGTGGCTGTAAACAGGAATTTTGAATTAAAGTTGATTTCAATATACTTTAATATTTTAAAAATCCTTGCAGCTGTATAATTTTCGAGGCCCTAATGGATCCCGAAATACAGATGTTAAAAAAAAGAGATTAAAGAGTTAAAGGAAGTCAACAAAGACTTGCGTCGTAAGCTGGACGAATCCAACCTCGTGCTGTATAGTTTCCGAAAAATATTCACGAAAGTCAAATACGGAAGCTGGTTTGTCCAGGTATGCTATTGTGTTATATGTCTTTTTTTTTTTTTAACTGTGAGAGTAATTTTATAATTTAAACATAGATCGCAGGGTCTTTTGGAAAGACCTGACTGATAGACTGGAAAGGACTGGAAAGATATTTCGAGTGCGATATGCTTAAATGCGGCTGGACCGAGAGCTTACCACCACTTTTATTACAAGGGTTTTCCACTTCCCCACGTCACAACTTTACAGCGTTCGTCTCGATGCGTTGGCACACATGTCTGAACTCAGTGAAGATGACAAAATGTGTGTTCTTTCTTTTGACGAGATGAAATTCGCAGAGGCGTATGAGTATGATGAGCCAAGAGACCAAGCTCGGCAGCGGGTTAGGGGGTCAGAATATTCCCGCGGTAGGTATGCCTGTCGTAAGAGGCGACTAAAATACCAGATTCAAAGAGCTGTGTAGCGCAACCCTTCAGGTTGCCAGCGCAATATATAGCTTCTGCAAACCCAATTGTCAACCTCACCTATCCGCGGCGAATCCTGTTTCACTAACAGACGAGGCTCTGGCGACCCCAAGATCCTCATGGAACTTGGCGGTGGGGAGGGAGGGGATCCCCTGAAGGTTTAATGTGGCCACATAAATCGTTCCATCGATAACACTCCCCAAAGCCTTCGGTGAGCAACCTTATCGCTACAACAACAACAACAACAACAACATTGTGCAAGTGGTGATGGCTCTAGGGTTGCTGAAGTCATGGAAGCAGCCTGTGTTTTATGCTTTCGTTACAAAAATTACGATAGATATATTGTGTCGTTAAAGAAAATAAAGATCACAGTGGTAGCTGTGGTTTGCGATCTAAGATCCACAAATCGCTCACTTTATAACCAGCTAAAGATAATCCCAGGTAAAACAGCACTTAAAATAACTTTCTTGGTTTTTAAATTATGCAATACGAAGGATGCTCAACTTTTTTCCCTTCTTTTCAGATAAGCCCTGGTTTCAACACCCGTCGGACGAGACTTGGAAAGTCGATGTTTTTTGGATGCACCGCATCTTTTAAAGCTGGTGCGAAATCATTATATAGACGACGAGATCATATGGTATGGACATCGCCTAGGCACAAGGACAATTTGCGATTTGCCAAATAAAATATGCCTTATAAAATATCGCACGAACACCTTTCTGTGCAAGGACCAGGTAGGTAGTTACTGTTTTATATTAAGTTGCAGATTATTCCATGAAGCATAAAATATAATGTGAAAAACTAGAACTAAATTTTTATACTCTCCTACTTATTGCGGAAATACTCTCCATTCCAACTAATATGTTAGTTTCAGCACGACAAAAAGTGAAAATAGCAGCCCAGTTGTTTTCAAACACGGTTACCAATGCCATCCGACGATGTTATTCGGTAGGGTTTGACTTATACAAACCAGTCGAGACTGCTGATTGAGCTTGTTAATAGATCACCAGGAACCTTTCGAGGTAAACGGATGTGCTTAATCGCATGAACGATTCCATTTCGTCGCTCATTCTGCCCGAAAGGACGCACCTGGAAATATTTCAGAAGGGAATATTATTGACCAATAGAGCGCTGGTAGGTTTATAAAACGACCTTAAACAAAATTCAAATGTGGAATATATGTATATTGACATACCGGCTAAGCCAAGATGTCCTTGAAAATTTCTTTGGTGCTATGCGTAGCAAAGGTGGTTTAAACGATCACCCGACTCCAAAGGAATTTCATGCATAGACTCTTTTAAACCGTTAAATTCAAGAAGTAAGTCAAAGCGTAACAACTATCGCGCATGGAATCATCCTAGGTGGTAATACTGGTTGCGAAGACGATAAAAAAACTGGTAATATAGATGATAGCATGCCTGCATCCCAAGAACTATTGAATAATATCGGCGACGTATACGACTGATGTATTTTACAAGAGTACGTTTTGCCGTACGTCATTGGATATATGATTAAAAATCTGAATTTAGAAGAACTTCGCGATTTTGGACCTTCATTCGGGTTTAGAGACCAAACCAGCAAAGGATTTAAAAAGAAAAGCCTAATGCGAATTTCCTACACGGTGTGGAAACAATGGAAAAAATATTTGACCATATTAACGCATAAGAAATTTCTAATTGTAAAAATCTGCATAAACGTATAGTAGATAGTAGCGCGCAGGCCCAAGTACCCGAAAGCGTGAAGCGGCTGTTTTTCAAATGCTTCATTCACTTTCGCATCCGTAGCCTTAAAAGGCGCCTAATTATTTGTAATTGTATATGAATAAATATTTATTTAATATTTTCACAGATTTTATTGTAGTATATTTTAAGTTTCGGATTTTATGTTGAATATAAGTATATCGTCCCTTCATATTTTTATGTATATAAAAGGTATTATTTACAATGTTTAAATTTTTACTTTTGTCGGCTTGCCGTTATCTTACCATCGAGTTTTACTATATTAACAATAATTTTTTACATAACCTAGAACTCAATGCTCATTTTATATGATAAGTATTAACGAAAATTTCTTCTTAAGATTTACTGTTGACAAACGAAAATTATGCTCTACAGGTCACTTATCGTATCTGAATCTATACGAAACAGATAGCAAAACAAAACGTAAATACTAAAAATTCAATTGTTTTGTACGTAAAAGTGCAAAAGTTTTTAAAACCTGTGATAATAAAATTTTTTCTGCAACCTCTGTTGCCTTTTTTATAAACTCAAATGAATAAATTGACGAAACTTGCATAGAGGTCATAGAAAGAAGAAAATTGAGAGATGCTTCCAATCTTCTTGAAATGAACTCTACACTATAAGTACTTGACATATTAAAAGTAAAAAAATGTTGAATAAAAAAAATAAATTTCAGAGTATGTCTTAACAGAAGTAGAAGGCAATTTGCGCGCCCGTAAAAATAGGTCATCCATCCCAAATATTTTGAAGGTTTGTACCACTTTAAGGTTTCTTGCCCAGGGTGTTGCAACATAGTGTTGAGGCTTTAGTTGGATTATTTTGGATTTTTTAATAATTTTATATTTACTTTTATTTAAATAGCTCCCAACGTATCGTGCAAAAATTTATCAACGATAGCTAGCGTAGAAAATTGAACAGCTGATGCGGTAGTTAGCGTATGGCAATACCACGATAAACGATAAACGCTAACGATCGGATTTCACAAACTAGAATTTATTTCATAATACGGTACAACAGATTGCAAGCGTTTATCTTGTATCGTATGAGTTCATAATAGGGATGTTACTTAAAAAGTTTTCTCAAAAAACACTATGTTTTCAAAACTTTGCTTTTTGTTTCCAAATCAATAATCGAAGCGGCTCGTTGCTTTTAAGCTTATTAATAAAATTTCTAAAAGAAAGCTTGATATAAATTGTTTTCGATTCCAAAATACGATTGAAAAGTTATTTAAAGTTTTGTTATTTGCTTTTGATACCAATTTCATTATTCTTTGTTAATTTTCATGAAAACTTATTATATTATTGTTAGTACGAATAACTTTACACATATAGGTTTAGATTTTGTTAAAACACGTAAGATATTTTATTGTAGTAAATTGGAGTTCCACCGAAATAAATCTGAAAGCAAAAAGGAAAATGACTTTGACTTCAAAGCATTAAATATCAATTCTTTAGGTCGTAATTTGACGGAAAAAAATATATGGCATGAAAAAGTTTGCTTTCCTATTTAGGAAACCGCTTGAACGGTATTTTTCAAAATCTGTGGTTTATTTTTATTTGAAAGTGAAACAATTTAAATAAATATTTTCATTAAGTTTGAATATTGAAATAACTTACAAAAAAGTGGAAAATGATTTAAAAGGTTACACTTTTACTTTTTCTTTTATGTTCATAGGTACTATCCCTCAGTAAACCCCAAATATAGTCTTCCATCATGTTTTCATTATAATGACCTTGATAACGTTGTTCGAAGCTCAAATTGTACTGATGAAAATGTTCTCCTTGTCTTCTGAATATGCCCCATGTTGTTTTTGAATTTATCTAAATGAGTGTACAGCACATTTACTTTTAATGACATTCTGCAGCACATCGCCTTAAAATTTTTAGCATATTTTCAACTAGCTTTTCGTAGTTTTCAGCTTTGTTATTTCCAGAAACGACTGCTTTGAAACAGTTCCAACTCGCTTTTGAGTACGACTCAGCAATGTTGGAAAATTTTCATTGCCGAAAATCTGTCTGATTTGTGGACCATCAAAAACTTCTTACTTACTTAATTGGCGCTAAACCATCTAGAAGGTTATGGCCGTCCAACAAAGCGCGCAAGTCGCTACTTCGCTCCGCCAACCGGCGCCAATTGGTCACACCAAGGGAGTTTAAATCGTTTTCCACCTGGTCCGTCCAAGGGAGTGGGGGACGCCCTCTACCTCTGCTTCCATAGGTGGGTTCCGATAGAAACACTTTCTTGGCCGGAGCATCATCTTTCATTCGCGTAACATGGCCTTGCCAGCGCAGCCGCTGCGTTTTAATTCGCTGGACTATGTTGATGTTTGCATATAGATCGTACAGCTCATCATTAAATCTTCTTCGGTACTCGCCATCGCCAACTCGTAGAGGTCCATAAATCTTTCGAAGAACTTTTCTCTCGAACACTCCCAAAGCCGCTTCATCTGCTGTTGTCATGGTTCATGGTTCTGCCCCATATAGCAGGACGGGTACGATAAGTGACTTGTGGAGTATGATTTTCGTTCGCCGAGAGAGGACTTTACTTTTCAATTGCCTACCTAGTCCAAAGTAGCATTTATTGGCAAGATTGATTCTTCGCTGGATTTCAGTGCTGATGTTGTTGCTAGTGTTGATGCTGGTTCCCAAATAAACGAAGTCTTTTACTATTTCGAAATTATGGCTGCCAACAGTACCGTGGTTGCCAAAACGCGTATGCGCTGACTCTTTGCTCAATGACAGCAGGTACTTCGTTTTGTCCTCATTCACCATCAAACACATCTTTACCGCTTCTTTTTCCAGTTTGGAGTAAGCAGAACTAAAAGCGCGGGTGTTTAGGCCGATGATATCAATGTCATCATCATATGCCAGTATTTGCACGCTTTTATAGAATATTGTTCCAGTGCGGTTATATAGAAATTGCATGATAGGGGGTCACCCAGTCTGAAACCTCGTTTAGTTTCGAACGGCTCGGAGAGGTCCTTCCCAATTCTGACTGAGATGATGGTGTTGCTCAACGTCATTTTGCACAGCCGTATAAGTTTTGCGGGGAAACCAAATTCAGACATAGCGGCATATAGGCAGCTCCTTTTCGTGCTGTTGAAGGCGGCTTTAAATCGACGAAGACGTGATATGTGTCGATTCTCTTTTCACGGGTTTTTTCCAAGATTTGGCGCATTGTGAAAATCTGGTCGATGGTAGATTTACCAGGTCTGAAGCCGCACTGATAAGATCCAATCAGCCGGTACACGGTGGGATTCAATCTTTCGCACAATACACTTGAAAGGATCTTATATGCGATATTAAGATGGCTGATTCCACGATAGTTGGTGCATTTTGCAGTATTCCAGTTCTTGTGGACTGGGCAAAGAACACTTTGATTCCAATCATCGGGCATGCACTCGTCCTCCCATATTTTGCTAGGAAGCTGCTGCATGCGCCTTACCAACTCCTCTCCGCCGTACTTGATCCATCAGCGCCCACGGCCTTGTTGTTTTTCAATCTGGTTATTGCTATTCTAACTTCGTCATAATCGGGCGGGGGGGGGGGACATATATTCCATAATAATCGATTACGGGATCGGGTTCGTCATCTCTGCGCGGTGAATCGCTGCCTCCATTTAGGAGAGCAGATAAGTGTTCCCTCCATAATCTAAGTACTCTCTGGACATCAGTTACAAGGTCGCCGTTTTCGTTCCTACGGGAGTTTGCCCCAGTCTTAAAACCTTCCGTCTGTCGCCGTATTTTTTGGTAAATTTTTCGGGCGTTATTCCTGGTGGCTAGCAGCTCAAGCTCCTCGCACTCACGCCTTTCTGCTTTTGCTTTTTTCTTCCTGAAAAGGCACCTCGCTTCCCTTTTCAACTCACGATAGCGTTCACATACTCCTCTTGTTGCACTCGCTTTTATCGTAGCCCTGTAGGCAGCGTCTTTTCTTTCGGTTGCAACGCGGCATTCTTCATCGTACCAGTTGTTTTTTCGTGGCCGCCGGTACCAATTTTTTCCCGGGCGGCAGTACGAAGTGCTTTTGAGATATACTCCCGCTGCTCCTGTATTCCTTTGGGCTGAGTTGTGCTCTCAGAGAGCAGGTGTGAGAGTCGAGTTACGAAATCATTGGCAGTCTGTTGTGATTGAAGCTTTTTGACGTCTAGCTTTCCTTGTGTTTTTTGTTCCTTGGCTTTAGCCGCACTGAGGTGCGTATTTTAGCTGCAACGAAATAATGGTCCGAGTCGATGTTAGGTCCTCGGATCGTGCGCACATCAAAAACACTGGAAGCATGCCGTCCGTCTATCACAACGATCTGATTGCGATTATTTCGATCAGGAGACAGCCATGTAGCTTGATGTATCTTTTTATGCATGAACCTCGTGCTGGATATGACCATGTTTCGAGCACCGGCAAAGTCAATCAGCCTCAGTCCGTTAGGAGAAGTTTCGTTTTGTAGGCTGAACTTTCCGACTGTATGGCCAAAAACACCTTCTTTGCCCACACTGGCGTTAAAGATGCCAGGCACGACTTTTATATCATGACGGGGGTAGCGCTCGTATGTGCGTTCTAATTGTTCATAAAAAGTGTCTTTCGTCTCATCGTCTTTTTCCTCTGTCGGCGCATGGGAGCAGATGAATGATATATTAAAAAATGTTGCTTTTATTCGAATAGCGGCGAGACGCTCGTCCACAGGCGTGAACGCCAGAACTTGGCGACAAAGTCTCTCTCCCACCACGAATCCGACCCCGAAACTGCGCTTATTCGTATGGCCACTCCAATAGATGTCACAATTTTTGATCTTATTTCTTCCTTGCTTCGTCCAACGCATTTCTTGGATGGCTGTGATGTCAGATTTTGATTTGACGAGGACATCAACCAGCCGGGCATCTGCACCAATCTCATTCAGGGAGCGGACGTTCCAGGTGCATGCCCCCAATTCATTGTCATTCAAACGTTTACCATGGTCGTCATCAATAGAGAGTGTATTTATCCGAGGCTTGTTGGTATATTTCATTGGAGTATGGTTATACGTGGCGTGTCCCAAGCACAGCGCACAACCCACTCAGCGGTGGTGAAAATATTACTTGCACCTTTATATAACGAGCCGCTTGCTCCAAGACAGACGCCCGCTTGCAGCCGCACCTAGAGGTGTACAGACGCTGCTGATAGATCTCCCCGGCTAGCCCTTAAACCGACTATGTCAGAGTGGCCTAGCCAGGTTGTCGCCCTCTCACATTAGCTCACCGATAAACGGATGGTTAGCGGCTACCCAGAGGATACTTGGCCGCAAGCGACCGGCAGTAGTAAGCTGCTTGAATCGCATACAAAAGAATCGCTCTGGCCATTCCCAGGTGAATGGCGGTCAGAAGCTTTCCCAACTTTCGTGGACTTCTACATACGGCTCCACCCTCCTCCATCAAAAACACTAGCTTTAATTTTTGGCTCCGATAACTTTGGAAAACATTTTCTCAGGTACTCAAATACTTCTGAAGTTTGATCCAGTTTTTTGACAAATTGTTTCATCAACCATAATTTAATGTGAAGAGGCGGCATTAACACTTTTTCCGCTTCAATAATTGCCTCAAATTTTACGTTTTCTTTCCCTACACAAAATTCTGTTCTTACAAGCCATGACCGTTGAGTATAATGCTTAGTATCCGCTCTACTGTCCCATAAGCACAAATAACACGGATACTTTGTATATCCGCTTTGAAGTCCCATCAAAAATTCAACCATTTTAAAATCTCCAATCAGCTGCCAGTTGAACTCACGATATTTTACAGATTCAAGCAAAATTTTGACAAATTCATAATTTTCTTTAAGATGTACTGAGTGAGCAATTGGAAGAGGTGGAAATTTATTTCCGTTGTGTAATAAAACAGCTTTTGAGCTTTTTGTTGAGCTGTCAATGAATAAACGCCATTCGCTAGGAACACATGGTATGCCAATTTCTTCGAACATACCTTTCATGTCATTACAAAAACGAAGTCCATCTTATTTTGTTGAGAATGTCCCTGCAGTCAAAAGCCAAAGTAGTCAGCGAACATTCTAGTTCATTGACTAGAATTTTGTGGCGCTATTCATACTAGTTAGTGTATGAGTAGTTAACTGACTAGAATTGTGTGGCGTTCATCATACTAGTCAGCTTTTGAGTAGTTCATTGACTATAATTTTGTGGTGTGATTCATACTAGTTAGTGTATGAGTAGTTAACTGACTAGAATTTTGTGGCGTTCATCATACTAATCAGATTTTGTGTAGTTCATTGACTATAATTTTGTTGTGTGATTCATGCTAGTTAGTGTATGAGTAGTTAACTCAGTAGAATTTCATGGGATTCATCATACTAGTCAGTTTTAGAATAGTTTATTGACTATAACTTTGTGATGTTATTCATACTATTTAGTATTTGAATGATTTAATCGACTAGAATTCCCAAAGGTCCCAGACGGAATACCTATGCCGATGCCAAAGCACCTTGACCATGAGCGCATCTGAAGCCTCGCACATTTTTTCTACTTATCTTTAAAAGCACTTGCCATTCCAAAATAATGGACAATGGCAACGATAAACCCCCTACCAAAAACCGGAAACCCAACCAGTATCTACCGATATTATCCCTTTAGTCAGTAACTCATTTAAACGAAATTCTTTTCTTTTCTTTCTGGTTATCCAGACTTCCGTAAAGTGCATATCACTACTGAACTCCATTAACACTCATCATAGGACGGTGCTGGTGCTGCTTGGCCTGCCAACCATGACTGGCTCGTTCAAAAGCTTTTGATATGGTCAACTACGGCACGTTAATGGAAGACCTAGAAGGGTCTCCCCTTCCCCCAAGTCTGATCGGCAAGCATCGGTGCAATTCAGGAAAGTAACATCAAACCAGAGAATTATTATACAAGGGGTGCCACTTTTGATTAACTTCTTCATATCACCACCAGAAAGAGTCACTATCGCTTCCTACGCCGATGACTGCAAAATAATGGCCACAGGTCCAGGCGCACAGATCGATGAGCTTTGCAACAGAATAAGCTACCTCCCTGATCTCTCCAGTTTGTTCGCCTCGCGAAACCTGGCATTATCACCGACTTAATCCTCCGCGACCTTCTTTACAACATGGACGTCCTAAATGCCGACCATTGTGAACATCCACGTCGATGGCACTACGCTACCGACTGTCTTATACCCTAAAATCTTGGGAATGACGTCTTGCCGGCAACACTTATGGTAAAGACAAAGAAACGCTTTTTCACTTACAAAGCAAGTGGCCGGCATGATATGCGTCCCCGATATGGTCGCCAAGTTTAAATAAAGGGTACTCACTGGAAGAAAATGCAGGCCTTCCAAAATTCTGCCCTCAGAATCGCTACGGGCTGTCTTCCTATGTCCCCAGAACACCATCTACACTATGAGTTGAGAGTACTCCCCATTAGGGAGAGAAATAAAATGCTAACCAAACAGTTTCTCTTAATACCCACAAACTGGCCATCCAAACCGACATCTGATTAATGAGACTACACCGCCCAGTGGCCATAAAAGGCCATATCCGTAAGCATTATAAGGAAATACGGCACCTGAGAACACAGTTGTATGATGCCAAAAAGCACAAGCAGTTCCTGGATGAAATCCACAAACAGGCGTCGAACCTCTATGCCAGGAGTTGCCCGGCGAATCCGGTTCTCGAAGAAAAGTACTCAGAACTAGCAGAGGAGGAACGTGCTATCCGTAGGAAAACGTGCTATCCGTAGGAAAACGCGCGTCACTCCAGCTCAACTTCGATCTGGATACTGTAACAGGTTAAACTCTTACCTATCCAGAATCAACCCCGGCATACAAAACATATGTACCCACATGACACCAACCATCTCTTTATCTGTATTGGGGAACCACCGCCTCTAATACCCCTCTCATTATGGTGCACCCCTGTTGAAACAACAAGTTTCCTTGGACTCCCGTTAGAGGATATTGATGACAATTTATGATGGGTCGCACCTATTGAATGGGGCGAAGCACTGCTACAACAACAACTGGCTCGTTCCTTCTCCATTACATGGATAGATAATTTATTGATTGCGCTGCGACCTCCTTCACACCACCTCATCAAAGGATGAACCCTAAAAGTTCTCTTGGCTTGAGATTGCGTCACATATCAGGAGGATTTGTTCCGCTCTCCGCTGATCGATTACAAAATCGCCAAGTGATATTTCGTTCCGTTGGCTGAGTAGATTGCGTGCAAGCTTTTTGAGTGGCCGGCCAAAGTCGGCAAAGTTTAGGAACGAAACTTCAAAATCAAGGAAAACTATAAAGGAGGAGTTACTATCATTTCTTATGCCGACAGCTGCATAATAATGGAAAAAGTCCGTGGCCCCTCAATAGATAAATTAGTTTACAAAATGATTGATTATCTATCTAATTTAATATCTCTCTAGTTCAATATACATCAACTTAATTGTAATATGCATACAAAGGTATTACTATAAGGCCGCAAGACACCCTTAATACACGTCCTAAAATTTTGGAGAGGTATCAAAATACTTGTTTTGGAACGCGAATCCGAAGATAAAATCAAAGAGTTTGTGTCTATCGAAATTTATGTTATTTATTTTATTTGCTCGATGCAATAGATTAATATAACATATCAATGTAAACAAATTATTATGAAAGGCGTCTATAACTCATTAAAATTTACAAATGTATAAGATGAATATACCATTAAATTTCAAGATCATAAAAATTTACCCGTTAATTTCAGATTAAAAAAAAAAAAACAATTTATTTGAACATTATGATAATAGCAAGACTATAAACTAATATTAAAATAAATGTACGATAAATGCCCTTCGTATCCACTGTCTAAAACAATTATTTATTTAGGGCTCCATTCTATATACAAAAGGAACGTTCGTTTCGCCTCAGAGACGAAACGCCAGTATATTTGCACTATTGTAAACGATGGTAACATATCATTTGATAGTTGCTTTCGCCTTCCTGTTTGACATAAAGTAAGAAACGTAAAGTCCGAAGAATACCATTGCTAGGCGCAATCGTTTGGAGGCGAATCAATCGTTTGAACTATCGTTCGTAATACAGACTGAAGCTCTTAATTTCATTTTCTATTTTCCTTGTCATAACCTAACTCATGATGTTTCTCTATTGCAGCTATAGTTTCCCTCATCTCACCATTCCGTTTTTCCAGGGTATCTGTTGAAGCCAAAAGGCTTGCAATAGTTGAGAATCACTGGACATTTCTCGATGCAGCCGTATGCTGCAAAACTACTCGTGCCGGGAAATGCACCGGTGAGAATTTGCGAAAGCAGTGAGAACAAATTGATGTACGACTTGAGAAGACAGTCTTTGGCTATCCACCAACCGCTGCGCTTCCAGTCGTCATCAACATTACAAGGTAATTTTTCTGCCTTTCATTATTTTACTTTCTACCTTTATTTAATTATTGTATATATTTGCATAAATTCATATATATCTTTCTATATATGTAATTTATCTCTTATTTTTATGCAAATAAACAATCCTTGAATTGTCTTCTAATTCATTGTTTTTTCTTTCTTTGTGGTTCGCTGCTTGATCAACTTGTCCAACTCGTGAGTTCGTACCGGCGCTTTCTTTCGTCGCTATCCCCCCCAAACATTTGGTCCTCCGGAGCCTACGAACTCAACAAGCAACGAACAATTCGCTAAAGCATCTCTACATCTTTTCAGCCTTAGAGAGAGAAGAATAACCAAAACGAAGAAGGAAACAAAATTAACCAACAACTCATCGAGAAAATTGGAACAAAAAGGTGCGTGTAAAATAAAATATTTTGTTGAGCTACTTTATTAAGAATTTAGAGTGCATATAAATAAATATAATTTTGGTTGTTTTTATTAAATTAAATTAATTGTGGTGGAGTGAAATTTGTCGTTTTTAAAGAGTGAAAAAAGTGATAAAAGCAACAAGTGTACAAATAGGTTTACTTCGTGACATATGGACATATGTACAAATATCGAGTGATAAATACGATTGCTTTCATACATTAGACGGGCCGGCGTTTGTTTTATTTGATTCCGAAGCACCTTTCTATGTGCAAATAGATTGTGATAGATAATTTAAATAAACTTAATTTCTGCCGTAATAAGTCAATACGATCGTATTTATCTGGTTTACAACTATCGTGAGTTAAGAACCTATCTGTACAAAGTGCCTACATCCTTGAAAAATTAATAACAAGAATTTTTGTCATTTAGTGTTCGGAACAAACTCTAATAAATTTCGATTTCGTTTATTTTTTTGGTCGTTACCTTGTGCCCGACGGTTTGCTTTTTTTACTCTTTCGCCTACGTTCACTCCAACAGTGGTAGCTACATATTTGCATATACATACGTACATACATACGTCTGCTCAGTGCACAAACGATAGGCGCAAAATCAATTGCTTGTTCTTTTTGGTCAAAGTTGTCTAACTCAATATAACTCAAACGTGAGTATTGTTAGAATTTTCTAGTGATTAAAGGTCTTAAAAACATAGTAAAAACTACAGCCGTTGAAGCACCTAATTTTCTTTGTACTCTGCTATTAATTTTCCAATAAGATTCCTTAATCACAAATACTAATTTTTATTAGCTTTGTCCGATTCAAACTTTTTGATTTAGACTACTTTGACTACAAACATTTGTTAACATTGACTTCGCTTTGTTATTTGCCGCTCTCGCAATATCAGTTGCACACTAAACGACCATTTACATTGGAACGCATATCACAGTAGTAAATTTCCTGGTAGGAAAAAATTTGCATCAGCCCAGTAGTCACTTGTGGAGTAGTACTGGTTCCATTAGAACCACTTAGAGTTTTGCTTATAATTTGGTAGCGTTTATCATTCCCTTCATACGGGTCGCATTTTAAGCTCATTATCATTATAACTTACGCGGGTTTTGAGGAATATTTAGTACTTTTTTTCAATCTGAATTTTCATTGAACGTAAATCATTCTACTTCGAAGTGCAAAGATGGCTTTGAACTTTTTCACCAGATGCTCAGATCAGGTCGTCAGATTCAACGCAGAATACTATGAATCAACGTTAAAAGAGCATCCAGTAGCTTCCCTAGACATTTTAAAAGCAGAAGTATTGGACATTTGGTCCAGAACAAAGGAAGCGTACGAAAAATGTTTATACTCGCTGACTGATCAGGACGAGTTAGAAGCTGTAAAAGCCAAACAATCTGCAACCTTTAAGGATTATATGTCTGGTTCAGCACGCATTACTGAATGCATTCAGAAAGCAACCGTCGTACCTATCCAGGCACCTTCCCAGACCCTTGCCCAAGTAGCCAACTACTCGAATAGTTTACGCTTACCGCCATGTGACACAGACATTTTCCATGGGGACTATGTGTCGGGATCTTTTTACCGCGATTTATATAAATAACGGGCGACTCAGTGACGTTGAAAAACTGTTTCATCTTCTTAAAAAGACAAGTGGCGAAGCAAATGAAATCGTCAGCAAAGCCCCACTAACCAATCAGGGTTTTAATATGGCATGGTCCAATTTAAAAGCGGCGTATGAAAATAAGCGGGTGTTAATTAATAGCCACTTGAAGGTGCTCTTCTCGCTTCCAGTCATTCGGACTGAAAGCGCTTCAGCTCTAAAAGAGCTACAGCGGAGCATTAATGGATGCTTGTCCGCGATGAAAATGCACGAGGTCAACATTGAAAATTGGGATCCAATCCTTATTTTCATATGTTCCAACCATCTCCCAGAAACCACACTTGCCCATTGGGAACAATCTTTAGTAGACAAAACGGCTATACCGAAGTGGAGTCAAATGGATTCCTTCCTCACCATGCGATATAGGACTTTGGAATCGATAGTGGATGTGAAGTGTTCAGCGTCTTCAACGAACCAACAACAAAAAATTTCGTCACAGTCACATAATCCAGCAAATCCAAAGAAGGTGGCACTCGCAACTAAAGTCACCTCATCAAATTGTATATTATGTCCTAAGCAACAACATCTTCTACGACTTTGTACCAAATTTTTAGCCCTAGTCGTGAATGACAGGTTTGCGCAAGTTAAAAAGCATAATTGCTGCCTCAATTGTCTGGGAAAAGGCCACTCATTAAAGGACTGTAAAAGTTCATACTCGTGTTCCAAGTGCAAAAGTAGACACCATACTCTTCTGCACAGAGTCCCTTCTAACATCCAACCTTCCAAAGACTCCACCGTAGCAACTGCTTCACAAGCATTCCACACCAATCTATAGTCCACACCATCCAATAGAAACTCATCTCCAGATGAAGAAACCTTGAAATCGTCAAGCTTATCCTCAGCTCTTCTCGGAACCGCAATGGTTCACATTTGTCACTTGGGGTCAACATATGTCGCTCGGGCATTGATTGACTCAGCTGCGGAAGCATCCTTCATTTCGGAGCGACTTCGCAAGCTTCTAAAGCTTCCATGCTCAAAAACAAACGCGGTTATTTCGGGACTAAATCAAAAAGTTTGTAATAATTCCTCGAAGAGTTGTTCCTTCATTTTGGGCTCACCCCGTGACCCAAATCTTTTGATAGAAGCCACCGCGTATGTTTTACCAAAGATCACTGGCAACTTACCCTCAACTTCAATAAACGAAGAGATTTTAGAACAAATCCCCAAAGTAACCTTGGCAGATCCGAATTTCCTACAAAGCAGTCCGGTAGACGTTCTCATAGGAGGTCACTTGTATCCCAAAGTCATGTTAGATGGGGTAAAGCGCAATGTCCATAAAAATTTACTGTCCCAAGAGACCGTGTTTGGGTGGATCATCACCGGAGCATCTTCCACTGCACACGTCTCTTGCTTTGCCACCAAAGTCTCAATGGGAGAGGACATACCACTAAATAACCAATTGCGTAAGTTTTGGGAATTAGAGGAAGTTCCTAAAAGAAACCTTCAAACGGCAGAGGATTCATTTTGTGAGGAGCTATACGCAAAGACCACCATACGGAACGCGGAGGGGAGATACATAGTGTCACTGCCCTTCAAACAGTTTTATCCTACGGATCTGAAGTTAGGGGTATCTCGACCCATCGCGCTACGCCAGTTTTATAGCAATGAATCTAGATTATTAAAGAATCCTTCTTTAAAGGTAGAATACGACAAGGTGGTCAAGGAATACTTGGAACTAGACCACATGGAACAAGTCGATTCTCCCACCTTTGAACATTCTCCTAGTCATTTCTATCTCCCACATCACGCGGTATTAAAGCCTGAAAGCACTTCAACGAAGTTGCGAGTAGTCTTTGATGCTTCTAGCAAAACATCCAATGGAGTGTCATTAAATGATATTCTGCATGTAGGTCCCGCTCTTCAAGCGGATTTAACACTTTTAATCATTCGATGGAGAATGTATAAGTTCGTTCTCAACAGTGATATACAGAAGATGTATCGTCAGATTCTGATAAATCCAGCGCATAGGCCTTATCAAAGAATCCTTTTTAGAGAGGATCCACAAGGTAACATAAGGGACTTTCAATTAAAAACGGTAATCTTTGGGGTCAATTGCGCGCCTTACTTAGCAATTAGGACGCTTCACCAGCTGGCCCAGGATAACCAAGATTCTCATCCATTAGCAGCTCAAATCCTTCGAAAGTCTATGTATGTAGACGATGTACTAGCAGGCTTTCATGACGTATCTACAGCGCTGAGAGCACGAAATGAGCTAATTGAAACACTAGGTAGTGCAGGTTTGTCTCTAAGAAAGTGGTCGTCAAATTCAAGGGAAACTTTGATAGATCTTCCCCGAGACCATTTATTAGATAAAGATTTCTTAGAATTAGAGGAAACTAGCACTACAAAAGCTTTAGGTATACGATGGAATGCTAAGTCAGATCAGTTTTTCTTCCAAGTTCATACCCCTCCTATGAAAGACAACTATACCAAGCGTGAAGCGCTCTCGATCATAGCAAAGCTTTTTGATCCAGCCGGTTGGCTAGCACCAGTAGTAGTATTAGCAAAGATAGTCATGCAGCAAATTTGGTCAGATGGTACCTTGTGGGATCAGCCTTTAAAGCTTCAAACTCTTTCCCATTGGAAAACCTTTTTGGAAAACTATAGATATGTCGAGGAGATACAAATTCCACGATGGGTGGAATACAACGAAAAATCGCCCTTCCAAATTCATGCCTTTTGCGATGCCTCGGAAAAGGCATACGCGGGGGTGATATACTTGAGAGTGGAAACCGCAAACATCACTTCTTCTCACCTTTTATTTGCAAAAACCAAAGTTGCACCAATCAAAACGATTTCTCTACCTCGATTGAAGCTATGTGGTGCTCTTCTCATCGCCGAAATGCTTCAAACTCTCCTCAGCGAACTTCCATTTAAACCGGAAAATATCTTCTGTTGGACAGATTCAACTATCGTGCTAGCATGGCTTAAAAAGCGACCTAGCTCTTGGACCACCTTTGTCGCTAATCGAGTGGCAAAGATACAGGAACTAGTCGAGGTTGATCATTGGAATCATGTGGACTCAAAGGAGAATCCTGCAGATCTTGGTAGCAGAGGAGCCTACCCCGTGGACTTGCGAGAAAATCAGCAATGGTGGCACGGCCCTTCGTGGCTGATAAAGGATGCGGGGCAATGGCCATCGTACTATCCTGAAACCGAGGACTTAACCCTCGAAGCGAGGGGAGTGAAGGCGCACACTTCAGTCGTATCCAAATATGAGGACCTTCTCGCAAGGTTTTCTTCGTTTCCGCGAGCACTTCGGTTGCTTTCCTACGTCATGAGATTTTACCATCGGACTTGTACACACACGCGTCGGTTCCATGTGTATCCATCTCTTATCATCTCGGGAGAGGAAATCTCAAAAACGCGTAGACGGCTAATTATTCTTGCTCAGATGAATTGTTTCCCAGAAGAGCATCGCAATCTAACGTCCAAAATTCCTATGAGCTCGAAAAGTAAAATTTTGACCTTGAATCCATTTTTTGACAGTCAGGGTGTAATACGAGTCAACGGCCGGTTAGCAAACTCGCCGACCATACCCTACAACAAAAAACATCCAATTCTACTTCCGTACAACTGTTCGTTTTCCAAATTGCTAGTTTACTTTCTACATTGCATTTCCCTTCACGGAGGCAATCAACTGACACTACGGTTACTTCGTCAGCAGTATTGGATTCCGTAAGCCAAAAATCTAATCAGGACTACGATTCATCATCGCAAACCTTGCGTTCTGCATAGACAACGAGACCAAAGTCAAATCATGGCTGCTCTTCCAGAGGAAAGGACAACTCTCACCAGGCCGTTCGAAAACACTGGGGTCGATTTTGCGGGTCCATTCGACATTAAGACGTATTCCGGACGATCGTATAAGGTGACCAAAGGATATGTGTGCATTTTCATTTGCTTTTCTACAAAAGCAATTCATTTGGAAGCGGCCAGTGATCTCTCCACAGAAGCCTTTCTCCGGGCCTTTTCTAGGTTCACTTCCCGCAGAAGTTGTCCAAAAAATATCTTTTCGGATAATGGGACAAACTTCGTTGGTGCGTCAACCAGCCTTAAAAAGGATTTTAAGCAATTTTTAACCTCATCTCAGGAATCCTTGTGTAACCTCTATAGTCATCAAGAGGTGTCGTGGTACTTTATACCGGCGGGCGCTCCTCACATGGGTGGGCTATGGGAAGCTGGGGTTAAAAGTTTTAAATTCCATTTCCGAAGAGTCGCTGCGTCTCAGAAATTCACATTCGAAGAGTTCCAAACTCTGTTATGTCGCATAGAAGCTTGCCTTAACTCTCGACCACTATCGCCAAATTCCACTGAAGTATCGGACTCTGCCGCCTTAACACCTGGTCATTTTCTCACGGGAGGTCCCATCCTCTCGCCCGCAGAACCATCCATTGAAGCCAATCCCACATCGCTAATTAATCGGTGGCAGAAGTTAAAAGCTTTGAGCCAACAGCATGCCCTTCGATGGAAGGAGGAATACTTAAAAGAACTCCACAAACGTTATAAGTGGAAGTTCCCCAAGAGAGATATCGCGATTGATGATTTAGTAGTTGTACGTCACGAAAATATACCACCCAATGAATGGCGCTTGGGCCGGGTTACTAAGGTCTACCAAGGCACCGATAAAAGAATTCGCGTCGCCGACATTCGCACCCAAAAGGGAATGATAACGCGACACATCGGGAAGTTAGTAGTCTTACCCAATTAACTTTTATGTATATTCTATTTCTCTCACTTTAGCATCATGGAATTGGCACGTTTAAATGAATCGACAACCTCCACGGCACGCGCCTCATCGCCCCCAGCGCCAACTGCACCGAAAAAAGCCATCCAACCCCCATCAAAATCGGACGGCCGATTCAAATGGAGAGTTTGCCACCGCGCGCATCCACTGCGGTACTGTAAGAAGTTTCTGCAAGCGAACCATGAACGTCGTTTAAGACTCGTACTATTGCATCGCTACTGTTCGCGCTGTCTAGCACACTCACATGGGGCCAAAAATTGCCAAAGTAATGGAACGTGCCAGTACTGCCATGACACTCACCACACGCTCTTACACTCCAAAACTCCTCTATACCTCCAAAAAGAGGGAACCATCACTGTATTGCCAACCGTCGCGGTATACTTACATGTGGGGCAGCGGAGGGTTTTGACCCGAGGCCTGCTCGATCCGTGCTCGCAGACGAGTAAAGTTTGTGGGTCATTAGTCAAGCGTCTCAGCTTGCGAACCTTACCGGTGGCAACCACCGAAATGTGCGAGTTGCACGTCAGCTCGTCTAATGACCCATACGTGCAGTTCTCGTTTGCTGCTAGGGTCGTCGCGGAGGTCGGGTTGAAAACCCCTGTCCGCCACCTCAGCCAAACGACGCGAGACAAATTCGTTAACCTGCTATTAGCCGATCCGAACTTTCATACCTCGTCCGCGGTAGCCGTAATCTTCGGCGGCGATGTACATAATAAAATAATGCGTACCGAGAGCATAGCGTATTCTGGCTATCCTACTGCCCAGAACTCAATATTCGGTTGGGTCCTTTCTGGCCCATGTGCCCTTTAAGACACATCTACCCCCTACTGGGTACCGTTTACAAATTTACGAAGGCGCCTCCTTACTGAGGACTAGATGTAAGAATATACTATAACATATTGAATTCCTAAAACATACGTAGTTATACACATATATAAATAAAAGCTCAACAATTTATTTCCTTTACACGCATGTTTGAATTTATAGAGTTAAGCATTATATTGTAAATTGAGAGCTACTACATTTAGAACGAATCTTGTACATACATAGATTACCAACGTTTATCTCCAAGTCATTTGCAATTCCTCAGTATTGCAAGGCTGGCGGCAATGTTGAAGCCAAAAGGCTTGCAATAGTTGGGAATCACTGGACATTTCTCGATGCAGCCGTATGCTGCAAAACTACTGGTGCCGGGAAATGCACCGGTGAGAATTTGCGAAAGCAGTGAGAACAAATTGATGTACGACTTGAGAAGACAGTCTTTGGCTATCCACCAACCGCTGCGCTTCCAGTCGTCATCAACATTACAAGGTAATTTTTCTGCCTTTCATTATTTTACTTTCTACCTTTATTTAATTATTGTATATATTTGCATAAATTCATATATATCCTTCTATATATGTAATTTATCTCTTATTTTTATGCAAATAAACAATCCTTGAATTGTCTTCTAATTCATTGTTTTTTCTTTCTTTGTGGTTCGCTGCTTGATCAACTTGTCCAACTCGTGAGTTCGTACCGGCGCTTTCTTTCGTCGCTATCCCCCCCCAAACAGTATCCTTCATACGAGTTTTGATCTTTGTCAGTGAAACATCATATTCTGTTTTAAGTCGATCATATTCTCGCAACATATGTATGTGTTTCTTTATCTTCAGCGTAACGCTTATAATTCGCTGCTGTATCGTTTGCTGAATTGTATTTCTTTTGCCATGCTGTCAACGCCTTTCGGTGCGCTCGCTTCAAAGTTTGTACCTTATCTTTCCATTCACTCTCTATAGCATCGACATGTTTACTTTTCTCCTCCCATTGCATCATTACAGCTTTCATCGATTGACGTTAGGCTTCGATTTGCGTTTGCCATTCTTCTAATTCTTTAAATAGTTGAACAGCATGTTGATTTTTTGCTAATAATTCATCACGACATTTATGCAATATGGCATTTTCAATCATCGCATGCGCTTCAGCATCTTTTTTGTTTAGTACTTCTGCGATATGTTCACGTTCAGCTAGAATAGCTTGCTTTAATAGCTCCACTTCGGTTTGTCGCTGTTGTAGGACTTTACGCACAAGTTCATATCCACGTTGTAAACAAATATTTTTCTCTTCAGTTTAAGTTTTATTTAAAAACGTTTAATTTCAATGGCAAATAACTTGGACATTTCATCGCGTACACGCGCTTCAATTTGCTTTATCTCAGTTGTGTGCAAGTGCTTATTTTCTTGCCCATTACTGTTGTCAGCATCATTGGCAGCCTGTTGCTTTGGTGACTACTTTGACTTTTGATGTACTCTTCGAATCGTGCAGCTTTGGCTTTGAACTCGCGTATAAGCGTTTCTTGTTCTTCGATTACCTTTAACTTCTCATTTAGCTCTACAATTAAAGCTTTAGATTTAATGCGTAAGACCGTCAATTTCCTTTTTATAAATTGAATTGGCATTACTCTATTTTAGATTTTGTAATTCAATTCGTTGAAGAATTGCTATTTTCTAGCCTGTTGAAGATTGGCTATTTTTTCTTTATATATATGTAAATGTCAACGATGACAAAAGATGGTCGATAAACGAAACTATCGATTTTGATATAGCGATATAAGCATTATGGAATTATAGAAGGTGGCGCATTGCGCATGTAAACATTATTTCAGCTGATTTTTAAGGGCAATTATTACGTCATTTGCCTTAAGCGCTTGTTTTTCTCTCTTTCATTCGCTTAAGTAGGGAACTGTGACGTAGATGCGCAGAACGAAGCAATTTTGAACTTGTGAATGCGCAATCTGGGTAGGTTATTTGTGCGATTAAGCATTTCTAAAGCTAAGAGCACACTGAGCTGCACTACACTGCACTACAAAATATTATTTGCATGTATTCTTATGGAGCAATTCACACCTAGCGGCAGTAGCACTGCGCGGCGCGGCCATGAGCAGCATTGTTGATCAAATAGGCAAAAAAGTGAAGCGCCGCTTAGTATGCACGCACTTTAAATCTTACGCGCTGCCTTATATTACCCATAACCATTAAGTTTTGGGTTCACGTAAAAGTATACTGTTCAAAATTTTAAGAATACGACTGTGTGTAAATTAGTTCCAGTTCAGTGAACAAAATTTGATGTTCAAAAATTTGTATAGAAATTTCATTTAAAAGGCGATTGTAATTTTTATGCATGGATTCAAATTGAATAGTGAAAACGGTACAGATATGTCGTCAATAAAAGTAAAGGCGGACTTACTTTCGCGACATATAGCGGCAACGGCGCTACACTTTTTGGACTTTGCCCATAAGAATACATGCAAAGAATATTTTGCCGCGTAATGTAGTGCAGCCAAATCTGTGCTTGTATTAAAGCAGCAAGACGTTTCATAGTTCAAAATCAACGCAGAAATGCGATCCATGTGAATTTTTTGCTCGCGTTGCTTTGCTTTGTGCCTTTGCTGCTATATTCAACCTATCATCGATTTGCTATCTGTCGTTACCGCATTGGTGGTTTTATATGTAAAGCTTTATATATTATTTGGAAAACAAAATATTATGGCTATTCAATAAAAAGTTCGTTATAGTTGTAATATAACAACAGCTGTTTTAAGAAAAACATAACACGAGCACGGACGATCATATCAGCCGACTACATATTTTCGATCTATCGGTGGTAATCGCAATAATCGATAAACGGCTTGCGTATACACATCTAACTTTTTCAATATACATTCCAAATTATCAAGCGTGTACGGAAAAATGGAAAAATTTTGCTCGTGCCTTATAAAAATAATATAAAATAAAAAATAAAACTAAAAATATAAATTTTGTTGTGTTTTGCGATTTTGGTAAGTTGAAAATTGCATGTAACAATGAGTAGCAAACGTAATATGAGAAGACTTTTCAAGAAGCAAAGGGAAATGTATGCTAGGACTTTGTTTTGACCAGTTTCTAGTAATGATGAAGCAGGGCCATCAAAATCCTCTGTGGAGGAATGCGGCACTAGCATAAGTGGAGTTGGCGATATAGGGAGTTTGCCTACTAAGTACGAATGTGAGGAAAGTGATTGTTCTGATGGAGCTATTAATGTAGATAGTGGAAATTCTGTTATAGGCAAACTGCAGCGTTCCTTTAAGGAAAAAATCCTGGAATGGTTTACTACTTTTAGACCACCACGTAGAGCATTTGAGAGCCTTCTTAGTATTTTACAAGAAGAGACTCTAGATGTACCAAGAAGCGCCGAAACACTCTATGCCAAAAGAAGAGAAATCGCAGTTACTAAATCCATTCCACCAGGACTCTATTGCCATGTTGGTTTGAGCAAGCAATTGGAGAAAATTGCATACATATTTAAAGAAATTGACACTGTTTATATAGACATCAACATTGATGGGTTGCCATTATTCAGAAGTTCTCGCATTCAATTGTGGCCAATATTGGTGCGGCTAGTTGATTTTAGTTCAGTTTGTATTTTTCCCGTCGGTATATATGTTGGAAATAAAAATCCAAGCGATGTCTCGGAATTTTTAAATCCTTTTGTTACGGAAATGGAGAATATCTTGGAAAATGGCATTGAACTAGGTGACAAATTGTTAAAAGTTCTGATAAGGTCAATTGTATGTGATGCTTCCGCGAAAGCGTTTGTTTGTGGTACACCTTATCATTCAGCTTCTCATGGTTGCAGCAAGTGTACGCAAATCGGGGTAAAGGTATACCATGTAATGGTATATTCTTCTGTGTCTGGAAATTTGGTAACTGACAATGACTTTTTAACCAGAAGATACCAAACATATCATGAACAGAAATTTAGGAATTCAAAGACTCCACTAGAAAAAATGGGTGTAAAAATGATAAGCCAAGTAGATATAGATAGTATGCATTTGGTGGATTTGGGGATAATGCGAAACTTTTTAAAAAGAATTATACAAGACGATATAAATATAAAAGTTGAAAAGCTTAAAAAGAAACGTATGTCACAATTTTTAGTCTCTCTAGCACCGTTTATAATTAAGGAATTCGCCCGTAAGCCCAGATCGTTCGATGAAATCTCAAATTGGAAGGCAACTGAGTTTCGCCAATTTCTGTTATATACAGGGTCCTTATTCTGAAAGACAATGTTTATGGTGACTTACATTATCAATTTTTGCTTCTATTCTGTGCGTATAGGATGCTCCTTTGTCCCAAATCATATTTAGATAATTTGCGAATTGCAAAAAATATGTTATCTTTATTTGTTGAAAATTTCTCAACTATATTCGGGGATTCCAGTGTTACTCATAACGTTCATCATTTACTACATCTAACGGAGAGTGTTGAATCAATTGGTCTGTTATCAAGTTTTTCAGCTTACGATTTCGAAAATTATTTGCAAACATTAAAAAAGTATATCAAAAAGCCAACTCAAATTCTTCCACAAATAATAAATCGAGTCAGTCATGAAACGTTGCTAACAAAGGAAAAGCATCAGAGCTTTAAAACTTTGAGGGGCAGAGGTTTGTGTTATTTTTTCCAGGATTGTGTCTTTTCTTCTAAAAAGCCAGATAGCTTCTGCCTTATTAAACCATTCAAACCAATAGAAATTACAGGGTTTTCGGAAGACAGACGTTTTATAATAGGGAAAGAGTTTGCAAATTTGAGAAGTTTCTTTTTAGAACCAATTGACTCCATGTCCCTTCGTATTTGCGTGGGCGTTTTCTCACTCACAGACGAGGAAACCCAATTTCCTATTGAAGAAATATAATGTAAACTAGTAGGTCTCCCTCATATTGATAGCATATTATTGCTGCCATTATTATATGGCACTTTTTAACTCAATTTGAATTGAAAACATTAGGGAAATTAATAATTTGTTTTGTTTGTTGGTGCGAAATCATATGCAACAAAATATTAATTTCCCTACTTATTAAATAAATTAACATATATCTAGTGAATTTAAACAATAAATATAAACCAACCATGCCGAAAGATATAAAGCGCGTATCCTTCACCAACGTAGAGAACGTACCATCATCCTCTTGTAAGTTCCATCACATATACATCTGCATAAGTTATCATAAACTCGGGTTTTTTTTCTTTTCCAGAGTTGCAGAGTGTGCAGGTTGCAAGGCGTTGGATGCGAAGATAACAAATTTGCAAGGTAAGTTATTTAATGGGTATAGTAGTCACAGTTTTAGGCGATTTGTCGCTCCCCCGGCAAATACATGCACTTAACCGTCAGCTCACGATGATGCATACAAAATCTTATGTGTAGGGCCTATAAATTTCAGTCCAAGGGTTAAATTAATGCACCATCGGTAATATGCGTTCTCTAACTACTCCCCTGTCATATCGAAAAATTATGTAAACAAATCTGTTTATATTTTGAGAAGTTCTGGATAACATAAATCGTCAACTTTCGCTTAACCAGGTATTTTAAGGGATTTACAGCCATCCCTTGACTTTAATAAAAAAGGAAAATTATTGTGCTACGGATTTTTACTTTGCAACATGCGTTAGCTGCTTAGGCACGTCTAAAGATTGCCAATATATTACCCTTTTACGTTTGTTAACCCGGCGCTTTAACTAGAGGCAAGAGGAATTAAAAAAATTACCATGGTTGAGTTCGATACCGGTTTGGGGACCAAAACTAAATGCGCGCAGAACACCTTTTTGCATTAGTGTGTGTGTGTGTACAAACAACAAACATAAAAAAAAACGGTAGTAGTCTAGTTGAGGGGTCGACTGCTAATACGCTACCAAAAATATCGAGAGAGGTGTCAAAAGACGCGTATTAATCTCGAGAACAATTATCTGATGGCGGAAAAGAAAAATTTTATCTGTGTCCGGAGATATTTGCAGTTGAAGTTGGCGATTTTCATGTGGTTGTTGTTGTGTTTGTACCCACAAAAAAAATTGTGCATCACCGTGGCGGTAGCCACGGTTATACCACACACCCGGACTTGGCATGGCGTAGCCCAGGGTTATTTTTTATAAGCGCGGCCGAAGGCCGCCAACTCAGAAAGGCGTTCTGCGAAAAAATACTATGGATCCCATCCCCGGTTTCGGAGGTACCCACGGGTCTTTTTTCGGTTTTTCGTTAATATCTTTTGAACGAGTTAATATTTTTATTACCGCGTTCGCCTATTAATACTGATGCCAAGACGTCTCAATATTTTTGGTAGCGTATTAGCAGTCGCCCCTCAACTAGACTATTATCAAAAAAACAACCACATGAAAATTGGAACCGATTTCTTGCTTATATCTGTTGGACAGAAATAAAGATTTTAATTTTCGCTTCGGGATTCTAAAAACGGAGGTCGAGGCGCGTCTTTTGATACCACCTTTGATAAAAATTAGGTGGTGCACCGTTTTGTGAAACGTTACCCTGTTTATATATAAATAAGCCACACTCAGATTTTCACCGTGTGGCCCATTTAAATTAAATATACATCAATTTGTTAGAAAAATTGATTCAGTGCATAGGGGGTAATTTTGATATGTATGGAGCGTGGCATCTGATATATATACCAACAATACCCGGGCAATGATACTTGGCAAGCAGATGCCTAATATCAATTTTATATCAGTGGAAAAAAGTGGTAAGAATTGGAAAGGAGGGTGTGGTTCTTTCAATGTCACATATCCTTAACAGATTAAGTCACGTTACATAAACTTGGCATATCTGATATTGTTAAATTCATAGCTTTAAGGAGAAGTGGGGTAAATGGGAATGACGGTCGTGACATCCCCCATACAATATAAATCTAAATCAAATCAATATACTTATTTTCAACACAAAAACAGCATATGTTGGAAAGTTCCAAAACTCTAAGAGATATCAGCAAAAAAATTTAAATTTGTGTGGTTGTTGAAATTTTGCTGATTTCAATGCATATTCCATTAGTGCGCCATTTACGATTCAGGGTAATAAAAGAATTTTTGTTAAAAGTCTACACCTTTTCCAGTCAAGTTCAGAAAATTACAATAGAAGATCAGAAATTCCAAATTAAACTCAGAAAGTTACAATTTAAGTTCAGAAAATTTAAATTCAAGTTCAGAAAGTTATAAGTAGGGTGTTCTTTCTCAAAAGTTATTACAATTTTTCCTGTTTGCTTGCAATTGACTCAATTTTAGGGCAGGACAAAGTTTGCCAGGATGCAAATTTTTTATAAAAAAAATTTCATTGGCATAGCTAAAAGCTCTACATGAATGCAAGATCTATTTGGTAATTTGTGTTTTTTTTTTTTTACTTTCAGAAACCGTCGGAAACCTGAAGGAGACCATTTTGTGTAAGAATGTTAAATATATTTCTATATACATATTACATTTACCTTGATTCAACTTTGTTTTCTTTAGCTTTTATGTCTTCTCAAAATGCTGCAGTGATGACTGGACTTGCAGACAAAAGTGGTTATGAGCAAGTTAGTTGAAAAAGAAGCTGTAGCGTGCTCAGTAAAATCTTGCTTTCCTCTGTCGTGTGCAGAGGATTTGTTTAAGATTGATGAAAAGGTTGTACCTGAGAATCGGAGTTTGTTTGTAAGTATTTTTTCCAACAGTGAAAATTATAAATAATCAATTGGGTTTGAGGAACTGTAGGTCGAATTTTCATCATTTACGTTTTCTAAAATCGGGTTAATTTTTTCAGAAAGGGAACTCCGCCTACCACATGGAAGGTCCTGGGTTCAAGTCCCGAGAAAAATCCCAAACATTTAGAAATATATTTTTTCAATTAGAAGAAAGTATTTCTCGGCAGTGATTTGGCAAACACTAAGCGTGTATTTGTGCATGAAAAGCTTCTCAGTGAAAATTGATCTACCTTGCAGATGACTTTCAGAATCGCCGTAAGCCTTTTAGTTCGCGTTTCGCCAATTTCTGAGAAAAACCAAAAAAGCGCTATGCAAATTGAAAGAGAAGTTCGGCCTAAACCTCGTCGTAGGTTCATCACGCCAAGTATTAATTTTACTCAATTTCAAAAACTTAAACTAATTGTTAGTACGATAAGCGCTCTTGGCTGAGAATATGGAGTTTGGTTACACCCGATCTTAGAATAATTTTTAAATTTTTAAATAAAAAATTAAAAACGAATAGGTGGAAAATTTTTCAAATTGATAGTAATTGGTGAATCGGATTAATGACATACGTAAACTAATGATCACGCCTACTTATTAAATCCACATTGTATTATCATTTTCACAAATAGTTTGACAGATTCATATTTATCGTTGGCGTAAAATCGGTTACGTCATTGCAGAACAAATACGGACCCAGGAAAAACATTTCAAAAACTATTTTCCATAACCTTTTGCTGTTTTTCTTCATTGTACTTTCCTCTGGACAGTAAACATTTGTTTTAAAATTTTTTTAATTACTTATCGGTAGCTCAATTCATAAAGTCCCTAACCAACAAATACAAGATATGTGAAAAATTCTTCTTAAAAACAATTTTTGGTTATGGACTTTGTGAATGGAGCTAAAGCTATGTTGTGCTTGGAACGATTTTGTATCATACATGGTCTATAATAATAATCATTTTCACTTTCACAGATTTCAACAGGAACTTGCTGCAAAATTCGGTTAAGAAAAACGTTGAAAAAGTCCTCAGCAGTGCAGTCATAATGGACTACAATGTTGACGGGACGCATGGGAAGAAGGGCCTTAAAGACCAATCAAAGTTTTATTCAGTTTTCTTGGGTAACATCCGTAAAAAGTATTAAATTTACATAATCTTGATATTTTATTATTTCGCAGAATTTATTATAAGCCTGACTTCCAATGATGAACCGGAAGAACAACTTAGAAAAGCAATGCAGTTGCACAAGAAGCGGGTTTTTCAAAAAAAAAAAAAAGGCGGCATGGCGAAGGCAGTAAAAACATTGCCAGAAAGTCTGGAGTAAACTGTTTTTCACTTTTTCAGTTTTAGTTGGGAAAGTTGCAATTGAAGTTCAAAAACTCGGACTATAATTTTCTAAACTTCAATTTAAAATTCTGAATTTCAACTGTAAGTTTCTAAACTAAAACTAAAAAAGGTGTAGCTCTTTAATTACATAAGAATGATGAAACCTTGAAGGTTAATTTTTGAAAATAATTTAAGTATAGTTAGAAAATTTTGAATTATAATTTTTTAGTTTTTGTATACAAGTAATTTTAATTTACATTAGTTCCTAAGTTTATATATTGTGAAGTGATATATATGAAGTGATATCTATACATAAATACTTTTATAATTTAATTAAATTAATCAAAAATGCATTTTTACTAGTTTGGTAATTTTGAATTATACTTTTAAGTTTTTATATACGTAGTTATATGAATTTTTATTAAAATCTATTCCAAAGTATTATGTATTTAAGTGATACATTTTAAAGTGATATATGTGTATATATACATACTTTTTATATATATGCAATATAATGAATAAAATGAATTTGAGCAAATTTAACAATTTTCAAGTAATTTTTCAACCCGACTAGAACTAATATATTAACTAGTAGGATGGTGATCCAAATATCGACTAGTATGTCAACTGGTATTACAATGATGCATAGAATGAGTAGTATGCCAACTGGTATGTTGATGTTGAATACACTGACTAGTATGTCAATTGGTATGATATTGGTGTATATAATTACTAGTATATCATCTGGTATAATGCTGGCGAAAAGGCTGACTAGTGTGTCAATTGGTATGACCCTGATGGGTATGCTGACTAGTATGTCATCTGGTATGATGTTGGTGTATATAATGACTAATATATCAAGTGGTATGATGTTGGTATATATAATGACTAGTTTGTCAATTGGTATGATGCTGATGCAGATGCAATTGATATTTCGTAGGACATCGCCGAGTTAAAAATACCAGTTGCTAATATGGAAAAAAGACAGAACTCATACTAGTTGGAATTTTTGGCAAACTAGTATTCTTCTAGTATACAACTAGTTGGTTTGACTGCAGGGGCCTCATGCCTAGTCCGCTACTATCTAAGAGGTGAGCCACTTCCCTGCGATAATTTTTTCGGTGGCTCTGGTACTGGTGGTGTCAGATCGTGTGCGACTGGAGCAGAAGAAGTTTCAAGATCAGGATGTTCGATAGGTTTTGCATTTTTACCTCTGAGTCTTTTACTCGTATTCACAATGCAAATGTAGCAGTCTTTAACGTGGTCTTTTGGTTCTCGTCAGATTATTGGTATTGCAAATTTCATAGATCTTTTCTCACCTCTTTCTTTACCAACCTAAAATATAGAAAGAGAAATCAATATGTCTACTTTATTTAATTTACTATTTAGGTAAAATTTGCTTACCTACCAAACATCTTTTACAATAACTACAAGCAATATATGGAGCCCATGTCTTGTCTTGATTCCAAACAGGACAGCCAAAACATGCTTCGTAGGCTTCACAGAGGATGAGAGATATATCTAATTCATATCTTATATCTCGAGCTGGTATAAATTGCCCACATATATATCAAAAAGCATCAGCTTCATATTTACACTTTCGCGACAATATTTTAGGTTATTCTAGATTTTTACAAAACACCTTATTGTTGTTTGTCACTAGCGCCATGAGTATTGTTACTATAACTATTACGAAAGCAAACTTTATACCAAAAAAGGTATTTTCTTTTCGTTTTTGTTTATGATGAAACAGAAAATCATGAAATAAACTTTAGAACAAAGAACAAAAAATTTTGTGTAGAGTCGTGTATAAAAGAGTCCGGCTATTCGCGAAGGCGTGCTTATCAGGTCATCGGCTTATGTACTTATAACTATTTCTCTATTCCAAAAGAAAAATGAGCTGAACAGAAATAGTTTTTAAACAGATAAATTGATAAACATGGTCACGTGAATAGACCAAACGTTTTTCATTTCACTGGACCTTCTTTTGAGCACCTTGTTTGACAGTGTAGACTGCATTGAATTTACATTCTGGTGTACTAACGAACCCCGTACGAATATTCCGAATATGTACAGCGATTCCAGAAATATTTAAATGGAAAATAATGCTCCGAGCATACGGAAGGAATAAGTAAACGCGCTTAACGAGTGCAACATTAAAATCGGAATAATACCTCGGAATTATGCAGTTTAGTACTTTTTCATAAAATAACAAAGAAACAACACAGTTGGTGAATGTCACTTCTTCTACAAAGTGGTTAGGGAGGTGATATTCTAAAGCGTCTGCTATGTCATAACCAGGTCGTGTAGAGTTCTAGCGAAATCATTATATCACACCTGCGAAAGTCAGGCTAGCGCCGGATCGTAGAACATCTATATCCGGCAAGGGACTGGCCATTTACGTAACACTCCATTAAATCTTCCACGAGTGTATTGCGGTTACAGCACAATACATTTTCACCATTTACGAAACTTGGCGTCCACACAAAAAGTTAGCGACAAGCAAAAGTCAGAAGCAAGTTGTTATATATATGCTACCAGGTATAGATCGGCGTATGGGAAGATAGGGGTCATTATCATGTTGCGCAAATAATTCTAAGTCTTCTTCATACGTTGTATAGTTATTCCAATTTAAGCATTTTAACTCCATAATTCCATCGTTTATAAAGCTGTTCTCGTTCTATACGAAATCAAGAAGATCTTTTTCCAGAATTCGCAATTTGGCTCTTTACGATGTTTTGCACTGTCGGGTCAAACAATGCCAGGGCAATAAGTTCAGGACTAAGATACCACAGGTGATTTTTCATTTTCTTAATTCCTTTTTGTGATATTTCTTTGTAAATTCTTTAGTATTTCAATGAGTTGTAGGTCTTTTTTTGGTGCTAAACACGCTCTGGGGGCGTTAAACCAAGCTTTACAGTAGACTCGAACGATGAAAACACAAAGTGCTTCTAGGGCCTCTTGTTCTTGGGAAGTCAGCTTAAACTGATCACGGAAAATTTGTACTTTCAGACAGTAAATAGCTTTGCCATCCATCGGACATGTTGTACTGGACCTGGAGAGCACATCTTTTTGGTCAAGATGGCCAACATATATCAATGCCAACTGTAACAGCTCTTTGTAGTCGTCTCTTGGCTGCCATTCCATTAGTTATCTTTGCAGTTCTTCTTTGATATTCTCTACATCTTCTTTGGGTAGTAGTTTCAAAACATTCTCACTTACATCGAACTTGGATTTATCAATCGCCGCTCATTCTTTTTGAAATCTCTTGAATATGTCTGGTTGAGGTCCCGATGTGCACCTAAACAAGCAGTAAAAACCCCTCTCAACAAGACTTTTAAAACGTGGTGTCGGCACGCTGCTCCAGGAGATGGCACGCTCAATTGAGTCTCCCAGTATTTGATGCTGTTGTATCGAACCACATAGCCACGACCGAGCTGGCGAGACCCCATTCCTCTAGACATTCGTACATTGCTAGGGCGTGTTCCTCCCCTGAGCTACTGTCAGTTTCAGGAATGCCCAGGATTTGTTCTTTAGTCCCATGTGATACCAGAACAGCAACCCTTTATTTCTGTTCTGTCTTGAGGATACCTGGTAGTCGTTTTCCATCTCAGTGCACGCAAACAGCCTCCTTTTGGGATATCTTAACTTTGTCTTGAATTTGTTCCATGTATAATGCTTCTGGAGATCTTCAGCCCAAATCTAAACAAAAACTCCGTACGAGTTTTTTTACCTTCTCCCATTCCTCGTATTCTAAATAAAAATTCCTTGTGAGTTTTGTCACTTCTCCCTTTCCTCCTATTCTGAACAATGTTCGAAAAAGCGGAAACCGGTTATGGGAGAAAAGTAGGTATTATGAATGTGAGTGATAGGGAGATTTCTCTGCCTTTACTTACGAGTTTTTTCACTTGTCAATATTCTTTATTTTAAGTCGAACAGTATATCATAAGCAACGGGAGTGCTCTTGGTATATTTGATGCAGCCATCCAGAAATTGCGCAAGGATTTTTTAAGAAGGCTTAAATCGGTTTTGGCATGTGACGAAAGACGAATTCAACTTGACTTGCTCGCCAGAAAATTGCTTTGCTGAATGGAAGTAGGCAACTCCGGCGGATTTGTGTTATCTCGCCGTCTTCTTCTTCTTCTTATGCTCCTCTGTTGATGTTGCTGTGGCACCAATTCATTACTCATTTCAGTGAATACCACATGAAATGCAATACTGTGCATTGTTTATATTTTATTTCTTAATTTCAAGCAACAATAATTAAAGTTTTAAATTTTTTAAACAAAATAAGAAATTCGCAACGAAATTTCAATTGACAAAGCAGCTGACTTCGAAAATTCGAAATTCCTATTCCCCAATTATTATTCTCCCTAGGAGAAAAGAATTGGAGGAATTTTTCCGCGGGAATAAAAAAATCCGCGAGAATAAAATTCCGAGGTGTTTAAGCGACTTAAACTATGCACATTTTTCGTTCGTTTGTTTCAGTAGCCATTGAGTGTGCTTGTAATTCTCAACTGGTTAGTGAAATATTCTAAAGACATAGTTTGAGTTTTTTAATTAAAATCGAGGTTCTTCGGATGGTGTGCTAATACATCAGAGCCCAGTGCTCGCCTCCATATCACACTTTGAAGGGGTTCTTCAAATAGAAGATGAGGTGGCTCATTAGAGCGAAACCTCAGAGTGCCCAACTCTCGCCCCAAATTAAATAAATAGAGGTTTTTCTTCTAGAAAATGGGGTGCCAATACCTCAGAGCCGTCCCGTGCTCGCCTCCAAATCACATTTTAAAGGGTTCTTCAAATAGAGGATGAGGTGGCTCAGTAGAGCGAAGCCTCAGAGCCCCCAGTGCTCGCCCCCACATTAAATAAATAAAAGGTGTACTGATGCTATGCATCCTCCCATGACTTAAACACACCAATAACACTAAAACCACCCAACTTAATAAACTGAATCCCTTAAAATAAACACAAATAAATAAATAAAGGTGTACTGATGCTATGCATCGTCCCATGACTTAAATACACCAATAACACTAAAACTACCCAACTCAATAAATGGAATACATTAAATCAAAAACCCCATAAACTCAATACAGTCCATTAATAATAATAATTTATAAATTTAAAAAAAAAAAGGAATGCTTGGTGGGAGTTGAACCCGCAACCCCGGGCGTTTGGTCGGGTACGTCAGCCACTGTGCCACGACTCATACGCTTACAAGCACATAAAATTACTCATTTATAACTCTTATTAAACTGCTCGCCCTCAATTGCCCAAAGCTTAGACACGAGGGAATAGTTAGAAATGGGCTGCTTATATTCTTTGGGATCCTCTCCGAGAGCTTCTGTACTGTAACCAAAATGATACGAGTAGCCTTCCTATCGGACACCATACAGCGGTCCAGCAACAATGACAATTTCATGGTTAGGACCTCTTTGAAGCCACGCTTGAATCTCTTGGGGGCAGATGGTCCTTCAGATTCTACGTTCATCTCGAGCTCTTCATATGGCGTTTCATGCCCTTCTGACTCTTCTTTTGTCTCGTTGTCCGTGAGCTCCACCGTCTCTGTAAACAATGAGAAGAGACAATGGGGAATATTTTGAATAGTGTGCCACGATTTTCCATTTTTTTTTTTTTTTGGAGGGGAAGAGGGGGTCCTAAAAATCACAAAATTATCATTCGGATCTCCAGGAAACTCTTAGATTATGACAAAATGCCTTTAAATTCCGAAATTTGGTAATATTATAACTAAGTGTTGCACCTGAAATTCACGTCGAACTTGTCGAAGGTACCCAAAGACGCGTATTTTCGTCAAGATTCAGAATCCTTTAGCGGAAACTATATATATTTTTTAATCTTTTTAAAGTTATTCGCGAAAAACCGGTCGGTACGGTTGTCGATTTTTTTCGTTGTTGAAATTAAACAAACGAAAACATTTGAAGGTATTCGTTACATTGTTTGCGAGTTTCCACTCAATTGGTTTTATAACCTTTTTTGTCATTGTTTGCTATTTAAACGCGTACAACTGCTTTTTCGTGTGAATAGTCGCCATAAAACACAAACAAACGCGAATATATTCAATCGAAGTGATAGCAAAGAGGATAAATATAATAAGAGCCACCAGTCTTCTACGAGTGGCGAGTAACGCGCTGGAAAGTAAAAAAAAATTGATGCCTAATGTTTTCTAAGAGGGACATTTTTAATTGTCTCCCATTTAACCATGCCGTGTAGGCACCTTGTGCAACTGTGATTTTTGGAAAGAGAATTAATTAATTAATTAAATACAGTCGGAAAAGTAAACACAAATACCCTACGAATGTATAGAAGACATTTTATGTACATCTCGCCCCAAAAAAACTAGCGACTACTTCGAAGAAAACATTTAGCAAATGGCTACAATTAACGAGTGACGTCTCTTATTAGCTATCATCCGGTGGCAAAATCCTGGAGCCAGATAAATAAATTTGCATGTAAATGCAACAACAACGATTTGATCCAGATAAATCCAGATAGAAGTCTGGTTCAATTTGTGAGCCAGATAATTTGTTAATTACTTCTTTTTAGGTTGGCAACGCGGCCTTTAATATACCTACTTTTTCAAAAATGGATGTCGCTGCTTAGCCTTTCGCCGTATGAGTTAAATGAAAAACAGCGGCGAAATCTGCCTATAATATTTCACGTGTGCGAAAATTTCACGACATCTGCTTCTCAAGTCTCTCAATGATACAAAGCATTCCCGTGAGAATAGAGCGTGAGCCGCAGCTGTAAAACTCACTGAAAGACGGCATATGTCTCTGTCAAAGGCTACAAAATCCTGTCATAAGTCTCAGGTCTCATGCTTATTCATTTCATTCCGTTTACCATATTGATTTTGTAAGCTTTAAATTTTTTTTACATGAAATCGAAAACATCTGGAATTTAAAGCTTATTAAAGAAAAGCGTCGCACTTTTTGGACATAAAATAGGAAAACCTCACAAACTTTAACTTTATAAAAGAAAAACGACACAGGCGAGAATTTTGAATGAAAAATCACGCGATTTTTTATTCCAAATTTTCTATTTTTTGGACATGAAGTTGGAAAATCTCACAAACCTTAGAAAAAAAAGGGTTTTCTCAGACCCTTGCACATTGACGCATCTAATGCCAAGTTTAGATGGAAAGCTTCAAAAGCAACATAGTCTAAAAATATCTCAACTTTTCGACTCGCTTCATATATGTTAAGCTTTGTGTAGATATATTGGTATATGTGGTGCCCTAAATTGAACTTATCTGTAAAGTAAAGCAATGCAACAAAGCGTTCTACGAAAATCCCACATAAAGAGCGGTACGCAGATCACAAGAAAGTAAAAATTCCATATAAAAAACCCTCAAGAAATGCCTTCCTTGTCGTCAATTTTCTTGAGGTAGTACGCAGTTTAAGCGTGGTACGCAGATCACAAGAAAGTAAAAATTCCATATAAAAAACGCTCAAGAAATGCTCAAGAAAATTCCTTGTGGTAAATTTTCTTGAGGTAGTATGCAGTTTACAAGATATTTAGTACGATACTTTACTATTATTTTTTCATCAAATTTACATACGGCAACACCGGTTTCCGCAAGAAATATGTCAAGTGCCATATATTTCTTGAAGAAAAAAAGGTAAACAACTGGAAAAATTAGGTAAGCACATGGTTTTTTAATTTTTCTGCAATAAATAATTATTATTTTATTTCAGAAATGGAAATAAATATTGCTGCAGCACCAAAGCGCGTATTAAATTTCACGGCGGAGGAGAAACGGGCTCTGATAAGGGAAGTGAAAGAGTGGCCCAGGATATGGGATACTTCTGATCCATTGCATTGCAACAAAAATGCAGTGGATCAAGCCTGGGTCCACTTAAGTAGCTCCCTTGTGAAAGAAGGTATGTTAATAAAACTTTTTGTATGTATATTTGTGGTAATTGTTTACTTTAGCTCACAACTGCTATAACTCGTCCAAAAATATCGGGAGAGGAGTCAAAAGACGCGCTTTGCACCCAGGATCACGAATCCGAAGGCGGAAATTCAAAATTTTATGTCGTTTCGGAGATATTTGCAAACAAAATTGAAAATTTTCCTGTGGTTGTTGTTTTGATGATTTTGTAGTACCCACAAGAAAACCTGTGGGTAAAAGTGTTTTGCGCGGATATAGTTTTGGTATCCAAACCCGTGTTGGACCCACCCAACGTAATTTTTTATAAGCGCGGCCGAATGCCGCCAATGCAAAAAGGTGTTCTGCGCAAAAATACTATGGATCTCACCCCCGGTTTCGGAGCGCTCCGGGTCCATTTTTCGGTTTTTTGGATATAACTTTCGACAGAAATGAAATTGAATGAAAGCTATCGCTACCACGCCAGAGCATCCAAGCGGCAAAAGAGTGGCAGTAGCGGCGGCACTGCTTTGGATGAGCCTAAATTTTCAGAGGAAATTGGGAGTTTGCCGGGGAAATGGCATTCTTGCCAAACGTATCAGAAAAACGAAGATAATTTTGCAATCCATTTTTAACTAACTGGCGGCCACCGTGGTGTGATGGTAGCGTGCTCCGCCTATCACACCGTATGCCCTGGGTTCAACTCCCGGGCAAAGCAACATCAAAATTTTAGAAATAAGATTTTTCAATTAGAAGAAAATTTTTCTAAGCGGGGTCGCCCCTCGGCAGTGTTTGGCAAGCACTCCGGGTGTATTTCTGCCATGAGAAGCTCTCAGTGAAAACTCATCTGCTTTGCAGATGCCGTTCGGAGTCGGCATAAAATATGTAGGTTCCGTCCGGCCAATTTGCAGGGAAAATCAAGAGGAGCACGACGCAAATTGGAAGAGAAGCTCGGCCTTAGATCTCGTCGGAGGTTATCGCGCCTTACATTTATTTTTTTATTTTATTTTTAACTAACTTCCCGATGACTTAGAGTCTTGAAACTCAGCACGTAGTTTGAGACTGGGTGACAATTTAATTCATGGAAAACCAAATTCCTTTGGGTGGTGTAGGGATCGAGATAACTGAAAATCTCGTAGAAACATGGTGAATCTTGCGATAGATTTGAAAAATTACTTTTTGTGCATGAGTTGTATGGAAGAAAACAAGGCTGCACAACGAAATATACAAAAAATTTTTCTTCGACAACGAAATCAAAAACAAAATTTTTTCTAAATTCGTTTCGTTGGCTTGAGAAACAAAATCAAAAAATTAGAATTTTTGAGCAATTTTTGTATGGAAAAACATACTCAAACTCTAAAATCATTTTTTTTTTCTTTGATATCAACGAAATGAAACTTTTGAATATCGAATAAAAAATGAAATATTTTTATTTTTTTTATGAAAATAACGTTATTATGCAGGCCTGGATGAAAATAACTAACACTCTCGACAAAAAAAGTTCTAAAAATTCGGGGAAACTTCTAACTTGCACATTCCAAAACTGCATATTCGAAAAATTTTTTGAAATTCGGATTAAAAAAATTCAAATTTTGATAACAATTTTTTCGAAGTTTGATCCATTGTCCTGAATTCTGTGTGTATACTTCAAATATGTTAACATTGTACATGTACTCTCTTGCAGGACATTTACATCTTCATCGAATTTCAGTGAGGAATCAAGCCAATATTTCTTAGATCCCTCAGACGACGTGAACAGCACGCAAATTAATGACAACGATTCCCAATACGACTATGTGAGTAATATCGACAGCAGTATTGCGCATTTGCCACAGCATCACATTCTGCGTTGATGTCTGGCAATATGCACAAACAGCATGACGTTCTATAAATATAAATAAATAAAATATATAAACAGACCTACCATTTTGTATTTACAGAATCCAAAGCGTTCGAAACCGTCTACGTTATCTCAAAGTCCAGAAGTGGGGGCGCTTCAATAAATTTTAAAAAAGCAAGAGGAGTTTTTGGAGGATCGTAAGAAATCCTCATACGCCCAGGCATTATCGACTTTTGACTGGCTGCTAAATAAGCTGCCACGTTCTGTCGGAGATGACATGTGTTTTCACATAAACAGTATCCTTCTACAGAAAGTCGAGTAACACAAATCCAGCCAGACGACAGAATAAATTGGTCTGTACGTCAGTGCACCACCTGTGATCACATATCACATATCGTCCTCATGAAAAATTGTTATAAATTATATTTAAGTAAGCAGGCTATACCGCGCCGTCGAAATTGTAATTCCTTATGTTGGTACGAACAAAAAATTGGTCTACGACATACACTCATTGCCAAATTAATAGGTACAAATTCATCGGTCAACTACACCTTTCAGAATAGTTAATTGAATTTCAGAATTTGTCATTTGGATTAAGAATAGTTTTCTGGATTTCAGAATATGTTAATTTGATTTCAGAATAGGTAATTGCCTATTATGAAATCCAATTATAGTTCTCTGAAATCCAAATAACTATTCTTAAATCCAAATGACAAATTCTGAAATCCAATTACCTATTCTGAAATTCAATTGACGTTTTCTGAATTCAAAATGGAAAAGGCGTAGATTTGCGAATGATTCCTTCTAATTTAAAAATTTTTTTTTTGTAACAACATTAAATTTTTGGTTCGTACGAACATGAGGAACTATAATTTCGACGGCGCGGTATTGGCCCTTATTGAAAGTATACATTTAATGAATTTAATAAGCTCTTAAAGCGTCCAAATATTGAATTCCATTAGTAAACTCTTTTGTTCATATTACCCAATATATTATTAGATAAAAAAATGTTATTTTATGTTTGTTATTGTTTAGGCCCAATGCCTAACTTTTACCTGATTGACGGCGCCCCTCTCTAACGTTTTAATAATATTTCCAGCCACCCACACTCACGCCGCATTTGTGTGCATGCATGCACATGCATGCGTTTCATACACATGCACGTGTGTGTGCAGGTTGTTAGCACCCATGCACGTATATGTGGGGGTGGTTGTATGTGTGGCCTTTCCCCTCCTTAACACCAGAGGACTTTTTCGCGGCTTAGCGGTTGTCATCAACGGGACAACCGGCCTCTCTTTCGATCGGCCAACCGGTTTTCGACGCACTCAGGCCGAACATTGAGCAGGTTTTGTTTCGAAAGTGTATTTCAATTACAATTGCCATTTGTATTGTACCGACTTGGTTGAAGGTCTAGTAAGCTTACTCTTCAAATACACTCTGCTACAAAGGCGGTCTATAGTACACACATAATCGCTTTGGACACTTTGACTTCGGTTATTGAGAGTATCGAAGATAATTGTCTTGCCACAACGAATGTTGATAATGAAGTTTGTGGCAGTTCGGCCACAGGTGTAACTAGTTCCACGCATCATTCACGTCATAACTCTGAGCTGGAGAGCACTATAGTCGATGGCATCAATGATGATAATAAATCGGTTGTGGAAAACATATCCAAATTCTTTAATAGTGTGTTTCATGTTTACGCCTAGGCGCTGGCGGTGGTGTAGCCAATGCAGGCCTAGCGCGCGAGTATCTCCAAAATACAAAAGAGAAAAAGCGTGTGCTCACACAAGGTACGGAACTGTTTAATCAACGACCCGATAAGGGGATACAATACTTGCAAGAGCATGGTATGTTGAGCTCGCAACTCGATCCCATGCCTTGTTTTTGCGTGAGAATCCGGGGCTTGATAAAAAAAAATGATTGGTGAATATACATCGAAGAAAAAGATTGTTGATTCAAAGGTTTTGAAGAATTTTGTGGATTCATTTGATTTTGCTGGTTTGAGAGTGGATCAGGCGCTGCGTTCGTACTTAGAGACGTTCCGTTTGCCGGGCGCCGTTAATTTTCCTTGTACTTGAGCACTTTGCTGATCTTTGGCATAAACCAAACACTGAGACCTTTGCCAACACAGATGCAGCCTTCAGTTTGGCTTATGTCACCATCATGTTAATTATGGATCAATATAACTCGAATGCAAAATGCCTGCATGTGCCAATGACATATGAGGACTTCGCCAAAAACTTACGTGGCCTAAATGGTGGCCATGATTTTGATCAGGAGAGGCTATCAATTATTTTTCAAGCCATTAAAAACGAGGAAAACATCATGCCAGATGAACAAACAGATATGGTACGTGAGAATTATTTGTGGAAGATGCTGTTGCGACGTGGGGTTGGCCCGGATGTGTAGGGCTCAGCCTATGATTTAGAAGTATCCAATATGCTCTGGGGTGCTTCACTAAGTGCTTTAAGCTTAATGTTCGACAAATGCTCAGATAATGGCTATCAACGTATACTGAATGGTTTCACCAAATGCGCTGGCATGGCTGCTCACTACAATTTACAGGCAAATTTCGATGCGATCATATTCACGCTTTGCAAAAATGCCACACTTTCAAATTTATCACAGCCGGAGGCTCTTACCTTAACAATGCCAAGGCACAAGCCGCCATGCGCACTGGTTCATGAGTATGTTTGCGTCAGGCATGCTTAACCAACGATACGATATCATTTCGTTACGATAATCAACGTTAATAAACGAAACGAAGTCATTTCGGCTACTCATGAACAATTTTTTGATATGACTCCTCGCAATGTTCAAAAAAAAAAAAAACTGAATAGAGAAAGTTTTCCAATCACACATGGTGGAATCATACTTGAATCTACTGTGGTTACTGTAGATGATCGAAAGTTTTGAATCATTTTCAATTCAGCTTTCTGAATATTTCTGGCTATCTTACTGATTTAATAATGAGTTTTATGCCAATTTCACAGAGGCGTAATGAAATAGTTCGTCAAGTTTTCTACATTAAGTGCTTTTAAATTCAATCCAGCAGATGACAATACAGAAATGATACGAGAAGAGAACCCCACGAAAAAAAACTCAAATTCTAATCTCTGCGTTTGCGGCAAAAGAAAACACCTTCTCGAAAATAAGCACGTAGCTGGTTAGGTGCAACCTACATGGGTAGTTGCACATTAAGGGTTTTTTTTTTGTTCAGTTATCTAAAGATTTTGGGTGATGGGATAAATTTTCATAAATGCTGTTGGCCGAGTGCAGATGCATTATGTGGCAGATCATGGATCTGCGTTAGGGTTCTGGTGTCCTCGCTCTGGGGAGCGAGTGAATTTGGGGTTTAATTTTTGAAAATTCAAAAATAAGTGTTTTGGGACAGTTGGGGGATCTGCATTAGGATTGTTGGTTGGCCTCGTTCCGGGTGAAGGACAGCTGGGTTTTGAAATTTTGAAAATTTAAAAAGAATATGGGCCGAGTGCCTTTGTTTTCTGTGGCAGACCGAGGGTCTGCGTAAAGGCTTTTCTGGTATACTCGTTATGGAAAAACGAGTGAGTGGGATGGCTTTGGATATTTCGAAAGTAGGGAGGAACGGAGGGATTGTTAGGAGGAGCTCTTGGTCCTCTGGCAATCGATATCCTCCGTGGGAAGAAGGATCAGTTTGACCAAAGGTCGTCGGACTTGACCCTTATCGGTAACGAGGTCGACCACACGTACTCGGTTATCTTCGCCGGGGTATACGTTGACGACTCTACCTAACCTCCATTCGTTGGGAGATAAGTTGTCCTCTTTGAGGACAACGAGATCTTCCACTTGTATATTTTGTTTGGGGTGTTTCCACTTCACACGCTTTTGAAGTTCGGATAAATATTCGGGTTTCCATCGCCGGCAGAAGGCTTGATGGAGGCCTTGAGTTTCTGCCATCTATTTAGCATGGAGGCAGGGCTTTCGTTTGCATCCGGTTCTGGCGGCGCCAGAAGATGGCTGCCCGTGAGGAAATGTCCTGAGGTTAGTGGCTCCAGGCCCGTTGGGTCATTGGACGCCGGGCTGAGAGGCCGTGAATTTAGACATGCCTCGATCCGGCACAAAAGTGTTTGGAACTCCTCCATAGTATCCTTATGGGGAGACGCGACCTTTTTGAAGTGGCTTTTGAAGCTCTTCACTCCCGTTTCCCACAGGCCGCCCATATGTAGAGCGGCGGCGGGGATAAAATGCCAGCTCTATGCTTGATGGCTATACTTTGAGACTGTTTTGTCTCGGCTTTTGGCCAGAAAGGCTTTAAATTCGGATCGTAAAGATCTTGAAGCTCTGACAAAGTTCGTACCGTTGTCGGAGTAGATGTTTTTCGGACATCCTCTTCTCGCGATAAAACGCGAGAAAGCATGGGGTGCTGAAGTCACTAGTGGCCTCTAAGTGCATGGTCTTAGTGGAGAAACAGACAAAAAGGCATACGTAGCCTTTTGACAGACGACATCCCTTACCGCGGTAGCTTTTGATGTCGAAAGGCCCCGCAAAGTCTACCCCGGTATTGGTGAACGCGCGGGTAAAAGTAGTCCGTTCGCAGGGAAGGGTACCCATAAGTTGGGACTGCGCCTGCTTTCGATGAATAATGCAGGTTTTGCAATTGTGGATGATGACTCTGATCATGGTCTTGACATTCGGTATCCAGTATTGGGTTCGGATAAGACGGAGCATGAGCTGGTTCTCGCCATGAAGGGAGTCATGATGAGCCATCATAACTGTAAGGCGAGACAGCCTACAATTGTAAGGCAAGATGATCGGATGACGCTAGTTGTATGACATGTCTTTTGAAGCCCCTAGACGCCCTCTGTTCTAATAATATCATCTTTGTCGATGTATGGGTTGAGTGACAGTATTTCACTCTTTCGATCGATAGGTTCCCTATTTTTCAATTTTAAATATTCTGTATCGTAAAATTGTTTCTGGCAGACTCGTATTAATGCTTGAGTCGTTGCCTTAATCTCATCGGCTGAGATTATACACGACCTTTCGTGGAACATTGCTTTAGTTTTGGGATGCGTTCTTTTATAGAATCTCCTAACATAGGATAGAACTTTCAAAGCCCTGGGCAGATTTTAAAATCGGTCGAGAATATCTATTTGATCTACCTTTGTTGTTGCATATGTTTGTGCCCTCTTCTCCTCAACGGACGTTTTGTATTCGGTCTCTTGTGCTGGCCAGTGGGAATTGTCTTCTTGCAGCCAAGAAGGTCCCTGCCACCACAACGAATTGTTGACCAAATCTGATGCAAGTAGGCCTCTGCTTCCTAAATCCGCTGGATTAGATTCCGAGTCCACGTGAAGCCAGTCTTTGCTACCGACCATATCGATGATCTTAGTGATTCGGTGTGCGACGAAGGTTGACCAGGAACAGGGCGGCTTTCTTATCCATGCTAGTACGATGGTTGAATCCGTCCAGAGGTGAACTTTTGCTGGTCCCAAATAAATGTTTCGGAATATTGATTCCATGATTTCTGCAAGCAGCACGGCGCCGTAGAGTTCTAAACGTGGTAGCGAGATGGTTTTCACTGGAGCTACTCTGGTTTTTGCTAAAAGTAAGTGTATGAAAACCTGATCGTCTCGGAAGCGTCACAGAAGCCGTGGATTTCTATGTGGCCTTCCGGTGAAAAATTTATCCACCGAGGTATCCTAATGTTATCTATTTCGCTATAGTGTTGGGTGAAATTTTCCCACCGTTCTAAGGTAGTTGGGGAGACAGGTTCGTCCCACCCGGTGCCCTCTAACCAGATATTCTGCATTAGTATTTTTGCCACTATGACCATTGGTGCAAGCCAGCCTAAAGGGTCGAAAAGTTTGGCTATAGCGGATAGGATTGCGCGTTTGGTGATGTTCTCGCCATTCTCTGAAGCTCCTGCTGTAAAGTAAAACATGCCTGAGTGCGCGTTCCATCGTATTCCGAGTACCTTCACCGAGCTAGCCTCTTCAAACGCTAAGAAGTCCTCGCTGAGCAGATCCGTTTTGGGGATGTCCTGAAGGATTTCCTCACAATTTGATGTCCACTTGCGCAATGGAAAGCCAGCTGAGTGTAATGCGAATCTCGTTTTTTGCTTTGATAGTTGACGCTATTGTATGTCCTCCAGATAAAACGTCGTCGACATACATACTTTCTCGTAATATACCCGATGCTATTGGGTGGGTATTTTCTACATCATCAGCCAATTGTAGAAGTAACCGTATCGCGAGGTAGGGGGCACAGTTTACACCAAAGGTGACAGTCTTTAGTTCGTAAAGACTGATGGGTTCGTTGGGGGATGTTCGATGGACAATTCTTTGAAATTTGGCATGATTATCGGTCACCCAAATTTGCCTATACATCTTTTCCATGTCACTATTAAAGACAAAGCGGTACAGTCTCCAACGTAGAATTAAAATGGGCAAGTCTGCTTGGAGTACTGGACCTGGGTGGAGTATGTCGTTTAGACTAATGCCATTTGCCGTCGGACTTGACGCGTTGAAGACGACGCGCACCTTGGTAGTGGTACTTTCCGCCTTTACAACGGCGTGGTGGGGCAGGAAATAATTATCCGTATCGCCGGATGGTATATTATTCTTGATTTTTCTCATATGTCCAAGTGTTTCGTATTCTGATAACACCCGAACATACTCTTTCCCTAACTCTTGATTTTTTTTTTTCTTGATTTTTCAGTAATTCAGAAATGAGGGGCATTTCTGAAGAATTGTGAACATGCGCGCTTTAGGGAAGGTACTAATTTAATATTCTCAGGGTAATCCTGCCTGAATGGTAGCGAAACTGTATACCTCCCATTTTCATCACGTTTTGTCGTTTCCTTAAATAACTGTTCACAATACATTTCTTCTTCCTTAAGCATTTTATTTTCAACCTCCCAGAAAGCTTTTAATTGGTTGTCCAACGCAACTTCGTTGTAGAATGACATGATGCTCTTCGTTGGACTCGGTGCTTCGATGCGACCGGTTAGTATCCAACCGAACACTGTCTCTTGGGCCAAAAGTGTATTTAGTACATTCTTTTTCAGACCGCTCAGTATAATTTGTGGATATATGTCTCCTCCAAGTATTAGGTCTACGTCTTCGTTGATGTAGAACCTCTTGTCTGCCAAAACCAAGTCTGGGAATGCCTGCATATTCATGGCGTTGATATGACAGGATGGAAGATTCCCAGTGAGTTTGGCTAGGACTAGAACGGGTGTAGTCAGGCTGAAGCAGGCATCCATTGGTGAACGTAATTCAATTTTGGATGCTTCTTTCACCTGAGCTGACACCGCATTTGTGATGCCTGAAACTTGGGCATGCATTTTCCTCGCTGGCAAATTGATTCTGCGTTTCAGTCTTTCAGTTATAAAGGAACATTCAGACCCTGAATCAATTAATGCCCGCGCAGAGAAGTCGGTACCATTTTGGCGAATGGGTACGCGAGCAGTTCCTAATAGCACGCCTGTGCTGGAATTGGCATGACAGGATTTTACATTCTGTTTTGCAGATTGTCGCGCCTGTGCCGAAGTTGTTGGGATATTATTCGCATCTTTGAAAGGATTGCGCAGAGCAGTTTGCTGAGATGTATCCGCATGCAGGAGCGTGTGGTGGCGAGAGTGGCATTTGGAACAGTTGTAGGAACTGGTGCACTTCGTCATGGTGTGTCCTGGGGATAAACAATTCAGGCAGCCACTTGTGGATTTTATAAATTTAATCCTTTCTACTGGGGTTAACTCGAAAACGCGTGAACAGTTTCGTAATCTGTGCTCAGGGGATTTGCACATTTTACAAATTGATTTTATTGTTTGCTTGGATACTTTTGTTTGAAAAGCACCAAGTCTTTTCGTAGGGGGTTCTGTCGATTGTAGCGACGCGTTTGGTTTTTGCACTTTCGAAGTGGTATGCCCTGTAAAACCAGACACTGTTTCAAGTGTCTGAAACCGATTACACAGGAATTTATCCATATCCTCCCACTTGGATATGTCCATTTTATGGTCTATACTTTGCTCCCAAAGAGCCAGCGTGCTCTCTGGTAACTTGGTTGAGCAGCGATAAGTCAGGATTGCATCCCAATTGGACGTGTCAATTTTATGGCATTTGAGGGACGAAATACAATTATTTATATCATTTTGTAGCTTTTTTATTGAACTGCCACACTAACTTTCTACCTTTTTTAAGTTAAATAAAATTTGTAGTTGTGTGTTAACTAAGATAGGTTTGTTCTCGTATCTTTCACACGAGTTGGCCAGGCCATCTCGAAACCTTCATTTGTGAGAGGGCATTTTTTAACGTTATCTTTTGCTTCACCCTGCGTTTTGTTGTTGAGATGGAATAACTTTTCCACCCCTTTCAAGCTATAATTGTTTATATAAATTGCCGTGAACAGGTCGCGAAAATTTGGCCAAGACAGATAATCCCCTTTAAAAACTTCCGTGTCGCAAGCAGGGAGGCGAATTTTATGCCCATGAGGTTCTTGCTCAGGGTTGACGTTCTTTTCATCCTTCTTGTATTTTTCTGCCTCAGCAGATATAGACGCTGAACATCGCACGTAGATTTCGTATGCCGCCTTTTGCTTCTTTCTGACCGCCATAACGTCATCCGCTGACACCTCATCAGATCCCAATAGCGAATCAAACGCAGACTTTACCTTCTTCCACAAGGACCGCAACTGTTCCTGCTGTATTGCAAGGGTGTGTTTGCTATGGTCGCTTTCCGGAATAAGGCTGTAATCTTTATCAAACTCTGCGATTGACTCTGCTAAACGGATGTAGGTTTCCATTGTTTTATTTACGTTTATTAACGAGAAAATTTCCGATTAGAAAAATAGAACTCTTCAGAGTTAAAATGCCTGCCCAGCCCTAAATAAAAACTATTGAACTTCGAAGTTTATTATTTATTTTTTTTATTGCAGACTTTGTCAGACTAGCGACAACGAAAAGGGTTTATTTTTATGGACTTTTTGTCACAGCAGCGACAACAGCAAAAAGGTTTAATTTACAGACTTTTTGTCTCAGCGGCAACAACAAAAAAGGGGGACCACTCCCCACCTCCACAGATAATGGGTGTATTTTTGAAAAAGTGAAAAAATGCGTGCGATATTCGAAACTAAGGAAAACCTTACCACTGGCGGAGGGATAGACCAGATAATCACAAGGACCGAAGTAAAGGCTAACAAACCAAGTGATTTAACCTTTGAAAATAGAAAAATAAATTGGTGCTCACTAAATAACTTCACTGTTTTCACTTCTTTTTGATTTCAATTTTTCGCGCACTACACGGGTTTTTTCTTTATTTTGCAAAAAAACAACACTGAAAAAAAATTGGCAAGAAATATAAAACTTTTTATTTTTGCTGGAGGAATTGATGTGATGGCTGTGGCTCCGGTGGCTGCTAATATCGTGTATAGTATAAACTTCCAACTTTTTGGTGGTTCTGCTGGGATATGCTGTGGCAAATAAATTCTCGTGGCAAACCTTTGGCAAATTGTGCTGTGTTGTGGACTGTAGATCCATAGGTCGCTGGTTCATATCCGGCTCGAAGGACCAATGTTCTGCCTGAGTGCGTCGTAAACCGGCAGTGGGTAGGCGCACAAGGGTCGATCTCGGGATTGGTGTGCTTCACTCGAAATGAAATAAGCAAAACACAAGAGGGTTTTTCCTCGTTATAATATGATTTAATTCAAGTGAAAAGAAAATGTACAGTGGTTATAAGGTTTCCTTTATGTTGAAAGTGATGACGGTGATCCTCGGCGATGTGTGCTGGTTGGCGGTCGATCGAAGAAGAGGCCGGTTGTCCCGTTGATGACAACCGCTAAGCCGCGAAAAAGTCCTCTGGTGTTAAGGAGGGGAAAGGCCACACATACAACCACCCCCCACATATACGTGCATGGGTGCTGACAACCTGCACACACACACGTGCATGTGTATGAAACGCATGCATGTGCATGCATGCGCACAAATGCGGCGTGAGTGTGGGTGGCTGGAAATATTATTAAAACGTTAGGGAGGGGCGCCGTCAATCAGGTAAAAGTTAGGCATTGGACCTAAACAGTTATAAATTATCCCCCTTATTCATAAAAAATCAAATAGGTTTATTAATGTAATTGGAAATTTGTATGGAAATGTCATTTTAAAAATCTTTATAAACCCTCAATATTTTTTATGAATAAGGGGGTATATTTATTTAATCCCATTATTAATACAAAATATTGAAGGTTTATAAAGCATTTTAAAATGGCATTTCGATACAAATTTCCAATTATAAGAGATTAATAAACCTATTTTATTTTTTTATGGATAAGAGGCGAAGTTTATAGGCGCTTATTGAAAGCATGCCTTTATTATTATTTATTGTATTGTATTATTAATGAGCTCTCCAAGAGTAAATATTGGAGTCTGTTGGTGAAATTTATGATATATTGTGTGCGACATAAATAAAGGACCGATATTCCTTTCAGAAAATCTACATAGCTTAACAAAAGTCAAATTATAAGTTTCCTAGAACAAAGTATCTTTTATTAAGGAAGAACATATACTCAATATAATATATAACTGTTTAGTATATCGAAGGCTGAGTGGAAGATCACCCTGTTTCAAAACATTTAAAAAAAATGCCCTTTCTCAGAAATTGTTTCAAGAACGCCCTATTTTATAGCTTGGTTCCAAAACGCCGTATCTTAGAATGAGTTTACAAAATGTCATATTTGAACGAAAACTAAATACATTTCCAGCTGAGATAGGGCGTTTTTTTGAAACTCATTCTGAGATAGGACGTTCTTGAACCAAGTTTTGAAATACGGCATTTTTGAAACAAGTTCTAATTTAAGGCGTTCGTGAAACAATTTCTGAGAAAGGGCATTTTCGAAAAATGTTTTGAAATACGGTGATGTTCCACTCAGCCGTCGATGTGGTCTTCATAAATAAAAGCAAAATATTGGGGCATATTCATAGTCAGAATTAAGTGGGTACTTAAAGTTAGTTGTAGCTTTTTGACAAAACTTCCAATGGGCTATCTGTCAAAAAAGTTGCAACTAATTTAAAGTATACGCCTCATTGAATTAAGAACTTGCACTTAAGATTTTATTTAACCAAAAGCAACAGAGACTTTTCGGTGCTTTAGTTTTGGCGCACACTGTACATATCGTCACTTGCTTGCCAGAAGCGTGAGTGTGCCATTTGATAAATTTTGATCTAATCAGGCCATTAGATGAACCATTAAATATTCTAGTATATTGTACCAAAATCTCGATTAATATGCATAACAGGAAGGCTGTATAATTTGCATAACAGAAAGGCACTCTAATTTGCAAAATATAGCTAAATCTATAATAGAAGCCACCTAAACAATAGTTGCAAAAGTTACAAAGAATTAATCAAACTTTGAAAAACGGACATCAAAATTTGCACCTTTTTTGGCAGAGGGTCTAGCAAATTTTTGAGTACGCAGTTTTGTAGCCCAATCAATTTCATAATAATGATGTAAATGCTAGAACGACTAAAAAGTTTATCTAATTTTCAGAATTTTTTTTTCTAGAGGCTGTTGAGAAAATTTTTTTTTTTTGAGAAAAATTTTCTTTTGTGTGGAATAAAATGTTCCAACAGCCTCTACAAAAAAGTTCTGAAAATTCAGATAAACTTTTTAGTCGTTCTAGCATTTACACTATTATTTTGAAATTGATTGGGCTACAAAACTTCGTACTCAAAAATTTGCTAGACCCTCTGCCAAAAAAGGTACACATTTTGATGTCCGTTTTTCAAAAGTTTGATTAATTCTTTGTAACTTTTGCAACTTTTGTTTAGGTGGCTTCTATTATAGATTTCGGAGCCACTGTTTGTATGTATATTTATTTTTAGTTTTTAGTGTTTCTTTGTATATACACACTTAGTCTGAAAGTGAAAATTATAGACTGAATAAAAGCCTTCAATCCCATTCTATATTTTATAATGCGATTTTATATTTTTTGTATGACTTTGGGTCCATCAAAGGAAAGTACAGCGTCCAAAACCATTTTAGAAAATAAATCTTTTTGTTGATGAATAAGTTTGGAGGACATTGCTGTGGCAGCGCATTTTTCCAATAAAGCACGTTGTTGTTGCTTTGATTGGCATACTGCGTGGACCCAATTTAGTGCGTATAGCGTCCACAATTGAATGCAAGGCATTGATGTTGGATATGAGTTGAGGTTTACCTTGAGAGCTATCGGTACCCAACATTTTTTACACAAAAACTCATATGTACTCAATACAAGTTCAGGACATTCATATTTATCGACACGCTGTCCGGTGTGGCCCAAATGTTGGAAATATTCATTTGGAACTGTTGAGAAAAAATATGGATCAATGAAAACAAGTAAAAGTGAAAGATTTTGTTTACCATCTGTTGTTACTTTACACATAAGACATTGGAAACGACGACCAGCATCTACAAATTGCATATATGAGCCTTGCAACGATTACATCTAATTGGACCCAATCCACCAAAATTTACAATGGGTGGCTCATATTCACCCTCAACCGTGCGTGCCATTGGTGAGACGGTAAGTGTAATGGACAAAGCTGTTGTTTTTAATAAATCAGCTGATGCAGGTATGCAATACAAAGAGGACCTGCAAAGGAGAAAGATCAATGTAATTGCCAAACAAAACATTAATTTCGAATATCAATACCTAACGTAACGGGGCGAGGAGTTACCCTGATCTTGTACCATATATTTTGTGGTCACCAATGGTGGTAATAAACCCTGTTCATTACTATGCGCTATGTTGATTTTCAATGATAACGCTTGTCGGATTTGGCATCTGATCGGGATCTAAACGGCGTTGGGCTTCATCATACTGTTGCGGCTGTTGATATATACCAGTACCAGGTGCAGGTAGTTGCTAAAGAAAATAATAGAAAAATAATCATCAGCAATATTTGAAATATATTAGTTGTATTAGCATACATTATAACCAGGACGTCCGGGTATTGGGGGTTGACCCGGCATGGGTGGCTGACTAATCATTGGCGCCTGTCCAGATTGTGTTGGTGGCATCATTTGACCCATGTAACCACCTGGTGCACCTGGTTGTTGTAGAGGATAACCGCTGTTGAGGATAACCAGGTTGTGGTGGATAGCCCGGCTGTTGTGGCATTGGCAGATAGCCAGGCTGGGGAGGTTGTTGCTGCTGCTGTAGTGGCATTGCATAACCCGGTTGCTGTTGTGGTATATACCTTGGAATAACTGGATGTGGTGTCATTGCCCCACCTGGTCCAGTAGATGCGGGCGGCATACCTGGAGGACCATGTTGCTCATGGCCACCAAATTGCTGGTGCATACGGTGCTGAGGTGGCATTATATCAGATTGTGACTGCATTAGACCAGACTGTCGTGGCATTGGACCCAGTTGCGGTGGCATTTGCTGTTCACCTGTTTGCTGGTATGGAGATGTAACACAGCCTGCAATTGATGTTGGTGGTGTAGCTGACCAAGCTGAGGACCAGTCTAGAAAAATAACAACATTTATTAGACAGACAATTATTTAAAAATATATATTTGTGTATACTTTCCCCAATAAGGGAAGTGACATTCTTTACATTTCTTTTGTTTAGGTGCTCTTCTTGCTTGTTTCACTATTCACCGTGGATTTTTAAACGTCAAAAACACTTCCATACTACTATTTTTGATGCAAGAAAAAAGGCTAAATTTTTCTTGAGCAATTACTTGTGATCTGCGTACCAACCCTTACAAGAAATTTAGTACGCTACTTTACTACTATTTTCCATCAAATTTGCATACGCCAACACCGGTTTCCGGAAGAAATATGTCAAGTGCCATATATTTCTTGAAAAAAAGGTAAACAAACTGGAAAAATTAAGTAAGCACATGGTTTTTAAATTTTTCTGCAATAAATAATTATTATTTTATATCAGAAATGGAAATAACAATAGCTGAATCACCAAAACGCCAAAAGCGCAGAGTGAACTTCACGGCGGAGGAGAAACGGGCACTTATAAGGGAAGTGATATTCTTTACATTTCTTTTGTTTATGTGCTCTTCTTCTTGCTTGTTTCACTATTGACGGTGGATATTTAAACGTCAAAATTACTTCCATACTACCATTTTTCACGCAAGAAAAAAGGCTAAATTTTTCTTGAGCAATTACTTGTGATCTGCGTACCGCTCTTAAAACGAGAATAGCATACTTTTAAATATACAAATATGTATGCGCGTCCGCAAACAAGCAACTATTTACAAAATATCAAAACAACCATTAAGGGAAAAAGACATAAGTCAGAATTTTTCATTTATAATGATGCTTTTATATATTTAATATTTCTGCTCTCTGTTCGTTGGTTAGCTGGTATTTTCCGTCTCTGACAAGCGTGGCCTGTGAAAAAATGTTTTAAATTGACAAAAAGGAGAAAAGACTAGCACGCAACGGTGTTATGTATATATGAAGTTACCACATGATAATATTACTCTTACCGATATTAGAGCAAATTGCGACGCTTAGGAATGTATTAGTTTAAATGCAATTTGATAAGCATAGCTGTTTTTAGTCGAAACTCCTTTTCGTCTTCTTAAGACAAGCTTTCCTGTGGTAGATGATGCGACCGACTTTTTATACATTTATATACAGGACACCGTGGTGTGATGGTACCGTGCTCCGCGGGGTCGCCCCTCGGCAGTGTTTGGCAAGCGCTCCGGGTGTATTTCTGCCATGAAAAGCTCTCAGTGAAAACTCATCTGCCTTGCAGATGCCGTTCGGAGTCGGCATAAAATCATGTAGGTCTCATCCGGCCAATTTGTAGGGAAAATCAAGAGGAGCACGACGCAAATTGGAAGAGAAGCTCGGCCTTAGATCTCTTGGGAGGTTATCGCGCCTTACATTTATTTTTTTATACAGGACAAATGATATACCGAACGGATTTTTTTCAATCTTTCCATGAGAGGTGGTAGTGCTGTTACTTGCTGGAATCTGATTGCCTCAACTGTCAGGCCAAATATGCTGGCCGTGTTTTGGAAGTCGCACATGACATCCTCTGCATTGACGACGACATTAGGCACTTCTATTGCGAATTAAATTAAAGCTCAAGCTAAATATGCGGCAGTGGGCATATTATACCTCCTTCTTTTTCAGGAATCATTGAAAGTACCACAACGCACGAGCGGAAATTCAGCACCGCTGCCAAACTGTTCAACCAAGCCGCATTACACTCCAAGTTTATATGCAAAATGTTTGAAAACTTCCTATAAATACTGCCATTTTTGATCAGCTTTGATTTTCATATATGCACCAACATTTTTTTCTATATTTCTACTAAACTAATCTAATAGCGTTTTCTTTTCTGGAATAAGTGTTACCCTAATGTTGCAATCTTGGACTCTAACTTTTGAACTAGTGTACCTGGCGCTCTGTGAAGTGGCTGAATTTGTAGTTTATCGTACCTTATTTTTCATTCGGTGTGTAATATTTTGTGAAACTAACATATAAACTTACGAAAGAGCTGAGAATACCCAATAGGGCGATATTATTTTCAGAAAACTAAACGCCAAAATTATTATTATAATCCGATAAAAAAAAGCTGCTTACGAGAAGAACTATGATGCAATAAACCAGACAGGTGAAGTTTATAATACAACAAAAGGGGTCGCATTGACAAAACTCACCTATAAATTGAAGTGTTGCTTCTCCACTTGTCTGCAACGTTGATTTTTTTGTACAGTATCAAAAAAAATCTTACTTATTAATTTTTTGGCGTTAATTCCGAGAACATTGTTTCACTGCATCAGAACTACGAACCTCCTTAGAGGAAATTACAATATTTTGGTAAACGGAACGGAATGCCTTCATCTTCAGATTATCACATTGCCCACAACTAAAGAATATCGAAACAGACCGTTGACGCCACTGAGATGACTGACAATTTGAAGCAATACAACGAAGATACGGATGAGTATAAGGGAAACTAATAATACGTAATTTTTGTATTGACCATATACTGTTTCAAGGACAAATATTTATGTAGACAAAGCGTCAAGATTTATAAATAAATAAAGGCAAGACGCGATAACCCCCAAAGAGATTTTAGACGAGCTTTATATAGATTTACCTGATGGCAAATAAGAAGTTTTTAGCTTATAAGATCGTCATTTCTAGCCCTGAAAACGTGAAGAATAACATGAAATACTTCCAGTTTGTCTCTGTTTCTTTCAGGTTTACCCTACACGACCCACTCAATATCTATCCCTTTCACTCTATTGCGACTCTTCTCTCTTTTCCTCTTTCTCTTGTTATACTCAGTTGAGCAGAGCTCACAGAGTATATTAACTTTGATTGGATAACGGTTGGTTGTACAGGTATAAAGGAATCGAGATAGATATAGACTTCCATATATCAAAATCATCAGTATCGAAAAAAAATTTGATTAAGCCATGTCCGTCCGTCCGTCCGTCCGTCTGTCCGTTAACACGATAACTTGAGTAAATTTTGAGATATCTTGACGAAATTTGGTATGTAGATTCCTGGGCGCTCATCTCAGATCGCTATTTAAAATGGACGATATCGGACTATAACCACGCCCACTTTTTCTATATCGAAAATTTCGAAAAATCGAAAAATTGCGATAATTCATTACCAAAGAGGGATAAAGCGATGAAACTTGGCAGGTGCGTTGAACTTATGACGCAGAATAGAAAATAAGTAAAATTTTGGACAATGGGCGTGGCACCGCTCACTTTTAAAAGAAGGTAATTTAGAAGTTTTGCAAGCTGTAATTTGGTAGTCGTTGAAGATATCATGATGAAATTTGGTAGGAACGTTACTCCTATTACTATATGTATGCTTAATAAAAATTAGCAAAATCGGAGGACGACCACGCCCACTTTAAAAAAAAATTTTTTTTTAAGTGAAATCTTTACAGTATATAAGTAAATTATGTCAACATTCAACTCCAGTAATGATATAGTGCAACAAAATACAAAAATAAAAGAAAATTTCAAAATGGGCGTCGCTCCGTCCTTTTTCATTTGATTTGTCTAGGATACATTTAATGCCATAAGTCGAACAAAAATTTACCAATCCTTGTGAAATTTGGTAGCGGCTTATATTATAGGACGATAACTGTTTTCTGTGAAATCGGTTGAAGCCACGCCCAGTTTTTATACACAGTCAACCGTCTGTCCTTCCGCTCGGCCATTAACACGATAACTTGAGCAAAAATCGATATATCTTTACTAAACTCAGTTCACATAATTATCTGAACTCACTTTCTATTGGTATAAAAAATGGCCGAAATCTGACTTTGATCACGCCCACTTTTTCGATATCGAAAATTACGAAAAATGAAAAAAGTGCCATAATTCTATACCAAATACGAAAAAAGGGATGAAACATGGTAACTAGATTGGTGTATTGACGCAAAATATAACTTTAGAAAAAAACTTTGTAAAATAGGTGTGACACCTACCATATTAAGTAAAAGAAAATGAAAAAGTTCTGCAGGGCGAAATCAAAAGCCCTTGGAATCATGGCAGGAATACTGTTCGTGGTATTACATATATAAATAAATTAGCGGTACCCGACAGATTATGTTCTGGGTCACCCTGGTCCACATTTTGTTCGATATCTCGAAAACACCTTCACATATACAACTACCACCACTCCCTTTTAAAATTCTTATTAATACCTTTAATTTGACACCCATATTGTACAAACACATTATAGAGTCACCCCTGGTCCACCTTTATGGCGATGTCTCGAAAAGGTGTCCACCTATAGAACTATGGCCCACTCCCTCTTAAAATAAGCCGTTTATTTTGAAAGTGGCATAAGTCATTTCCAACTCGTGGTCTTAAATGCATTGTTATTTTTGAACGAATGCATATATAGATGATTCTACAAATATAAAATAATAATAAGAATCGCATCTTTTGGATGTTGGACTCTAAGAAACTGGAGGCGAGGAGAGATGCAAACAAATTATCACTGAACCTAAACGACATGAAATGACTTATGCCACTTTCAAAATAAACGGCTCAAATACTCTTTAATACCCTTTATTTGGTACCCATATCGTACAAACTAATTCTAGAGTCACCCCTGGTCTACCTTTATAACGATATCCCGAAAAGGCGTCCACCTATAGAACTAAGGCCCACCCACTTTTAAAATACTCATTAACACCTTTCATTTGATACCCATATCGTACAAATTAATTCTAGAGTCACCCCTGGTCCACCTTTATGGCGATATCTCGAAAAGGCGTGCACCTATAGAACTAAGGCCCACTCCCTTTTAAAATACTCATTAACACCTTTCATTTGATACCCATATCGTACAAACAAATTCAAGAGTCAGCCCTGGTCCACCTTTATAACGATATCCCGAAAAGGCGGCCACCTATAGAACTAAGCCCCACTCCCTTTTAAAATACTCATTAACGCCTTTCATTTGATACCCATATCGTACAAATTAATTCTAGAGTCACCCCTGGTCCACCTTTATAACGATATCCCGAAAAGGCGTCCACCTATAGAACTAAGGCCCACTCTCTTTTAAAATACTCATTAACACCTGTCATTTGATACCCATATCGTACAAACAAATTCTAGAGTCACCCATGGTCCACCGTTATGGCGATATCTCGAAAAGCCGTCAACCCATAGAACTAAGGCCCACTCCCTTTTAAAACACTCATTAACACCTTTCGTTTGATACCCTTATTGTACAAACGCATTCTAGAGTCAGCCCTGGTCCACCTTTATAACGATATCCCGAAAAGGCGTCCACCTATATAACTGAGCCCCACTCCCTTTTAAAATACTCATTAACACCTTTCATTTGATACCCATATCGTACAAACAAATTCTAGAGTCACCCATGGTCCACCTTTATGGCGATATCTCGAAAAGCCGTCCACCTATAGAACTAAGGCCCACTCCGTTTTAAAATACTCATTAACACCTTTCATTTGATACCCATATCGTACAAACAAATTATAGAGTCAGCCCTGGTCCCCTTTATGGCGATATCTCGAAAAGGTGTCCACCTATAGAACTATGGCCACTCTCTCTCAAAATACTCTTTAATACCTGCCGTTTGATATGCATGTCATACAAACACATTCCAGGGTTACCCGAGGTTCATTTTCCTACATGGTGATTTTCCCTTATATTGTCTCCATAGCTCTCAACTAAGTATGTAATGTTCGGTTACACCCGAACTTAGCCTTCCTTACTTGTTTATCTTACTTTTGCTTAACCCGCACTCCAACTATTACTGTTAATTCTATCCTTATGTTTTTTCACTCTTCATGTTAACCTCTTTTTCTTACCTTTTCTCAAACTATTACTCTTACTCTCAATCTCTTGTTCCTCATGTTCCTCATTAACTACTTCTCGGCTTCCCTCCAACTTCCTCCACTTTCTATTCTTCATTTTCTTTTACTTCCATTTCCCTTTTCAATGTGGAGATATATCGAGTTTGACTTTTTTCCGCACATTGTATTAGTTAAGTATTAAAAAAGGAGCAAAATTGTACCAAGAATATTGTTGTTGTACTTTATTGTGCCATGGTAATAACCAAAATTATAGATTTCAGACCAATTTTTAGAAATAATGCAACTCAGTATGCTTTCATGCATGTCAAAAACAAATTAAAAAAGCATAATTTGAATTATTGAAATCATAATAGGGGTATTCTTTCTGCCTGGAATCCATAGAAACAGTAAAAAAATCCATTCTACTATCAAAAGTTTTCTGAAACAATAACAAAATACATTTTTGTAAAAATTGACCGCGGTTCGACCACCGGTGAAACCTGTTGAAATAAATAAACATTACGAAATTGCCTGACGATGATGACGTGGCGGTTTTCGAAATGGTACCATCGCAATATGCCAGTAAATGTTTCCTTCTTTTCAGTTTTTCCCAATAAAACCAAAAATAATAATTGAATAACAATTATTATTTACCGGTGTTAAGCTCATTATCAACTATTCTTAAGCTCATGTATATTTGAATAGAAAATTTATAAATGGGACAAGAATTTCGAAACTGATTTTTTTATTTAAAAAATAAAAATTTTCTGTGCGCGGCAGTTATGTAAACTTGTCCTAATAATTTCTTACATTTCAAAATGCAAAATTCACATTATTGCTGTTTCTGCCCAATTAGTATCAATTGACACACCCTAGCAGCTAACTGCTTGATGGAGACATCCGTTTCGAGTTACGAGATGACATCTTTTGACTGGTCCTGCCAATTAAATGGCTGAAGCATTGCTACAAGAATAACAAAGTCTCTTTTTTCAAATGATTTTATTGCTAAAAAAAACTAACAAGTCCCATTACTTTTTTTAAATGTATAATTGTTTCATTATTATTACAGTATTATATATAAAATTCAACAACTTTATTAATATTTTCAAACAATGTAACGAAATGTGCAACAATGACTTACACCTTCTTACAAAATATTCTTATTATTGCTATTCACTTTTTTGTATGCATTTGTATACATGTAGGTATGTTTGTATGTATGTTAAACATTTTAAGACATACTTTCTTTTTCGAGCTCATTTTTAATAGCTTCGCTTCAATTTTTTCTACTTCTAATTTTATTTTAAAAGTTTTTCCATGCTCCCATTTTTGTATATTAACATACATACATATGTAAGTGTATATGTAATTATGTAGTAAATAATAATGAACAATATAATTATATTTAACTTAACTAAAAAATAAGTGAACACAACAATTTATTTTACAATTTGCTAAAAAGAAAAAAGTAAAAAATTTATAAAAAATAAAAAAAATGTCTGAGTTAATTATTTTGACTATATATTTTATGATGTATGTATATGTACTAATGTTTATGAACAATATGTATTCTATTTATTGTAGTTTTTGTGTGCAGGTTAACGATATGGTAAGTATGAATAAAAATTATTGAATAGTTAGGTGTAAAAAAACATAAACTTATATATATATATTTTTTTTGCTTCTGCATGTATTTATGTGTCTGTAAATTCTAGGGCAACCTTCTACTGCGAATCAAATTTGTATACTGCGGCATGGGGGACCTACAGGTATATCCATACTCCGGAATCCAATAGCCAATTATTCGAGGCCGAACAGCAATTTATAGTATAACCAACAAAAATAATTTAAGGAAAGTGCCGCGACATAGCTCCAATGAAAGAAGTTGGCATTATGTAATTATACAAGAAATTACATAATTCCAATTTTTTTTCCTGGAACTTTGTACCTGGGAAATATGGGTAGCAATTTCCCCTGTAAAATTTTGTTTTTCTTGGTTATGCTAAAGTTGCTATTAGGGCTCATATTGGTTTTTCTTATTGCACCCATCACTAGTAGATATCATTGGGAGAATCCACAGCATATGCAAGCCAACAAATATAAAAATACATTTAAATTAACAATACGATAAATAAACTATATACAAACATATATATATATATAATAAACTAAAGTACAAAAGGTACATGTGAACGCTTATCATGTATGCGCATTTATGTATTTTTGTTTCCGTACATTGCGGGAAGAACTAAGTTTGCATAACTTAGTTTCGACGGATAGTTGGTACCGGATAATAATTCCGCTTGCACCGGTTACGTCGACGTCTTGGACGTGGGTCCACAGCATATAACAATGAACCCTTGGACGGATATAGTGCAGAACTTGTCTTATTTAATATTAACTACATACATAACATATGTATTATGTTATTACGATCTCATATTGCTTATTGTTATTATTATTAAATATTTTCATCAACGATTCATCGCTCTCACATCGTTTATTTACTCATACCCATTTATTGATGAGGCTTTCTTAATTTTTATTGCATTTAATTTTTCTAAAATTTTAGCTAAAGCTTTTTATTTATGTTGCGTTGTAATAAGTTCAAGTATATAATACATATGTAATAACCCACAGCGTTTTTGTTTTGATATTTTCGTTTCGTTTCACGCTACATTTCTACTACTATTTTAATTTTATCTATGCTGTGAATAATATTAATACATTATTTGATTTTTTTCTATATATGTAAGTATATTTGATATCTACAATCTGTTGTATGTTTTTATATATATTTTTAATTTTTTTGTAAACTCTGAAAACATAACAATTTAAAGCCTTTCTCTAAGGCCATTCAATGGTGCAATATATTGCTAATAAAATACCTAAGATTACCCGTTGACAATTTTTCGAATTTGCCTATTAGTTTTAATAATATTTAATCACTATTAAAGTTATTTTTTTCTTCTTATTTATTATTATTTGTTTTTGGTTAACTAATTCGCACATCATATACATATTTTGTAGGTGAAAGTGAGTGTATTCAACTAGGTTATCACCATCTATGCTTTTGCCTAGTATTATGTTATAAAGGAAAGCTAGGCTGAAATCCACATTTTAATCCTCCTACTAAAAAATAAAAAAATTTATCCACTGTCACTATTTGATTTTCTCCACAGGGTTGTGTATTCAATATTTAATAATGATCTGGAATTTTAATATTTTTAAAATATCGAGCCAATCAAAATTCTCAGTAGCGGTTAAGGTTAGAGCTATCAAAAAAATAAATTCCTTAGAAAGCCAAGATTTTGCCGATATAAAAAAAATCGTTAAGGATTTCAAATTTAGATTAAAAAAAATCATTTTGTGTTTTTGATTAAAAAAAAATGAAAGTTTATTTCTTAAAAATTAATTATATTGTTACCAATATTAGCAACACTAAGGGGTACTGTCATCTCTAAGCGATGCTAAGCAGTGACTTGTATGCATATCATTAAATCAATCATTATGTCCACCCATATGTTCATACGAGCAGCGGAGAAGAGACGCACATGTATATATCTTATATGAGATGCTCACAGAAGAAGGCAATAATTTACTCACGTATATACGCGCATATGAGAAGCTATAAACGTAGTTTGAGAAGCTATGAACCTAGTTTGAGAAGCTGTGAACTTAGCTGATAACTAACTAATAAATTCTAGAATAGAAAGCCTAGAAGTATGCAACAAGGAAACCAGAGAGTATAAAAGGCGGCAACAGTAGAGGCACGACAATCAGTTTCATTTAAGCAAGCTATTGCTTGTGAAGTATCAGTGTTATTGTGAAGGACTTTAATAAAGGCCATTTTGCATTATTAAATATTGGAGTTATTTATTCAAGAGTTTAGCGATACGAACGTTAGTAGAAGGTTGCGAATAAGAGGATCTGCAGTAAATTCGTTACAATATTATAGATTTTGAGCTTTTAAAGTCGAATGTATAAAAATATGTATAGATTGCAAACGAAATTTTTACTTTAAAGGTCGGCAAAGTTCATGCCATGGATAGGTTTTCATTGTATTTTATATGAGCGAACATTTTACTTAAAAACTAATTCGGAAATCCAAGCAATTTTCACTGATTTAAATTTCACTTAAAACGACGGCATACACTTTGTTGGTATAGATATTTTTTTTAAATACTCGGGTTCAGCATCTCAAAATCTATAAATAATTTGAAATTAAAAAACATTATGCGGTTTTTATTTTACAATTAAATGCTGATAAAACTGGCAAAGTTACGTTTTCAAACACGATTTTCACTACTAAATTTACAGATTCTCAATTGCATTAGTCGTTTTTTCTTATTGGAAACTTTTTGAACTTTAAGTTGGTATTTTAAAATTCTTTGAAGTTGTTAGCCAAGCAACAAGTCTCGTCAATAAGAAAAAAGTGTTTGCAAGCGTCGTCGCCCCTCGGCAGTGATTTGGCAAACACTCCGAGTGTTTTTCTGTAATGAAAAGCTTTTTGTTGAAAATTCATCTGCCTTGCAGATGCCGTTCCGCTAATTTGTGCGAAAAATTTTAAAGGAACACGACGCAAATTGAAACAGAAGCTCGGCTTTCGAGGTTATTGCGCCTTCTTTTGTTTATTATGTTGATTTGTAATGGAATAAAAACTCGGTCAAATAATACCTTAAACTTTATTTGTATTTAAAGTAAACATTTTTTTGGAAGCGATACTCATTTTTGAGTTCAGCATTTTAAAATCTATAAATGTTTGATTTATGAGGAAAAGAAGCATAAGGGCAATTCTATCTGTCTAGGAAGCGAAGTAAACGTAGAAAATATTCCACGTTTTTAAGACCAAATATACAGCACTCATAGAACGGCCCACTTACCAAACTAATATACCTTCGATCTCATCACTCACTTATCACCAAAAGTTAAATAAAAAATGCATATTATTTACTTTAAAAAAGTTTACAAAACCGCTGCACACAAACAATTTTATTTTTTTAAATTAAAGATTTATTTTCAACATTCTTGTCAGATTTTAACATTTTCTATTCAAATATACATGGGTTTGAGTATGAAAAATGTAGAAACCGTAGAAAATGTTTCGTTGTTGCATGTAAAAACATTTGATTGTAAAATGGAAAAATTTTTAAATTTTCTGTTGTTTCTAGACAGAGAGAATACCCCTATTCAATTTTTTCTTTTATTATAAAAAAAATGTAAAAAAAATAAAAAAGGTTTTTTTTTTAAGTGGCTTTTGGCTTTTTTATTTGATAACTTTAGTCTTAACCGTAGCTGCGAAATTAAATTTTGAGACAACTTTTTACGGTTTACCCTATAGAGTGGCGACTGCAATCACCAACCAAAATAAAGCAAAGCTTCACGGCAATCATAGCCAAGCATCGGTTACTTGATTACCTTGAACGCGGCAGCCACAAATATATGTAAATTATAGCAAACAGCAGTGAGACATTTAGAAATGAATTATTAATTATGCCGTGGGAGTGGGAATGAAAGTTGCAGTGGGAGTGAGAGTTGGACTGAGAGTTGGATAGGGAGTGATTGTGGATATGAGAGGGAGATAAATGGAACAGGGGACGTATAAGAGCAGGAAGAAAAATGGAGTACAAAATAGACGAGAATCACTGAAAGAAATGGTGCTAGTAAAATCAACAAATCGGTTCTTTGTTCTTGACTTAACGGAGATTCGGTGAAATTGATCGATTTATGGTTAATTCGACCGAGTTCTTTGTCAAACGAACAAATTAGTTTAGTCATTTCAACAGAAGAGGAATTGTCGCTCTTAAGTTAACAAAATTTTGTAAAATTGACAGATTCCTAATCGATCTAACTGATTTGTCTGTTAACACAACTGATCTTACAGGTCATTTCCACGGCGATCAACTGTCAATACATGAGCAAATTTCAGAGAGAATTTTACGCTCACTGCGCTCTCTACTTTGTACTTATGACGATGGTGCCACTTGTAAAAAAAAAGACCAAAATAAGAAAACCATCAAATCGAAAAAACACACAAAATGGGAAAACAATAAAAAACTAGTTTTTCAGTTATCAATACAAAACGAAAAAACCTTTTTTGAATTTACTGTGCAAAAAATTATGAGGTACCGGGACACCTATTTATCGGATACAATTTTGCAACTTCTCGCCCTCTTGTTGCAAAAGTTCTGCTTGAACGAACAGTATTTTTCCAAAGTTAGTAACATTTTGTTCAAGTTTTTATGAATTTTCACTCACTCGAACGAATCTAATAAGATAATAAAAAACATCCCTTTTTATTGTTGATGTTTCGGACAAAATAAAAGTTTGAGTTGTTTAGGAATCGTTTCAACTTAAAGTGTTACGAAAATGAAACTTGCCGAATTACATGTAAAGTTACTCCAGTGGTGAACGACCTTCCCGCGATTTGATTCTTTTCCATTTAAAATGTTATGTAAAACATTTATACTACAAGTTTTGTTCGAAACAATCAAGTGTGGCAACTCTACATGCGAGAGAAGAAATTGAGAATGAACTGCAACTGAAAGAATTGAGAATCAGTTTTGTGACTACTATTTTCATTTTTATATTCATATGTAAATATATGTAACAAGCATGCGTATTTATGTATTCACATATTTACGTATTTATATGGCGGCCGCCGTGGTGTGATGGTAGCGTGCTCTGCCTACCACACCGAAGACCCTGGATTCACATCCCGGGCAAAGCAACATAAAAATTTAAGAAACAAGCTTTTTCAATTAGAAGAAAATTTCTCTTCAGAGGTTATCGCGCCTTACATTTATTTATTTATATAGCAACATAGGTACTTTCATAAAATGCTGTCGCAACAACTTTTTTGTTCATTTTTCTACTAAAACGGTCAAATACGAATCAACGATTTGTGCGTAGTTGATTCAACATCTTGTTGCGATGGATAAAAATTGACAGAAATTTCGGTTGAATTGACCTGTATTTCGGTTGATTTTACCAGTCTTTTTCTTTCAGTGATGTTATAGAGACAAACGAGCGGAATCGCAACTCACTTTTTGAATGAAGGCAAATTAATTTTCTGGTAGAACAAAGTCTGCCAGGTACACTTGTCCAACAAGATATATTTCTTAATTTATAAGATGTATGGCTATTCAAATTTAAAAAGCTCCCTTTTAAGCTGTAATTGTGATGAAATTCGTTTAAGTCTAGATATACATTTTTTTTTACGAATTTGGTTTAGTTATGAAAAAATTGAACGCAGCTTATATACCACTAAGGATAAAAAGGAAATATTAATCGCTATGGTATAAGAAAAATGTACAGATATTAAAAAGTCTCAAAATATAATTTAAAGCAAACAAAAATCATTAATATTATATAAAATATTAACGCTATCTTATGCTAGATGACAAGGTAGCTAGAGCCCATGCTGATGCAGCCAATCCATTACTCGAACACGAATATAACAAAAAATATATGTAAAATTGATGTTCAAAACGATTGACCGATTTCGAACTTTCGAGCATCTGAAATCTTTTTGAAATTATCGTTAATGAGGAGAACTCTCTAGAAATAAAACCGTTAATGGTGCTAGTTTTCGGAATGTACCATATCTATATCCACCAAAGGACTATCAACATCGATAACACTTCCCAAAAAACCTTCCGAGAGTGTCTTTATCGTTTATACAACAACAACAATATAGTGTCACACATGAGCCTTGCCTTCATTCAAATGGCATGATTTGAGTCTTACGTTTCGAAAAAATTTTAAGCTTATGTTGAATGGATGATTTTGTCGGCTAAAAGAGTTTTAGGACCCTACAAAAAAAGACTATGTGAAAACAACAGCAGCAGCTTAAAGAGACATTAGAAGGAGTTCTAGATCTACAGGGACTAAAATAATGACACATATAGAAACAAAATTAGGGGCGGAGTCATGCAACTTTGTTTTTGCAGTGTGGTGTGTATCCGTTTAGGTCTGTACAACTGTCTGATATCATCTGTGTACAAATTAATTCGCATATGTCGTTATATAGCAAATTTAAATCCTAAATTTAAGTAGAAATATTTATATATGTATATATGTACATACTTGCAAGTTTGTTATATGTACTTAATTAAAGAGGAAGGTAGGTATCTACGTAGCTTCGAATATAAAAATATTGCTTAAGTAGTTTGATTTTTGCATTTCGATAAAGTTCACTAATTACAGATAATTGTTAACATTGCTTGTATGTTTTCATTTCCAAGCACTTTTAATGTGTAGTAGAGATATACGCCGCCGCCGCCGCCGATTTTGGTCGTTTTTCGCACGCCGCCGCCGAATGTCAAAAATATCGCCGCGGCGGCGCGGCGTCGGCGCGTTATTATATTTATTGTTCATGTCGAAAATTGGTCGGATATGGTCGAAAGTGGTATCAACGGATGCGTATCACTGCCAGTTATAAGAAACTAATTGCCAAATTTAACCCTTTATAACTATTCAAAAGTTATTTAAAATAACAGGCGCTTTCGATGTCAGATTAACACGGACTTTGCATCACCCAATTCAGCAAGTTATTAAAACAGAACACTAAAAGATAAGTTATATAATAAATTTATATGCTCACTTTGCATTTTTGAAAAAATTAATAATGAACAATTAATTCAAATAAAATGACCAAAGGTGAACATTTTTTTAAATTGTCCTCAAGAATAAGCGAAATCAGTGATGCAAAATCCTTTGGTAGGTTCTAGGGGCATAAACACTCCTTTGAAATTATTCTTACCTCATACTTAAGTTGAGGATATATGTACTTATAGAAGAGTTTGAAAAATCACTAAGTCTTGCATTCAAACATCTGTTGTTTATTTGCGAAACTACTATACAATAGCGTCTGAAATGTTAATTTTGATTTTCACACTTCATCCTTAACACCCAATTCTCCCGGTTTGACATTTCCTAAAGTCGGCGGCCCTATCCAAAACTAGTCCCTTGGAGTGAATCACATTGATTATAGCCTATCAACCAAGTTTAAATATCACCTACACGTTACGGCTCCTTTTACAAATGTGAATACGTAGGCACATATATCTACCAGGTGAGGCTTTGTCCTTCGCAAGAACACTCAAAGTGGTGAAGCAAAAGCTTTCCCAAGACAGTGGAACTAATGACCGTGTGTGATACTACCCTAACGTAGTGGACAGTCGAACTTGTCTGAAAACTGAAGCTACGCGGTATCCATAATGAGCTCCTATATCGTAAGGCCGGAAAACAGTAGTTAACAACTTTCAACTTAAAATCCGTCGACTTTCATTCTAAATTTATTTTTAACGAAGACTATTGAAATCAATGTTGTGAACAAAAACGTCTGCAATCTTTGGTCTACATTTTAAAAATTTTATCTAGGGTCCTAGTAAAATTTTAATTATGTAGATGCGCCGAGGATTATACGATTTTCACCCATGTCGCAATGACATCCACTTAGACTGCTTATGATTTCGAGGGCGGCATCCTTGGCCGAAAAGTTACTCCCTAACATTTCAAGGTGTTTCTCTGGTGTAGCTCGGCCAGCATAGCGCGACAAGAGCATCCGTTGGAAAGTCTTCGGAGCTACACCTAGAGCTTCTAGGAAAGTGACGTCGACGAAGGTATGAGTTCGAAGTCGCAGTCCTATAGCTTCTGTACTGGCATATGGTGTGAGGCTCAGGAGGCGTGGTAGCGACTGGTGGTAGGGATTCCTACTGTTCGCACATCGGGAATTGTAGCTCTTAAAAACAGCCGAAAAAACTGGAGGCGCTCTGTGCCACGAGAGTCATGAGTATTAATAGACCATTAATAGCAACCCTAAGTCGCCTGGAGGGTGGGGCCGTGTGTAGAAGTCCACGAAAGTGGGGAAAGCTTCTGACTGCCATTCACCTGGGAATGGCCAGAGCGATTCTTTTGCATGCGGTTCAAGCAGCTCACTACTGCCGGTCGCTTGCGGCCAAGTATCCTCTGGGTAGCCGCTAAACACCCGTTTAGCGGTGAGCTAATGTGAGAAGGCGACAACCTGGCTAGGCCACTCTGACATAATCGGTTTAAGGGCTAGCCGGGGGAGATTTCATCGGCAGCGTCTGTACACCTCTAGGTGCGGCTGCAAGTGGGCGTCTGTCTTGGAGCAAGCGGCTCGCTATATAAACGTGCCAAGTAATATTTTCACCCCCGCTGAGCGGGTTGTGCGCTGGGCTTGGGACCCGCCACGTAAAACCATACTCCAATGAAATATAACAACAAGCCTCGGATAAATACACTCTCTATTGATGACGACCATGGCAAACGTTTGAAGGACAATGAATTGAGGGCATGCACCTGGAACGTCCGCTCCCTGAATGGGATTGGTGCAGATGCCCGGCTGGTTGATGTCCTCGTCAAAGCAAAATCTGACATCACCGCCATCCAAGAAATGCGTTGGACGAAGCAAGGAAGAAAGAAGATCAAAAATTGTGACATATTTTGGAGTGGCCATGCGAATAAGCGCAGTTTCGGCGTCGGATTCGTGGTGGGAGAGAGACTTTGTCGCCAAGTGCTGGCGTTCACGCCTGTGGACGAGCGTCTCGCCGCTATTCGAATAAAAGCAAAATTTTTTTAATATATCATTCATCTGCGCCCATGCGCCGACAGAGGAGAAAGACGATGAGGTGAAAGACACTTTTTATGAACAATTAGAACGCACATACGAGCGCTGCCCCCGTCATGATATAAAAGTCGTGCTTGGCGACTTTAACGCCAGGGTGGGCAAAGAAGGTGTTTTTGGCCCTACAGTCGGAAAGTTCAGCCTACACAATGAAACTTCTCCTAACGGACTGAGGCTGATTGACTTTGCCGGTGCTCGAAACATGGTCATATCAAGCACGAGGTTCATGCATAAAAAGATACATCAAGCTACATGGCTGTCTCCTGATCGAAATACTCGCAATCAGATCGATCACGTTGTGATAGACGGACGGCATGCCTCCAGTGTTTTAGATGTGCGAACGATCCGAGGACCTAACATTGATTCGGACCATTATCTCGTTGCAGCCAAAATACGCACCCGCCTCAACGCGGCTAAAAACAAGGAACAAAAAACACAAGGAAAGCTAGACGTCGAAAAGCTTCAATCACAACAGACTGCCAATGATTTCGCAACTCGACTCTCACACCTGCTCTCTGAGGGCACAACTCATCCTGAAGGAATACAGGAGCAGTGGGAGCATATCTCCAAAGCACTTCATACTGCCGCCGAGGAAAAAATTGGTTACCGGCGGCCACGAAAAAACAACTGGTATGATGAAGAATGCCGCGTTGCAACCGAAAGAAAAGACGCTGCCTACAGGGCTACGTTAAAAGCGAGCGCGACAAGAGGAGTGTGTGAACGCTATCGTGAGTTGAAAAGGGAAGCGAGACGCCTTTTCAGGAAGAAAAAAGCAGAAGCAGAAAGGCGTGAGTGCGAGGAGCTTGAGCTGCTAGCCACCAGGAATAACGCCCGAAAATTCTACCAAAAAATACGGCGACAGACGGAAGGTTTTAAGACCGGGGCAAACTCCTGTAGGAATGAAAACGGCGACCTTGTAACTGATGTCCATAGAGTGCTTAGATTATGGAGGGAACACTTCTCTGCTCTCCTAAATGGAGGCAGCAATTCACCGCGCAGAGATGAAGAACCCGATCCCGCAATCGATGATGATGGAATATATGTCCCCCCGCCCGATTATGACGAAGTTAGAATAGCAATAACCAGATTGAAAAACAACAAGGCCGTGGGCGCTGATGGATTGCCTGCGGAGCTATTCAAGTTCGGCGGCGAGGAGTTGGTAAGGCGCATGCAGCAGCTTCTTAGCAAAATATGGGCGGACGAAAGCATGCCCGACGGTTGGAATCTAAGTGTTCTTTGCCCAGTCCACAAGAAGGGGGATACTGCAAAATGCACCAACTATCGTGGAATCAGCCTTCTTAATATCGCATATAAGGTCCTTTCAAGTGTATTGTGCGAAAGATTGAAGCCCACCGTGAACCGGCTGATTGGACCTTATTAGTGCGGCTTCAGACCTGGTAAATCTACCATCGACCAGATTTTCACAATGCCCCAAATCTTGGAAAAAACCCGTGAAAAGAGAATCGACACACATCACCTCTTCGTCGACTTTAAAGCCGCCTTCGACAGCACGAAAAGGAGCTGCCTATATGCCGCTATGTCTGAATTTGGTTTCCCCGCAAAACTTATACGGCTGTGCAAAATGACGTTAAGCAACACCATCAGCTCAGTCAGAATTGGGAAGGACCTCTCCGAGCCGTTCGAAACTAAACGAGGTTTCAGACAGGGTGACCCCCTATCGTGCGATTTCTTTAATTTGATGCTGGAGAAAATTATACTAGCTGCAGAACTTAACCGCACTGGAACAATATACTATAAAAGCGTGCAATTACTGGCATATGCTGATGACATTGATATCATCGGCCTAAACACCCGCGCTGTTAGTTATGCTTACTCCAAGCTGGAAAAAGAAGCGGTAAAGATGGGTTTGATGGTGAATGAGGACAAAACGAAGTACCTGCTGTCATCGAGCAAAGAGTCAGCGCATATGCGCCTTGGCAACCACGCTACTGTTGGCAGCCATAATTTCGAAATAGTAAAAGACTTCGTTTATTTGGGAACCAGCATCAACATTAGCAACAAAATCAGCACTGAAATCCAGCGAAGAATCAATCTTGCCAATAAATGCTACTTTGGACTAGGTAGGCAATTGAAAAGTAAAGTCCTCTCTCGGCGAACGAAAATCATACTCTACAAGTCACTTATCGTACCCGTCCTGCTATATGGGGCAGAAGCATGGACCATGACAACAGCAGATGAAGCGGCTTTGGGAGTGTTCGAGAGAAAAGTTCTTCGAAAGATTTATGGACCTCTACGCGTTGGCGATGGCGAGTACCGAAGAAGATTTAATGATGAGCTGTACGAGCTATACGCAGACATCAACATAGTCCAGCGAATTAAAACGCAGCGGCTGCGCTGGCTAGGCCATGTTATGCGAATGAAAGATGATGCTCCGGCCAAGAAAGTGTTTCTATCGGAACCCGCCTATGGAAGCAGAGGTAGAGGGCGGCCCCCACTCCGTTGGAAGGACCAGGTGGAAAACGATTTAAACTCCCTTGGTGTGACCAATTGGCGCCGGTTGGCGGAGCGAAGGAGCGACTGGCGCGCCTTGTTGGACGGCCATAACCGTTTAGACGGTTAAGCGCCAATTAAGTAAGTAAGTAAGTAAGTCGCCTTTATGCGTGACCGCCAAGGAGCGAGAAATGATTTAAAGAAATTGTGTTCGCGACGATTATTAGGAGTTAACCCTAGGTGAAACTACGCTTTGCACGAGATATACAGGCAAAAGTGTGACTATTTTATGTATCCCTATTTCTTTTCAGCAGACGCAGCAGTACCAACTCCAAAGACCGGGGTTAGGTTCGAAGCCTCTCTGGAGCAAGCGAACGAGGGACAATCCCTTCGCAAGGAGCTACTCCTGAAAATGTTTGAATGGTCTGCGAGATTTTGATGCAAAACCCCCGGATATTTCCGAAATGGCCAACACGTTCATTTCCTTAAATACATATAAACAAAACCTTTCCTAAATATTATTTTTTAAATAGAAAAATCAAGCTTTTAAAGTAAGAACACCGGCGTACGCCGGCGCGCCGCCTACGCCGCCCCCGCCGGTATATAATAAAGCATACGCCACCGCCGCCGATAAAGTGATCGGCGTAAACCTCTAATGTGTAGCCATGTATATAAGCAGGTAATTATCATCAAAAACCTAGTTTTTCAGGAGAGCAAGAAAACTAGCCTGATAGCCTTATTGTAAATTTCTTATAATATGAAGTACTCCATTGGGTTATGAGAAATCCCGCTGAGTATTCAAAACAATTTAATTAAGTTAATAAGTCAGATAGAACTTTTTGTTATTCGAATTATTTTTATAAAAAGTATTGCTGATAGAGGGTTTTGCAGAGCAAAGAAAATATTAGTTTTTTGGACGTAGTGCTTATGTTGAGTAATGTTTTGAACATGACGCCTCGTAATAGTGAGCAAAGTGCTAGGATTCCAAATACGGCTCGTATGGTGTATGAATTGAAAGGGTTCAACTCAACTCTTTCGATTTGGATATTTAGATAACTCCTTGCCACCCTATACTGATAGATGCATACTTATCAATATTTTGTCACTCGAAGTCAGAGTCTCTGTTCAAAATTTAATGTTTATCGTCGACGCTATCACTGGTGTAATTGACTGCCCAACTCCTCTTAGAGAAATATGTTTCAATATTCCTAATAGAAGTCTCCGCTCATGTAATATATTTTACGTTAAACTTCGGAGTTCTAACTATATTACCTTTGCCCCTCTCATAAGAGGGCTTGAGGAGTTTAATCGGATATCTAGCAGGTACAAACTTTGCGATGTCAAGACCTTTCTTTAAGTTACGTATTGAGTCTTACTACAGAGCAAATACAACTGTGCCTGCTGTTGTTGCCATTGACTTAATAAGGATATGAATATGAATATATTAATATGAAAATGTATGCTGATAGAGGGTTTTGCTTTTGAAAAAATATTTTATTGCTGATAATGAATTTTCAAAAGAAGAATTAATACCTCTTGAGCAAAGTTTTGAACCTGGAATTAATGTCATATAAAACAGGTGAGTCAGAGCTCAATTAGCCATCTAAAACTCATTTTCGTTAAAATTGCTGATCGAATGTATTGAATATAAGCCGACGATATAAAGTTTCAGTGATATTGAATGATACGTGGCGTATGAGTAACGAACTTCTCAAAAGAAATATACTGCATGGACATACGGCTATTTCCTGGGAATGGTCAACACAAAAGTAAAGGCGACACTTTTTTTATTAACATCATAATATTTGTCGAGAAATTATTTTACGCTCCTTAAAGCAATAGTTAAATTATAGATGTCTATCAACTATTTATAAATGCAGCTATTTTTCTTTCAAATTATTTAACTATAAATTGATCAAGTTGAGAAGAACGGGTGTAAATGCAATTCAAAATGCAAAAACGGTAGAAATTGAGGTTAAGAAAAAAGGTCGGACCCGTCATTTAGTAGTCATATGGTATCTATAGACCAATGGTGGGCAAACCCGACTACTTACATAGCTATGTCGAGTTCAATGAAGTTTCTCCTTGCTTAGAACATTTATATATATCTTTGTTGGAAAATTATATTAAGTATTTTACTTTTTCATAAAATTTTTATATTTTTTATATTTGAGCTCCCTTACAACAGATACACATTAAATATGCTTGCAAATTTTTTCTTTTTTTCAATCAACAACAGTTTTAAAATTTAATTAATATATTGTTTGTTAAAAATCATTTCAGTTAGTCGTCTTCGTCAAAATTTTTTTATTAAATGGATTCGCAATATTTCGTCAAGAAAATATTAGTTTAAGCCAGTTCAAGAAAAAATTCAAATAATATACAAGTTTTTTACATTAAGTTTTATGAAATTTGAATAACAAGCTATATATCATTTAATTAGTTTCCTCAAACTGGCTTTTTATTTCTTATTAATTTATCTTATTTGATCTTGGAGTTCACTTAATTTTGTATACATATGTATATCATCTGCATACTAAGTATGTGCATGTATATAACTTTCGATTACTTAATCTATGTTTGCGTTTCATAACATTTTGTTGTTACTGTTTAAAATTAAATATCTATATACTTTGAAGGTACATTGCAATATTTGACCAGCACTAAAAAGTAAAAGTAAAATTTTTGAATGACTTCGTACAAGCAGTTAAACAAATTAATTTTGTAGCATTTAAAAAGGCTCATGCGCATTATTTTACTGGAGTGGTTAAATCAAGATTACAAACAATTTTTAGCTTGAAATTTAAGGTTTGGTGCTTCATGTCTCATTTGAAATGCAGATATTGAAGATTAAAGAAAATCACACAAAGCTTATACTTTCCTGAAGGTCTTTGGTACATTGAACTCTCTCAGGTGCCAGAATTTTTAAACTGGTTCTAGTTTTTCAGATAAATGTACCCGAAAGCGCCAAAATCTAATTTTTCCGCCATATTCCTTGCGCGTTTTCGTCACAAAAAACTGTATTTTGCTACAAGCATACATACAAAGTTTTAAAGTGCAAATATTTTCATTGAAATCGTAGTTTGGACGCCTTTCTTGGCGATCAGAGATATTGTTCTTCAAACTTGTTTGTAGTCGACTTTAAGCCACTCTAGTCACTTCCTAACTGTATGTATGTAGGTGGGTTAAGCAAACCATTCATGTTCGAAATAGAATTATATTAAACTTGTTTATAAAATAAAATATTTAGGTAAGGTTAGGTTGAGTTACCATCAAACACGCTCAAATAACTGGTGATTAATTTGCAATCAAACTCTTCTAAATGATTGTTGACTACAAAAAATGCAGCCAGTTATTATTGAAATCAAAACCTTTTGGAATAAATGTCTTTTATTGCTCCAAATACAATTTCGCCGTCAAAATATCGGATTCGACCGCTAGCGTACAATTGGTTACACCGTTTTTGAGGCATAGTGACTGCCGCTTTAAAAACGACCCACTATCACCTTTTGACGGATTCTCAGCTGAAGGTTCAAAAAGTCTCTATATCAATAAACCTTTGAAAATCAGTAGATATTACAACATTTTTGAAAGAACCTCCTATGCAGTTCATATTTTAACTGATTTTTGAAAAAGCTTTTTTGAAGCAAGTTTTGAGAAAGGACGGTTCCGAAATAGCAGCTGAGATTGAGTGATATTTCGAGGTTATCCCGATACAATTTTCTGTACTGTAAGGATAACGCTTTTGTAGTAGGGGCTTTGGCGTATTTAAGGCTAACTTTTGAGAACGAAAATCATATAACCACATATTACATATCAGGCCACATTGAATTTAAAAGTATATCTTTCGAATCATTGAATCACTTTCTAAAAATTCACAACTTCAGATACGACCGACCAAAATGGCAACTCTCGCTCTCACACACGTTGTAAATAGAGCTTAATCTAATTGAAAAAGCGGTTTTACGGCTACTTTGTATTCGTTTCCATAAGCTTATATAAGCCATCATCCAGTGAGTTTTCTAGCTCCGTATCACGCTCAATTCTCACGGTAATGCTTTGGATCTGCTCAAATCATTGTTGTTGCATTTGCATGCAAAATTATTTATCTAGCTAAGGATCTTTGCGATGGGATGATGACTATAGTTTTTTCTTGCAAATGCTCCCACGACAACGGGACAATTCCAGCTTGCGGTATGTGAACTTTTCAACAAACAAATCAAATAGAAACGCAAATTTAAAGGCTAATAAAATGAAAGCCAATAGCGGAAGCAGCACCATTATCGGAACTAATTATATATCACATTTGGTCCAGGGTATGCGAAAGTCCAATTAATATTCGCCAAGTAGTTTTTCAAAACTTCATATTTTAATATTGCTTTCAAATTGTGTATTCTTGTATTTAACAACTGCTGCATTTTCTACAAATAAATTACAGTGTGGTACGCCTTTTAGTGTACTACAAAAAAATGCTTCATATTCCAATTTCATTATTTGACTCTACATATTCTTTGTCTTCTAATTACTTTGATTTAAAATAAAATATGTTTTTTTATTTTTCTTTACGGGCGGATAGAGCTCTAAATGCATTTCTACGAATTTTTAGTTTTATTGAAAACGTTACGTATTTTGTGCCAATTTGCAGCTGACATAAACGCCAATTAATTGTTTTGCATATTATTTCCTTTAACATTTTCACAGCGTCTCATTGGTTTCATTCCATCTACGCGTGCGCAAATGATTAACGATGTACTTTAACGAGTATTCATTATGCTCGTAGCTGTAATTAATTTTCTTATTATTTATTGCATTTTTGTTTTAAGAAACTTTTACGATAAATACGATAAATTTGCATAAGTAATTTACTAGATAACTGTATTGTGTTTTTTTTTTTTTATTTGTTCTTGCTTTCGATTACAATCAACTAATTATCACACACTTTTTCACTTCACACGCTTCACTTATTTTTCTATTTTCGTTTTCGTAATTTATTTTGCGAAGCCACTGTCATACAGCAGCTCCATCTGGTTTTAAACTTTATGTGTGTTTTGTTTGTACGTATGTATGTATGTATGAGTTTATAACCGTTGTCCTGCTCTTCCGTAATATTGCCTCTAATCGCATATTATTTCTATCTCCTTTTATTGTATATTTATGTACAGCATTTGTTTACAAACATATACCATAAAAAATTTGGCATTGCTTTTTCTAACATTATTTACTTATGGTTATTGTTATTGGCCGTGGTTGTTCGGCTCATTGGTTGCTATTGATGACTTTTGCTCAACAAATGTGAATTGAATTCATAAACATTATTGCATTGTTCGCCACATATATTACATTTCCATGGATTACTTTCACAGTGACAGCCTTTATGCAGGAAGTATAAAGTTTCGTCCGGGAACTCGATTCCACAAAATAGGCATGTCAACATTTGTTTTCGCATCAGCATATTCGATTCGGTTTCTTGTCCGGTTGAGGTGATCGTACCGTTGCAAATGGGTGTGGAATTGCAGGATGAAGTATTGTTTGAGGCACCACTAACTGGACCAGTTTGTAAACCGTTATTGTTGTCTAGCACAGAAGCATTTCGTGTGATGCGATTGTTTGCTTTTGCGCAAATGCGACGCTTGAGATCCTCCCTTAGCAAAGACTTTAATGGAGATACCTAAAATTAGACAAAAAAAAAAAACATAATCAAGCTATTATACTTCTAGGAAGTTTGACAACAAAAGGTCATGGGGGTATTCACTCAAGGTTATAAGTACGATACTGTTACTAAAAAACAGAGTTGTTAAGGAATGCATTCATTCCTGTACTTACACTTGGATTGCAGCCTTTATTTCTTTTTTTGGAATAATGAATACATTTTTTTGTCATTATTCATTTTTATTAGTCCGAAGTAATTACTCATTCTTACATTCCTCATGTGGAACAATAATAATAAAAATATTCCTCAAATGACTAATGGTATTATAAGCATCTATGTTTACATAAAGTGACCATAATTCAACGTTTATAAAGCCCAGTTTTTCAAAGCTAACTTAAACTTCAGCTAAAAGAAAAGTAAGCTTTGCTCTGCCAGTTTGACCATTTAAACTAGTATGAACAGTTAAATTCTCTTAAATATTTAACTCTTAATTTCCAGTTTGTAGTGCGATTGCTATACAAGTCTAACTAACAGCGGCCATAATTGTTTTTTGATTTTTAAACAAATTTTCAATTATAGAAAAATTAAAAAAGGCACAAATTATCATAAAAATTATTGTTCTGCCCTTGAGCTCGAATTGAACCTTGAATCCTTTATCAATAGACCGATAAAACAAAAACAATTGTTAATAAACCAAGAGCACATGGAAATGTTAAGAAGTAATTGAATTTAAAATTTTTTTTAAATATCCTTTCCATCTCACTGGTTTTACCTTGTAATATTTTTATCATGACTAGAAGTAAAGTCATGCAACCATATTTCAACTATATGGTTGGCTCATCTCTACAACAACAACATACCTTTGTTCAGATTGCCAAAATCTGCGTGTTGGTGTTAGGCGAATGGAATGGAGGGAAAACGTAAAACTTTACAATTCTTGTGTGTTGTGGGAAAATAATGCTTAGCGCATTAGACGCATTCAATAAAAAAATAAATTAAAATGATATGAAACTGTTTTGTAAAAATAATTGTCACTGTTTTGGTTACATTTGGCATTTGCCATCCCCTTTTGACAATCCCTATACCAATGTCACAATGGCAATATTATTTGTTAGAAATTTAAAAAAATTGCAAAAAAAAAAAAATCAAAACAAATGCCTCTTCTCTTTTGCTCATCTCATTTTATGAAAGATACAAGACCCGATAACCTCCGAAGATATTTTTATACTCAGTTGAGCAGAGCTCACAGAGTATATTAAGTTTGATTGGATAACGGTTGGTTGTATATATATAAAGGAATCGAGATAGATATAGACTTCCATATATCAAAATAATCAGGATCGAAAAAAAATTTGACTGAGCCATGTCCGTCCGCCCGTCCGTCCGTTAACACGATAACTTGAGTAAATTTTGAGGTATCTTGATGAAATTTGGTATGTAGGTTCCTGGGCACTCATCTCAGATCGCTATTTAAAATGAACGATATCGGACTATAATCACGCCCACTTTTTCGATATCGAAAATTTCGAAAAACCGAAAAATTGCGATAATTCATTACAAAAGAGAGATAAAGCGATGAAACTTGGTAGATGAGTTGAACTTATGACGCAGAATAGAAAATTAGTAAAATTTTGGACAATGGGCGTGGCACCGCCCACTTTTAAAAGAAGGTAATTTAAAAGTTTTGCAAGCTGTAATTTGGCAGTCGTTGAAGATATCATGATGAAATTTGGCAGGACCGTTACTCCTATTACTATATGTACGCTTAATAAAAATTAGCAAAATCGGAGAAGGACCACGCCCACTTTTAAAAAAAAATTTTTTTTAAAGTAAAATTTTAACAAAAAATTTAATATCTTTAGAGTATATAAGTAAATTATGTCAACATTCAACTCCAGTAATGATATAGTGCAACAAAATACAAAAATAAAATAAAATTTCAAAATGGGCGTGGCTCCGCCCTTTTTCATTTGATTCGTCTAGGATACTTTTAATGCCATAAGTCGAACAAAAATTAACCAATCCTTTTGAAATTTGGTAGGGGCATAGATTTTATGACGTTAACTCTTTTCTGTGAAAATGGGCGAAATCGGTTGATGCCACGCCCAGTTTTTATACACAGTCGTCCGTCTGTCCTTCCGCATGGCCGTTAACACGATAACTTGAGCATAAATCGACATATCTTTAATGAACTTAGTTCACGTGCTTACTTGAACTCACTTTATCTTGGTATGAAAAATGAACGAAATCCGACTATGACCACGCCCACTTTTTAGATATCGAAAATTACGAAAAATGAAAAAAATGCCATAATTCTATACCAAATACGAAAAAAGGGAAACATGGTAAGGTAATTGGATTGTTTTATTGAAGCGAAATATAACTTTAGAAAAAACTTTATAAAATGGTTGTGACACCTACCATATTAAGTAGAAGAAAATGAACAAGTTCTGCAGGGCGAAATAAAAACCCTTAAAATCTTGGCAGGTATTACATATATAAATAAATTAGCGGTATCCAACACATGATGTTCTGGGTCACCCTGGTCCACATTTTGGTCGATATCTGGAAAACGCCTTCACATATACAACTACCACCACTCCCTTTTAAAACTCTCATTAACACCTTTAATTTGATACCAATATCGTACAAACTCATTCTAGAGTCACCCCTGGTCCACCTTTATGGCGATATCTCGAAAAGGCGTCCACCTATAGAACTAAGGCCCACTCCCTTTTAAAATACTCATTAACTCCTCTCGTTTGATACCCATATTGTACAAACAAATTCTAGAGTCACCCCTGGTACACCTTTATGGCGATATTTCGAAAATGCAACCACCTTTACAACAACCACCACTCCCTTTTAAAACCCTCATTAATACCATTAATTTGATACCCATATCGTACAAACACATTCTAGAGTCACCCCTGGTCCACCTTTGTGGCGATATTTCGAAACGGCGTCCACCTATAGAACTAAGGCCCACTCCCTTTTAAAATACTCATTAACACCTTTCGTTTGATGCCCATATTGTACAAACAAATTCTAGGGTCACCCCTGGTCCACCTTTATGGCGATATCTCGAAACGGCGTCCACCTATGGGACTAAGGATTACTCCCTTTTAAAATACTTATTAACACCTTTCTTTTGATACCCATATTGAACAAACAAATTCTAGGGTCACCCCTGGTCCACCTTTATGGCGATATCTCGAAATGGCGTCCATCTATGGAACTAAGGATTACTCCCTTTTAAAATACTCATTAACACCTTTCATTTGATACCCATATCGTTCAAACGCATTCTAGAGTCACCCCTGGTCCACCTTTATGGCGATATCTCGAAAAGGCGACCACCTATACAACAACCACCACTCCCTTTTAAAACCGTCATTAATACCTTTAATTTGATACCCATATCGTACAAACACATTCTAGAGTCAACCCTGGTCCACCTTTATGGCGATATTTCAAAGCGGCATCCACCTATAGAACTAAGGCCCACTCCCTTTTAAAATACTCATTAACACCATTCGTTTGATGCCCATATTGTACAAACAAATTCTAGGGTCAACCCTGATCCACTTTTATGGCTATATCCCTAAATGGCGTCCACCTATAAAACTATGGCCCACTCCCTCATAAAATACTCTTTAATACCTTTCATTTGATACACATGTCATACAAACACATTCCAGGGTCGAATTCGGGCTCAAGGACAAGAACAATAATTTTTATGATAGTTATTGTTTTTTTTTTTACACTTTTCTATAATTGAAAAAGTATAGCTCTACATAGAAAAATTAAAAATAAAACAATAATTTGAGCTGGAATTCGAACCTGGAAAGCATTTTTTGGGAAAATACCATGGAATTTTGGGGACATTCTTCCTAAACAAGTTTAGGGATTAGATTTTGTGGAAAGTGGCATTCTTTGGGAGTACTGTCTTGCTCCCATATAAGAATGTGCACAGCACGTCAAAAATATTTCGAAATTTAACATTTTTTTAATTCGAAATAAAGTATTTTTGTTATTTCATATTAAAAATTAACGGTTTCTGAGTACATACATTTCATATTTATAGAAAATACAGGATGAGTAGAGTAATTGTTGTTTTATAAGAATATCGAAAATCAGGTCGAAAAAAGAAATTTATTAAGCCATATCACTCCATTCCTTGATAGCGTGTGTGAACTTTTAGATATCTTAATGAAGCCTGATATGCAGGTTCGTTGCCCCACGCCCACTTTTAGCGTCACTTGTATGTATGCTTGTTTGTAACTCTCTAGGCTGGCACGCAAAGGAGAGTTATACCCATCTAGCGGCAAATAAATAACTCGCTACAAAACTATTAATGATTATTAAGTTAGTAATGCCCCTACAATTGGACTCGGTAGGGAATTGAAAAGTAAAGTCCTCTCTCAGCAAACGAAAATCATGATCTACGCGTTGGCGGCGGGCGACTACGGAGAAGATTTAATCATGAGCCGTACGAGCTTTACGCAGACATCACCATAGTTCCGCGAATTAAAACGCAGCGGCTACGCAGCTAGCCCATGTTATAAAAAAAATGAAAGATGATGCTCCGGCTAAAAAAGTATTTTTATTGAAAGCCGCTTATGTAAGCAAAGGAAGGGCGGCCCCACTTCGCTGGAAGGACCAGCTGGAAAATGATTTAATAAACTTTACGCCAGGTAACTCAGTGAAGAACCAACTGGCGCGACTTGATGAACGGCCATAACCATGCATTCATGCATCGTGACAAAATTCGATACCCGAACCGCTTTATTATGGAAAATTTTCTGTTGAAAGCTGATGAAATTGTTTAAGGAAATTTATATAAAATATTTTTAAAGAGTCGTATAAAGTTATATTACACAATATCAATGCGAAAACTAACTTTATATCTATGCTATTTTGCTTCTGAAATACCTTTGTAATAAGAAGTTGGAGAAAATGAAAATATTTTGAAATGGGCGCTACCAGTACCTCTGTTATAATAAGCATTCTTCGATGCTTCGGCATTAAAGCACAGGGCGCATTAGTTTGACGTTCACCGTCTCGAGATTTTAAACATTAATTTTAGCGCATTCACAGCACGCACACTGAACAATTGCACATAATAGTATTTTTATACGACAATTATCTTAAACTCTTCACTTCAGGTAAAGATTCCAACACATTTATTTGGCCACCAAAAATATGTTTTATAGACTATAAAATTGTTTTTGTATTTAAGTAATGTAATGGAGACAACTCAAACATCCAAATTCCTTATCAAATAACATTTAAAAGTACATACGATAAAAAGAGAAAAATGATAATCCATGTTTTTTACTTGAGAGAAATTATTTGTCAAAAATATTTTCTACGTCAACATTAAAAAAAAATTATTAATTTCAGTTTTTTGGAAACAACAAATTTATAGGTAAATTTTTCCCTTTTGCAATATTTAAATGCATACATAAGTAATGTAAACCATTCATAATTTCACAGGAAGTCTTCCAAAAATGAATACATGGAAAGCAGAACCAGATTTTCTTCAAGTATTTGTGTCTTTTATGCTAAAAGTCCAAATAGAACACCATTGGGTTGTTTCATTTATACAACAATGAGTTGTTTAGTCGTTTTGACAGTCGTTTTGAGTTTGATGACTAAGTTGTTTATAAGAACCAAAATGAAGAGTTTGCTTGGCCTTAGAGCAGAATGGGTATAATTAAATTTTTTTTTTAAGTTTTGTTCTTAGCTCACTACCGAGGTAGAATATCAGTCAAATGTAGTTAAATACCATAGAGTTATTGCAAACTTTGTTAAGGTCAGATCTTTAGGAAAAATGGGAGTGGTCTTTAACCGATTTTGATTATCTTCACTCAGTCTATATAATATTGCAAGGATTTACAGCTTGTTAAACTTCCACATATTCTTCGTCTAAATGTGGGTGGTGCCACGCCCATATTTCCAAATTTTTTGGAAGATTGGGTTAGCATCATAAAACCAATCAACCTACCAAATTTCATTAGCCTTAGAGGATTCGTTTTAGAATTATTTAATTTTTTCAGTTTTTCTAAATTTGTCATATCGAAAAAGTGGGTGTCCGATTTCGCTTATTTTCAATACCAATTTATTCTGGGCCCAGATAAGCAAGTATACCGAATTTGGTGAAGATATCTCAATATCAACCCAGTCGGGACTTTTGTGGCCAGCCTCACAAAAAAATACCTTTAAGTCAATTTTTCTAGCTTGGATTATAGCTAACCCTAAAGGGATACAGAAATCAGTCCTTTTATTTTGAAGAGAAATTTCGGCATTTGACATAAATACTAAAGGAACTAAAAAATAAATAAAAATAATTATGTGTATGTGCATGCGTTGTTTGTGCATCGTTTTACATCCTGTAGTCTCGCAAAACGTAGTTATTATGGAACCTTTTGCAACTCAGAAAGTGTTGTCTGAACGGCTATTACGACAGGAAAATGACAATGACGATGTCAAAAAAACTTTCCCCATTAAAAACATGGATGAGATGGACCGTCTTAATAGTGCCATAGCGGAGGAAAACCAAGCTATAAAAAATAAATGATGAAATTGTCATTAAAAAGCTTGCAGTACTTTTTTAAGGTTGGATAGCAAAAAAATCTGCCAAAGGCTACACAAAGAGGGTCCACTATAAGCTATTTAAAACTAGTCGACTTTAAGCTATGCCGAAGTAGTCAGCTAAAAGCCATATCGAAGCTGTCTGACTATAAATCTATTTTAAAAAGCTAACTAAAATTTGTAATAAAATAATTGGCTTAAAATCAAGTCAAACAAGTAAGGACGGGACTGTCTTCGGCTGTGCCGAAGACTTCATACCTTTCATGAATGGGGCTGAACAATAATCTTATCCCGGTTCGTAATCTCCAAATAATCGGATGTATAAGATAAGGAATATATAGTGAACAGATGTACATACCGAAACAATTTTTAAGATAAATATAAAATAAAAAATGGCAAAAAACCCCTTATCTGAACGATCGGTTGTATTGGATATATATTATATATAGCTCCGATCAAAGTGATTTTTTCAGGAAATCTTCTATGATATATTAGAATAAATATCACCAAGTTTAACGTTTTTATACTCAGTTGAGCACAGCTCACAGAGTATATTAAGTTTGATTGGATAACGGGCGGTTGTACATATATAAAGGAATCGAGATAGATATAGACTTCTATATATCAAAATAATCAGGATCGAAAAAAAATGTGATTGAGCCCCGTCCGTCCGTCCGTCCGTCCGTTAACACGATAACTTGAGTAAATTTTGAGGTATCTTGATGAAATTTGGTACGTAGGTTCCTGAGCACTCATCTCAGATCGCTATTTAAAATGAACGATATCGGACTATAACCACGCCCACTTTTTCGATATCGAAAATTTCGAAAAACCGAAAAAGTGCGATAATTCATTACAAAAGACAGATAAAGCGACGAAACTTGGTAGATGAGTTGAACTTATGACGCAGAATAGAAAACTAGAAAAATTTTGGACAATGGGCGTGGCACCGCCCACATTTAAAAGAAGGCAATTTAAAACTTTTGCAAGCAGTCGTTGAAGATCTCATGATGAAATTTGGCAGGAACGTTACTCCTATTACTATATGTACGCTTAATAAAAACTAGGAAAATCGGAGAAGGACCAAAACTAATTTTTTTAAAGTAAAATTTTAACAAAAAATTTAATATATTTACAGTATATAAGTAAATTATGTCAACATTCAACTCCAGTAATGATATGGTGCAACAATATACAAAAATAAAAGAAAATTTCAAAATGGGCGTGGCTCCGCCCTTTTTCATTTAATTTGTCTAGGATACTTTTAACGCCATAAGTCGAACAAAAATTAACCAATCCTTTTGAAATTTGGTAGGGGCATAGATTTTATGACGGTAACTGTTTTCTGTGAAAATGGGCGAAATCGGTTTGATGCCACGCCCAGTTTTTATACACAGTCGTCCGTCTGTCCTTCCGCATGGCCGTTAATACGATAACTTAAGCAAAAATTGACATATCTTCAATTAACTTAGTTCACATGCTTACTTGAACTCACTTTATCTTGGTATGAAAAATGAACGAAATCCGACTATGACCACGCCCACTTTTTCGATATCGAAAATTACGAAAAATGAAAAAAATGCCATAATTCTATACCAAATACGAAAAAGGGGATGAAACATGGTAAGGTAATTGGATTGTTTTATTGACGCGAAATATAACTTTAGAAAAAACTTTATAAAATGGTTGTGACACCTACCATATTAAGTAGAAGAAAATGAAAAAGTTCTGCAGGGCGAAATAAAAAACCCTTAAAATTTTGGCATGTATTACATATATAAATAAATTAGCGGTATCCAACAGATGATGTTCTGGGTCACCCTGGTCCACATTTTGGTCGATATCTGGAAAACGCCTTCACATATACAACTACAACCACTCCCTTTTAAAACTCTCATTAATACCTTTAATTTGATACCCATATCGTACAAACTCATTCTAGAGTCACCCCTGGTCCACCTTTATGGCGATATATCGAAAAGGCGTCCACCTATGGAACTAAGGATTACTCCCTTTTAAAATACTCATTAACACCTTCCTTTTGATACCCATATTGTACAAACAAATTCTAGGGTCACCCCTGCTCCACCTTTATGGCGATATCTCGAAACGGCATCCACCTATGGAACTAAGGATTACTCCCTTTTAAAATACTCATTAACACCTTTCTTTTGATACCCATATTATACAAACAAATTCTAGGGTCACCCCTGCTCCACCTTTATGGCGATATCTCGAAACGGCGTCCACCTATGGAACTAAGGATTACTCCCTTTTAAAATACTCATTAACACCTTCCTTTTGATACCCATATTGTACAAACAAATTCTAGGGTCACCCCTGCTCCACCTTTATGGCGATATCTCGAAACGGCGTCCACCTATGGAACTAAGGATTACTCCCTTTTAAAATACTCATTAACACCTTTCTTTTGATACCCATATTGTACAAACAAATTCTAGGGTCACCCCTGGTCCACCTTTGTGGCGATATCTCGAAAAGGCGACCACCTATACAACAACCACCACTCCCTTTTAAAACCCTCATTAATACCTTTAATTTGATACCCATATCGTACAAACACATTCTAGAGTCACCCCTGGTCCACCTTTATGGCGATATTTCGAAACGGCATCCACCTATAGAACTAAGGCCCACTCCCTTTTAAAATACTCATTAACAACATTCGTTTGATGCCCATATTGTACAAACAACTTCTAGGGTCACCCCTGGTCCACCTTTATGGCGATATCTCGAAAAGGCGTCCACCAATAGAACTAAGCCCCACGCCCTTTTAAAATAATCATTAACACCTTTCATTTGATACCCATATCATACAAACAAATTCTAGGGTCACCCCTGGTCCACCTTTATGGCGATATATCGAAAAGGCGTCCACCTATGGAACTAAGGATTACTCCCTTTTAAAATACTCATTAACACCTTCCTTTTGATACCCATATTGTACAAACAAATTCTAGGGTCACCCCTGCTCCACCTTTATGGCGATATCTCGAAACCGCATCCACCTATGGAACTAAGGATTACTCCCTTTTAAAATACTCATTAACACCTTTCTTTTGATACTCATATTATACAAACAAATTCTAGGGTCACCCCTGGTCCACCTTTATGGCGATATATCGAAAAGGTGTCCACCTATGGAACTAAGGATTACTCCCTTTTAAAATACTCATTAACACCTTCCTTTTGATACCCATATTGTACAAACAAATTCTAGGGTCACCCCTGCTCCACCTTTATGGCGATATCTCGAAACGGCGTCCACCTATGGAACTAAGGATTACTCCCTTTTAAAATACTCATTAACATCTTTCATTTGATACCCATATCGTACAAACGCATTCTATAGTCAACCCTGATCCACCTTTATGGCTATATTCCTAAAAAGCGTCCACCTATAGAACTATGGCCCACTCCCTCATACAATACTCTTTAATGCCTTTCATTTGATACACATGTCATACAAACATATTCCAGGGTTTCCCTCGGTTCATTTTCCTACATGGTCATTTTCCCTTATGTTGTCACCATAGCTCTCAACTGAGTATTTAATGTTCGGTTACACCCGAACTTAACCTTCCTTACTTGTTATATTGGAAATTAAGGGAGAAGTGGCTAAAAACCTTTCTATCTGAACGATCAGTTGTATGGGATATATATTATATATAGCTCCGATCGAAATGATTTTTTCATGAAATCTTCTATGATATATTAGAATAAATATCACCAAGTTTAACATTTTTATATTGGAAATTAAGGGAGAGAATGCCAAAAATATTTCTATCTGAACGATCGGTTGTATGGGATATATACTATATATTGCTCCGATCAAAGTAATTTTTTCAGAAAATCTTCTATGATATATTATAATATGTATCACTGAGTTTCACGTTTGTACTTTCTAAATTAAGGGAGAAATGGCCAAAAATCATTCCATCTGAACGATCGGTTGTATGGGATATAACTATATATAGCTTCTTATGTAAATAAATAGGCTATTTTTGACCACAAATTTGCTTTAGTGCAAAGTAAATGAAAACTCCACTATTTCGGCTCAACGTTTCGCTAAGCACCTTAGCTTCTTCAGAAGCGAAAACTGAATCTACATATTTTATTAAGCAATTTTTAGCACAAACAACAACAATGAAAACATGAAAATAAAATTTAAAATTAGGTACAACGATGAAAATTTGTTGGATACAATTATTAACACTTACATATTTAAAGTATGTGTAGCACTAGCTACATCAAGGCGTCAAAATAATAAGATTTTTTACTACAAATTTTATACATTGTGCAATGTATAGTAAAAAAGTTAAATTAAATAGATAAATAATTGTAGTACTTGATGTTGGTAGTACACTTGTCAAAAAACAACTTGGATTCGTCTATATTCGTTTGTTAGTACGTAGGCATATATGTACAAAAAAGAGAAAACGTAAATGATGGATTATAAGCATAACAGGTATCCAGCGGAGATGTCAGCTGTGTCGTCTTTTCTGTTGACAGTCTTGTTTCTCATTTGCATTATACGTAGGCTTTCTGTTGTGAATCGCACTTTATCCCTCGTTTCTTTATCCAATATTTTCGCATTGCACAGATCAGCTGAATGCCCGCTTTCGCTAGCGTGCTGAGAGAGAGCTGTTTTGTTTTTCTTTTTGTTATTGTCCGCCTCATGCTCTTTGAGCCGAACACCTAAGGTACGTTTAGTTGTACCTATATATATTTTGTTACATTTTTCTTTATCATTTCCTTTGCATCCTATTTGGTAAACGATATTGTTTTGTTGTAAATTTGGGATAGGGCTTTTTGTTTTCGTGAACACGCTTTGCAGAGTGCGATTCGATTTGTAAGCCAAGCATAAGTTGTTGTTGTTGTGTGTTATTTCAGAGCCGAAGTTCTCTGTTAGTTTCGGTATATAAATTACGCTGAAAAACTTTTTTGGCTGGTTTGCAGTGTTTGTTGTTGGGATTTTGGTAGTTCTATTCTCTATTTGCGCTACCTTTTGTTGGATTATATTTTGTACTAGGGTGTGCGGATAATTATTGTTTTTTAAAATATTTCGGATTTTATTTAGATTAGTGTTCCAAAACTGCTTGTGGCTGATACTAAGTACTTTATTTACGATATTCGTCGCGGTATTCACCTTGTATTTGAAGGGTTGGGCTGGCAAAAAGTTGATAAGGCGTCCCGAAGATGTAGGTTTAGCATACCAATCTAGTACTAATTATCTGTCCATTCTGTGGATACGTGTATCTAGGAAAGGAATGTTACCGTCCCGCTCGATTTCAAAAGTGAATTTTAATTTGTTATGTTATTTGTTTAGCGTGTTTAATATGGTGTCTAAATCTTTTCTTTTTATGACGGCAAAGATGTCATCCACGTATTTAATCAGCAGTTGTATGCCAATGTTGAACTTTTGTTTCAGCTCCGATGTAGTGTCATTTAATACATCGTCCATGACTATATCGGCTATCGTAGGAGAGAGCGGGTTACCCATGGGCATTCAAAACGTTTGAGTATAAAGTTTATCGTTGTACATGAAATAATTATTGTGTTTTAGACAAAAATCAAATATTTCTTTGAATTTTTGCTTTGGTATGTTTGTTGCTTTCTCAATTTTATCCCACTTTTTGGTGATTATTTTTTAGGCTAGCAGTGTCGGAATATTAGTAAAAAGCGAGACAACATCAAAAGAAACCAGTAGGTCATCAGCCCCTACTTCTATGTCTTTCAGCCTCTCTTTTAGGTCATGCGCATTTTTGATGTTGTACTCCTCAGATACCAATGTCTGAATGATGTCTCCAACGTATTTCGACAATTTGTAGCAAGAGACATTTGTAGAGGATACTATGGGACGAAACGGTAGATCTGGCTTATGAGTTTTTGGCAATCCGTAGAGTCTGGGGGCAATCGCTGATGAGCATGCTAGACGTTGTTTTTCGCGCATGTTAATATTAATTAATGATGTAGTTTTTCCGTACGAGGTAAAATGGTTCCTTTCACTTGGAAGGAAGTTCACTATACCAACAACAACAACAAATCTCAAACCTACAACAATAATTGCGGAAATGGAGCAAATAATACAAAGTTTAGACGACGACAAGAACAGAGACATAGCAAGAAACAAGCTTAGTAATCGTATTTTACATTTCAAACGGGGAAGAAGGCTCAATCCCACGGAAAGATGCATATTGGAAGCTTTTAATAAAACAAAACAGTTCTTAAATATGCACAAAAACATCATAGTCACTGACGCGGACAAGGGAAATAAAACAGTGGTACTGTATAAGGACGAATACACAGACAAGATGGATAGGATACTGGAAGACAAAAATACCTACAAAACACTAAGAAAGGATCCTACAAACGAGCTCCAACGAAAAAACAACAAACTGGTCGACGACTTATACAAGAACAAAATAATTAACATGCGCGAAAAACAACGTCTAGCATGCTCATCAGCGATTGCCCCCAGACTCTACCGATTGCCAAAAACTCATAAGCCAGATCTACCGTTTCGTCCCATAGTATTCTCTACATATGTCCCTTGCTACAAATTGTCGAAATACGTTGGAGACATCATTCAGACATTGGTATCTGAGGAGTACAACATCAAAAATGCGCATGACCTAAAAGAGAGGCTGAAAGACATAGAAGTAGGGGCTGATGACCTACTGGTTTCCTTTGATGTTGTCTCGCTTTTTACTAATATTCCGACACTGCTAGCCTCAAAAATAATCGCCAAAAAGTGGGATAAAATTGAGAAAGCAACAAACATACCAAAGCAAAAATTCAAAGAAATATTAGATTTTTGTCTAAAAGACAATAATTATTTCATGTACAACGATAAACTTTATACTCAAACGTTTGGAATGCCCATGGGTAACCCGCTCTCTCCTACGATAGCCGATATAGTCATGGACGATGTATTAAATGACACTACATCGGAGCTGAAACAAAAGTTCAACATTGGCATACAACTGCTGATTAAATACGTGGATGACATCTTTGCCGTCATAAAAAGAAAAGATTTAGACACCATATTAAACACGCTAAACAAATAACATAACAAATTAAAATTCACTTTTGAAATCGAGCGGGACGGTAACATTCCTTTCCTAGATACACGTATCCACAGAATGGACAGATAATTAGTACTAGATTGGTATGCTAAACCTACATCTTCGGGACGCCTTATCAACTTTTTGCCAGCCCAACCCTTCAAATACAAGGTGAATACCGCGTCGAATATCGTAAATAAAGTACTTAGTATCAGCCACAAGCAATTTTGGAACACTAATCTAAATAAAATCCGGAATATTTTAAAAAACAATAATTATCCGCACACCCTAGTACAAAATATAATCCAACAAAAGGTAGCGCAAATAGAGAATAGAACTACCAAAATCCCAACAACAAACACTGCAAACCAGCCAAAAAAGTTTTTCAGCGTAACTTATATACCGAAACTAACAGAGAACTTCGGCTCTGAAATAACACACAACAACAACAACCTATGCTTGGCTTACAAATCGAATCGCACTCTGCAAAGCGTGTTCACGAAAACAAAAAGCCCTATCCCACATTTACAACAAAACAATATCGTTTACCAAATAGGATGCAAAGGAAATGATAAAGAAAAATGTAACAAAATATATATAGGTACAACTCATGGTTCAATTATGTACAAGTTGGCTCATCTCATCAGCTGATTTTGTTTATGTCATTGCATGGTCGAAGGGATTGTCAAAAGGAGATGGCAAACTCAAAATGAAACCAACACATTGGCAACATTTTACTTACACATACAAAAACTGCTAAGTTTTATGTTTCCATTCCATACCATTCGCACCAACACCAATACACATATTTTGACAATTTGAACAGACATATTTTGTTGCTTTACAGATGAGCCAACCTGTATATAGTTGAACCATGGGTACAACTAAACGTACCTTAGGTGTTCGGCTCAAAGAGCATGAGGCGGACAATTACAAAAAGAAAAACAAAACAGCTCTCTCTCAGCACGCTAGCGAAAGCGGACATTCAGCTGATCTGTGCAATGCGAAAATATTGGATAAAGAAACGAGGGATAAAGTGCGATTCACAACAGAAAGCCTACGTATAATGCAAATGAGAAACAAGACTGTCAACAGAAAAGACGACACAGCTGACATCTCCGCTGGATACCTGTTATGCTTATAATCCATCATTTACGTTTTCTCTTTTTTGTACATATATGCCTACGTACTAACAAACTGCCAACATCAAGTACTACAATTATTTATCTATTTAATTTAACTTTTTTACTATACATTGCACAATGTATAAAATTTGTAGTAAAAAATCTTATAATTTTGACGCCTTGATGTAGCTAGTGCTACACATGCTTTAAATATGTAAGTGTTAATAATTGTATCCAACAAATTTTCATCGTTGTACCTAATTTTAAATTTTATTTTCATGTTTTCATTGTTGTTGTTTGTGCTAAAAATTGCTTAATAAAATATGTAAATTCAGTTTTCGCTCCTGAAGAAGCTAAGGTGCTTAGCGAAACGTTGAGCCGAAATAGTGGAGTTTTCATTTACTTTGCACTAAAGCAAATTTGTGGTCAAAAATAGCCTATTTATTTACATAATATTAAATACAATTGACCAGCTAACATATATATATATATATAGCTTCGATCAAAGTGATTTTTTCAGGATATCTTCTATGATATATTAGAATATATATCACCAAGTTTCACGTTTATACTTTCTAAATTGCGGCAGGAATGACAAAATCGTCTTATCTGAACGATCGGTTGTATGGGAGATATATGTTATGGTGGTCCGATCCTACCCGATCCGAAAAATGTCTAATATAATACAAAAGTACATCCTTGTGCCAAATTTCTTTGAGATATCTCAAAATTTGAGGGACTAGGTTGCGTTCAAACAGACAGACGGACGGACGGACGGACAGACGGACATGGCTATATCAACTCAGTTCGTCGCTCTGATCAATTCGGTATACTTAATGGTGAGTCTATCTTCTATATTTCTCAACGTTACAAACATCGAACCAAAGTTAATATACCATTTCATGTTCATGAAAGGTATAAAAAACGAACGAAAGATTTTCCCCAAATAGTTAACTTTTAATTGACCCTAAAAAGTTGTAGTCAGCTGGAAGTCATGTAGAAGAAAGCACAGTTGACTACCTTCTACCATGTAAAAATAGTCAGAACGTTTCATATAAAGTAGTCAGCTTTTCAAACTGCACTGGGTGGAGGTAGTGAACTTTAAAACTATTTGTGGTTAGCAAAATTCCCGACTGGGAAGTTATCGTGTTAACGGACGGACAGACGAACGGACATGGCTTATTCAAATTTATTTTTCGATACGGATAATTTTGATATTTGGAAGTCTATACCTATCTCGATTCATTTATATTTGTACAACCAACCGTTATCCTCTTCAAAGTTAACATACTCTGTGTGCAAAGCACGCTGAGTATAAAAAAGCGATTTTTAAAATTGTACCTGCGTTAGTTTCATGTAGTTTCGAAGTGGTTTTTTAAACAAAGATATTTAAATCAGTCAGTCAGGTGAAGCAGGTATTCAATATTTGGTATACAAATTCGATGCATGGCGAAGTCGGGGTGGGAGAAATAGAGGAAGTGGTAGTGGGAGTTAGGCTTGGAGTATAAGTGGGAGAAAAGAGGATGTGGGAGCAGGAATGATAGTGGGAGTGGAAATGGGTTTAAAAAAAAAAAAAAAAAAAAATGTAAGGCGCGATAACCTCCGAAGAGATCTAAGGCCGAGCTTCTCTTCCAATTTGCGTCGTGCTCCTCTTGATTTTTCCCTACAAATTGGCCGGACGGGACCTACATATTTTATGCCGACTCCGAACGGCATCTGCAAGGCAGATGACTTTTCACTGAGAGCTTTTCATGGCAGAAATACAATCGGAGCGCTTGCCAGACACTGCCGAGGGGCGACCCCGCTTAGAAAAATTTTCTTCTAATTGAAAAATCTTATTTCTAAAATTTTGATGTTGCTTTGCCCGGGAGTTGAACCCAGGGCATACGGTGTGATAGGCGGAGCACGCTACCATCACACCACGGTGGCCACCAATGGAATTAGAGGTAGAAAATAATAAGAAGAAAAATGGATAAATAGTGAAAATGCTACGGATACGAGTTAAATTAAAAGTACAATACAAACCTTGATCAATGAAGTTAATCTGTTGTTTGGCGATGAGAATTCCAATTCACTGCTATCGCCACCGCCATTTATTTGCTCGGCTGGCGTTAATGGACTGATTTTTTGACCACATTTGTTTGAGTCTGTTGATAGATCCTCACCAACTGGTTCCTATAGTGGAAAAATAAAAGCCAAAGAAGAAACAACACACAAAAAATGGGAAACATTTACATATACATATGTATGTAGGTTTTGTGTGAATACAACGTTAATCGTATGAAAGCCAATAATAAATATTTGCATTACACTCGCCTGCTTGATTGGTATCAAACTGATCGATGGTGTGATGTGGTGGTTCTCGTGATGATGAGTTTTTGGTGAGGCGCAAGCATTGAATTGCAAATGACTGGTGCTTGAAGGCAACGATTTGGTATTACAATCCATCGGATGTTCCTGAGGTGGTGGTGGCCCTGGTGACTTACTTTCGGCAATTGTATCACGTTCCCCTCGACCGCAATTCTTCTGGTCCATCAGATCCACTCCCCCGGTTGATGTATTGGCATTTCCCTGCAAATCAAATGCACACAAAAATGCCGCATCAGTGGATTTGCCCAATTTGGAATTTAGTAACGCATTCCATGTTACATTGAACAAATCGGTGCCGTTATCCGAAAGCGTTGAGATTTCCACATGTGGCGTCAAAAAATGCATAGGCGGTGTGGCATTCTCTAATGAACGCATCGATTCACCGCTATCACTCTGATGTGTTGTCGTCATGTTAGAGTTGGCGTTCTGGCTGGCAGCAACAGCAGCAGCGGCTACCGCATTCAAACCCGGCACGAACCCTGCAGCGGCTGCAGCAGCAGCTACCTGTGATGCCTGCGATTCTAAAGCGAGCAGCAAAGATGACGAACCACCCGGTCCAGGGTTGTCCAAATCTATGCCATGTCTATGAAAGTCATACAAAAATAAATAATAAATTTTTTATAAAAAAAATTATTACGAAAAGTTTCTAAGCGCACCTATTAAAAAAGTGTATTCGTAAAGATTTCATCGAACCTGCTCGATAACTGCACAGTGGACAGGTTTTAACGAGATCGTGTTGTCCAACATGTTCGTTTTGGAAATGGGCGCGCATAGCAATCTGTCGCTGGAAACCACGATTGCATATCGGACAATGGTATGGAAGAGTTTTCGTGTGCGTTGTAAAATGTTCCGCCAAATGGTCTTTACGGAAAAATCTATAAAAATAGTTTCAAGATTTATATTCTCGATAATTAGAAAACTGTAAACCTTTTTTGGCAAACGCGACATTCGTAAGGTTTAACCCCGGTATGACGCATTTTGTGTCGTCGCATATTGGCGCCGTTTGAAAATTTCATATTACAAACATCGCATTCGAAGACTTTGCGGGAGGATGACGACGAAGATGATGACGCCGTTGGACTACTTGCATTTCCATTGCTTGTGATAACTGACATATTTGTAGGCACATTATTTGGTGTTGCCGTATCCGGAACCAATTTGGTAACGTCATTACTATTAGCAGTATTGTGGTCTGAACGTGGTATCGTTCCACCAACGCTCAAATTCTCTAATTCTGGTTCTTCGGTTTTTAGTCGTGCATGATTCGATAAACATTGGACGACATGTAGTAAGAGCGAAGCTCTTGAGGCTGTTTCAAAATTATCACAACGATCACATCGAAATGTAGCCAAAGCGGGCGGTGTTGGTGTTGGTGTGGGTGTAGTTGTGAAATAATTCGTTGGCGGGGTACTATTTGAGCGCGTTGTGGTGTCTAATGCAACTGGTTGTTCTTCTGCCCTGCACTCCTTAATGTTATGCAGCGCATGTGAATGTTTGATCAAGGCATTGTGTTGCAATAAACTGGCTGGAGTCATATCGATGATACCACTTTCCTTTAAAGTCATCTCCATAGTGCCGGGCGCGCTTATCGCTTCAGCCATTTATCTGTAATTAAACATACAACAATTACGAAAACCATCGAACTCTTTAATAAACGAAATTGAGTGTGTTCTGACTGATCTAATGAGTGCCCTCACTGGGGTAGGCAACTTGACGTTGGTTTGAAGGCCTTTTCGAGCTCCATAGCGCCCGACTATGTAGTGATTAGGAGCTTGCACCTACATCATTCTGCTCCACAGCCAGACGGCGGGATTTCAGGTCGTCAGTCGTCAGAACCAGGGCCGTAAGGCAGGCTAGCCGCATTGACAAAAAATGAAGTTCTATAGTATGCCAAAAGGACTCCCATACTTCCAAAGTTGCTGCATGACAGAAAGAGTCAGGTCGTCTCGGAGAAGCCAAACCAAAGTTAGCTATGACTCTTTGTTTCCCCAAGAGATTGAATGACATGACAAAGTGCTCCTTGACTGTGCCGCTAATTTATCGTAGCAATACCTTAGCCATATGTCTAAGCTCGTGAAGGGCTAAGAACTGCTGTCTAATGTGTTCGGTAATCATGTAGAGGAAGCGTACTTGCGCTGAAATTGTGTTAATATGTTCCATTTGCAAGGAACAAAAAAATACTTAGTGCTTGTAAGTCTCTAGGATCATGTGCTTGCTTTTTGTCTTAGGTATTGCAGCCCGTTTGGCATCTAAATACGCCTAAAATTTCATGTCAGTTCTCTAGCCGCATGTTACATAAAAACCGATCGAAAAATAAATTTATGTACTGTCATCTGGCTCTCAACTATTTATGAGGTATTAAGTTTCTAGCTCAATCGGAAGTCTCACAAAAATTGATCGCGTTATTTCTTCTGACCCGCAAGATTTTATTAATATCTAACCTGTACGACTATAGTGTTAACTACTTTGTATTCTTTATTTTAATTTTTAAAATAATTTTTATTGAGTTTTCGTGTTAACTTAAAATTTTTGAATAACTTCAAAAAAGAAAATTCTAATTAGTTGGAAAATATTTAAACTCAAAAATAAACAAAAATAAATTTTTATATTTCAAACCGAAAATAAACGATTTTTTTAAAATATCAACTTGAATGTTGATATATATACTGGCGATCCTACCAACGGACCTATATCTTTATTTGAAACAATTACTAAATATGACGCTTTACGTATCGCAAAACTAACCTATAAAATACCGCAAATAAAAGTGCAACTAAGTGACGTGCTATCAAAGAAAATTTGTTTTAGTTACCTGAACCAACTTCTGAAGAAATAACTTAATTGGATATACATATATATTACGTCTGATGGGTCAAGTAAAAACACCATCATCACAATACATCAGTGCTATGACAAAAAGCTCTAACAAACAAATATGTGATTTTTAAATTAATATACTAGAAAATAAAATAAAATAGATTTAATATTTACAAGAATTATTCAATGCAAAAATCAATGAATTTAAATTAAACTGCCGCTTAATTTTAATAAAAGATACCAAAAAATTGTGTACCTAAACGAAAATCGTGTTTATTAATAACAAAACTAAGAAGCTTAAAGTAATTTTAAAGAACTACTGACCCATTGGCAAAATATTTTCACTTCCTATCTGATATTTAAATCAACATATACTCTTGGCATTGAAGAAGTGAAAGAATATGCGAAAATGTTTGAAGTCGACTTACGCACATCATTTACTGTCTTTAATATTCAACGAAACATCGTCATTTTGTATACCATTTGTTGGAATCATTCGTAACCTTAACGTCCTCTTCACTAATTACAAAGCCATTGCATAATAAAACCATTGCATAAACAGCAACAACGATGTATTTAATTGTCATCACGTCAAAAAACGCAATTGATTCGCTTTACAATCATCAATCAACTACTTATTAATTTTAATATTTTTTTTACTAATTTAATTTTATGTAAGTATAATTTTTATTTTAATATCATATTAAAAATTTTCCAATTATAATTTAAATTAAAATTGTAAACCTTTTAAACTTTCAAATTTATTTTAAGATTATTTTTTATATTTTAACAATTTTAATATAAATTATTTAAATTTACTTATTTTTTATATAAAATTAAATATTTTATTTAAATTGTTAACTCCCTTTTTTTTCATATGGTTCTACGTTCACAAATACGAACCCGTAAGTTTACAAATTCGGAAAATCAAAACAACAACTATTCAAATAACACAATGACTCACAATACAACTCAAAATTCTAACATTAGTACAACACAAAACAACATCTCTAATATAACACAAGATACTTCAACACAAGATAACTTTACAAATATTTCTTCTACTAAATCTATTAAATTACCACAATTTTGGCAAGAATCTCCCGATGCCTGGTTTTTGCTTGTTGAAGGACAATTTGAAATTAACAATATCAATGATGATAATTTAAAATTTCAAAATGTTCTAATTACTCTTCAACGAGATACTATATCTAAAATTTTAGATGTTATTAACCCTCCTCCTCTTTTTAATAAATATGATACAATCAAAAAAATTCTATGTGAAAGATTTTCTCTTAGCGAAGAAAAACGATTAGAACAATTATTTTCAAAAACTGAACTTGGTAATCGTTCACCATCTGAATTATTCAGATTTATGAAATCACTTATAGGTTCTGACTCCATAGTTAGCCAAGAATTACTCTTTAAATTGTGGATTCGTAAATTACCACAAGAAATACAAATTCATTTGACTTCCAATAATAATCAAAACAGAGATGAAATTATTATTTTAGCTGACAAACTTTTTGATTTAATCAATAAACCTAATTCTTGCAAATCTCCTGTAATCTCAAGTATAAATAATAATATTTTAGAACAATGCGTTAAAAATTTAACTGAATTAACTACGGCTATTTATCAAAATTTAAATAAAATTTCTAATGATATTAATCAATTACAAATCCGTTCAAGATCTAAAGATAGAAATAAATCTAAATCTCGAAATTTTTCAAGATCAAGAAATTTTTCAAACAATCGTAAATTTAATTCACAAACAATTGTTGGTATCACAAAAAATTTAAGAATAACGCTCTTAAATGTATACCCCCATGCAATTTCAATCAAAATCATAATTCAAATTGCGAACAAAATTTAAACTGAAACGATCCATTATGACGGTGACGGATAATGGAACTATTATTAAACCTACTCGTCGCCTATTCATATTTGATAAATTCAATAAACTTAATTTTCTTATCGATACCGGCGCAGTTGTATCAGTTATTCCTTTTTCTAAATTTAAAATTTATAAGAGAAACTCGAATTTCCATTCATTATTGCGAACATTGATACACCAATTTTAGGAGCAAACTTTTTAGAAAAATTCGGAATTATTGTCAATATTAAAAATAAAGAAATAATGGATTCTACTACAAAAATTAAAGTTGCTGGATCTTCTGGATTTTCTGATATTTTCTCACTCAAAATTCCTATTGTCGAAAATAAGTTTTCAAAATTACTTAATGAATTTCCATCTATTACCTGTGAACCAGATTATACTAAAAAAGTTAAACACCATACGGTTCACAGGATAGAAACAAAAGGTACCATTTTCGAAACCCAGACGTCTTGATCCAATCAAACTTAAAATTGCTAAAGCTGAATTTGAATTTTTAGTTAAAACGGCTATATGCAGACCCTCAAATTCTCCTATTGCATCTCCACTTCATCTCGTTCCTAAAAAAGAACCAAATGATTGGAGACCTTGCGGAGACTATCGAAGACTTAATTTTATTACTACACCAGATCGGTATCCTTTACCACATATTCACGATTTAACAATTGATTTAAAAAGCAAACAATTTTTTTCCAAAATTGATCTTGTGCGTGCTTACCACCAAATTCCAATGGCAGAAGAAGACATTCATAAAACTGCAATAACTACCCCTTTTGGAATGTTTGAATTCGTAAGAATGCCTTTCGGTTTACGAAATAGTGCTCAAACTTTCCAACGCTTTATTAATGAAGTATTTTCTGATTTCGATTTTGTATTTACATAAATTGATGACATTCTTATTGCCAGTGATAATGAAGATCAACATATAAATCATTTAAAATCAGTTTTCAAAAGACTTGAAGAATATAATTTAAATATCAAACCTTCAAAATGTACTCTCGGTGTAAATAAATTAAATTTTTTAAGTTACAAAATTTCAGGCGAAGGTATTAAACCATCTTTAGATAGAATTGAAATCATAACAAATTATAACAAATCATAACAAATTATAACAAATTTTGAAAAACCAATTTCTATAAATAAATTACAAAAATTTTTAGGTATGATAAATTACTATCACAGATATATTAAAATGTTAGCAACAGAACTTAGTTCTCTGCATGAAATGTTAACACATGCAATTAAAAACAAACTCAAACAATTAAATTGGCCAATGAAACCACAACAGCTTTCGAAAATGTTAAAACACTTTTTGCTAAAAATACTTTACTTACACATTTCGACAAAAATGGTACTTTATCATTAGCAGTAGATGCATCAAATGTTGCTATTGGAGCAGTTCTTCAACAAACTAGCAATAATATACTAGAACCCTTAGCTTATTTTTCAAGAAAATTAACTACAACAGAAACTAAATATTCAACATTTGATCGTGAACTTTTGGCAATTTATAATTCAATTAAACATTTTAAACATTTTCTTGAAGGTAGACCTTTTACAATTTATACTGATCATAAACCTTTAATTCATGTTCTAAATTCTAAAGTAGATAGATCTCCTCGTCAACTACGTCATCTTGAATATATTGCTCAATTTACAAATGATATTCAATATATACGTGGAAAAGACAACATACTTGCCGACACACTTTCCCGTATTCAAGAAATAAATGCAATTTCAACTCAAGATATAAATTTAGAAACTTTATATAAAGAACAGCAAACTGATACATTTTTACAAAAAACCATTTCTGATCCAAATTCTAAAAATAATTTAAAAGAAATTCATATTCCAGTTATTAATTTAAACATATGGTGTGATGTTTCTCTACAACCTTTTCGACCTTATGTTCCACATTCTATGAGAAGAATTATATTTGACAAAATTCACTCATTATCTCATCCAAGTATAAGAACAACTAGAAAATTAATTCAAAATAAATATTATTGGCCTAACATGCGTAAAGAGATTAACGATTGGACTTCATCTTGCATCAATTGTCAAAAATCCAAAATTTCAAGACATACTAAATCTCCTATCCAAAAAATTCAAATAACATCAGGCCGTTTTGAACATATTCATATGGATATTGTTGGACCTCTTCCAGTTTCAAATGGAAATTGTTATATTTTAACAATTATTGACAGATTTTCACGTTGGCCTGAAGCTTATCCGATTAAAGATATTTCAACAAATACTATAGTAAAAACTTTTATTCAAAATTATATACCACGATTTGGTATACCATTAAATATTACAGTAGATCAAGGTTCACAATTCACCTCAAAATTGTTTACAGAATTAACTAAACTTTTAGGTTCTCATAAAATTCATACATCTCCTTACCATCCCCAAGCAAATGGCATGATAGAGAGATTTCATCGAACTTTAAAAGCAGCAATTATAACATCAAACGACTCGATTCATTGGTCTGACATTTTACCATTCATTCTACTTGGTTTACGAACTTCTATTAAAGAGGATTTAAAATGTTCATCTGCTGAACTTGTTTATGGCCAAACACTTAGAATACCTGGTGAATTAAATATTTCAAATAGTAATAAAGAACATGATTTTTCTAATGACGCTCTTCATAAAATAAGAGAATATTTTTCGCTTGTTCGTTCTAAAGTTTTTCATCATAACAAAGATAATTTTTTCGTTCCTAAACAATTAGAAAATTGTGAGTATGTTTTTGTTAAAGTTCTTCGTAAATCGCGGGTTCGAATATAACAACAAAAATTGTTCTTCGTAAATCTAATTTAGAATCACCTTATGAAGGACCTTTTAAAGTTATCTCTAAGAAACATAAAACATTTACAATTCAATACAAAAATACTATTAAAAATATTTCAATTGATTTACTTAAACCAGCAAACATACTTATTAACACTAATTTAAATACAAATACATTAAACAACAAAAAACAAAAAAAGGTTACATTTAATATTAATTAATAATTTGTTTGTTTCAAATTTTCTTGGAGGGGGAGTAAATATAGTGTTAACTACTTTTGTATTCTTTACTTTAATTTTTAAAATAATTTTTATTGAGTTTTCGTGTTAACTTAAAATTTTTGAATAACTTCAAAAAAGAAAATTCTAATTAGTTGGAAAATATTTAAACTCAAAAATAAACAAAAATAAATTTTTATATTTCAAACCGAAAATAAAAGATTTTTTTAAAATATCAACTTGAATGTTGATATAACGACACCTAGCGCACCTTTTTTGTCATATATGTTAAACTGTCACTGACGTCTGAAGCACATTTTAAATTTTGAGTCTCCATCTCACTGGGAATTTACCTAAAAACCGATCATTCCAAATGTCGTTCAAATTTTACATCGTATCGCCGAGCGAAAATTTTTCTTCTTGTGTTGCATTGTCTCGGGGCCCTGAACTAAGTGTAAGGTTTAGCTCAATGAGAAAGAACCTTAAAATCGATCGCAAGATATCCCTCGTTCGTATAGATTATCTAAAGATCTCTAACTATACATATCCCTTCCCTATATAGAAGAATTTTTTATCCTAATTATTGCATCTCGAAAAATGAAAAATATTTGATAATTTTTGCCAAGATGGATATACGAAATTTGACTTTATGATAAGAAATAGAAATTTTGGAAAATGTTTGAAAAAGATATCGGTTTGCGACCACGCCCACTTTAGAAAAATGTATCATCTTTGCGGTATGTAACTAAATTATACTGTTTATCACGTAAATAATGATATGGCGTAGCAAAGCATGAACCAATCACTAAAGATCCGTGTATTTGTGTTTTAATTTAGGGAAAAAGTTACTTTCAAATGACCGGCGTTTGAACTTTTTCAGTTTCTTTAGTTATGAACATTGTGTATAAAACAAGTGTGATGTCTTATCCGTCAACTACCTGATAGGATGTTCATAATGGCTACTTTTTAGGGTTTTGGCAGCATTTTGACAAGATATGGCGAAGCACACGGTCGACTATCTTCCATTCTATTTGTAATTTTGACGTATGTATATGCAGAAGATATCACACTTGTTTTATCCACAATGTTAATTTTCTTCATATTTTCGTTGAAGGTTTTTTCAACGTTTAAAAATGAATTTTTTCGATGTGATATTTGTGTTCTTATGAAGGAGAAATGAAATGCCGAACAAATAGTTTCTGTTGAATGCTCAGAAACACAACCGCAAATACTACTAAGGAATCTGCCATATAATAAGTCAGGCTTTTAGCATAAAAGATCATAGAAGGCTCTCAGAGTTATCCTTAAAGAAACAAAGTTGAGAAAGGAGAATCCCCAGGGAGTTACTCTGGCACAACTTCGATCTGGATACTGCAATACTTATCCAGAATCAACCCCGACATTTGCCATGCATCTAATATGTCTCCATATGACGCCAACCTTTTTTCAATTGCAATGTGAAACGAACGCCTTTAACACCAATGCCTCTTTGGTTCAACCTTGTTGAAACTGCAAGTTTCTTTAGACTTCTGTTAGTGGAAATTGATGACAACATCAGAGTTATCGCAACCAGTAGCCTAGCACTGTAGCAACAATAACAAGAAGGAAATGCACGTCATGACATCAGACATCGAGTTGTCTCCGCATTCGCCCCTCTGCTGCCTGCTGCACACACAAAAACACCCTATTTAGCCACGTTGTCAAAATATATTTTGAAGACGTTCCATTCTTGATAATGCCTGAAACGGTATTCGCATTATGGGGCTCACAGTGTGTGAGTTGACAAAAGAGTTTACGGACCCTGTGTGAAAAAGGTTCCTCATATTGTTTATATCAGACGGATGTAGAACTGCGTGAGTCAGTTCCCGCTATATGCTCGGATATATTGACTTCTGGCAATTCAATACAATATTTGACGTTGAGTATAATGTTAAGGAGTCATAAGGAGACATCCCTCAGCAGGTATGACTGCTGTATTCTAAAAGGCCTGCAACCTTTTCCATTGAGTTTCACATAAGCCAGCCGTCCATACTGACGACTCCTTACATGATATCGGCTGGCCAATTGCAAGCGGCTTAAAGATTTCGTTGCGCCTTAGTACTGTGGAGGAAGGGACACTAACCTCTGGCAATTGTTCGCCGGTGTTTTTATAATCCGTTGTTTATGCACAAAAACTGTCATTGGATAGAGCGTTGTGCAGTTTTTTTTTATAATTTTCTCCTAAATTTAGTTTATATTTACATTTTCTTACACAAATGTCAAAAAATATCAATAAAAGTGTAGCTCGAACAATCATTTCTTTTGTTTTCTTTCCCTTATATTAGATTTCGCTTAATTTCAAACATATTTCAAATGGTGACGTCATAGCACTTTTTGTTGTTGTCTTTAAAGAGTGATCTTTTACTGTTTTTTAGGTGGTAACTCTTTACACGGTGGGTTCTTTTTTTTTTAATTTAATACTATAAGTGCCATTAATCGAACACAATCGACCAATCATAACGAAATTTGGTATAAGGATTGTTTTTAGACAAAAACATAATAAAAATTTAATATAATATTTAAAATTGGGCGTGGCACCGCCCAAATTATGGAGAAGAAAGTTTAAAGGCTGGGCAAGCCGTACTTTGGAAGCAGTTAGTATCACTTTGCAATTTTGTAGAATAATGGTTCTTGGTATTATATTTACATTTGAGGAAATTTCTTTAACCAACATACCATTTTTTTTTTAGATTTCTCCAAGTTTTAACCATCACAAAGTTGGCAACATATTTGTTTAAAAAACTGTAAATGGTCCTGGTCCGCTCTTTTTACCAAGTGTTTTATAGCTGATTACAGAAGACGATATTGGCATATTTATAGGTAGTATATTTCAGCTCTCATATTAATTAATGTTCTTGAAATTTCTTTTCAAATGTATCCTAATATTTTTATGAAACCGCACGCTGGGTATACAATGTTCGGTTTCGCCCGAATATAATTTTTTATTAAACTGTATTGAAACATATAAAGTAACGAGTCCCAACAACATCAATTTTCGTCGTGCTCTTTTTTATTTTCCCTTCAAATTGTCGGGATGGGACCTACATATTTTCTGGAAGGCAGATGAATTTTCACTGAAAAGCTTTTCATGGCATACACTTGAGTGCTTACCTAGGGCGACTTCGCTTTTAAGATTTTTTTTACAAATTTACAACACTATTTTCTAAATTTTTGATGTTGCTTTGCACAGAACCCTGGGTTTGGTAGGCGAAGCACCCTACCACCACTTCCTTCAAATAGCTTGGTTGTACGGTTTTGTTTTCCTGGTCTGAGCATTAATTTAAAACTTTTCAACGAACTTCGTGCAAGCTACTGATTTTAAGTAAATTTTTTATCCTTAAAGCACCTAAAGAACCTAATTTTATATTAGTCATATTCTTATGTGCATATGTAGTGTTATGCACAGTGAATTACATTTACTAAATATTCCTACGATATATGTATGTGAAAAATAGTTATGTATACAAAGGTCCATAACCATTAATAAGGCCCATCTAATTTAGGTTTAATGTCTATTTATTTTACTGGTTTGTTGACTTGGTGGTCACCCGATTTTTGTGCGGCATAATCTAGCATATAAAAATGCTAAGCAGATGTGTCACTGACATACTGACATGAATAACTTCAAAGTGTTAAAGAGTAGAGTAGAAAAATAGAAAACGAAATACGCTCTCTCATACCAATTCGTTTACCAGCACACCAAAGCATGTGAACTTTCTGTATGTTGCTTTGTACCTATGAACATACTATATGTATGAGTTATAAATACTTAGTTATCTACCTACGTACATATGTATAAGTGTGTGATACATTTTCAACAAGATACTATTTATGAATTTGGGATATGAGCTAGTTTTATTTCAAAACTTGACCTAATGACTTGGTTGTGATGTAGATGAGGAATACACAATCATTTGTACTTTAAAATGTGCATGTTGTTGTTGTTGTTGTTGTTCTTGTTGTAGCGATAAGGTTTCTCTCCGAAGGCTTTGGGAAGTGTTATCGATGTGATGGTCCTTCGCCGGATACAGATCCGGTACGCTCCGGTAACACAGCACCATTAAGGTGCTAGCCCGACCATCTAGGGAACGATTTATATGGCCACATTAAACCTTCAGGCCATCACTCCCTCCCCATCCACAAGTTCCATGAGGAGCTTGGGGTTGCCAGAGCCTCGTATGTTAGTTAAACAGGATTCGCCGCGGATAGGTGAGGTTGACAATTGAGTTTGGGGAAGCTATATATTGCGCTGGCAACCTAAATGGGTTGCTCTACACAGCCCCTTGAATCTGGTATTTTATTCGCCTATTACGACAGGCATACCTAAAAATGTAAGGCGCGATAACCTCCGAAGAGATCTAAGGCCGAGCTTCTCTTCCAATTTGCGTCGTGCTCCTCTTGATTTTTCCCTACAAATTGGCCGGACGGGACCTACATGTTTTATGCCGACTCCGAACGGCATCTGCAAGGCAGATGAGTTTTCACTGAGAGCTTTTCATGGCAGAAATACAATCGGAGCGCTTGCCAGACACTGCCGAGGGGCGACCCCGCTTAGAAAAATTTTCTTCTAATTGAAAAATCTTATTTCTAAAATTTTGATGTTGCTTTGCCCGGGAGTTGAACCCAGGGCATACGGTGTGATAGGCGGAGCACGCTACCATCACACCACGGTGGCCGCCACGACAGGCATACCTACCGCGGGTATATTCTGACCTCCTAACCCGCTGTGCAACGTGCATAGAAATATATATTTAGAATTCGTTTTATGTATCTATATTGATCAGCTTTTGTGAGTGCATCTTTGCAATTTCATATCAGCAAAGAAACGTTTAAAATAGCCTAAACAAAAAATATGTTCTTTGTACATATTTACTATCATAAAAACCGTTTCACTCCAAAATTTGTTCACGTCCGGGTTTTCATTGCGAATTTAAACTCCAGTTAAAGTTGACTAGAAGTCAACGCTGCCTCTTTGGCCGCTTAAACTGAGAAGAGCAGTAAAATATTATTTATCGACCAAAATGGCAAGGGTAGATATATATACTACAATTAACTTTAACTTGACTTTAAACACTTTCTGAAAAGCCGGGCCTTAAAAGCTTAAAATGAGCTCCACATTTGGCTCATCACCAATACAAAAATGCCTTCCACAGTGGTTAATGAGTTCTAAAGCATATGTACATATATAGTTTATTAAGACGCCGTTACGCCAACAAAAGTATTTCATCGAATTTCAGTAAGGACTTTGTTGCTCATACGCCATGGTGTATGTTCATCACCCACTAAGCTTTTGCGTGGCGAATAGATTGGTTGACGCGAAAAACAATGTAAACGAAAAAATTTGAAGTTTTAAAGATGGTAAAAAAAGTTTCTAACGATGCGCATGATTAGATTCTTACTTATACCTTATATTAGGTCGCTTTCATATATGTATGTCCGCAAAATTCAGCGCAATATTGGGAAATCTTGCTATCGATTTTTGAGGAATTTGGATATTTTGCAATCGAGTTTTAAGTAACCTCCCAGCGAGCTAGATATTTCTCTCATTAAGCTGGAAACTTGAAACCTTACACTTAGTCTAACGCACCAAGACATTTTTTCATTTAAATAATGTCCGCTAGCACACGAGCAAGGTTATTAGAAAATATATACGATATTCGGAATCTTATGTTGCCCTTTAAGTAACTTCCTGCTGAACTAGCGACTTGAAATCTAAAATGCGGTTAAGAGTTTAATTGCAGTTTAACACATATGACAAAAAGTCGCACGGAACAGATGGTATGCAATCAATATTTGAGAGATTTCGATTGAGCTACAAAAGAAATATCTCTCATGTAGTTATTTATAAGTTTCATACCAAACGCGGGAAGTTTCGAAATCACGTTTCAACAAAATTTCCATTGAGCTATAAACTTACCCATTGTTTGGCGAATGAGTCAAGATAATAAGAAAATGCAAACTAAAATCGCTCCCTGCAGCAACTCGTACTAGTTCCAAACTAGCACAGAACTATCGCATTAAGAGGCAGTTCTAGTTCCAATTCTGTCCTAGTTCTAATTTATGTATGTACTGCGAAACTGTCGTTTTGCGTGACTATCTCGCATTTTCTCTGCAGAGCTATTACCAAAAGTACTGCTACGAGGCACACTGAGGTATTTAGGAAAATAAAGCACCGTTAGAAGTTTGAGTCTATATTTTAAATCGGTCATCGGTCTATGCAGGTTTTTTAACGTTTTTCAAGAAAATTTGAAACCATTCAATTTGCTACGTCTGATTTCAAAATACCGCGGTTTATATTCAAAACCAAATCGAGGTTTTGGTGGGCCTGTCAAATTATAGAAAATACGACACAAAAGAATAAATAAATTACAGAGAGTTTGAAAATTACACTGAAAAGATTGAAATTGCGTTTGAAAATTTCGACATCATCAGAAGCTGAGCTAAATTATTTCACTAAACAAGACCAAAAAATTTTAAACATCAAAAGAAGGCGTTGCTTGTAAATTATCAAGAAGAAGCAATCAGCTGATGAGATAACAACACCTTGTACTGAATTCGCCTTGAATCAAAAGAAAAAAATACTCACAACTTTTTCAATTTAGAGGAGAAGGAATGAAATAATTAACTTTGTTAGATCATTTCTAGAAAAAAAGAAGATAAATAAATTTTAACTGTCAATAACAGGTATTGGATGATTGCAAAAATTTTTCTTTTTAGTAGAAGTCATTGGTTTCTTGTTGCAGTATTTTAAGAGATGCTATATTTTCCAAAATTATCACAGTTTATATCTGCTAAACAATTCCACATGAATTTCCTTACAGATTTTCATAATACAGAGATTAGTGATGTTTGTGTGTGTATGCTAAATTTAAGCGATCACATGTTAGTTGCGCTTCTTGTTAAGGTTTACAATGGCTTTGGTTCAATATGGACTAAATTTGAAACAAAATTTGGTTTCAAATCAAAATGCTTTGGGTTTGAAAATTGAACAATGCAGGAGTTTCAGTTTTAAACCATTCATCTTAAAAGCAAACCCCTTTCAGTTCTTTATTTGAAGTCCCAAACAGTTTTAAATATAGGTTAAAACTTTTAACCGTAATGAAACGTATTCGTTATATACGGTTGACTGTAATTACCGCTGTGTGACACAAGGCAAACATATGTACATATATGTATGGCCACTTATGCATACTAACACTTCTTAATGTGGCCTACATAATTAATATAACATAATATTTATTATATTTGGGTTAACCGGGTGGCCTCTAATTTATCAAAGGAAAGGAAAAGATTAATCTGTTACGTTGTTGTTGGTAAACATTCATTTAAAGCTTAATTTATCCATGCATACATACGAGTACGAATGTGTGTAGTATGAATTATTTCTTTTATTGAAACCAGTTTTTTTTTCTAATAAGATGCATGCATTTCAAACAGAAAACCTCCAGCTATCCAAGTACATATCAACGCGCACCATAAAAGCGTATGCATAAGTACATGTATATATATGTATATATACGTATGTATTTCAAGATGAACCGTTTCCAACCTTGAATCAAATGTTGAAGATCGGTTTTGCTACACGAAGGCTTTTTTATTTTCTTGATCGGAGTGAGCGATTAAAAGAAGAGCATTGGATTAGATGAAGATGTGATGTATCAAAATTTAGTTCAGCATTAAAAAAATTAATTCAAGTTTCCATATCAGCTAGCTTAGGTACACAACTTCTGAAGATTTCATGCAAACTTTATTATGAATTCGACATTTTTATATACTTTACACTTGCATCACATTAAGAATACTTTGCTTACTTATTTACTTAATTGGCGCCAGTCGCTTTTTCGCTATGCTAACTGGCACCAATTGGACACACCAAGGGAATTTCAATCGTTTTCCACCTGCTCCTTCCAGCGGAGTCTGGGCCGCCCTCTTCATCTGCTTCGATAGGAGGGCTCCGATAAAAAAATACTTTACTCATCACTTAAAAGAAATTAGTTTAGCAGCGCAGATAGATCAATTTCGAAGGTTGCTAAGCCTTCATCATCAGTACGCTTTAAGCACATTGCTTTGGTTTGTTTGACTGATAAATCGCTCCTTCTATTCCTCTTTACTAACTATGTACGTTGCGCAAATCACTGATGATTTTGGATTTTTTGGTTATTGTCAACTACTTTTTGACATTTCCATGTCCTTTTGGTTTATTAAAAATTGGTTTTGTTTTATCGGCCTATTGATAAATGATTCCAGCTTTGAATTAATAAATTGATACCTAAATACATAAATAACCTAAATCATTGAAAACTGCCGGTAAGGGGTGCAAAAGAATCAAGTAAAAGGTCTTAGTTTGGGCGAAACCTAAATCAGCTTGCGCTCTCGTATACAAAGAAAAAACGTTTCTTCTCTTGGAATTTTGTCCTTATTGTTCAACTTTGATATTGTGACGAATATGAGTGACACTAAGTGACACTCACATCCCTAGTCTGATGCTAAGTAAATGAAGTCACAACAACAATAAAGCAGACAGTCACTTGTAGCTACATAAACGAATAAAACATTTTGTCTACAAATATGTACGTACACGCAGCAGAGAATGCTCCCAAAAGTATGCAATTGTAATTGTTGAAGTGTCGCTCACAAATAAACGCATATGAGAAGCTATATTTATATCTGTAGTTATAATTATATGGCGGTAGCCAAGTAAATTCTGGAAGAGCCTAGAAGATGCCACGAGGAAATCATAGAGTATAAAAGCACCAGCGGTAGAGGCGCTATAATCAGTTTTTGATTCAGCACGCAATCTGTCGGGCAATAGTATAGTTTCATTATTAAGCAGGCTAGTGCAAAGTATAAGTGTTATTGTGAAGTACTTTAATAAAGGCCATTTTTCCATTATTCAATATTGGAGTTATTTATTCAACAGTTTAGCGATACGAACGTTAGCAGAAGATTGCAAATCGGATTTGCCAGTAAATTCGTTACAATATTGAAAGTTTTGTGAATAGCTTAATTAAAAGAAGCGGACCAGGACTACTTACACTTTTCTTTTTTAATTTTCGTACCATGCACTAATGTATCTATAACCGTAATGAAGTTACGTGTCATAAATATATATTGCCAATCTTGTGATTGTTAAGGTTTTAGGCAACATTTAAAAAAAAAAATGGGGTGTGGTCTCTGTGGGTGTGTGGAAATTCTTCTCTTATCTAGATATTATATCAACCGATTTTGTTAGCTTTCATATAATGGGAATGACATCACTCCCATGCTAAATTTCTTCTGAATGCGGGCGATGCTAAGGCCATTTTCCAAAATTCTTTAAAAAATTCTATTTTTCGCTCAATTAAAATTAATTTCGATGCTCATAATTTTCATATAATGAAGTATATGTATGTCTATCTAGATTGTTTTATGTCATTACGTACTACCGTTATCCAATTAAAATTAGAATACCTTTGCGTACTAGTAACTTCTGATACATTGTAGCAATTCTGGAAAGTTCCAGTAGAATATTAGTTTAGGTACCTAAATTTAAGCTAACCCGGCCTAAGAGCTATTTTTAAAATTTGTCAGAAATGTATGAAGTTAAAGAATCTGCTAAAATCTGCTTCAAAAAATTTATTTTAAACAATTTTTCGCAGGAGAGTCAAAACTTGAACATAAACGAGATAGACGTATTACCTCAGATACTGAGTCCGCTCAACTAGCTGATTTTCACTATAATGTTTAGTTTAATATTATCGATGTTAAATATTAAGGCTCGAGTCGCGACAGAAAGAAAGGGAGCATCATAAAGGGCTTCGTTAAAAATGAACGAAACAAGAAGAGCATGTGAAAGCTACAGCGAGTTGAAAAGGGAAGCGAGGCGGCTTTACAGGAACAACAGATCTGAGGCAGAAAGACGGTAGTCGGAGGAGCTTAAGCTGCTAGCCTGTAAGAACGAAAACGGTGCCCCCTTACCTATGCCTAGGGAGTACTGAGATTATGGAGTGAACAGAACCTGTCCTCCTAAATGAGAACAGCGTTATACAGGGAAGACTAATCTGATCCCGCAATCGATGACTATGGAATTAATGTTCACACATCCGATTATGACGAAGTCAGAATATCAATAACCAAAGGAATAAGCAACAAGGCCGCAGGCACTTCTGAATTGCTTGCGGAGCTTTTCAAATGCGGGGAGACCGTAGGACGCATGCATCAGCTTCTTTGCAAAATATGGCGAGGTCCTCAAACTGCGCCAACTATCACGGAATTAACTTTCTTAATTTCGCGTATAAGGCCGTCTGTGCAAAATGACGTTATACAATACCATGAGCTCAGTTAATTGGGAAAGACTTATCCGAGCTGTTCGAAACTAAACCAGGTTTTAGGCAATGCAACCCCCTATCGTGCGATTTTATGCAGCAGAAAATTGTGCTAGCTCTGCTACCTAACCGCTCTTAAACAATTTTATATCATGCTGACGACATTGACATCCGTGTCTTGGCAACCACGCAACTGTTGACAGCCATAATTTCGAAATAGTAAAAGACTTTGCTTATTTGGGAAGCAGCGTTTACACAAACAACTACGCCAGTCTTGAAATACAGAGAAGAATCACTCTTGCCAACAAATGCTACTTTGGACTAAGTAGGCAATTGAAAAGTAAAGTCTTCTCTCGGTGAACTAAGTTAGATCATGCACTATTATTCATTTATCCTCCTCAGGGAGTGCCCTTCAAAAGATTTTTTTTTAAAGCACAGCGGCTACGCTGGCTAGGCCATGTTAAGAAAGTACTTTTATCGAAACCCCCTATGGAAGCCGAAGAGAGGGCGGCCCACTCTGCTAGAAGGAGCAGGTGGAAAACAATTTAAATTCCCCTGGTCTGACAATTGGCGCTAGATAGCCCAACGAAGAAATACTGTCACGACTTGTTGGACGACAAAAGTCGTTTAAGCGGTTAGGGACCTTATATTTCATAGTAAATAATACTAGATTGGTTTTCCGCTTTTGCGGTTGACCCGACTGCACATGCCCAGGCATGTACATGCCGAAGAGCCGGATCCATCAGAGAGCTGATTGTTGTTAGGCATCTGCCGCTTATGATGACTGGTCCTCCGTCAAAGCAATTGGTTTATAACTAGCATCCATAGCATTGGTGATAGCACCCCACCCTACGGCGTTCCTCTGTTTACAGATATTAATGGGGTCTATTACAATGTGATCATTCTGCAGCTTAACATGGAGCCGATCCAATTTGTTAAAGCTGTATGAACTTCAATCAATTTGAGACTGTCCATGATTGCTTTTATCGAGATATTGTCGAAAGCTCCGGCTATGTTCATAAAAATATATTCCTGGTATTCCAGGGCTTTCTCTATATTCATGACCACCTTTTGCAATGCAGTATCGACTGACTTGCCTTTGGTGTAAACGTGTCGTGGTGAAGAGATAATTCCTCGATCATATTTGATTTTATATGCACATCTATTAATCTCTCTAGCAACAGAAAAGATGTCAAACTAATAGACCTGTAGTCTTTCGGATGCAGGTGACTGGCTTTTCCCGCTACCGGTATGCAGTCCACTCGAGCCGTTCTGAAAGATTGCGGGACGTGATTCAGTTGTATGCCACCCTCAAATATTATTCTTAGCCATTCTATAATCGTTCCACCGGCCATCTGCAGCATAGCAGGAAATATCCCATCTAGACTCGGCGATTTGAACTTGGCACAGCGTTTATTGCCCATTCCATTTTGGTATTTGTCACCAATCCTGGTACCTCTAGCTTCGTATTAGGATTTTAGACGTGATTACATAACTTTTTCAATGGGAAGTGCGTGTTAACAAGTGCCTCAAAGGACTCTTCACTACTTCATCGTCCTTTTTTATTAGTCTTGCCGTTTCGCTGCAGCAGTCTATGTCGGCACAGAATTTCTTCCATGCAACCCGCTTTGAACTTTTGATTTCACATTTACAGATCCTCAAGAGATCTCTGTATTCTTCCCAGCACTCCCCACTTTCCGCAAATTTTGCCAGCTTAAAAATCTCTTTCACCTATCCCCTAAGAAGAGTCCGCTCCTTACTCCACCATGATGGCTTTGCTTTCCCCTTGAATCTTCTCAGAGTACAAGCTTTGTTACACGCAGTTGCCAGCGCATTTCATAAGAACTTGTTGCACAGCTCCAACTGGTCTACGGTGGTAATCTCTTTAGGCTACCCAAGTCTTCCTGATACACTTTTATGAAATGTGTACCACTCCGTTGCCCTGGGTTCCTAAAGGTTTTCCCCTTCTCTACACTCTTAAGAGAGTTTCTGAAGCTAATATATGCATGGTCAGATATATCTTGCTCAGAACTCAATATGATATCAAGCACATTGCCTGACGTAGGCCCAACATATTGTAACGAATTTACTTGCAATCCTCTTATTTGCCCTTTTGCTAAGTTCGAATCACTAAACTGTTGAATAAATAACTCCAATATGTAATAATGCAAAATGGCCTTTATTAAAGTACTTCACAATAACACCCAAACTTGCTTAATAACCAAACTAATAGCTTAAATGAAATTGACTTTCAAAATAATACTGCTATTGCTCGCTAGATATCGTCTTAATCGAAACTCAAATCAAACTGAATTCCAGCGCCTCTACAATTGCCGCCTTTTATACTCTTGGATTTCAAGGTTCGCATCTTCTAGGCGCTTCCAGAATCTACTAGTCCAGCAGCTCTCAAACTTCTCAGCTGTAACTACAATTGCACAATTTTATAGTTTTTCTCATTGCATACTTTCAGGAGTATCTCAAATATATGCATGTGTTTGTACATTGACTCTCCGCTGTTCGTATACGTACATGGTACATATGTGTAGACGCAATTATTGTTTCGTTTATGTAGATACATACTGATTGATCTATGAATGTGAATTCACGTCACTGCTTAGCATCGGCTTAGAGACGATAGCATCGCTTAGTGCTGCTAACATTCGTTACACTGCTCTCCACCTAAGTCTGATCGTCCCGATCAGACAAATCTCTCGATCTATACGCTGCCAGCCTTTCCAAATGAACCACTCTTCTAATCCGTGGTTTCCCAGTGGTTTGTATGCGATAGATGGTATCACTGATCTTCTTCACAACTTTGTACGGGCCTTCCCAACTGCACCGAATCTTGGATGGAACACTTTTCCGCCGGCGAGGGTTGTATAACAGTACCAAAGCTCTCTCCAAGAAACCTTCCGAATTTTTGTTCTCATTGTACCTGCGTTTCATCTTACTACTCATTAGTCTTGATCGTTCCCTCGCACTCTGTTGTTTGGCCAATGAACTTCTTCGCCGAGCTTGCACTTGACGGATTGACTTTGCATCATCATTATCGTCTGGACGTTTCCAAACAGTAGTGCGCTGGCTTGAAACCACCCTTGCATTCCATCTCAAAAATTCTTTCAGTTATTTTAGTGCGTCCATTAGGCTTTGTCGATGCCGGTCCCTTTTCTCGTAGGTACTTTTAATTTCGGTTTATTTGGCCCATTCGATCCATCAACCTTTTCTTTTGACTTTCGTGGCCTTTGTCGAGTCTTCTCCACCATTACTCGATTACTGCTGAACCCTTTCTCCAACTTGAAGTTAAGTGGTATATCCTGGTTCTCATAACGCATCACCCTTCTCTGCATATCGATCTTGATGTCGTGGTCAACCATGAAGTCCACTCCAAATATGACTTCTTCAACGATCTTCGCCACACCGAATTTGTGAAGAACCGTGACCTTTCCAATCAAGACTTCACATATCACTTCTCCCTGAACTTGGTTATACTCGCCAGTGACCGTACGCAACTTTGCTCCAGGTAACGGTTTCATTCTCCTGTTGACCAAGTCAGATCGGATCAAGGAATGAGATGCGCCCGTATCTACAGTCAGTACACGTTCTTTACCATCCACATTCCCTCTGACGGTAAGACTGCTTGATTTCCTTCCAATTTCCGACACAGATATCACAGGACATTCAATAGCCGGGGCAAGTTTTCGTTCTTTACATCCGACACGCTCTTGCTCATTTCCTCAAGCTTTGCGTTTACGGCCACCCCCATTGTTGGAACTACTTCCCGCATTTGAAGCATTTGATACCTTTTTCACTCCGCTTTTGGGATCCTTTCAGCGCCTCCAATATTGCGTCTACCCACTCTGGCCTTTCTACTTCCATACGGCGTGCTTTGAAAACTGGCTTACACAGAAGCAATGCTGTTTCTTGAGTCAGTGCATGGGATACCGTTTCTGCGAATGTAGGTTTTGGGTTTGCATATGTCGCTCGCTTCGTTTCTACGTCCCGTATGCCATTTATAAAACTCTGGATTTTTACCCTCTCGGTGTACTCCACGGGTGCGTCCGCATTTGCCAAATGTGCCAACCTTTCAACATCCGAGGCAAACTCCTGCAAAGTGTTTTCTATGCTCGCTTTCATAACGTCTCTCGACAGCGGCCATCAATGCTTCATAGCTGTTCCCGTCGTACTCTGGAATAGTCTGTAAGATTTCGGCAGCTGGTCCTTTCAATGCTACGAAGAGTGCAGCAACTTTATCTTCAGCATTCCAGTTGTTCACTGTTGCGGTCTTCTCAAATTGTAGCTTAAAGACCTGGAAAGGAATAGAACCGTCAAAGGATGGTGTTTTTACCTTTGGATTACTCGTTGAAACTGCTGGGCGATTTAGTTGCAACTGCTCGATACGTCCTCTCAAAACATCCACCTCGGCCTCGATTTTTTCTTCAAACTGTAAAATTTTTGTATCTTGCGCCTCCAACTTCGAGGAAATACGACCTTCTTGCTCTTCCAGTTGAGCAGAGATCTGCGATGATATCTGTGCTGAAATTTGCGCTGACATTTCGGATATTCGTGCCTCTTGTGCTCAAATCTTCGCTGTTATTTCAGATGACATTTCTGCAATACGTGTCTCCTGTGATTCCATCTTGGATGCCATATATGTCTTCTGTTCTTCTAGCTGTGATGACATATTTGTGGATATTTGTGATGACATTTCTGCTATACCTGCCTCTTGCGCTTCCAGTTGGGATGCCAATTGCGACGACATTGATGCTACTGTCGATGTTTGTGCAGATATTGCAGCCAATATCATGTTCAAGTCTGTGCTCGTAACTGTCTGCAATGTTTCGTTTTTCTCTTCAATTGTTGTTGTCTCGTCGACATCAAGATGAAAGACATACTCTTCCACGTTAATTCCTTCTGCTTCCATTGCCTCTCGTAGTCGTGCCTGAAGTTCGAGTTTAATGCCGGTTGTATTCAAACCACGGCTCTCCAACTCCTTCTTCAGTTGCTGGATCTTCAATTCACTGAACTTTGCCATGTCCTTGTTGTCCTCTGGAATTTATTCAACAATTCCTCTTCTGACACCAATTGTGACGAATTTACTTGCAATCCTCTTATTTGCCGTTTTGCTAATCACTAAACTGTTGAATAAATAACTCCAATATGTAATAATGCAAAATGGCCTTTATTAAAGTACTTCACAATAACACTCAAACTGTGCAACGAATAGCTTGCTTAATAACCAAACTGATAGCTCAAATGAAATTGACTTTCAAAATAATACTGCTATTGCTCGCTAGATATCGTCTTAATCGAAACTCAAATCAAACTGAATTCCAGGGCCTCTACAATTGCCGCCTTTTATACTCTTGGATTTCAACGTTCGCATCTTCTAGGCGCTTCCAGAATCTACTAGTCCAGCAGCTCTCAAACTTCTCAGCTGTAACTCATGGCGCAACGATACAAGGTGGCAGCATGGGACAGCTAATTTTAAGCTTTTTTTATTTGATTTGATACATCAAAATACGGCGCAGTACGATTTTGACATTTGTCCATCGAATTTACAAAAACAAAGTACATGAAATTTTTATTTATGTTTGTAGGTATGTCACCATGCTGCCACCTTGTATCGTTCCGCTATGCTGTAACTACAATTGCACAATTTTATAGTTTTTCTCATTGCATACTTTCAGGAGTATCTCAGATATATGCATGTGTTTGTGCATTGACTCTCCGCTGCTCGTATACGTACATGGTACATATGTGTAGACCAGGGCCATTCAAAACTGAAAGTGCATCTGTATTAGTGAGAGCGCAATCATCGCGATGATCGTGCGGGTGAATTGATTTTTCATTTAGTCGCTTACTAGCAAGCAACGAGCTAACAACGAGCATATGTATCGCGCATAATTTTTCATACATATTTTGATACCGATCTGCCGATACCCACCACCATTGTAAATTTTACCAAGTAGCGCAACTAACAGCTGATCGGTGAAAATTCACACGCACAGTTCTCGACTCAGTTTCAAAAAAAACTTTAGATTATTTAATTCAAATTTTAAAGTGAGATAATCCTTACAAATTTATGTACACAGAATATATATGGCGTTTTTGTTGTTATTAAAACAATAGTTTTATTTATATTAAAGCTTTTATCATTTTTTTTTTTAACTTTGAAAAATCTCCGAACACCATTCCTTCATTATATGACATTCGACTGCCTAGTCCACTGCCTTCCACACTATTCGCAACATAACCTCTACTTAAGCTGCCAAACTATATAGTAAACAATGCCCACCACTGATGTTGCTACGCCAAGTGCTAAGCGACGACTAATGCGGCAGTTACCCACCGACGTGTGCCGTACGTAAGGACGTTTGTCGTACGAAGCACGTTTGACCGAACTCTCAAGCCCGTAGGAATCAATGTGTGCGTTTGTGTAAATGTACATAACATATTTGTGTGTGTATTGTTTACAGACAAGCACTGTTGCCATTGTCCATTTTGCATGTATGCTTATGGAAACATCAACTTTTTCCAATTTAATTTTTGATATTGTAAAAGGCCGGAATACATATTAAATAAGTATAAATAGATTAAATATTTATAATCAGCACTTTTACATAATTATTTCGAATTATTTCCACAATTTTTCAAACTTTAATTAGGCGTTTTTGCATAAAACTGCAAACGGTCAAAAATTAGCGCACAAAAGTTTACTAGGCAACTCTGTCTAGTGAGAGAGCGATCAGCTGACACGTTCTTACGGAAAAAATCAAAATTGTTTTGATTTCTACGTTCCGGGCTACGTACGTACGGGCGTTGCACGTCGGTGAGTTTTCGTTTACATTGCACACTCATAAGATAGGTCGTGTCAGCTGACACGTTTTTTCTACGTACGTTCGTGGGTAACTGCCGCATAACTCAATTAACGACGACAGAGCGAATCATATGCGTGTGACTTGAGAGGGCACAATTGTGCTATGAAATGAATGGCCCTGGTGTAGACGCAATTATTGTTTCGTTTATGTAGATACATAGTGATTGATCTATGGATGTCAATTCACGTCACTGCTTAGCATCGGCTTAGAGACGATAGCATCGCTCAGTGCTGCTAACATTCGTTACAATATGTATGCACGCTACCCCTGTTGGCTACCTGTAGACTACTCTGTAGTATAAAATAAAACGGACTCACCTCTATAATTTATAACTTCTCCTTCACATAAGCTGTGATGCGCATTCTCATCCGCGCCTAAGACAAGTCGTCCTCTGCACCCTTCTAGATCCATCAGCCTTTGGAACTCCTCTGGTGGGGCCTCCACGTTGTGGGCCATGTAGGAGGATGCCAGAACTAGGGACGGTTATTTCTTCCCCTATATTGCGACCACCGCTAGGCTTCGGTGCTGAGGGTAGATAGCATACACGAGTGTAGGTGTTTCTTACCGTGACTGCAGCTCTAACCCCGCTTTCCATATTTGCGTAATAAACGCTGAGTTTCGAAGTTGACTTTCGACAAAACTGTGTATGAACACCTCTTACACATTTCTCTGTCTGTCCCCCTGTCTGAAATGACACCAGTCGAAAACTCTCGAACCCGGCTTTTGATTTTTTTTTCGTTAATATACATAACCAAACCATTAGTGTTCCAGCTTTTTTTTCCAAATTCCGAGATTTTCCTTCCCTTCTTTACCTTAAATTACGGTGTATACATACTTCAGTGCACTAAAGCACTGGCCGTGGCTGTACATTTTTTGCAAAATGTCACCTTCCTTACCGCGGTGCCATCTGAAAGTGATGCACCAAGGGAAGTGATTTTTACGTCATTACCTCATTTTTATATTGACAAAACATGAAACACACATTACCCGTGCTTGTATGATTTGTTCTGGCAATAGCTTCATGGTTTTTTTATAGAAAAAAGTGTAATGAATTCTCTTCCGCCAATGTGATTAATTCATATTTTTATATGTGAATGTATGCATGCATGACTTTATCGGAACTTGACATATTTTTGACGTTTCAGCGATTTGAAAGTGGGTGACATTGTTCCTGTTATGCGACATAGGCCAAATACAATATAATCCTACATGCCTGCCTTACAGTCTCACCCAACAAAAACAACATAGCACATTTTAACAGAACGAAGTCGGCATTCAGAACTAGTAGTTCAATGAGAGCGAAAAACAAAAACACACATACATACATACTTATATACGTAGTCACATATAAAAATACGAATGAAAGGTGAATAAGAATTGTGCTTAACAGTAATACAACAACAACAGCAACAGTTTATTTTTGCTTTTCGCGCCGTACTCCCCAGTTAGAAAGTGGAACAGGAATTTCCCTCATTATGGTAAAGCAGAGAGAAATGAATGCGATCGGCAGAGTAGCTAAGCGTCGGCTTATCACGGCATTCAATGCACGCAACTATACTAACAAATTTACATAGTGGCGCTGTAGCGGCGATTTGTTCCGAATGCGATGCCATGCGATGATTTCATTTATGTGGGGGCACTGCTGCAGCAGAACATTGCGAAACACTTGCCATGGCCAACGGCAAGAGCAAGTGGAGCAAAAATAGTTCACCACACCAAACATGTGGGACACTCGCACAACAACAACATCAACAACCAGCAACGACATTAATAGCAACAACATTACCAACAACAACGTCGACAGTGAGCAGCCGCAAACAGCAAACAACAATCGACAATCAAACCACGAGCCAACGAGCCCACTAGCCAGAAAGTCTTTTAGCCGCATAGTCGCTTTGCCAGTGAGTACGACGAAGATATTTGGTATGTTTACGTGTGTGTGTGTGTGTGCATGGTTTTGAGCGGCCAATAAATTATGCCAAACACCACACTCACTGTGTCACTAAATTCATGTTGCTGTTGTTGTTTCTATTGTCACAACTTCCATTATCATTTGCAATTTTTCACATTTTTTTACCGCTACACGCCTCATTCCCCAAAGCAAATTACAACATGTACATATACTCTGTACACATTAGAGTGTCCCCAAAACAAAATAAATTTTTTTTTAGCTAGAATTGGTTTTAAAATTTATCTTTTTCCCAAATCAGTTAACATTTGTTACTATACCCCCTTTTGTTTGTGGCTCGATATATAGTAAATCGGATATTTTTGGTTTTTACCAGATGAGCTCGGTTTCTATCCAAATGTCAACTGGAGCGTCTTCACCGGGCCCAAACATTTATAAGTCAGATGGAAGAATTTTACTTAAAAACACAAAATTCAGCAAATCGGTTTTTAAAGAAATGCGAGAAATGGCATTTGAGCAATACAACGATTCCAAATCTCTTAGCATGCTTTGTTGTTCTTTCTCATAAAAAGTTTTATTAAAAAATGTAAATCAGCAATCTATATACATATATGCTATTGTCAAACAAATTATTTTTATACTTTTAAAAATTTCAAAGAATTTTTGTAACAAAATGCACGTAAACAAAGAAAAAATGGTAAGTACCAATAAAAAGATTCAATTTAAAAAAATACTCCCTAAGACAACACGAGACGTTGTGGATTGTCCAATTGTTTAATATTATCCCAACCTTGTAACAAAATTCTTTTAACGGTAACAAAAATGACCGACAACTGCAGTAATTTGGAAAAATTTAAGGCCGATTTTCGAATATTTTGAATCGATTCGTAGTTCGAATCGGAATTTAAAGATCGAATTGGAAAAGGTCCATTAATTTAAAATGGCATCTATACTTTGTGGCCGTTTTCATACAAAACTAGAATAGAAAATTCGAATCAAATGAAGAAATGTTCATCATGTTTAAAAGTTTAAATATTTTAAGTACATATTCCTACTTGAAAGCATGTTTTTGACGCATACACTGAAGTTATTTAATAATAGAACTTTTTTCAGCACAGCTCATTCGAATTCAGTGCATGGAACTCTACCTCCGTTTATTTCACATAATAAATGTACATAGCCTTCATTGCGAAATCGGTATCCTGTGGTAATTAAACTTCGAATTTATGCTCCTACATCAGTAACCAATAAAGAGGGTATGTATGTATTAGAGATATACGCCGCCGATAAACGCCGGTACCGCCACCGATTTGCGACGTTTTTCGCACGCCGCCGCCGAAAGTCAAAAATATCGGCGCGGCGGCGGCGGCGTTCGGCGCGTTACTATATTTTCTACTCTTTTAAAACCATTTATTGTTCATCTCGAAAAATTTCCGATATGGTCGAAAGGGGTATCAAGGGATGCGCATCACTGCCAGTTATAAAAATCCAATTGCGAAATTTAACACTTTCTAACCGTTCAAAAGTTATTTGAGAAAACAGGCGACTTCAATGGAAGCTTAACACGGATTTCGTATCACCGAATTCACCAAGTTATTAAAACAAAACATTTGAATAAAAGTTATATAATAAACTAGAAGACCCGGCAGACGTTGTCCTGCCCTAAATTTGGCCTATCTGCATACATTTTAATAAGCTTATTCCGTCTGACTCTGCCCTCCCCCCTCTTCACTTTTTCCTAATCCTTCTATTCACTCCTCCCTCCGTCTTTTTCGCTTCATCTATCTCCATCTTCGTCTCATTCTATCTCTTTCTGAATCTCCTTCTCTCTTTTCTCTTCTCTCAATGTCTTCTTATTCTCCTGCATCCCTTATTGCCTGTCCCAGAGGGTGGTATGTATTTTATTCCAGTCCCAGTCCCAGTCCCACTCCGAGTCTCAGTCCCAGTCCTAGTCCTGATCCCAGTCCCAGTCCGTCTCTGCATAATATATTACTCTGTACTAAAGCACTCATCAACAGCTTTCATTTGATATCCACATTCTATAAAAACATTCTAGGGGTACCCGGGTCCACGTTTTGGCCTATATCTCGAGACCCTAGTCACCCAGGGGTATAAAGATTACCCTCTGCTAAAGCACTCATCCACAGCTTTCATTTGATATCCACATTCTATAAACACATTCTAGGGGGCACGGGTCCACGTTTTGGCCTATATCTCGAGACCCTAGTCACCCAGTTACCTATCCTATATTTCAAGTTAGATCAAACTACACACGGGGTGCAAAAGAAATTCAAAATCGGTTCGTAGTTTAGGAGTCCATTGCCCTCAAACATAATGACACGTGTTTTTTATATACATATTAAGATCTAAATGCTCACTTCAAATAATTATTTTCAAAAAATTTATAACGTACAATGAATTTAAATAAAATGTGCCAAGTCGAACATATTTTCAAATTGTCCTCAATTGTTAAAAAAGCAAGTTACCAGAAAAAGGTGCCGCATTTTATATCCCGATTGGCTGAAAGAGTAAGCGAAATCAGTGATGCAAAATCCTTTAGTAGGCCCAGTGGTTTAAATTCTCCTTTAAATTGATTCTCAGCTCAAACTTAACATGCATATGCATGTCTTCAACACGTATGAGAAGGGTTTGAAAAATCACTTTATTTGCTTAACTATAAAATAGCGTCTGAAATCTTAATTTTGATTTTCACACCTCATCATTCAGCACCCAAGTCTCCCGGTTTGACATTTCCTTAAGTTGGCTACCCTATCCCCAACTAGTCCCTTGGAGTGAATCACATTGGATATATCCTATCAACCATGTGGTGAAGCGAAAGCTTTCTCAAGACAGTCGAACAAATTATCGGGTGTTCTACTACCCTAACGTAGGGGAGAGCCGAACTTGTCTGAAGGCCGGAAACGAAGACTGTTGAGATCAATGTATCGAACACAAACTTATGCAAATTTTGGTCTACATTTTTAAACTTTTATCCACGGTCCTTGTAAAGTTTAAATTATATAGATGCGCCAAAGATTATACGATTTTCACCCATGAGTTACGTAATGATATCCACTTAGACTGCTTATGATTTGGAGGGCGGTATCCATGACCGAATAGTTACTCCCTAACGTTTCAAGGTGTTTTTTTTTTGGTGTAACTCGGAAGCATAGCGCGACAAAAACATCCGTCAGAAAGTCTTCGGAGCTACACCTAGAGCTTCTAGGAAAGTGACGTCGATGAAGATATGAGTTGTAAGTCGCAGTCCTATGGCTTCTGTGCTGACATATGGTGTAAGGGCCAGGATGCGTGATAGCGACTGGTGGTCGGGATTGCTACTGTTCGCACGTCGGGAATTGTAGCTCTTAAAAACAGCCGAAAACTGAAGGCGCCCTTTGCCGCGATCAACAATAAGCCTGCATTGATACTAATCGTTAAAACTGTGCCACGAGAGTCATGACTATTAGTAGATAATAGATAGCAACCGTAAGTCGCTTTTGTGCATGACTAGCATGTAGCCACAAATGATTTAAAGAAATCGTGGCGACGACGGGTATTAGAGTTAGTCCAGAACATCTCCATCGGTGAAACTACGCTACAAAAGTGTGACCATTTTTAGTATTTCTCCCTCTCTCCGCAAGGAGCTACTCCCGAAAATTTTTGAGCGATCCACGAGATTTTGAGGCAAAAACCGCGGATCTTTCCGAAATGGCCGAAACGTCGACTTCCTTAAATACATATAAACAAAACCTTTCCAAATATTATTTTCCTAAATTTTCGCTTTGCAAGACTCCCAGATACTCATTCGCAAGTTAATGATATTGTTTTAGATCGTCAAAAATACCATTGGCGTCAGCAGTATGTTTCCATATTCATTAGTTGTGGACAATGTGATACTCTTAAGTCCAGCCATTCAATTCAGAGGTTTACGCCGATCAGTTTGTCGGCGCGCCGGCCATGCCGCCGCCGCCGGTATATAATAGAGCCTACGCCGCCGCCCATTAAGTGACCGGCGTAAACCTCTAGTATGTATGTATGTATATCTAATTTCACAAGCAAAATTTTTTCCCATGCAGTCTTCGGAAAGTCTAATGCACATATCTACATATGTATATATTGTTGTCGTAGACTTTACTTTTATAACTTTTTATTTACTTCAACGCAATGTGCACGGTGTTCGCGGTCGTTCTGACCCATTGAGAATAAACATTGTAGTTGTTGTTGTTATTTTGTTTCTTTTATGTTGCCTGCTTTTAATTGTTCTGCAGTTTTCTCTCGCCAAATTTTGCTTTGTTTTAAATTTTTTTGTTTTGTTAATAATTTTCTTCACATTTATCGGACCTCACTATGAGAGCTAAGCACAAACTGATTGCACTAATTTGGTGTTCCCATTCAAAAAGTAGCGAAGCTCTTGGCCTCATTTGCCTCCAACATTTCAATGTTCATTACGATTCACTTAAGCATAAGAGATTTTTTTAAACATATTCTTCTCGCTTCTGATGTTTTGTATTCATTTAGTGTTTTTTTAAGCAATTTCTTCAGCTTTTTTTGCCTTTTTGATTTTAGCTATAGGCTTCACTATTTTATAGACTGCAATGTTTGTAGAGTTTCAAAACGAAATATACCCATTCGTATGATTGTTCTCTTAAGCGCCCTAGAAATATGTTACCATTAGGCTTTCCATCTTTTTGAATAATTCCATAGGTAGATTTCATATTTGCGAAGAAATAAATAATAAAGGTTTGCTGAAAAGTCAATACATAGAACCCAGAGAGCTTTTCAATTCATTATTAACGCTGATGTATAAAAAAGTAAATTTAAATTCAAAAGTTGACTGTTGTAACACTGTGTAGTTACAAAATAGATGCAAGTAAAAATAACTGAGACGTGGTACCATTTTTCAAGTAGATCTTTAAAATGTAAAAGGTACTGCATGCAAGATTTTCCCCGGGCACCCTCATGGTTGTTAGCTACAGCCAAAAATCCGAGTTTTCGTACCGTTGTCACTTAAGACGAAATTTGGACCTTTCTAATGATATGTACATCACCTAGGAAAACATAAGAGAACCCAATGAAATAATTTTTTCACTTTTTTCGGGTTCTGTCAACTTTGGTGCTATCTGTATGCACTAATTTATAGAAAGACTACGCCAACTAGAATTGGATCAAAAATGGAAATTAATTATGAGTTCAATGAGTATTCATTTTCTTATAAGTACATAGTAATAATATAAATATAGTATAAAAAACTAAAAAACACAGAAATATTGTGCCGTTTTAGTATCTACAATCCACTCAGATATTTGATGTTGATAGCACTGTAGCACATAGGTTCGTGTCTCCGCTATTAAGCACAAATCGTTTTGTAGCGACTATTTGACTACTGCTGCGAGTCTTCAATAATTGCAGCTATATGGGTCTAACTCTCCTTTGCGCACCTAGCCTAGAGAGTTACAAACAAGCATACATACACGTGAAGCTAATATAAGCGTATTAAAAACTGACTGAGTTATTTAAATATGAAAGAAAACTAAATTTAAAAAAAATGTAAAATTGTATCGAAACGACTAAGAAATGTTCACTTTGTTGTCAAAACTTAGAATAACCCTTTGCTGACTTATGTGACTGTAACTTAGATATGTGGTTCTCAACCGTGTTTAAAGTTTTTAGCGTGCTGTGCTCTTGAACTGCGCTGGCCAGATTAAGAATCCAGCTATTCAGAGGGACACAGTTTCGGATCTAGAAGCAGCAAGAAGTTAACAAAGGTCAAAGAAAGCTTCTAGTATTTGCCAAGAGGACGCAGTTATTTTATTACAATAGGTCCTGGTTTTTATAAGGTTTTTCAATTTGTTGGTTGAGCAAACTTCTGGTAACACTATGGACTCATTCAGTCTAACCTTACTTTAAAGGAATCCACCTAGCAAAAAGTCATATCGGATCTTTTTATAGAACATTCGATTTGCTATTATAATTTTGCATTACCCGATTTTTCTACATTGTGATGATTATGAATGCATGAAATCAGATCTAGCCCAAGGTGAAGAAGCATGTTATTTTCATATATTTTTTGTAATTTAAAAAAATTAAGTCCAAAAAATAGAATGCAGAACTGCGTGAACAGACAAAAATTTTTTTATATTTCCAGTTTTTTCTCGCCAAATGATTTTCAGAATTATTTACGTTCGAATCATGATTGAATCACAAGAGGTCTGCTCGGTTGACACATGCATCCATCTTGCTCCCAAATCGAATTGAATTTATGAAAAATAGTAGTAGTAGAAATATGAGGAAAACAATTTACTATTTCCGGATAAGTACTGAACTATAATCCCTTAGCATTATTTTTCTGCTTTTAATATAGCAGGATTTATTTGGGCGGCCGAACAAATTCTATGAAAACTACGGACACTAAGGGCTACTTCTGTACCAACGAACATTGCAACCTAAAACAAAATTAAAATTCGTATCTGAACGCCAAAGGTTATTATTAGAGATGCTATAACGAAATGTTGTACTCATTGAGCGTGCTCGGAGCATTCGTCTCTATTTAAGTGTTTGCTATACTCAGCTGAGCAGAGCTCACAGAGTATATTAACTTTGTTCGCATAACGGTAATCCGTAATGGCATAAACTAATCGAGATATATATAGAATTCTATATATCAAAATGATCTGGGCGAAAAAAGAAATTCATTTAGCCATGTCCGTCCGTCCATCCGTCCGTCCGTAAACACGATAACTTGAGTAAATTTTGAGGTATCTTTGTGAAATTTGGTATTTAGGTTCCTGGGCGCTTATCTCAGATCGCTATTTAAAATGAACGAGATCGGACTACAACAACGCAATCTTTTTCGATATCGAAAATTTCGAAAAACCGAAAAAGTGCGATAATTCATTACCAAAGATGGATAAAGCGATCCAAATTGGTAGGTGGGTTGACCTTATGACGCAAAATAGAAAATTATTAAAATTTTGGACAAGGGCGTGGCACCGCCCAGTTTTAAAAGAAGGTAATTTAAAAGTTTTGCAAGCTGTAATTTCGCAGTCGTTGAAGATATCATGGTGAAATTTGGCAGGCACGTTACTCCTATTACTATATGTGTGCTAAATAAAAATTAGCAAAATTGGATGACGAACACGCCCACTTTTAAAAAAAAAATTTTTTTTAAGTCAAATTTTAACAAAAAAATTTATAATTTTACAGTATATATGTAAATAAATTATGTCAACATTCAACTCCAGTAATGATATGGACGATAACTGTTTTCTGTGAAAATGGGCGAAATCGGTTGAAGCCACGCCCAGTTTTTATACACAGTCGATCGTCTGTACTTACGCTCGGCCGTTAACACGATAACTTCAGCAAAAACCTTTACTAAACTTAGTTCACGTACTTATCTGAACTTACTTTATCTTGGTATAAAAAATGGCCGAAATCCGACACCTACCATATTAAGTAGAAGAAAATGAAAAAGTTCTGCAGGGCGAAATCAAAAGCCCTTGGAATCTTGGCAGGAATACTGTTCGTGGTATGACCTATATAAATAAATTAGCGGTACCCGACAGATGATGTTCTGGGTCACCCTGGTCCACATTTTGGTCGATATCCCGAAAACGCCTGCACATATACAACTAAGGGCCACTCCCTTTTAAAACCCTCATTAATACCTTTAATACCCATTAATACCTTGATACCCATATCGTACAACACATATTCCAGAGTCACCCCTGGTCCACCTTTACGGCGATATCCTGAAAATGTGTCGAGCTAGTACCTCGGGAACGATTAATATTACCACATTAAACTTTCAAGGCCTGGGTTAGATTTTTTAAATTTTTCCCTTATTGTGGTTGCCAACACATATGGTGCATTACTTTCCAACCAGTTAATACCTGACTTTTTGTAGTTAACTTAAAGTGGGATGCGAACAGCCACCTAAAATAAAAATGTATAACTTATTTTTCTGACTACAAAAAACATCTGTCTGAGTTTAATCTAATTTTAAGTTTAATCTAAAAACTTTAAAGTAAAAGTCGAAATATTATTAACAACAAGAAATGGATACTAAAAAAGATATTTTTTTCTGTGTAAAAACAAAATTTTTTTATATCCATATTGAAAACTTTAAAAACTAACTTCCACACAAAAACACACATGGGATTGTTTAGCAATTAATATATTGAAAATATAAATAAGTGTAAAAAAATAAAGAAAACTGGAAAATATATAAATAGTTTCAAATTGTCAATATTAAAACGTTAAGGGACGCTTACAGTCTCGATTTGGTAAAGTGGTAAATTTAAACATTTTTAGTATTAAAAAAAGACTGTGAGTATACCCTACATAATTTTTTGAAAAGAGACCAAAAATATGTGTAATTGGGCTAAAAAAAAAATAAACTAATATCACATTTGCAATGTGTCAAATGCATAAATTTGGTTGAAAAATTCCAAATGCGGGGCTTTCATTGTATTTTCGAATTTTGGCAAATGCTATCTACTCATACGATTCACACCCGCTTTTGACATTCCCTTACTTGAAGAAACCCGGCAAGAATATAATGGGTCAACGACGTATCATAATCTCAGTGCTGCACCTGAGTTATAGATAGCAGTTTTCACTAGTTTTTCAAAGCCAAATTTAAAACTTTAATTGTCATATTTATTTCCTTTCTTATCGTTTAATCAATAAATCAATCCCGCCAGTGCACTTTCTTGCGATGGATTGGTGTTCTGACGGTCGTGTCTTGTGGGGATGGTGAAGCAAAATGCGAATAAGGCCAATGTAGATTTTTCAAAAGCCTCATTTGGAAGTATGCATTTGAGGCCAGGGAAATGTAGTATAAGACACAAATTTATTCATTAACAATTTATGGATTTGGCGCAAAAAATGTTACTCCCAGTTATGATTCACAAAATTTGCTATGTCTAATGGAGGTACTTTAGCAACCCTAAATTCGTTCAAGATATTTAAATAGTTTTAGAAAAAAATCCTACAAAAACGGTAACACTGGCTATCAACACAACGTGCTTTGTCAATGAATCAGTTTCTCCGCCTTCTCTCAACATCAGCGCTAGCGGCACGGTTATGGTTTGAGCTTGCACTCGAAAGCAGAGCGTGTTGTTTTGTTGACCTAATTTTCCTCTCGCTTGTTACAGCCGTGTGCCCACTTTAACTTATTTTTCAGTTCCCTTATTTCAACTCATTCCGTTCGTTATGTTTTCTTCACAATATTCTTCTCACGCAATGGTAACTATCGGACCAGCAGACTGACTGACCAAATGATTTGCTCGGCGGCCGTCTCGCCAAACGTCCGTTGTGTCTAATATGTGTTTCGTCAGCATTCAGCTGTGGCGAAGTAAATAGTGGAGCGACTTAACGACTTCTAGTCATCGGTGTTGGTTCGCGGCCGTGATGCTTTGTAGATATGAACTAGAAAACCAGCTGCAGTAGCACACCGTACACAGCACACACAGCAAAACACAATAGGGGTACTCATGTAACCGTATAAATGCCTTATAAAGTGTGTAAACGTATAAATTTATCTAGTTTACGCACGAGCTGTCAAACTTTGTATGAAAAATCATTTACACAATTTGTATAAATTTACGCGCACATTTCATTGTGTAAACGCGGTAAACTCAAAGGAATGCAACCTTGCAGACATTACAGCAGGCATTTTCATCAGAAATTTCCAACATCAGCAAGTAAAGGCGTTTTAGTTTTGATTTTTCACTTAATATTGGCATTTTTTAATTTGTATAACAATCAAAAAAATTTTGTTTGGCAATAATACAGCTGATAAACAATCAAGTTTATCAAGAGTATTACTAGGTGCGTTCATATAACAGCGTGTGTAAATGGATATAATTTTACACCTTATAAGTTTATATGCTTTCATGAGTCCCCCTAATATATATAATATATGGATATATGCACATACAAAGATGTGAACACACAAATAGTTAAGTACCTTAGCAAAACTTATTTCCAAGCAAAGCCCAGCAAGAAGTCGAATTTAAATCCAAACTGGAGTTGGTTCATTGTTGTTGGCTGTTTTTTTTCGTTTTTGTTTCACTTGCAGTTTACGAAAAACACTTAATGGTGTCAAGTATAAATATAATAAAATTATTTCTCGATTGTGTACGAGGGTTACCGTATTTTTGGTATGGCATGGAAGAATACACATTTTATTTCGAGATAACTTCTTTCTTATTCTGCCTTTTTATTGTAACCGAAGGACGAGACTCGTATGTTTGTACTTCAGAAACATAACTTCTGATCGCATGTACTCGAAAAAAGATCGTCGTACTTCGCGCCTTGGCAGCAATGTTATAGTTGGCCGATTAAAGATCGAAATGGTGAAGCAACTATTTGGGGCTTCCCAGCAATTTCTATGTCACACTGAGTGGGCAAATAAAATAAAGTGCTCTCCCGACAAAGAAAATGGGAAGCATATACGCCATCGAAACAACATTGAATGAATTTGACATTGAATGTCGCATATACTGAAACCTTGGAGGCCAATCTAAATAAAGTCAAATCTCCCGATAACTAGTGTGACTTGCTACGCAACGGCCATAATCTCAAAGGCGATTAGCGCCAAATTTTGCTCAAGATTATATGAGCTGAAGGCCACAATAGAGGTGGACGGTTGGTGCAAGGGTGCTCAAATGGCGGACGAGGCGATACATGTGTACACAGATGGTTCCAAAGTAGTGGAAGGAGTAGGGTCTGCGGTATACTGTGCTGATCTGGAAATAAACAGATCCTACAGGCTGTTGGATTACTGTAGCGATTTCCAAGCGGAAATAGTAGCTGTAACCAAAGCAGTAGGGACCCTGGAAGAAAATAGCCCAAGCTGCAATCGTGTTAACTTTTATATTGTCAGTCAAGCAGCAATTAAGGCAATAATCTCGCATAGCACAGCATCTAAATGCATGTTAGAGTGTAAGCAGTCCCTGGAGAGAATCGGTACAGGGAGAAGCATACATCTATATTGGGTCCCAAGCATATGGAAATAGATGGGAATGAAAAAGCGGACGAACTAGCTAAAAAAGGGCGCATCCCTTGAAGCTTGCTCCTTAGACGTCCCAATTAGACTAGGCGAAATTAAGCGAATGCAAGAGGTGCACATGATCGACCAAGCAGGAAAGGCGTGGGTTCAAGCGCGGAGCTGTAAAGTGTCGAAGATTGTGTGTAGGTCTTACAACCTTAGACTAATAAAGTTGTTTCTATCATTAAAAAGAGAGGACTGTAGACTCATGACGGGTATTCTGACTGAACACTGCCTTCTGGCGTCACATGCATTTAAATTAGGCTTGGTCAGTAATAGCAGATGTAGGAAGTGCGGGCTGGAGGAGGAAATGATCGGGCACGTTCTGTGATCGTGTCCTGCGCTTGCCAGGCTAAGACTCCAGCTATTAGGAATGATACAGCTGTCAGATCTAGAAGCAGCAAGTGGCTTAAGTCCTATGAAGCTTCGAGTATTTTCCAAGAGGGCGGAGTTGTTTTATAACATAGGTTCTGGTTTTTGATAGGGTTTTTCAGTTTGGTCGTTAAAACAAACTTCTGGTAACACTACGGACTTATTCAGTCTTTGTGAGGTTCTCATGGACCAGCCAGTTCAACCTAACCTGTATGAGCTGAAAATCTAATAAACCAAACTGCCACTGTTGTTATAATGAATTTTGTCCCCGGAGTAGTTACACCCGACTGTAATGTGGATGATGTGGGAAATACTACTGGATGAGTTCAGTAGCAGACATTGCAGTAATATAGGACTATATTGCGGCATTGTTGTTGAGCCCTTTCTCGTTGTAACTTTCATGCTTAAAGTAACACTTGAAACCCTCAGCAGAACAATTATGAATAGAACTAGTCACATGCCGAATCCTTTGAGTCTCTTATGGGCTATGTAGCTCGGCAGCATGGAGCGACAAAAACGTCCGCCAGAAAGTCTTCGGAGCTACACCTAGAGCTTCTAAGAAAATTACGTCGACGAAGGAGTTTGAACTCGCAATCCTATAGCTTGTGTACTGGCATATGGTGTGAGGGCTAGGAGGCGTAGTAGCTACTGGTTGTCGGGAGTACTACTGTTCGCAATTCAGAAATTTTAGCTCTTAAACTGGAGACGCCCTTTGGCGCGATCAACAATATGCCAGCATTGATGCTAATCATTAAAGCTGTGCCACGAGAATCATGACTATTAGTAGAACATTAATAGCGGGCCTAAGTCGTATTTTTGCATGAGCAGCAAGGAGCCACAAATGTTTTAAAGAAATCATGTCGACGACGTATATTAGGAGTTAGCCCAAAATATCTCCTTCGGTGGAACGAGACATACAGACAAACGTGTGACTATTTTAAGTATTTATATTTATTTTCGGCAGACGCAGCAATACCAGTCCCAGGGTATTAGACTCGAAGCCTCCCTGGAGTAAGTGCATGAAGGATAGTCATTTCGCAAGGAGCTACCCCTGAAATTTTTTAACGATCTGCGAGATTTTGAGGCAAAACCCCCGGATCTTTTCGAAATGGCAAAAACATCGATTTCCTTAAAAACATATAAACAAAACCTTTCCTAAATATATATATTTTTTTTAATAGAAAAATCAAGTGTTTGAAGTAAGTACGCCGGTTTACGCAGGTGTACGCCAGTTGCGCCGCCGCCGCCGATAAAGTGATCGGCGTAAACCACTAGTAACTAGGAATCGTAGGGTGACATTGTTCAGTTGTTTGTGAGTAAGGCAAGACCCTTGTGTAGATTAACAGGCCCTCAGCCTAATCGACGATGGGTCGGTAAAGTGCTTTGCCGACAAATGTCAAGCAAACTTCGTTTTCAGAGCCTAGTACCCAAAAGTCGTTGTTTAGGAATGCAGACTACCCAGGGATACTGAATATGTTAAACTTAGTTTTCCGGTATGAATCTCGATATGCCCAATGTATGTCATGCATGTAGTTTGTATCCATATGACACCAACCATCTATTCAGTATCAATTGGAACCAACGCCTTTAACACCCATGTCTCTTTGGCCAACCCTTTTGAAACTGCAAGTTTCCTTGGACTTCCGTTAGAAGATATCGAAGACAATTTGTGAAAGGTCGCACCTATTGAGTAGGCGAGGCACTGCACAAGAAGAAGAAATGCTGGACCGTACATATGCCCATCGATCTACGCGTACCTATTCTAGTCCCTCATAGCTGCATGAATATAGGGCTAGTTCCGATAAATGCGATTTGTGACATAATTCTTCAATTAAGCAGGTTTAGGTAGAGTGAATTAATTGAGCCCATTCAATTATCAACCCGACACTTAGGCTACATATCTCTGTTGTAACTTAGCATGCAGTCTCTATTTCCTGACTCAATAATCAGACCGTTAAATCATTCAGAAACAGTTTGGTTGCCAACAAACGGTGCCCATTAATTACTATATCCAAAGATAATATCTCGTATATATACAGATGAATATTCGTTACCCCACTATTACAGGAAGCCAAAACAAGCATCGATAGGTATACGCTCCGCTTAATGCTGGGCCATCTCGTTGAGAGATGTGCAAAAGCAACAGGGGTTGCACTGCCATTTGTTCTCAAAAAAAAAAAGAAATTTCGGCATACCTCAATAATCAAAGAACTTAAATAGGCAATCTATTCGGTATTAAGTTCGGTGCATCCGAACTTAAAATATTTCAGAAGGTTCTTTTCTATGCGGTTTCGCACTGCGGCAGTAGTTTGGCGAACACTCCGATTGTATTTCTGTCATGAAAAACTATTCAGTGAAAATTCGTCTTCAGCATCGCCGAGGCCGTTCGAAGTCGGAATAAAACAATTAGGTCCCATCCCATCAATTTGCAGGAAATGGGTCTAAATTTCCTCGGAGGTACATCTCCATGTTATTTTTATTATAACCCAGCGGGTTAAGGGGCTTAGAATATTCCCGGTGTGCCTGTTATAAGAGATAAATAAAATCCATCCGGCAGTCGGGCTAGTACCACGGTGTGCCGTATTCACGTCCATAACAATCCGTTTAACCTTCGACGAGTTCATTCCGGTTGCAACAAAAAGCACAGTGTTGTCCTTCCTGTTTTATCTGAGCAAATATAAATATTCGGAAAACTTTCAGCATGACCCTCGTAAATGAAGTATTTTAGATGTTTTCGCAACGTATGTACACATGTACATATGTAGATATGTAAGTAGAAATATATATCGGCTTAGGAGCATATGGCTGCCGTCATTGCATCGTCATAGTTTCCGTAGCGGCGACCGGATTCTTCTGATTTCACCTAATGGTGACCCCCCCCCATCTAATAGATTTGTCCACCCCCACACCCTCAAATGTTTATTGGCTATTGTATGCCTACATTCCAACAGAAATGGGGAAAAGCACACAGATATTCACATATCTATATCTTTATATCCGCACGTACAAATAAGCCTACAAACAATTGTGCATAAATATGTGCTCTTCGTGCACCCAACCTAGTTTCCATTTTTATTTGATACACATTTTTTTTTTCTTTTTGCAAATGCAAGTTAAAGCCAATTCACCTCACGAATTATATGCAGATTTCAGGTCAGCAGAATTTTGTATATTTCATTACTGTATTAGATTGTCAATTGTATGTTTAGCTGCGATTCCTTTCAGAACTTTATTGCACAATCCACAAAATAATCCATGCACTCAGGTATTCGTTTTTACATACATACATACATATGTAAGAATATATGTTTGTAAATATGTATGTATGTATTTTAATATTCACATTTCAATATTACTTCACGACCCGTTCTTTACAGATGCGTCCGAATGCGTATCTACAACATACAACAACAACACTACCGATAGTTAATAAAAAAGTTAGATGACACGAATGCGCTCGATGAGTGACTCTTTGTAAATGCGATTGTGATTTTTTGTGAATTTAATTTTTATTTCTATTTTAGTGAATGTTGTTACTTATACGCGTTTTGCATCTTCGATTCTAATGTTTTGCTTTTCGGCACAACATAATAACACAGACTGAATCCAAAGTATCGCACAATGCAATCACAGGCAGTAGTGTGTCAGGGAATACCACTCTAGTCGAAAATGAAATACAAGTTTACGTATGTAAGTATGTAAGTAAACGTAGACAGAGCAAGCGTTGTCAGTGTCAGCTGCGCTAGAGCTGAAGTCGTTGCCAAAGCAAGTGATACGTACCCCCCTTGCGTATACGTATTCAAAGCATATTCTCGCCAATCAAAGATTACTGCTAACCATAGCACTTGGCGCGCATTTGCTCAGTTGTGAGTTGCTGTCGTAACAGAGAGAACCAACGATGGCTAATCGTAAACGGCAAAGCGCCAATGTTTGTAGCGAAACGACGCACGATTAAAAATTAGGTCAACAGGTTTGGAGTGGGCCTTCTCGTGAGCTGGTTGTTTGTACATACATATGTATCCACCGCCATGTACAGTGTATTAGAATCTTCGAAAAATTACAAAAAGAACGAAGCGAAATTAAAGCATATGACCAATTCCAAGCCAAAACGTAAGAAGTGCAACCTTAACTTTCTTTGAGATATGGATAGGATTTAACTTCACTTTCCAAATCCTGTGTAATAATCTCTATGTGTAGTAAAAAACAGAAAGTTAAGCCATTCTGCATCATTCCAAAAATACGATTCATAGCAAAACACAATAGTTTTATAAAATGTTTACGTTTTTTGAGTTGAAACTTTCTTGTTTATCTGAAGGGCATAAGTTGTAGAGAATTGTTATACTCCTTAAGGTCGATATATGGAGTATTTTGGAAAACGATAATAAGCAAAAATCACTGAATGCCATCAAATTTGAGACTGTCGAACGTCCTGACGCAAATCCATGCTGGTTTGCGCTTATTACAGATCTCATAGAGGAATAAGTTTTCACTTTAACAATACTTCCAAAAACTTTGGAAACGCTAGTTAATTTCGAAATCGATCTGTAGTTCCGCACGTTACTTTTGATACCAATTTTAAAGGGAGTTAAAATTGTTGAGGACAAAACAAAGTACTTGCTGTCATCGAGCAAAGAGTCAGCGCATATACGCCTTGGCAACCACGCTACTGTTGGCAGTCATAATTTCGAAATTGTAAAGGACTAAGTTTATTTGGTAACCAGCATTAACACTAACAACAACATCAGCTCTGAATACCAGCGAATAATCGCTTTTGCCAATAAATGTTACTTTGGACTAGGTAGGCAATTTAAAAGTAAAGCCCTTTCTGGACAAACGAAAAAAATTCTCCACAAATCTTTTATGGTACCCGTCCTGCTATATAGTGCAGAAGCATGTATTATGACAACATCAGATGAAGCGGCTCTGGGAGTGTTCGAGAGAAAAGTTTTTCGAAAGTTGTATGGACCTCTAGGGTTTTGTGACGGCCCTTACCGAACAAGACTTAATGATGAGCTGTACGCAGACATCAACATTGTCCAGCGAATTAAAAGGCAGTGGCTACGCTGGCTAGGCTATGTTATGCGAATGAAAGATGAGGTTTTTTTTTTTTGGAACACTTCTATCGAGGCAGAGGAAAAGGGCGGGCCCCATGCGGAAAACGATTTAAAATCCCTTAGTGTGACCAATTGGCGCCAGTTGGCAGAGCGAAGTAGCAACTGGCGCGACTCGTTGGGCGGCCAAAACCGTTTAAACGGTTAAGCACCAATGAATTAAGTAAGTATAATTGTTGTCTAGTCATAAAAAAACCGTTCCTGAGGAAATTGATCCATCAAATATTATATTTAAAGGACATGACAGGACAACATTTAAGTAAAGGAGCAGAAATTCCATCAGGATCTGATTGCGAAAAGGGCTTGAGGGCATCGCGCTCAAAGCTTCATCTGGAAAGATGTGCATAACATAACATAATATCGACATAAAAAATTCAGTGAGCAGAATCACTGCTTCCATAGGAGAATAAGAAACTTTTCCATCAATAAATACTGCACTGCGTACCCTGGGAAATTGTGTTTTCGATTTTACGTTCTTCCAAACAGGTATTTTCAAAAGAAAGTTTGGATTTTAGTTGCCTTGAACTTTTTGAGTTATTTGTTTTAAATATTTTTCTATTTCATTAAATGTCTGTTATACCAAGGTGATATCTGAGAAAATATTGAATTTTAAAACAATTCCTAAAGGCACATGATAAATGTTGGTATCAGAAGTCGGCGAATTACATTTTGGTGTACACGAATCGATATTTTCACTTACATCAACAAGATCTAACAATCCATTTAAGTCATTAAAAATACAGTAAGTTCTTTTTAAATTTAGGCTTAGAAAACTGCCTATGAAGTACGATTCAAGACCATATTCAATATGATGCAGCAAAATTACGTTATCCACATAAGCTTTGTACAGTTCAACGTTGCTATTAGGTGGAATAGATGAGGTTAATATCTTGTGGCGAATGTTGACATCATTAGGCTGTTAGTAAATAATCACGCAACAACAAAAACATGAAGCATCCACTCTTACGTGTATGTGGACATGTATGTCCACGTTAAAGCTAGCAACACTTATGTAGAAGGCGACGAAGATATATACCACACACACACACATGTAGTCATCAGCCGAAGTAGTTACACACACATACACACGCATATGTCTATAAACTACAAATATACACGCATACCGCTGGTAACCAAGCATGAGCTACAAGAGTTCTAGAAGGTGAAACGTCTAGACCTATGGAGAAATATGCGGACGAAGCAACGGAGACTATAAAAGCAGCGCAAGCTCAGTAATCAGTTTGATTTAAACACGCTTTTGTGAAGTACGTGATATTGAAGTATACTTGTACTACTCCCAAGTAGACTAAATAAAGACCATATTGTAATACTGAATATTGGAGTGATTTATTCAACAGTTTAGCGATTCGAACCTTAGCAGAAGGTTTGGAATAAGCGGAATTTCCCAAAATTCGTTAAAATATGTAGCCGACTTTAAGAATTATGGGAATTAATTTCATTAATGCAAACGCAAAGGTGATCTAGAAAAGAGTATTCATTGTTGATGTTCAAAATATGCGTCTTACCGCTATTAGGACAGTTCTTCCTCTGGAACAACCAATTTCCATCGAATGCCGATCCTTGTTTTAGTGCAAGTTTTTCCAAAGTGTTTCGGCTCACTTAGTCGAAAGTGATAAATTTTTCAAGTTTTTATTCCGCGTTTATAAAATAAATAAAAAATAAATGTAAGGCGCGATAACCTCCGAAGAGATCTAAGGCCGAGCTTCTCTTCCAATTTGCGTCGTGCTCCTCTTGATTTGCCCTACAAATTGGCCGGACGGGACCTACATTTTTTATGCCGACTCCGAACGGCATCTGCAAAGCAGATGAGTGTTCACTGAGAGCTTTTCATGGCAGAAATACACCCGGAGCGCATGCCAAACACTGCCGAGGGGCGACCCCGCTTAGAAAAATGTTCTTCTAATTTAAAAACTTTATTTCTAAAATTTTAATGTTGCTTTTTCCAGGGTGCCAACCCAGGACATACGGTGTGGTAGGCGGAGCACGCTACCGCCAGCGTTCAGCGTTTATACTTTCTAAAATAATAATATTACAACTCACGAAAATATAAAAAAGATATGTTAAAACAGCTTTAAAACGTAAGATAAATACTAGCAAAGCCCCAGTAAGTCGTAATCTAATACCGACTAGCGTTAGAAACTGAGCATATTTCTTTAGCAAATTTTTCAGGTAATAAATCTAAATGTCGGATTTCGAATTGCAGTATGTATGAAAATTTTCAAAATGAAAATCACGAGAGATCCCCAATGTACCAGTATGCACTTGAAAATATTCCAACTTTGAAATATAGACATTTTCCCCTAATTTCAGCCTACTGTGCAACGCTCCACAGCGCTCAGCACTTGATTTTTTGCTTGATGTAGGACGTTTATTGCGCGAGCAGCCACCACCGAGCGTAAATACCTTCATAAACGACTACTGCTACTATTGTTGAGACGCTCGCTTCTTCCGTTGTTTCCCATCAGTTCAGTATAACATACACGTATATACATAAATACCACCAAACAAACAAGTTCGTTCCGCACTCATTCGTTTTGATTGCGAGCAACAACAAAAAGTCGGACACACCGCCGACGCAATGCGTTTATTGCACCACAGCCACACTGCCACCGCGCTATTTTAGATCACCGTCAAGTTGTTGTTTGATTAGTTGGTTGACTAGCAAACGGGTTATTGTTTTTGTTACTTTGCTTTAAGTTTGCTTTGTAAGCTGATGATTAGCTACAGCCAGTCGTTTGGAGCAGTGGAACTACTTAAATAACACTTCCATTCTGATGTTCTGTTGTTGTTTTTCTCTTCAGAACATAAACGCAAATATATTCAGATATTTTTGAAATCCAGCATTCAATCATAAGCCAAGTAGTTGGTGCAGCAGGTTATTGGAAGTGATGGCGATGAATTCATTGTTGTTGGTATTGTTAATGCTGCAGCTACCGCAGTTGCAGTGTTGCAATCATTTCTGTTGCTTTGCTCTAGCGCAGCCCCCTAAAATTCAAGGCATTTTAACTTGTCGCATTAGGCACACACACACACTCGCACACGTGTTGTTACTTAGCATTCGCTGACGGAAAACCAGTATAGTTAACCATGAGCCTACGACAACGTACAAATATCTATGGATAAACATCTAAGCACAGATCTTTACATAGAAGGTGTTATTAGTATACTAGTTATTTGTAGGTTAGTGTGTGTGGGCTAAATGTGCCAACAAGCGTTTGCAGTGCGGGATGGAATGGCATGTGCAATGTCTAAGTTGGATTGCAAACCATGAAATATGCATATTTTCTTATACATATATTCATCCAGTGGAACCTATTAAGAAGTTTGCTAAGGGGAGCAACAATTAAATACTTAACTGACCTCACGGCAGATTTTGAATTCCCTTCTGTGTTAAAGAAAGGTTTTTAAAATTGAAATGCTTTCCGGCTGCTGTAAGTATAAGAATTCCATTAGCAAGTGCTGATAAATTCAATACTAGGACACGCATCCATTCCATAGATTTTCGAGTCGACCAGTTTTGGAAAAAGTTTAACTGAGTATGTGGCCGTCTTATTTAGTGCATGGGCATCGTGGGTACAGTTGTCACTGCTATTAAAGGTCCAATTAATGGTGACTTATTCATAACCAGATAAAACAACTGATCGAACCAACCTTATGGAATCAATGTAATCGACCAACCATAACGCTAAAGCCATAACCATATCATAGCCTACCAATTGGTTTTTGGTTTCTCGCCATATCCATTACTTAAAAATATTTGAGTTGGTGAATTTAATAACTTTTTGTAGATTTTATTCATTGTTTTGGATACGTTATGACTAAGAGACTTATTTTTTTGTGGAAAATGTTTGTAATTTTTTGCGTTTTCTTCATCTTTATGAAATTTTCACGATTTTTAGGCTAAGGCACCATTAATCGATCACATTGGAGATGGTTATGGATAAGGGTATGGTTACGACTATGGCGTTAGGGTCAAGAAAGTTTAATTGGCCCTTAAGATGGAAGGCACTTGTGGGCCATCTTTGAGCCTTGCACATGAAATCGCGATGAACTCGCCGGCAATTATGAAGGAAGTGGCAAGTACTGTCGTATCACCTGAACTTTTTTTTATAAAACCAGAACATTATCTTCAAAGTAAAACGCAGATGTTTGAGGTTAAAGAAGACAAAACAACACTCAAGAGTTAAACATACTTGAAAGAGAGCCGCTTCCTGGTTTGGAAAATAAGAAGTCGTCATCATTAACTGAATTAATAAAGCATTTGGGAGTCAGTCAACTCTTCTGTCAAATCTCATTATTGAATACCACTATTGGAAACCGATCACCACTGATCGCAGAAGAAGAACGCAAACTGCTCCGAAAATACATCATTACTCCTGTACATCTGGATATTGTAAAAGACATTATTCTCACTTATCCAAGCTCTGTCGACAAAATGTTGTAGCCATAGTTCAGTTTTTGAGCTCCAAAGAGAAATCTTACTCGCGACAACTACTTTTTCATAAAGCTACTTAATTTTTTTAAGTCCATTGTTTCTTTGCGCTAATTATTTCCCTTAAGTAAGCTAATTGTACAGGGGTGGGAGTAGGAATGGGATTTGTTGGAATGAGAGCGAAAGAGTAAGAGTGGGAGTGAGCGTAGGAATGGCAGAGAGAGAGATAGAAAAAGGGAGAAGGAAAGGAATCCGAAAAATGAACTAAGATAAGAGTAGAGAAGGATGAGAAAAACAGTGAAACGGAGAGTAGGAGTGCGGCTTATAGAATCATATATGATTAAACTGGATTAGTTTTAAATGACGCGGCTTCAGATCAACGCAATTATAACCTACATTATATGCCTGGCACTTTCGAAAATTGGAAGCTGCTAAACCTCTCTTTATAAAAAGTCCAAATTACTTCGATCTCCTAATCTGTTCAAGGCAGATATTTAAAATTTTGGTATAACGATCCCCTCCATGAAGAAGATGGGGAAGGACATAGGTAGGAAAAGTGGACACACAGATAGGAAAAGTGGTGAGAGAGAGAACCAGGCGAAGGCGAAGAGCATAAAGCAAGGGCGTGAGGAAAATGAAAACAGGTAGGGTAAAAAAAAGTCTGTTGGATTGACTAGCATGTGGGTATACGTACATATGTATGTTGAGCGAGTGTACTTCAATGACTTTTAGGAATCATTCCCTCCTTTATATCCAATCTTGAACGATCGTGTTTTCAGAACTCCAACATATGTATACACCAAGATTTTGAACGACCTTATTCATTTCTTTCAAAAACTGTCGCACCCACATGCTCACCTCTGCCCTACCATCCATCAGTAATAGTTGTGTATATATATATATTTTAGACCGTTTTAGAAAGACAAATCTTTTCAAAACCTTACTTAGGATGTACCTAGCAACAAATACTCTAATATTTAAGACCTTAATGCACTCTGAAACAATTTCAAAATCTCTCTCTGGGAGCGTAATAGTCAGATATAGAATAACAGATACAGAACTCTTTACTTAGATATCGAAGTTTTTTACCATTCATGCAGCTATTTCTGTGATTTATTGCAAAAATGTTCTAAGGGTTAAAGAAAAGGTAAAAATTAGAATCGTGGAGCACGTTGAAATTTTCTTAACCAAAAAGTCTCGGAACATATCTCCGGGGTGCTTTCAGAAAAAAAACGTATTGCAAAGTATGTGTATTTGCAATGTGTGTAAAAATTCTATTTTTCTCTATATTTCCATACTAACACATATAAAGTGAGTTTCTGATAGTCATTGCTTCTCTAAAATATCTTGTTTATTCCTCCTCAGACGCGTGTCTCCAAATTAGCACATACCAAAACCAACAAATTGACAAAATAAAGCAAATGACTGTTGAGTCACTTTGGTAACGCAATGAGGCGTCAAACCAACTAATTTTCGTATAGGCTAGAGATTCCCACAAGAGCTTTGTAAAGCGTCGGAAGTTTACTCGGCGTTGACCTACATGACTGTGAGCACAGCGACTATGCTGGCTTTGTGCACCACTGTTATAAGTACAGAAACAATCTTAATACACGTACATACTCACAAAATATGTTCATTTATAACGCACACCTCCATAATACGTACATTCATTTTGGGACTTTGCTTACCAAATTCATGAAAAAGACGATGGACACAAAGAGAGCAGTACGAAAACTTTAACTATACTGCTGCAACAACAACAACAACAATAATTTGACTGAAGATGGTACAACACTGAAAGTTGTTGTTTCCAAACCACATTTTACAGGGGATGACGAAAAACGATTATGACTTTATTATTAGTAACAACAATATCATTACCCAAAACCTACTGAGCTGCAGTGACAGTAAAAATTGATATTGTTACGAATATTATTAACACTAAGGGGTATTGTCATCTCTAGGCCGATACTGGGAGTGACTTGTATGCACATCCATAAATCAATCATTATGTATCTACATAAACGAATCAATCATTATGTCTGCACATATGTACGTACACGCAGCGGAGAAGAGATGCACAAACACAAGCAGATATCTTATCTGAGATGCTCCCAAAAGTATGCAATTGTAATTGTGGAAGTGTCGCTCACAAATACGTACAGTACAGGGGTGTCAGAGTGATAAGTATGAACATAAAGCTGTTTACATTCTGGCTGGTTTTCGGGAAAAATCTTTCCTTTTTTGAAGCTGCTTAATATACATCTGGTGATTGTCACTGTGTTTTTATACTCAGTTGAGCAGAGCTCACAGAGTATATTAAGTTTGATTGGATAACGGTTGGTTGTACATATATAAAGGAATCGAGATAGATATAGACTTCCATATATCAAAATAATCAGGATCGAAAAAAAATTTGATTGAGCCATGTCCGTCCGTCCGTCCGTTAACACGATAACTTGAGTAAATTTTGAGGTATCTTGATGAAATTTGGTATGTAGGTTCCTGAGCACTCATCTCAGATCGCTATTTATAATGAATGATATCGGACTATAACCACGCCCACTTTTTCGATATCGAAAATTTCGAAAAACCGAAAAAGTGCGATAATTCATTACAAAAGACCGTTAAAGCGACGAAACTTGGTAGATGAGTTGAACCTATGACGCAAAATAGAAAATTAGTAAAATTTTGGACAATGGGCGTGGCACCGCCCACTCTTAAAAGAAGGTAATTTAAAATTTTTGCAAGCTGTAATTTGGCAGTCGTTGAAGATATCATGATGAAATTTGGCAGGAACGTTACTCTTATTACTATATGTACGCTTAATAAAAATTAGCAAAATCGGAGAAGGACCACTCCCACTTTTAAAAAAAAATTTTTTTTAAAGTAAAATTTTAACAAAAAATTTAATATCTTTACAGTATATAAGTAAATTATGTCAAGATTCAACTCCAGTAATGATATGGTGCAACAAAATACAAAAATAAAAGAAAATTTAAAAATGGGCGTGGCTCCGCCCTTTTTCATTTAATTTGTCTAGGATACTTTTAACGCCATAAGTCGAACAAAAATTAAGCAATCCTTTTGAAATTTGGTAGGGGCATAGATTTTATGGCGTTAACTGTTTTCTGTGAAAATGGGCGAAATCGGTTGATGTCACGCCCAGTTTTTATACACAGTCGTCCGTCTGTCCTTCCGCATGGCCGTTAACACGATAACTTGAGCAAAAATCGATATATCTTTACTAAACTCAGTTCACGTACTTATCTGAACTCACTTTATCTTGGTATGAAAAATGAACGAAATCCGACTATGACCACGCCCACTTTTTCGATATCGAAAATTACGAAAAATGAAAAAAATGCCATAATTCTATACCAAATACGAAAAAAGGGATGAAATATGTTAAGGTAATTAGATTGTTTTATTGACGCGAAATATAACTTTAGAAAAAACTTTATAAAATGGTTGTGACACCTACCATATTAAGTAGAAGAAAATGAAAAAGTTCTACAGGGCGAAATAAAAAACCCTTAAAATCTTGGCAGGTATTACATATATAAATAAATTAGCGGTATCCAACAGATGATGTTCTGGGTCACCCTGGTCCACATTTTGGTCGATATCTGGAAAACGCCTTCACATATACAACTACCACCACTCCCTTTTAAAACTCTCATTAATACCTTTAATTTGATGCCCATATCGTACAAACTCATTCTAGAGTCACCCCTGGTCCACCTTTATGGCGATATTTCGAAAAGGCGAACACCTATAGAACGAAGGCCCACTCCCTTTTAAAAATACTCATTAACACCTTTCATTTGATACCCATATCGTACAAACAAAGTCTAGAGTCACCCCTGGTTCAGAAAAGCCTACTCCCTCTTAAAATACTCATTAACTCCTTTCGTTTGATACCCATATTGCACAAACGAATTCTAGAGTCACCCCTGGTCCACCTTTATGGCGATATCTCGAAAAGGCGTCCACCTATAGAACTAGGCCCCACGCCCTTTTAAAATAATCATTAACACCTTTCATTTGATACCCATATCATACAAACAAATTCTAAAGTCACCCCTGGTCCACCTTTAAGGCCATATCTCGAAAAGGCGAACACCTATAACACCTTTCATTTGATACCCATATCGTACAAACAAAGTCTAGAGTCACCCGTGGTCCACCTTTATTGCGATACCTCGAAAATGCGTCCACCTATAGAGCTAAGGCCCACTCCCTCTTAAAATACTCATTAACTCCTTTCGTTTGATACCCATATTGCACAAACGAATTCTAGAGTCACCGCTGGCCCACCTTTATGGCGATATCTCGAAACGGCGTCCACCTATAGAACTAAGGCTCACTCCCTTTTAAAATACTCATTAACACCTTTCGTTTGATGCCCATATTGTGCAAACAAATTCTAGGGTCACCCCTGGTCCACCTTTATGGCGATATCTCGAAACGGCGTCCACTTATGGAACTAAGGATTACTCCCTTTTAAAATGCTCATTAACACCTTTCATTTGATACCCATATCGTACAAACGCATTCTAGAGTCACCCCTGGTCCATCTTTACGGCGATATCTCGAAAAGGCGTCCATCTATAGAACTTAGGTCCACGCCCTTTTAAAATACTCATTAATACCTTTCATTTGATACCCATATCGTACAAACGCATTCTAGAGTCAACCCTGATCCACCTTTATGGCTATATCCCTAAATGGCGTCCACCTATAGAACTATGGCCCACTCCCTCATAAAATACTCTTTAATGCCTTTCATTTGATACACATGTCATACACATTCCAGGGTTTCCCTCGGTTCATTTTCCTACATGGTTATTTTCCCTTATGTTGTCACCATAGCTCTCAACTGAGTATGTAATGTTCGGTTACACCCGAACTTAACCTTCCTTACTTGTTAAATATTAGCGTATTCCTTTAAAGGGTCGGTAAGGGTAGAATGAGCTGACCGGCCCGTGAGGACCTGAATGATTCCATAGTGTTACCAGAAGTTTTCTCAACGACCAAACGGAAAACCTCTATCAAAAAACAGCCCTGCAAAAAATCTTGCGATTAATCCCTAAAGAGAATAGTCTCCGATTGATCTGTTTTGTCTACATTGAGGCATAATTGATCCCCTCTAGTCCTATCTGGGTACAGTTGGGATTAGTCAGTTTTAAATCCATGTAACCCATTTTATGAAACACAAAAAACAAGGGAACGAAGTGAATAAACTAAAAAAAACGATTACATTTTTGATTGATTCGAATTATTTAAGAAAAATTCGAAACCCTATACCGAACCTACCACCACCGTGGAGTGATGGTAGCGTGCTCCGCCTATCATACCGTATGCCCTGGGTTCGCACCCCGGGCAAAGCAACATCAAAATTTTAGAAATAAGGTTTTTCAATTAGAAGAAAATTTTTCTAAGCGGGGTCGCCCCTCGACAGTGTTTGGCAAGCGCTCCGGGTGTATTTCTGCCATGAAAAGCTCTCAGTGAAAACTCATCTTTGCAGATGCCGTTCGGAGTCGGCATAAAACATGTAGGTCCCGTCCGGCCAATTTGTAGGGAAAATCAAGAGGAGCACGACGCAAATTGGAAGAGAAGCTCGGCCTAAGATCTCTTCGGAGGTTATCGCGCCTTACATTTATTTTTTTTTTTATACCGAACCTAAATGACTTGGACCATATGTTACATTATCGTCGACCCATTTTCCCTTCGAATGAGTTGGTGACTTAAAAATCTTATTACTTAAATGTATTTAACAATATTTTGCAAGTTTTAATATTGCATTTAAAATGTACATAACCGTATTCCGTACCATACGAAAACGAACACTATTTGATCAAAAAAGGGTTTAGTCTTCATTTGTTCCCATATGGGTCCTATCGTTCCCGTTCGGGTACAAATGGGTACATTAGTCTCTTCATAGGACATGCGCAAACAAAAGGGAACAGTTTTACGCATACAAAAAAAAAGTTCTACGCATACAAAGAGATCAAAACTGGCATTGGTCGCATACTTCTTTGCGACTCATCCCGTGATCATGCTAGACTAATAACATTTTTTGCGGGGAGAGCCTACGTAATGAAATACCACTATGCTACTTCCTGCTTTTAGAAGGGATATACGTGCTACTCCTTATAGCTGGAGTCTTAGCATTGCGAGCGCAGGGCACGACCTGAAGACTTGCTCGATCATGTGACGCCAGAAGGCCGTGCACAAGATAAATAAAAAAATAATAGCTTGGCGTTTATATCTCTGAGGAGATAAAGGCCCTGCTTTTGTTCAGTTTGCTTGGTGAATCCCGTACTTAGAAACTTTTCATGTAGGAAATACGCTCGGAGTATTTCCCACGGTAAAACTTTTATAAAAAAAATTCAGGGTTTGTTTACGCCTACTTGAGGATAATAATAACTAACTTTAAATCGAAAGAAACAAAATCACATGCAAACTTAGAGCTGGGAATAATTTTGTTTCATAGTGTATGCAAATACCTGATACATGTTTGTATGCATGTTGCAACACCGTAAGTGCCTCTGTATGATCGACTGCTCATAATGTTAAGTTTTTTGTGTGCCGCTATGCTATTGTTTTTGGTGTTGTTGTTTTTTTTTTCTTCTTTTCCTCTATGCGGTCTCAATCTCATACAGCATGGCATAAAAACACCGAAAACTATTCGTATCGAAAGCACACGTTCTGTTATTATTTCCACCTGATTACGATGTGACTGTGAGCGAATAATATGGCGTACAAATGCAATATATTTTTTTTTTTGTTGAGTGAGTAGAAGCCCTGTAGGAGACGCTTACGGTTGCATGCTTTTATAGGAAATCCAACTGTTAGTATTAGATTAAAAATATAGTTACGGTTTATAAAAAAATAAGAAGTGAAAATTTTTATATTCAAGACCACAAATCTCTGTTGCTAAAAATTAACGCTTTCAATTTGTTTTAGACCTGGATTTTTTTTAAGAGTGAACAAAAGAGAAATAACTAATTGAAACCTTATACGAAAGTTTATCCGGAAAGTTAATACTGAACTATTTTTTTTGTGTGCTTCGTTTTTACGGATATGTTTATAAGTTTTTCTTAAGAGCGGAGTACAATAAACCCCTTCTGAAAATATTAGCATAACCGTTCCTTTTCCGTTCTATGCCAGTTGTAAAATTTTTCAAAAGCAATTTTTACTTCCAAATATTGAGTTTTACTGATCGATGACATTGAAACGTGCTTTAATCCCATCACACTTGATTTATTTTCATTCCGTAAATATTTTTAGGTTACTCATACGCACAGGCAAACCAAACTATTAAAATAAAAAGAACATTCATAATAATCATAGATATTCATCTAAAGAACAGACTAAGGGAGAAAGAGGCAGAGGAAGGAGAAGAACAAATAGAGGAAGAGCAAATAAAAAAAAAACAGACAACAGGAAAAAACAAACACTTTCGAATGAACTGCTTTTTTTCTCAATTTAAATACATACTTGGTTCGCAAGATAGATTTATGTATGTGATTTCAGAGGTTCATGTATGGCTAGTCCCATCAGCTTCAAATTTTTCCAGCATGGTATGCCTAATGTTGGAATACGCTGAGCATACGCGTTGCGCAAGCATAAAACACATTCAAGTATCAGAATAAGAAGGAATGTGTGGCAGTTTGTATTTCCATTGGTAGAGTTGAGAATTTGGGGACGACCTATGACAATATTTGGTTGCCTTCTCATTTAATGGTGTCACTACCAGAGTTAGAACTACCGTAGAGCACAATGTTGTTGTTGTTGTTGTTAAAATTTTAATGTAAAAAGTGAGGGGTCTTTTACATGAGCAAAAATCTTTTTCTTCTTATGATTTCCCGAACGATTTTGTAGAAGTAAACCAGTAGCACGTAGCGATTATTAGAACAGCAAATATCATGCAATATTGAAACAAACCTTATCCGAAAAGTTGATTAAAAACGAAAACAAGCCAGGACACCTTCTGTTAACACTTTCAACACAATGTTACAATTTTTATACTCAGTTGAGCAGAGCTCACAGAGTATATTAAGTTTGATTGGATAACGGTTGGTTGTACATATATAAAGGAATCGAGATAGATATAGACTTCCATATATCAAAATAATCAGGATCGAAAAAAAATTTTATTGAGCCATGTCCGTCCGTCCGTTAACACGATAACTTGAGTAAATTTTGAGGTATCTTGATGAAATTTGGTATGTAGGTTCCTGAGCACTCATCTCAGATCGCTATTTAAAATGAACGATATCGGACTATAACCACGCCCACTTTTTCGATATCGAAAATTTCGAAAAACCGGAAAATTGCGATAATTCATTACAAAAGAGGGATAAAGCGACGAAACTTGGTAGACGAGTTGAACTTATGACGCAGAATAGAAAATTAGTAAAATTTTGGACAATGGGCGTGGCACCGCCCACTTTTAAAAGAAAGTAATTTAAAACTTTTGCAAGCTGTAATTTGGCAGTCGTTGAAGATATCATGATGAAATTTGGCAAGAACGTTACTCCTATTACTATATGTACGTTTAATAAAAATTAGCAAAGTCGGAGAAGGACCACGCCCACTTAAAAAAAAATTTTTTTTTAAGTAAAATTTTAACAAAAAATTTAATATCTTTACAGTATATAAGTAAATTATGTCAAGATTCAACTCCAGTAATGATATAGTGCAACAAAATACAAAAATAAAAGAAAATTTCAAAATGGGCATGGCTCCGCCCTTTTTCATTTAATTTGTCTAGGATACTTTTAATGCCATAAGTCGAACAAAAATTTACCAATCCTTGTGAAATTTGGTAGAGGCTTAGATTTTAGGACGATAACTGTTTTCTGTGAAAAAGGGCGAAATCGGTTAAAGCCACGCCCAGTTTTTATACACAGTCGTCCGTCTGTCCTTCCGCATGGCCCTTAACACGATAACTTGAGCAAAAATCGACATATCTTTAATGAACTTAGTTCACGTGCTTACTTGAACTCACTTTATCTTGGTATGAAAAATGAACGAAATCCGAATATGACCACGCCCACTTTTTCGATATCGAAAATTACGAAAAATGAAAAAAATGCCATAATTCTATACCAAACACAAAAAAAGGGATGAAACATGGTAAGGTAATTGGTTTGTTTTATTGAAGCGAAATATAACTTTAGAAAAAACTTTATAAAATGGTTGTGAGACCTACCATATTAAGTAGAAGAAAATGAAAAAGTTCTGCAGGGTGAAATAAAAAACCCTTAAAATCTTGGCAGGTATTACATATATAAATAAATTAGCGGTATCCAACATATGATGTTCTGGGTCACCCTGGTCCACATTTTGGTCGATATCTGGAAAACGCCTTCACATATACAACTACCACCACTCCCTTTTAAAACTCTCATTAATACCTTTAATTTGATACCCATATCGTACAAACTCATTCTAGAATCACCCCTGGTCCACCTTTATGGCGATATCTCGAAATGGCGTCCACCTATAGAACTAAGGCCCACTCCCTTTAAAATACTCATTAACTCCTTTCGTTTGATACCCATATTTCATAAACTAATTCTAGAGTCACCCCTGGCCCACCTTTATGGCGATATCTCGAAACGGCGTCCACCTATGGAACTAAGGATTACTCCCTTTTAAAATACTCATTAACACCTTTCTTTTGATACCCATATTGTACAAACAAATTCTAGAGTCACCCCTGGCCCACCTTTATGGCGATATTTCGAAAAGGCGTCCACCTATAGAACTAAGGCCCATTCCATTTTAAAATACTCATTAACTCCTTTCGTTTGATACCCATATTGCACAAACAAATTCTAGAGTCACCCCTGGCCCATATCGTACAAACATATTCTAAAGTCACCCCTGGCCCACCTTTATGGCGATATCTCGAAAAGGCGAACACCTATAGAACTAATGCCCACTCCCTTTTAAAATACTCATTAACACCTTTCATTTGATACCCATATCGTACTAACAAATCTAAAGTCACCCCTGGTCCACCTTTAATGCGATACCTCTAAAAGGCGTCCACCTATAGAACTAAGGCCCCCTCCCTTTTAAAATACTCATTAACTCCTTTCGTTTGATACCCATATTGCACAAACGAATTCTAGAGTCACCCCTGGCCCATCTTTATGACGATATCTCGAAACGGCGTCCACCTATGGGACTAAGGATTACTCCCTTTTAAAATACTTATTAACACCTTTCTTTTGATACCCATATCGTACAAACGCATTCTAGGGTCACCCATGGTCCACCTTTATGGCGATATCTCGAAACGGCGTCCACCTATGGGACTAAGGATTACTCCCTTTTAAAATACTTATTAACACCTTTCTTTTGATACCCATATCGTACAAACGCATTCTAGAGTCACCCCTGGTCCACCTTTATGGCGATATCTCGAAAAGGCGACCACCTATACAACAACCACCACTCCCTTTTAAAACCCTTATTAATACCTTTAATTTGATACTCATATCGTACAAACACATTCTAGAGTCAACCCTGGTCCACCATTATGGCGATATTTCGAAACGGCATCCACCTATAGAACTTAGGCCCACTCCACTTTAAAATACTCATTAACACCATTCGTTTGATGCCCATATTGTACAAACAAATTCTAGGGTCACCCCTGTTCCACCTTTATGGCGATATCTCGAAACGGCGTCCACCTATGGAACTAAGGATTGCTCCCTTTTAAAATACTCATTAACACCTTTCATTTGATACCCATATCGTACAAACGCATTCTAGAGTCACCCCTGGTCCACCTTTATGGCGATATCTCGAAAAGGCGACCACCTATACAACAACCACCCCTCCCTTTTAAAACCCTTATTAATACCTTTAATTTGATACCCATATCGTACAAACACATTCTAGAGTCAACCCTGGTCCACCTTTATGGCGATATTTCGAAACGGCATCCACCTATAGAACTAAGGCCCACTCCATTTTAAAATACTCATTAACACCATTCGTTTGATGCCCATATTGTACAAACGCATTCTAGAGTCAACCCTGATCCACCTTTATGGCTATATCCCTATATGGCGTCCACCTATAGAACTATGGCCCACTCCCTCATAAAATACTCTTTAATGCCTTTCATTTGATACACATGTCATACAAACACATTCCAGGGTTTCCCTCGGTTCATTTTCCTACATGGTTATTTTCCCTTATGTTGTCACCATAGCTATCAACTGAGTATGTAATGTTCGGTTACACCCGAACTTAATCTTCCTTACTTGTTCATTATAATTTTACACATTCTCATTTTGAATTTAAAAAGGTTTATTTAGAAATTCTTATTTTAGGCTGAGTATAGTAGAGTAGTGTTGTGAAACACGATATTTGGACGTACATGACAAACAGAGATAGGCCCTAAGTGAATTTAACAAAACGTGATTGACAGTTGAATATGATTCTCTCGCAAGGGACTACCAAACAAATGAATTAACCCTATGTGGGGCATGAAGTATTTTATCACTTCTGTTTTTTTTTTTTGTATTTTCTAGAAGGTGAAACGTCCAGATCTTTGGAGGCCAAGGCAACAGAGAGTATAAAAGAAGCGCAAGCTGAGTAATAACTAATCAGCTTGATTTAAACACGCATTAGTTGTGAAGTACGTGATATTGAAGTATAGTTGTACTACTCCCAAAGTAGACTAAATAAAGACCCTATTGCAATACTGAATATTGGAATTATTTATTCGACAGTTCAGGGGTACAAACGTTAGCAGAAGGTGCAAAATAATTAGAATCCCCCGAAATTCATTACAATATGTATATAATTGCCCAAGATTTATGAACCTAACCTCCTCGAGCCTTGCTTCTATGTTTCATATTTTCTCATTTCGAAAGCTGGTTTCGAAAGGGCTTTTTATTTGAGTTTCCAAATGTGAAACATACATGGCATTTTACTTAATTGTGCCCTACTTGAAGGAATGGAATGGAAACAGCTCCTAACTACAACCGAGCATGAATTTGTTAATACAACCCCATAGATTTCTACAAATCGCTTCCGCCTTTGTTCGGAATCTGGCTGCTGTCTTTGCTGATGTAACACGCACCACAGTCTCAGTACCTTGTGCTCATTTTCATACTTTCCTGTTATGATGTAAATGGAATTGTAAAAGGGTTCAAGAAGTTGGTAAGTGCAATAAAAAGCTCTATAGCCGAGGGGAATAACAGATATGAAAATGTCATACAAATATTTAGCAGGCGAGGCTATGGCCACCCCGAATTTTTTATGGAACTAGGGGGTGGGTTGCGGGATTGCATATAAGGTTCAATGTGGTCATGTTGTTGTTGTGTTAGCGGTAAGTACACTACCCGGAGGTTATCGATGTTGATGGTCCTTTGCCTGATATAGATCCGGTAAGTTTCGGTAACAAGCACCATTAAGGTATATACTAGCCCGACCATCTCCTGAATGATTAATATGACCACATTAAACCTTCTAGGCCATACCCCCATCCATAAGGAACTTGGGGTCGTCAGAGCCTCGCCTGCTAATTCGCCTCACAGAATTCGCCTCGCGTAGGTGAGGTTGACATTTGGATTGCGGAGGCTATGAATTGCGCTTATCAGCCCCTTAAATCAATTCGATGTGGTCATATTAAATGTTCCGGTATGGTCGTGTCCCCCTTCGGGAAGTGTGCTTACGTTACAACAACAACAACATGGGCTTGTAGCTGCGAAATATTTATTATAAGTGTACATGTACCCCAATATTCTTGGCCTGTTCTTATCGCAAACGATGGTGTTTTATTCAAAAATAAAAGCAATCGTTCAAAAATTTAAAATTTGAAAGGGTTAAGATTTTCTCTTTTTGACATTATAGTTCGGTTCTTTTGGAGAGAACTATCAAATTCAATCACACTTGGTTTAATATACTTTGGATAGGCCCACCAAAGTAGTCTGGAAGAAGAGCTGAGTCATGTCAGTTTGTCAGAACCGATAGGATCGGACCATTTTAGCCTACACGATGGTTATGTCAATGTCATGGTAAATTTTTTGAAAATGTCACTAATGTCGCATATATAAATATTATCCCCATATAACCTATCGGTCAGAATAAGAGGACTTGTATCATTTTTATCATACTTTGATACGTAGCTAATGGGGCGAGTGAAAAGTGTTCGGATCACACAACTGTAATTAAATTTATGTAGGGTTCTATAATGCATTCTGGTCACATTTTTCGCAATGTATTCAGACCAGAAATCCAATAACTTTGGAGATGCCAAAGTCGAGATGCGAAGCTCACTACTTCATACACATATATCTACTTATATTGCACGCAAGTAGGTCAGCTAGCAATTCTAATTGAACAAGTAAACCTCAAATTTTGAAATACACCTTCACATGCACAGTTGGTTCCATATGCTTGAAGACAACTTTTTTAAATATGTCTAAGAGCTGTGTTATGAATCTTCGTATTGCAACGGCAATAGTAATTACGCAAAAAACAGTCAATTGTGATTTATTTCTATTGAGTGTACATTAGACCGGGTCGCAAAAAAAGTTGTAAAAGTCCACCCCCAAATTTGAAGGTTATGTTGAGAGAGTTTCGAAAAAATGTTTTTAAATTTGTTTTTGATCCTTCGAAATACAGCCGAAATTGTTTTTTTATTGTAACTTGGTTATTTGACATCCGATTTTTGATATTGATACATCATTATTTTGGTCTTTGAACTCTGCACATTTGGTTTTAATGCCCTTTCGAGCTATGAAGACGTTTTTACTTGTTTAGGTCTTTAGTATCATTTTTGTTTAGCCAGACAAAAGTATTTCCAAATTAATGACATTGTTGCTTTTGAACCATTTCCCTTATTCCAACAATGAAGTTATGGCACTTTTAATGGTATTTATAACAAGTAAGGAAGGTTAAGTTCGGGTGTAACCGAACATTACATACTCAGTTGAGAGCTATGGTGACAACATAAGGGAAAATAACCATGTAGGAAAATGAACCGAGGGAAACCCTGGAATATGTTTGTATGACATGTGTATCAAATGAAAGGCATTAAAGAGTATTGTATGAGGGAGTGGGCCATAGTTCTATAGGTGGACGCTTTTTAGGAATATAGCCATAAAGGTGGATCAGGGTTGACTCTAGAATGCGTTTGTACGATATGGGTATCAAATGAAAGGTATTAATGAGTATTTTAAAAGGGCGTGGACCTAAGTTCTATAGATGGACGCCTTTTCGAGATATCGCCGTAAAGATGGACCAGGGGTGACTCTAGAATGCGTTTGTACGATATGGGTATCAAATGAAAGGTGTTAGTGAGCATTTTAAAAGGGAGTAATCCTTAGTTCCATAGGTGGACGCCGTTTCGAGATATCGCCATAAAGGTGGACCAGGGGTGACCCTAGAATTTGTTTGCACAATATGGTCATCAAACGAAAGGTGTTAATGAGTATTTTAAAAGGGAGTGAGCCTTAGTTCTATAGGTGGACGCCGTTTCGAGATATCGCCATAAAGGTGGGCCAGGGGTGACTCTAGACTTTGTTTGTACGATATGGGTATCAAATGAAAGGTGTTAATGAGTATTTTTAAAAGGGAGTGGGCCTTCGTTTTATAGGTGTTCGCCTTTTCGAGATATGGCCTTAAAGGTGGACCAGGGGTGACTTTAGAATTTGTTTGTATGATATGGGTATCAAATGAAAGGTGTTAATGATTATTTTAAAAGGGCGTGGGGCTTAGTTCTATTGGTGGACGCCTTTTCGTGATATCGCCATAAAGGTGGGCCAGGGGTGACTCTAGAATTCGTTTGTGCAATATGGCTATCAAACGAAAGGAGTTAATGAGTATTTTAAGAGGGAGTGGGCCTTAGTTCTATAGATGGACGCCTTTTCGAGATATCGCCATAAAGATGAACCAGGTGTGACTCTAGAATGCGTTTGTACGATATGGGTATCAAATGAAAGATGTTAATGAGTATTTTAAAAGGGAGTAATCCTTAGTTCCATAGCTGGACGCCGTTTCGAGATATCGCCATAAAGGTAGGCCAGGGGTGACTCTAGAATTCGTTTGTGCAATATGGGTATCAAACGAAAGGAGTTAATGAGTATTTTAAGAGGGAGTGGGCTTTTCTGAACCAGGGGTGACTCTAGACTTTGTTTGTACGATATGGGTATCAAATGAAAGGTGTTAATGAGTATTTTTAAAAGGGAGTGGGCCTTCGTTCTATAGGTGTTCGCCTTTTCGAAATATCGCCATAAAGGTGGACCAGGGGTGATTCTAGAATGAGTTTGTACGATATGGGTATCAAATTAAAGGTATTAATGAGAGTTTTAAAAGGGAGTGGTGGTAGTTGTATATGTGAAGGCGTTTTCCAGATATCGACCAAAATGTGGACCAGGGTGACCCAGAACATCATCTGTTGGATACCGCTAATTTATTTATATATGTAATACCTGCCAAGATTTTAAGGGTTTTTTATTTCTCCCTGCAGAACTTTTTCATTTTCTTCTACTTAATATGGTAGGTGTCACAACCATTTTATAAAGTTTTTTCTAAAGTTATATTTCGCGTCAATAAAACAATCCAATTACCTTAACATATTTCATCCCTTTTTTCGTATTTGGTATAGAATTATGGCATTTTTTTAATTTTTCGTAATTTTCGATATCGAAAAAGTGGGCGTGGTCATAGTCGGATTTCGTTCATTTTTCATACCAAGATAAAATGAGTTCAGATAAGTACGTCAACTGAGTTTAAACCAGACCATACTTTCCAAAAGGTTTTCGATGCGCGAATTCAAATCTGGACGCAGAATAGCTCTATCACGTCAGGATTTTGAAATATCCTAACCTAAATGTGCAAAAAACACCGTTTTTGCCTATTTTTGAGGTTATATATACACGACAGATTTTTTTTTTTTTTTTTTTTTAAGCACACATATCATCTTTAAGAAGAAGTCTTTCTCTTACGAATGGCGTTGAGTTTGCTCAAATATCTTTTTTTTCGCTAAGATAGAGAAATTTAAAATTTATAAATTACTACTACTGCATCATACCTACGTTAATTCAGTGGTTTTTCAGCTATAGGAAAATTAGCAAATTTATAAATTTTAAATTGCTCTATCTTGGCGAAAAAAAAAGATATTTGAGCAAACTCAACGCCATTCGTAAGAGAAAGAATTCTTCTTTAAGATGCTATGTGTGCTTTAAAAAAAAATCTGTTGTTTATATATAACCTCAAAAATAGGCAAAAACGGTGTTTTTTGCACATTTAAGTTAGGATATCCCAAAATCCTGACGTGATAGAGCAATTCTGCGTCCAGATTTGAATTCAGCGCATCGAAAACCTTTAGGAAAGTATGGTCTCGTTTATGGTCAAATTTCTTGTCGGCCTGTGTAATTTCATCGAGGTTTAAGCCTACGATATCGGATAACCCCCAAACCCGCTACAACGGTTCGCTCCTGCAGGTAAACATTAATATCAAATAGAAACATAACAATTGCTATAATCCATATTGATTTTGATTTGTTTATATATTTTTATTTTTTGTAATCGCCTTTTTGGCTTTTTAGTTTTTTTTTTGTTCGTTTCGTAATTCCAAATCAATTGTGTAATAACTAAGTATGACAAGGTGTACTCTTGCATCACCACACACACTCTGCGTACATCGGCAGCGTCTCTGCTCCTCGCCCACAACCATCGCACACACACACCCGCACACCCACAGAGAAACACAAAGTGCAACAACGATATGCTGCACTAGAAGTGAATTTAATGACGTTTGGTTGGTTGGTTGGACCGTCGGTAGATTGGTCTTTTTAATATTCTTGCTACACACTCTAGTGGTTTTCAGTTTTTTGTTTTTGCTTTCAGTTTTGTATTTTTGCAATAGGTCGCAGCAATTACCGAAGAAACTTATGATGCAGCAGCTCCTGCCGAGAGGGGATAACGGTGGCAAGAAGTTAAGTGGCTGAGCGAATAGAACCCGCAACGCGTTTCACACATACACCGTGCACCGAATTCCGGTGCAGCATCCGTAAGCCGAAATGAATTAACAATGCAATTACAAAAATATCGTATGAAAATCGAAAGCAAACATAGCAATTATTAGGGTGTGACAACAACAATAGCGATTTGCCTGTTTTATAAAATGAATTTAACAATAAACTTAAGGAATCACTTTGCTAACGAAGAAAGAAAACGAACTAAGAATACTTGTATGTGAACGTAGAATCGAAATTTGTACAAAAATGAACGAACGTTTAACCGGACAGATAAACAGTGAACAAGCGATCGAACAAACGTACGTGTAAAATCGTTCGCATTCAAAAACACACTGGCTTCAGTCAAAAGCTCGAAGTGCTTGTGCAGAGTCGAACCAGGTCGAACATTAGTGGGATGTGTGTTGTTTGCATGTGCGACTCAGAAAATGTTAGCAGCGACGATAGCAACAAAGCTGTGGTACTCACCATTTATCCATTGCGCACACCAAACCATTCAATCTACCAACAATGTTAGGACCGTTGCACTACTGCTTTCCGACTATTATCTGACTAGAAGTCGGGAAATCGGAACGATGCAACGCCAACACTGCCGCTTGAATCCCAGCTCATAACACATACCACACATCCCATACACCTTGCTTTACGCTCATTACCTTTTCGTGCTGTTGCGCGCGCACTTCATTATTCAAACGTTCAAATGAACTGCGAGCAATAAAACTCCTCAAGGCCTACATGGATTTAGGCCATAACAACGTCGAAGTTATTCAAGCCAAATCAACCGGATAGCAACGCAATGAAACGACAAATATACACGTGCAAGTATGCAAGTATTTGTGCATTAGGACGGATAAATTTGAATCACCCGTTTTTGACATTCTATCCTCGTTATGACACATTTTTATATAATACGAGAAGTATAACGATGATAATTTGGCGCATTATAACTCAAAAAATTTTGGCTTACCCTTTCTTCGAATTAGCGGTGGATTGCTTTATACTTTCCCTACAAATTCGTGGTGCCTACGTATTTTATGTCGACTCCTACCGACATTTTCTAGTAGAATTAATTTTTTGCTGAGAAGCTTTTCATCGCAGAAATGCTTTCGGAAGAAGTACCTAAGATGGATATTGTTTTTAAAACACCTTTTCTGAAGCAGACGGCCACCGTGGTGTGATGGTAGCGTGCTCCGCCTATCACACCGTATGCCCTGGGTTCAACTCCCGGACAAAGCAACATCAAAATTTTAGAAATAAGATTTTTCAATTAGAAGAAAATTTTTCTAAGCGGGGTCGCCCCTCGGCAGTGTCTGGCAAGCGCTCCGATTGTATTTCTGCCATGAAAAGCTCTCAGTGAAAACTCATCTGCCTTGCAGATGCCGTTCGGAGTCGGCATAAAACATGTAGGTCCCGTCCGGCCAATTTGTAGGGAAAAATCAAGAGGAGCACGACGCAAATTGGAAGAGAAGCTCGGCCTTAGATCTCTTCGGAGGTTATCGCGCCTTACATTTATTTATTTTTTTTTTATTTTTCTGAAGCAGAGTTCTCTCTCTCTCTCTGGAAGCAGAGTTGAAGAGATATGATATACAAATGCGATGGAAATATTGGAAGCTACAAACAGAACTGGGATTCTACCCACCCTAGCGGGTTAAAAGTCTTAGGATATTCCCTCGGTAGGTATGCCTGTCATAAGATATGACTAAAATCCACAAATCCGAAGGTTGGAGTAGTCAAATAAATCACTGCCGAGGCAGTGGGGCAAGTACCAGAACGTGCTAGTTCCGGAACATACCAGATTCATATCTGTCAAAGAACTGCGTACATCCAGAACACGCCTATTATTTTCGTGGTGTCTTTGCGGTTGCAGCAACAACAAAAATTACAGGTAATTACCGCGTTCATGGGTATTTATCGGGTAAATACCTTGATTATTTACTTCTTTTGAGTATTTTCAAAAATCAGTTTGATTAGAGCAAACTTCTTTTTGTGCCGCTTTATATAAATAAAGCCTGAACCAAGGAAAAGTTATCCGGTATGAGGCATAAATATTTAAAAATTTACCCATTCTTTCCAAAGTTTCCCATTATGGCGAGTATTTTCGCTTTTCCATTTCTTTTTGTGAACATCATTTCTTATGGAAATTTGTAAAAATTGCCAAACGGCCAGCACAGTTTCAAACTTTTAAAACCTTTGATAACAAATATCGCGTCGGGGGGAAGAGGATAGGAGATAAGTGATAAGATACAGAAAAAATTTAACAAGAGGAAGGGTATAAGGGATAAGTTATGAGGCATACGAGGTAAGGAATAAAGGACGGCTGGTATGGGATAGCGGATAATGGATAAGAGATAATAGGTAAGGGATGATTTGTAAGAAATAAAGAGTGGGAGATGTGGATTAGAGGATAAGTGATGAGGAATAAGGATCCGGGTTAAGATATAAGGGGTAGGGGCTGGGGATGGGATATAGGGGATCAGAGGTAAGAGATAATAGATAAGAGATATGAAATAATATGTTAGGTATTCGTGAAAAATTATAGGGCACGGGGTGCCTAGACTATGTTTTAATTCAAAGACATACCAACTCACATTTTTTTTTTGGCCTCCTGTTTTTGATATAAACTAAGCTCAGCAATACAATTTTATGAAAATTTCCCGAGCGCTTTTGAAGAAAACATCAATTCCATTGTTCGACAGTGAAAATGTACCCTTCGCGAGCAATTTGTAGGTCTTGTCGAGCACATAAACCATACGTACTTAAAATTTCCAGTATACCCTAGTGATTAAAAATTATCTACTAATTTTTGTTCGGTTAGCTATAAAATCGTAGTTTTTAAGTTTTTTCAAACTATTATTTATTTTTTTACTAATTTCACATTCTTAAAATGCGAACAGTTTATAAAGCGTTTTAAAATGGCAATCCTATACAAATTTTCAGTTATAAAATCTGTGTATCTAAACCTACTTTTTTTAGAATGGGAATCTGCAAGGAACGACTCGAAAAAATTTACCACCTCTAATGTACAAATACAAGTATATGTACATAAATATGGTAAGAAAAGTTTCTCAACATTCTGCTGGAGTTGGTATTGAGAAACTTGATTGCTAACGCCAAAATCAAAGCAGCTGCTGAGCAGCAGGCAGCAACGGTAGCGATTTTGACTTAAACAACGGCGACATTAACATTCGGGCAAGAAACCGAGCGATTGGCATCAAACAGTTGCCAGCATACAGCATTCCAATTTGGTGCTCTTCGTAAGCCCAAAGTAATATGCAATTAGGAAAATCAGAAGGGGTAGGAAAGAAACGCACTAGCAATGAATGACCACGAACATTCAGTTGCGCTCTTAGTTTAGATTTGTAAATTTACACCTGCCAGTGGCGCACATAGAATTTTCCCAATAGGGAACCCTTTTGAATTGGGGTTTTGAACATATAGAAAGTTTTTCAAATCACACTGCGCTTGATTGAAGAGTGGGTATGGAACATGATACAAGAAAGAAAGTAGTTCCACTGAAAATTTTTTGACATTTTTGGGGATTTTTGAAGTTTCATAATGTTTATTGTTTTGCCAGAAGCGTTGCCATACCGTTACTGTTTAAGGCGTAATTGTGGTTTTTCGAGATGGAAATTTCCTTTAGGACGAAAACGCAATGGTCATCTGAGACAATAATAGCTGTGTTTTTTTCACATCTACATACGTCTACGCTTAAACTTTATATGGACTGCTAAGCGACAAACTTTAAATACACCTCTGAAATTGCTACGCATAAAATTAGTACTACTAAATTTTAATACGCATTATACTCAGATGTAACTGAAATATGTGTATATGTTTCACCTTCTGCACTAATTCTATGTATTCTATGCACGTCCACTATTTATCACAACTGATTCAGCTATATGTTATACACAGAAATACAACAGAGAGTTGTGTCTCCGCCTTTCGGTATACCCTGTGCTGTAGCTAGATGTTTAACCACTGCCGCTAGATGGGTCTCCTAAGCATTATCTAAGCGAGGATAGGCGTTTTTTTCACGCGGAAACGAAACGTATACGCGTGTAAAAAAACACGGCTAATAATATGCTTAAGCACGATTTATGTGCATATACATATATCGATTGAGAATACAGTAAAACATGCAATTTTATTCAAAAATAGTGGATAACGACTCGTACATTGCTTAATGACTCATATCTTTATGGCAGCTTAACCCCTAAACAGAAAAAAAATACACGAAAAATCCTGTTATTCTAGCATGGCCCTATTATCATGCCCCTACAGTGGATATTTCTCAAGGCATGTTGAGAAAAAGTGTACCTCCAAAGTCTGCACATCTATGTCAATGCTAAAAGGGCACAGAATGTGTATAGGCGGGGCTGCCCCAAGGTGACTCCTGGTACAACGGGCAAAAACACTCTCATAACTAGTGGCTAACCTGCAGAGCTACAGGGTAATGTTCTCCCTAAAAAATGGTTTAACAATTCCCTCCTAATGCGCAACGCTTGAATTATGCAATAAATAAAAAAATAAAAAATGAGGACTTGTAGCCAATTTATCAAGAAATTGCGGTGTCGGTTTATAAGGACCTCCTTTGAGCAAGCAATTGACAAACGTCTAAGTGTTGTCAAAATGTTCTGAGCAAACGTATGGACACTTATGGATCGAAATATGCAAAGCAAGAGAATATAGCCTTCTTGTTTCTTCCACCAAAACAATTTTCGGAAGCTCGAAAAATTTTTTTTTATTTCAAATAACTATGAAAGTAAGTATAGGTAGCTAAAAAAGTTTCAAATAACATGCCATATGGCGTCTTTCACTCAATTTTATGTGCCATTTTGGAGTTTACCAGTACTGTTAAAGTCCAAATGGGACTATACACTCGAGTTTATGGCGCAATGTGACTGTGAAAAGAATACTTAAAAATGATTTTCTTACATATTTTTGTTATATAAATAAAATTGATAAAAAAAAATTTTAATTTTTGAAATTTTTTTTACAATTAAATAAAAAAAATATAAAAAAATCGGCCCACTCCGGGATTAGTGGGGATGATTGCAGAATTGATTGAAGTTTTTTATGAGAAAAAAAATGGCGAAATTCGAAAAATCTCGAAAAACTGAAAAATTAAAAAAAAAACTTTAAAAATTTGTTTGTATTTTTTCCGAAAAGTACATTTAAAAAAAAATTAAAAAAAAAGATCCCAAACGGTCAATTTTTGAAACAGTTATATCATTTTGAAAACAAAAACGGTGTTTTTTTTTAAATTCATAACTTTTTTTGAGTTTGATGAAAAAATTTGAAAAAATTCTGAAAAACGTCTTTCGGAAGCTAGAAAAAGAAGAACAACTTTCAGCCAATTCTAAACGGGTCGGGTTCAAAATTGGTCGAAATGGGATGGAATACCCGATATGTACTTATAACATTGCTTCTCTCAAACAGATGGGAAGGATTACGACTCATATAGAGAAGAGTTTCCCATGTACATATTGTTACGAATTTAGTAAAATTCCGCTTATTTTACGCCTTCTGCAAACGTTCGAATCGCTAAAAAGTTGAATAAATAACTCCAATATTCAATAATGCAAAATGGTCTTCATTACACTACCTTGAGTGTACTTCACAATAACTCTTATACTTCACAACCAGTAGCGTGCTTAAATCAAAACTGCTTACTTACTACTCAGCTTTCGCTGCTTTTATACTCTCTGTTGCCTCGTGCACCCATTTCTCCTAAGGTCTAGTAACTTCGCGAACTTCATGCTTGGTTACCAGCCATATATGTACAAGTATATTTGTAGTTTATAGTCTCTCTCATAGCCCTATGCGTGTGTATATGTGAGTAGTACTTCGGCTGATGGTGAGTATCTCTCTGTTGCCTTGTATGTACATGTGTATGTAAATGATGATTGATTTGTTTACGTACCAAGATTGGCAGCTTGCTTTATTGCTGTTGTGCCTTTATTTAATAACCGCTTAGTGATGTGAGTATCACTTAGTGATACTAATATTCGTCATAATATATTAGTGACCCTTGATTTTCTAAACTTAAGACTTCGTGATGACCTCGTGAGATTTTTCCAAGGTAAAGACGTTCTGTGAAAGGTAAACAGGAGGTATCTGGGCATATCTGTGCGATAATTAAAGCTAACTACGTTTTAACCATGCCTAAATTTCTTACTTCCTTAATTAAAACAAGACCAACAAGTCGCACCAGTTGCTTCTTCACTGGGCTAACTAGCGCCAATCGATAACACCAATCGTTTCCACTTATTCTACTGCTTCCAAATGCGGTTTCAGATAAGAGTACCTCCTTGGAGTGAGTTTTAGCTGAATTTCTAGGCAAACGTTGTTTGTGTTAAAATAAACAAAGTCCTTTACTATTTCAAAATTATGCCAGCCAACAGTGAAATGGTTGCCAAAACGCAAGTGCTGTCAGTCCTTGCTGGATTACAAGTACTTTGTTTTGTTTTCATGCACCATCAATCCCATTTTTCCGCTACTTTCCCAGTTTGAAGTAAGAAGAACTACCAACGCGGATGTTTAGATCGACGATATAAATATGTCAGCATACTTCAGTAACTAAATACTTACTTAATTGGTGCTTAACCGTTTAAACGGTTATGGCCGTCCAACAAGGCGCGCCAGTCGCTCCTTCTCTCTGACAACCTACGCCAATTGGTCACACCAAGGGAGTTTAAATCGTTTTCCACCTGGTCCTTCCAACGGAGTGGGGGCCGCCCTCTACCTCTGCGTCCATAGGAAGTAACTAAATGCTCTTATAAAATATTGTTCCAGAGGTAATTTTTCTCCAGCATCAAATTCTAAATTTCAATCCTTTAAATTTTCTAAGCAGTTTTTTTAATGTATTAGGTCTAAAATTCCAACTTAACTAAACAAGGAAGATGAAATCTTAAAATGTTTTTAAAACAAAAAAAGGTTTAAAACTGATGCAGAATATCTTAAAATAGAACAAGAATTCGACTAATTTTATTTATGAAAACTATTGCAAGTCACATAACAATTCTTTAAACCAAATTTTATTTATGATATACATATGTGCTACAAAAATGTTGCAGCCCATATCTGCCGCTAAGCATTATCAGTTATCTTTATTATATATATATTTCACAATCAAAATACTGGCGTAGTTCACTTATAGCGTGTTAAAATCAAACTGATTGATTATTCCTCAGCTTGCGCTGCTTTTATGCTCTCAATTGCCTCCTTCGCCTATTTCTCCTACGGTCTAGACTTTTCACGAACACCTGCTTATTTATTTCTCATTTCCGCATCTGATATATGCGTTTGGCTTCTAGTTATATGCGTGTATATGTGTAAGTAATAACTTCCCCAATAAACATTTTGGTCAAATCTCAGTTTGAGATACATTTGAGAATCCGTCCATTTCTCACATTTCAAACGTTAGTTTTCAAATGCATTTAAAATAACCGTTGATAGCGTTCTCAAGCTAAAAGGCTCATTTTTAATATGGGATTTTTCTTTATTTTCAAATTGAGAATTTTTGGATTCTCAACTTCTCAAACGAAAATAAATCGAAACGAAATGGAATCCAATTACTCTAATTTAATTGTTTATTCAGTGTTACCTACGCTGTAAAAGAAATACCCAGTTTTAATAATAAGAGTTCTTTTTTATGAGTTTTGACAAATTTTTTAAATTTTCTTTATTCAGTTAATTCAAAAAAGTATATCAAAGCAAAAAATTATTTACATACCAGTTTTTCAACCATCTTTCTATTTTATTAAAATATTCTGTAACAAATATGTATACATTTTATATTGTTTAATGTTGATAGATAAATGAATAAAAAAATTAAAATTATATTATAAAAAAATTATTATTTCATGAAAATCAAAAAACTAAGCATTAAATTCAATGTTACAAAACAGCATAGGATGTAGAGAAACTCCGACTAGTTATATATACATGGTGAATACATTAAAATATTATTTCATGTTGATTAAGTACACATATAGGTAAACAAAAAACTTAGGCACAAAAATTTAAGGTTGCAAAGAAAAGTGCAAATGAGGTACAAAAGTTCCCATTAGTGACATAGATACAAGCCTAACATATTAGATGTGTTCATCTACAAAAAAATTATTACTGGAAGTTAGGAATTTCTGTCATTGCTCATACAAAACATCAACAATTAGTAAATTCCAGTAACAATTTTTTTGTAAATGAACAGGCCTATTATTTCACATAAATAAAAAAAAATTTACATAAAAGGTTACAAAAAATGCATATAGCTAGAAAAACTCCTACGGGTTACACATAAAAATGTTCTTTCAATTTAGTTGAAGAAGTGAAAAGAATTTAATACAAAAATTCAAATAAAATTTTTGTAGTTCAAAAATACAACAGAAATATCCTGCGTTTTTAAGAAAAATGAAACATTAAATAATAAATAAGTAAATAAATAAAATGCATTTAAAAATTATTATACATAGATTATAATCTATTGCAAGCTGGTATTCTTCTGTTTTTCCGTGTTTCCGAAGTATTCTTAACAAACCATTAGTTGCATCAGTGGAAATATTAAAATGGACGGCCCATACAGCAAGCTCTTCTCGAATAACACTTCCCATTTCACTTTCTGCATCAATGTCAGATTCCGAATAGTCGCAATCCATACTTTCTGAATCACTTCGATCATAAATAACACTATTGGAAATAGAAGGGCCTTCGCCTAAGGTGGCGCCTACTCCTGAACTTTCTATTATTCCCGGTGCTACTGTTGTGCCACTTTCGGTAAGCAAATTTATTATTTGCCTCACTTCACTTTTAACTCGTTTAGATTTATGCATAATGTAGTAAAATATCACTTAATATTATCAAAATGTATATATACTTCCTTATTTTTTCACTTTATGTCCAACTTCACTCAATAAAATAGCTTGTTTACATTTCCAGCTAAACTATGCAAATTAGAGATCGACGAATATCCACCGATTCGATGGATTTCGATATCTTTGCTATGTTGACATTTCAGGAATGGAATGAAATGAAAGCATATCTAAAACCATTCTCAAGTTGAAAAACAACGTTTGAGAAAAAGTTGGGAGAATATTTAGTTTCGAATGATTAATTTTTTCTCAAACAGTTGAGAGAAAAAAAATTGTCAAGTATGTCTCAAATTATTCTCAAGTTGAAGATCGACGTTTGAGAAAAAGTCGAGAAAATATGTTGTTTCAAATGATAAATAATGTTGAATATCAAACTGAGAATCAATGTTTTTCTCAAACATTTGATATTTTTGTTTTCAGTGTTTGTTGGGTCTGCTCTATGGCGACTGCACTTATGTATGTGTAAGCTTCGCTGTTTGCATGTATGTATCATAAACAAATCAGCAAAGATCTCGCATTCCGGAATTGTTTTATTTGTAATCGAATTTGAAAAAAAAGTTTGATGACGTAGCGCTTTTGAAGTTTTTCGATTTATTACATTTCTCTCATATTTCGTTACCAGTGTTCGGAGTATTTAAAACTGTTACCTGAGTAAACGGCTACGGCGGAGTAAAAACAAAATATTCGGAGTATATTTTTTTTCCTTTTTGAAAGCGGGCGAACATCTAACATCAAATTGATTTGGTGGCTTGGCAATCCCTTCGATTGTGTTTTCGTCATGAAAAGTTTCTCAGCAAAAAAGTTATCTGCCTTATCAGATGCACATGGAGTCGGCCTAAAACGTGTAGGATTACCAAATAATGCTCCCATTAATACACAACATTCTGGAAGAAAAGTGGGCTCTATCTCCCCGTATACATATCGCGAAAAATATTATTATTATTTTTGGTTTATCATGCATTTTTCATACTCTTTTACGGACAGAAGGTTTCAATACCGGGCAGATTTCTGTAGGAATGATAATGGCGACCTGGTAACTGACGTACAGAGTGTGGTGGAAGACGAACCCGATATCCCCATTGCCGATGATGAAAAACACGCTCCGGCATCCAACTTTGGCGAAGTGAGAATGGCAATATTACGGTTAAAAAATCAAAAGGTGCCAAGTAATGACGGGATACCCGCCGGGCTGTTCAAACATGGAGGCGAAGAGCTGGTATAAGATAAAGAAGCAAAAAAGTGGGACTTGCAGTAAATGTGGACAAGACGAAGTACTTGCTGTCATCGTGTCCTTTGTAGCCACGTCACTTTTGACGGATTCAAAATTGGAGACTGTGAGGGATTTCGTCTAATTGGGAAGCAGCATCAAAAGCAACAACAATGTCGGCCTAGAAATCAAACGGAGATAAGTCTTGCCAACAAGTGCTTCTTTAAGCAATTGAAAAGTAAAGTCTTGTCTCGACGAACAAAATTCCCGCTCTATAAGTCACTCATCATAACTGTCCTGAGATATGGCTCGAAATGATGGAAGGTGTCTAGAGAAGATGAGATGGCTCTTGGAGTATTCGAGAGAAAAGTTCTCCGGAGGATTTATAGTCCTATCCGTGATGTCGACGGCGAGTATCAAAGGAGGTATAATGATGAGCTATATGAGCTTTTCGCAGATATGACGATAGTACAGCCAATAAAAACAGAAAGCGTCGCTAGCTAGGCCATGTTATGCGGATGAACGAATACGCTACGGCAATTTGTAAACATAGGAAAGAGAAGACCTTCACTGAGTTTGGAAAGACAGTTGGAGGAAGCTTTGACCTCGCTTGGTGCTCCCAATTGGCAACTGTTATCGCAAAACAGGGTTAGCTGACCTCACTGACTCAACGTATTTCATTTTTATATAAAACTTCAAGAAGAGCAGTATGTTGAATTTAGGCAGGATTAACAGATCGCGTCCGGACACATTTTTTGCTTGCATTTTACTCCTTCTATTCTGATTCCATACGAAAAATGTGAACAAACATATCTTAAGACACGAACAATCATTTCGTCCAATCGTCACTTGTAAACAATAAGCTTTTCATACGTACATATGTATTGAAAAACTTCAACCAAAAGATATTAGGTAGTAATAATATTTAGTTTTCAACTCGACTCAAATAAACCTTTAAGATAAAAAATGTAGTAGGAGGTAAGAGCGGAGCAAAATACTGCGATTGGAATAAAGTCTGAACACTGCGTCAGCAATAAAACATGTTGTCAAAAGCGTGACGTCACGCCGAGAAATTTACTTCCCAGCCAACTATAATTTTTTTGCTCTCTCATTTTTTAATGCGGGATCTGTATATTGGATCTGTTTATTATTATGGGCCTTCCAGTTACAATGAAATTTCGGGGAAAACCCTTTCTTTCGTTGTGGGTTGTATAACAGCACCAAATCTCCTTCCAGAAAACCTTCCGAATGAATTGCTTTTTCGTATCTGGCTTTCATCTTGTCACTCATAATCCTGGCTCTCATTTCTTCCTCCAAGACACGTAGGATTTCCTGGCATTCCTTTCCGCGTTGGCATTTATCCAACCTTCAAGTCAGCAGGCAGTCTAAAGTCGTTGCCAAAAACACCTTTGCGGGAGTTTGGCCCGTTGTCTCATGCACTGCCGATCTGTACGCCCTCAAGAGGAAGGATATGTATGTTTCCCACTCTTTGTGGAACTTGTCCACTACTTTCCTTAAGTGCTCCTCCAAGGTTCTATTGAATCGTTTCACAATACCATTGGACTGCGGATGCGATGCAGTCGTCCGAGTGTTTTCGAATGCCCAGTTGCTTACACATTTCTTGGAACACACCTGATTCAAAATTCCGGCCTTGATCAGAATGTAAATCTGTTGGTACACCATACCTTGCAATCCAATTGGTGGTAAACACTTCTGCTACTGTATCTGCTTCCTGGTTTTGGATTGGATATACCTCTGGCCATTTGCTTTAATAATCCCTAACCACCAATACGTATTTGTTTCCGCTGTTGCTAGTAGGAAATGGACCTGCGACATCCATGGCGATCCTTTCAAATGGTGCACCGGAGTTATATTTTTTCATCTGGCCATGAATTCGGGTTCCGAGTCCTTTTTCTCTACGAGGGTTGAGTCATTTTGAAATAAAACAAATCGAAATAAAAAATAAAAAAAAAAAATCATCAATTTAAATTTTTTGATTGATGAATAAAAAGTTATTTTTTATTGAAGCATTTTTGAATAATGAATAACATTTTATCGTTATTCAAAATATTCCTGAGGAATGATAATCGGTCATTCTTATTTTTGTAAATTTTGAGTAAAGGGTTGATTTATTATTCCTTATTTAAAAAATATGGAATAACTATACAATTTCCATTTTTATTCAGATATTCAAAAATAAAAAAATAACCCCTCCAGGAGCTCTGAAAATATACCCATATGCGTAACAAGTTCGCCTGTAGTTCTAATGCTTCTTAGGGTAATATTGAGATGATTTTGGAGAGTATTCCCTGGGTTTTTGGGGTAATTTCGGGGACACCTTCTGGATCCTACCGTGGTCTTTCGGGGTTATTTCGGGGCTCCCTCGGGGTCCTCCCGCGGTCTTTTGTAGGTCATTTCGGGGACTTTAAGGGGTAATTTCGGGATAGTTTTGGGGACTCTCTCGGGGTTCTCCCTTGGTCTTTTGGGGGTCGTTCCGGGATGTTTTGGGGACTCCCTCGGAGTCCTCCCGTGGTCATTTGGGGCTCATTCCGGGATGGTTTGGGGAGTCCCTTGGGTTCGTTTGGGGGTTGTTTCGGAATCTTTTTGGGGACTCCCTCAGGGTCATTTGAGGGTTGTTCCAGGATCTTTTTGGATACTCTCTCAGCATCATTTGGGGGTCATTCCGGGATGGTTTTGGGGATTACCTCGGGGTCATTTGAGGGCATGCCACATTTCCCTACCCGCGATTTTATGGTTTACTGTTTCCCACTATTCGTTCTCTTGGCAGTTCTCTTTACCTTACGTCTCTGGAAACAAGGGAGCCAACTGACATGCAATAGCAGCCAACTCTCAAATTTTGTTGCAAGCAAAGCAAAAGAAGAATTTGACATATGTTTTGCTATGAAAACTTTCAGACTTTGAATATGCTACTATTTTTCTCACTCGTTGGTACTTTTCTAGCGGTTTTCACAAGTAAAAATGCGTTTTAACAAATAAATAGCAGACACAATATGGCGGTATTTTTCTTGCATATGGAGAATGTTTATAACAGTGCTTCCCGGAATTTTTGTAACTGAATTTGCAAGCCGAAGTAAGTTTCAACTGCTAAGTCTGGTTTTTTTGTGAAAATACAAATGCAACATCCTGCGCTATTATGACGATTTTCCCTTTTTCATCAAAAGTCATGAACATTAAAAATTTTACTGTGACGCGTCCATAAGAGAGAATGAAAGAATTTCACACTAACCACTATTCAGGCAGATGTATGGCTGTAGTTTAGAATAAAACAATATATTTTAAAATTTTATTAATTTTTTATATTAAAATACTAAGTGCTCCGCCTACCACACCGTATGCCCTGGGTTCACACCCCGGGCAAAGCAACATCAAAATTTTAGAAATAAGGTTTTTCAATAAGAAGAAAATTTTTCTAAGCGGGGTCGCCCCTCGGCAGTGTTTGGCAAGCGCTCCGGGTGTATTTCTGCCAAGAAAAGCTCTCAGTGAAAACTCATCTGCCTTGCAGATGCCGTTCGGAGTCGGCATAAAACATGTAGGTCCCGTCCGGCCGATTTTTAGGGAAAATCAATAGGAGCACGACGCAAATTCGAAGAGAAGCTCGGCCTTAGATCTCTTCGGAGGTTATCGCGCCTTACATTTATTTATTTATTTTTTTTTAATATTCATATTGAAATTTTATAAACACTGACAAGAAATTTTTCTTTTTGAAATATTATTCAATGTAAATAAATTCAAAAATAATTTATAAAAATATAGTAGATATATCTAAGTAAAGTAGATAACTCCGCATTTACTCCCCCTCCAGTGAAACGAAAAATATATTTTTTAATGTTAATTTACAGTGTATATTAAGTACTGTAAAAATTTTGTGTTATAGTTTGAAAAAAATTTTAATTATGTGTTAATTGCGTTAAAAGATTTTGTTAGTATTCTTGTAAGTACCCAATCTTTTGATGATTTGATGTACTTGATATCTTATTTTTAGTTGTAGTTATTGTTTACTTATTGTATTAATATTTTATGTATATTAAAAATTGGTTGTGTTATTGCTATGTTGTTGAGGTTAAAAATAACTTAATAGCTGTTTGTTAAATATTGTCAATTATAATTATGTTTTTGAAAAACCTTGAATGAACTTGAATGATAGTAGATGGCAACTTTGTGTGCACAATCACAGTTATAAAATCTGTGTATCTAAACCAGGCATGCTTAACCAACGAACCGATATCATTTCGTTACGATAATTAACGTTAATAAACGAAACAAAGTCATTTCGTTTCGTTTATTAACGTTAAAAACGTCAAATTAACGAAATGATTTCGTTTCGTTTTCTGCCATATCAAAACGGAATCAAATCGTTTATGTTCATTATTAATTTCAAACTATGCTGGCAAAGCTGATTGATGGCGGAGTCATTAAAGGTGAAAGCAATAGCCAAGCTGATTGCAACTTTTCTCATGAATTTTGACAGTACGAACATTTCTCAGAGTGTTTTTGACATTACCACCAACGAATTACACAAACAAATTATATGGAGTTTGTGTGTGTATGTGCGCTCGTTGTTACCACCTTACGGCTTCACCATGGCTATAGCATTGCCAGCACAATTCAAACATAAAGTATCACGTTTTTGTTAACGTTTTTAACGTTAACGAAAGCTTTTCGTTTCGGATAAAAACGAGATACAATTTATATTGATAATTTCTTTATCGATAATATTTCGAAGTGTTTCAACGGAAACGGTGGAAATTTTTTGATAAACGATTAGCTTAACGTTAAGGTGCATCCCTGATCTAAACCTACTTTTTTTAGAATGGGAATCTGCAAGGAACGACTCGAAAAAATTTACCACGTCTAATGTACAAATACAAGTATATGTACATAAATATGGTAAGAAAAGTTTCTCAACATGCTGCTGGAGTTGGTATTGAGAAACTTGATTGCTAACGCCAAAATCAAAGCAGCTGCTGAGCAGCAGGCAGCAACGGTAGCGATTTTGACTTAAACAACGGCGACATTAACATTCGGGCAAGAAACCGAGCGATTGGCATCAAACAGTTGCCAGCATACAGCATTCCAATTTGGTGCTCTTCGTAAGCCTAAAGTAATATGCAATTAGGAAAATCAGAAGGGGTAGGAAAGAAACGCACTAGCAATGAATGACCACGAACATTCAGTTGCGCTCTTAGTTTAGATTTGTAAATTTACACCTGCCAGTGGCGCACATAGAATTTTCCCAATAGGGAACCCTTTTGAATTGGGGTTTTGAACATATAGAAAGTTTTTCAAATCACACTGCGCTTGATTGAAGTGTGGGTATGGAACGTGATACAAAAAAGAAAGTAGTTCCACTGAAAATTTTTTGACATTTTTGGGGATTTTTGAAGTTTCATAATGTTTATTGTTTTGCCAGAAGCGTTGCCATACCGTTACTGTTTAAGGCGTAATTGTGGTTTTTCGAGATGGAAATTTCCTTTAGGACGAAAACGCAATGGTCATCTGAGACAATAATAGCTGTGTTTTTTTTTCACATCTACATACGTCTACGCTTAAACTTTATATGGACTGCTAAGCGACAAACTTTAAATACACCTCTGAAATTGCTACGCATAAAATTAGTACTACTAAATTTTAATACGCATTATACTCAGATGTAACTGAAATATGTGTACATGTTTCACATTCTCCACTAATTCTATGTATTCTATGCGCGTCCACTATTTATCACAACTGATTCAGCTATATGTTATACACAGAAATACAACAGAGAGTTGTGTCTCCGCCTTTCGGTATACCCTGTGCTGTAGCTAGATGTTTAACCACTGCCGCTAGATGGGTCTCCTAAGCATTATCTAAGCGAGGATAGGCGTTTTTTTCATGCGCAAACGAAACGTATACGCGTGTAAAAAAACACGGCTAATAATATGCTTAAGCACGATTTATGTGCATATACATATATCGATTGAGAATACAGTAAAACATGCAATTTTATTCAAAAATAGTGGATAACGAATCGTACATTGCTTAATGACTCATATCTTTATGGCAGCTTAACCCCTAAACAGAAAAAAAATACACGAAAAATCCTGTTATTCTAGCATGGCCCTATTATCATGCCCCTACAGTGGATATTTCTCAAGGCATGTTGAGAAAAAGTGTACCTCCAAAGTCTGCACATCTATGTCAATGCTAAAAGGGCACAGAATGTGTATAGGCGGGGCTGCCCCAAGGTGACCCCTGGTACAACGGGCAAAAACACTCTCATAACTAGTGGCTAACCTGCAGAGCTACAGGGTAATGTTCTCCCTAAAAAATAGTTTAACAATTCCCTCCTAATGCGCAACGCTTGAATTATGCAATAAATAAAAAAATAAAAAATGAGGACTTGTAGCCAATTTATCAAGAAATTGCGGTGTCGGTTTATAAGGACCTCCTTTGAGCAAGCAATTGACAAACGTCTATGTGTTGTCAAAATGTTCTGAGCAAACGTATGGACACTTATGGATCGAAATATGCAAAGCAAGAGGATATAGCCTTCTTGTTTCTTCCACCAAAACAATTTTCGGAAGCTCGAAAAATTTTTTTTTATTTAAAATAACTATGAAAGTAAGTATAGGTAGCTAAAAAAGTTTAAAATAACATGCCATATGGCGTCTTTCACTCAATTTTATGTGCCATTTTGGAGTTTACCAGTACTGTTAAAGTCCAAATGGGACTATACACTCGAGTTTATGGCGCAATGTGACTGTGAAAAGAATACTTAAAAATGATTTTCTTACATATTTTTGTTATATAAATAAAATTGATAAAAAAAAATTTTAATTTTTGAAATTTTTTTTACAATTAAATAAAAAAAATATAAAAAAATCGGCCCACTCCGGGATTAGTGGGGATGATTGCAGAATTGATTGAAGTTTTTTATGAGAAAAAAAAAATGGCGAAATTCGAAAAATCTCGAAAAACTGAAAAATTAAAAAAAAAACTTTAAAAATTTGTTTGTATTTTTTCCGAAAAGTACATTTAAAAAAAAATTAAAAAAAAAAGATCCCAAACGGTCAATTTTTGAAACAGTTATATCATTTTGAAAACAAAAACGGTGTTTTTTTTAAAATTCATAACTTTTTTTGAGTTTGATGAAAAAATTTGAAAAAATTCTGAAAAACGTCTTTCGGAAGCTAGAAAAAGAAGAACAACTTTCAGCCAATTCTAAACGGGTCGGGTTCAAAATTGGTCGAAATGGGATGGAATACCCGATATGTACTTATAACATTGCTTCTCTCAAACAAATGGGAAGGATTACGACTCATATAGAGAAGAGTTTCCCATGTACATATTGTTACGAATTTAGTAAAATTCCGCTTATTTTACGCCTTCTGCAAACGTTCGAATCGCTAAACAGTTGAATAAATAACTCCAATATTCAATAATGCAAAATGGTCTTCATTACACTACCTTGAGTGTACTTCACAATAACTCTTATACTTCACAACCAGTAGCGTGCTTAAATCAAAACTGCTTACTTACTACTCAGCTTTCGCTGCTTTTATACTCTCTGTTGCCTCGTGCACCCATTTCTCCTAAGGTCTAGTAACTTCGCGAACTTAATGCTTGGTTACCAGCCATATATGTACAAGTATATTTGTAGTTTATAGTCTCTCTCATAGCCCTATGCGTGTGTATATGTGAGTAGTACTTCGGCTGATGGTGAGTATCTCTCTGTTGCCTTGTATGTACATGTGTATGTAAATGAAGATTGATTTGTTTACGTACCAAGATTGGCAGCTTGCTTTATTGCTGTTGTGCCTTTATTTAATAACCGCTTAGTGATGTGGGTATCACTTAGTGATACTAATATTCGTCATAATATATTAGTGACCCTTGATTTTCTAAACTTAAGACTTCGTGATGACCTCGTGAGATTTTTCCAAGGTAAAGACGTTCTGTGAAAGGTAAACAGGAGGTATCTGGGCATATCTGTGCGATAATTAAAGCTAACTACGTTTTAACCATGCCTAAATTTCTTACTTCCTTAATTAGAAAGTTTGGCCGACCAACAAGTCGCACCAGTTGCTTCTTCACTGGGCTAACTAGCGCCAATCGATAACACCAATCGTTTCCACTTATTCTACTGCTTCCAAATGCGGTTTCAGATAAGAGTACCTCCTTGGAGTGAGTTTTAGCTGAATTTCTAGGCAAACGTTGTTTGTGTTAAAATAAACAAAGTCCTTTACTATTTTAAAATTATGCCAGCCAACAGTGAAATGGTTGCCAAAACGCAAGTGCTGTCAGTCCTTGCTGGATTACAAGTACTTTGTTTTGTTTTCATGCACCATCAATCCCATTTTTCCGCTACTTTCCCAGTTTGAAGTAAGAAGAACTACCAACGCGGATGTTTAGATCGACGATATAAATATGTCAGCATACTTCAGTAACTAAATACTTACTTAATTGGTGCTTAACCGTTTAAACGGTTATGGCCGTCCAACAAGGCGCGCCAGTCGCTCCTTCTCTCTGACAACCTACGCCAATTGGTCACACCAAGGGAGTTTAAATCGTTTTCCACCTGGTCCTTCCAACGGAGTGGGGGCCGCCCTCTACCTCTGCGTCCATAGGCAGTAACTAAATGCTCTTATAAAATATTGTTCCAGAGGTAATTTTTCTCCAGCATCAAATTCTAAATTTCAATCCTTTAAATTTTCTAAGCAGTTTTTTTAATATATTAGGTCTAAAATTCCAACTTAACTAAACAAGGAAGATGAAATCTTAAAATGTTTTTAAAACAAAAAAAGGTTTAAAACTGATGCAGAATATCTTAAAATAGAACAAGAATTCGACTAATTTTATTTATGAAAACTATTGCAAGTCACATAACAATTCTTTAAACCAAATTTTATTTATGATATACATATGTGCTACAAAAATGTTGCAGCCCATATCTGCCGCTAAGCATTATCAGTTATCTTTATTATATATATATTTCACAATCAAAATACTGGCGTAGTTCACTTATAGCGTGTTAAAATCAAACTGATTGATTATTCCTCAGCTTGCGCTGCTTTTATGCTCTCAATTGCCTCCTTCGCCTATTTCTCCTACGGTCTAGACTTTTCACGAACACCTGCTTATTTATTTCTCATTTCCGCATCTGATATATGCGTTTGGCTTCTAGTTATATGCGTGTATATGTGTAAGTAATAACTTCTGCTCTATGGCGACTGCACTTATGTATGTGTAAGCTTCGCTGTTTGCATGTATGTATCATAAACAAATCAGCAAAGATCTCGCATTCCGGAATTGTTTTATTTGTAATCGAATTTGAAAAAAAAGTTTGATGACGTAGCGCTTTTGAAGTTTTTCGATTTATTACATTTCTCTCATATTTCGTTACCAGTGTTCGGAGTATTTAAAACTGTTACCTGAGTAAACGGCTACGGCGGAGTAAAAACAAAATATTCGGAGTATATTTTTTTTCCTTTTTGAAAGCGGGCGAACATCTAACATCAAATTGATTTGGTGGCTTGGCAATCCCTTCGATTGTGTTTTCGTCATGAAAAGTTTCTCAGCAAAAAAGTTATCTGCCTTATCAGATGCACATGGAGTCGGCCTAAAACGTGTAGGATTACCAAATAATGCTCCCATTAATACACAACATTCTGGAAGAAAAGTGGGCTCTATCTCCCCGTATACATATCGCGAAAAATATTATTATTATTTTTGGTTTATCATGCATTTTTCATACTCTTTTACGGACAGAAGGTTTCAATACCGGGGCAGATTTCTGTAGGAATGATAATGGCGACCTGGTAACTGACATACAGAGTGTGGTGGAAGACGAACCCGATATCCCCATTGCCGATGATGAAAAACACGGCATCCAACCTTGGCGAAGTGAGAATGGCAATATTACGGCTAAAAAATCAAAAGGTGCCAAGTAATGACGGGATACCCGCCGGGCTGTTCAAACATGGAGGCGAAGAGCTGGTATAAGATAAAGAAGCAAAAAAGTGGGACTTGCAGTAAATGTGGACAAGACGAAGTACTTGCTGTCATCGTGTCCTTTGTAGCCACGTCACTTTTGACGGATTCAAAATTGGAGACTGTGAGGGATTTCGTCTAATTGGGAAGCAGCATCAAAAGCAACAACAATGTCGGCCTAGAAATCAAACGGAGATAAGTCTTGCCAACAAGTGCTTCTTTAAGCAATTGAAAAGTAAAGTCTTGTCTCGACGAACAAAATTCCCGCTCTATAAGTCACTCATCATAACTGTCCTGAGATATGGCTCGAAATGATGGAAGGTGTCTAGAGAAGATGAGATGGCTCTTGGAGTATTCGAGAGAAAAGTTCTCCGGAGGATTTATAGTCCTATCCGTGATGTCGACGGCGAGTATCAAAGGAGGTATAATGATGAGCTATATGAGCTTTTCGCAGATATGACGATAGTACAGCCAATAAAAACAGAAAGCTTCGCTAGCTAGGCCATGTTATGCGGATGAACGAATACGCTACGGCAATTTGTAAACATAGGAAAGAGAAGACCTTCACTGAGTTTGGAAAGACAGTTGGAGGAAGCTTTGACCTCGCTTGGTGCTCCCAATTGGCAACTGTTATCGCAAAACAGGGTTAGCTGACCTCACTGACTCAACGTATTTCATTTTTATATAAAACTTCAAGAAGAGCAGTATGTTGAATTTAGGCAGGATTAACAGATCGCGTCCGGACACATTTTTTGCTTGCATTTTACTCCTTCTATTCTGATTCCATACGAAAAATGTGAACAAACATATCTTAAGACACGAACAATCATTTCGTCCAATCGTCACTTGTAAACAATAAGCTTTTCATACGTACATATGTATTGAAAAACTTCAACCAAAAGATATTAGGTAGTAATAATATTTAGTTTTCAACTCGACTCAAATAAACCTTTAAGATAAAAAAATGTAGTAGGAGGTAAGAGCGGAGCAAAATACTGCGATTGGAATAAAGTCTGAACACTGCGTCAGCAATAAAACATGTTGTCAAAAGCGTGACGTCACGCCGAGAAATTTACTTCCCAGCCAACTATAATTTTTTTGCTCTCTCATTTTTTAATGCGGGATCTGTATATTGGATCTGTTTATTATTATGGGCCTTCCAGTTACAATGAAATTTCGGGGGAAACCCTTTCTTTCGTTGTGGGTTGTATAACAGCACCAAATCTCCTTCCAGAAAACCTTCCGAATGAATTGCTTTTTCGTATCTGGCTTTCATCTTGTCACTCATAATCCTGGCTCTCATTTCTTCCTCCAAGACACGTAGGATTTCCTGGCATTCCTTTCCGCGTTGGCATTTATCCCAACCTTCAAGTCAGCAGGCAGTCTAAAGTCGTTGCCAAAAACACCTTTGAGGGAGTTTGGCCCGTTGTCTCATGCACTGCCGATCTGTACGCCCTCAAGAGGAAGGATATGTATGTTTCCCACTCTTTGTGGAACTTGTCCACTACTTTCCTTAAGTGCTCCTCCAAGGTTCTATTGAATCGTTTCACAATACCATTGGACTGAGGATGCGATGCAGTCGTCCGAGTGTTTTCGAATGCCCAGTTGCTTACACATTTCTTGGAACACACCTGATTCAAAATTCCGGCCTTGATCAGAATGTAAATCTGTTGGTACACCATACCTTGCAATCCAATTGGTGGTAAACACTTCTGCTACTGTATCTGCTTCCTGGTTTTGGATTGGATATACCTCTGGCCATTTGCTTTAATAATCCCTAACCACCAATACGTATTTGTTTCCGCTGGACCTGCGACATCCATGGCGATCCTTTCAAATGGTGCACCGGAGTTATATTTTTTCATCTGGCCATGAATTCGGGTTCCGAGTCCTTTTTCTCTACGAGGGTTGAGTCATTTTGAAATAAAACAAATCGAAATAAAAAATAAAAAAAAAAAATCATCATTTTAAATTTTTTGATTGATGAATAAAAAGTTATTTTTTATTGAAGCATTTTTGAATAATGAATAACATTTTATCGTTATTCAAAATATTCCTGAGGAATGATAATCGGTCATTCTTATTTTTGTAAATTTTGAGTAAAGGGTTGATTTATTATTCCTTATTTAAAAAATATGGAATAACTATACAATTTCCATTTTTATTCAGATATTCAAAAATAAAAAAATAACCCCTCCAGGAGCTCTGAAAATATACCCATATGCGTAACAAGTTCGCCTGTAGTTCTAATGCTTCTTAGGGTAATATTGAGATGATTTTGGAGAGTATTCCCTGGGTTTTTGGGGTAATTTCGGGGACACCTTCTGGATCCTACCGTGGTCTTTCGGGGTTATTTCGGGGCTCCCTCGGAGTCCTCCCGCGGTCTTTTGTAGGTCATTTCGGGGACTTTAAGGGGTAATTTCGGGATGGTTTTGGGGACTCTCTCGGGGTTCTCCCTTGGTCTTTTGGGGGTCGTTCCGGGATGTTTTGGGGACTCCCTCGGAGTCCTCCCGTGGTCATTTGGGGCTCATTCCGGGATGGTTTGGGGAGTCCCTTGGGTTCGTTTGGGGGTTGGTTCGGAATCTTTTTGGGGACTCCCTCAGGGTCATTTGAGGGTTGTTCCAGGATCTTTTTGGATACTCTCTCAGCATCATTTGGGGGTCATTCCGGGATGGTTTTGGCGATTACCTCGGGGTCCTCCCGGGGTCATTTGAGGGCATGCCACATTTCCCTACCCGCGATTTTATGGTTTACTGTTTCCCACTATTCGTTCTCTTGGCAGTTCTCTTTACCTTACGTCTCTGGAAACAAGGGGGCCAACTGACATGCAATAGTAGCCAACTCTCAAATTTTGTTGCAAGCAAAGCAAAAGAAGAATTTGACATATGTTTTGCTATGAAAACTTTCAGACTTTGAATATGCTACTATTTTTCTCACTCGTTGGTACTTTTCTAGCGGTTTTCACAATTAAAAATGCGTTTTAACAAATAAATAGCAGACACAATATGGCGGTATTTTTCTTGCATATGGAGAATGTTTATAACAGTGCTTCCCGGAATTTTTGTAACTGAATTTGCAAGCCGAAGTAAGTTTCAACTGCTAAGTCTGGTTTTTTTGTGAAAATACAAATGCAACATCCTGCGCTATTATGACGATTTTCCCTTTTTCATCAAAAGTCATGAACATTAAAAATTTTACTGTGACGCGTCCATAAGAGATAATGAAAGAATTTCACACTAACCACTATTCAGGCAGATGTATGGCTGTAGTTTAGAATAAAACAATATATTTTAAAATTTTATTAATTTTTTATATTAAAATACTAAGTGCTCCGCCTACCACACCGTATGCCCTGGGTTCACACCCCGGGCAAAGCAACATCAAAATTTTAGAAATAAGGTTTTTCAATAAGAAGAAAATTTTTCTAAGCGGGGTCGCCCCTCGGCAGTGTTTGGCAAGCGCTCCGGGTGTATTTCTGCCAAGAAAAGCTCTCAGTGAAAACTCATCTGCCTTGCAGATGCCGTTCGGAGTCGGCATAAAACATGTAGGTCCCGTCCGGCCGATTTGTAGGGAAAATCAATAGGAGCACGACGCAAATTCGAAGAGAAGCTCGGCCTTAGATCTCTTCGGAGGTTATCGCGCCTTACATTTATTTATTTATTTTTTTTTTAATATTCATATTGAAATTTTATAAACACTGACAAGAAATTTTTCTTTTTGAAATATTATTCAATGTAAATAAATTCAAAAATAATTTATAAAAATATAGTAGATATATCTAAGTAAAGTAGATAACTCCGCATTTACTCCCCCTCCAGTGAAACGAAAAATATATTTTTTAATGTTAATTTACAGTGTATATTAAGTACTGTAAAAATTTTGTGTTATAGTTTGAAAAAAATTTTAATTATGTGTTAATTGCGTTAAAAGATTTTGTTAGTATTCATGTAAGTACCCAATCTTTTGATGATTTGATGTACTTGATATCTTATTTTTAGTTGTAGTTATTGTTTACTTATTGTATTAATATTTTATGTATATTAAAAATTGGTTGTGTTATTGCTATGTTGTTGAGGTTAAAAATAACTTAATAGCTGTTTGTTAAATATTGTCAATTATAATTATGTTCTTGAAAAACCTTGAATGAAGTTGAATGATAGTAGATGGCAACTTTGTGTGCACAATCACGGAAAAATTAAAAACTTGTATTATGCAGAATATATGTTCAATATATAATTGTACTCTGCATAATGTATGTCCAAGTTGTTGATAAGGAATGAAAAGTTGATTCCTTAATTCGTTTGAGGGTAATATGAAATTGTCAATGAATGATTCGTGTCATGTTAATGAGTTTAATATTGAATTTTTAATATGATTTTAATTTCAAAACGAAGTAATTGATATATGTCAATAAAAATTATTTTAAGAAATCTTTTGAGATTGTGTTGTTTTCGAATTGAAATGAGGTTATTGTTTTTATTTTGGGTTAGAATATTTGGCGTTGTGAAAGTTCTTGGATATGTACATAATTGATAAATGTATTTATTTATATACTGGAGAAGAAGTTTACACAAGTAAAAATAAATTTGGGAATATTTAATTGAATAAAGAAAAATTTAATTTAATAATAAGGTAATCAAGAAAAATATTTTTTTTCAATATATCAACATATAATTAAAAAGTTAAATATTGAAAAAATATTAAAATAAGTAAAAAAATGTGATTAAAAACTTGCTGCGAGTTTCCAAATAAATTTTGTTTGAGATTTTGATTATTGATTGTTATTATCGTAGTTAATTTTAAATTGATTGAAAAGTAGTTTCATGTAAAATTATTGATTGTTGATATTGGTAGAAAATGTTGAAATTTGGTAGAAGAAAATTTTGTATTGGAAAATGTTGAGGATTGTTGATAGATGCTGGAGTTAAAACCATAAATTGATACTGAGATTGAATGTTGTTAATTTGCACAGGAGAAACTAATTCTGAATTGAAATTGTGGTTTTTTGTTAATATTGTAGATGTGCAAATGAATCAAGTTTCTTTTCGTAGTACAGAAAGAAGATGCAAAGATATTCACATGAGAAAGTTGAAGATAATGACGTGGTTAAAATATGGCACGAACACAAAATTCATGGTAGTATTTTATCCTGTTAATTTCGGTTTTTTTTTTTATTTAAATTTTAATGGTTGTTCTAGTTGCATGAAAACGCAATGAATATAATTTTTAAAATTTATTTTAAACAGTTTTCAATGATGTGATGATTCGGAACAGAATCGTGTGCACATTTACTGAAACCGTTAGATCATTGTAAATTTTACCAAGTAGCGCAAGTAACAGCTGATCGGTGAAAATTCGCACATTCACACGCACAGTTCTCGACTCACTTTCAAAAACAAATTTTAGATTATTTAACTCAAATTTTAACGTGAGACAATCCTTACGAATTTATGTATATAGAATATATAAGGCGTGTTTGTTGTTATTAAAACGATAGTTTTATTTTTATTAAAGCTTTTTATGATTTTTTTTTTAACTTTGAAAAGACTCCGAACACCATTCTTTCATTATATGACATTCGACTGCCTAGTCCACTGCCTTCCACTCTATTCGCAACAAAACGTCTATTTAAGTTGCCAAACTATATAGTAAACAATGCATATACGATTTTACTGAAAACAATTAACGCCATTTACAATGATTAACGCGTTTGCACTCCTCACAGCATTGTAAATTTTACCAAGTAGCGCAACTAACAGCTGATCGGTGAAAATTCGCACATTCACACGCACAGTTCTCGACTCAGTTTCAAAAAAAAACTTTAGATTATTTAACTAAAATTTTAAAGTGAGATAATCTTTACGAATTTATGTATATAGAATATATAAGGTATTTTTGTTGTTATTAAAACAATAGTTTTATTTATATTTAAGCTTTTATCATTTTTTTTGTTAACTTCGAAAAAACTCCGAACACCATTCCTTCATTATATGACATTCGACTGCCTAGTCCACTGCCTTCCACTCTTTTCGCAACATAACCTCTATTTAAGCTGCCAAACTATATAGTAAACAATGCCTCACAGGAGGCACCAAAAAATGTATGATAAATCCAAAGAAGCGGATTAGCCAAGATAAAAAGCATTGTAAATTTTACCAAGTAGCGCAACTAACAGCTGATCGGTGAAAATTCGCACATTCACACGAACAGTTCTCGATTCAGTTTCAAAACAAAACTTTAGATTATTTAACTCAAATTCTAAAGTGAGATAATCTTTACGAGTTTATGTACATAGAATATATAAGGCGTTTTTGTTGTTATTAAAACAGTAGTTTTATTTTTATTAAAGCTTTTATCAATTTTTTTTTTAATTTTGAAAAAACTCCGAACACCATTCCTTCATTTTATGACATTCGACTGCCTAGTCCACTGCCTTCCACTCTATTCGCAACATAACCTCTGTTTAAGTTGCCAAACTATATAGTAAACAATGCGTTAGATAGTCTGTAATTGGTTCAGGCAACTAAAACAAATTTTCTTTGGTAGCACGTCACTTAGCTGCACTTCTATTTGTGGTATTGTATTGGTCTGTAGTTTTGCGATACGTAAAGCGCCACATTCACTTCGTTTCGTTTATTAACGTTGATTATCGTAACGAAGTGATATCGTTTCGTTCGTTAAGCATGCCTGAAAATATAGATATAGGTCCGTTGGTAGGATCGCCATTATAGTTTAGAATAAAACTATATATTTTAAAATTTTATTAATTTTTTATATTAAAATACTAATATTCATATTGCAATTTTATAAACACTGACAAGAAAATTTTCTTTTTGAAATATTATTCAAAATAAATTAGTTCAAAAATAATTTATAAAAATATAGTATATCTAAGTAATGTAGATAACTCCACAATGGCAATGCCATATTTCATCCCTATAAAAACGTCCATCCACACTCGACGTAACAAATTTTGAAAAACAATTTTTTTTATACACTGCCTGCATGTATGGATGTATGTAGGTATATAAACAATCATACCTATATACATATCTACGTATGTATATTGTTATTATAGTCTAAATATATTTATTTTGAAACTTCCTTACTTTAACTTGTAGATGTTTACATTTTGTTTTCTTTAAAGCCATTGTTCAATTGTAATAAACCAAAGATGTACGTACTTTTGCCAACACTATACAAAATATTCAGAAAATAATTTAGTGTGGTAGTATTGGTAAATAAAAGGACTATCTGTATATGCTGCCACATTAAAAGAATATTTATGAAACCAGTGTTGGGCGTATTTCGGACACAATTTTATTTAGATAATTATTTGAATAGAATAACCCCTTTATTCTTATAAAGCTTTTGTTATTGGAATTTCGTGTGGAAATGTCATTGTAAACAGCTTTATAAAACATTAGCCGTGTTTTTTAACACGCGCGTTTACGTTTCGTTTGCGCGTGTAAAAAAAACGCCTATCTTCGCTTAGATAATGCTTAGGAGACCCATCTAGCGGCTGTGGTTAAACAACTAGCTACAGCAACAGGGTGTACCGAAAAGCGGAGACGCAACGCTCTGATGGCCATAGGGTATAACATATAGCTGAATCAGTTGCGATGAATTGTGGACACATATAGAATACATAGAATTAGTGTAGAGGGTGAAACAAAGACACATATTTCAGTTACATCTGAGTATAATGCGTATTGAATTTTAGTAGGACAAAATTTATGAGCAGCAATTTCAGAGGTGTATTTAAAGTTTGTCGCTCAGCATTCCATATCAAGTTTAAGCGTAAACGGATATACGCGTGTTAAAAAAACACGGCTATTGTTACAATACGGGCATATAACGGTCATATTACCTAAAGCAATAGCAGGATCATTTCCATAAACTGAGTAAAGGGCTAATTAAACTTCATTAACCCTAAAGCCATAATCGTAACCATATCCATAACCATCTCCAATGTGATCGATTAATGGTGCCTTAACCTAAAAATCGTGAAAATTTCATAAAAATTAAGAAAACGCAAAAAATTACAAACATATTCGACAAAAACTTTGTCTCTTAGTCATAACGTATCCTAAACAATGAATAAAATTTACAAAAAGTTATTAAATTAACCAAGTCAAATATTTTTGAGTTATGGATATGGCGAGAAACCAAAAACCAATTGGTTGGCATGATATGGTTATGGCGTTAGCGTCATTTTTAGGAGTTTGTTCACTTGTTACATTAAAGGGAATGCTTCAAAATAATTAAAGTAAAAAAACTTATTTGTACAAATTTGTCCTAAAATATGTACATTCTACCACAATATTCTTTGTTTTAAGTCGGAAAGTATATCATAAGGAACGGAAGAGTTCTTGGTATATTTGATGCAGCGATCCAGAAATTGCGCAAGGATTTTTTAAGAAGGCTTAAATAGATTTTGGCATATGAAAGACGAATTCAACTCGATTGTCCGCCAGAAAATTGCTTTGCTGAATGGAAGCAGGTAACTCCAGGGGATTTGTGTTATCCCGCCGTCTTCTTCTTATGCTCCTCTGTTGATGTTGTTGTAGCACCAATTCATTACTCATTCCAGTGAATACCATATAAAATGCAATACTGTGCATTGTTTATACTTTATTTCTTAATTTCAAACACGAATTAGCAACAACAATTAAGCTTTTAAATTTTTTAAACAAAACAAGAAATGCGCAACGAAATTACAATTGACAAAACAGCTGACTTCGAAAATTCGAAATTGCTATTCCCCAATTATTGTTCTCCCTGAAGAAAAGAATTGGAACAATTTTTCCGCGAGAACAAAATTCCGAGGGAATATTTAGAATTGGGCTGAATACAATATCCAAAAATTTTATGAATTCACCAAATGAAATATTTATAGGTTATAGATATGGCGAAAAAACAAAAACCAAAAACCAATTGCTTAATATGGTATGGTTATGGCTAAGGCGTTATGGTATGGCACCATTGACTAACTACATTGCTCTCCATAAGGTTCGTTCGATCAGCTGTTTTATACGGATATGGATATGTCAACTTTTCCATGGCTTTAAGTTTATCAAGAATATTACTAGGTGTGTTCATATAGCAATGTGTGTAAAAGGATATAATTTTATACCACAAATCACAAAAGAAGATTTGGCAATGGGCATGTAAACATTAGATCAGCTATTTTGATGACGTAGGAATTACCCATTTTCATTTAGCTGGGCTTTGATATACGTATATTTGGTGTTATTTGAAAAAGTTTTAAACAAATAATCATATTAATAATGTATTGTGTCGGTATAACAACAACAACAAGAAAAGCTGTGAAAATAAATGAAGATTTTTCCATTTTCCGAAGTATGCAGTAGTGGCTAAGGAATGGCTTCCCATTCCAATATTTAAGCTAAAATTTTTTGGTTATTTTTATTTATTGGGGTTTATACAGCTCCATACTACCGAAATCCAAGATGGCTACCATTGGGGACGGTTAAATTTGGCATCTGTTACTGAGGAATCTTCATTTCATGATTTTTTACGCACTGCTGAGCTGGCGGACACTGAATTTCAAGCTGATAAACTGAATATCACATTCATCAATCCAAAAACGGGCGTTGGTGTACTCTCGAAATCACAAATGAAGCAAATGCAACAAAAACATAGGGAAAATAATAATATGCTAACAGTGCCACGCCGTCCTAAATGGACAGCACAAACAACCGCAGAGGAATTGCAAAGAGCTGAAAATGAAAGCTTCTTAGAATGGTGTCGCACTTTAGCGCTGCTGCAAGAAGACAACGACATTTTACTTACACCTTATGAAAAGTATTTAGAATTTTGGCGTCAGTTGTGGCGTGTTGTCGAACGTTCAGATGTTGTTGTGCAGATTGTGGACGCACGTAATCCACTGCTCTTTCGCAGCGTCGACTTAGAGCGGTATGTAAAGGAAGTAAATCCGAATAAAATGAATATGATTTCTTCGCCACAAATTTGCATTGCAAAAACTTTAGTAAAATTTGGATTCTGTTATATTATCTCCCTTCTCCAATCTCTAGATCGATTCAAAACCCGCTTCGAAGGAGATTGATAAACAGTTCTTTGATTCAAACAATAGCACAGCTTATGTGAAAGGACGCACTAACTTTCCATATATTCGTCTGGCCAGCGATGGTAGCTTGGTGAGTGCGTCACCTACAGAGAAACCTTGGCGTAGCGTGAAGAAAGAACGTCGTGAGAAATGGCGCAAGATGTTCTCGCATTTGGATAAGCACTGATGTCATAAAACCCATCAAGGATTGTAATTCTAGTAGCACTGCAGAGATCTTCGTAAGGCAGTTTCTTTTATTTTTGTTAAAAAGAAAACCCTATTGTAAAGCAGTCTGGATTCGGCTGCTGCAGAATCCACTTTTAAATGAATTACGCTAAACTATGTATTGTGGATATGCTATTAACTGTGTAAATATGAATATTAAATAGTTTTTAAATGATAACTGTACAAAACATCGGTTCCGCTTAGTTTCTATTTGCACGAGGGGCGACCCCGCCCCAACTTAAAGACTTAGCCCTCTTGAGATTGCATCGCTTTCCAGGAGGATATGTTTAGCCGTATCCGCTTATCGATCACAGAACCCGCAGGTATCACGATTATTTGCCCAATTTATGCATGTGGCTGTTGAGTCTGCATTGTCTTTTAAGAAACCTGTTAAAATTCTAATTTTATTTTTTGTAAGGCGTATGATGGCTCCTCTAGCGATTAAGACTACATCCTCCTGCAGTAACTTAGATTGTTCAGAGTGCGCCAGTGTTCTTATATATCTGTCTACCAGCAATATATGCCACCTTATTTTTATTATTTTTTTTTTTAGCGAACTGGCAGCTGCCGCTTGGGCCCAATAGGCCGTACAGTAGCTCCCTCTCTCGCTAGAACGTTCGCCCGCTTATTACCATCCACTCACCCCTCTGTGGCCTAAAACCCACGCCCGCAGTACTACATTGTGGGTTCGTAGTTCGTTCAGCTCATATTGTGACTTCGGGCCCGAAGACACCAGCTCAAATCGCCTCTGATGTTTTCGATTACCACCATAAGATCTTGTGTAGACATGGGTTGCTCTCTAGCCTGGTTGCATTCATAGACAAGATAACAGTTTCCGCATTCCACTTAGATAGATAGATAGATAGATGTTGTGAGGTCAAGCACTGGGAACTATTGGTCTATTGTGCCCTCATTCTCTTAACAACACCTCATCCAATCCGAGTTCTCTGAGATAATCCAGAATGTTTCTCGGCTTCAGAGAGTGTATGTTACTATTTCCTACTTCCGATGATGCTAGCATCCCAAGCCTTCTCGCGAATGCATCGCATTCCTTCAGGATGTGTTCTGCAGTCTCATCTTCGCGATCACAGAACCGACAGAGGCTACTAGACGACATCTCCCCAGCGGGTTAGGGGGTCGGAATATACCCGCGGTAGGTATGCCTGTCGAAAGAGGCGACTAAAATACCTGATTCGAGGGCTGTGTAGCGCAACCCTTCAGGTTGCCAGCGCAATATATAGCTTCTCCAAACCCAATTGTCAACCTCACCTATCCGCGGCGAATCCTGTTTCACTAACATACGAGGCTATGGCGACCCCAAGCTCTTCATAGAACTTGGGGGTGGGGAGGGAGGGATGGCCTGAAGGATTAATGTGGCCACGTAAATCGTTCCCGAGATGGTCGGGCTAGCACCTTAATGGTGCTGTGTTACCGGAGCGTACCGGATCTGTATCCGGCAAAGGACCATCACATCAATAACACTCCCCAAAGCCTTCGGGGAGCAACCTTATCGCTACAACAACAACAACAACAACTAGACGATATACCCAATTTATTCATATGGCTCTTTAGCCTGCAGTGGCCTGTGAGTATACCTGTTAAAATCCTAAGGCTACTTTTTGGGAGTTGTACACTCCTATTAGTGCCTTTGCCTGCCGAAGTCCTGGACTTTCGCGCCAGTGTTGTTCTCTTAGGCACACCTCTTTTTGTCTAAACTCTTCCCTTATTGTATGTGACTCTATTGGCATGATAGGCTCGGGTCCTATTGGCTTTCCGGCCGCTGCCAACCTGGCGAGGTCGTCCGCTCGCTCGTTACAATCTACTCCTCTGTGTCCAGGTACCCATGCTGCACACCGGCTTATGGCGACAACTGGTAGGGATATTTTGGTTCGGGGGCAAAAGATCCCCGCTCCTATGCCCTCCGGTGTCTTCTAGCCATCGGTGTACCATATTATAGTGTGTTCCTGGTGAAGCGCTTCAATCCTGGAGGTGTCCCACGCACATTTGTTCCCAGCTCTATTTTGAAGCGCTTCTCAAACATAATTATCTTCCTCGTGTAATCTGTGAGAAGTTGGATGAGTGGAATGTGCTCCCTCAGCTTCTCCATGTTGTCGTTTTGTCGAAAGCCCCTCTATGTCCGCATTGCGTTACCTCCCCGCACTAAACTGAAAGCAGCTCTCGACAAATGTACGTTTTCTATTCCATTTGTTGCTTACTTATAAGCAATTATATTCGTTTTATATTTAGTAAATATCTGACCATGTTTTCATTTGTTGGTTTTGGGAATTTATTGGGTTACTTTTTTCTTAATAAAAAGATATTTGCATTTATTTAAAACTAATAAGCTTAGACAGGAGCTTTCTCAACCAATTTGAACCAATGACCGCATTCGCAGCGTTTTAATGTACCTTTTTGCAGCCACATCCATTGCACATAAGTTTGATCTTCTTCGCCTGGAAATAATATAAAATAATTATTTAGTATGTTAAAAAAATAGTTTTTGTTCGCTTGTGCTATTTATTCTTCACTCACAGATGCAACTAACAATACGTGCATCAAATGCGGATGGTATCAGATTGGGGTTTTCTTTGGTGCCTGCGCCACGTTTGAACACTTTTATGTCGAAGGGATTATCGTTGCCAGCAGCTTTGGCTAAAACTTCACGCCTTTCAATACCGGTTGCGTGCTCCAGAGGATCGTTCATCACTGAAATTAGAATTCAAAATATTTAAATTAGTTATTTATAAGGGTTTAAAGAACATATTATTGATCATTAATAACTGCCTGCTTCACAAAAACTGACTACAATTGGGACATCAAGTCTTACCCAACCTCCTTCTCCCAACTTACTGGAGATCTCCCCTTCCTTATCATAAATTACGGATGCTGATGGAAACACTTTCTTGATCAGATCGTTTTCATCCATTCTCTTAACATCACGTAGGCCGAAGGTTTGGGCTTCGGTGAACTATGTTCGAATCAGCCTGAAGCACATCATTAAACCCTTTTCGATAACCTTTCTATAGAATACTTGGAAGCCGTTTGAGGGGAAAAGACAAAGAAACGCTCATTACCACATACATAGCAATTGGCCAGCCGATTGCATGCTACGCGTCCCCTATATGGTCGCCAAGCTTAAAAATTACCCACTGGAAGAAGCTACAGGCCTGCCAAAATACTGCTCTCGGAATCGCCACGGGCTGTCTTCTTATGTCCCCAGAACACCATCTACATAATGAGGCGAGAATACTCCCCATCAGGGAGAGAAATGAGATGCTAACCAAACAGTTCCTGTTGAATAACCAGAAACCTGGGCCTCCCATCATACATCTGATTGCTGACCCACACCGCCTAGGGGCTTAAGGAGTCATCTCCGTAAGCATTATGAGGAAATACGGCGCCTGAGAACTCAGCCGTATGAAGCAAAAAAACACAAGCAGGTCCTCAGTGAACTCCACAAAATATGTAAAGAGGTGTCAAACGACGCGCCTTGACATCAGTATTGTCACGGATATTAGCATCACTAAATTATCCCATCACTAAGGCGATGCTAAGGCCATGCCAAGCAGTATTTACGTTAATAATCAAATCAAGTATACACATATATAAGGCAGCCCAGAGAGATGTCACACACAGATGCATTTACTTATATGCCTATGTGCGCGCGAGAGACTGTAAACTACAAACATTCACATCAATAATTCAATCTTTATGTATCTACATAAACGAATAAATAATTGCGTCTACACATATGTACGTATACGAGCAGCGGAGCGGCAATGCACAAACACATGCATATATCTTATCTGAGTTGTGACAAGAGTGAGCAATAATTTGTGCACGTAGTTGTGGCTGACGATTTTGTAGCCGAAACAACTAGTAAGTTCTGGAAATCGAAGAGCCTAGAAGTATGCAGCGTAAACTATAAAAGCGGCGCCAGCGAGTAAGAAGTAATTCAGTTTGATTTGAATTGTCAAGCAGTTACGAGTAAGACGATATCAAGCGAGCAATAGCACTATTATTTTGAAAGTCAGTTTCCTTTAAGATATCAGTTTGGTTATTAAGCTATTCGTTGCACAGTTTGAGTGTTATTGTGAAGTATTTTAATAAAGGCCATTTTTCCGTTATTCAATATTGGAGTTATTTATTCAACAGTTTAGCGATACGATCCTAGCAAAAGGGCAAATAAGAGGATTTGCAAGTAAAAATCGTTACAATTGGTGTCAGAAGAGGAATTGTTGAATAAATTCCGGAGGACAACAAGGACATGGCAAAGTTCAGTGAATTGAAGATCCAGCAACTAAAGAAGGAGTTGGAGAGCCGTGGATTGAATACAAGCGGCGTTAAACTTGAACTTCAGGCACGGCTACGAGAGGCAATGGAAGCGGAAGGAATTGATGTGGAAGAGTATGACTTTCATCTTGATGGCGAGGAAGTAACAAAAATTGAAGAGAAAAACGAAACATCGCAGACAGTTACGAGCACAGACTTGAACATGATTTTGGCTGCAATATCTGCTCAAACATCGACAGTGGCTTCTCAACTGGAATCGCAAAAGACAGATATAACATCCATGATGGAAGAACAGAAGACACGTATTGCAGAAATGTCGTCAGAAATAACATCGAAAATTGAAGCACAAGAAACGCGTATTTCACAAATTTCAGCACAGATATCATCTCAGATCTCCACACAACTAGAAGAGCAGGAAGTCCGTATATCATCTAAACTGGAAGCGCATATGGAAGAAAAACTAACCCAGTTTCATGAAGGCTTCAGTGGTCGACAGGATAAAATCGAGGCCGAGGTGGATGCTTTGAGAGGACGTATCGAGCAGTTGCAACTAAATCGCCCAGCAGTTTCAACGAGTAATCCAAAGGTAAAGACACCATCCTTTGACGGTTCTGTTCCTTTTCAGGTCTTTAAGCTACAGTTTGAGAAGACCGCAGCAGTGAACCAATGGAATGCTGAAGATAAAGTTGCAGCTCTGTTCGTGGCACTGAAAGGGCCTGCCGCGGAAATCTTACAGACTATTCCAGAGTACGAACGGAACAGTTATGACGCATTGATGGCTGCTGTAGAACGGCGATACGGAAGCGAACACAGGAAACAGATATTTCAAATAGAATTGCAAAACCGCTACCAAAAAGCTAACGAGACTTTGCAGGAGTTTGCTTCGGACATTGAAAGATTGGCTCATCTTGCAAATGCGGATGCACCCGTGGAATACACGGAAAGAGTGAAGATTCAGAGCTTTATAAATGGCATACGGGACGTCGAAACGAAGCGAGCCACATACGCGAACCCAAAGCAAACATTTTCTGAAACGGTATCCCATGCATTGACCCAGGAAACGGCGTCATTATTGAGTAAACCAGCATACAAAGCTCATCGTGTGGAAGTAGAAAGGCCGGAGTGGGTAGATACAATTTTGGAAGCTCTGAAGGGATCACAACAGAAAAATGCCGGAGTTATGAAATGTTTCAAGTGCGGTAACCCAGGTCACATTGCACGTCATTGCAGTAGCAATTCCAATAGTTCCAACAATGTGGGTGGCCGTAAACGCAGAGCTGAAGGAGACGAGCAAATCTCCAAATCCACTCAATCGTTAAACTAAAGCGAGTCAGCCGCAAGGGGCGACAGCTGGCTCCCTCAATTGAATGCCCCATAATCTCTATCTCGCAAATTGGAAGAAGGTCAAGCAATCTTACTGTTGGAGGACATGTGGACGGAAAGGAACGGTTACTGACTGTAGATACGGGTACATCTCATTCCATCATTCGAGCGGATTTAGTCAACAAGAAGATAAGACCATTGCTTGGAGCAAGATTACGTACAGCCACGGGAGAGGACACCCAGGTAATTGGAGAAGTAGAATGTGAAGTAGCAATTGGGAACGTCACGGTACTTCACAATTTTATAGTGGCAGGTATTGTTGATGAAATCATAATTGGAGTGGACTTCTTAATCAACCAAGGCATCAAGATCGATATGCAAAGCAAGACGATGCGATATAAGAACATGGATGTGCCACTTAATTTCGGCTACGAGAGAGGCTACAGCAGTAAACGAGTGCTGGTGGAAGAGAGTCAGCAAATACCACCAAAATCAGAAGCAGTCATCTGGGCAAAGGTAGATGGAGATTGTGGGACAAACAAATTGTGGGTTGTCGAAGCAGCAAATAAATCAGCACTGAACATACTTATAGGAAGAACCCTGGCTATGACAAAACAAGATGGACGTATTCCGGTAAGAGTACTCAATGAGTTCAAGTCACCACTCAAACTGACTAAAGGAGCTATTTTGGGAAGATGCCAAGAGGCTGAAGTGGTTATTAACTGTGAACAGCTCCAGGAACACGTTTCAGCTAGTAATACTGATCTTTCAAATGACATCACGGCATGGATGCAGGGGCTAGAGGAAGCATATCAGAGTAAGGCAAAACAACTGCTCCTAAAGTACGCGAACATATTTGACCAGGATGATTCTAAACCAGGCCGCACCAACGTTGTGAAACATCAAATTGACACTGGAGATGCGAGACCGATCCGTCAAGCTCCACGTAGTGTTCCACTGGCGAAGCGGGAAGTTGTGAGTCAAATCATTCAAGAAATGAACGACAGCGGCGTCATCGAACCATCAGCTAGTCCATGGAGCTCACCGGTAGTACTTGTAAAAAAGAAGGATGGAAAAATGAGGTTTTGCGTGGACTACCGGAAGTTGAATGACGTAACGAAAAAGGATAGCTACCCATTGCCAAGAATTGACGACACTCTGGACTCGCTATCTGGTACGAAATGGTTTTCCACGCTGGACTTGAAAAGCGGCTACTGGCAAGTGGAGGTGAAGGAGGAAGATAAAGAGAAAACAGCCTTCAGTGTCGGTGATGGTCTTTGGCAATTTACAGTGATGCCTTTTGGACTTTGTAATGCACCAGCTACTTTTGAGAGACTCATGGACCAGGTACTGAAAGGACTACATTGGAAAACATGCTTGGTGTACCTGGACGACATCATCGTATTGGGCAAGAACTTTGATGAACATCTTAAGAACTTGGAGGAAGTTTTCCAGAGAATAGCTGGCGCTGGTCTGAAGTTAAGTCCCAAAAAGTGTGCGCTGTTTAAAAAGGAAGTCAATTATTTGGGTCACAAGGTAACGACAGAGGGCATCTGCACTGCGAACGAAAAAATAGAGGCTGTACAGGATTGGCCAAGACCACAGAACCTACATGAATTGAGAAGTTTTCTTGGGCTGTGCACATATTACCGCCGATTTGTACCAAATTTTTCCAGCGTAGCCCATAGCCTCCATGAGCTTACAAGAAAAAACAAAGCTTTTGAATGGAAGAAGGAGCAAGAAGTGGCTTTCCAAACATTGAAGGAGCGTTTGTGCACTGCCCCAATGTTAGCATATCCGATTCCAGGAGCAACATTTATTCTAGATACAGATGCAAGTGGATATGCTATAGGAGGCGTTTTATCACAACTGGTCGATGGACAGGAGAAGATAGTTGCATATTACAGCCGTTCGATTGGAAAACCAGAGAGGAACTACTGTGTTACGCGGAGAGAGCTGTTGGCATTGGTAGAGTGCATTAAACATTTTCACAAATACCTCTACGGCCAGCGATTCCATGTCAGGACAGATCACGCAGCATTGAAATGGCTTCTGCAGTTCCGTAATCCGGAAGGACAATTGGCACGGTGGATCGAGCGACTTCAAAGCTATGACTTTTCCATTGAGCATCGAAAAGGTAGTACCCATGGAAATGCCGATGCAATGTCACGAAGGCCATGTAGTTTGGAATGCAAGCACTGTTCAAAGGCCGAGGCTAAAGAAGACATTATAGATGTCCGGCTAATGACTATAACGTGTACGGATGAATGGGACAAGGAACAACTAAGAAAGTGTCAGCTAGAAGATACAGATCTGTCACATGTTATGCAAGGGCTCGAACGAAACGAAAGACCAAGCAGAGAGGATATGTCAGCAGAGAGTCCCATTGCGAAGTCATATTGGGCACAGTGGAACAGTTTGGAATTGATATCCGGTTGCTTGCATCGAGTATGGGAGAGTGAGGATGGTCAATGCAAGAAGAAACTTATAGTTGTTCCCAGAAAGAGGATTCCTGATGTGCTCAGCGAGTTGCACAATGGTCCAAGTGGAGGCCATCTTGGAATCACGAAGACACTCGAGAAAATTAAGCAGAGATTCTATTGGGTTGGTTGCCGTCAGTCGGTCACCGAGTGGATTGCCAATTGCGAGGTATGCAACAGAGCGAAAGGGCCCAAAACCCGAAGTCGTGGCCAGATGAAGCAGTATATTTCAGGTGCACCATTTGAAAGGATCGCCATGGATGTCGCAGGTCCATTTCCTACTAGCAACCGCGGAAACAAATACGTACTGGTGGTTATGGATTATTTCAGTAAATGGCCAGAGGTATACCCAATCCCAAACCAAGAAGCAGAAACAGTAGCAGAAGTGGTTAAAAACGAATGGGTTGCAAGGTATGGTGTACCAATGGAGTTACATTCTGACCAAGGCAGGAATTTTGAATCAGCTGTGTTCCAAGAACTGTGCAAGAAGTTGGGCATTCGAAAAACACGGACAACTGCATTGCATCCTCAGTCCGATGGTATGGTGGAACGTTTCAATAGAACATTGGAGGAGCATTTAAGGAAAGTAGTCGACAAGTACCATAAGGACTGGGATACACACATATCATTATTCTTGATGGCCTACCGATCGGCAGTACATGACACAACGGGCCAAACTCCCGCAAAGGTAATTTTTGGCAATGACCTTCGGCTGCCAGCTGATTTGAAGTATGGGATAGATGCCGATGCGGAGAGGAATGTCAAGAAATCCACTGATGTCTTAGAAGAAGAGCTGAGAGAGATACACGATCTGGTAAGGCAACGAGCAAAGATTATGAGTGACAAAATGAAAGCAAGGTACGATAAAGCAATTAATTCGGAAGGGTTTCAGGAAGGAGATTTGGTGCTGCTATACAACCCACAACGAAAAAAAGGTTTGTCCCCAAAATTGCAGTGTAACTGGGAAGGTCCATACAAAGTTGTAAAACGGATCAACGATGTAGTGTACCGCATACAAACCATCGGTAAACCACGAACCAAAATGAAGGTGGTCCATTTGGAAAGGCTAGCAACGTTTAGATCGAGAGATTTGTCTGATCGGGACGATCAGACTTAGGTGGAGGGCAGTGTCACGGATATTAGCATCACTAAATTATCCCATCACTAAGGCGATGCTAAGGCCATGCCAAGCAGTATTTACGTTAATAATCAAATCAAGTATACACATATATAAGGCAGCCCAGAGAGATGTCACACACAGATGCATTTACTTATATGCCTATGTGCGCGCGAGAGACTGTAAACTACAAACATTCACATCAATAATTCAATCTTTATGTATCTACATAAACGAATAAATAATTGCGTCTACACATATGTACGTATACGAGCAGCGGAGCGGCAATGCACAAACACATGCATATATCTTATCTGAGTTGTGACAAGAGTGAGCAATAATTTGTGCACGTAGTTGTGGCTGACGATTTTGTAGCCGAAACAACTAGTAAGTTCTGGAAATCGAAGAGCCTAGAAGTATGCAGCGTAAACTATAAAAGCGGCGCCAGCGAGTAAGAAGTAATTCAGTTTGATTTGAATTGTCAAGCAGTTACGAGTAAGACGATATCAAGCGAGCAATAGCACTATTATTTTGAAAGTCAGTTTCCTTTAAGATATCAGTTTGGTTATTAAGCTATTCGTTGCACAGTTTGAGTGTTATTGTGAAGTATTTTAATAAAGGCCATTTTTCCGTTATTCAATATTGGAGTTATTTATTCAACAGTTTAGCGATACGATCCTAGCAAAAGGGCAAATAAGAGGATTTGCAAGTAAAAATCGTTACAGTATTATTAATTCGCAGGCGGAAAATAAAAATTTTAAAAGATATTAATGAAAAACCGAAAAATTACCAGCTGGTCCCTCCGAAGCCGGGGTGGCATCCATCGTATTTTTGCGCAGAACACTTCTGCGTTGGCGGCCTTCGGCCGCGCTTATAAAAACTTACCCTGGGTGGGTCCAACACCGGTTTGGAGACCATAACTATATCCGCGCAAAACACTTATTTTCACATTTTTTTTTTTGTGGGTACACAACATTACAACAATCACATGAAAATCGCCCATTTCAACTGCAAATATCTCAGAACTGAGACACAATTTTTATTTTCCGCCTTCGGATTATTATTTTCGAGTTTAATACGCGTCTTTTGACACCTCTCTCGATATTTTTGGTAGCATGTTAGCAGTCGACCCCTCAACTAGACTTTTACCCCGCTGCAAGGATCTGCTGGGAGGATGACAATTTGTGGGAGGGACGCAACAAAATAAATGGGATTACACTGAAATGAAGCCGGACAGAACCGGCTGCCTTGGGAAGCGTTTATAAATTAATATAGATATTGTTTTCCAATTACTATTCACACATATTCACCTGGGGAATTGATTTTAACATGGGTGCACTCCATTGCCCCAACACATTGTTGAAATTTTAAACAACTATTTTTATAATTTCATGTCAAATTACGTTGGTAAATTGAAAAAATATTTAAATAAATGCAGTTTCACCCCTGAGGAAGCTAAGGTGCTTAGCGAAACGTTGGGACGTAATAGTGGAGTTTTACTTGCACTAAAAGCAACATTATGGTCAAGAAAAGCCTATCATAACACAAAAATATTTACAATAATTTATTGACCGGCTACAACTAAAATTGTTTTATTTTTTATTTTTTATAACATATTTTAGGTTAAGGCACCAGTAACTTATGCCAATTGATATGGATAAGTAAAAACATGGTTATGACAATGGCGTTATGACTATGTCAAATTTGGCAGGCCCTTTGCCCTGTAAATGAGTAGGTAGGTTGAACTGGCCGGTCCATGAGGACCTCACATAGACTGATTGAGTCCGTAGTGTTACCAGAAGTTTGTTTTAACGACCAAACTGAAAAACCCTATCAAAAACCAGGACCTATGTTATAAAATAACTCCGTCCTCTTGGCAAATACTAGAAGCTTCCTAGGACTAAAGCCACTTGCTGCTTCTAGATCTGACAGTTGTATCACTCCTAATAGCTGGAGTCTTAGCCTGGCAAATGCAGGGCACGAGCACAGAACGTGCTCGATCGTTTCCTCCTCCAACCCGCACTTCCTGCACCTGCTATCACTGACCAAGCCTAATTTAAAGGCATGTGACGCCAGAAGGCAGTGTCCAGTCAGAATACCCGTCATGAGTCTACAGTCCTCTCTTTTTAATGACAGAAGCAACTGTGTTAATCTAAGGTTGTAAGATCTACACATAATCTTCGACACTTTACAGCCCCGCGCTTGAACCCACGCCTTTCCTGCTTGGTCGATCATGTGCACCTCTCGCCTTCGCTTAATCTCGCCCAATCTAATTGGGACGTCTACGGAGCAAGCTGCAAGGGATGCGCCCTTTTTAGCTAATTCGTCCGCTTTTTCATTCCCATCTATTCCCATATGCCCTGGGACCCAATAAAGATGTATGCTTCTCCCTGTCCCGATTCTCTCCAGAGACTGCTTACACTCTAACACGCATTTAGATGCTGTGCTATGCGAGATTATTGCCTTAATTGCTGCTTGACTGTCAATATAAAAGTTAACACGGTTGCAGCTTAAGCTATTCTCTTCCAGGGTTTCTACTGCTTTGGTTACGGCTAATATTTCCGGTTGGAAAACGCTACAGTAACCGGCAGCCTGTAGGATCTGCTTATTTCCGGATCAGCGCAGTATACCGCAGACCCCACTCCTTCCACTATTTTGGAACCATCGGTGTACACATATATCGCCTCGTCCGCCATTTGCGCACCCTTGCGTCAACCGTCCACCTCTATTGTGGCCTTAAGATCTCCCTCAAAGTGCAGGTAGGGAATCATGTAGTCTGTTCGTCTTGTGACTGATGACGCTATACTACTATGGCCATATGGTCGGCGCTCAAGCTGCCCCGAAGCATCGAGCCTGGTTGCGGTCGTTAACGCTTTGTTCTTTGCTACCAGGTCTACAGGTGGAATGTGCAGAATGGCATACAGTGCAGCCGTCGGGGTTGTTTTCAGGGCTCCCGTAATGCAAAGCATCGATAGTCTGCATACCCCCTCTAATTTTTTGAGGTATGTTGTTTTTTGTGTGGCTTTCCACCAAACAAGAACTCCATAGTATAGAATAGGGCTTACAATCGCTGTAAAAACTCAATGAAAAAGAGAGGGCGATAGGCCCCACGTACACCCAGCATTCTTTTACATGCATAAAGTGTTGTTGAGGCCTTCTTCACCCTCTCCTCCACGTTGAGCTTCCATGACAGCTTACTGTCTAGGATGATTCCTAGATATTTTGTGCAAGGTTTCTCCTGTAAGGTCACCGCTCCAAACTTAGGCCTGGTCCAATTTGGGACCTTGTACCTCTTTGTAAACAAGACCATATCCGTCTTCTCCGCATTGACTTTCAGCCCGACATTAGATGCCCAGGTATGAATATCACGAAGCGCCCGATCCATCAAAGAACTAATCGTTGGAAGGCATTTTCCACTTATGACAATTGCAACGTCATCTGCGTAAGCCGTAAGTTTTACGGGTCCCTCATCGAATTGCCTGAGCAGTTGGTTGATGACCAGTGTCCACAGCAGAGGTGATAGTACCTCTCCCTGCGGCGTGCCCCTGTCCACTGATTTCGTGGCCTCGTACAATCCCCATTGTGATGTAATCTTTCTGCAATTTAACATGCAGCCGATCCGTCTGATTAAGGCAGGATGTACTTTAATGTAATTAAGACCATCCATAATCGCCCATTTTGCAACATTATTGAAAGCCCCGGCAATGTCCAAGAAGACTCCTAGAGCATACTCCTTATATTCCAGGGATTTCTCTATGCTTATTACCACCCTATGCAATGCGGTGTCTACCGACTTGCCTTTGGTGTACGCATGCTGTGTTGTGGAGAGCAGCTTTTCATCCACGTTGGACTTTATGTACACATCTATCAGCCTCTCAAAGGTTTTGAGAAGAAATGATGTTAAGCTAATGGGTCTATAATCTTTGGGATACACGTGACCGATCTTCCCCGCCTTTGGTATAAAAGCTACACGAGCAGTTCTCCAGGAGTGCGGTACATGATTCAGTCTTATGCACCCATCGAATATTATTTTAAGCCGTTCCACGACCGCCCTACTTGAGACTTGTAGCATGGCCCGGAATATACCATCTGGGCCCGGCGATTTAAACTTAGAAAAAATCTTCACTGCCCACTCGATCTTGGTATCGGTCACCAAGCCCGGCACCTCTAGCTCCGTGATCGAAGTGTGAGTGATGTCTGCTGGTTCTTCTAAACCGTCTCCCGATGGGAAATGTGTATCGAGAAGCACCTCAAGGGATTCCTCACTATCACGTGACCATTCCCCGTTCTCTTTCTTTATTAGTCCCTGGACTATGTTTCCCTTTGCTAAGACTTTTTTCAACCGTGCTGTTTCACTGGAGCACTCTATGTCCGTACAGAAACTTTTCCATGAGTTTCTCTTCGCCCTGGTAATTTCACACTTGTAGATCCTCAGTAGATCCCTGTACTCGTCCCGACACGCTTCGCTTTCCGCGGTCTTTGCGAGTTTAAACATTTCTTTTACCTGTCTTCTTAGAAGACTCAGCTCATTGCTCCACCATGGCGGCTTTGCTTTTCCTCTGAATCTTCTTAGAGGGCAAGCTTTGTTATACGCAGTCATAAGCGTCCTTGTTAGGAATTCATTCGACTCCTCCAGTTCCTCTACATTAGCAACCTCTTTGGGTTGTCCCAGTTTTGTTTCTACATGTCTCTGGAATTTAGTCCAATTCGTTGCCCTAGGGTTTCTAAAGGTTCCTCCCTTCTCTACCCTCTTTAGTGGGATGCTGAAGCTTATATACGCATGGTCGGAGAAGGATGGTCTATCAAGAACCATCCAATCATACCTTGATATATCACGCTCGGAGCTCAATGTAATATCCAGAACATTGCTGGATGTTGGACCAATGTATGTAGGAACATTTCCCCTGTTGGCTATCTGCAAATTGGTTTGCAGGATGTAACAAAATAGAGATTCGCCTCTCTCGTTCGTATCTGCTCCTCCCCACGCATTGTGGTGCGCATTTGCATCTGCGCCTATGCCCAACCGCCCTTTGCGCCCTTCCTCCTGTACTAGCCTTTTGCACTCCATCGGTGGAACCTCCGCAGCATGGGCCATGTAGCAGGACGCCAGGATAAATGCCTGCTTATTCTTTTGCTCAACGGCCACCGCTACGAGATCCTCAGTGGTGTAATTAGGCAGCATATATGAATGCAGCTGTTTCCTTACCATTACTACAGCTCGCACCCGTCCTTCCGTTTGCGCGTAGTAAACGCCAAACCCGCGCGCGCTAAGTCCAGAAACCTTTCCTCCCGATGAGAGCCACGGCTCCTGGATCAGCGCCACGTCAAACGAACCCTCCTCAAGGGTTAGGAGGAGTTCGCTCGACGCCACTTTACTGTGTTGAAGGTTTATCTGTAGGACTCGCAGCACCATTGGGCTGTTTGTCCCCCTCCAGCACCTTCGTCTTGACGTCGTCGTCCTCCTCTTGCCCTTTTGGTTTAGAGTATTCGAGGCCACCTTCAGCCCCTCGTGAATGTTGTGCCGTGTGTTCCTCTGTGCGAGTCACAGCACCATTTCGCGGTTGGTCCTCTTCTAGCACGTTCGTGGTGACGTCGGGGACCTCCACCTGTCTTTTTTCCCTTAGGCTTCTGAGGTCCTTTTCGACTTCGCCCACTTCCAGCGTGTTAGGATTTTTATCCTCGGGACTTCTTTTCCTGAGTCGCATGTAAATTTTGCCAGTGCCAAAGGACATTTTGCCAAGCTGCGTGTACAAAATATCCTCCGCCTGCTTGTTTATTTGGAAGATGTAGAACTGACCATCCTCGGTAGGCCGAGATACAGTAAGTACCTTCCAATCCTGTGTCGGTATGTTCGGATTCTGATTCTGCAGAAGTCGCAGTGTATCCTCCGACTTCATCACGCATGGTATCCATACCTAAACTTTTGGTACCGTGGGGATTTGCGCTTTATCCACCACCTCAAACCGCGCGTTCGTGCCTTGCCTTTGGAGGTTTGGAACGACTTCCTCCAGCCACCGCAAGCTCGCGATGTTGTCGCACGCTATCATCTTCACACCATTATACCATCCCCCCGAATCAATGGTTGGAAGGGGCTTACTTGGTTGCTCCCGCATCATTTTAAGCATTAAGCTAATAAGCTCCCTCTCCACAGATCTCCACCTTTCAGTAGTCATTTGTCCGAACGGACTGCGACGATCAACCAGCGCCACAGTCAGTGACTGCTTTGCCACATCACTCATCTTCTCGGGAAAAGCAGGAGTCTTAGTGTTATCTCCCTTTGGCACCTCCGAGAACACCGGAGAATTCGCGTTAACTCCCTTTAGCGCCTCCGAGAAAGCCGGAGTCTTAGCGTTATCTCCCTTTGGCTTATCTCCTACTTCCGTAGTTGGAACTTCCCTCTGACTGGCAGCTTTCGAGGTAGTTGCTACCTCGCTATTGGAACCCATCTGTTTTACAGCTTTGGGCCTACTTGTCTTGTCTATGCGATTGCCCTGCCTCGCGGCTCTAGGACTGGGTCCTTTCTGCCTCTTGAAAGCAGGCTTGTCGCCTTCTGCCGAACGTTGCCTCTTCATTCTGCCATTCGACGCTTCTTCCTCCTCGTACCGGTTGCAGAACCGAGGGTTTCTCGCAGCAAACCTTTTGAACTGCCTTCGACCTACTTCTACCGCTTCATGGGCCCATTCCAAGCGCTCGATCTCCACTTCTGTTGGGTCGACCACTGCTCCCAAGCGTTGTGCAATTCTTAGTGCTGCACGGTACTTCGAGAGAGCTCTTTTACTTCCTCTGCTCCGTACCCTTCTCCACTCTTCTACTCCGTTTTCATTTGTGTGCTTCTCCAACACGGAGGTCATTGAATCAGCACTACTCTCGCTCCCCGAGTCCGACGCATCGCTTAATTCGTATTTGTCGTCCTTGGATTGCGACTCAGTCCTCCTCTTTACATCCTCCTTATTACATTCAGGTAATGAGTTGTTCAACTTGGTCGTACGACCACCTGCCCGACAAGGCGGGCTCAGCGGTCCAGTATTATATACGGGGAAAGAACCGTCCGCCACAGCAGCGCCCCTTACTGCGGTAAGGCCATAAATACTTCCCGAGATGGCCCGGTATCGGGAAGGCTCCGTTCGAATACAGCCGAATTTATCCCCTGGCTGCAAATCGTCCAATAGGCACGGTCCGCATAACACCCTGGATTAGGGGGTTGGCAGTTCTTGGTCACCGACATCCCGCCGCCCTCCTATGAGGCGAAACGGCGCTATGGAGTTCGGCTAAGCCCTCACACCAACGACAAGGTGCCTACCCTAGTGAGGGCCTGTAAATGAGTACTCTTAATTAATTTTTTGATAGAACGTGATTCGATCGAGCTCCGATACCTCTTCAGTACTCTGTATAGATACTTATTTGTATTTCTTTATCGTGCCATCCCTAACCATTGTAGTGTATACACAGTTGCCAAACCATGTTTGCATTTGTGACCAAAATTCATCGGAAAAAAGGACCAAATATAAAAGAAATGGACCAAATTATTGTATTCTTTAATTGCCTTTGGTAATTCACAAATGGTCGAATTCGTTGCAAAATGTTTAATTTCAGGTTGTGGTAAATATCACACAATGCCCAAACACTTTAATTTTAATAAAAAACCTTATATGCATATATGTTTTAACGAAAAACCTTAGAGGAAAACCCGTCTCGCAAGCCAAACCAGTTCTATTTTATTTACATAAAAATCTTATTTTTAAAATAAATTTCTCTAGAGCTCGGTTGTATCATGTTACGGTCTGCTGCTGCGGTCTACGGCCATGATCCCCTTGGGAGCGTGTTCACGCGAACACACCTAGCGATGTGGTGAAAGTGGCGATAAAAAGAAAAATATCGAAAAGAAGGGAACAGACAGAGCGGCCATCACGAGAGGTAAAAAAAACCAGCACGTTTTTTCTTGTTCCGGAAAAAAAAAGGAAAAAGAGGTTGGAAAGGATGATCTAAGTGTCCAGAAATTAATTTTTATCACTGCTAAAACAAAAAGGAACAAAAATTATGGAATTACCAACATTTGCTTAGACGAGTTGCCGGAAAAAAAAAATTGAGCTGAGTTGGTTAACTGTGGGGGAGTTGTGCTCTTAAATTTTCCAATTAAGGGCAAGCGTACTTCCAATTGAATTTTAAAGCCGATACGCATTGTGCACATGAAAAGGATCTTATACTACTTTTCGAACCTAAAACTGCATTAATTTTCTGCAAGTCACATTTGATATCATCAAAATCGCAATTCCAGACGCGTCTGGAAGAAATGCAGCGACAATCAGCTCCGCAGTTACAACTGAACCGAGTTAAAAGCACCGTAGAATCAAAAGACTTCTCAAAGGCAGTGTAACTAATCCCCCACTAATAACCAACATTTGTTCACCGTACACAAAATCTTACCTGCATTCCAAAGTGGGTAATTCACTTACATTTGCCATTCTGACTGCTTTACTACTAGCCGCAATTTCACTTTTTCGTATGGCAACCTACAACGGCCACATATTATCGGGACGTGGTCTGTGCTGACTGCATGGTGATTTTCCTTTCTTATTGTCTCCACGATACCACTCGATGTCACAAATTGAGGACGGACAATTGCCGAGTCCAGAATTGGTCAATTAGGGATTAAGCGAACAAATTGGGAAATACCCTAAAGCGCATTCGTGTATGTATGAAGGTACACCAAAACCACCACAAACTCCATACGCAGTAGCATATGATACAACGCCAACAACAACAACAGCCAGGCCGCCAGCTATAAGCCTGCGGAATGCCACATACAATAACCACAACGTTAAAACAATGGGTGAGTTCGTTCCGTACTACGGACCATTATAATCTGCCAAAACCGAATTCGACAGTAGGATACTTTGGAAACCACTTATAAGAAGATTTAGTATTTAAAATTATAGAAAGTATTATACTAACTAGATTGGAGTAATTAACACACATACATTTACATTTTCATATACCCATAAGCATAGCCATTTAAAGATAAATTGAATGCATTTCAATAGCATTAGGAATGCGCTGCTTTAGACAAGCGCTTTGAGAAGGCCGTACGCCCATTAATTTTTGTATTGCTTAATTGAATAATTGGAATACATATTATAGAATACTATTTTATAAATGATTTGGCATATATTTATCTTATTTTGGCTATTCAATTCGGGGTGATTCAAATGTGACTCAGGAACGTAGCAAAACCAATCTTGTTACCACGTTCAATGAGTCCCAGGTGAACATATAGAAGAAAGAAAAAAAACATAACTTAAGTTACGAATCAAATAGCAGTAAATTGATACATAAAGGTCAAAAGCATGTATAAGTACGCCCTTTTGTTTGAGTGAAGTTGGAAGCATAATCAATAATTGAAAAAATGAGAAAAGGGTATTAGAAAAAAAACAGGAGGAACACTTTTTTTCCAAATTTTTTTCCACTTCCTAAAGTCCGGTTCTTTTGGATATACGCTCACTTAGAACTCACAAATATCTATAACGACACGCTCGTACCCAGACAGCGTCATCAAAGTTGTATAAAGAAATGAGTCACATGTGACTTATGAACTCATTCCACTACGCTATTATGAGTCACATATGGTTCATCGAACAGGGAAGTTGCCAATAAACTTCCATGAATACTTTTTTTTGACTTCTAGTTTTCCTTCAACTAACCCGAAGTAAACTAAATTAGGATAAAATAAAATACAATGAAATAAACTAAATTAAGATAAAATAACCTCAAATGAAATAAACTAAATTAAGATAAAATAAAATAAAATGAAACAAACTAACTTAAGATAAAATAAAATAAGATGAGATAAACTAAAATAATTAACACGGAAATAAAACCGGGGAAGAAAATATATCAAATTTTTTCAACGCCTAGTAACTTTGAATTTCGAAACATTCCAAGACGTGTGAAATATATTAAAAGGATTCCGTACGGATTTCCGAATGGGTTTAATGATACAATTTTTAAGCTTATTGTATGCATCTGCAAGTTGAAGAATAGATAAAGAGAGATAATTTTAGTTCTGCATTTCATCAAAAAGAACCTACTGTAGTGAACGTGGAAGTACCCGCAAAAATTGTTAACAAATTTTAAAAGTTATTTAATTTCTTCTATTTACCTATATAAATTCTAAGTTATTACATAAGGAAAGCTATGTAAAAGAAAATGTCCACAACGATTTCGAAAAGAAAAAAAATTGAAAACTTGAGAACTGCTTTAGAACCTTGAACATTTTGGAATTTTCAATAGATTTCTGTCTATACCGTTTTACACGGATAAATAAAGCCCAATAACGTTACGGAGAATTAGAAGCAAAATTTTGGAATTTCTTTCGAAAACATTTTTTTTTCTGTTATTTTTAAAAGCTTTCAATATACCGCTAATTAAACTGGTTGTTAAAATTAGCGAAATAAAAAAGGGGGAAAAGTTCGTTGGTCTTAACCTCAGAGATTTATCTAGTATGTATTAAATATAAATATAGTCTAAGTTTCACAGGAATGAATTGTCAATAAAAACATTGTAGTAATGGGAATGCTGGCGTTCTTTTTTACTTAGAAGGCACGTAGGGTATACAGGTAAGGGGCCACCGAAATTTAGGTGCGTCGGTGGCCATGGTTATTTGAGGGTGGGACTAAGCACCGGGCGTCGCAACAACACCCGCGGCGCCCTTCTGTGTATTCGGCCTTTTATTTTCCTTTCAGTTTTGTTATTTTACTTTTCAGCTTTATTGATATTTGATTTCAGAGTAGTAACCGGTCATGTCCGGTTCGGTAATTTTTTTTTGCGTCAGTTTTTTTTTGAATTTGAATTTAAATTTTTGAATGTCAACGGTCTGTCCGTGACATCCGGTTCGGCCGGATGTTGTGTGATTTTGAATTTTTAAGCGTTTTGAGTCGGTCTCTGCGCTTCTGTCAGGTTTTTTGAATCTGACAGCTGTTGCTTTTGAACAGGCATGATATGACCATTTTTTCTGTTTATGGCGCAGGAACAGTAAGGTTGGCAAGGACCCGCCCCAGCCGACAATGACTAGCCACTGTGCACCACCACATCATGCCGACCGCCTTCCTTACTGCTTCCATAGTAAATGCGTTTCCATAACAATCAATTTATTTTAAATGCAGTCCTAAAAGTTAAGAAAATAATATGTTTCCAACAGCTGGTGATCCATTTTTTTTTTTCTTTTTTTTTTAAATTTAATTCTTTACTCTTCTGTCTACCAATGCATTCATTATAATTACTGATATTTTTTAAATATCCAATATTTGTACCTATAAATCCAATATAATCATTGTACCTAAAATTACTCAAAATTTGCTTCATTTTGATGGTATAATATCGACAGACAAACTTTTTTTGATTGAACTCTTTAGCTCAGGCCGGAGATATATATAAATATTAAATGCTGCGACTGATACTGAATATGAGAGGTGTATAGCAGAAACGCCATTAACTTCCAGACACAAAGATAGAAAACAGAGCCGTATCGCAGTGTGGGGCGTGCGTAAGAAGACACTTTCCACAATAGTCTTGAAATCCCTTAAACTTATCCATTTGTTTTGGGCTTTGTAAGAAAAATTTAAATATCGACATCCCAAACAAGATGTAACACTTTAAACATTTTTACATAGGGTTTCCTTGTACAAATTTTTTAAGGGTCACTTTTTTTGGCATTTCGATATATTGTTTCACAAACTCTCAATGCCTATCGGAATGCTTGCGCATTATAAAATAAATTAGTTTCATGCTTTGACTTAGTTTTCAATTTAAGAATAGCTTCATCACTGGCAAACTCCGTCAAATTTCTTTGAGGTGCACGTGCATATGCAACAACTATTTTTAAGCTCAAGAAGTGCAAAAAATCTATCACGAAAAGTGTTTGATAACCCATCGAAATATCTAGCCACCAAAACAAGATTTTCTGATTGAGCGCTTGTTTCATCAACAAATAACGAAAATTTGTTTGCTTCAAGATCCAACACTTTTCTAAATTATCTGCTAGGAGAATTGTCATTGTTCTGCTACATTTTAATGACAGCAGTTTTTTCGTAATACCTATATGACACTACTTTATTTTATCTGTATTTGTCCTGTATTTTACCTTATATCTTTTGTCGCCCTCCCTCCTAATACGGTTTCAGCACTGGTGTAAGTATGTAAACTATATCTCAAAAAACTAACGAAATACAAGAAAAATTCAACCTATTTAATTAGAAACAAACGAGCCAGTTTGTTTTTTGATATGTTTTTTTGGCATTCGGCCGGCTTTTCTTTATTTTTTCTGACAAATGAAAATTTTATTTTTATTTTGAAAATTTTGTGCACAAAGATTAAACGAAAATTAACGTTCTTGTAAAAAAAAACAACCAAACGAACGCATAATATTTTTTCGGCTATATTTTCATGGTTTTATTGTGAAAAAATTTGGTGAAAAATGAAATGAAAAAAAGTCAACAATAACATGTTAAACGTTTCGTCGTTGGATTCCAAGCAAAAATAAATTAATGTCATATAGGTATAAGAAATCCATTGAGGTAAATTGAAAATTATGTGAAGGTTAAAGAAGGTGTGGCACATTTTGTGTGCAGTGTTGAACATTTTTACCTCAGTGAAAAGAAAAACAAAATTACCAAAATCTTGATTACATCCTAAAAAGGGCTAAAATTTAAAAAAATGGACCAGCGGACCAAATAGGGTTGGAAACGACAATTTGGCGTCCAAATGCACTGTGAATGATGACTAAGTGTGATATCTTTTGCATAAACGTCAAAATTCCAAAGTGATTGGATCACCTGATTTGTATTTGACTATCGCTGTCTCATTCTGTCTCTCTTTCTATCACCCGCTGAAGATAGGCGCCGCCATATTGAACAGCCTGTCAAAACGATGAAAAGTAGCCATATTGAACAGCCTGTCAGGCAGTTGACAGATAAGATAACACACTTAGTCATCATTCACAATGTCCAAATGGACCAAAGTGGCAACCATGTTTGTATCCCACTAATCAACTTCCAAGATTGCGCATTCACGAGTTCAAAATTTCTTCGTTCTGCTCATCGACGTCATAGTTGACTCTTGGGCGAATAAAAAAGTGAGAAAAAAAGAGCTAAAGGAAAATAGTCAATTCAGGCCCCTATTATGAGACAAATTCGATCTTCGACTGTGGTCGAAAAATCTGATCGAACGAATTTTCATTCTGTATTATGACACCCTTTCGAACAAGACTCACAAATCACCTGCCGGATTGCGCATTGACGAGTTCAAAATTGCTTCGTTCTGCGCATCAACGTCACAGTTGACCCTTGAGCATATGAAAAAAGAGTGAGGAAAAAGAGCTAAAGGAAAACGGTCAATTCATACGTCATAAAAAATGATCTAATGTTTACATGCGCATTGCGCTATCTCCTTGTGTGATTTGTGATCAAGCACAAATCATACACAGAATGTAAACAAAAGATCAGTTTGTTTTTATGGGCAATTACATGTCATTTTCCTTTAGCTATTGTTTTTTTCTCTCCTTCTTTTGTTTTTTCTCTTTTCTTAGAGATAACCCCAGCGGGTTAGGGGGTCAGAATATTCCCGCGGTAGGTATGCCTGTCGTAAGAGGCGACTAAAATATCAGATCCAAGGGGCTGCGTAGCGCAACCCTTCAGGTTGCCAGCGCAATATATAGCTTCTCCAAACTCAATTGTCAACCTCACCTATCCGCGGCGAATCCTGTTTCACTAACAGACGAGGCTCTGGCGACCCCAAGATCTTCATGGAACTTGGAGTGGGGAGGGAGGGGATGGCCTGAAGGTTTAATGTGGCCACATAAATCGTTCCCGAGATGGTCGGGGTAGGTGCTGTGGTACCGGAGCGTACCGGATCTATATACGGCAAAGGACCATTACATCGATAACACTCCCCAAAGCCTTCGGGGAGGAGCCTTATCGCTACAACAACAACAACATCCACAAATTGTCCACTAAACAAAAAATTAACTCAATAGAAATTGTAAATAAACCACAAATCACACAAATAAGTTTGCGCATTGCGCATGTAAACAAAAGATCAGCTGTTTTTTAAGGGCAATTCATACGTCATTTTCCTTTAGCTCTCGTTTTAATCTCTCTTTCTTTCATTCGCTCAAACAGTCAACAGTGACAGTAGATGCGCAGAACGGAGCAATTTTGAACTCGTAAATGCGCAATCTGGATGAGTGATTTGTGTAAATAAACAACAGTCAAAAATATAGGGATCGTATTTTTATCGATATTGTTATGGTTACGCATTTACTATGGAAAGCAGAACGGAAGGCGGTCGGCATGATGTGGTGGTGCACAGTGGCTAGTCATTGTCGGCTGCGGCGGGTCCTTGCCAACCTTACTGTTCCTGCGCCATAAACAGAAAAAATGGTCATATCATGCCTATCAAAACGAGCAGCTGTCGAATTCAAAAACAAACTGACAGAAGCGCAGAGACCGACTCAAAACGCTTATAATTCAAACTAAAACAACATCCGGCTGAACCGGATGTCACGGACAGACCGTTAACATTCAAAAAAATTCAAAAAAAAACTGGCGCAAAAAAAAAAAAAAATTACCGAACCGGACATGGCCGGTTACCAACGTTGAAAATCAAACTCAAAAGAAAAAAACGGCTGAAAAATAAAAATATAAATAAAAGGGCCGAATATATCTTGGGGGCGCCGCGGGTGTTGTTGCGACGCCCCGTGCATTTGTCCCACCCTCAAATAACCATGGCCACCGACGCACCTATAATTCGGTGGCCCCTTACCTGTATGCCTACCTAGTGCCTTCTAAATAACGTAGACGCCAGCATTCCCATTTATATTACAATATTTATTTGAAATTCATTATAATTGAAAACTTAGTCAAAATTAGCAATATTACTATACTAAGGCTTATTTGCACTAGTATAAGGAAAACCTAAAGCAAAAAAAAATCTCGACTAATTGTGTGTGTATTGACAAGGGTTAATATAATGCAAGAGTTGATTTCGAGAAAAAAAAATGCCCTACTAAATATACTCATACTTAAAGTTTTGGGGTTATTCGTTTGTTTTTGTTGTAGCTACGTATTTTGTATCCTTATTTATTTATTGTGTTTATTTATTTAATGGATTTATTTGCTTTAATTTAATTTTTTTTTGTTTTAATTTGATTTAGATTAATTTTAAATGTTATTTTATTTTAATGTCTATTATTTTATAATCTCTATTATTTTATTAAATCTTATTTTATTATAGTTCATTTTATTTTTGGAATGTTTAGTTTAATTTTATTGTATCGTATTTCCTTTTTATTTTATTTTATCTTAACTTATTTTCGTTGTTTTATTTAAAATCTTTATTATTTTATAAAATTCTATTTTATCTCATAATTTTTGTTGCATTTATTTATTTTAATATAATTTTATTTTAATGTTAATTAAAATCTTAGCTAAATTAATGTGATTCAGAGTATGTCTAGCATCTTATATTTACCCAGATAGGTACATACGTGCATATATATACTAGAAGACCCGGCAGACGCTGTCCTGCCCTAAATTTCGCCTATCTGCATAAATTTTAATATTTTAGTTACCGCCTTTGAATATATGTAAAATATAATTCGATTTACAACAAATTCAACTCCTGCGCACTTTCTTATTTTTGTATGTATTGTTACGAATATTAGCAAAACTAAGGAGTGCTGCCAGCTCTAAGCCGATCTAAGCAGTGACGTGAATGCACATCAATAATTCAATCATTATGTATCTACATAAACGAATCAATAATTGCGTCTACACATATGTACACATTCCGACGAGCAACATTTACATACAAGGCAGCGAGAGATGAGATGTCACACACCGATGAATTTACTTATACGCTTATGTGTGTGCGGGAGACTGTAAACTGCAAACACATGCATATACCTTATCTGAGTTGTCACAAGAGAGAGCAATAATTTGTGCACGTAGTTGTGGCTGGCGATTTTGTAGCCGAAACAACTAGTAACTTCTGGAAATCGAAGAGCCTAGAAGTATGCAGCGTAAACTATAAAAGCGATGCAGGCGAGTAAGAAGTAATTCAGTTTGATTTGAGTTGTCAAGCAGTTGCGATTAAGACGATATCTAGCGAGCAATAGCAGTATTATTTTGAATAGTAGAGTTTCATTGAGCTATCAATCAGTGTGGTTATTAAGCAAGCTATTCGTTGCACAGTTGAGTGTATTGTGAAGTACCTTAATAAAGGCCATTTTGCATTATTACAAATTGGAGTTATTTATTCAACAGTTTTGTGATTCGAACTTAGCAGAGGATTGCAAATAAGAGGAGTTGCAAGTAAATTCGTTACAATTGGTGTCAGAAGAGGAATTGTTGAATAAATTCCGAAGATTGGGAATACAACTTGGACATGGCAAAGTTCAGTGAATTTAAGATCCAGCAACTGAAAAAGGAGTTGGAAAACCGGGGATTAAATACAACTGGGAATAAGATCGAACTTCAAGCACGGCTACGAGAGGTAATGGAATCGCAAGGAATTGATGTGGACGAGTTTGTCTTTTATCCTGATGGGGACGAAACAACAACAAAAATTGAAGAGAAAAACGAAACATCGCAGACAGTTACGAGCACAGACTTGAACATGATATTGGCTGCAATAACTGCTCAAACATCGACAATGTCATCACAGATGGAATCGCAGGAGACACGTTTAACATCCAAGATGGAAGAACAGAAAACGTATATGTCATCTCAACTAGAAGAACAGAAGACGTATATGGTATCCCAACTGGAATCGCAGGAAACCCGTATAACATCACAATTGGAAGAACAGAGGACACATTTGGCGTCTCAACTGGAAGCGCAAGAGGCACGTATATCTGCAATGTCGGCACAAATTTCGGAACAGGTATCATCGCAGCTCTTTGTGAAACTGGAAGAACAGGATGCAAAAATTTTACAACTCGAGGACAAAATTGATGCCGAAATAGAAGCGTTAAAAGGTCGTATGGAGCAGTTACAACTAAACCGCCCAGCTGTTTCAGCGAGTAATCCAAAGGTAAAGACACCATCCTTTGACGGTTCTGTTCCTTTTCAGGTCTTTAAGCTACAGTTTGAGAAGACCGCAGCAGTGAACCAATGGAATGCTGAAGATAAAGTTGCAGCTCTGTTCGTGGCACTGAAAGGGCCTGCCGCGGAAATCTTACAGACCATCCCAGAGTACGAGCGGAACCACTACGAAACATTGATGAGCGCTTTAGAGAGACGTTACGGAAGCGAGCATAGGAAACAGATATTCCAAATTGAGTTGCAAAACCGCTACCAAAAAGCAAATGAGACATTGCAGGAGTTTGCTTCAGATATTGAAAGATTGGCTCATCTTGCAAATGCAGACGCACCCGTGGAATACACTGAAAGGGTAAAAATCCAGAGTTTCATAAATGGCATACGAGATGTGGAAACGAAGCGGGCTACATATGCGAATCCAAAACTAACGTTTGCTGAAACGGTATCGCATGCACTGACTCAGGAAACAGCCTCACTTTTGAGTAAGCCAGCGTACAAAGCTCATCGCGTGGAAGTGGAAAAGCCAGACTGGGTAGACGCAATTTTGGAAGCATTGAAGGGTACGCAGCAGAAGAATAATGATGCAGTCAAATGCTTTAAGTGTGGAAAGCCAGGGCATATTGCGCGTTATTGCAACACCAACCCTAACAGTTCCAACAATGTGGGTGGTCGTAAACGCAGAGCAGAAGGAGATGAGCAAATCTCCAAGACAAATCAATCGTTAAACTAAAGCGAGTCAGCAGCAAGGGGCGACAGCTGACTCCCTCAATTGAATGCCCCATAATCTCTATCTCACAAATTGGAAGAAGGTCGAGCAATCTTACTGTCGGAGGAAATGTGGATGGGAAGGAACGTTTACTGACTGTAGATACGGGTGCATCTCATTCCATCATTCGAGCGGATTTAGTCAACAAGAAGATAAGACCATTGCATGGAGCAATATTGCGTACAGCCACTGGAGAAGACACCCAGGTAATTGGAGAAGTAGAATGTGAAGTAGCAATCGGGAACGTCACGGTACTACACAATTTTATAGTGGCAGATATTGTTGATGAAATCATAATTGGAGTGGACTTCTTAATCAACCAAGGCATCAAAATCGATATGCAAAGCAAGACGATGCGATATAAGAACATGGATGTGCCACTTAATTTCGGCTACGAGAGAGGCTACAGTAGTAAACGAGTGCTGGTGGAAGAGAGTCAGCAAATACCACCAAAATCAGAAGCAGTCATCTGGGCAAAGGTTGATGGAGATTGTGGGACAAACAAATTGTGGGTTGTCGAAGCAGCAAATAAATCAGCACTGAACATACTTGTAGGAAAAACCCTGGCTATGACAAAACAAGATGGACGTATTCCGGTAAGAGTACTAAATGAGTTCAAGTCACCATTCAATTTGACCAAAGGAGCTATTTTGGGAAGATGCCAAGAGGCCGAAGTAGTTATTAACTGTGAACAGCTCCAGGAACACGTTTCATCTAGTAATACTGATCTTTCAAATGATATCACGGCATGGACGCATGGGCTAGAGGAAGCCTATCAGAGTAAGGCAAAACAACTGCTCATAAAATACGCGAACATATTTGACCAGGATGGTTCCAAACCAGGCCGCACCAATGTTGTGAAACATCAATTTGACACTGGAGATGCGAGACCGATCCGTCAAGCTCCACGTAGTGTTCCACTGGCGAAGCGGGAAGTTGTGAGTCAAATCATTCAAGAAATGAACGACAGCGGCGTCATCGAACCATCAGCTAGTCCATGGAGCTCACCGGTAGTACTTGTAAAAAAGAAGGATGGAAAAATGAGGTTTTGCGTGGACTACCGGAAGTTGAATGACGTAACGAAAAAGGATAGCTACCCATTGCCAAGAATTGACGACACTCTGGACTCGCTATCTGGTACGAAATGGTTTTCCACGCTGGACTTGAAAAGCGGCTACTGGCAAGTGGAGGTGAAGGAGGAAGATAAAGAGAAAACAGCCTTCAGTGTCGGTGATGGTCTTTGGCAATTTACAGTGATGCCTTTTGGACTTTGTAATGCACCAGCTACTTTTGAGAGACTCATGGACCAGGTACTGAAAGGACTACATTGGAAAACATGCTTGGTGTACCTGGACGACATCATCGTATTGGGCAAGAACTTTGATGAACATCTTAAGAACTTGGAGGAAGTTTTCCAGAGAATAGCTGGCGCTGGTCTGAAGTTAAGTCCCAAAAAGTGTGCGCTGTTTAAAAAGGAAGTCAATTATTTGGGTCACAAGGTAACGACAGAGGGCATCTGCACTGCGAACGAAAAAATAGAGGCTGTACAGGATTGGCCAAGACCACAGAATCTACATGAATTGAGAAGTTTTCTTGGGCTGTGCACATATTACCGCCGATTTGTACCAAATTTTTCCAGCGTAGCCCATAGCCTCCATGAGCTTACAAGAAAAAACAAAGCTTTTGAATGGAAGAAGGAGCAAGAAGTGGCTTTCCAAACATTGAAGGAACGTTTGTGCACTGCCCCAATGTTAGCATATCCGATTCCAGGAGCAACATTTATTCTAGATACAGATGCAAGTGGATATGCTATAGGAGGCGTTTTATCACAACTGGTCGATGGACAGGAGAAGGTAGTTGCATATTACAGCCGTTCGATTGGAAAACCAGAGAGGAACTACTGTGTTACGCGGAGAGAGCTGTTGGCATTGGTAGAGTGCATTAAACATTTTCACAAATACCTCTACGGCCAGCGATTCCATGTCAGGACAGATCACGCAGCATTGAAATGGCTTCTGCAGTTCCGTAATCCGGAAGGACAATTGGCACGGTGGATCGAGCGACTTCAAAGCTATGACTTTTCCATTGAGCATCGAAAAGGTAGTACCCATGGAAATGCCGATGCAATGTCACGAAGGCCATGTAGTTTGGAATGCAAGCACTGTTCAAAGGCCGAGGCTAAAGAAGACATTATAGATGTCCGGCTAATGACTATAACGTGTACGGATGAATGGGACAAGGAACAACTAAGAAAGTGTCAGCTAGAAGATACAGATCTGTCACATGTTATGCAAGGGCTCGAACGAAACGAAAGACCAAGCAGAGAGGATATGTCAGCAGAGCGTCCCATTGCGAAGTCATATTGGGCACAGTGGAACAGTTTGGAATTGATATCCGGTTGCTTGCATCGAGTATGGGAGAGTGAGGATGGTCAGTGCAAGAAGAAACTTATAGTTGTTCCCAGAAAAAGGATTCCTGACGTGCTCAGCGAGTTGCACAATGGTCCAAGTGGAGGCCATCTTGGAATCACGAAGACACTCGAGAAAATTAAGCAGAGATTCTATTGGGTTGGTTGCCGTCAGTCGGTCACCGAGTGGATTGCCAATTGCGAGGTATGCAACAGAGCGAAAGGGCCCAAAACCCGAAGTCGTGGCCAGATGAAGCAGTATATTTCAGGTGCACCATTTGAAAGGATCGCCATGGATGTCGCAGGTCCATTTCCTACTAGCAACCGCGGAAACAAATACGTACTGGTGGTTATGGATTATTTCAGTAAATGGCCAGAGGTATACCCAATCCCAAACCAAGAAGCAGAAACAGTAGCAGAAGTGGTTAAAAACGAATGGGTTGCAAGGTATGGTGCACCAATGGAGTTACATTCTGACCAAGGCAGGAATTTTGAATCAGCTGTGTTCCAAGAACTGTGCAAGAAGTTGGGCATTCGAAAAACACGGACAACTGCATTGCATCCTCAGTCCGATGGTATGGTGGAACGTTTCAATAGAACATTGGAGGAGCATTTAAGGAAAGTAGTCGACAAGTACCATAAAGACTGGGATACACACATATCATTATTCTTGATGGCCTACCGATCGGCAGTACATGACACAACGGGCCAAACTCCCGCAAAGGTAATTTTTGGCAATGACCTTCGACTGCCAGCTGATTTGAAGTATGGGATAGATGCCGATGCGGAGAGGAATGTCAAGAAATCCACTGATGTCTTAGAAGAAGAGCTGAGAGAGATACACGATCTGGTAAGGCAACGAGCAAAGATTATGAGTGACAAGATGAAAGCGAGGTACGATAAAGCAATTAATTCGGAAGGGTTTCAGGAAGGAGATTTGGTGCTGCTATACAACCCACAACGAAAAAAAGGTTTGTCCCCGAAATTGCAGTGTAACTGGGAAGGCCCATACAAAGTTGTAAAACGGATCAACGATGTAGTGTACCGCATACAAACCACTACCAAACCACGAACCAAAATGAAAGTGGTTCATTTGGAGAGATTAGCAGCGTTTAGATCGAGAGATTTGTCTGATCGGGACGATCAGACTTAGGTGGAGGGCAGTGTTACGAATATTAGCAAAACTAAGGAGTGCTGCCAGCTCTAAGCCGATCTAAGCAGTGACGTGAATGCACATCAATAATTCAATCATTATGTATCTACATAAACGAATCAATAATTGCGTCTACACATATGTACACATTCCGACGAGCAACATTTACATACAAGGCAGCGAGAGATGAGATGTCACACACCGATGAATTTACTTATACGCTTATGTGTGTGCGGGAGACTGTAAACTGCAAACACATGCATATACCTTATCTGAGTTGTCACAAGAGAGAGCAATAATTTGTGCACGTAGTTGTGGCTGGCGATTTTGTAGCCGAAACAACTAGTAACTTCTGGAAATCGAAGAGCCTAGAAGTATGCAGCGTAAACTATAAAAGCGATGCAGGCGAGTAAGAAGTAATTCAGTTTGATTTGAGTTGTCAAGCAGTTGCGATTAAGACGATATCTAGCGAGCAATAGCAGTATTATTTTGAATAGTAGGGTTTCATTGAGCTATCAATCAGTGTGGTTATTAAGCAAGCTATTCGTTGCACAGTTGAGTGTATTGTGAAGTACCTTAATAAAGGCCATTTTGCATTATTACAAATTGGAGTTATTTATTCAACAGTTTTGTGATTCGAACTTAGCAGAGGATTGCAAATAAGAGGAGTTGCAAGTAAATTCGTTACAGTATGTTTGTATAATTTAATTACGTTACGCCTTCACTTATTGATTTATTAATTTATCTGATCTAATGCAAATTGATGCAATTGATTTAACTCGAATTCCCGTAAATAATTATTTACTCTTATTGTTGCATGTTATCTTTATATATGTATATTCGTTGCATGTGCTACTATATATGTATGTATGTATGTGTAGATTTTTGTTTGCTTGTATTTGCACACTTAAACGCTAAAGTATTGTTGTCTAACTTTCGCTATACTTGTGCTTTTGCTTAGCCATTTCATTATACAATTATGTATGTTTATGCTATATACTACATACTACATTCGAACATTTTCTAAAATGTGTTGAAATTCTTTTAAACATTTCTAAAATTAGTTGAAATTCTTTCAAATCTTCCCGAAATGGGAATTCGGAACAAAATTCATATTTTAAAGCTTTAGAAATGTGAAAAGGTACTAAGATTCAGCACATTTACTAACCTTTTTCCCTTTGGGAAATTTAATGAAAAAGCGTACTTAATTTTAAAATGATTATCATATTTGATTTTTTTATACTGACAATTTTTTTGAGCGTTAAATCGGGTTTTTGTTTGGTCCTGGCATTTTTAAGTGACTTCAGATCTACATTTTTGATATCAAGGCTACTTTTATGACTATTAAACTTTCTAATTCTAAAATTCCATTTTTTGTGTATTATTATTACTTTTGTTTTGGAACGAACTCACCAAAGTCAGGTTGCAGGCCATTGGTGTTGGCTCTGCCGTTGTCGTTGTCATTGCAGGTTGGTGTTGGTACTGTTCTTGGTTGTTGCGCTCTGGTCCGAGGTGATCAAGTGAACCTGGTGGCAATAGAACTCCGTGTTGACCTTTACGATCCTGATGACTTGGTGCTAATTTTGGCGTTCGTGGGTTACGCTGCCGCGTACTGTTGCCGTTTCTTAATTGTCCTTACGTTACTACGAAAACAACACAATTGCGTGGTTGCTGTTGACTAAAATTGGTCTTGAGACTGATCTGTTGCTTGGAAACGCTCTCCTGCAGATTACTAATATAGGCGGCCTGCTTGTTTGCTACATTGCTAGACCTATTTTTCGATACAAATAAATTATACTTTTCGCTGTTTTTCGGTACACTTAGTAAACCGCAGCACCCTCTGCTAAAGCGATCTATTGCTATCACTGTTGACGTCGACCATCACTTTGTATTAATGGCGTTGTTGTGGTTCATATTTCACTTCAATCGATTGTTCTGCATTATTCAATTTAAATAGACAAAATTTAAGACAATACCCAACGAAATTAGTTCCAGGTCAGCAGAAATTTTTCAGGCTTGTCTCTATCGGGCGGAAACTCATGGTAGAAGAAAAATTTTTCTTAGTGATAGCCGGTCTGTCTCTTCCTTCCTTTTTGATATTTTTCATCGCAACCTTTGCCACATCGCTAGGTGTGTTCCCGTGAACACGCTCCCAAGTGGATCGCAGCCATATACCGTAGCAGCAGACCGTAACAATATCACGTCGACATCAATACATTGCCTTAATAAATACCAACCCACATAGCATATGGAAGATTGATTAAAGTATAAATCACCACAATGAGACATTTTCGACTCATTTTGACGACTAAAAACTGTTTAATCAATTCTGCGATCAAAAGAAGGCTCGAAATCGACTCCCTCTTTTGAGTGAAATATGATTTATTTAAAAAGCCACAAAAAAATGTAAAGCGATCACAAAAAATGATTAAAATAATATTCCAAATAGACTCTTAAATGTCTCGGGAAAGAATCGCAAAAGATTTAAAACACACTTAACAATTATTCACATAAGACTCATAAATGATTGTAAATATGACTCGAAAAAGACTAAATACTGATTAGAAATATAGGTTAAAAGAGGCTCACCAAGTGTAGTCGCGCGTAGGGTACCATTTTCTCCCGACGAGGGAGTCTTTTCTGATCAGAAAATGAGCGCAATATGTTTATTTTGATCATGCTGGAGACTCGAAAAAGACTTTAATATGATTAATAATTTCAAAAAATGCTGGGAGAGAATTATGCATTGACGTGACATTGATGTTGATACTAGAGGTTTACGCCGATCACTTTATCGGCGGCGGCGGCGTAGGCTCTATTATATACCGGCGGCCGCGGCTCGAGCGGCGCGCTGGCGTACGCCGGTGTTCTTACTTTAAAATGCTTGATTTTTCTATTTAAAAAAATAAAATTTAGGAAAGGTTTTGTTTGTATGTATTTAAGGAATTCAACGTGTTGGCCATTTTGGAAGATCCGGGGTTTATGCCTCAAGATCTCGCAGACCCTTCAACAATTTTCAGGAGTAGCTCCTTGCGGAGGGATTGTCCCTCGTTCGTTTACTACAGAGAGGCTTCGAACCTAACCCAGGTCTTTGGAATTGGTACTGCTGCATCTGCTGAAAAGAAATAGAAATACATAAAATGTCACACTTTCGTCTGTATAGTCTGTATATTTCGTGCAAAGCGTAGTTTCACCTAGGGATAACTCCTAATAATCGCCGCGAACACAATTTCTTTAAATCATTTGTTGCTCCTTGGCGGCCACGCATAAAGGCGACTTACGGTTGCTATTAATGGTCTATTAATACTCATGTCTCTCGTGGCACAGGGCGCCTCCAATTTTTGCGGCTGTTTTTAAGAGCTATAATTCCCGATGTGCGAACAGTAGCAATCCCCATCACCAGTCGCTACCAGGGGCAAATCCAGCACGATTTGGGAGGGGGAGGGTGGGGGGCGATTTAAGTCTACTTTTTAAGTAAGATAAAGTGACCTTAAAATTTTTCATACAAACGCACATTCATATCTACACTCATCTACAAAAGTCATCATCACTCAGATTTTTTCAGTTTTTACTAAGTTCTGCTTCGACCTTCATTATTTGTATAATTATATAACACCAACAATCCAAATATACACTTAAGACTTTTTATAAAATTCGAGAAAATTCCGCGAATTTTCATGCAAATTTTCGTGGAAATTTTTAGCTTTCAGTAAAGCTTGAAACACAATGCCCTGACGCCGCGAAATAAACGCGACGAACATCGCCTTGTCAAAAATAGAATCCCCATAATTACATGAAGGTGAACACAATGAACGCCAAGAGCGGAATTTACGCGACGTCATTTTACGACAATAGATTTAATGATGACAATTTATGCCAAAGGTGACCATATTTATTTTTTGCTTCAACGCTCACATTAAATTTAAACTAAAAATACATTTATCTCGTTCTTTAAAAAGCACAAACATACATTTCCAAACTCTGGATTAGAATAAATTAATTTGCATGATTATAATAAAGTTTTTCAGTGAGTTCTTTGTGTGAAGTCATTAGTTCCTTCTTCTCTCTTCCTTTGTCCTTTCATATGGTCACCCTTAGTATAGTCAAATCAGCTGTTTGTGTAAAATTATTTTGTGAAAATTTTGTATGCAAATTGAAAATTGAGAAATATAAGTGAATATATCATAGAAAAAGTTAAGGAAAACGATTGTTTATATAATCTTGGTTCTTCAGATTATAAAAATTTAAATAAAAAGCAGTCGATATTTGAAAATATTGGCATAGCATTGACCTTGGATGGTAAGTATTTATATGTTTTGATGTGGATTCTTCTCATATGTTTAAGTATCCTTTTTAGGAGAAACATGTCGTAAAAAGTGGAAAAGTCTGCGAGACACTTATAAAAGGCGTAAGCGCTGTGCGCTCTCTCCTTCCGGGAGCGCCGCAGGAAGTGATACAAAAAGTTGGAAATACATGAATGCAATGCAGTTTTTAGACGACTATCCTGATTCAAGAAAGTAAGTACAGGGTTATGTATATTGCCGCGATGGGTTTGAGTGGTTTTCATTACATTTCGCAATTACTACACGTCTAAAAATTCCAGGAGTGGTATCAAAAGATGCGTTAGAATTCCCACAATATTTGGTACAGTGATACTCTATATGTAATATAGTGTGATCGGGAATGGGATGTATGTAATAGAAAATAGATTAGATTAGATTATCAATCATTTATTTTTTTCTTTTTAGAACTGTTGGAAATTGTGATCCTGGCATGATTAACGAACATACTGATGTATATGAAAAGTCAACAGATTACTCAAACTCTTCAAATCGTGAACCACTTATTGTATACGAATCGCAAATAAGCGAAAATTCGACAGATTGTTCCAATTCTCCAAATGCAATTATGGATGTTACTTTTGAACCGTATATAGTATACGAACCACAGTTAGTTGACGAGAATTCCAAACCTTCAAATGATAAAGCAGCTAGAAGCTATGTCGCTCAGAATAAGAACCGGAAGTCAAAAAAGCAAGCAGATGCCGAAGTTACTTCAGTTTTAAAGGATGTGCTAAAATAATGCGCAAAAACAATCCAAGAGATAGCTTGTGCCCCTGAGCAGGAAAAAATACGGGATTCAACTTCGCTTTTGTTTGAAAGCTTGGCGAAAACAATTTCCAGTGCCAACTTATCACAGAATAATGTGCGCAATATTGAAAAGAAAGTTGTTGCTTTAGTTTATGAAGAACTAGGAAAGACAAGTGTTCAATAATTTCACGTCTTTAGCTGATAGGTAAACAGTCGTAAGTCCAAAAAATATATTTTGAGAAATGAGAAAAACAAGTACCTCAATGACAATGACAATGGCAATACATCGTAAAGTTCGAAGTGTAGGCAACCAACAATATCTGAGCTAATATCTTTTGCCAGAAGGTCAAGAAGCCATAATTAAATTGAAAAATGGTACTAGTTCCATTTGGACTAAAAGTGGAGTTGCGACTGCTTACCTCTCATTACAGACATATCGTTAGCTTAATGCACAAAGGACCTAACCAACATATTTGAAATTTGTACGAGTAGCGAATCACATTTTATTTTCGCGTTCACAAAACATAGTATGGCATTTAAAAGTGGCTATGGTTCGAACCCTTTAAATTTTTTGTCAGGGCGTTTTTTAATATATACCAAAGTCTGCGAAAAATGCAGTATCAAAAAGTCTGTTGGTTAGGGCCTTTGTTAATTAAGCTAACGATATTTATGTATACCAGTTATTCCCAACGGCACTGTATGCCATTTTGGGTCATATGTTGCCTTTATACAGAGAATGGAGACCAAATTCGAGCGTTGAAGTATGCAATTTAATAACCTATCGGTATTGAATAACGTATATTCTATAGTTCAAATTTGTGCAAAACATTGAAATTTTATTTAAAACTTGATAGCAACTAAATATACATCTTTCTCTTTTGCTAGATGCACAACTTTCAAGTAATTCAACTCAGAGACTAGACTAGTTAAGCCTTTAAACAAACCTATAAACTTTTTATTAATACACATACACTTTTGCTCACGCAGTTAACCCATAGTAATTTTATTATTCGTAATTCAGGTTTTATTTCGTTTCATAAAGCAATTACGTAACTTATCAAAAAATACTACAAAACTTCTAATTTGTACATGGGTCCTTTTATGATAAAAATGTATTTTGTGTTTATATGTATTGCCGATCTAGGACTTTGGGGCGTTTTATCAGGGAAATCCTGAAACGTTTGTAACTTTCGCTATTGCTTTGCTAGTTTGGAAGTATGCCATAATTTTTCTGAGGGATAACAGCTCCTGTACAAAAATTATGAATAGTTGCATAGATTAAAATATAAGTTTGGAAATTAATTAGACATATTTTGCTAAACTTGTATGGAGCGAATTTAATGCGCTAAAGTAAGATGGCTGAATTATGTAAGCAGCTACAATAGACCTTTGTGAGAAAAAAATTAATTTTGCCATAAAAGTAGATGCAAATCAAAACTGGACGTATTAATTGACAGTTTTATGTTACTTCGAGCAATGAAATTTTACTACTTGATGGTAAATGTGTGTGTGTATTGTAAAGACATACAGCAGCGAAAAGAAAAATAGCAGTGGCAATCAAATTAAATATGCCAATTAAATTCTTTTTTTTCGATATTTGAAGAAAAAGCTTCAATGAATTTTGTTGCTAAAACTATGCAAACCATTCGCAAAAAAGTTTACAAAAAATTCGAAAATTCGAGAGAATTTTACAAAAATTTCAAAGCTTTTATTAGAATTCTCTTAATCTCTTTGAGTATGCAGCCTTCTAGTCCTATCAATTTTAGCCTAACAAAAAAGAAAGTTGTCCACAATCGAAATTCCCATTTTCATCACTGCTGGCTCTGTTCGGATCGAAGTATCCACTACTACTGTCAAGCATTAAATAATTGTGCAAGACTATAGTTGCTAAAACAATTTTGTCCACATTTTCTGGAGCAGCGTGAATCGTTGTATGAAGAACTCTCCATCTATTTGCTAATATACCAAAGGTGTTTTCAATGTGCACTCGTACGGAGGATAACCTTTTGTTATAATTTCGTTTGGCGGGTGAAAAATTTCGACCAGGGTAAGGGCGCATGAGATTAGGCTTCAGAGGAAATGCGCTGTCACCGACGAAAAAATATGGAAATATTTGGTCCGTACCTATTTGAAATATGGCATCAATTAACTGAAACCTTATCTGTTATAAACATTTTACCTGGAAGGTTATCTGGGGGAGGAATTTCCAGGTCGTTTCTTAGGATCATGTTACCAAATACGCTTCGTGCCAAAATTCCCCCATCGCTTTGGCTTCCCAACGCACCAACGTCTACAAATGAAAACGTATAGCTATCATCGCATATTGCAATCAGAACTACACTGAATGTCTTTTTGTAATTAAAAAAGAGTGAACCACTACGTCAAAGTAAACTTCACTCCAAATGCCGGTAAAAGCTTCCACGTATCACCTACGGTTTTCAGACCATCTAGTCTCTCGTCGTTTCTCCGAAAAACGGTGGAGCTCCTGATTGGCCTGTACAAACCGGAAAAGATTCCTTGCTGGTTACTGTCGCCACCACAGCATGTCTATTCTAAGGGAAGGTTAAGGAAAATGGTTTTAACAAAATACTGCTTGGGATCATCGCAAAAAGCCAATGGGGCATTCCAGTTTTTGCATAGAACCTGTCCAAAATATAATATATGAGTATATATAGTTACTAAATACCATACTTCAATTGGAGCAAACCTGTCTGCAATGTTTTTCAATTCGGTTTGATTTGGTTGGGCGTAAATTTCGCGTAGTCCATGCCAAATTGCATCGCATGTTTCGTATATTATTTTCCTAACTGTAGAAACACCCAATTTATATGACCAAGCTAAATACTGTGGATTACAGCCTTGTGCCAAGAACCTGTTGAAACTCCATTTTTACACAGATATATAGTTTATAAAGTTACTTACATCAAAGTGATACCCAAACGGATTTCTTCACTTATTGGTTCTCTTATGGAAAAACGTTGAAGTCGCTCTCGTAACAAATTCACTAGCGCATTAAACTTTGCAACATTCATACGTGTTGCCTTGAAGAAATGTTCTTCATCTGAGAGTTTCAATTGTGCGAAGGAAGTTTCGTGGAAGCTCAGAGTCTTCCTTGTACGATTAACTGGCCGCACCCACCATCGCCGCTTCAACTGCTGGCACACCTCGCGATATATATTCACCATTACAAAAATGATGTTTATAATTTAAAAATTTTCAACAAACGACCTCTGTTATTCATTTTTTGTATATACTGCTAATGCTGACCTTAAATTGAATTCATTTCCCACAAGAAATGGTCACTAATATAAGAAATTATTTTCCATTGAAGAAATGACAGAAAATGTCAGAAAATATCGCCGCCGCTGTCTATTGTGTTTAACTGGACGAAATATCTGAGCGTAAATTTGAAAAATGTCATCGCCCGACGCGGCGTATATCGTCGTCGCTCGGCATTGTGTTTACAGCTTAAGAGTTTTAGATTCGAAGAACGCTACTTTTGACATAGCGGCTACGGTTACCACTTCGATCCATTTATACAAAACTGGTGCTTTTTGTTTAGGTTTGGTCTGATGGCCACTTTTCCTCCAATCTGGTTCTTTGTACGGAAGCGAGAGCAAAAGTGATAAAAAAAATAGATTTGTTTGCGCCACTAAAATGTGTATATACTTAAACCAAGACCGATTAACAAGATTATAGATTTTTCTCCAAGATATCACATTACAATGCATATTCAGGCGGCTTTTTGGCCGAAGTGTCAGCCGATATCAAAACTATGAAATAAAAGATTTATTTCTATGTATATATTAGGGCGGGTCGATTTAAAAATCGCTCATTGCTCTGTGAAAATCGTAAATCAGGGATCAAAATAAGAAACTTTGCCGAAGGAACCATACTTCTAGAACGAATTCTGATGTCCCCCCCCCCCCCCTTTGGGTCGAACTTTTGGATAGGGGCAATTTCAATTCTACCTGCTGTGTCTTGTGGTGGCTTAAAAAAAACAAAACAAGCAATTTTACGATCTGCAATTGTGTTACAGTGATACCTTCATTTTTTAAAACGGTTGAATAAAAAACCCACACAACTATGTTTACGACATGCAAATGCATCACAGTGATGCCTTGGTTTTAAAAGGGGGTTGTAAAAACGCTAATTTCTAATAATTTTTTTTTATTTCTTTTCTATTACTAAGTTAAATTCATTTTTTCATTTACATATGTTCTGACTAAATAAATTTCTAAAGAGAAAAATAAACTCCAAAAGGAAAAAACATAGGCATTTCAAAGTGGGATTTTTTAAAACTTGCCCCTACGACCCTAAGGGGGGGACATCAGAATTCGTTTTAGAGGTATGGATCCTTCGGCAAAGTTTCTTATTTTGATCCCTAGAATATGATTTTCACAGAGCAATGGGCGATTTTTTTGCCTCCTCACAAATCGACCCGGCCTAGTGTATATCTTTTTTCATAGTAGGGCAATAGGATCACTTAACACACGTTCTCAGATTTTTTAGCACTAAGAAATAATTATCACAACATTTTAAGACGGAGGCAGACATTGCTAAATTGACAAATGAACGATTGAATAAGCAGGCCTGAACCGTGATAAAAAATAAATATAATAAATATATACTTGGCGCGATTTATCTCAGAAAATATTTAGGCTGAGCTTCTCTTCAACTTTGCATCTTGCCCCTTTTTAGTTTCTCCTACAAATATACGGGACGGGGCTTTAATTTTTTATGCCGACTCCGAACGGCACCTGGAAGGCAGATGAATTTTCACTGAGAATGTATTTAATGGCAGAAACTTTTCGGAGTGTTTGCCAAACCACTGTCAAGGGGCGACCCCGCTTAGAAATGCTTTTTTGTAATTGAATAAACTTTTTGCTTAAATTTTGACGTTGCTTTTGTGCGGGTCTTGAACCCAAAACCTTCGGCGTGGTAGGCGGAGTACGCTACCACTACACCACGGCCCGCCAGAGTCTTGAACCAGCAAAAGAAATAAGTTAAGCTTAAATTCCGGTTAAATAATTATAAAATGAAAATAACAAGTGTTCATTTTCTTTAGGGAAACCCCTCATTTTTTATTAATCTTGTTGAGAAAGTTTATGTTTCATGAAAAATTTACGCTTACTGTGAACCCTAAATAACTTGTTGGAAAGGATATTTTATTATTCCGTTTTTTCGGGTCGTGTTTTGAAACATTATAAATGTGTCAATTAGGCTAATTCACGACTATTTTTATTAGTTATCTTAGCTGAAAAATACTAAAAGTTTATCCACATTTAAGCAACTCTCCACATTGTTCATAAAGTACGAGCCCTCGACTTTCAAAGAATTTCTGCTGTATTAACCGAATTTCGGACCGGAGGAAGATAGGTTCCATCAACTACTAAGAACCGCCCAAAGGACTATAGGTTTACTTAATTCTACATATTTTTTTATCTTTATGTAGAATTATGTATAGTATAAGTCAGAGCTTGCCACAATTCCCAAAATAATAAAAATCATTTTAAATCTGCCGCTAAGGACAGCAAGTGAACTGCTATACCAAGACAGGCTTGATGTACGCAAGAACTCCATCCTTCAAACTTTAATATTATTTTATAAAATTAAAAATAACTTAATAAAGCATAATTTAGACATTCCAGAAGAATCAACACCAGAATATACACTTAGAGCTAGATTAAGTATGAAACCACGTATCTTTCGAACGGAAAGATGTGCAAAATCACTAAGACATTATGGTGTTAAACTTTTCAACAAACTTCCAGTTGAAGTTAAAAATGCAAGAAATGTGCAATGCTTTAAATTTGAGGTCAAACGACTACTTCTTACAAATTTTGATTTTATTATCTAGATGCAAAGTACGTTCTACACTATATTTTTAATTATACTCATATAATATTAAATTATTTAGCTAAATTTTAGTTTTAATTAAATTTTAATTATTATTATTTCCTTACTGTTGTCTTTCATTGTAACCTCTCATAACAATTGATAACAAATAGAGTAAAATAGAAATAAGCTATTTTCTCTCGCAAAAACTTCGCTTTTTTTTGAGAAATCTTGTAATAATTTTAAACTTTGTTGTCAATAAAGAAAAAAAAATCAGAGTTGCTCATTAAGTAAATATGTGGGTTGCAAAGTTGTATTGAATTCAGCATGTTTAACATGAAATAGTGACCAAGGCTGCCAAATTTCAGCGAAAAGTATGCAATTCTTTCTTCAAATACCAGAATGGTACATTTTTTCTGCTGATTTTACCCACAGCGAAACAAATGGAAATTGGAAATGAATATATAGCTAAAATATTCATTTCATAAAATATTTCAACCGAAGTATTATAAATTGCAGATCTTGGAAGGGGGGCGATTAGGACGATCTAATAAATTATACATAAGTAAAAGCTAAAAATGTTATATGTAATTAAAACAATCTTTTATAACTTGCATAAGTTCCAGAACAGAAGGGGGGAGGTGGGGGGGAGGGGGCGTCGCCCTCACATCACATGCCAGCACAGATGCTGTAGGACTGCGACTTCGAACTCATACCTTCGTCGACGTCACTTTCCTAGAAGCTCTAGATGTAGCTCCGAAGACTTTCCAACGGATGCTTTTGTCGCGCTATGCTGCCGAGCTACACCAGAGAAACACCTTGAAACGTTAGGGAGTGACTTTTCGGCCAAGGATGCCGCCCTCGAAATCATAAGCAGTCTTAGTGGATGTCATTGCGTAACTCATGGGTGAAAATCGTATTATCTTCGGCGCATCTACATAATTAAAATTTTACAAGGAGCCTGTATAAAATTTTTTAAATCTAGACAAAAGTTTGCAGATGTTTGTGTTCACAACATAGATTTCAATAGTCTTCGTTAAATCAAAACGACATTTTAGAATGAAAGTCGACCGATTTTAAGTTGAAAGATGTTAACTGCTGTTTTCCGACCTTATGATATAAAAACTCATTATGGATGACCGCGTAGCTTCAGTTCTCAGACTAGTTCGACTGTGCCCTACATTAGGGTAGTAGCACACGCGGTCATTAATTAGTTCGACTCTCTTGGGGAAGCTTTTGCTTCACCATTTTGAGTGTTCTTGCGAAGGACAAAGCCTCACGTGGTAAATATATGTGCCTACGTATTCACATTTATAAAAGGAGCCGTAACGTGTAGGTGATATATAAACTTCGTTGATTGGCTATAATCAATGTGATTCACTCCAAGGGACTATATCCTCAACTTAAGTATGAGGTAAGAATCATTTCAAAGGAGTGTGTATGCCTCTAGAACCTACTAAAGGAATTTGCATTACTGATTTCGCTTATTCTTTCAGCCAATCGCAATATACATTTTTTTTAGAAATCGGCACCTTTTTTGGGTATTTTGCTTTTTTAACCACTTGACAATTTGAAAACATGTTCGCCTTGGGTAATTTTATTTGAATTCATTGTTCATTATTAACTTTTTGAAAAAAAATGCAAAGTGAGCATATAAATGTAGATATTATATAATGTTTTTTTTAGTGTTTTGTTTTAATAACATGGTGAATTGGGTGATGCAAAGTCCGTGTTAAGCTTACATCGAAAACGCCTGTTTTTTAAAATAACTTTTGAACAGTTAGAAAGAGTTAAATTTAGCAATTAGTTTCTTATAAATGGCGGTGATGCGCATCCGTTGATACCACTTTCGGCCATATCCGGCCAATTTTCGACATGAACAATAAATGGTCTAAACAGTCTTAAACGAGTAGAAAATATAGTAACGAGCCGGATGCCGCCGTTGCCGCGCCAATATTTTTGACATTCGGCGGCGGCGTGCGAAAAACGACCAAAATCTGTGGCGTATATCTCTAGTTGATACGACGTGATATCGGCGACGATACGAAGTAAAGCCGGAGTCATTGGTGCCGTATGTCGTATCGCTGTATCCGTATCCCTAACGTAATAAGCTGTTTATCGTTACGACGGTAAACCAAAACCCAATTGGTTGGCTACGATACGGTTACGACCTTAGCGGCACCAATAATCGATTGCATTGATTCTCATAAGGTTGGTCGAATCAGCTGTTAAAAGGTTACCGATACGGTTACCGATAAAGCACCAATGTCTCCAGCTTAATGGTTGACGTTGACAACCGTAATAGAGGTGAACACCAATTTCAAATTCGATTTTCGATAGCCATCGAAGATCGAAAAATGCTCATAGTAGCGACCTCATACGTCATAAAAAACAGCTGATCTAATGTTTACATTCGCACTGCCAATCTCGTTGTGTAATTTGCAATGATGACGTGATTCATGATACAAAAAATGGATTCCATTTAGTGTGACATTAGCCACTTGACTTTTGCGGGGACAATGAAAATTTCACCAAAAGCAAGCTACCAGATTGAAAAATTTCACGAATTTTTCTAATTTTGATGGATATCATATTAACGAATACGACTAAATTACTTTCATAGTTATTTTAATTAAAAAAGAAAAAAATTAGCCCCTCGCCTTGGAAATATTTTAATACGAAATATCAGCTTGGAAAAGGTTTTTAATAAGTTTTCGAGCTCCCGAAAATTGTTTGGGCGGTAGAAACATGGATCGAAATATACAAAGCAAGGGAATATAGCCTTCTTCTACGTTTGCTCAGTTCATTTTGACAAAACATAACATTGCGCTTTAAGAGGGCATTGTTAAACCATTTTTTGGGGAGAAAATTACCCTGTAGCTCTGCAAGTTAGCCACTAGTTATGAGTGTTTTTGCCCATTGTACCAGAGGCACCTTGGGGCAGTACCGCCTATACACATTCTGTGCCCGTTTAGCATTGACATAGTTGTGCAGACTTTGGAAGTACAATTTTTATCAACATACCTTGAGAAATATCTTTGTAGGGGCATGATAATAGGGCCATGCTAGAACATCAGGATTTTTCGTGTATTTTTTTTCTGTCTAGGGGTCATCTGCCATAAAGATATGAGTCATTAAGCAATGTATGAGTGGTTATCCACTCTTTTTCAATAAAATCGCATGTTTTAATGTATTCTCAATCGACATGTATGCACATAAATCGTGCTAAAGCATATTATTATTGTCTCAGATGGCCATAGCGTTTTCATCCTAAAGGAAATTTCCATAAAGAAAAATCACAATTTCGCCTTAAACGGTAACGGTATGGCAACGCTTCTGGCAAAACAACAAATATTATGAAACTTCAAAAATCCCCAAATACGTCAAAAATTTTTGAGTGGAACTACCTTCTTTTTTGTATAATGGCGTTCATAGTGTACCTATACACTTCTACACTATGAATGGCGTTATTTGTAAACAATGTACAACCTTCGACAGTCGATTCTTCGTTTTTTCTTTAATAGCTGTAAGAAAAATGCTCTGCGTGGTGTGTGGTGTGTTCCTTAGAAAATACAAATGTCCAAAATGTTTGCAGCCATAGTGAGCTTACTTGACCCCTTTACAAATTTCTTTTTTTTTTTAATGCGCCTTAATTGCAGTTGCTCGTTAGTTTGCTACCAAGAACATCAGAAAATAGCATGTGAATCAACTGTGCCGCTGGCCGCAGAACTACCAGACGTTCACAATCATGAGCCCACATTACATCAACCATTCAGCACCGAAGACACAGTACCAAGAATCAAAATGGAACTTTTAAGTAGCTTATCTTAACTCGAGCTTGGTTAAAGTTATTCTATTCAGAATTTATGTGTTTGCTTAACAGAGAACTCCAAAGAACTTCACAATTTGCTCTACAATAAACACATGCGCCATTTACTAACAGAGATTGATGTAGCCCCAGACGCCTGGAAAGCTATGAAGGCAGCGATGCAGGAGCCACTTTTCCTAGAGTTTGCGAATGAATGTCTTAAGATTGTTGAGCCGCAAACGTCTGACGAATTAAATTAATTATAATTACAGTCCAACAAAGTTAGAACATTAGTAAGAGTAATTATAGTATTTTTTGTACAGACTGAAAACAATTTTTCAATCACATTTTGGAATCATTTTTGAAAAAAATATGTTAACATTACGTGATAAAAAATTTATAATCATTTTTCAATCACCTTTCTTAATGTTGTTGTTGTTGTTGTAGCAGTGCTTCGCTCCACCTAACAGACGCGACTGATCACAAACTGTCATCAATATCCTCTAACGGGAGTCCAAGGAAACTTGCTGTTTCAACAGGGGTGGACCAAAGGGAAAGGGGTGTTAGAGGCGTTGGTTCCACATTACAATTAAAGAGATGGTTGGTGTCATGTGGGGACACATTGCAAGCGGGGCATACATTTTGTATGTCGGGGTTGATTCTGGATAGGTACGAGTTTAACCTGTTACAGTATCCAGAACGAAGTTGAGCCAGAGTTACACGCGTTTCCCTGGAAAGTATGCGTTCCTCTTCCGCAAGTTTTGGATACTTTACTTTGAGTACTGGATTCACCGGGCAATTCCCGGCATAAAGGTCCGACTCCTGTTTGCGGAGTTCACCAAGGACCTGCTTGTGTTTTTTCGCTTCATACGGCTGGGTTCTCAAGTGCCGTATTTCCTCAAAATGCTTACGGAGATGACTCTTTAAGCCCCTAGGCGGTGCTGGCTCGTCAATCAGATGTCTGTTGGGATGCCCAGGTTTCTGGGTATTCAACAGGAACTGTTTGGTCAGCATCTCGTTTCTTTCCCTGATGGGGAGTATTCTCGCCTCATTATGTAGATGGTGTTCTGGGGACATAAGAAGACAGCCCGTGGCAATTCTGAGAGCAGTATTTATTTAAACCGCAATTTATCTGGGTGCTAATGACATTTAGCGCGGAGGTAGTGCTATGGAGTTTTCTGAAGCCACGCTGATGGGAGGCTAGTTGCAAATTTGCTTGGAAATAAGGGAGCAAAATGGCTTCGAGCGTCTTTGCTACTGGCGATAGGAGAGATATCGGACGATACGACTCTCCTATGTTAGCTGGTTTACCAGGCTTTAGTAGCGGGACCACCTTGGCCATTTTCCATTTCTCGGGTATGACAAAGGTGGAAAGAGACAGGTTGAAGACCTGCGCTAAATATTTGAAACCCTCTTTCCCTAGGCTTTTAAGCGTCGGCATGGCTATGCCGTCTGGGCCCACTGCTTTGGATGGTTTAGCGCGACCAATGGAGTCCTCAACCTCTTTAGCGGTGATGGTGATTGGTGACGCGCTTAATTTGTGTTTATGTGCGTGTCTGTTGGCCCTCCGTCTATCTGTGTCGACCGTAGAATGCATTATATATTGTCGGCAGAAAGCGCTCGCGCATTTTTTCGCATCCGACAGCACTTTGTCGCCAAAGGCGATGGAAACGTTGTCTTTGTGCTTAGTCGGATTCGATAGGGACTTTACGGTGGACCAAAGTTTACCCACACCGGTAGAGAGGTTACAACTTCTTAGGTGCTCCTCCCATTTCGCCCGCTTGTGTTCATCCACAAGCAATCTGATGCGTTGGTTTATATCCCTTATTTGGGGGTCGCCTGGATCAAGCTGCCTTATAAGGTCACGTTTTCTCGCTAAGTTTGCGGCCTCCGCCGGGAAGTGGGGCCGGATTTCGGGAATTCTCCCGGCGGGGATGAAACGTGCCGAGGCGGATTCAATGACCTTGCGGAAGGCACGCTCCCCTTGGCGGCATCAGTCGGGATAGGGAGGGCAGCAAAGAGGTTGTCTGTAAAAGATTTATATTCTTCCCACTTTCCTTTTTTGAAGTTTATGAAAGTGCGTTTTTCGGTGACGATGAAGTCGGCGGTACGCTCGAGCGAAACAAGTATAGGCAGGTGGTCGGATGCCATTGATACCATCGGCTGCCAGTTGACGCAGTTTACGAGTTCTGCGCTCACGATTGAGACAGCTTCCTACCATACGTGTGGGGCCGTCTCCGTTTATTGTGCAGAACGTCGTTTCTTCTATTTGATCCGCCAACATCTCACCCCTACTGTCCGCCCGCAAATTTGAATGCCATAGATCATGATGGGCATTGAAATCGCCTAAAATAATGCGATTGTTTCCAGTGAGTAAGGCTCTGATATTAGGGCGGTATCCACTGGGGCAACAGGTGGCAGGGGGGATGTAGATGTTGATGATTTCTAGGTTTGCATCGCCTGACCGGACAGATAGGCCTTGACGTTCTAAGACATTGTCCCTGCGGTCGATGCCAGGATCAAATATGTGATATTGCACAGAGTGGTGTATTATAAACGCGAGGTCGCCTCCATTTCCGCTCTCGCGATCTTTTCTGTGGGCATTATACCCAGAGGAGGTCTGCAATGCAGATCGTGCTGTGAGTTTAGTCTCTTGAATCGCAGCAATGCGGATGTTGTGCCGCTTCATGAAATTGACTATCTCCGTAATCTTCCCAGTTAGTCCATTACAGTTTAACTGCAGAATTCTGAAGTGCATGGGGGGAGACGTCGCCACTCTGGGGGTAAGTGACGGGTGACTACGCCTGGATTGAGGAAGGCCACGACGCAATTGCTGTTATGGCCCTGGGACTGGGCGTCCATGGGCAAGCATTAGGGTACCCGGATGATTTGGGTTTACGACCTGGCAACATGGCGCGATGAAACCCGTCGGGGGGTTGCCGTCGCGGAGACCAGAACATCTAGGAAAGTGGCACCGCCCAAGGCAGGAGCTGCATTGGGCGGATGTCGCAAACACATATATTCTGTGCTGGCAAACGGTGCAGACGGGGTTAGGGACTAAGAGTCTGTTTCCCTGACCTACAGTCCTGCTGCAAGGAGCCGCTGGGAGGATGACAATTTGTGGGAGGGACGCAACAAATTAAATGGGGTTACACTGAAATGACAGTCCTTGGTCGGGAAAAATCCCGTGTCGCTCCGGTACATAGAACTGACTGCCTTGGGAAGCGACCTTTCTTAATCTTTTCGGACTGCATTTGCTGACTAAGGCATTCGGTTCATTCATTCATTCATTTATTGACAGTATTAGCACAATAAGATCTTGTATGATCTTTTATAGTGCAACAATGGGTATAATTTTTAAAACTTAAAAATGTATATATTATTCATGTACAATTTTAAAAAACATGTAAGCATGTGAGAATAAAGTAATAACAGTGGTAATATACAAGGTTAACAAGAACTGTGACAAGAACATTTAACAACAATGATTGACTAGACCATAAGTAGCTAAACTCAGATTCTAATTTGTATATACCTTACCAAAGAAAGAAAATATAACATTCTTAAGGTTGCTTTTACTTAAGCTATTGCGAACCGAGTTGGGGACAGAGTTCCAAATGCGGATAGCATTGACAAAGAAGTGGTGCAGAGTTTCGATAATTTTAGGTGGGCACGATCAAATCATTTATGCGAGCAGATCTAGAGAATGTTAGCTTGTTATATAAATAAGTAGACATTTTATCAGCAATCAAACGACACACAAATATACAGTTTCTTACCTTAAGATACTCAGATATTTCACAACCCAAGAGACTCAGTTCTCCACGCAGATATATGATCATACTTAGCCAACCCGAAGACATACCGCGTGACATGTTTAAGGGCGACATCAATCTTATGTGCTGATTTTGAATCTAATTTGCTGTATATATATTCCGAATAGCAGATAATTGGTAGTATTAGTTGTATAGCAAGCCGCTTCCTTATTCCAAGTGGGGTGAAAGGGGCAGACATTCGTAGATTACGTAGAGTGTAGTAAACTTTAGTGATAACAGCGATAATATATCATCACAAGACAGACTAGAGTTAATAACAACCCCCAGAGTCTTTACTTTAGACACGTAATTAAGGCACTTATTATTGATGTATAAAGCTGGTAGATTTGAAGAGTTAATTCGCCTTTTGGATATAGGCAAAGAGGATAAATACAATAAGAGCCGTCACTCGTTATTTTGTGGGGAGTATTTCGCTGGAAATTGAAAAAATTGATGCCGAATGTTTTCTGAGACGGACATTTTTAATTGTCTCGCATTTATCCATGCCGTGTAGGTCCCTTGTGCAACTGTGATTTTTGGAAAGAGAATTAAATAAGTTAGTTAAATACAGTCGGAAAAATAAACACAAATACCACACGAAAATGTATAGAAGACATTTATAAACATCTCGCCCAAAAAAAAAGTAGCGACTACCTCTCAGTATACATCGAGTAAATGCCTAAAAAATAACGAGTGACGGCTCTTATTGTATTTATCCTCTTTGATATAGGTAACACATACGACTTTTCACTATTAACGGAAAGATAATTTTTGCACCCAAGACGGAATAGCTGACAAACTATTAAACTTTGCACAAAGTTCAGAAACTTGCGCATGTGTTCCAGACATATAAAGTTGTATATCATCTGCATAAGCATGCATTTGAGCATACATAAAAAAAAAATAAATATAAGGCGCGGTAACCTCCGAAAAGATCTAAGGCCGAGCTTCTCTTCCAATTTGCACCGTGCTCCTCTTGATTTTCCCTACAAATTGGCCGGACGGGACCTACATGTTTTATGCCGACTCCGAACGGCATCTGCAAGGCAGATGACTTTTCACTGAGAGCTTTTCATGGCAGAAATACACCCGGAGCGCTTGCCAAACACTGCCGAGGGGCGACCCCGCTTAGAAAAATTTTCTTCTAATTGAAAAAACTTATTTCTAAAATTTTGATGTTGCTTTGCCCGGGGTGCGAACCGAGGGCATACGGTGTGGCAGGCGGAGCACGCTACCATCACACCACGGTGGCCTCCAACTTTGGTGGTAAATATGTCATTAATAAATAGGCTAAATAATAACGGTCGAAATATAGAACCTTGGGGGACACCATTAGATAACATTTTAAGACTAGAGACTTGCGATCCCACCTTCACTCGTTTCGCTCTACCACCCAAGTAACTCCTCATGAGACTTAAAGCAGAGTCCCCAAAACCGAAATAAGACTTTAGCTTCATGTATAACAACATGTGGTTGACAGAATCAAACGCTTTGGAAAAGTGGAGCAGACACAACATTTTTATCATGTTACTGTCCCGAATATCATCCAAGATTTTGATTATTGCAGTTGAACAGCTATGCTTTTCTCTAAATCCAGACTGAAATGGGGAAAGTAGATTGAACTTATCAATATAAGCATGAATCTGTTCTGATAACAAGATCTCAAAAGTCTTCGAAAAGGCAGGAACGATGCTTATGGCGGACTTATTTTTAGCTACAGGAAGGGCAGAGTCGATCTTCCAGACATCAGGAAAGCATGAGGTTGCGATGCATTGGTTGATAATATGGGTCAGGGTTGGCAGTATCTGTGGAAGAACAATTTTTATGAATTTTACAGGAATACTATCTTCACCAATAGCATTTGAGCGTATATTATAAATGCACCTCACCACATGATGCTCCGACACAGCACAAAATTCAAATTTCTGAGAAAAAGTCACAGAACAATGTATGGGGTGGGTGATTGGGTCATTGGAAGAGGTAGCACAATTAACGAATACTGCATTCAGATCTTCAGGGTCTAGCGAGCAATCAGGATTGTCTTTAACATGTACACGAAGGCTTTTCAAGTTACGCCACAACACATTAGGAAGTTCAGAATTTAACATTTTTCGAAAGTATGCCTGCTTCTCATGTTTTATAGTTGCAGTAGCTACATTCCGTATATTCGTATATGAACGCCAGTTTATATCAGTTCGATTCCTTTTCCATACTGCATAGGCTTTGTTACGTTTACAGTTTATATTACGAGCAGTTTTGTTGAACCATGGGCAAGATCGAGATTTTCTTTGAACTCTGCGCATCGGTACATGAGCATTATAAAAAGATAACAATATATTATTTAAAAAGTTTAGCTTATCATTTACTGATGGCAAGCTCCAGCAATAAGTCCAGTCAACACAAGACATCTCAGTACTCAAGTTGTTAAAATTGATCGAGCGATAGTCAGGAAAACTTGAAGGAACCGAAACTACTTAAATTGTCATGATCAAAAGTAATGTCAAAGAAACAGAAAATTAAATCATGGTGAGACACAAACGAAATTTGGTCGAACTTTAAGACAGAGACAAATCAGACACAATGAAATAATCTAGTAGACTAGGACAACAGTTATTCTCATATCTAGTCGGCAACGAGGAATTTACTAAAGAAAGACCAACAATAGACATTTCATCTAAAAGGCGGGATGACATATTTACATTAAAATCACCGCATACTATTATTTCATCATAACAGCTACTACAGACAACGTATTAAAGAAATCATTTACACTAAAACATCTATTGGGATTGTACACCCATGACAAGAGGACTTTAGACAGGGGATTGGACACCCCAACCAGCAAGTACTACATTGTACCTCCGCCTGCATGGGATACCATGCTCGATTTTAGATATTTTTTGCAGAAAATGGCTACCCCACCAGCCTTAGTATTCATTCGATCATTTCGATACATTGTATACCCATCTATCTCAAAGTGCGCATCTTTTATCTCATGTCTGAGCCATGTCTCCGACACACATATAACATCCACCGAAGATTGCTCAAATGTTCTCCTAACCTGATCCATTTTCTGCATTCCATTTTAGGGTTTTCTCATTAAAGTGTACGACATTAAAATCCTTTTGCCGACTGCATAAAATATTCATAAGTACAAGACTATTATCACCCACCATCATTAGGATAGCACAAGTGTACCGGAGCGACTCGGGATTTTTCCCGACCAAGGACTGTCATTTCAGTGTAACCCCATTTAATTTGTTGCGCCCCTCCCACAAATTGTCATCCTCCCAGCAGCTCCTTGCAGCGGGACTGCTCCATATTCTCTTGCCTCGGGAAGGTATCGAATCCAATCCGGGTCCGTCTCCTGACCCCGGTCCTGAGAAATGGTTTTGCTGCGTCTGCCATAAAATAATCTTTTTAGGACGGTCATACTCTTGTCAGTGTGTCTCGTGCAAGGGATGGTTGCATCGGACAGGTTGTTCTGGGCTAGATCCCAAAACCCGACGTCCACGTAACTTTTATAATTCTTTTTTGGCTCCTTGCTGTTCACGCCCAAGGTCGTCCCGTAGTCTACGCCTTAGCACCCCTCCCCCCCCCCCCCCCCTACTACCTTCCAGCAGCCCTGCTGCTCAGCAAGCCACAACAAATACCCACTGCTGCTGTTGCTGTTGTTGTAGCGATAAGGTTGCTACCCGAAGGCTTTGGGGAGTGTTATCGATGTGATGGTCCTTTGCCAGATACAGATCCGGTACACCCCGGTAACACAGCACCATTAAGGTGCTAGCCCGACCATCAGGCCGTCATCCCTCCCTCCGCACCCACCAGTTTCATCAGGAGCTTGAACCCCCAGCGGGTAAGGGGGTCACAATAAACCCGCGGTAGGTATGCCTGTCGTAAGAGGCGACTAAAATACCAGATTCAAGGGGTGTGTAGCGCAACCCTTCAGGTTGCCAGCGCAATATATAGCTTCTCCAAACCCAATTGTCAACCTCACCTATCCTCAGCGAATCCTGTTTCACTAACAGACGAGGCTCTGGCGACCCCAAGCTCCTCATGGAACTTTGGGGTGGGGAGGGAGGCGATGGCCTGAAAGTTTAATGTGGCCACATAAATCGTTCCCGAGTTGGTCGGGCTAGCACCTTAATGGTGCTGTGGTACCGGAGCATACCGGATCCGTATCCGGCAAAGGACCATCACATCGATAACACTCCCCAAAGCCTTCGGGGAGCAACCTTATCTCTACAACAACAACAACAACAACAACATGGGGAGCTTGGGTCGCCAGAGCCTCGTCTGTTAGTGAAACAAGATTCGCCGCGGATAGGTGAGGTTGACAATTGGGTTTGGAGAAGCTGTATATTGCGCTGGCAACCTGAAGGGTTGCACTACACAGCCCCTTGAATCTGGTATTTTAGCCGTTTCTTACGACAGGCATACCTACCGCTGGTATATTCTGACCCCCTAACCCACTGCTGCTCGCGCCCCACGGCACCACCAACACATACGGCCGCTCCCACTCATACATACAACCTCCGTAGTAGAGTCGGGAGCATTGTCGAGCATCAGCCCTGCCCCCGTCTTCTTCCCCCTCTTTTCAGGCAGCAATCGTGTAGGTCAGGAAAACAGACTCTTAGTCCCTACCTCCTTTTGCACCGTTTACCAGCACAGAATATATATGTTTGCGACATCCGCCAAATGCAGCTCTTGCCTTGGACGGTGTAACTTTCCTATATGTTCTGGTATCCGCGACGGCAATCCCCGACGGGTTTCATAGCGCCATGTTGCCAGGCCGCAAACCCATACACACCGGGTACCCCAATGCTTACCCAAGGGCGTCAAGTCCCAGGGCCACAACAGCAACTGCGTCCTAGCCTTTCACAACCCAGGCGTAGTGACCCGTCACTTACTCCCAGAGCGACGTCGTCTCCTCCGTTGCACTTCAGAATTCTGCAGTTAACCTGTTATGGATTAACTGGGAAGATCACGGAGATAGTCGATTTCATGAAGCGGCACAACATCCGCATTGCTGCGATTCAAGAGACTAAACTCACAGCAAGATCTGCTCTGCAGACTTGTTATGGGTATAATGTCCACAGAAAAGATCGCGAAAGCGGAAATGGAGGTGGCCTTGTGTTTATCATCCACCACTCAGTGCAATATAATCTATTCGATCCCGACATCGGCCTCAGGGACCGTGCCCTACAACGTCATTGCATATCAGTCCGGTCAGGCGATGTAAAGCTAGAAATCATCAACATCTACATTCCTCCTGTCACCTGCTACTCCAGTAGAAACCGCCCTGATATCAGCGCACTACTCATTGGCGATAAACGCACTATCTTAGGCGATTTCAATTCCCATCATGATCTATGGCATTCTAACCTACAGGCGGACAGCAGGGGTGAGGTGTTGGCGGACAAAATAGAGGAAACCACGGTCTGCACAATAAACGGGGGCGTCTCCACTCGTATGGTAGGAAGCTATCACATTTCGTCAGATCTATCCATCGTGAGCGCAGGAATGGTAAACTCCGTCAACTAGCAGCCGATGGGAATATTGACATCTGACCACCTGCTTTCCGCAAGGTCCTTGAATCTGCCTCGACTCGTTTTATTCCCACCGGAAGGATTCCCGAAGCTTTGGTAAACTTTGGTCCACCGTAAAGTCCCTATCGAATCCGTCTAAGCACAATGACAAAATTTCTATCGCCTTTGGCGATAAAGTGCTGTCAGATCCGAAAAAATGCGCGAGCGCTTTCTGCCGACAGTATGTAATGCATTCTACGGTCGACAAAGATAGACGGAGGGCCAACAGACACGCACATAAGCATAAATTCAGCGCGTCTCCAATTACCATCACCGCCAAAGAGGTTGAGGATGCCATCGGTCGTGCTAAACCTCCAAAGCAGTGGGCCCAGACGGCATAGCCATGCGGATGCTTAAAAGCCTAGAGTAAGAGGGTTTCAAATATTTAGGGCATGTCTTCAAACGGTCTCTTTCCACCTTCGTCATTCTCGAAAAATGGAAAATGGCCAAGTTGGTCCCGCTACTAAAGCCTGGGAAACCAGCTAACATAGGAGAGTCATATCGCCCGATATCTCTCCTATCGCTAGTAGCCAAGACGCTTGAAGCCATTTTGCTCCCCTACTTCAAAGCAAATTTGCAGCTAGCCTGTCATCAGCATGGCTTCAGAAAACTCCATACCACCACCACCGCGCTAATTTCCATTAGCAGCCAAATAAATCGTGGTTTAAATCAAAACCCCCACCATAGGGTATACCCTTGCCCATTGTCATAAAAGGTGGACCGCAAATTATCTGGGTGGTCGGCAGGCATCGGTGCAATTTAGAAACGACACATCAAAACCAAGAAGAATTAAACAAGGTGTGCCACAGGGTGGTGTCCTATCCCCACCTTTGTTTAACTTCTACATATCAAAGCTACCTTCGCCACCAGAAGGAGTTACTATTCTTTCCTACGCCGATGACTGCACAATAATGGCCACAGGCCCAGGCCCACAGATCGATGAGCTTTGCAACAGAATAAACGGCTACCTCCCTTATCTCTCCAGTTTTTTCGCCTCGCGAAACCTGGCATTATCACCGACTAAATCCTCCGGGACCTTATTTACAACATGGAAGTACCAAATGTCGACCATTTTGAACATCCACGTTGATGGCACTACGCTACCGACTGTCCTACACCCCGAAATCTTGGGTGTGACGTTTGATCAGGATCCACATTTTGGTGAGCATGCAGCCGCAATTGTACCGAAAATCCAGAGCCGTAATAAAATCCTCAAATCTCTTGCTGGCAGTACTTGAGGAAAGACAAAGAAACGCTCATTACCACTTATAAAGCAATTGGCCAGCCGATTACATGCCACGCGTCCCCTATTTGGTCGCCAAGCCTAAAAACTACACACTGGAAGAAGCTGCAGGCCTGCCAAAATACTGCTCTCAGAACCGCCACGCGCTGTCTTCTTATGTCCCCAGAACACCATCTACATAATGAGGCAGGAATACTCTCCATCAGGGAGAAAAATGAGATGCTAACCAAACAGTTCCTGTTGAATAACCAGAAACCTGGGCATCCCAACAGACATCTGATTGATGAGTCATCTCCGTAAGCATTGTGAGGAAATACGGTACCTGAGAATTCAGCCGTATCAAGCAAAAAAACACAAGCAGGTCCTCAGTGAACTCCACAAACAGGCGTCGGACCTTTATGCCAGGTTAATCCACTGGATCTGGATACTGTAACAGGTTAAACTCTTACCTATCCAGAATCAACCCCGACATACAAAATGTATGCCCCGCTTGCAATGTGTCCCCACATGACACCAACCATCTCTTTAATTGTAATGTGGAACCAACGTCTATAACACCCCTCACATTATGGTCCACCCCTGTTTAAACAGCATGTTTCCTTGGACTCCCGTTAGAGGATATTGATGATAATTTGTGATCGGTCGCACCTATTGAATGGAGCGAAGCACTGCTACCACAACAACTAAATAATGAACATTAAACTTTTTAAAATTATACTGCCTGTCGTAAGAGGCGACTAAAATACCAAATAGATTCAAGGGGTTGTGTAGCGCAATCCTCTCAGGCGGTTGCCAGCGCAATATATAGCGCGAATCCAGTTTCATTAACAGCCGAGGCTCTGGCGAACCCGAACTCCTCATGGATCCGGGTGGTGGGAGGGCGGTATGGCCTAGAAGGTCGCATGTGATCATAACAAATCGTTCCCGAGATGGTCGGGCTTGGTATCGGAACGTGTCGGATCTGCATCCGGGAAAAGACCATCAACATCGATAACACTCCCCAAGGCCTTCAAGGCCAAGCGTTGAGAAGAAAGATTCTCTTTATGAGGACCTGACAGACGAAAAGTTTCATCAACATGTCAGGGGTTTTTAGATGGTAGCCTCTGAGATTTATACACGTCTTAGTGCGCTTAGCCCTACCTTTGGCAAAGTAGTTCCAAAGTGCGCCAGTGACTACTATCTGGCAACAATCCTGGCTGCTGTATATTCACTACCAAAATGGATTCGCTGTAAACTGTAGCTAGCTTGAGTTCACCAACACCGTACTCACAATAGGCATCACGACTGGAGCCTATACTATCCCAAAGAGCTTTGTAATGTATTTAGCAGGCTTTGTAAATACAATTATATCGGGTGGTCGCGAACTTCTGTTCGATTTCATCAACGGTAGTCGATGGAGCTGTGGCGGTAGGTGAGTACATGATGTACCCGTGCTTGGGTGTGTACACTCAGGAAATATTACAATCCTAAAGCGTTATAAAATATATCGCCGCCTTAGAATGCGAATGCTAGAAGGTGGTGGAGGTACGATTGATAGTGAACCGCGGTGGTTTTGTAGAAATTTCGGGAGGCGCTGAACGTTGGGTTCAAACCCAGAACAGCCTGAACGATTATTTTACACGTGACACACTGGCAATCGTATGACCGTCTGAGATAAATCCTTTTCCGACATATGCAGCAGAACCACAGCCTGGGACCGGTGTTAGGTTCAATATCTTCCCGGAGCAGGAGAGTGTGGAGTAGTCCAGCTGCAAGGAACTGCTCCGAAGATGACAATTTGTGGGAGGGACGCAAGAAATAAAATGGGGTTACACTGAAATGACAGCCCTTGGTCGGGATTAAAAATCCCGAGTGGCTCCGGTAGATAGAACAGCACAAAACATGATCCCAACGGTTTAGGGGGTTTAGAATAAACTCGCGGTAGGTATGCCTGTCGAAAGAGGCGACTAAAATACCAAATTTAGGCAAGGGGTTGTGTAGCGCAACCCTTTGAAGGGGTTTCCAGCACAATATATAGCTTCTCCAACCAAATTGTCAGCCTCACCTACTCGTGCCGAATCCTGTGTCTTTAACATCCGAGGCTCTGGCGACCCTAATTTCGTTATGGATCTATGGGGTGGGAGGGCGGTATGGCCTATAAGGTTTCATGTGGTCATACAAAATTCTTCCCGAAATGGTCGGGGTAGTACCTTAATGGTGCGTGTTACCGGAACGTACCGGATCTGCATCCGGAAAAGGGCCATCAACAATGATAACACTCCCAAGTTGTAACAGTGCTTCGCCCCATCCAATAGGTGCGACCAATCACAAATTGTCCTCAATGTCCCCCAACGGGAGTCCAAGGAAACTTGCTGTTTCAACAGGGAAAATCCCTAGTCGCTCCGGTACATAGAACCGGCTGCCTTGGGAAGCATCAAATTTCTTAATACCGTAAACATCCACGTTGATGGCACTACGCTACCGACTGTCCTACACCCCGAAATCTTGGGTGTGACGTTTGATCAGGATCCACATTTTGGTGAGCATGCAGCCGCAATTGTACCGAAAATCCAGAGCCGTAATAAAATCCTCAAATCTCTTGCTGGCAGTACTTGAGGAAAGACAAAGAAACGCTCATTACCACTTATAAAGCAATTGGCCAGCCGATTACATGCCACGCGTCCCCTATTTGGTCGCCAAGCCTAAAAACTACACACTGGAAGAAGCTGCAGGCCTGCCAAAATACTGCTCTCAGAACCGCCACGCGCTGTCTTCTTATGTCCCCAGAACACCATCTACATAATGAGGCAGGAATACTCTCCATCAGGGAGAAAAATGAGATGCTAACCAAACAGTTCCTGTTGAATAACCAGAAACCTGGGCATCCCAACAGACATCTGATTGATGAGTCATCTCCGTAAGCATTGTGAGGAAATACGGTACCTGAGAATTCAGCCGTATCAAGCAAAAAAACACAAGCAGGTCCTCAGTGAACTCCACAAACAGGCGTCGGACCTTTATGCCAGGTTAATCCACTGGATCTGGATACTGTAACAGGTTAAACTCTTACCTATCCAGAATCAACCCCGACATACAAAATGTATGCCCCGCTTGCAATGTGTCCCCACATGACACCAACCATCTCTTTAATTGTAATGTGGAACCAACGTCTATAACACCCCTCACATTATGGTCCACCCCTGTTTAAACAGCATGTTTCCTTGGACTCCCGTTAGAGGATATTGATGATAATTTGTGATCGGTCGCACCTATTGAATGGAGCGAAGCACTGCTACCACAACAACTAAATAATGAACATTAAACTTTTTAAAATTATACTGCCTGTCGTAAGAGGCGACTAAAATACCAAATAGATTCAAGGGGTTGTGTAGCGCAATCCTCTCAGGCGGTTGCCAGCGCAATATATAGCGCGAATCCAGTTTCATTAACAGCCGAGGCTCTGGCGAACCCGAACTCCTCATGGATCCGGGTGGTGGGAGGGCGGTATGGCCTAGAAGGTCGCATGTGATCATAACAAATCGTTCCCGAGATGGTCGGGCTTGGTATCGGAACGTGTCGGATCTGCATCCGGGAAAAGACCATCAACATCGATAACACTCCCCAAGGCCTTCAAGGCCAAGCGTTGAGAAGAAAGATTCTCTTTATGAGGACCTGACAGACGAAAAGTTTCATCAACATGTCAGGGGTTTTTAGATGGTAGCCTCTGAGATTTATACACGTCTTAGTGCGCTTAGCCCTACCTTTGGCAAAGTAGTTCCAAAGTGCGCCAGTGACTACTATCTGGCAACAATCCTGGCTGCTGTATATTCACTACCAAAATGGATTCGCTGTAAACTGTAGCTAGCTTGAGTTCACCAACACCGTACTCACAATAGGCATCACGACTGGAGCCTATACTATCCCAAAGAGCTTTGTAATGTATTTAGCAGGCTTTGTAAATACAATTATATCGGGTGGTCGCGAACTTCTGTTCGATTTCATCAACGGTAGTCGATGGAGCTGTGGCGGTAGGTGAGTACATGATGTACCCGTGCTTGGGTGTGTACACTCAGGAAATATTACAATCCTAAAGCGTTATAAAATATATCGCCGCCTTAGAATGCGAATGCTAGAAGGTGGTGGAGGTACGATTGATAGTGAACCGCGGTGGTTTTGTAGAAATTTCGGGAGGCGCTGAACGTTGGGTTCAAACCCAGAACAGCCTGAACGATTATTTTACACGTGACACACTGGCAATCGTATGACCGTCTGAGATAAATCCTTTTCCGACATATGCAGCAGAACCACAGCCTGGGACCTGTGTTAGGTTCAATATCTTCCCGGAGCAGGAGAGTGTGGAGTAGTCCAGCTGCAAGGAACTGCTCCGAAGATGACAATTTGTGGGAGGGACGCAAGAAATAAAATGGGGTTACACTGAAATGACAGCCCTTGGTCGGGATTAAAAATCCCGAGTGGCTCCGGTAGATAGAACAGCACAAAACATGATCCCAACGGTTTAGGGGGTTTAGAATAAACTCGCGGTAGGTATGCCTGTCGAAAGAGGCGACTAAAATACCAAATTTAGGCAAGGGGTTGTGTAGCGCAACCCTTTGAAGGGGTTTCCAGCACAATATATAGCTTCTCCAACCAAATTGTCAGCCTCACCTACTCGTGCCGAATCCTGTGTCTTTAACATCCGAGGCTCTGGCGACCCTAATTTCGTTATGGATCTATGGGGTGGGAGGGCGGTATGGCCTATAAGGTTTCATGTGGTCATACAAAATTCTTCCCGAAATGGTCGGGGTAGTACCTTAATGGTGCGTGTTACCGGAACGTACCGGATCTGCATCCGGAAAAGGGCCATCAACAATGATAACACTCCCAAGTTGTAACAGTGCTTCGCCCCATCCAATAGGTGCGACCAATCACAAATTGTCTTCAATGTCCCCCAACGGGAGTCCAAGGAAACTTGCTGTTTCAACAGGGAAAATCCCTAGTCGCTCCGGTACATAGAACCGGCTGCCTTGGGAAGCATCAAATTTCTTAATACCGTAAAAATTCCTAAGCCTGTGGATTAAGCAATTTAAACAAGTTCCAAGCTTTTCTAAAAGCTAGTGAAGAGAAGGAAGCTTCGACTTCCTCTGGAAACAAACGAAATACCAGCTCGTGGGGAAAATGCGGTCATGGAGGCCGTGGCGGCGGGATGTCACGGATTCGATAGGAACTTTACGGTGGATCAAAGCTTTCCCACACCGGCAGAGAGGTTACAATTCTTTAAATGCTCCTCCAATTTCGCCCGGTTGTGTTCATCCACAAGCAATCGGATGCGTTGCTTTATATCCCTTATTTGGGGGTCGCCGAGATCTTGCTGTCTTATAAGGTCACGTTCTCTCGTGTATAAAACGAGTCGAGGCAGATTCAATGACCTTGCGGAAAGCACTGCCATAACAACAACAACAACATAACAATCCTAAAGGCCTTCGGGGAGTGTCCTTATCGCTACAACAACAGCACAAAACGTGCTCGATCGTTCCGTCCTCCAAATCACACTTCCTACATCTACTATCACTGACCAAGCCTAATTTAAAGGCATGTGACGCCAGAAGAGGCAGTGCTCAGTCAAATACAACTTGCTTAAACGAACATAATCGACATTGATTTAAAATCAACTAACTTATTGCATGCGTGAATATAATCAATTCAGGCGTTTGCTCGTTTGCCTCAAACGCGATTATATTCATCGGAATGAAAATGCAAATATGAAAACTCCATGCGTCTGAATATTTGCATGATTCTTCTGCCCTTACGTCACGGCGACAAGCTACATAAAAATATATATAAACATTGCTTACGATTCTGTTTGTTTGCCTAACTAAACGATACTAATTGTCGTGCTTTGATTTTATTCTCCGCTTGCATTCGTTTGATCAATTCAATCGTACGCAAAACCTGTTCGGTCATTCGATTGCAAACATGCTAACAGAGTCTTGTAAAGACAGATGCTGAGTTTATTCATTATGAGTTTATTCGCATGATTGAATGTGAATGCAAGTTTTAGTGTTTGATTAAATCAAGAAAATTGTGATTTTTCCAGTTTGGTGTACACATGTATCGCCATTTGAGCACCCTTGAGCCAACCATCCACCTTTATTGTAGCATTAGGAGCCCTCGAAGCGCAATGAGGGAATCAGGTAGTATATTCGTCCTGTATTTGATGCCACTATATTACTATGGCCGTATGGTCTGCGCTCAAGCTGCCTCGAGGTATTGAGCCTCGTTGCAGTTGTTAACGTTGTGTTCTTAGCTATCAGCTCTATAGGTGGAATGTGCAGAATGGCATACAGTGCAGCCGTCGGGGTTGTTTTCAGGGCTCCCGTAATGCTAAGCATTGATAGCCTGCATACCCCCTCTAATTTTTTGGGGTAGGTTGTTTTTTGTGGCTTTCCACCAAACAAGGACTCCATAGTATATGAGGTTTACAATTGCTGTAAACAGCCAATGAGAAAGAGAGGGCGATAAACCCCACGTATACCCCAGGATTCTTTTACATGCATAAATTGCCGTCGATGTCTTCTTCACCCTCTCCTATACGTTGAGCTTCCATGACAGCTTACTGTCTAGGATGATTTCTAGATATTTTGTTAAAGGTTTCTCGTGTAGGGTTAAAATATGACCATTATATAGTATCAAATAATGTATAAAATATTACGGAAAATGCATCATAATCGTATTCAAAAAGGATTCCAAAACATAATTTAGTATGTATGTTTGTTTAATGGTGGGTTCAGTTTATACTTATATTTAAGAATTCATGAGCTTAACATCGGCTTATAATAATTGAATTTCAATTATTATGTTTTCTAAGAGAAACTGAAAAGAAAGAAACATTTACTGGCATATTGCGATGGAACCATTTCGAAAACCGCCAACGTAATCATCATCAGGCTATTTCGTAATGTTATCAAAGGTTGCACCGGGATTCGAACCGTGAATCACATGGTGAAACTGCAGTTGCCTTAACCACTAGGCTATCCTGCTGGTATTTGTTTTCATGCTTAATTCAGTTTTTCTCATTTCTACACTAACAACACAATTGAGACATTTTGTCTCTATATTAATTTGTGTCCCATGTAGATTTGTTTTTGTAAAGTTCTTCTTCGTTGCGAATGAGAAGCTTTGTAAACTCGGGCTCAGTTTTACATATTTATGTATGTTTGTTTAATGGTGTGTTCAGTTTATACTTATATTTAAGAATTCATGAGCTTAACACCGGCTTATAATAATTGAATTTCAATTATTATGTTTTTTAAGAGAAACTGAAAAGAAAGAAACATTTACTGGCATATTGCGATGGAACCATTTCGAAAACCGCCAACGTAATCATCATCAGGCAATTTTGTAATGTTATCAAAGGTTTCACCGGGATTCGAACCGTGAATCACATGGTGAAACTGCAGTTGCCTTAACCACTAGGCTATCCTGCTGATATTTTTTTTCATGCTTAATTCAGTTTTTCTCATTTCTACACTAACAACACAATTGAGATATTTTGTCTCTATATTAATTTGTGTGCCATGCAGATTTGTTTTTGTAAAGTTCTTCTTCGTTGCGAATGAGAAGCTTTGTAAACTCGGGCTCAGTTTTACATATTTATGTATGTTTGTTTAATGGTGTGTTCAGTTTATACTTATATTTAAGAATTCATGAGCTTAACACCGGCTTATAATAATTGAATTTCAATTATTATGTTTTTTAAGAGAAACTGAAAAGAAAGAAATAGTTACTGGCATATTGCGATGGAAAACCGCCAACGTAATCATCATCAGGCAATTTTGTAATGTTATCAAAGGTTTCACCAGGATTCGAACCCTGAATCACATGGTGAAACTGCAGTTGCCTTAACCACTAGGCTATCCTGCTGGTATTTGTTTTCATGCTTAATTCAGTTTTTCTCATTTCTACACTAACAACACAATTGAGACATTTTGTCTCTATATTAATTTGTGCGCCATGTAGATTTGTTTTTGTAAAGTTCTTCTTCGATGCGAATGAAAAGCTTTGTAAACTCGGGCTCAGTTTTACATATTTATGTATGTTTGTTTAATGGTGTGTTCAGTTTATACTTATATTTAAGAATTCATGAGCTTAACACCTGCTTATAATAATTGAATTTCAATTATTATGTTTTCTAAGAGAAACTGAAAAGAAAGAAACATTTACTGGCATATTGCGATGGAACCATTTCGAAAACCGCCAACATAATCATCATCAGGCAATTTTGTAATGTTATCAAAGGTTCCACCGGGATTCGAACCGTGAATCACATTATTTAGTATGATTGAGAAATATTCTTAAATATGATCAGAAAATGATTGTGAAAAGTATTAAATGTTAGATAGATAGATAATTAATTGAGGATCGCACTGCGACCATTGGTCTATTGTGCCCTCAGCTGCTTTACAGCACATCATCGATGCCAACATCTCTGATGAACCCTAGCAGTTCACCTGGCTTGAGGGATTTAATGTGAGAATGCTCTGGACATGGTGAGCCCATAAACTTAGCCCTACGTCTTGAGATTGCGATACACTCCAGAAGGATATGGTCCGCCGTCTCCGCTGATCGATCACAAAATCGGCATGTGCTGTCCGATACTATACCCACCTTTTGCATATGACTGTTCAGTCTACAGTGTCCTGTAAGAATAGCTGTTAGGATTCTTAGGTTATCTTTCGAGGGCTGTCAATGCCCTATATCGAGTTGTGCTGTAGCCCCCTAACAGTAACATAGATTGTCTCAGGCCTGGCATATTGCGCCAGTGTTCTTCCCTCTTTTTTCTTTCTTCTACTAATAGATGCCCCCTAAATTCCTGCGGGCCTACTGGCAGGAACGGCTCGGGACTAATAGGTCGTGTCGCTGCTACCTCCCTGGCCAAGCTGTCCGCCTGCTCATTACTCTCAACCCCCCTGTGGCCAGGAACCCAAGCCAGCAGTAGTTCGTTGTGTGCTCATAGTTGATTTAGCTTTTCAACGCACTCAAGGACCAGTGCTGATTTATTCCAAATGCTGAGATTGCCTTGAGGGCGGCCTGACTGTCACTGAGTATGGCAATTGTTTCATTGGAGTATTCGCGCTGAAGGTTCAGGTCAGCGCACTGGATTATGGCGAATACTTCCGCTTGAAAAATTCTCGGGTATGCTCCCAGGGGTACCGATATCTTGGCTTTGGGTCCAAAGACTCCAGATCCAATCCCCTCTGGCGTCTTCGAGCCATCGGTGTACCATACTATTTTATGTCGCTGCTGGATGCTTTCAATTCTTGCTTTCCTTCCATGTACCCTTGTCTCCCAGTTCTACTTTATACCTTTTCTCAAAAACTATCTGCCTGAGGATATCATCCCTCGGGAGTTGAGACATTGGGATCTTCTCTCTCAACTCTTCCATGCTTCGGGATAATATGACTTTACCTTTGCACGAGCCCTCCTTGGCGATCTATCTATCAAATATTAATCTAAAACAAGTAAAATACAATCTTCCAATAATATCAAATATGATGAAAAGATGAATTAAGTGTTTAAAACTATGAATCATAAATAATTATTCATGAATAATCACACTAAGGGCACACTTTTCTCCCGAGGATACATTAATTTTAGAATAAAAAATACTTTTAAATTTGAACGTTTTTAATCTTGCGGAGGTATGATATTTGATTAATAAATATTGTGGCGAATATTAGCAGTTCTATACATCACTATACTCCTAGTTAATAAATGCACAACAACAGCAAAGTAAGCAGCCACACATATGTACATGTAAACATCAAATCATGCTGTGACACAAACATATAAACCGCTAAGCTAACTGTTCACATACATATATGTAGTCGGCAGCTAAGAGCAGAAGTTATTACTCACACATACACACGCATATAACTGGAAGAGAAACGTAAATATCAGATACATAAAGGAGACACAAATAAGCAGCTTTTCGCGAAAAGCCTACACCTTAGGAAAAATTGGTGAACGAGGTATCCGAGAGTATAAAACTGCCACTAAAGTTGTAAACAAAGACGATTTTGCCATACTGAATATTGGAGTTATTTATTCGACAGTTCAGCGATTCGAACGATAACAGAAGGTGTATAAAAATAAGGAATTTCCCAAAATTCGTTACAATTGGTGTCAGAAGAGGAATTGTTGAATAAATATCAGAGGACAACAAGTACATGGACAGTTAAATGATTTGAAAATCCAGCAACTCAAAAAAAAGTTGGGTTGAATACAACTGGCAATAAATATTGTCACGGATATTAGCATTACTAAGCTATACCATCACTAAGGCGATGCTAAGGCCATGTTAAGCGGTATTTACGTCAATAATCAAATCATGTATACGCATATATAAGGCAGCCGAGAGATGTCACACCAGGCATGCTTAACCAACGAACCGATATCATTTCGTTACGATAATCAACGTTAATAAACGAAACAAAGTCATTTCGTTTCGTTTATTAACGTTAAGAACGTCAAAGAATTCGGTTCGTTGGTTAAGCATGCCTGTGTCACACATAGATGCATTTACTTATACGCCTATGTGTGTGCGAGAGACTGTAAACTACAAACTCACATACATCTGAGAGACGCTGAAAAGTAGACAATTGGAAACAAGTAGAAACTATATGAGAACTATAAACACACGAAATAGTTGGTAAGTTCTGGAAATAGAAGAGCCTAGATGTATGCAGCGTAAACTATAAAAGCGGCGCAAGCGAGTAAGAAGGAATTCAGTTTGATTTGAGATTTCGATTAAGACGCTATCTAGCGAGCAAGAGCAATATTATTTTAAATAGAGTTTCATTTGAGCTATCAATCAGTTTGGTTATTAAGCAAGCTACTCGTTGCACAGTTTGAGTGTTATTGTGAAGTACTTTAATAAAAGCCATTTTTCCATTATTCAATACTGGAGTTATTTATTCAACAGTTTAGCGATACGAACTTAGCAAAAGGGCAAATAAGAGGATTTGCAGCAAATTCGTTACAATTTGTGTCAGAAGAGGAATTGTTGAATAAATTCCAGAGGACAACAAGGACATGGCAAAGTTCAGTGAATTGAAGATCCAGCAACTAAAGAAGGAGTTGGAGAGACGTGGATTGAATACAAGCGGCGTTAAACTTGAACTTCAGGCACGGCTACGAGAGGCAATGGAAGCAGAAGGAATTGATGTGGAAGAGTAAGACTTTCATCTTGATGGCGAGGAAATAACAAAAATGGAAGAAACACCGCAGACAATGGCGAACACAGACCTGAACATGATATTGGCTGCAATATCGGCACAAATGTCCGAAATGTCATCACAAATATCTACCAACATGTCATCACAATTGGAATCACAGGAGGCACGCATTTCAGAAATGTCGACACAGATAACATCCAAGATGGAAACTCAACTGGAAGAACAGAAAACATATATGGCATCCAAGATGGAATCACAGGAGACACGTATTGCAGAAATGTCGTCAGAAATAACATCAAAGATGGAAACACAACTGAAAGAACAAGAGGCACGCATAACAGTACAACTCGAAGAGCAGGAGGCGCGTATATCATCAAAACTCGAAGCGCGTATGGACGAGAAAATGACGCAGTTTGAGGAAAAATCGAAGCCGAGGTGGATGCTTTGAGAGGTCGTATACAGGATTTGCAATTACATCGTCCAGCTGTTTCAGCGAGTAATCCAAAGGTAAAGACACCATCCTTTGACGGTTCTGTTCCTTTTCAGGTCTTTAAGCTACAGTTTGAGAAGACCGCAGCACTGAACCAATGGAATGCTGAAGATAAAGTCGCAGCTCTATTCGTGGCATTGAAAGGGCCAGCAGCCGAAATTCTACAGACGATTCCCGAAGGAGAGCGGAACAACTATGAAGCATTAATGGCCGCTGTTGAGAGACGTTATGGAAGCGAGCATAGGAAACAGATATTCCAAATCGAGTTGCCAAACCGTCACCAAAGAGCGAATGAGACTTTGCAGGAGTTTGCCTCGGATGTTGAAAGATTGGCTCATCTCGCAAATGCGGACGCACCCGTGGAATACACTGAAATGGTAAACATCCAGAGTTTCATAAATGGCATACGAGATGTGGAAACGAAGCGGGCTACATATGCGAATCCAAAACTAACATTTGCTGAAACGATATCGCATGCGCTGACTCAGGAAACAGCCTCGCTTTTGTGTAAGACAGTTTTCAAAGCACGCCGTGTGGAAGTAGAAAGGCCAGAGTGGGTAGATACAATTTTGGAAGCACTGAAGGGATCTCAACAGAAGAATGCCGGAGTTATTAAATGTTTCAAGTGCGGCAACCCAGGTCACAGTGCACGTCATTGCGATCTTGGTCCTAATAGTGCCAACAATGTGGGTGGCCGTAAACGCAAAGCTGGTGGAAATGAGCAAGAGCGTGTCGGATGTAAAGAACGAAAACTTGCCGCGGCTATTGAATGTCCTGTGATATCTGTGTCGCAGATTGGAAGGAAATCAAGCAGTCTTACCATCAGAGGGAATGTGGATGGTAAAGAGCGTGTACTGACTGTAGATACGGGGGCATCTCATTCCTTGATTCGATCTGATTTGGTCTACAGGAGAGTAAAGTCATTACCTGGAGCAAGGTTGCGTACGGTCACAGGCGAGTATAGTCAAGTCCAAGGCGAAGTGGTATGTGAGGTATTAATTGGAAAAGTCATGGTTCTACACAAATTCGTTGTGGCGGAGATCGTTGATGAAGTCATATTGGGAGTGGACTTCTTGGTTGAACATGACCTCAGGATCGATATGCGGAGAAAAATTATGCGCTATAAGAACCAGGACATACCACTTAACTTTAGTTTGGAAAAAGGGTTCAGCAGTAATCGGGTACTGGTGGAAAAGACTCGACAAAGACCACGAAAGTCAAAGGCAAAAGTTGATAGATCGAATGGGCCAAATAAATCAAAATCAAAAGTACCTGCGAGAGAAACACTGGCATTGACAAAACCTAAAAGACGCAGGAAAACGAAGCAACGAATTTCCGAGAAAGAATGCGAGGGTAGTTTCAAGCCAGAGCGCACTACTGTGGGGAAACGTGGGAACGATACTGATTATGAAAAGCAAATCCGTCCAGCGCAAGCTCTACGAAGTAGTTCATCGGCCAAACAACAGAGTGTGAAGGAACGAACCAGGGTATTGAGTAGTACGATGAAACACAGGTACCATGAGAACAATAATTCGAAAGGTTTCTTGGCGGGAGATTTGGTATTGTTATACAACCCTCACCTGCGGAAAGGTGTTCTATCCAAATTTCGGTGCAGTTGGGAAGGCCCGTACAAGGTTGTGAAGAAGATCAGTGATACCATCTACCGCATACAAAGCATTGAGAAACCACGGAGTAGAAGAGTGGTACATTTGGCGATGCTAGCAGCGGTTAGATCGAGAGATTCGTCTGATCGGGACGATCAGACTTAGGTGGAGGGCAGTGTCACGGATATTAGCATCACTAAACTATACCATCACTAAGGCGATGCTAAGGCCATGCTAAGCGGTATTTACGTCAATAATCAAATCATGTATACACATATATAAGGCAGCCGAGAGATGTCACACACAGATGCATTTACTTATACGCCTATGTGTGTGCGAGAGACTGTAAACTACAAACTCACATACATCTGAGAGACGCTGAAAAGTAGACAATTGGAAAGAATTAGAAACTATATGAGAACTATAAACACACGAAACAGTTGGTAAGTTCTGGAAATAGAAGAGCCTAGATGTATGCAGCGTAAACTATAAAAGCGGCGCAAGCGAGTAAGAAGGAATTCAGTTTGATTTGAGATTTCGATTAAGACGCTATCTAGCGAGCAAGAGCAGTATTATTTTAAATAGCAGAGTTTCATTTGAGCTATCAATCAGTTTGGTTATTAAGTAAGCTACTCGTTGCACAGTTTGAGTGTTATTGTGAAGTACTTTAATAAAGGCCATTTTTCCATTATTCAATACTGGAGTTATTTATTCAACAGTTTAGCGATACGAACTTAGCAAAAGGGCAAATAAGAGGATTTGCAAGTAAATTCGTTACAATATGAACTACACACACGACTACGAGAGGCAATGGATCAGAAGGAATTAACGTGGAAGAGTGTGTGTTTCATCTTGATGGCGATGAGACAATAAAATTGGAGGAGAAAAACGAAAGACCGCCGAAAATGGCAAACACAGATTTGAGCATGATATTGGCTGCAATATCGGCACAAATGTCCGAAATGTCATCAGAACTATCCACAAACATGGCATAAGAGCTGGATAAACAGGATAAACATGTATAACAACCAAGATGGAAACACAACTGAAAGGACAAGAGACACGCATAACAGTAGAACTCCAAGCACAAGAGGAGCGTATATCATCATAACACTAAGCGCGTATGGACGAGAAAACAATGTAGTTCGAGGAAAAAATCGAGGCCGAGATGGATGCTTCAGCGAGTAATACGAAGGTGAAGGCTCCATCTTTTGACTGTTCTGTTCTTTTCCAAGTCTTTAAGCAACAGTAGCAACTGGAATGCTGAAGATAAAGTTGCTGCACTATTCGTAGGATTGACAGGACCAGCTACCGATGTTTTACAGACGATTCCCGAAGGAGATCGGAACAACTATAAAGCGCTGATGGTTACTGTAGAGCGCTGATGGTTGCTGTAGAGCGGCGATCGCTCTAATACCAAATATAATTGCAAAACCGCTACCAAAAAGCTAGTGAGACTTTGTAGGAGTTTGCGTCGGATGTCGAAAGGCTGGCACATTTGGCGAATGCGGACGCACCCGTTGAATACACCGAAAGGGTAAAAATACGATATGTCGAAACGAAGCGAGCGACATACGCAAACCCAAAACCTTCCTCCGCAGTAATGGCATCACATCTACTGATTCAGGAAACAGCATCTCTTCTGTGTAAGCCAGCTTTCAAAGCATGCCGTGGGGAAGTAGAAAGGCTAGACTGGGCGGACACAATATTGAAGGTATTGAAAGGATCGCAAAAGCGGAGTGACAGAGTACTCAAATGCTTCAATGCCAGGTCACGTCATTGCGGTCTTCACCTTAGTGGTTCCAACAGCATGGGTGGTCTTAAGTACAAAGCTGGAGGAGATGAGCAGGAGCAAGTTAGATGCAAGGATCGAGAGCCACCTCCAGCTATTGAATGTCCCGTGATCTCTGTATCACAAATCGGAAAAAAATCGAGCAGTCTTACCGTTGGAGGATATGTGGATGGCTGCTGGACTGTAGATACGGAGCATCTCATTCCTTAATCCAATCTGATTTGGTCAACAGGAGAGTAAAGCCATTACCTGGAGCAAGTTTGAATAACCAAGTCCAGGGGGAAGTGGTATGTGAAGTCTTAGATGGGAAGGTCACGGTTCTACACAAATCCGTTGTGACAGAGGTCGTTGATGAAGTCATATTGTCAGTGGACTTCTTAGTTGATCATGGCAGGGAGAAGGATTATGCGATATAAGAACAAAGATACGCCACTTAACTTCAGCTTTAAGAAGGGGTTCAGCAGTAAGCGGATGTTGGTGGAGAAGATTCAAGACCAAAAAAGTCGACGGTCCAAGGACCACAAAATTCAAAGGCAGTAGATTGGACAAAGATTGATGGAACGAATGGGACAAACAAATCAAAACCGAAGGTACCTGCGAGAAAAACACTGGCATTGACAAACCGCAATGGACGCATCCAAAAGAAGAAAAGAAGTTCCCAAAAAGAATGAAAGGGTGATTTTAAGCAAGGGTGCACTATGTTGTGAAAATCAAAACGATACAGACTTAGGTGGAGGGTAGCGTGGCGAATATTAGTAGTTATATAAAATAATAATTATCCTTTGTTATTTTAAAGGAATTGAATTCTCTATGAATTTTGAAAAATGAAAAGATCTTTTGATCTGGTGTTATTTTTATGAATCCAAATTTTATTCTGAAAATTTTCATTTTTTTTATTTTCAAAAAACACTACAAAATTCAAGCTTATTATTTTAAAACGAAAAGTGTTTTTGGTCAAAGTAGTGCCAAGATTTATATAATACCAAGTACATTTAAAATTCTTTGAATTTAAATATAATATAATTTAACAAGGCTCTTAATAATCAGGTGACTGTTGCCTTGCATACCCTGCTTGGTCTTAACAGATTAAAAATAAATGTTAACATATAAACTTCAAACTCATATTTAAAATTTTAATTGGTAAACATGTAAACGATAAAATGAGTAATTATAAATAACAGTAATAACCAAAATTGATACCCCGATTTGTATCTGATCTGTTTGATCGATAAATAAATATTGAATTTAGGTTGAGGTTTATCTGAGATTGCTTTTATGAATCATTTTTCCTTCGATTAAAACTGTTGTACTGAGATCCCTTTCAACAATCTTCTCATAAAACAATTTAAAAAATTTATTCCCAAGTCGCTTGTTTCTTTTAACAAACACAAAGTCACCAGGTAAATACATTTTCATTTTTTTGGTGCCATTAACTCTTTCTAAACTAGTTTTTTGTGCCTTAACCAATCTTTCTCGAACCTTACCCAACTCATCCTCAACACACTTATGAAGAATTCGAATTGGTTTATCATTTACTACAGAATGAATACTATTATTGTATTTGTTGGTAGCTAGCAGCACGGTATCAACAGTATCAGTTAATATTTGTTGTTCTCTAATACATCGAGATATCTCCATCAGTATTGAATGGAATCTTTCAACCTGGCCATTCGATTCACTATGCAAGGTAGGAACAAAAAATTGGTCTATTGAAAAGTTGTCTCTCAATAAAGATTTAATTATATTTGATTTAAATGCTTTTTCATTGTCCGAAACAATTACCTTTTTGTTTTGAAATATTAATAATATTTCAAGCAATGCATTTTTCACATCCAATGAAGAGCGCGATGCAATCGGTTCAGCAAGGGCAAACTTTGAAAATTTATCTACACATGTTAGAAAATACTGCTTATTTGTCATAAAAATATCAATATGAAGTATTTCATCTGGATAATTAGGAACTGCTTGCGCTGATATTTATTTTCTATAAAAATTTTGCAATTATTAAAAATATTCACTGGAAATTTGTTTCAAATTCTCAACCATAGATCGGTAAGCCCGATTATGTGCAGTGACAACAGTTTCAAGATGGTCATTTCTATTTGTCGAGTCTATCACAATTACTTCAGTATGGCGAAATTTAACTCCAGGAAATGAAGACACAATAGAACTTTGAATTTCTGCTAAGGTATTAAGGTGTATTGCATTTGTAACTTACTTACTTACATTTGGAACACTTGGGTTAATAATGTCTTCTAAACATCGTATTAAGTTTTCTATTGTGTCATAAGAAATGGTATGTCGAAAATATGCATTCATTTATTGACAGTATTAGCACAATAAGATCTTGTATGATCTTTTATAGTGCAACAATGGTTACATATTAATGGGTATAATTTTTAAAACTTAAAAATATTATTCCTCGTACAATTTTAAAAAACATGTAAGCATGTGAGAATAACATAATAACGGTGGTAATATATAAAGTTAACAAGAATTGTGACAAGGAGATTTTACAACAAGAATTGACTAGACTATAAGTAGCTAAACTCAGATTCTAATTTGTATATACCTTACCCACGAAAGAAAATATAACATTCTTAAAGTTGCTTTTACTTAAGCTATTGCGAACCGAGTTGAGGATAGAGTTCCAAATGCGGATAGCATTGACAAAGAAAAGTCTTGCAGAGTTTAGATAATTGTGGGCACGATCAAAGCATTTATGCGAGCAGATCTAGAGAATGTTAGCTTGTTATATAAATAAGTAGGCATTTTATCAGCAATCACACGACACAGAAATATACAGTTTCTTGCCTTAAGATACTCAGATATTTCACAACCCAAGATACTCGTTCTCCACGCAGATATATGATCATACTTAGCCAACCCGAAAAAAAACCTTGGTTGTTTTAGTTACAGAACTTCCTTTTGATAGTATCAGTTGATTTTTGAACTTGTTTACAGATACTTAAACACTTCCAATGACATCACTATGTGATGTATTTACAAAGGTACTAAGATTATGAATAAACTGCCTCGAAAGAGAATCAGTAACTCTATTTTCTTTTCCTGGCTTGTAATGAAAACTTGGCGAAAACTCCTCTACAAATGCTCGCCATCCCTTCATTTTTGTATTAGGATTCCTTTATGAGTAAAATTTTTTATATCTTTTACTCCATATAAGTAATGTCGAAAAGTTTTTTGTGCCCATACAATAGCTAACATTTCACGCTCATTCCTTGCATAATTTTGTTCCGTCGATGAAAGTGTTATTGAAATCATTGTTATGGGCCGATTATTTTGAGAAAGAACATCACCTAAAGTATTTTTAAAATATCATTCACTGTATCTGGACAAGTTCGAATACCATGCTGGGAGACCAAAAATCCTAAAAATGAAACATCTGTTCTGAAAAATTTAGACTTTTCTGGTGAGATCCTCATGCCACTACTCTGAAGCATTTTCAAAATTTTATCAACATCTCTTAAATGGGAACTTTCATTATTTGAAAAGATCATAACATCGTCAATATAAACGTGGCAAGTTTTTCCTATCTCATCACGCAAAACGTTATCGATAGCACGCTGAAAAATACTTGGTGCATTTTTTAAACCAAACGGCAAGCGAAAAAACTCATATTTGCCATAGTTAACGCTAAAAGCTGTTTTCTGTCATCCCTTTCTCGCAAATTTATTTGGTGAAATCCGGATTTGAAATCAAGTGTAGTAAAAAAATGCGACTTCCCTAGATTAGCCAAAATTACTGAAATATCAGGTATCGGATATCTGTCAGCTATTGTTTTATCATTTAAAATCAATCACCAATCGCAGCTTCTGCATCCCTTCATCATCGATACCGTTCTTTGTGACATTCCCCCCTATTGCGAGTGTCGATCGCAGTCGACAGTCGATCGTTGAGCGTTAATCGATTATCTTTATAATGGATAAAAAGTATCTTATATGAATCGAAATATTAAAAAAATATCAAAATCTGTTTCGTACAAGATAACTGTTTTAATAGTTCAAAGATTTGGCGATTAACTTGCATAATAACAAAATTAAATGATAAAGATGGAATCGACAAATAGTCGATTCTACTCCAATCGACACTCGCAATAGGGGGGAATATGTATTGGTGAATTGATTTCCGTATTATGGCATCCTTTAAAAGGTCTCGTATTTCCCTATTAACAAATTCTGCTGCTGAGATGGGATAATGATAGCTTTACTAAATATAGGTTCGTCAGTACAAGTACGAATAGTAGCATCCACATTTCGCTTCCCCGGTTCAATAATGACGCAATTGTAAAATATTAAGTTTTGGTGAAGCAAGTTTCAATATTTGCATCAACTAGAAAAATGTGCGAATGCAATAACGACGCAAGTGGTCTAGCGTGGAAACTATTTGTAATACAATTGTAAAATTTATACACAGCAAAGATTAGTACTATTTAAAGCTTTTGTGCGCGTTATCTCGAAACTTTAATATTGACATTTGCGTTATTGTTGAACCGGGGAACCGATTTGTGTTATAAGGTAAAGCCCGATCTGGGTGTGCAAAAGCACTTATGTTACTGTCAATCATATTACGAAATTGGCTAAGAACGTGAGGAGGAACAAATTCATCCGACAGTGTAATTAAATTCATTTCATTACAATGAAGATGTTGGAGTTTTATTTTACCGTTCTAGAAATATAAATAACCAGCTTCTATATCGATTTCATAGCCAATGATACCGTCAAAAGTGCTAAGACTTTTTAACAAAATAAAGACCGAAGTGTGGTTAAGGACATTGACAAAACATTTTTTATTTATTAAATTATACCCATTTATTGATTTTAAATTAAAAGGATTTTTCAGGAATTGAACACCCTTAAGACAAGATAGCTCCTTAATATAATTTTTAAATGTTCCCATATCTATTAGTAAACGAAGCTCCTGAAGATTTATAGCTTTCTTTGTAATAAATGGCAGGAGTGACTTCAGTTTAAAAAATTTATCTCCTCATTGAATTCCCCCTCTTCGTTATTGCAATTGGGTGCGCAAAGCTTTTCGTCAACATCGCAGTCTTTGCAACTTAATTCTTCATAGCTCACATCCTTTGGTTGGGATGAAAAAAGGCTATCGCATATAGGGCGCTTAAGCCCGGAAATAAACACTCGTAAGGCATTTTCTCTTGCACGTGCGTTAAGGGTATCTATAACCTCATCATTTCCACTATAAGACATTATTTGCTTGTTGATTATGAGTGTCAAATGTTGTTCAACTCTCTCATAATATTCTAGAATTGTTAAGTTACCTTGCCTTAGAATGCTTAATTCATTTTCTAAAACGTACACTGCCCTTTTGTCGGCGTACGTATGATCAAGTCTAGCAATGATAGCACTAAAATTAGGAACAGTGTTAAAGGATGATAGCGTGGCATTAGCGGTACCTGTTATTTTGTTTCGTAAGATACCCATTGCCACATAATTCTTTTCGGATCCTTCACTATAGTATCTGATTGCAAAATTGGCAGCCGAAAGCCAAGCTGGGTAAGAGGTATCATCCCCATTGAATTCTGGCAAGGATTTAATTAAATCCATACTACAGTTTCCAGATTCAATCAAAGGATATATTGCTACGGGTAGATGAGGTTCCACACTTGGTGATGCTAAACGGTTGAAAGCCGATGTGAGACTTTCTACTTGGGCCACTAAATCTTTTCTACTCTCTTCGATAGCTGCAATGAGCTGAGCGTACTCCTGCCTACTTTCTTCACATTTCGTGCGTATTAATTCCATCACTTGCTCCCGCGTAACACTCATTTTAGTATATTTTTTAAATACTCAAGAAAAAATTCACATAAAATAAAATAGTTAGTATAAACTTAGGAGGACTAAGAATATTGAAAAGCGATCTCGGTTTGCGCAGTTCCCAACAGTGGAATGCGCGGAAAACAAAAAAGTACGGAAAACAAGAGCAATATATGTGACTCGGTCTATGAAAAGGTGGCTTATGACTCAAAAAAGAAATTACGAGAAACAGCTGTTAAAGATAAACAATGCATTTCTTCAGTTCCTTAGTAGTTTTTCTTTTGCATTATGAACAGTCATGCCCAAAAGGCAAAGCACAAACCAGTTTATGACCGATATTTTGGCTCCATTGCCATCGAAAAAATCTGAGGATGCTTCACCAGCCACCAAAGCGGCATCGAAGGAACCAAAAGCTTCATCGTCTTTCATTTGTGCTCTTCTTTCTCTACATTTTTAGTACACTTCTAAGCAAGTTGGACTTTCTAGTTTTCACCACGTGAAAAAGCGTCTCAAAAACTAGCGAAACCAGAAAAAAGTGGAAAAATCGTTTTTGAGTCATAAGCCACCTTTTCATAGACCGGGTCACATATATTGATAAAGATCAGAAAAATATGTAAAATCTTTAACATTTATTTTGAACAAATATATAGAAATAGGGTTCAGATTTGGCTAATACTTACAGTAAAATTTTTACTGAAAGACAATACTTCTAAAGCGTCTAGTGCGTTACGATTCGACGACTCAAGTTGATTGGAGAACAGCTTTCTTTCAAAATGAATATCTAAAAATGTCCTGTATGTTACCTTTAAAGGATTTGATTGATGACGACTGATTTAGAATATGATTTGCAGTTAGGGTAGAATGGGGAGGCTTCGACATGAGGGAGGCTTCGACTTTTTCAAATTTGGCCGCCGTTATTACTGCCATTGTTCTTATTCCACCAATAAACAGTAACCAAATTGAGTGTGACGCTGTCATGAAAGCTATTCAGTGCTTGTTCAACGGCGATAGTATGCAGACGAGATTTTTTATTTTTGAAAAGTGTTGATGTAAAAATTGCTGGTAAGTATTCGCGTGTAAAGTGTACAATATAGAATATATAACATGAGTTTTCCGCCCATTAATATTGCAATAAAATTAAGATTTATTGCTTTTAAAGACTCTTTCAATAACATTAAGATGTATATTTTGGAGCGAAAAATCTGAAATAAGTGCACGGGGGAAGGTTCGACAATATGTTTTGGGAGGCTTCTACAAAGTTTTTACTTAGCAAGTAATATTTTACAGCCATCAAGATGCCAAATATCTACAAAAGAAAGTTCCTTGAAAAGATCATCTACGAAGACAAAATGAAAAAAGCCATCGAGGAGATAAAATAAAAAAAAAGAAACCACATCAAGCGCTGCTCGGAAATATAACTTGAAGCGAACAACACTAATATCTCGAATTTCAAAAGAGCAAACAAATATGGGAACTGTTAAAGATTTTCAGTCGAAGTTTTCTTCCAATCAAGTACTTACAGCTGCCCAGGAAAAAGACTTAACGGTTTACTTCAAGAAATGTTCAAATCTTCATTATGGATTGACGTATGACTTGGCTAGACGATTCGTTTTTGTTTTTGTTATTATGTTCACTGACAAAACAAATTTCTTTTACACTGGTGTAGTCGTGGAAGTTGAAAATACGACGTGCCTCGCGAAATTCCTCAGACATCAAAATAAAACCCAATATTTCTATGAACCGATTGTAGAAGACAGACACTTGGTTTCTAAGCAGGATATAATAAGTATATTGCCCACAACTGAACATCCACCAGGAACTTCACGTGCGCAAAGCAAGTTTATTTTTAACTTTGATTTTTCAAATTTAGATGTTCGTTAAACGTTAAAAGTGCAGTTATACTTTATTTTTCGCTTAAATTTTTTATGTTTGTAACGTAACGTTACAATAACGTAACTCCCCCTGTATTTCCTTATTCACCTAAACCTGAACCTCCCTGTACTTATTTTGCTATAGCATAGCCAACAACCACTTCTTTTATAGCATATTCAACAACCAACTAAATTGCGAACCAACGAAAATCACAATAATGGTGCGTTGAATTCTCAACCAGTTTGCGTCACCACCCATATAAACACTGAATTTGCATTTTCGCAATTCAGTCCTCGCAGGTGAGCCAGCGGGAGTGGATGTCTTTTTAAAGACATATTTTTCCCTCCTGCTAGCTGGCTGAGTGGAAGGGGCGACGTCATGGCGCGGGTCACCCTTCACTTAGGTAAGGACGACGGGGAGGATGCCTTGTGCTACTTTGCCCCCCGCGCCCTCCTAGGTGTTGAGTGGCCCGACGCCTTCATGGCCATTTAACCCCTCCCCCTCAGTTCTAGCTTAGGCTGGCTGAGTGGAGGGGGCGCTGTCATGGCGCGGGTCACCCTTCACTTAGGTAAGGACGACGGGGAGGATGCCTTGTGCTACTTTGCCCCCCGCGCCCTCCTGGGTGTTGAGCGGCCCGACGCCTTCATGACATTCCACCCCTTCCCCTCAGCACTGGTTTCGGCCGTGAGCCGATGCGTGCGCACAGGGGCTACCGCTGTGCCGTTAAGGTGCACTTCCCCTCCGCCCACGGGTCGACCCACGGTGCATCGGCTGGTACAACCCCGCCCCCCTTACGCACCTTCTACTAGTGTGCAAGTAGGGAGGCGGGGGTGTCCAGCGGTGAAACCAGCACTAACGAGTCCTCGCAGTCTCTTCCGCAGGTGACTGACCCCGCGACTGCCACAGCTGCCGAAGAAGAGCGACTAGAAATCCCGTTGCAGCCGACCGACCAATACCAGCCCGTTGGTACGCCTATCCGACCCCGCCCGGAACACGCAGCCGCTGTCCAGGTAAACCCCGTCGCCGGCCTATTTTCTCTCTCTCTCTCTGCCCTGGTACGCGCTCCGTAGCCCACCGCCGCTGCCGTCGCACCGTCGCCCCTCCGGTGCCACCGCTGCTACAACGACCGTTGGCCGTTCGCCATCCTACCGCCGTTAAGCCGCTGCATCCGTCACGCCGCTGCTACGACGACCGTTGGCTGTTCGCCATCCTCCCGCCGTTGAGCCGCTGTATCCGTCCCGCCGCTGCTACGACGACCGTTGGCCGTTCGCCATCCTACCGCCGTTGAGCCGCTGCATCCGTTACGCCGCTGCTACGACGACCGTTGGCCGCACGCCATCCTACCGCCGTTAAGCCGCTGCACCCGTCACGTCGCTGCTACAACGACCGTTGGCCGCTCGCCATCCTACCGCCGTTAAGCCGCTGCATCACCGTCCAGCCAGTTCGCTGGTGCCGTCACTTCGTCTATACCGCTACACCCATCCGTCCGCTAATACTGTCTGCCGTCCAGCCACTGCGCTCATACTACTGTACCAATCCGTCCGCTAATACTGTCCGCCGTCCGGCCGCCGCGCTGATCCCGCCGCTGCTCCCGGACAACCGTACCATCCCGCCCGCTACTGCACCGCCGCTAAACCACCGTACCGACCCCTCCGCTACTACTACGCTCATTAGCCACCGCCTCCATCTTTGCACGGAAAGCCGCTGTCCGCCTAATATCCCCAGCCGTGTGTGCGTGCGTTCGTAACACATAAATATCGTGTATTTATTCAGTAGGGGTTTGTGGGACCTTTACTCGACTCTGGATTGACTGAGTGTTACCCCAGCCTTAGACAAAACCCACCTCATAAATGGCGCCCGAGCAGGCACCCTCCTCCGCAGATGACCGTGGAAAAACAACTACAACCACCACCAACACTGCCGGGGCGGGTTCGACGAACGCACCGCTAGAAACAACACACACACACGCTCCGGAAGGCACGCTGCTGAACACCGACTCGCTCAATTGGATCTACCTACTTAGGAAGGAGAAGCTGATCGAGGAGTGTAAGGAACACCGAATCGACGTGGAAGGCCAAACCGTAGCCGAGCTGCGCCGCGCACTGAGTACTTACGTGCGAGCGAAACGCGCCAGGAAATCCAGTGAAGACCTGTTGAAAGAGTTGGAACGAGAAGTGAACGAGGAAGAGGGGAAGTTCGCTACGCTACCCCAGCCAACAACAAAGCCGATCCCTTCAATCCAGATCCACAGCCCACAGCCGCACGGAGGAAAGGGAGAGAACGCATTACCAAAACGAGACGAAATGAGCGACGGTGAACTTATGAATACCGTTCGCCGCTGGGACTTGCACTTTTCGGGGGAGGAGTCACTGCACGAATTTCTTGAGAGGATAGAGGAGCTTGCCGAATGCTACCGCATCCCCGTCGACCGACTCCTCCCAACACTGCCGGAGCTTCTACGTGGGAAAGCACTGCAATGGTACCGCGTCCGTAAGCAACACATACACCGCTGGAGCGATCTGCGGAGGGAGGTGCAAAATTTTTTTCTACCTAAGCGACACATACGACATTTGGAAGAGGCCATCCGACAACGCAAACAGCAAGGCCGAGAGAAGGCCAAGGACTACATCCTCGCACTGGAAACGCTGATCCGCCAACACCCGACGATGTGCGAAGAGAATCACCTCGAACGGATCTATGATGGTCTACGCGTGGAATACCGCCTTTTTGTCAAACGCAGCGAGTTTAGGACGATCGAGGAGCTCCTGGAGCTAACGGAAGAGTATGAGCTGTTAAGAGGCGAGGAAGCGAAACAGGGAAAAATGGTGGCCCACAGCCTATACCACCTACCCATGGAATACGACAGCAAAGAGTGCTGTTGGCGCTGCAAGGAACGCGGACACCACCGCTTCCAATGTAAGGGCCCCTGGAGGAAGTTCTGCTCCCGGTGTGGCCAAGACAACATCCTCTCCAGGGACTGCCCATGCCCTCCGACTAGCCCAACTACCGAGAACGCACCCCGAACGCCGTCCAACGCTATTAAAGGAAGCCGCCAAGCACCGTACGTCCGACCAGAGAAGCCGAAGGAACCACCCGCCAACAAATCAACCGCAAAAACACAAGTAGATAGCCGATTCTATATACCAGTGGTCATCGAGGACATGAGCGTGCGCGCACTAGTGGACACCGGCGCCACCCTATCCTATGTAGATGACACCGTACGGAAACACCTAGAAAAGAACAACATCAAGGCGCGCCCCAACAAGCGAAGCATCCAGCTGGCAGACCAAACGTGTGTATTTACCTCGAACTCCTACCCGGCAAGGATTGTGTATCAAGGACGAGCCACAGACGCGATGCTGTCCGTTATCCCAAACTTGGCCGAACAGGTAATCCTCGGAATGGACTTCCTAAGACAGAGGGGAATCATCCTCACGCTGGATGGTCAGCCGCTAGAGGCCACCGTGACCAAGAGAGCACCCGAACTGGATACGCTATGTGCATTGACGAGCCGAGAACACCTGAGCGACGAACAAAACACGGAACTGGGAAACTTCCTGGCGCATCACCAAAAGCGGTTTGGAGAAATCATCGGACCAAGCACTGCAGCCGAGCATACGATTCGTCTCAAACACAACCGACCGCTGAAGCAACGATACTACCCCCGCAACCCGGCCATGCAACAAGTCATCAACGAAGAGGTAGACGAGCTATTAGCAGGAGGAAGGATAGAACAATCGCGAAGCGCGTACAGCTCGCCAATCGTGCTAGTCCGCAAAAAACAGGGCACGTGGAGGATGTGCATCGATTACCGTCAACTCAACGCCGCCAGCGAACCAGACGCTTACCCGTTGCCGCAAATTGGAGCCATTCTCGACCAGCTGAAAGAGGCGAAATTCATCTCGACCATTGACTTAAAGAACGGCTACTGGCAAATCCCGCTCGCCAGAGCATCCCGACCATACACCGCATTTACAGTTCCTGGCAGAGGGTTGTTCCAGTGGAAAGTCATGCCATTTGGCCTACACTCTGCTCCGGCTACCTTTCAACGCGCTCTGGATTCGATACTTGGACCCGAACTCCAACCAAAAGTTTTCGCCTACCTGGACGATATCATCGTATTGGGAGATACCTTCGCAGAACACTTGGCAATCTTGAGGGAAGTGTTCGAGCGCCTACAAAGACACAGGATGCAAGTAAACTTCGAAAAATGCAGCTTCGTCCAGCAACAACTCCATTACCTAGGACATATCATCAGTTCGAAAGGAATTCACACCGATCCAGCAAAAGTATCCGCTGTACAGTAGATGCCCGCACCGAAAACGCTCAAAGAGCTCCGCCGTTTTCTTGGACTCGCGTCATGGTACCGCCGCTTCGTGGCAGACTTCTCTACGCTCGCCGCGCCGCTTAACCAACTGCTGAAAAAGGGACAAGTCTGGAAATGGGAGGCGCAACAAAATCACGCTTTCAAAGCTCTCAAGGATAAGCTCTCCAGCGCGCCAATACTTTGTTGTCCGGACTTCTCTCGACCGTTTTTTCTCCAGACCGACGCGAGCGGAGAGGGCCTGGGCGTCGTGCTCTATCAACGCCATTCCGACCACGAGAATGTAGTAGCCTACGCCAGCCGAAGCCTAACCCAGCTGGAAAAGCGATACTCGGCCACCGAACAAGAATGCCTCGCCGTGCTATGGGGTATCCGTAAGATGAGACCGTACCTGGAGGGGTATCACTTCACCGTCATCACCGACCACCACTCACTAAAATGGCTGCACTCACTCCAAAACCCCTCTGGACGTCTGGCAAGATGGGCACTGGAATTCCAACAATATAATTTCGAGATAGAATACCGAAAAGGAGCACAAAACGTGGTAGCCGACGCACTCTCCCGCTGCCCGCTACGACACGCCGATGACGACATTTTGTACACCATAACCAACGGAACAAACGACTGGCACGAGAGGAAAGCAAGACAGGTGCGGGAAAAACCCCAAGCACATCCAGATTACCAGATCGTCGATAACCGACTCTTCCGCCACATTTCCCCGAGAAATCAACTTTCGCGGTCACCGCAATGGAAGCTGTGCATCCCAGCCGACGAACGAAAGGACGTACTACAGGAAGTCCACGACGCCGCCGCCGCCGGACATCTCGGGGTGAAGAAGACGCTTAAGAGAGCACAACAGAACTATTACTGGCCCGGGATGTTCCGCGATGTCCTCAAACACGTACGGAAGTGCATCAGATGCGCAGAATACAAAGTCGAGCAAAGACGCCCAGCAGGATTGATGGCAACCATGCAATCATCACGACCGTGGGAAATAGTAACCGCTGACTTCGTAGGGCCACTACCCCGTTCCAAGCAAGGAAATACTTGCCTCCTCGTAATGGTAGACAAATTCTCCAAGTGGGTGGAGTTGATCCCAGTGCGCCAAGCGACAACGGCAAGCGTAATCAAAGCACTCCAAGAAAGAGTCATATACCGATTTGGCTGCCCGAAAACCCTCCTCACAGACAATGGCATACAATTCGTCGGGAAGGCATTAGCAACGTTTTTGAACGACCACCGCATCGATCACAAGTTTACGGCAGCCTACGCCCCGCACGAAAACCGCACCGAGCGAACCAACCGAGTCGTGAAAATGATGGCTCAGCGATGCAAGAACGACCACCGCACCTGGGACCAGGAGATACCGCAAATAGCATTCGCGATAAACACGGCCAGCCACGAATCTACAACAGCATCAGCAGCAGAAATCAACTTCGGTAGAGACCTTACAGCACCGCAGCAAGTGCGCACGGAGGGAGCAGTACCAGCAGAGCCACCAACCGTACCACCGTCCATCACCAAGTTGTGGGACGAGATAAAAGGGCATCTAGCCAAAGCTTCAAAGCAACAGAAAAAACACTACGAGTTACGCAGACGGCAATGGAAGCCACGTATAGGTGAGCAGGTGATGAAAAGGGACCACCTACTCTCATCCGCGGCAGACAAATTCGCCCAGAAGTTAGCACCAAAATTTTCCGGCCCGTACTTGGTGATGGAATACGTTTCGACGAACACGGTAAAATTAGGCCACCCGGAGCAACCAAAGCGGCAACACGCACACGCACACTTGCAAGACTTAAAGCCGTACGAATCATAAACAACCCGTTTATCTCTCCATTCCAGGAACCAGACCATCCAACATGAGTCAAAAACACCGGCAACCCATACCACCGGACTCACCAAAACCAATACGGCCGTGGCACCCACCGGTTGAGGCAACATTATGGCCGGCAAACAAACCAAGGATACAACGCATACAAATTTTTCATGGGCCGCCAATAAACCACCTAATGGCCATCCGGGAGAAGGAGTCGGCGACAGAGCCAAGAACGGCGCGCCCCCGAAACCAACGAAACAACAAAAACAGCGCAAAAAAAAATTACCGGATCCCGAGGAATTTTTTAGAGAACTAAGGCTAAAACGCCCGGCCAACCAATCCAAGAAAACCTGGACATTCCGGTGGAAAGCACAGCGGGTGAGGGTAGAAGTGATAAATGACAAACACGCAAAGGTGTCACTCATGGGAACGAAACGAATCGTACCAATCGAATAAGGCACTGAAGAAGGAAGACGAGACCAATCAAAATTTTCTATTTTTATATATATATGCACCCTCTGTTAATTTTAAGAGAAAATGAAATGTGAATTATTTTTCAAATTACAAAAAAAAAAAAAAAAAAAAAAAAAAAAATTAATTTTCATATATACATCTACATAACATCACAAGGGAACGAGAGAAGTATGACAACGGATACAGTTCAGTACAACTCCACCCCCGACAAAAAAACAAAAAAATTCTTTTTTTTTAATTAATTAGAATGATGTTTTTTGCAATTGAACCTGAAATAGTAACATTAACTCTGTTAGACTTAAGTAGAATGACTCTGTATATTTTTGGAAAAAATATTTTTTTTTAAATAAAGTGCTTCGCCCACACGCACACCGGCATAATACCTAGGCCATGCCTGGAGATCCACCTTTCCCCCACCGCAGCTTTCCGTCAACCGAAGTGGGAGGGGGACTGTAACGTAACGTTACAATAACGTAACTCCCCCTGTATTTCCTTATTCACCTAAACCCGAACCTCCCTGTACTTATTTTGCTATAGCATAGCCAACAACCACTTCTTTTATAGCATATTCAACAACCAACTAAATTGCGAACCAACGAAAATCACAATAATGGTGCGTTGAATTCTCAACCAGTTTGCGTCACCACCCATATAAACACTGAATTTGCATTTTCGCAATTCAGTCCTCGCAGGTGAGCCAGCGGGAGTGGATGTCTTTTTAAAGACATATTTTTCCCTCCTGCTAGCTGGCTGAGTGGAAGGGGCGACGTCATGGCGCGGGTCACCCTTCACTTAGGTAAGGACGACGGGGAGGATGCCTTGTGCTACTTTGCCCCCCGCGCCCTCCTAGGTGTTGAGTGGCCCGACGCCTTCATGGCCATTTAACCCCTCCCCCTCAGTTCTAGCTTAGGCTGGCTGAGTGGAGGGGGCGCTGTCATGGCGCGGGTCACCCTTCACTTAGGTAAGGACGACGGGGAGGATGCCTTGTGCTACTTTGCCCCCCGCGCCCTCCTGGGTGTTGAGCGGCCCGACGCCTTCATGACATTCCACCCCTTCCCCTCAGCACTGGTTTCGGCCGTGAGCCGATGCGTGCGCACAGGGGCTACCGCTGTGCCGTTAAGGTGCACTTCCCCTCCGCCCACGGGTCGACCCACGGTGTATCGGCTGGTACAACCCCGCCCCCCTTACGCACCTTCTACTAGTGTGCAAGTAGGGAGGCGGGGGTGTCCAGCGGTGAAACCAGCACTAACGAGTCCTCGCAGTCTCTTCCGCAGGTGACTGACCCCGCGACTGCCACAGCTGCCGAAGAAGAGCGACTAGAGATCCCGTTGCAGCCGACCGACCAATACCAGCCCGTTGGTACGCTTATCCGACCCCGCCCGGAACACGCAGCCGCTGTCCAGGTAAACCCCGTCGCCGGCCTATTTTCTCTCTCTCTCTCTGCCCTGGTACGCGCTCCGTAGCCCACCGCCGCTGCCGTCGCACCGTCGCCCCT